>NC_140959.1:81125566-82520566 GCF_014529385.1 Adiantum capillus-veneris | reverse complement strand
GGATGAAGCTTGGAAGTTAGAAGCCTCATCTCTCTACAGGTATCCATCGTGACTCATCGCTCTCTCTCTCTCTCTCTCTCGCTGCCTTTCCTCCTTTGTCGGCTCGGCTTCTGCTTTCTGCTCAGCTTGATTGTTGCTGTTTTTGTAAGGATCAACCAACCAAGCTTTCTGCTGCTTTTGGAGCGCATCACCTTTCTTGAGGGCACCCCCGTTATCAAGAAAACCAGTGCCACCCGTTTCTCCTCATCATTTTGCATGTTGATGACCTTGTTTCCTTCATTCTGAAGGCCTCTTTGCGTCGCAATTCTTAGTTTCTGCTCATCATAATGCTCTTGTTTTCTTGCGCTCGTCTTCAAATGCGGTGCAGGCGGTTGATGCACTCCATGACTTGAGTTTCTGCGAAGCAGTTATTTCGAGCTTTTGCAGCAGGAAGAAGTTGTAAGCTTCCATGACCCCTTAAGCTTGCAACAGAACAAAGGAAGCTTGAGAGGTTGATGTGAGAGAGGAATTCAAACACCGGGAGATGAGCTACTTTGCCTGTTTTGGCATCAGAAAGCAGGAGAAAGAGCTAACGTATAAAGATGACATTGTCACTTGGACGCCTCCTTCGGGTGCAGCTGCTCGGGCACTTTCCAAAGTTTCTTCAGGTACCTCTACTCTCTTTGTTTCTTTTTTCTCTTGTAGCATTCTTTTTTACACGAGCACTGAGTGTCTCGGATTTCTTTGGCCACTGTGATACACAGTAACCATAGCTATTCAGCATCATGCAGTTTTCGTTTTCATATTCGGAGCATGCCAATGTGCATGAAGATGTAGGAAGTGCATTTGATTCAATTCGTTGCGATTATGGCGCCCAGGTTAGCATGTTGTTGAAGGGCTTTCGTTGCATTGCACAATCAGAGTGGAAATATGAAAGACTGTGGCAGGTTCCTAATGAAGCATGTCAATTCAAGAAGCTCGTTTTCAATTTACAGCTAGTTTGCACAGGACATTTATTGTCATAAGTGTACTGGTATGGCGAGTGCATCCATTGATTGTCCAGTGTCAGTTCTAGGGAGTCCACTGCATGTAAGACCTATATACAACCCACATTCAAGTGGTGATCAAAAGCCAATTTGCCTTTGAATTTCAAGTAGATAAAAGTGTCCCTTTCCTTTAAGAAACTTAGGGCTCTTTTTCCAAATTCGGATTCAAATACCCCTCGTGTAAAATAAAATTCAGTGATTTCTTGTACTTTCTTTGTATTAAAAACCCTTTGCTCTTGATTGCGCTTGGTATTTTACATCAAGGGGTTGACTCCCCAGGTTGTTGGTCCAGAATACAGTATGAAGTTTACAGCGTTGAATGAGATAAGTGGCTAGAGCAACATGAGATTGAGGTTGTACCTACTAAAGTACAAAAGGCTTTTGAACATGGGTTGTGACTGAGTGCTGATGAGCATTGTGCGAGTCTCACTTGTGCGCTGTAGAACAGGTTGCTCAGGAGTTTTCCAGGAGATCAATATAATGTTGGTAACCAGGTGGGAGAAAGTTGGATTGCACGGGATGGAGGAGTCAGATTGTGCTTGCAACAAAATTATGCCGTACTGTGGGTTGGCTTTGCAGAATTTAAAAGGCGTTCAACACATAATCAGAGCAAGAAAAGACCATATATCATGTCTGTTTTTGGAGTAGGAGGGTTATCAGCCAATGGCAAAGACTTTGTTTCCCTACATGTGCATGATGCCTGGCCGGCTATGATTGGACAAAGAAAGTGCTCTAGGAAGTGCGAAAAATGCTGCTCGATAATGTGCGATTAATACATAACATAGGCTTCAGATTGATTTTTCGTTTACTTTAAAGAAAACCTTCACAATGTTTGATGCATCATGAAAGCATGTAATCAGTCAGTGAGTGGTCAGATTTGCATTAGACTTGTTGAGAAATCCAGAGGGTCTAGTCATAGTACATGTTTTTTGAAAAAAATTAGTGGTACAATTGAAATTTGAATGATGCCGTTGGGTATTGAAATTGGGTCTGTAAGCACCCACACATCCACTTTAACCTCTAGGTTACAACCCCCTTTGGCTTCATAGCACATGTTTGCATAGCAGCTAAAATAAGCGTATTTTATTTGAAGTACAATACTCCATGTTTTGAAATGTACTGTACATACTATTGATAGAAAGATTGACCCTTCTAAAGGTCGGGGGCTAGGCCTTTTCTTAAAGGGGCCTCAAAAGAAAAAGGTTTTGCAGGAAGTTGGAGTCACATTGAGTTTCAAAGTGTACTTTAATCTTTACACATTTCAGATTTCAATCAAATTACATGCGATATTCAAGTGGGTTACCTATTTTTTTTTTCCGACACACCAGAGGGCCCATAGGGGGAGGTGCTTATCTCTTCCAAATATTAGCCATGTTACATGGTCGGGCAAGGGCCGCGTACCATCGGGCAAGAGCCACACGTAGGCATCACCATGAGGAGGGTGTCCAAGGGCAAGAGCCCTAGCAACGTGAACACCAGGTGAGCACAAGGTGTCCCTCTAGAGTGTGACTCAACGGGGGATTTGAACCCACAACCCGTAGGTTGAGAGGCCAATGCCTTACCGTTAAACCAACTCTTTGGGGACGGCTTACCTATATTTAATATTAGTAAGAAAATATATTTAAAAAAAATACAATGTATCTATTTTTGTCTTCAAACAATTATGTCGAGTACATGTATTATAAGCCTCGTATTATACATTTTATCCCGTACCTTAGCTGCTATGCATGTTTGCTATGGTTTTACTCGGAGCATGTTTATAGAATGTGTCACTTTGTGGGTATTGAAGAAAGTAGTGTTGAGTCTTGAGACTCCACTCGTTGATGATTGGTGCTATCTATGTGCAGTAGCATGTAGGCAGTGCAGGACATATTTGACGTTGTGTGTTGATTTTAGAAAAATACAATGTATCTATTTTTGTCCGCAAACAATTATGTCGAGTACATGTATTATGCGCCTCGTATTATACGTTTTATCCCGTACCTTAGCTGCTATGCATGTTTGCTATGGTTTTACTCGGAACATGTTTATAGAATGTGCCACTTTGTGGGTATTGAAGAAAGTAGTGTTAAGTCTTGAGACTCTCCACTCATTGATGATTGGTTCTATCTATGTGCAATAGCATGTAGGCAGTGCAGGACATATTTTGACGTTGTGTGTTGAAGTCCTTTTCCTTGTTGGTTTTATCAGATAAGGTAAAGGCAGGACTTGGGCCCAATCCCAAATCACAGAAGGCATCTCCCAAAGAAGGCAGTCAGCACATAGCTGCGCAAACATTCACCTTGCGGGAGCTTGCTGTTGCAACCAAAAACTTTAGGGCAGACTGTCTCATTGGCGAGGGTGGTTTTGGACGTGTCTACAAAGGACGACTCGAGAACACTGCCCAGGCAAGTACGGCGCTTCATCTTTTCTGCTGTGTCTTTATTTTGCATGTCCTGGTGAGCATGGTTTCTGGCTGTTAGTCATGGTTCCCTTTTTGGTGTGCTAATGGAAAAGGCCTTGGTGTTTGGTTTGTGTTTTTGTAGTTTTAAAGATGAGGAAAACATGGTTTTTAGTGATCATTATTGTGTGTGTGTGTGTTCAATGCTAAATTTTGAGCTTGAAAAAAATCAAATGTATTCATCACCCTCGCACTCATTCCTCAAGTGCTCTCTGTGTGTGTGTGTGTGTGTGTGTGTGTGTTACTTTGTACTTTTGCCCTTTCCCGATAGATGGAGAAGACACATGTATATTTTGATTGTATATAGGCCGACTTCAGCCTCTAATAGATGTAAAAAAGATCTCTCTCTCTCTCTCTCTCTCTCTCTCTCTCTCTCACACACACACACACACACACACATTGCTTCAATATATGATTCCACATTTCCTCTGGTTTTGTTTCTGTCTTTGATCAAAGGCAGGCCACCTTAAATTCTTATGCTTGTCACAAAAAAAATAGCAATTATTTCCACACAGATGCACAACATAAGAGAGGTCTGTTGTGGGGACTCCAAAATTTTGGTGATGATGTCATACATTTCTCTTTGAAGCAGGTGGTTGCTGTCAAGCAGCTTGACCGGAATGGCCTTCAAGGAAATCGAGAGTTTCTTGTGGAGGTCCTTATGCTCAGCCTGCTGCATCATCCGAATTTAGTAAACCTTATAGGTTATTGTGCAGATGGCGATCAGCGGCTTTTGGTGTATGAATACATGGCCTTGGGATGCTTAGAAGACCACCTACATGGTATTCTTCAGGTTCATTTTTCCTTTGCAGATTGGGCATGAAGTCGTCATAGCTCACAAAAAGGCCGCTTTTTTTTTTTCTTTCTTGCTAGAACAGATCTCTCCCCTGATAAGGGCTCTCTGGATTGGAACACGCGAATGAAAATAGCGGCTGGTGCTGCAAAAGGGTTGGAGTATTTACATGACAAAGCCAACCCTCCTGTTATCTATCGAGACTTCAAATCCTCTAATATCCTTTTGGATGAAGAGTTTCATCCGAAGCTAAGCGATTTCGGGCTTGCAAAACTGGGCCCTGTAGGAGACAAGACGCATGTGTCGACTCGAGTCATGGGAACATACGGTTATTGTGCTCCTGAATATGCTTTGACTGGACAGTTGACGGTCAAATCCGATGTGTATAGCTTCGGCGTTGTTCTGTTGGAATTGGTTACTGGTCGAAAGGCCATCGACAATGCGAGGAATGCCAGCGAACATAATCTGGTTCTTTGGGTATGTCTAGTTTTTGTTTGAAAGTTTCAGTCAAGCAAGCTTCTCTCTTGGACTTGAAAATTAATAAATAAATAAATACATGTAAATATCGGTATGTTTTTATCTATTTTTATTTAGAAACAAATCATAAAAAATAGATAAAACATTCCAAGTTGGTATTTAAAAATACCAATATTTACCTGAAAGTATAAAAAATACCAATATTTACCTGAAAGTATAGAAACAAATAAGTGATTAGTTTTTCTTCTTTATCCAATTTCTTGCAGGCCTTGCTTTTGTGTTTTCTTAACCTCTCGTATACAGAAATGTGTGAGTGTGTGTATAAAGTTTTGTGCCTTCTTCTAACTTTTTGCAAAATTGCAGGCCAGACCCCTCTTCAAAGACCGGAAGAAATTCTACCATCTTGCAGACCCAATGCTTCAAGGAAGGTACCCAATGAGGGGATTGTATCAGGCGATTGCAATTGCGGCCATGTGCTTGCAGGATGACGCGGCAACACGGCCCCTCATTGGGGATGTGGTAACAGCCCTCAATTACCTAGCATCATTGAATTATGATCCAGCCACACAACCAGTGAGCAAATCTTCACCATCACCCTCTAGAGAGAAGAAAGAGAGGGAACGAAAGCTCAGCACTGGGGTTCCAGAGGAGCGTGGCTTTGTGGAGCGCATGTTCAGGCAAGGTGGGGGGCGGTGGTCTGCGTCAAACTCTCCGGACAATGGTGCTAGAGAAACTGCAGGTTTTCGATTGAATGGACAACATGGAGCTCATGAGGGGCTGATGAGAGGTAGCCCCCAACATCAAATTGCAATTAGCAAGACTTTGAAAAGTGCGAGTGACCGTGAGAGAGCTGTTGCAGAGGCTAGATTGTGGGGTGAGAACTGGAGGGAGAGAAAGAGAGGAACTATTCACAATAGAGCTGGTAGGCTTAGCCACAACTTTGATTCTTTGATACTTTAACAGGATCACATTTTGTCTTATCTCAATCTTTTTGTGCTGCGTCCTTTTGCTGTCCTTCCTATGCTTTGCTTTTTGCATTCTCATAAAGTATGCAGAACTGAGGAAAGTAGTGTACTTTTATGTATGTATGTATACACACACACAACACACACACACACTCTTTACTTTTTTTTGTAAATCTTTCAGATTAATTTACAAATGGGAAACCTCAAGGCGAGGAAAACCAACAGAAAGGATCATATACAAAAGTGTGAACACAAGTGTTCATCTGTGAAAGATGGCTAAAAGCATTCATAGGAAAGCTGATGCATCTCTGAAGTGCTATCACTGTCTTCTCAGGCAATGCGTAAAGATGGAGATCTTAATAACGTGAAAGGGATCTGCATCAAAGCGAGAGTACATGCAACTGTTGGGTCTACGCCACAGGGTCCAATAAGCCCAAAATCTGACCCACACAAAGAAGACCTCAAATCGGTGCAAGGTAGGTAGGAGAATGCCAAAAGCCCAAAACCTTTTGTGGAAAACCATAGAGGGGACACACACACATACACGAGCTGGAAATAGGAGGATCATCTTGTATCTATTGATTTGCCAACATTTACAAATGAGGTGGTGGCTGTAGAAAATAGCCTTATCCTGAAGTTGTTCTTAATTGTCTTCTACACAAGCCAATGTTTCCTTTCTCAGACCTACACTGATGTGTGCAAATACATGCGCGTTGTATTCGTGCATACGTGTGTATGAGATGTCTCTCTCTCTCTCTCTCTCTCTCATATTCATTTTGCTAGAGATTACTCCATCCAGCTAAATACATGTGCATTGTATTCATGCATACATGTGTGAAACGCCTCTCTCTCTCTCTCTCTCTCTCTCTCTCTCTGGTTTTGCTAGAGATTACTCCATCCAGCTGAATACATGCGCGTTGTATTCGTGCATACATGGGTGTGTGAGACGTCTCTCTCTCTCTCTCTCTCTCTCTCTCTCTCTCTCTCTCATTTTGCTAGAGATTACTCCATCCAGCTAAATACTCCATCCACCTAAATACTTAAATTTCTTAGCCACCATTGCCTATGTTCCTTGCCCATAGAAATCTCTAATTGTTCAAGGGTTGGTCCTTCTTTAAGAATATCTTGCCAATGGATTGTACATTGCTCATTGTTTGTACATCTATACATTGAGCTTTGTTCCTTGAATGGCTTCCCTACCAATAAACTGCATTTGAATGCTCTTTACCTTGAAGCACGCTAATTTGCATGGCTCATCTTGATTGGATGATTTTCTTTTTTCTTTTGAATTCAATTGGCGATGCTCTTTACCTTGAAGTAGGTACATGCATTTAATTTGCATGGCTTATCTTGTTCGGATGGTTAGTCTCTTAGACCCTTACTTTCTCACTTGTTATTGTGGGGTTGTCTCTTTGGGAACTTTTTTTCCCTAATCAAATTTGCATGGGCTTGCACTTGATGGGACACTACCCTATTGCCATTTTAGGTGGTTTATTGGGAGTATGGGTAGCTTTAACAACCACTTGCCTCTCACTTCCCCCTCATTTTTCTTCCTTTGCACGAATTGGGCTTGCACCTACGCACCATGCGAAATTTTCTCCCCCTCTCTATTAGTGCAAGTATTGGATGTCTCTACTATTGCAAGTCGATTTCCTTTCGGATTGCTTCATCTTTGTAAAGAAATCCCAAACCTAAGCTTGCTTTGACTATGCTACCACCACATGTATTTAATTTGCATGGGCTCGTCTTGATTGGATGGTTAATCTCTTAGACCCTTACTCTGTCACTTGTTGTGGGTGGTTCCCTTCGAGACTTCTTTTCCCTCATCATGGGCTTGCACACTCCCCTATTTTCATTCTAGGTGGTTGCTTGGGAGTATGGGTAGCTTTAACTACCCCTTGAATCTCTCTCTCCCCCCTCATTTTCCCTCCCTTGATGAATACTCTGTACTACACAAGATTTCCCCCCTCTCTATGCCAGTAGTGCACCGCAAGATTACCCTCATGGTACCTCGACCACCTTGTGAGTATGGGAGTTTCCCCTTTCTTATTTCTTGCATTTGACTTTATGTTTATACAAGATTTGATCCGCCTTGTTATGTTGAATCATTTGACAAATGGTTGGACTTGATGTTGCTCTGCATCTTATCTCTTGTTGATTGAAGAAGCTCCCACATTCACTTGAAGGTATGCCATGACACCTTGCTTTGGCATGAGGCATGTATTAACACTTTCTTGACTAATGTTACTATTATACTAGATGTATTCTCTCCTGCATGGACTGGTGATGACCATGCTGAGGCTATGCATGTTGAGGATGCGGATGCCAGAATACTATGACCCCTACCACTACTTAGGGTTAGGGTTACTATCCCTCACTTAGCCTATGGGAATTATGGTTTTTAAAAGGTGAGAGGGTATGAGGAAGAATGTTGTCTTGGTGATCACTAAGTATATTGAGCTCTTTCCTCTTCTAGCTCACATGTTTTTCCTTAAACACTTGTATACTCGCTCTGGTTTGGGTCCAAATTTTGGTTCTAATGTCTGCTTGCTCTTTCAAATCTCTGTAATGAAAGTGTGTTGCTATAAAATTATGAAAAGTGATGGAGGGCATACTCACCTGTTTATCCTTCACTATATGTTCCACTTGATGCTTTGGGTTATAACCCTTTCTTTGTTCATGATGACTTCTTTCTTTGCCAAAATTTAGTAATGACCTTTTACCGTAATATAGGGGAAGGCAAGACATGGGCATTTCTGACGCTTGTTGATTTGTCCAGCCTAAACACTCCGATCTTTATTATGCTTGACTAATCACACACATGGTTATGTGGCTAGTAGCTTAAACTATGATTCTATCTCTACGATTCGATTATGCTTTTTGATTGCTCAATACTTGGAGAGAATTTTTCATTTGACTTTTGGATCGTACTGGCTCAACGGGATGATATTGGATGGATGTATAGGTGGATTATTGCATGTATCATATTGACCTAGCTTACACTTGTAAGGTGTGAGCTTTGTCCTAGAGTCACTAGAGTATGAGTCAAGGAGAGAAAAGGTGGAATTATCCCACATGTAGTGGTGCAAGGCTATAGAGCTACTTAAAGCTCATTTCATGAATAAAAAAATCCATTCCAAGTTTGCATTACATCTCTTTCGTTTATGGTGAGCTTGTGATGGGTTAGCAAACTACTCAAGATCGTGTTTATGAGTCCAAGTTAATATATCTTGGAACCTAATTTTCTTGAGTGATAATCTAGCTTACACACACTCACTTATGTGCATGATGTGTTTCTTTCATCCACCATAGCTAGCACGATCCCATTCCCATCAAGTGGTATGAGAGCCATGGTGTGTTAGCTAGGTTTATTAGTATGCATTTGTGTGATTAACATTCTCTAATCTTTATTTGCATTAGCTTGATGATCCCAATCCCTAATCATAAGTTGCAGAAGACATTTTCAAGCTGAAAAAGCTTGATCAGACAAAATGGATGGATTGAGGTCATACGATGTCCATTTTTAGAAATTTTTGGCACGATGATCATCGGGTACATGAGCTAGGATTAACTGTGAGGTGAGGCAAAAACTGACTTGGGAGCCCGGGATATGTATAGGCTAGCTGCACTCAAACCTTCATTTTGAGTTGTGAGTTTGTGTGTGTGTGTGTGTGTGTGTGTGAGAGAGAGAGAGAGAGAGAGAGAGAGAGAGAGAGAGAGAGCTACTTTGGAGCACATTTTCTCGTGATTCCCACACCCCACATGATGCTTTGAGCTTCAACACCAGACATGAGAGGTATGTTCCCCACCTAGTACACTACATTTTGACGCCAATGCATTTCGAAACCAATAAGGGAAACGTGCGGTTATGAGGTGCACACAACCATGATGCCTACATCGGGTCGAGACATCCAATCATGAAAAAAATCAAGAGGGGGTCAATTTTAGGCTTGCTAACACACCAATAACTTGAAAATTCAATTTTGCATTATTAAAAAACCCTGCGAGAGAAAATCACATTTTTTCCAGCTGTTAGAATGGAACCAAATTTGACCAATAGCTTCAAAGTATTGAGACAATGAGCTTTGGTAAAGGAACTTTCATAGGGGGGTTGATCAACATGGTTTAAACCTCCTGTAGCCCGAGAAACCGTCAAATAGATGTAGATCAGTATTGGGATGATGAAATGGGAAAAGAACTTGTAGGGAGCTTCTAGACGACATTCATAATCAGTGGGATATGATGCATTGTACAACACAAAGGCAAATGACTAGCTGTAAAAGTCAGAGAATCTTTTTCGAGTATATGGTGGTTCTATGGTCTACCTAACAATGGAATAAAAGACGAGGCACCTTGAAAATGTTTGAGATAAGTGTATAAATGTGTATGAATCAATGCATGGTTGAAAAGATTTACTTTTGTGTAAGATAGGGAAAAAATTGCATTTTTTTCCTCTCCACCTTGCACCACCTAGTAATTAGAATTGTGAAATGGCACTTGTGTCCTCCTTAAGGCAAGAACAACTCTTGAGAGGATATCTCATGCTTTGGAAGTCTCTCTATACACTATGACGGAAGTCTCTGATACACAAGCCCTAAAAATAGTCTCAAGCTAGTGAGGATAGTCCAAAACCCCAATATAAGATAACCTGCAAGCCCACAACATTGAGTACAAGGTGTTGCACATGTTTCACCTTGTTTGGAAGGCAGATATGGAAAATCGGGGAAAAATTGTGATTTTCTCCCTGATAGAGTCAAAGTACTATCAACATTGAAAAGTGAAGCTATACATGAAATACTCTATCTAATCAAGACCCTTCTCAAAGGTTTCACACCGATTGGAGAGATGCAAAACCCTCTAAGCAAACTTCAGGCTTGGCCAAGTGATTGAAATTGACCCACCCCGTGCCCAACTGACCAAATTCAAAATATAAATGGATGAATAATCCCTAGCCAAGGTGAGAAATGCATCTACCAAGTTTGGTGGTTGACAAAGTCCAAATGTAGAAAAAGTAGAGAGAATGACGATTTTTTGTAGCAAAGAGTAGCTAACAAGTTCAAGGAGGATTCAACCACATGAAAATGTTTGGGGAAGAATATGTAACATCTCTATGAAGCCAACGTGTTAAAAACTCACATCTACATCAACCTTGGTGCCAAACACCACGACCAAACCTCCTATCCGATTAACATCAAATCAAAACTAGAGCCTATAAGAGTAGTATACATCAGGCCCATGCAGTTGGCACTTCAAAAACTCACTTGTGTACATGCAGGAGGAAAAAAATGCGAGTTTTTCTTTGTTTTGCATGAAAAATTGTCAATTGCTGAGATTTTGTATCATTTGCACATAAGTTTTGAACAAGGTGACACATTAACTAGCTTATCAAATACATGGAAAATGAAAAAACATCACTTCAATCTCTGCCTAACCTTTGATCTACGACAATTGTTCACAGGAGCTATGAAGTTCGAAGCTAAAGGCAATAAGAATAAGTGGAGTCGCAAGAAGACGTTGGAGTAGATCTTAATATTTACTCTTCTCAAAGACTCTCTAAAAGGCACATCCACCTATATCGAGAAGAAAAGGCTTGAGCTCAAAGGAGTAGCATTATACAAAGCTGCTTGCATGGATACAAAGAACAACCTGGTCACACTTTCCATGATTCCTCAGGAAGCCTACAACGTGGCAAGGAAGCTGCCCATTGAAGAGGCATTAGAGAAGATGGATCTACTCAACTACTTCCAACTACCCCCATGTGGAGTTGACATCCAAAGAACCCATGAGATCTATACGAGTATCACAGAGGAGGGAACAACAAAAATCTCTACTCTTGATAATGACAAAGTTCAAGTCAAAATCACATCAGAGCTGATTGAAAAAGCCCTAGGTCTATCGGGCAGAGGAGTAATCATGAAAGGGAAAAAGGAGATGGGAGTGGAAATCTTTGTGAAAAAGGGAGCAGCGACAACCTTTGCAGACATGACATACCAAAAAGCGGAGTTGCCCACCCGCATTGAAAATTTTTCACATCGATGACAAAAGGCCAGGTTGATATACTATGCCCAATCATATACTGACTACAACCTACACTCGGGCTTACCATCAGAACACACCGATAGCAATCGCTCACGCATAGTACCTGCTTGAACTACTCACGAAGAAGAAGAAACACACAAAGATCACATACCTTTCGGCTCCAGAAGTTTTACCAAAATATCTTGTCACGTTATTGGAGTAGCTCAAGATCTACCAAAGGCTCCTACATATAATGATTGGATCCAGCTCCAAGAAGAAGAGAGCGAGGAAGAATTGACCAAGGCAGGGTCGACTCAGACCACTGCTCCTACATGCTCCAAGATGAAGTTACATGAGTTAGATTCATTGAAAGGTGAACAAGAAGATAGATAAGGTAAAAAGCCTATGCCTATGCCTAAACCTGGGAAATAAGAGAAATCCCAAAGGCAAGCCCATGAAGAGAGACTAGCAAAGGAGTTAAAAAATAAAAGGGTAGATGGGGGGCTTTGCTTAAAAATGGGTGCCACACAAGGTTTAGGCATAGGCCTATGCCTATGCCTAAACCTGGGAAATAAGAGAAATCCCAAAGGCAAGCCCATGAAGAGAGACTAGCAAAGGAGTTAAAAAATAAAAGGGTAGATGGGGGGCTTTGCTTAAAAATGGGTGCCACACAAGATTTGCACCAAAAACCCATCGATAACTCCTGTCATCACTACAGAGAAATTGAAAGACTTGTGGGCACAAATGGAGAAAGAGAAGCTCGCAAAAGAGGAGGCAAAGAAAATAGAAGAATATGCAAAGAGGGTAGAGGACAGAGCAGAGTCAGACAGCTCCGTCGAAAGCTCACACTCTAGATCTGACAACAACTCTTAGTGAGACTTTGGTTTTGAAACAAAGCAAGCCCAAGAATCTCAACCAAAGACATCACAAGTGCACAACACACAAGGGGAAACGAAAGTTCAAGATACTTGTTCTAAGTCACAAAATTCCCTTATGGTCATAGAGGACATAAGGAAGCCTACACCTAGCACCTTCACGCAACAATGGAGCATGGTCGACCCGTATTATTGAGCCTTACAGAGGGTGTCCACCAACATGTATAATGTGGCAATGCAAGAGCATGCACATGACCAGAATGTAGTCTTGACACTGCAAGGTGATCTCATAGAAGTTTACATCGAGATACATACACTCAAAAACAAACAAGAGGAGTTGATCATAGAGGCTTAGATTGCCACGCAAGAAGCACAAGAGTCCAGAAATTAGCTCCTCTCATAGAAGCAAAAATAAGGTGAAGCCTATGAAGAAATAGCAGCCGCCGCTAATTGGGCCATTGAAACACATGAAGAAATAATTAGAGATCTAAAAAATGTCTTTACAGATGTCTACAACCATATTTCTCTCAAAAAAGAGAATGAAGATTTGAAAGCACAGGTTGCTGCACTAATGACAAAGCTTGATTGCAAGCAACAAGATTTCCTGGACATAGGAGATCATGGAGATGACAACAAGGGTGAATATGACAAGGCAAACAAAGAAAAAGATACCCGATAGGGACCACACCAGACTCACCCTCAAAGGTCATCCTCTCAAGCCGCCGTCTGACTACAAGAAAAGACCAGGGTAAGGGAAATCAACACCCTACCCAAGAGATCCTAGAGACCAACACAACTCAACAAAGAAGAGTAGAAGAAAGAACTAAGATCAAGATAGTAGCAAGAAAATCATATAGACTTACAGAAGAGGCCATAGCTAAAATGAAGAAGAGAATAGTAGGGATAGAGGAAGAGCACTAGAGGAAAGCGATGGAATGGGAGGAGATCCAACTCCTCCATTCGTTCAAATTGTAGCTCCTTAGATCCACAACCATCAATGAAGAATGGTATACCCGCTCTCTTTCCCTTCCCTTTGATAAAGTATGAGTGCATTTGAAGGAAGGCCACCATCGACCAAGAGATGTTGTCAGCTCAACCACAAAAGCAACAACCCAAATGGAGACTGGCATGGCTGGAAAAAAAATTCAAATGGAGGATTTATATGATGAGATTGCCAATGAACATAGAGAAGGATGTCACTTTTTGCCTAGTTCCCAAAGTGCGAACATGGATATGACATGAAGCTATACAGAAGCAACATGGAAATTGGCTAAACTACCCAGCTTTGCTAGGACCCAAAGACAAACAAAGATTAGAAAAAAAGTACATTCTCATCACTCTACATGAAACCGTCAAAATGTATGAAGGGCTTCTAGATCTGTCCTGCTAAATGCTAAGAAATATCTACAGAATGATGGTTGCCTGCATAACTATGAATCATAAGCCGTGGGTTGCAAAAATGCCATGGACGTACTTCTTGGAAGGTAACAAGGGATTGGTGTATGATCTCATCCAGTAGCCCGATGAACAAATTTTACATGGCTTCTTTGCCTGATTGATGTTCATGCTGTCATACGTCATGAATACCTTTGATGAATATTTCTATACAAGATTCTTCACATTGAACACAACATTTTTTGGGCTTGAAGTCAATGACATTAGAGCACGCTTTGTGAGCGCAATGAATCTCCTTCTAATAGATACTATGAGGCCATTTTCTCTCGAAGATAGAATTTAGCAACAAAATATCAGGAAGGAGTACAAGAAAAAGCAAGGTGCTACCTCAAAAGATGATGGATAGGGGTAAAGGGAAACACACCCGAAATCCAAAAAGTGTGCCTCTCTATAGCCCACTCTCTATAGCCCAAGATAATCATGCATCCCAATCAACTAGATTTCACCTTCAAAACTCACAAAATTGATAGCACGCCACATCAAATTTTGCATGTGTACAACCGTGCTACAGCACAAGCCGCTCTCTCTCTCTCTCTCTCTCTCTCTCTCACACACACACACACACACACACACACACACACACACACACACACACACACACACACACACACACACACACACACACACACACACACACACACACACACACAGTACTACTTGCCTTTAAGAGTCTCAGCATGATTGACATCCTGGATTCTACTAAAACACGCTTACTAAGCTTCACTACTTAGGGTATCCAGCATGGGACATGGCCCTTATAAATCATAAGTGTTACTTAAAACCTAAAAAAGTGGTATACTGCCTTTTGTAAACCCGACCATGAAGGTGCTATGGTGGTTTTTTCGCTTTGACATACCGCATCATAGGCGGCCTCGCAGTCTCGGTTCCCCAGGAGGGGATCACTCCACTCAAGACGCTCTGCTCGCTACATAGTGATGACGGCCTTCCTCCTTCCTCTATTTAAGAGGTGAGGGTGCAACTCTACCCCTCACTTAGCTTTGTATGTGTTTTTTTGCTTGCATAAACTAGGACTGTGTTTCTATTTCTCTACTGCACCGAAGTATGGAGCTCGCAACACAAACAACACAGGTTGGATATTCTGCTTGTTGTTATAAGTTTTTCACTGCACACCTATTTTTTAGGGCAATCTTACTGTAATGGTGTTGCTCTATTAGTTTGATGGTACGGCACTTTGTGTGGGTTTCATTCAGTATAGTAGAACTTGTTTAAGGTTCGTTGGTCGATAAGTATATGGCATATGAGTGATGGTGTTTTGGCAAGGCTTTGACCCCACTATTGGGTTTCGGTTTTCTGTCAACTTTGCGTGAATACTATTTTGAGGTTCTGAAGTGTTTGTATAGGTGGTTTTGGGGTATGGCATACCAGCTGTTGCTTAAACTCTGTAAAAACCTGGTTCTTGGTTGCTTTACGTTAACTGTTCACTGGTTTTACTGAATAAATTTGGGGTTGCTACCGCTTGGCTTGGCAAGGCAATACTCTGTCAAGAATGACCTTACATACTAATGGTGCTTACTGTTCATCAAAATGCTTTGGCATTAACTTGGTGCTGTCGCTTATGCATGATTTATTGATTACTATAAGCCTGGATAGGTCCACCATTTGGGTTGGATATGTGAACATAAAGGGGTTTTTTTTTTGACCTATTGTGCACTAATGTTCGATGTTTTTGTTAAGAGTTCGTAAGGGAGTTGGTCTCGGTTGCACACAGTTGCTGTACTTGTTCATGACTTGGTTGCTGTACTTATGCATTGCATTATTTGCATTCACATAGGCGGGTGTAGCTTCTTGTTTTTTAGCTTTGGGATTGACTTGGTACTATCACTTAAGCATGGTATACGGATCACTATCACATAAAGCCTGGTAAGACCCACCATTTGGGTTGGCTATGTGGATATAAAGGGGTTTTTTAAGGCTTGCTGCGCACTAATATTGAATTTTTTTTTCTAGGGCTTGTAGGGGAGTTTGC
Source organism: Adiantum capillus-veneris (assembly GCF_014529385.1). Lineage (NCBI taxonomy): Eukaryota > Viridiplantae > Streptophyta > Polypodiopsida > Polypodiales > Pteridaceae > Adiantum > Adiantum capillus-veneris. Next base: position 82,504,531 of record NC_140959.1, on the reverse strand, counting down.
CCCGACTGCATACCAAGGCTTTACTGGTTCATTACCTAGTTGTTTGGATGAGATGATGCAAAACAGTATTTACTTGGGCGGGTGTAGTTTATTGTTTTTTCAAAAAACTTGTATTAGCAGTTAGTCTTTTTACAGTTTTGACATTCGAAATTGGCTGGATACCACTTGGTTTGCTAATAGACTGGATTCCATATTAACATAAACTATATCTGTTTGGAGTAAACAAAAACAAGTTTGAACTTCTAAAAGGAATTTTTACGGCTTCTTTTTATTGCTTCATATGATGGTGCCTCACTAATCGGAAAATAAATTAAAAAAATTGGGGGGTTAAGACTCTTGGATTAGAAGGGGTCATGGCCTTCGAATCAAAATAAAACTATAATTATACTAAATATTAACTTTGGAATTATAAAACATTTTTTGGAACACATAAAATACTTTGGACTAAGCTTGTAAAGTTTTAAAAAAAGTTGTGAGATGGACATGGATAACAACTGATATAGTCCATTGATACCTGTAAAACACATCCAAGGCTAACATATCTCTTGTATTGTTTGGATGGATGCATGTAAGGACTCTATCTTATGTTGGAAAGTTTTTTTTGGCTTTTGCAAGTTGTCCAACACAGGATTACACATACACCTACTGCAAGGGAAGTTCTTCTGTTATTTGTATACTGGAATGAGGCTTCATTCTTACAAACATTGTACAAAGATAATTCTAAGGCTAAGTTGTTTTTGTACTTATTATTTTATTTATTCTGAAGCCAGCTGTCTTTTGAATGTAAAAAGTTCAATTATGTCTTATTAATTATGATAAAATAGCTACACACACACACACACACACACACACACACACACACACACACACACACACACACACACACACACACACACACACACACACACACACACACACACACAGGCACGGGGAGGCATGCACATCTCAAACACCGTCACCAGATGATTGGAACAGAGCAAAGAGAAGAAAGGGGGAAGAAGCGGCACCAGGAACATGATACGGCTTGCTTTAATTATGGCCAAAAACACCTGCTACAACAACCTTGAAACTTGCTTCTACGACCGGCTTCGTCGGCATGAGCACAACAAGCGCATAAAAATTCGGGCAATTTTTGGCTTTGCCTCCATGTGGCTCCCTCACTGGGAGCGGCAAGAAATCCTCCTAATGGCAACTTTGCTGGCTCCAAAATGGTCCATGCACTTCTCCTTCTCCACTGCCGGGAGCTCCTCCTTGAGCTCACTAGAAAACTTCTTTTCGAGGGCTCCTTCGTCCTCTCCAAAAGAAGGCCCCCTTAGGACCCCTCCCCAAGAAAAAGATCGGCCTCTTTTTAGGCGTGGGCGTGACCCCTTCTAATTTTGTTTCCCTTGCTATTTTGGACCACTTCATTGCATGAGAAGCAACGCTATGTTTGGCTATGCCTTGAGCTCCAAGCCATGCATGCAACACCTCCTAATTGCGCAACGACAGTGCTGTCGCTCGCTGCTCGCTAACTCCCCCTCAAAAGAAGTGGCACGAGAATAGTCCTTAGTGGATGCCACATCATCATTGAACACCGATCGCCGCCCAAGGCTGGACACCAACAACACCGCCAGGCACGGCAGGGCAACCGCCTCAGTGCACCCATGCCACTGTCATGTCCCGCAGTCATCACCATTGCAGTGCCTCGCCATGGCTAGAGGCTTGAGGCACCCCTTGTAGCACAAAGACCCCTAGCTTCCAAGCTTGTTCGCTGCATGTGGGATAAAGTCTTATGCCACGTGGTGCTGCCGGGATGAAACCCCCTCCATAAGCCCTCAAAAGCTCCAAGGTCACTCAGGAAAAATATTCAAAAAATTGTTTTTTCTCCTGGCTTCAATGCCCTGCCATTCACCACATGATGATCCTGTTGCCAAACTATAAAATCTCATACAAAACCCCGGTGCCGGCGGACTTCAACTACACCACTTTGCTCCACATTCCCAAGGTCTGAAGACCTCGAACAACGTGCATCCAAATTGGCAAAAAACACCAGATACCACCTTGCTGACAATTGTCGCCAACTTCAAATCGCTGTATCTTGTTGCTTCGGGCTTCCTTTGACAAGCGTTTTCTTCTTGTTAGTTCCATATATCACGCACTACTTTTGCAAATCTTGCTAGGCTTCAAAAAATGTTAGATGGAATATTGACTGAGGCAACCAAACCAGCACCGACGAACTAGCCCCTAGTGAAACTTGAACTGGCAATAACTTGGCATCATCTGGGACTCAGATTGCCAATATGAAAAGATTGACATACTCCATAATTTGAGCTCTTTACATCCATATGTTGAAACTGGCTCTGACCACCTGTCATCACCTGCCTTGTTTGTCTCAAATCTGTAATGTATTGCACCTTCAAACTTGGATAACTTACACTCTATAGCTCCGTTTGATGCGCCGTCTGGACCTGCTCCTCCAGCATGTCAAACTCTACATTCCCAGGCCAAAAACTAGCACCTCAAACATTCTTCACCTGGAAGCCTGTCAAGCCTTCTTTGGAGCCCATCTGGTCTAAAAACCCACATAACATATATCACCATTGCCACTTGCCTGTCCAAGCGCTTCCTATCTGCTCTTACCCTCTGCCATGCATCTGTAAGCATACACATCACTGCCTATACCCTTTGCTAGGGTTGACAGACAGACTTTGGCTGCACCATCATTGCCCAACCCCCTTGTTGAACATTCATGTTCAACCAAAAAACTGCTTTAATCTTCTACCAGCTACAAAAATTGGCACTACCATATGTACAAGGCCCTACTCCTTCCTACTACTACCAAACATCAAGTGGGTTGCCCCACTGCCTGCATCATATAGCTTCCATGTGGATCAAAAACCTTGCAATGATTCCCTCCATCCATCTATAGCACATCCCAACAATGTCTCACCCATATCTGCAGCCATCCATGCACACAACATGCCCAAAGAACTGGTTGGAGAAGACGAAGGAAGCTCAAGGCACACAATTGAGAGTGTGTTACTTAGTGTGCAATGGAAAAATAGATAGCCCTAGAGTGATGGACGTATATACAATGCTCGGGGGAAAAAACCTCCTAAAGAGGGAAAAAATGCCCCGGCGGTCCTAGTGTGTTCACACACATCACTACCGCATGTATATGGTAACAAATTCCCCCTGGAGTGATGCGGTGAACAAGAGCTAGCACATGAGTAAAGGGAAGTGCCATGTCCTGAGGACAAGATCAGTCCACAAAGGGGAGTAAGCCCAAAGATTTGCGGAAAGCTTCAAGCTTCTCACGAGACAATGCCTTTGTGAAAAGATTTGCAAGGTTTTCCTGTGTTGGCACATTAGCCAAGTTGATCTCTCTTGCTGAGAGCCTCTCCCTGACATAGTGGTAATGCACCTCAATGTGCTTTGTGCGAGCATGAAAAACTGGGTTCCTCGCAACTGCCAATGCGCTCTGACTATTAGTGTAGATAGTGTTGGCAATGTCCTGTCCAACACCCAAATCAGCCATAAGGCATTTGAGCCATACACACTCAACTGTAGCTGTGAAGACTACCCTGTACTCAGCCTCACAACTCGAAGTGGCCACAGTAGGTTGCTTCTTGCTCAACCAAGATATACATGAACTCCCAAGCATGAAAAAAAAACCACTTGTGGACACTCGCGTGTCAAAACAACCAGCCCAATCTGAGTCCGAAAAAGCATGTAAGTCTGGCGGCAATGATCCCCCCTTGGGATAAAACAAGCCAAGATGTAAAGTGCCACTAAGGTAGCGGAAAATCCTCTCGATAGCCTACCAATGCTTAGACCCTGGGCTATGCATAAATCTGATGACCTGTGAGACTGCAAACTGAATATCCGGCCTCGTGTTGCATACATAAATGAGGCAGCCAACAACAGTTTGGTAAAGAGTGACATCAGCAGGATCGCTAGCATCATGTAGAATCAACTTCAAACCTGTTTCCAGGGGAGTGGCAATAGGTTTGCAATCCTCAAGTCCAAACTTACATAGCAATGTCTCTATGTAACTTTTCTGACGCAAGGCAATACCACCATCACACTGCTTAAACTGTACACCCAAGTAATGATGCAACAGCCCCAAATCTTTCATCTTGAAAGTAGCATTCAAATCAGCCTTAAATTCAGCAATATGTCTCTCATTTGGTCCAGTGATTAGCAAATCATTGACATAAAGAACCACAATGAGAAGTACATCACCCTCACGCTTTACATACAATGTGCTTTCTGTTGGGTTGTTACGAAAGCCTCGTTTCACCAAATGAGTGTCAGCTTTCTCATACCAAGCACGAGGAGATTGCTTCAACCCATACAAAGCCTTCTTACATCTGCACATTTTGTCCTCTTGTCCTTCTATGACAAAACCACGAGGCTGCGTTACATAAACTTCCTCAAATATGTCACCGTTCAAGAAAGTAGTAACAATGTCTGATTGATGTACATCCCAACCAAAATGAGCTGCCAATGCACATACAAAATGCACAGTAGTCATGCGACAAGTGGGAGCAAAAGTGTCTTCATAATCAATGCCTTTTTGCTGTGCATAACCCTTTGCAACAAGTCGAGCCTTATGGAAATCGATCTCACCATCCGGCTTGGGTTTCAACTTGTAAACCCACTTCGTACCAATGGCCTTTTTGCCAGAGGCAAATCACATAAAGTCCATGTGTCATTTTCTATAAGTGCATCATATTCTGCTTGCATGGCAGCCATCCAATTTTCTGAATTCTGTGCTTCATCAAAAGACAGAGGCTCTTCAACATCATGTAAGCTAGACACAACCAAAGCATAACAATCTAATGCATAAGATGCATGGCGAGAGCTTGAACGAGTACGACTAGACAAAGGTGCATCCAATTTACTGTCACACAAAGTGTGCACCAGCCATTTTGGCATACCTCTAGCCTGCTCATTTTCATCCGTTTCCTAATCAACTACATCATGTACATCTGTATCAGTAATAGGCTGATCTAAAACATTTTCAGAAACCCCCATAGGCTGTACATTTGCCTCATTGGAACTTACATTCGATATTTCCACCACTGAAAAGAGGCAACAAAGTGTCATAAATGTCCTGTGAGCTTACATTACCGTCTCTAGTACATGACAACAAGGGTTGAACAAAATCTTCCACAAACAATACATCCCGTGAAACCATAATACGTTTTGTTTGCGGATGATACAACCTGTAACCTTTGCTTTCAACACTATAACCAACAAAAATACATTTAACAGCCTTATCATCCAATTTTCTGCGTTGCACTTGTTGCACCAAAGCATATGCCAAACAACTGAAAACACGCATGTGCTCAATAGAAGGCTTTCTATCATGCCATGCTTCATATGGAGTAGTAGACTGCAAAGCTTTCGTAGGACACCTGTTAACTACATAAGTGGCACAGATGATGTCTTTAAGCCAAAAAGAATAAGTGGCACAGATGATGTCTTTAAGCCAAAAAGAATGCGGCAAAGCTTGACTTTTGACCATACATCGTTTTGCAGAACATGTCGCCTTCACCCGACATCATGGCCAACAACCATCTTAGGTGCCACATGGGCATATAGGATTGCTTTCAAAGTCACCACTCAGCATTCCCCATTTCAACTAGCTTTGGTAGTGGCTCCACTTGAATTTCACTTTGGCTCTCTTGAGGTCACAACAGTAAAAGTAGACTTACCTGGAGGCCAACACTCAACAATGGCAAGTTGACTCAAAAGATTGAAAGAAGAGCGGCTATTAGTGGCAAAGGCCTTAGAGATCAAGCATCAAAGAAGAAATTCTTGGCATGACTACTATTGATCTAGTAAGGATCATTTGTGGTGACCAACATTCTTCCTCAAGGAGCAGTCCAATTGCATAGACTATCCAAGGAGTCCCTTCCCTTAGCCAATGGCCCTTTCCTCAAGCCCTTTCACACTTAGACATCAAAGTTTGCACTAGCCTTGCCCTAGCATCAAGTTTGCATCCACCTTCAGTTTCCACCAGCTTTTCCAAGCCTCCTTGTCGCACTCGCTTTCACTAGCATCGTAAGTCTACATTGGTTTTGCTCTTCATTTTTGGCTTCATCTATGATTGATTGTCTTGACTCTCTTCTCTTGGTCCCTTAGACGAATGGTTGTTGATTACTAGTTGTTTCCCCTTGCGCTCAATATTTTTGGCTAGATTCTACCTTACTCTCAATGATTTCTCTTAAATGTTTCTCTATCTTGCCCCTACCTCCATGGATTGTATATTGACTCTTGTCTCATTATCATGCATTATCTATCTCTACTCTCTAATAGTTTGTTTTGGTGATATTTTTTTCCTTTGTTATAGTATTATGGTGATCGTCAATCTTTGAGTACTATCCCTCCTCCAATAGATTTCTCTCTTGGTCCCCTCCCATTTGGTTGGTTTTGCATATTCTTGCTCTCTCTCACGCCCTTCTCTCTCTCTCTCTCTCTCTCTCTCTCTCTCTCTCTCTCTCTCTCTCTCTCTCTCTCTCTCTCTCTCTCTCTCTCTCTCTCTCTCTCTCTCTCTCTCTCTCTCTCTCTCTCTCATTGATATCTCACTCTTGCCTCTCTATCTCTCTCTTTCCATTTTTTGGCTACTCACCCTCACATAGAGCCCTAGCCCTGCCACTTGCCCTTAGTCACCCCTACCTCTCACTCACCAGAACCTACCCCAACCCGCCCTCACCCTACCTCTCCCCGCCTCTCGATCTTCTTAGATGCAGTTACTTCATTCCCAGGTTCACTTTTGGTCTCGTTTTTTAGTACTTTCTAGTTCGTCCAATGGTTTTCTTTTCTAGTGGCTGTAGTTCTAGTTTACAGCAGCTCTTTCCACGTCCTGGGTGTACCACCCCATTCACTGGACCACTGACCAAGATGGTGAGTGGAATAGTGGTGGGCATTTGTACTAGGGCTACAAGGCCACAAATGGCTTATCTTGCATGGCCACCTTCGTGGACATGCTCCAAAGGAAATTCTCTTACAGTTTGACCATACTTGGTCTGGGAACCTAGGCACAACGTCTAGTGTAGACACATCGGTCGACCAAGGTGGGGCTCAAACTACCAAGTCAAGAGAGGTAGCATTTATCATACAAAGTGTGCACATCCTATGGCCACCATTTAGAGCATCTGCAAGCTACCAAAAAACAACTCTTTGGTTGGCCCAAGAGTGATGTGGGCTCGGGCTAATGGTCATCCAAGAGTGATGTGGCCAACCAGGCAACTAGTGGCCAGACTCACCAAGAGCTTCCCTAGGCCAATAGCACTAGATATTTTCATTTTTCCATGAGTTTCCTTGGATAGATATTTTCGAATAGCAATAGATATGTGGCCACCGTGCAATGGCCTTGGCTTGTGGATATGTACAACATGATGTGGATAGAAGATATAGTTTTTCCATATGCTTGCCTGGTGCAAGAGTCCCTTGTGTGTCACATCTAGAGCACTTTCCTACACTCTTGACACTATCCTTTGGAGGCTTCACCTTGGTTGTGTATGTTGTTGGGCCTATGAGCCTTCTAGTCTTGTTATATAGTTACAATGTGATTTCAACCTCTACATACCCATTGTATCATAGACTGGGAAGAGTTGGCTATAGCTAGACTAGACTTGTATGATCATTTGGTTATGTACAGGGTGTTGCCTTGGAGGGCTTGTGCTTGTCTGGGCTACTGTTTCAATTCTTTGTTCATTTTTGTTTTCATGTTTTCACATTGTCTGTTGATTTGAGCCAGCTTATGAGTCCGCATGCATACTGCATTCATAGCATCCCATCACTAGAGAGCAATGTGCACCATCTACATCTACATTTGACCTAACCATTTCTGGCCCCAAATGCACCCTAGAGCTTAGCAATGATGGCCTGACACCCCTCCAATGCATAAAATGTAGTTTGGTTATGTAGATCGTAAGCTATGAGCAGATTCGGGAGAAGGTGATCTGCAACAAACACAAAATTTTACCACGAGAGAAGCACAATGGTGCAAAGATCTTTCACATGTGAATGTGATGAAGTAGACAACACTTCAAACAGACACTTGACAAGGGATTTATGAGCTTAAGAAGATAGAAAGAGAGTACATAATAGTGGTCCGCAGAAATGTTGTAATGCTTATAAGAACTCCCTTGGATTTTATACCTTAGCCAAAGGCTCTGGGTCAAAATGGAAATAGTCTCTAACTCTGTTACAATCAAGGATTTCTTTGATACAATCTCAAAGCATTTAGTCCCACTTTGTTTGGTTCATAATCACATAATTGTTTGATAAATTAAACCAAAAATCAATGAATTAGAAAGGCTTAGGGCTATAGACATCCAGATTTCTCAAAAAAGAGTAAAAATACTACATTTTGGCTATATATAGACTCTAATGTTAGTTAGAGGGCTAACATTTCCCCCCTCCTAGTCTAGGTCGTCTGCCACACAACTTCATGTGATTGAATAGTGATTCGGTTTTTGTGCTGCTTGCTGCTTCTTCAGGGCTTCAATAAATTCATAGTACCTTTTTTATTTGAGCCTCTCATTTTATTTGGCTAGGAACTATAAACTATGGGAGTGTTGAGCTCCATAGTAGTGTATCCTACAAATCTAGCACGAAGATTTTCTAGCACAAGGCCAAAGTTTCTAGATCTGAAAGTGAAGAACCTTGTGTAAAAGGCCTCTCAAATCTTTATTTCTCTTTTCCATTGATTGATAGTCAGGTTGGACCCTTGCAGTGTGAGGATTGTTGGGTTGGCCTTTAGCTTCTCTACTGGCTCATTTTGATCTTTGAGTCTCATTTCAGCTTGTGCTCCTTGGAGATTTGCGACTTCTAGCCGGGTCTGCAAACCATTATGCATGAGCATTAGTATCCATAGAGTACCAGTGACTTCTTAAAACTTATTTTAATGTCATTCACTAGCAGTTGTGAGTTGCTCCACCAACATGGTCATTTGTTGTAGTTTTGACAGCTTCTTAGTGCTCGCTTCTTTTAGAATGGGCAATCTTTGCTTGTATAGGTTGTTGTACTCTTCTACAAATGCATCTACCACACCTGTTATGGTAGTTGACTTAAATTTTGTAGCCTTGACCTGCTTGATCTTGTCTCCCTTGGCATAGACTATAGTCTTCATCTTCTCCACAGTGTGGTGTGCGAATTGTGCATACTCTTCTATTTCCTATATGTTGGAAATCTGGGAGGTACTAGCCTTCTCCTTGTGATCCTTTTGTGGTTCATCTTGCTATACTTTTTCTTGTTCTTCCACTTCAACTGGTGTTGTGTCTTTTGGCGATGACAGCTTTTGGTCTTCTTAAAGCTTTGTGTGCGGGGTAAACTGTGTGCGGGGTAAACTCTTGCTGGCCTTCAATCTGTTCAACATCTTTCTTAGTCTCTTTCTTTTCTTCTTCTAGTATTGCTTCAACAATGCTTGGCTCTGTTTGCACTAGTTGATCCATCTTTCCTCTTACCAAATTTCCTTGGGTTGTCCCCGACTTTGGTTCTTTGTGGGGATGGTGCATCTTCTTATACTTTCTCAGAGATTGGTTAGGGTGGTAGATTAGCTGGCTCAATCTCAACCATTTTAAAATAACCCAATGCTTCTTCTTTCTATCTCTCTCTCTCTCTCTCTCTCTCTCTCTCTCTCTCTCTCTCTCTCTCTCTCTCTCTCTCTCTCTCTCTCTCTCTCTCTCTCTCTCTCTCTCTCTCTCTCTCTCTCTCTCTCTCTCTCTCTCTCTCTCTCTCTCTCTCTCTCTGTTCTTCTCCATAAATCTACTCAAGTTTCGCTAGAGGATCCATTCCTTCTATGTAGAGTGGGTTCTTTGTTCTTAACTTTCAAGGCTTGGTTGGTTTGTCAGGACTCCTCAAAATCACCTTGGAGACCTCTTTCTTTGTCAAATGCTTCCTTTTCTCTTCTAATCCTTGCTGCCCACTGTGCTAGTTCTTCAATAATAACAAGGGGTGGCACGTGGACTCTCTTTGTTGGCTGCTATTTGATTTTCTTATTATTTTTGGCGGCTCTTTTCTTCTCTTTCTCTATCTCTGGGTCTGGAACACTTTCTTTTGAGGGTTGGTCTTCAGGTTCGTTCATTGAACCCTCTTCACTTTCTACATCACCCTCAATTGGAGCTTGTTGCCCTAACTTCCTCTTGGATCTTTTGATAAGTGGTGGTGGTTCTTTTTCATCCTCTTCTTCTTCTACTAGCTAGGCATTCTGATTTAGAGCAAGTGGTAAATTATTCATAATACCCACTACAGGGTAGGCAATTTTGGTGAGGACTTTTGGTGCTCCGCTCCTAAGAAACTAATTCCACTTGATTTTTTGGTTCTCTTTAGAGTGTAAGGCACACAGGAAGCATTGTCTATGGGCATTGACAACTTTTTCTTTAGGGTGGAAGTGAATGCCAATGATACCAAGTCATCAAGGCATGTATTCCTTTGTGGTATTCTTAGAGATAAAATGGAAGTGCTAGTGATAGAGGTGGGTGGGTTCCTCTGCTTGCTTATGGATCATGCCCCAATAATTTTCCATAGCGGTATTGCAAGGAAACACCCACGTTCTCTTTCCTTTTTGACCTCATGGATTTTCCTTTTGTTGGTAGTTTCAAGCTTTAACACCAATCTCTTTTGAGATATTGACTTCGTTGCTTGGCCGATAGAGTCAGAAGTTCAAGTTGTGCTATCTTCTTGAATAGGGATCATGAGCTCATATTCTTTGTGAAGGTCAACTCCACATGGCTCCATCTGATAGAAAAGTAAAAGGCCAAGGCTTTTGTGGGTCTCACAGAGATCTAGAGTCTCTATCACATTGTAGATCTCTTTTGGCATCATTTGAAGTTGCACTGCTTGTTTGTATGCACTTTTGAAGTGACCATGAGAGATGGCCACATGAATTTTCTTTGGCAAGTCCCTTGCAGATGTCTTCTTTGCTTCCCTCATGGACTCTTCCTCTAGCTTGTCATTTTGGAAGCTCTAAAAGCTTCTGCTTCTTGGTCTTTTCCTTTTGAATTCCTGGCAGGTTTTGCATTGATCCTAGAACCATTACACCAAAAATTGGCATTATGTGCATTTCAGAGTGGAGAATTCTCTTTTGAAGCCCCCATTGAGCTGTAGCAAATCAAATTCAAAATTGAAGCTAAGTTATTACTACTTTGACCCATGAAAACAATATGCAATCACTAAAAAATGAAACTGGCAAAAATTTGCATCGGAGATAATAAGCAGGCTTATTATCTAGGGCATGACTTTGTATCCAAAATCAGACTTTAGCTATGCACATGGGTTATAGGCATTGAAAAGACATAGGATTTGGATTTGGGGGAAATTTGGATGCAAAAACTCTTGGTTGGGATCACTTTTGATTGAAAGGCTTTTGAAATGACCTAGTGTTGGTGTTTTTTTTTGAGTGTCCAAATGATCCCAAAATGAATGTGTAGGCTTGTGACGACATGCTGGAACTGATGGTGGCAAGAATTTGGAAAAATGGGCTCATTTGGCATTAGTAGATAATAAGCACGCTTATTATCTACTATGTGATTTGTACATCATTTTGGCATTTTCTTGGCATGGAGTAATTGTACATGATGTTCCTCTACTCTAAATGTGATTTTGCACAAATTTTGATTTTGAGTAGTTCTCTTTGGCTAAATTTTGGAAGTTGGAATCTTTTGTGCATTTTTTGATGATGTGAGCATGATAAGGGTGATTTTTTTATGTGTGAGAGGTTGTAGGTCTTTGATGCAACATGTGGACAAGGTGTATGGTGAAAAGATGCCAAGTGGGGTGGATTCTGGACCTGGAGATACTAAGAAGGCTTATTATCTGCCCTTGCAAAAATTGGACCAATTCAACATTTTATGATACACACTTGTCCTACAAGACTAGCAAGTAACATTAAGCCCTAACTTGAATTGATTTTGTTCTCTTGAGGTTGTTCTCTATACTTGGTCCTTTGACTTTGGCAAAGTTTCTCTCGACACTTGAGGGTGGCCACTTCTCTGTTACCATATACATGTGTAGGGATGTGTGTGAACACACTTAGCACCACCGAGGCATTTTTCCCCTCACTAGGACGTTTCTCCCCGTGCATTGTATATACGCCCATTCATTTTAGGGCTATCTATCTTTCCATTGCATTAAGTAATACACTCTTTGTTGTGTGCCTTGTGTTGGAATTAGGGTTGCAGAGAAACGCACACAGCTTGGAGAAGACAAAGGAAGCTTAAGGCACACAATAGAGAGTGTATTACTTAGTGTGCAATGGAAAAGATAGATAGCCCTAGAGTGATGGGTGTATATACAATGCATGGGGGAAAAAACCTCCTAAAGACGGAAAAAATGCCCCGACAGTCCTAGTGTGTTCACACACATCACTACCACATGTATATGGTAACAAATCCCCCTTGGAGTGATGCGGTGAACGAGAGCTGGCACATGAGTAAAGGGAAGTGCCATGCCCTAAGGACATGATCAGTCCACAAAGGGGAGTAAGCCCAAAGCTTTGCGGAAAGCTTCAAGCTTCTCACAAGACAATGCCTTTGTGAAAAGATCTGCAAGGTTTTCCTGTGTTGGCACATAAGCCAAGCTGATCCCTCCTGCTGAGAGCCTCTCCCTGACATAGTGATAATGCACCTCAATGTGCTTTGTGCGAGCATGAAAAACTGGGTTCCTCGCAATTGCCAATGTGCTCTGACTGTTAGTGTAGATAGTGTTGGCAGTGTCCATGGGAGTGGCAATAGGTTTGCAATCCTCAAGTCCAAACTTACATAGCAATGTCTCTATGTAACTTTTCTGACACAAGGCAATACCACCATCACACTACTTAAACTGTATACCCAAGTAATGATGCAACAACCCCAAATCTTTCATCTTGAAAGTAGAATTCAAATCAGCCTTAAATTCAGCCATATGTCTCTCATTTGGTCCAGTGATCAGCAAATCATCAACATAAAGAACCACAATGAGAATTACATCACCCTCACGCTTTACATACAATGTGCTTTCTGTTGGACTGTTACGAAAGCCTTGTTTGACCAAATGAGTGTCATCTTTCTCATACCAAGCACGAGGAGATTGCTTCAACCCATACAATGCCTTGTTACATTTGCACACTTTGTCCTCTTGTCCTTTTATGACAAAACTGCGAGGTTGTGTTACATAAACTTCCTCAAATATGTCACCATTCAAGAAAGCAGTAACAATGTCTGATTGATGTACATCCCAACCAAAATGAGCTGCCAATGCACATAGAAAATGCACAGTAGTCATACGACAAGTGGGAGCAAAAGTCTCTTAATAATCTATGCATTTTTGCTGTGCATAACCCTTTGCAACAAGTCGAGCCTTATGGCGATCGATCTCACCATCCGGCTTGCGTTTCAACTTGTAAACCCACTTTGTACCAATGGCCTTTTTTGCCAGGAGGCAAATCACATAAAGTCCATGTGTCATTTTCTACAAGTGCATCATATTCTCATTGCATGGCAACCATCCAATTTTCTGAATTCTGTGCTTCATCAAAAGACAGAGGCTCCTCAACATCATGTAATCTAGACACAGCCAAATCATAAAAATCTAATGCATAAGATGCATGGCGAGAGCCTGAACGAGTACAACTAGACAAAGGTGCATCCAATTTACTATCACGCAAAGTGTGCACCAGCCATTTTGGCATACCTCTAGCCTGCTCATTTTCAGCCCTTTCCTCATCAAGTACATCATGTACATTTGCATCAGTTAATAGGCTGATCTAGAACATTTTGAGAAACCCCCATAGGCTGTACATTTGCCTCATTGGAACTTACATTCGTATTTCCACCACCGAAAAGAGGAAACAAAGTGTCATAAATGTCCTGTGAGGTTACATTACTGTCTCTAGTACATGACAACAAGGGCTGAATGGAATCTTCCACAAACACTACATCCCGAGAAACGAGAATACATTTTGTTTGCGGATGATACAACCTGTAACCTTTGCTTTCAGCACTATAACCAACAAAAATACATTTAACAGCCTTATCATCCAATTTTCTGCGTTGCACTTGTGGCACCAAAGCATATGCCAAACAACTGAAAACACGCATGTGCTCAATAGAAGGCTTTCTATCATGCCATGCTTCATATGGAGTAGTAGACTGCAAAGCTTTTGTAGGACACCTGTTAACTACATAAGTGGCACAGATGATGGCTTTAAGCAAAAAAGAATGCGGCAAAGCTTGACTTTTGACCATACATCGTGCCATTTCTGTTAGTGACCTATTTTTCCTCTCAGCAACACCATTTTGCTGAGGTGTATAAGGCACTGTACATTGGTGTTTTATCCCACGACTAGCCAGAAATACATTAAATTCATGAAACATAGACTCCCCCCCTCGATCGGAATAGAGGGTTCCCATAGTACATTTCGAGACATTTTCAGCCATAGCTAGAAATTGTTTGAAGCACATAAAAACTTCGGACTTCGCTTTAAGCGGAAATACCCATGCATGCCTGGAGTAATCATCAATGAAAGTCACGAAGTACAGGTAATTTCCCAAGGACGGAGTTTGCATGGGCCCACAAACATCACTATGCACAAGCTGCAACCTACATGTGGCCCTAACTGAACCATCCTTTGGAAACTTAGATCACTGCATTTTACCCAGAATACAGCCTTCACAAACATGTTTGACAGGTGCTTCAAGAGGTGGCAAAGAAGCAACCATATCAGATTTCTGCAAACGCAAGAAACTGGCAAAATTCAGATGACCAAAACGTGCATGCCAAAGTTTTGCATCTGAAATAGCCCTTGAATCTGCAACAGCATTTGCAAATTTTTTTCCACAGTTGTCATACAAAGTGAGCTTATACAGCCCACGACACAAAATCCCAGATGCAACAATTTCATCACCAAAATTGAGATCATGAACTGTACATCTGTCATCCATAAATTTGAATACAATTCCAAGTCTAGCAAGTGCAGATACAGACAAGATATTCTTCTTGATCCCAAGTACATAAAGTGCATCAACAAGTGTGAAAGAATTGCCATTAGCAAGAATAAGCACAATCTTTCCAACTCCCTGAATTGGATAAGAGGCATTGTTGGCACAAGTGACAGAATTCCCATGAGGGACAGACTCGAGAGAGGTAAACACTGGAAAGGCATCAAGAACAATCTGCACAAGGGAACTGTCTGAAATGACTTCACCTGCAGAAATAAGTTGCTCATTGATATCCTTGACACTAGCAAGGAAAGTGTCCATATCATCTTCCTCATGCATAATCTTCGACTCCAACTCGTTACGCAGCAAAGCAATTTTAGCCTCATTGCGGCTTGTATAAAGACCTCCTAGAATATCCCAAGCTTGTTTTGCAGATTTTGCTAAACGGATGTGAGGAAGAATGGTGCGCTTCACAGACAAAGCAATCAATGCATGAGCCTATGCATCCTTTACATCCCAATGAGCTTGTTCTGCCGCAGGCAAAACAATTCTAACAGCAGCAATCCTTGCAGCAAGACCTGCAACATCCTCAACATTGCCTACATCTTCAAAATCGGGACTGACATCAATGCCCTGCACAATGTTCCAGACACCCTTTGACACAAGAACATGTTGCATCATATAAGCCCACATAGGGTAATTGTCCCCATCCAACCTGTCCTCAGCAGCAAACATCTTGAACACATCTGTGTTGTTGTTGTCAGCCATGGTAAATGCTGCACCTGATTTGAAACCTGCTCGAAAATAGGAGAAACAGAGCGGGAACAGCACGTGCTATATAGCACAAACCGTAGAAGACTATAAGGCACCTGTTATGCAAAAAACGGCACTGACAAAAATTCTGCACAAAATGACGAAATAGCCTGTGTAGTACTGCTTGTAGTGGAAACGGAGGCCAAAATGAGCCCAAATCTATCTGCGAATGCTCGCCAAAGCTCACTGAAATCGGAGAAAGTGAGAAGGCGTGTGCTGGAGCAGCTGATGACTAAGCCCGGGAGGACACAACCTGCTCTGATACCAATTATTGGAATTAGGGTTGCAGAGAAACACACACAGCTTGGAGAAGACGAAGGAAGCTCAAGGCACACAATAGAGAGTGTATTACTTAGTGTGCAATGGAAAAGATAGATAGCCCTAGAGTGATGGACGTATATACAATGCACGGGGGAAAAAACCTCCCAAAGAGGGAAAAAATGCCTTGGCGGTCCTAGTGTGTTCACACACATCACTACCATATGTATATGGTAACACCTTGCTTCTCCAAGTTGTGTGTGTTTTCCTGCAACCCATATTCCAACAATTGGTATCAGAGCAGTTTGCATCCTCCCAAGCTTAGTCGCCAACAGCTCCAACACACGCCTGCTCATTTTGTCCAATTTCAGTGAGCTTTGGAGAGCGTTCACAGGTCGACAAAATTTATGGATAAGCTCGTAGAGCTTAGTCTGCTCAGATTTCTAATTTGGGCTCATTTCGGCCTCCGTTTCCACTACAAGAAAAACTGCACATGCTATTTCGTCATTTTTTGCAAATTTTTTGGCAGTGCCGTTTTTTGCATAACAGGTCCCTTACAGTCTTATACGGTTTGTGTTATATAGCACGTGTTGTTCCCACTTTGTTTCTTTTCGGGCAGTTTTCACATTAGGTGCACCATTTACCATGGTTGACAACAACACAGATGTGTTCAAAATGTTTGCTGTTGGAAAAATTGAATGGGGGGCAATGTTGAGGATGTGGTAGGTCTTGCTGCAAGGATTGCTGCTATTAGAGTTGTTTTGCCTACGGTAGAACAAGTTCATTGGGATGTAAAGGATGCACATTCTCATGCATTGATTGCGTTGTCTGTGAAGCGCACCATTACTTCTCACATTCTTTCAACGAAACCTGCAAAACTGGATTGGGATATTCTGGCTAGTCTTTATGCAAGCCGCAATGAGGCAAAATTGCATAGCTACGTTGTCAAGAAATTTGCGGTCTTGCCAAAATAGCACCGGGCTTTTGGCTGTGAGATTTTGTGAGGAGAGAACTCTAAAAAACTATATGAAGGAGCCACGAAGTCTAGGGTTTGGAAGGAACTGCAATCAAAGAAGCCCAACTCTTTCTCTCTTGCACTCACACACACAAAGAAAGAACACAAGAGAGAATATCCAAACAACACAAAGATGAAAGCATCAAGGCTATGGTCATATACTATCATGGATAATATGAAAGGGTTAATAGATGAGTTAATGGCGTTCAATAGTTGCCGACCAAACAGGTTATAAATTATTCTTTGGAATTGTAGTTTTGTGCTTACCATAATATATATGTTTTGTCTAGTGAATGTGATTAATTGTGTGTACAAATCCTCTTGGTTCATAGCAAGATAACTACGCTTACATCAAAAGAAATTTATAGTCTATAAGAGGCAGTATGATGGGATCTGGTGAGAAGTACTTCATGGAGCCTTTCTGGGCCAAAGAGAAACACTATACGTTGTTGAAAGTGTATTTTACGGCTAATCCATATGTTAATTCTAATAGATTGCACAAAGTGGAAGCGATAGAAATTCTCATCATGTGGATTATTCATCTATGATAACTCTAGTATGTGCAAAATGTAGATATGAGAGAAGAGAAGAGAAGAAAATTTTCCTCCCAAGCCCTATTCTTCCCGTAGGCAATAAGGATACTGCAGGGAGAGATGTACTGAGAGGCGGAAGTGAAAAAAATAGACCCGGTGGCCTCTACACCAAGACTATGCACAATGGCCTCATCATGGGGAATACACAATAGGGGCACCACCTAGCAAGATATGCGGCTAGGACGCATACATATACACAATGAAGCATGCATGGAAAACAATTTCAAGATCCACGCCCAAATGTGGAATGGGGTGGTCGGAGAATAAGGTGAGAGGAGTGGTGAGTGAGTGAGAATGGGCTCGCTACGCGTGCATGTAGTAAGGAAGATAACGAGGTCAGGGATACATGCAAGTATGCTCACTTCTCATACAAAAGGTGGCGAATCCGCACACCTTAAGATGGAAGTAGCAAGATGATAGGAATATTAGAGGGAGAGAGAGTGTGTGTGTGTGGTGGCGAATTTGCACACCTTAACATAAGCAGAAAAAAAATGGCAAGGAACAAGCATATACCATACTCACAATGAGATGTATCCAAAGCGACACAAAGTATGGCACCAAGATGGAGTGTGTTGATTGCTTGCAAAAGATGAATACAATAGGTAGCGTATGGCAGAAAAATGAGAAGGGAACAAGATCGTAGGAGGCATAATGGAGAGATGGGAGTTGATGGCGAGGAATATCACGAGTGTGTCCACCCTTCTTCTTCTTGAAATTGTGCCTTCAACCCTTAATTACAAGTGGTGTGGAGGTGTGGTGCTCATCTTTTGTGCATGGTGATGGTGTTGTGATTATGTGATTCGGGTTCATGCTACAAACATGTAGCACAAGAGTGTGTATGGATAGGTGTGTGTGAGTGTGTATCTCCCCCCCCAAGTGAGCTCTCATGGCCTCCTTATATAGGGAAGGAGGGAAGGATTTAGCAATATTTCTATTTGAGGTGAGTGTCCCACTTTGGTGACTAGGAAAATGGGGTGCATGTGACTGTGGCTCCCATCTTGTCTCCTCATTATTTAAAATACCAGAGTCAATAGAGAGAGAAGAAGAGAGAATGTGGGTCGGATGTAGAGGATAGAAAATATTTACAATAGTCTAGCTTTGGATAGACATAAGCTTATTAGGGAGAGAAGAGAAAGGTAAGAAAATTATAAGAGAGGTTGTCGAAGGTGGATAATTGTCGATGAGGATGGATCCTCCAAAAATGGTGATAGAATCACTCTAGACTAGCCAAGATCTCATTAAAAGAGCCTTGTCTCTTGTAATCATGCTTGAAGACTTGTAGAACCATAGCCATTCTAAAAGGAAGAAAAGTGGGGATGGCCTATGTCACCATTACACGAGAAAACTGGGGTCCACTACAAAAATCATAGCTCCGCCTTCATAACTCCAAAAATTCTGAAAAAAATTGAGCTAAAAGTTGAGATCACGAGCTACATCTTTCATGTTGAACGCCCCTTCAGATTTGGGGTTCTTCTTTACTTAAAAATTCAGCCAAATAATGTATTATTTGTGGCTGCAAAAGTCTTTTGGTGGTCCCCTTTGAGTGGACTTCTCTCTTGCCTTCAAGTGTAAGCTCCTTCATGTGTATGAAAACATGACCTAGAGTGTTGAGAAGATTGGCAATCATCTAGATGGAGGTATTATTGAAATTTGAAAGTGGGGTAGAGGTTTGAAAATGAAAACTAGTGAATAAAATATTTGGTAGAGTGGACTAATATATATACATGAAAAAAATATATTAGAAAATACTAGAATATATATATATTTAATATTTAAGATCAAAAGAGAGATCAACAAAGAAAGCTTACTTATTATGCTACATCGTGATTGATTAACATAAGTATTATTTATTTAATAAAGGCTAAAACTTTAGTGAAAAAGGGAGGAAAAAATCAAAAGTAACTTATATAATAGGAAATATTTTTTGGTAAAAGAGAAAAAAATATGGGGGGGTTCCCATGCATGGAAAAGCATGCCTCATTAGCCCTCCCCCTAAGGCTAGAGGTATTCATGCCTCTAGCTCTGTTCGTGAGCATGTTGAAATAGAGTAGGATTTCTCCTTGGTGGCTGGTAGATCCTTGTAGGGAATAATGGATCCCTTGGAAGCATGAGGCTGCCCAAAGTTCTTTTCGGTGTCCACCTGGGTCCCACACTAAGCGTAAATCCATTGTATGCAATAATGTCCTCTTCATAAGATCACACTTATAATGATTCTTGAGTCCACAAGCTGCACAAGAATTAACTCTTGCATAAGTGATAGAAGGTATGGAAAGAACTTGATCAGTCCTTGAAAGTATTCCAAAGCGGGACCATGCATGGCTTCCTCGTCCAGACACATATCCAAAAGGGAGTAAGAAACCATAATCCTCATATCTTGCTTGTTTTCCTTCTTCATGCCAAATTGATAGAGACCTGTTGCCCACATGGATAGATTGCATGGTTGATGCCTGTTGCACAAGAGAGCCCACCATGTACAAAAGATAAATTGCAAACCACATTTTGAAAAATGAATCCATGTTACCACTAGTATGCAAAACCATTCTTCCTTGATTGGTGTGTCCTAGATTGATTCCACTGGTTGTTGATGTCAATCCTTCCACTCTTGTCGCAACCCAACTTAAAGAGCTTCCCAAATTAATGTTACACACAATGTTCACAGTTAGAAAGGCAAACCTAAAGTGCCAGTAGACCTCAATTGCATTTCTCTGCATGAGTCTTTCACCAATCTCGTGCCATAGGGGTAGTTGAAGTGTCTTCACCACTTTCACATGTGGTTGCAAATTTGAAGGGTCCACCTTGTTGTGGTTGAATGTGAGGCCCATTACCTCAATGGAGCTATCACTTCCTTCACTCCCTGTTGACTCCTCCTCTCAAGTGGTTGAAGATTCACCACTAGAAAACTCATCCTCAGAGGTTTCTAGATCCATGTCGCGTTGTTGACCTATCTTCATGTCGTAAAGTATTGGCCTCCCTTTTGCATCCTTCATCTGGATTATGCCGGTGTCCCGGTCCTGCTTAGCTCTCATAGCCATAAGACAAGGCCTCCCTAGAATGATAGGATAGCCCTCTCCTTTGTGTGGCATGACAAAGATGTCCACATATACCTCGGTGTTGAATGCCTTTATCCTAACTGCATTTATGACACCAACACATTGAACTTTTAAATTATTTTCCATTTTGGCTTGGCATGGTGCCGGCCGAATGGTGCCGGCCGACTCACCTCTAAACCCAAACGGTGCATCATTTTTTTACTCATGACGCATATTTGTGCGCCACCATCGATGTAGATATTGGAGATGTGTTGCCCTTTTATGTAAGCATCCATCACTGGTAGTATGTCGTCTAGATTCCTCCCAGAGATAGCCCCAGCTATCTTTGGCTTTGGTCGCCTCGTGTTAACCATCTTTGTCCATTGTCTCCTCACCCTAGGTGCTAGGTGGAGTAACTGGGGCCAGGTGATTTTTGGGCCCTGCACAGAAACATCTTGAACCAAATCATATGGTTTATGGTTTAGAACATTCACCCAAAGAGAAATCTACAATGTCAATTTTACGTCGTGACTTGGACGGCTTTTTGCTAGATTCCCCTTTAGTCTTCATCTTTTCTTCCTTTTGGGAAGATTTACCATGCCTAGCGCGTTTTACCCCAATGGCATCTACTCCTTTAACCTTGGTCTTATTTTCCTCCACTTTCTCCTTTCCCTTACCTTCAAGACTGATGACGCTTACTGTTTGATTGCCAACTGGTGGTGGGGGTAAGGGTGGAATGAGAGGTTGTGGTGGTGGTGGTGGTTGAATCGGTGGTTGTAAGATTTGCACAGGTGGTGCTTGTCGTGGTGCCCTCGGTGGTGGTGGTCTTGCTCTCGGTGGTGAAACCTGGTTTTGCCTGGCTCCTCTGTTGAAATTTTGTCTCCTTGGGTGTGGACAGTAGTACATGCCATGACCATCCTCCCCACAATTGTAGCAGTGGTATTCTTGGTTTTGCCTTCGTTGTCCTCTCCCTTGCTCTTGGTTGCGATTGTGTGCATGCCCTTGTTGTATCAATTGGACTGAGAGATTCTCAAGTTGATTGGTGATTCGGTTGAGCAGGTCTTGCTGATCTTCAATTGGTTCTTGTGGTTGAATCCTCTGGGCGACTGTTGTAGGTGGTGCTAGAGGTGGTCGGGTCCTAACGGCTTCCTCTTCATCGATATTCTTGGCTTGTAGGTGCAACTTCTTGTCTTTAAGGTGGGCCACTTCAACTGCTAGCTCATACATAGCAGGAAACCTTCCCTTCACCTTCTCTTTAAGAGTTGGCCATAACCCATTGGCCATAACCCAGCCACAAACCGATCCTTGTTTAGGAAATCAGGTGCCCCCTCATCCTCTCTTAGCGATGCAACCCATCGCCCCCATAAATCTACAAACTTTGACTCATATGATGCGTATTTCAGCATAGTGCCCTGCTTCAACTCTGTCAACAATTGCCATAGCTTCTCTGATGTTGTGCCTTCTCTAAAACGCTTGACAAAGGCTGCCCTTAATAAGTCCCACCATTCCTTGGTTGCTTGTGCCAAGGCATTGTACCATGATCTTGCCTCCACCTTCATTAGAAGTGGGAAGATGCGCAAGTGCGAAGCATCATCATCTCTTGCAGAGATGACACATGCTATTTCCAAGTTGTCTAGAAAGTCTGCAGCATCCTCGCCCACCTTACCAGTAAAGGTTGGAAATGCTACACTTGCCATGATTACTGAGAGAGAGCTAGAAAGACACACTTCTTAACTTGCAAAATTTTTTCTTCTTTACAAGGAGGCGTGTATACCCTATTATACTAGGACATAGATTAAAACTTCAAACGGTACATTGCCTTGTACCAAAGGTAAAACAAATGGTTGATCTGATGCCAGAACCTCAAAAAACCGC
Source organism: Adiantum capillus-veneris (assembly GCF_014529385.1). NCBI lineage: Eukaryota > Viridiplantae > Streptophyta > Polypodiopsida > Polypodiales > Pteridaceae > Adiantum > Adiantum capillus-veneris. The sequence continues at coordinate 82,482,036 of NC_140959.1, read as the reverse complement.
TCCCCACCCGGCATGGTGTCAATGACGTGCTGGTAGTGAATCTTCAAGTCCAATATTACCTTGATTGAGCGTACACGTGTTGGTATGTGTGATCTGTCTTGAGGTAGGTTGTACTGATTCATGTGAAGCTTAGAGGTGCTTAGTCACTGTCCAAGCTTGTAGGAGAGGGTGGTGTTCTTTCCTGAAACAAACTCAGTAGATCCCTAGTTTCTCTAGTGAGAGTGTGAGCCAATGCTTCTGCTATTTGTGCTGCAGCATCAGGTGCGACTTGAAAACTGACTATGATAATTACCTCGGTGACTTGAGTTACCCGATTCTCAAAGTAGAATAGTGTTGATTCTCTATTGTGCAGAGCTCCTTCCATTTTGTTGTTGTTGGTTGGTTGTAGGTTGCGGACATGGTTTCCACCTTCTCCTTCTTCTTCTTGGCACTTGGCCTATGTATATCCACTGGGTTTGGCGTGTTGGTTGACTCTCCCACTTCAAATCGATTACCGTTACGCCTAGCACTCAAGCTTCGATGGAGATGCGGAGTTTGTCTAGTTGTGCTTGGAGTCTTCTTCTTCTGTCGTCTAGTTAGAGAATCCTTCATACTCATTCATCCATTCACAATAGTTTAGGGTTTTCAGTCTTGTAAACTGAAGGGTTTCAAGAGCCCTCCTCCGTGGGGGCACCAAATGAGAGGCGGAAGTGAAAAAAATAGACCCGGTGGCCTCTACACCAAAACTATGCACAATGGCCTCATCATGGGGAATACACAATAGGGGCACCACCTAGCAAGATATGCGGCTAGGACGCATACATATACACAATGAAGCATGCATGGAAAACAATTTCAAGATCCACGCCCAAATGTGGAATGGGGTGGTCGGAGAATAAGGTGAGAGGAGTGGTGAGTGAGTGAGAATGGGCTCGCTACGCGTGCATGTAGTAAGGAAGATAACGAGGTCAGGGATACATGCAAGTATGCTCACTTCTCATACAAAAGGTGACGAATCCGCACACCTTAAGATGGAAGTAGCAAGATGATAGGAATATTAGAGGGAGAGAGAGTGTGTGTGTGTGGTGGCGAATTTGCACACCTTAACATAAGCAGAAAAAAAATGGCAAGGAACAAGCATATACCATACTCACAATGAGATGTATCCAAAGCGACACAAAGTATGGCACCAAGATGGAGTGTGTTGATTGCTTGCAAAAGATGAATACAATAGGTAGCGTATGGCAAAAAAATGAGAAGGGAACAAGATCGTAGGAGGCATAATGGAGAGATGGGAGTTGATGGCGAGGAATATCACGAGTGTGTCCACCCTTCTTCTTCTTGAAATTGTGCCTTCAACCCTTAATTACAAGTGGTGTGGAGGTGTGGTGCTCATCTTTTGTGCATGGTGATGGTGTTGTGATTATGTGATTCGGGTTCATGCTACAAGCATGTAGCACAAGAGTGTGTATGGATAGGTGTGTGTGAGTGTGTATCTCCCCCCCCAAGTGAGCTCTCATGGCCTCCTTATATAGGGAAGGAGGGAAGGATTTAGCAATATTTCTATTTGAGGTGAGTGTCCCACTTTGGTGACTAGGAAAATGGGGTGCATGTGATTGTGGCTCCCATCTTGTCTCCTCATTATTTAAAATACCAGAGTCAATAGAGAGAGAAGAAGAGAGAATGTGGGTAGGATGTAGAGGATAGGAAATATTTACAATAGTCTAGCTTTGGATAGACATAAGCTTATTAGGGAGAGAAGAGAAAGGTAAGAAAATTATAAGAGAGGTTGTCGAAGGTGGATAATTGTTGATGAGGATGGATCTTCCAAAAATGGTGATAGAATCACTCTAGACTAGCCAAGACCTCATTAAAAGAGTCTTGTCTCTTGTAATCATGCTTGAAGACTTGTAGAACCATAGCCATTCTAGAAGGAAGAAAAGTGGGGATGGCGTGTGTCACCATTACACGAGAAAACTGGGGTCCACTACAAAAATCATAGCTCCGCCTTCATAAATCCAAAAATTCTGAAAAAAATTGAGCTAAAAGTTGAGATCGCGAGCTACATCTTTCATGTTGAACGTCCCTTCAGATTCGGGGTTCTTCTTTACTTAAAAAATTCAGCCAAATAATGTATTATTTGTGGCTGCAAAAGTCTTTTGGTGGTCCCCTTTGAGTGGACTTCTCTCTTGCCTTCAAGTGTAAGCTCCTTCATGTGTATGAAAACATGACCTAGAGTGTTGAAAAGATTGGCAATCATTTAGATGGAGGTATTATTGAAATTTGAAAGTGGGGTTGAGGTTTGAAAATGAAAACTAATGAATAAAATTTTTGGTAGAGTGGACTAATATATATACATGAAAAAAATATATTAGAAAATACTAGAATATATATATATTTAATATTTAAGATCAAAAGAGAGATCAACAAAGAAAGCTTACTTATTATGCTACATCGTGATTGATTAGCATAAGTATTATTTATTTAATAAAGGCTAAAACGTTAGTGAAAAAGGGAGGAAAAAATCAAAAGTAACTTATATAATAGGATATATTTTTGGTAAAAGAGAAAAAAATATGGGGGGGTTCCCATGCATGGAAAAGCATGCCTCAGTACATGTAGCAAGGAGAACCTAAAATTTGGAAAGAGAATGAATTTCTAAGAGTGAGAGCGATAGGTTTTATTAGAGGAGGGAGATGAAATTAGAGATATATGTTGGATTAGAGATGGAAAAGAAAACAACAAGAAATCAACAAAATATCAAATTAAAACACATCTTACTTGACAAACTCTTCGAGACTTGTTCACCATTATGATAGAGAGAGAAGAACAGAGGGAAGACTTCAAGACTTGATTGATGCATCAAGTTCAAGTCCTTCTTTGATTAGAGCTTACATTCCAAGGATAGATTACAAGAATGGCTAGTCTTCCTCTAGGAGTAAGTGTAGGCTTAGCCTTATGTTTATGGCCAAGTACAAATAGGCATTACTACTCTCATTCCCTCATGAATTCATCTCATGAATGGCTTGAATACTCGAATGATTTTCAAGGAAGAAGAGGTCCCCTTTTATAGGCGAAGGGAACCCCCAAGGGTTTACACAAGAAGAGAAGAGTCAATGTGAACAGAAACTGGAAAAGCTTGAAATGAGCTGTTCCTGCATGATGTAGGCAGACTGGGGTCCAGTATTTTGATCATATCTCCTCAACCGTGGCTCTAAATAAAAAAGTAAAAATGTGGGCAAATTCAGCTCATTAGCTACGACTGCCATTTTATATACTTTTTCCAATTTGGATTGAAACCTTGTGTTAAAAAATCATCAAAATAGGGTACAGCCGTTAGCGTAAACTTTTATTTGATTCCAATGGACACTTCATGCCATATGAAAGCATGACATTGCTCTTTGACAAAGTTTTGTAATCATGCTTGCAATAATGCATTAAAATAGGTGTATCTTTGAAATCATGCCACCTAGTGTTCCACTAGGATTTGATTTCTTCCTAGTAGCTATTTAAAAGAAATAAAAGAAAAATACATAGAATATATATATGTTGGAAGTTACCCTAGATATAGGATCTAGCTAGGGTGTGAGATAATAATGAGATAGTAGAAAGAAATAATCAATGCTTTTTGCCCCAAGTTAAAGAGACGGAGCTATTGACGCTTTTCCCATAGTACTTTTTTGCAGTAAAGTAAGAATATGTTACCCTTGAGATAAATAATACGATGAGATAGAAAGCTTATTATTATACTTAGATATGCATATGTACATTAAATAAAAAATATAATTTTGTATCTAAAAATTTACAAGATAGATAATGCGTTCCCACTATGTACATGTCACAGTACGACATCCACTCCCTCTAAACCTGCATATCCTCCGGTATGTGCCACATTGTCTCTTTGAAGATCATCCCTCTTGTACATCTTCCTTGCTTTCTTCTTCACTGGGTGATTCCAAAGCTCCATCGTCACTTTGATCTTCACCTGTGTTTTGCTCTTCCTCCTCGTCAACATCTTTTGGATCATTGTCTCCTCTTCTCTTAAACATTTTGATCCTTTTTCTTGCAATGGGAATCTTTACTTCTGTACCATCTAGTTCAGACAGGTTGTAAGTAGCATTTTCATGCACATGCTTTACAACATATGGTCCAAACCATCTTTTTGAGAACTTACGCATGAATGTGTGGTTCTGGTTATCAAGGCTACTATCATACACTAAAACCCAGTCACCTTTGTCAACTGCTTTGCTCTTGAGCCGATGTCGCTTATCAAAGTAGTCCTTGTTTTTCAACCTTGCATTTTTGATTCGTTCTTTTGCAGCCTCAATGTCTCCAGGTCTTCTCTCTAGTTGCCTTATGCGCAATGCAAGGAGACTTTCCCTGCTAAGCCCCTCTTGCCAAGGTAGTACATTCCATGTGGGAATTGTACCTTCAATCGGCATCACTGGCTTTTGACCATACATTAGCTCCGCAGGCATATAGCAAGTTATTGAGCTATGTGTTGTATGATCAACCCATAAAGCATATGGCAACAATTTTGGCCACTCACCAACTCTTCCTTCGTAAGACTTGGCCAAAGCTTTGATGATAGGAGGATGCCCTCTTTTACTCTTTCCATTGCCTTTAGGGTTGTAAGCTGTGTAAGAGATAGCTTGATTCCTAATTTGGGAAAGAACTCTCTTTCTTCCTCAGCATCCAGCTCACCTCTATCTGCAGTAATCCTCCCCACACAACCATAACGGCAAATCACCTCATCAAGAAGGAATTTGCACACAGATTCTGTGGTTTTAGCTCTTAATGCTCTTCCTTAAATCTGGTTAGTTAGGTCTTCTCGTGCAAGAACCAAGTATCTCATCTGCCAGAGTCCTAAAGGCATTGTGACTAGATCCACAACCCATTTATAGTGCATGGCTAGTGGATATGTAGGGTGCAATCCATCACGATGTCGAACACTTGAATACATTTGACAAGTTACACATGACTCTACAAATTGAGATGCATCTTTATACATACCCTTCCACCAATATTTTTCTTTCAACTTGGAGAAGGTTGCCCACACACCCCTGTGTCCAGCCCATAGACTCTCATGAAACTCTTGCATGAGCTTTACTTGAGTATCTTTTTTACATATAACCCTTTTTGTGGTGTAGCACCCTTTTGTTTAGGATGTTTCCACAAGTAACCATCCCTCAAAAAGTACCCATATTCTTTCCTGCGTATCCTCTTGAATTCTTGTTCAGACCAATCATCCTGTTTTGCTAGAGTACTCAAGTGCCTCCAATAAGAAGCCAATCACCTTCATAAAGCTCTTTCAAGAAAAATTCAAGTGGATTAGTCATGCAGACATTGTTATCTTTGACATGAGAGCTAGAATAGAACTTTGTGCCTACATCATCTCCCTCGTCAATCATTTGTGACTCATCTTCATACCTTGTCCTTGATAGCATATCTGCCACTGTATTGTCTTTACATCCAATATGCTTAAACTCGGGATTAGGACTTAATGTAGGCAATCCACTGCAACATAACAATGTCTAATGTTGAGCAACTTGTAATCATCCAAAGAAGTGGTAGAAAATCTGTTTCTACAACCACACATGCACCAATTAGGTACTCTTTTCCATTTTTCAAGGCTGTAACCATACTCCATAACTCTCTCTTTATTTGTGGATGGCGAGCACTTAGTACCTTTGCTCCAAATCTTACTACATACCTGTGTCCTTCTTCGTCATCTTGCCCTATTGCCCATCCAATTCCTGTAGGACTAGTATCTACTGTCACAATTACTGACCTTTGACACTCATAGTCTACCTTTCTCAAAGTTGGTGCTGACTGGAGCAACTTCTTTAGTTTTTTCATGGATTTTACATGTGCTTCTGTCCATTTGAACTTTTGATTCTTTCTAAGCAACTGATAAAGAGGATCAACTACATGTGCATAATGTGAATCCAAATAACATAAAAGACACATGCTCCCACAAACCTTCTGACCTTAGTGATGCTAGTGTATGTTTCTTTCATTCTTTGGATGGCATCTACCTTTGTTGGACAAGGTTTCCTACCATATGGCCCGCACATGTGCCCCACAATGAGCACTTCATTGACACCAAACATAGACTTTTTCCCTGAAAATGTAAGATTCACTTCCTCCAACCTAGATAGAAATTTATCACAATCATTTATGTGATTTACCACAAACCTGCGACATCCCCTTAGATCCAAAGCTTCATCTTTGTCACTTTCTTCACATCCTTCGATAGGCAGATCATCAAAGGCATTGTGATTTGAGGAATAAAGTTACGTAAGACGTTATTCATCCCATTCATCATATGTGCAACCAAGTTGGCTGCTCCCTGTGGAAGGGTACACATCCTTACCAAACCCAAAGGTGTCCTCATGGTTGTCAAGTCTCTGCTTTCGATTGCAAGCTGAAATTGATCATACCCTCAGTAGAGATCCCCCATCAAGTAGATAGCCCTTCCTGCAAACACCTTTGCAAACTCATCCACGATTGGTCCTGTACCTACATTTCTAATTGTCACCTTGTTCACTGGTTGCATATCTTGGATGAAGCGTAGAGCACCATTCTTCTTTGGAACTGTGAACCACTTGTTTGAATATGGAGCACAAGAAGGCTCCAAAATCCCCATTTTAATTTTTTCATTCAGTAGCTCTACTAACTTTGGCAAATGAGCCTTTGGAATCGGAATAGGCCACAGATTCCAAGGCACGTGAGGTATTGTGAAAATTACCATAGGAGCTACAAAAGAAGGATCAACACATCCTATCTCATGTGGCGCAAATGCAAAAGCCTTACCATGCTTCAAAAGCATTTCTTTGAAGCACTTTCTCTCCTCTTGTGTTAGAAACTCCTTGCAACCAATTTGCAACTCTTGAAAAGACTCCTTTGTGAAGGTATGCCCAATCTTTTTAGGATTCCTTAAACTTGGTTGCAAAGAAGCTTGCTCAATCTTCTCCCTGTTGTTGGGTGGTAAGGGTGAAGCTACTGGTTTCACCTTCTTTGCTACACTCTTGTATTTAGTTTCAACATGGACTTCTGGGCCAACTATTTGGTTTTCTTTAAAGGCTTCTATTACTTGATACATTTCCATAGACCAAACTTCCACAACTTCATTTTCAAGATGCAAACTAGACTCCATTATAGCATCAAGCTCACCCATAGTATCTACAAAAGAAACTTGATCACACAAACACAAAACATTTTTAGTAGACTCTAGCAACCCACTCCTTTTCATGCCTAATTGTACATTATGTACATATTGCCTCTCACATCTCTTCAAATCTTCAAGTTTTGTAAAACATACTGATCCATTCCTTGTTACCAAGGAGCCCGTTGAGAAAGTTTCACCTATTTTTGGATCAGGAGAGACCCTTTTTATTTCTGTACCACTGTAATCCTGCTTTACAATGGTACTTGGTCAAAACCCATCATTTCTCTATGATCATGAAACTCTTTGCTCACCTTTGGTAGAGGATGATCTTTGAGGTTGTCACGATTTCTTTCATGGTTTACACAAACTATGAGAAATTGGACAACACGTTTACCATCTTTATTTCGTATCCTGGCATATGCTGAACCATCATCCATTATCTTTGTTTCCATTCAAACTCCCACAATTTAGGGTTGTCCAAGGATGAGATGATATGAAGATGTATCCTGTACAAATAAGTTCTGGTCAATTTTTACATCACCTATTGTCACCTTCACACCTGGACATGCTACATACAATTCATCGGATGAATTGTTTGCCACTTTCACCATCCAACCATGATCGGTGTCCATCGGCCATTTACACTTGTTGTAGAGACTCTTTGACATTATGTTTATTTCTGAACCATGGACAATCAAGGAAAAAAATGGCTGTTCAAGCTCACCTACCTTGACCAAAGTTTCTGTAGTAGCCCATGCCCAGTGACTTCGCGGATAGTAGCTCTTAGGAATAGCTTCAACTTGCTCATCATCATTTGAGAAATGCACTTGCTTCACTGTCCCACTAGATTGGTAGCATCCCACCACATCTCCATCATCCTCGTTATCTTGCAACTGCATCCATTGTGTCTTTAAGATTTCTCCATCAACTTGTGGACGAGCAACCTCAGCAAGAGTTTACCTCTTTCTCTTGATGATGTCAATGATCTCCTCATGGAATTCACGCTTTGCAATGCCAAGGACTTCTCCCAGAGTGAACTCAATCTTGCTATTCAAAATCCTTTCCTCCAAGACTTTCTTTAAATCTGTAGCAACCTCAATATCAGATTGTAGTTTATACGTTGGGCCTTTTGTCTTACCTATTGTTGGCTCTTTCTACTTTCATGTTGTAGACTCCTCCATGAGTACTTCAGGTGGATTCTCCTTGTGTTGGGGGTGTTTGGGAAGGCATTGAGTCGCTTCTTCCCCCACTTCTAGAAGCTCTTTTTGATGGTCCTTCATCAGAATTCTCACGTCTGCGCTTCTCTTCTACAATAGCCTCATTTTGTTGGCATTTTGTAATGTAGGCATGCACTGACAATGAGTCCACTGGATCATTCCATCATGTTTCTAGACGTATGCAATCACCTGCTTCATGTAGAATCTCTTTTGTAAGATTTCCCTTTTTAGCTAATTGCATGACATTTGACCAACTTTGACCATGATGGTCACTCACCTCTTCATCACTAAGATGCTCAATTTTTACTCCATAAGTAGCTGCCTCAACTGAAGAGGTGGCATGGTTAGTTGCCATATCTTCAACTAAGGTTTGCATTCCCCCCTTCCCAAAGTTAGTTCTCAAGGGTAGACCTGTCTCTCTTAAGTGGATTTTACCATCCTTAAAAAAGACAACATCTTTTGTCAAAGCATCACTGAAACTATCACAATGCCTTCTTACATGGTCTTTAATATCACACCAAATACATATATTAACAAAACCTTCTTTGGTCTATTGTCTTTGCCTAGGAACTGGACCTGATGGTTGGCCTTTTTCTTCAAGCTTTGCAAGCTTCATCTTCAAGTCAGGCATTCCCTTCACAAGCTCATCTAGCATGGACTCATCAAACTTAGGAGCTAAAAAAGTAGGCTTTACCATTTTGTCAGAAGTTGAGGTGGAAGAACTTGTAGTGTTTACCACCATCTTGTCCCTTCTTCTTTGTTGTTTGGCAAACAGTGAGACAACACCTTCAACTTCATTCCAGTCGGTCTTTAGTCCTTGCTCAACATCTTTATCTTCAAGCAGAAGCTCCAAATTTTCTTGAAACTCTTTACCTGCAGCTTATAAGAAAAGATCTGTCTTCTATGCATCTAGCGTGGCCCTTTCTGTCATGGTGAGTTGTGCATAGCGCCGCTAAAATTCCCTAAGTAGCTTTGTTATTGATAGTCCTTGCTTTGGCTTGACTACCCATTCTAAGAATTTCCTTTTGGTCACTCTCTCAGAGTCCTCCATGAAATATTCCTCCTTTAAAGCTACTTTGAGTTCTTCCCAGTTTCTCCCATGCCCATCTTTAACTCCCCTAACATGTTCCCTAATTTTTGAAGCAACAATTAGCTCAAACCTTTAAATCATCTCATCTTCTAAAACGCGATTCAACTCCATCTCCTTCACATATTCGTGTAAGTACTTGGTTACATCTTTGCCATTGAACTGATCCATTCTATTTGACGACCGCTTGTATGGCCTTGGTTGCTAAAATCTCCCTTCTTTCAGTGGCATGTTGTTGTTGCATGAACATTGCAAATGCTTGAAACATTTGCATTGTTGTTGGGTAAAAATTCATACCTTGTTGCTCAACATGATCACCCATGGTTACCCAAAAACTCTCACCCTGACAGATTCACGTCGGGTTCACCAAAAATATGTCGAGAAATTTACGGTCTTGCCAGGATAGCACCAGGATTTTGGCTGTGAGAGTTTATGAGAGAACTCCAAAAAACTATATGAAGGAGTTAAACCATATATGCCATGAAGTCTAGGGTTTGGAAGGAAGTGAAATCAAAGAAGCCCCACTCTTTCTCTCTTGCACTAAACACACAAAGAAAGAACACAAGAGAGAATATCAAAACAACACAAAGATGAAAGCATCAAGGCTATGGTCATATCATATCATGGGTAATATGAAAGGGTTAATAGATGAGTTAATGGCGTTTAATCTTTGCCAACCAAACAGGCTACGAATTGTTCTTTGGAATTATAGTTTTGTGCTTACCATAATATATATGTTTTGTCTAGTGATTGTGATGAATTGTGTGTACAAATCCTCTTGGTTCATAGCAAGATAACTATACTTACATCAAAAGAAAAGTTATAGTCTATAAGAGGTAGTATGATGGGATCCGATGAAAGAAGTACTTCATTGAGCTTTCTGGGCCAAAGAGAAACACTATACGTTATTGAAAGTGTATTTTACGGCTAATCCATACGTTAGTTCTAATAGATCGCACAGAGTGGAAGCGATAAAAAATCTCATCATGTGGATTATTCATCTAGGATAACTCTAGTATGTGCAAAATGTAGATATGAGAGAAGAGAAGAGAAGAGAATTTCCCTCCCAAGCCCTATTTCTTGCCCGTAGGCAATAAGGATACTACGGGGAGAAATGTACCTGTAGCAAGGAGAACCTAAAAGTTGTAGAGAGAATGAATTTCTAAGAGTGAGAGAGATAGGTTTGTTAGAGGAGGAAGATGAAATTAGAGATATATGTTGGACTAGAGATAAAAAAGAAAACAACAAGAAATCAACAAAATATCAAATTAAAACACATCTTACTTGACAAACTCTTCGGGAGTTGTTCACCATTATGAATGTTGGGGGTCCCATCGTTGCAATAGCTCTAATGACCAACAAAGTTATCAATCCGGAGGGATGAGCTACCCGGATAGGGCATGGAAACACTCACACGGTTAGTGAGCTAATCATGGCAACTTAAATGGTTAACTCTACGAGGTGAGCTTCTCGGCCTATGGAGGAGCTAAGCTACAATGAAGGGCAATCTCCATATCCACTTCTCTTCACCTCTAATCAACCCAAACACACACACACTACCATTGCAAGACGCACACAAAACTAATCGTAACATGCAACACACTAATCGCAAGCACACACACATAGATCTATAGAGCACCACACTCCAATCAATCCTACATGCACACACAAGCAAAAGAGGGCAATCACACAAGATTAGAGAGGGATTAACCACTAATTAGTTAAGATCTAGTTAATCTAAGCATCATAGGCAATCATAAGAAGTAAGAGAGAGGCATAGTGAGAGAGAATGAATCATTGATTAGTGTTAATCAAGTCTCATGCGCAAGGAGAAGCTCAAGGACTCCATAGCCACACACCTCAAGAGCTCTCACCAAAGAGTGCTCTCAACAAATGAGCTTGAGAACCCTAATTTCATTTACACACTGCCTTATGTACCTAGGGTAAAAATATAGACGTCCGGTCGCCCAAGGTCTTTAGGGCTCATCACTTACTGAATTTGTAACCGAGGCACAGTAAGTGACCTATTCTTTACAACTTGGAACTCCCATTGAGCCCGTAACACATTAGAAATATTGCAATGGCTTGAAATAAATCGAGAATTTACAATACGTGACCATTTTGGGAAAACGTGAAAAATCTGTAACTCCAATATTTGCTACTTCTTCATGTTGATCTTCAATGTGCATCCGTACATCTTTGGTCTTTAGCATATTCTGTTAACTGATGTTGACTCAGTTAACATTCCCCCCTTCTGATTTTAGCGCCCGTCCTCGGACACTGTTGAAAGGTGTCCGTAGAGGCAAGGGAAGGTTTTTATTGGTTTTTGATGGGCTGATTGTCTTCATTTGTCATTGAATTTGTTGATGAGGTTCAATTTTGCTGCAGCATCTTCATTGGTTCGAATATGTCTGATGTGAGAGGTAATGTTGCATTTGTCCATTGTAATAGCATAATGATGACCAAAGGGAAAAAACCCAGTGAAAAGTATGTAGAAGGGAAGTAGAATTATGGGGTTCTAAATTAGGGTCTATTACCTGGATGACCAAAGGGAAAAAACCCAGTGGGAAAAAAGTGCCTTTGGGATACGCACATTATTGGAGTACTTATTAGCATTGTAAATATTAATAATGTACTCAAGGGATTATTTGTTGATAGATATGGAATTAAAAAAGGTAGCAAATATGAAAGGGTAGCATGATGAACATGGGTTTGCCTGTTGTATTCCACTCAAGGTGCATATGTGGAAGCAAAAAAGAGTGTCTAATGCATATGTCCAATAATGGGACATCCTATTTATGCATACACAGAAATGCATGGGAAACAATATGATGTGCAAGAAGGATTTTGAGGGGTTATTCAAAAAGACGGTGTAGGTATAAAATCATATGACATGGCTTTGCAAGCTAGCACCCCTTTAAGAATGGTTTTCGTTGACAAGGATATGTGCTCTCATCTTACTGTGCACTGTGCGTGAGTGTTGGACTCTACGACACTCCACCAATTGTAAGTTAATAGACTTTGACTGTTATGCTCATCTCATCTATCATGAGCAACACGACTTAGATACGCTCAACTCTTTCAGCTTGAGCGTAAGCCTAATAACTATGACTCTTAGCACAGAGTTTAACATGACTTGAAGCTTTTGGACTAATGCTTTTCTCATTTGATGGCTCAGCAGAGCCGACTCTGATTATGCCAAAGAGTGTTTTTTGCACCATGGCGACTTAACTTTTCACATTCTTGTGCCTTACTACAAACATTTCTTCAGGTAAAAGTAAGCTTGAATCTTCAAAACGAGGATTAGTGAAGGACCAAGTTGGCATTGAAGGTTTCTTTTGCCATACCTCTTTTATCATCTTTGAATTTGCATTTGGTTTGGTTGGGTCGTCCTTCTTTGAATGTTAAGACTCCATTATTTGTTTGATTTTCCAAATAGGCTGGTTGATAGGAGTCTTTGATGTTGTTGTAGGCCTTTGTTCACTGTCGGCATTTGGCTTTTGACTAGGAGCATTGGAAGACTTAGGAATCCAAATCTCTTGATGACATTTGTAACTCCTTTGTTGACTTTGCTTTGCTTTAGGTTTTGTTGAGTTCTTGAGATCTTCATGCAGGTATGGTGTACTTGCAGTTGGCTTGTGGTTGACTGGTAGCCAAATCTTTGTATAACCTGTGTAGAATCCTTGTCTGAGAGGAAGATCCTTTGAGATCCGTCTTTGTTCTGTATCCTCTTGAGAGTTGTGGTTGACTTTAGCATCTTTCAATGTTGTTTTGTTGTATACTTGCTTCTTAGGTATCCTAGGATATTGTCGAGGTTGATACCTTGTGGGCCTTCTTTCTTGGGAGGGACTTGAAGTTACTTCATATGCCCTAACCTGTGGTTTTGGTACCCATATCTGTCTATTACCTCCATAGTACTCTTGTTCTTTTAAGTTCCATTGTGATGCTATCCATCCCATTTGATTGTCTTTCTGTGTTGATTTCTTGTCTTTAATCCAAACTGGATCATGACTTTGACTAAATTGCTCGGAACAAATACTTGCTTGACTTTTCTTTGCTTTCTTGAGTATTTGGGCTGATATACTTTGCTTTTCTGGGTGTCTCCTTAAAGGTTTTAGTTGGGTCAGCAATTGACTTGAAATTTTGAAGGCCTGACTCACTTGAAGAAGCTAATCCATGAGGGTTCTTTGATGTAGAGGCATATGCTGTCACACCTTCTTTGCTAATTGGTGGAGGGTCCACTTTAGCTTTACCTTTGTCTGCAAGATTTTTCTTTGATCCTTGTGACTTCTGAAACTCTGAACTTGGAATTTTTGGTTCTATTAAAGATCTTTGTCCAGCTTTTGCCATGGTCTCATCTATCTAACCGTGTCTCTATGGAGGGTAGCTTGAGACTTTTCGTTGCAATCTGGCTTACAACAACTGATTCTGCTGGCAATGAGTGATTGAGCTTTGGACTTCTTGTTGTTTCTTCCTGGTTGTCTGCAACCTTGTTCTTCTTAACTTCTAGCTTTGGTGGAATTTTTTGCTCAATAGCTATCATGGTTTCTCTTTGCTCTGTTTGATCTGCACTTGCTATTACCTGCTTTTCTTTAAGCTCTTTTGAAGTTCTGTTTGATGGAGACGAATCATCTTCAATAAGCTTTTCTTTGGCATCAGTCTTTATTCTAACTATGCTTGAGGACTTTGTGCTGTTGTTCGCGGGTAACCAGTCTTGGTCTTCATTCTTTTTTGTCTTTGATGACTGCATCTTGTTTACATTCTGTATCTCTAGCATCTTCTGGGCCATTGGATTTCCCATTATGATGTTGTCTGGCATATCTCTTGCTGTGATCACATGAAATTGAGCTGTGATGATTTGTGAATTTACTTCAATGGTGGTGGAGATGATTCCCCAGCATTCTAATTGTTTTTTTCTTGATATGTTCACAAATCCAGGAGAATCTTCCAGTTGTGGTTGGCCACATCTTTTCCAAGTGCGAAACAGCATGAGGTTCTTCTCCAACTGAAAATCTAGCTTTACTTCTCTCGACAGCTTTTCTTCGTTTTCATCAACAATGTTGCACTTGATCGTCTCAGGATCTGAGTTTGAATTGGCTACTTTTGCTATGGCAACATCCTTTGGTCAAACTTTATCTACATTTTCTTTGCTTCGATCACCTGCTTCCATGGATGTCGACTCCACTGGTTGTAATATTGCACTTTTTGTCTGCAATTGTTGAGCATTGTCCACCTGCATCTGAGTAACCTTTGATCTTAGAAGATCCATTCTACTTTCTAGCAGAATCTGTCTCTTTGGAGGAGATTTCGGTGGTCACCTTTGTGTAGCTTTTTGGACGTAATCCATGTACAATGACCCTGATTGCATATGCACCAAATGGATGCTTTGCGAACTTGTGCAGATTACTAGATAAACACTTGGGTTGACTTTTTGAACTTCTATCTGCACCTCATCTTTGAGCTTGCAATACCTGGCTCCACTGATGTCTATGAACATTTGGGAGTTCCCTGAATCTGGCTCTAATCTGATCAATAAGATCTTGGCTCCTGTGCTGCTTTTACTGCTCATCAAGTATCTATGGCCTTCTATATCTGCATACAAGACATTGTCTCCATTGTAGCCATATAGCTGTAAAATTTGCCATGTTGTTGCAATTGTACTTATGCTGCCACTTCTATTGGCTTGCTCGGTTGTACTTGAACTCTTGGCTCGATTTGAGTCCATGTCGGCTCAATCTACAAAAATTGTCAATTGGTAGATTTCGACGTTGCTTACCAGAATTTCTCCTGCTCAGTTTTGATAAAACTGCTTGTGGCAAAGCACTTTTGTAGTTGACTGCTCTTTAGACTCGCAAGAGTTGATTAACTTAGCTCGACAGTGTCAAAATTAATTGCAACTCTTTGAAACAATGAAAAACTGGGCCTTTAACAGATTAATCTACAATCCACCATGGTCTGTCGATTTTTAGCTTGATTTTGATAAATTTAAAAATTTGTCTGCCCCTCACGGCGTCGGTTTGACAGTTTTCTCACCGGCTGATCTGATTCGCTTTTGCATGGTTTGCGCGGTGTGACTCTCCAACGATGCTTTTTTGCGATGTGTGCGGTACACTTTCCGGCTTTGCTTTTGTTGTTCGGCCTCGTTCTGGCTTTTCGTGGCTCTTTTTGGCTTTTTCGAACACTTTTTGTCTTTTTCTGGCACTTCCGACGACTTTCTTTTTATTTTTCTAAATTTTTTTTGTAAAACTTTGGATTTTTTATTTTTAAAGTATTTTTATGATTTTTTACGATTTTTTTGAGAAAGTTTGGATTTTAAAAAAAATAATCTTTTTGATAATTTTCTAATTTTTTTGTGATTTTTTGAAGATTTTATGAATTTTTGATTTGTTGGAAATTTTTCAAACAATTTAGATTTTTTGTGATTTTTCTGTGAAGTTATGATTTTTAAAGAAATTTTTGTGTATTTTATGAATTTTTTTAATATTATGGTGATTTTTCTGATCAATTTTGATTTTTAACAATTTTTTGTGATTTATCTATGAATTTTCTAAATTTCTTTTGATTTTTTAATTTAATTTTTGGATTTTTAATGAGTTTTTGCTTTTCTAATCTTCTTTAAATTTTTATTGGATTTTTAAAATTTTTAATTCTTTTTTTGTGATTTATTTGATTTTTTGATTGATTTTTTAAAATTTTTAATGTTTCTTTTGATTTTTTTAAATTTGATTTATTGGATTTTTTTATTTATATATATTTTTAATGAGTTTTCTATTTTTTGTGATTTTTAAAACTTTTTTATGAGGTTTTTAGTTTTTTTTTGAATTTTTATTGTTTTTTGTAATTTATTTGATTTTTTGTAATTTTGTTTTGTTTATTAGGAAAACACGTACCTGCCTGTTGACCTGACGCCCGAAGAAGAGGTTGTCAGCGCCGTCTGTGGCGAGTTCGGAGGCGGGAGCCGCTGCTTTACAACGTGCACAACACGAGGCGAGCGAGACAGAGGGAGTGGGTCACAGGCGGCAGCACTAGCCCGCCGGCCTGAGCGCGAGCAGCACGATGACGTGGCTTATTCTGGTCTGGCGTGCAAGTCGCGCAACAATAGGTAGAGGAGAGAGATAAGAGAGAGAGCGCAAATGGCTTGGTTCGCGCGTGGGTGTGTGTGTGTTTGTGGAAATGACAAGAGAAGAGAGAGAGAGAGTTAGAGAGAAAAAGGGAGAGAGTGGGGAGAGAGAGAGAGAGAGAGAGAGAGAGAGAGAGAGAGAGAGAGAGAGAGTAAGACATAGAGTAAGACATAGAGTAAGGGAAGAGAGAGGGAGAGTGAGCACGACAAAAGAGAGTTAAGAGGGAGAGAGCGAATAGAGAGAGAGCTCACGTGAGAGAGAGAGAGAGAGAGTACTCGACACAAGGGAGGGTTAGAGCGTACTCGACACAAGAGAGAGTACTCGACACAAGGGAGGGTTAGAGAGAGGGAGAGAAAGTTTAGTGAGAGAAAAAGGGAGAGATAGAGAGGGAATCGGTGGGAGGTCATGCGCACGGCTTCGAAAAATACATTTTTCCTAGCCAAAGAAAATAAGGGCAAGCTTGAAAATCTCCCGGCTTTTAGGTCAAAATTTGAAGCTTTTGCCGGTAATTACACTAAAACTTGTAAACAGTTCTCGGTTTTCTTCAAGGCAAGCTCAAAATCCAACCGAATTTTTAGGATTTCAGCCGGTTAAAATACATTGGACCTCGGTTTTTATTCTATCATTGGGTTCACGCACTGCGCCGGAAGGCAGAGAGAGGAAGAGAGGAAGTTAGAGAAGAGAGAGCGGGTGAGGGGTGTGTTCATGCGGGAACGGGAAATAGGGAACGACCGGCAGAAAAGAAGAAGATTTTTTTAATGTCGTAGGAAACTGTCCCAAGAGACCGTGAAGGTCTATCCGATGAAGAGTTTTATGCGCCGCAAGGCATGGGCATTGAAGTCAAACCCGGCTTTTTATCAATTTTTTAATTTTTAACTTTCAATCGTCCATAAATGCCAAAAATAGGCCGGAAATTAACCAAAACTGCAAATAATCACCTGAAAATCCCAAAAAATTCTAGAAACCTTAGAAAATCGTCGTCATTCACAACCGATCATTTCCAACACACAAAAGCACACGGAAAATAGCAGATTTTTTCAAAAACGCCAAATTCGACAAAATTGTCCACCTCGTCTCCCGGAAATAGCAAAACGCTCAAAACTTGACTATGGAGGGCACAAATGCGAACAAAATGATGTCTGTAGATACGCACGCGAAAAATAGCTCGTAAAGATCGCAAAATATCAAATTTTATGGAATTAACCAAAAATTAATGCAAAATTAGCAAAAATTGCCAAAAAAATTACAAAAATTATCCAAAAAATACCCAAAAAAATTCTACAAATTCTCCACACATTGGAAAATAGTGCAGCCAAATAAAATTGCCAAAATCACATCAATTCAATTACCAACAATTTTATCAATAAAATCAAGACTAGGCAATTAATGACAAAATTATGTCAAAAATTGACGCAATTAGAGTGTGTAAATCCTTGTTTTGAGCACAAAAACGCAGTATTTAATCATTACACACATCATTTATGCAATCAAAACATTGAATTAACCATGCAAATTAAACACTTTTTTAGACACACACACAAAAAAAAATTGACAGTTTTTACCAATCTTTAGGTGCGCACACAAAAGGGTTAAACTTGTTGGATTTGCAATGTGAATTCACAAATCAATAGTTAAGTATGAGCACAACACAAATCAATCATCACAATTGAAAATTCATAACGCACACATTGGTTTCTAAGTGCTCAAACATGGGAAAAATAGTGCACACACACCTAAAATTAGCATACACACACTCAATTAGAATGCACACACACTTAAAATTGACCATCCAAGCATGCAATTAACGCAATTACGCACCCAATTAGCAACACACAATCACCAATTAGCAATTGAAACTTGTCAAATCATACGCCACCAAATCGTAAAAATTTCGGCATTACGACGGTGCGAAAACGAAAAATCGCAAAATTTTCAATCCACGTTGCATCGACATTACATTGCATCAACATAACATAGCATTACATTGCTTCATCATGGTGGGATCTCTACACAATTCTACACATCTCTAGATTCTAGGGAGGTTGAGAATACCACCTTGATTACCTTTCCGTTGAAGATCAATTGAATGGTCGAATGCTCCAATCCTTCATAGCAATTTAGTAAGCTAGCAAAAATTAGTCAAATTAGCAAGGGGTTAGTGAGAAATTAGAGTGTGTAAACACACATTGGCAAGATATGGTCACACATTAGGGAATTATGGACACAATGCTTCGTGCACACACATCCAAATCCACAAAAACATAAACACACAAGTGAAATTAGTGAGGGAACGCATTCAATTATGCCACAATTACACTAGAGTAGGCCACCCGTCCTCGGCAATGGCGCCAAATGTTGGGAGTCCCATCCTCCAATGACCAACAATATTATCAATCCGAAGAGATGAGCTACCCGGCTAGGGCATGGAAACACTCACACAATTAGTGAGCTAATCATGGCAACACAAATGGTTAACTCTACGAGGTGATCTTCTCGGCCTATGGAGGAGCTAAGCCACAATGAAGGGCAATCTCCATATCCACTTCTCTTCACCTCTAATCAACCCAAACACACACACTACCATTGCAAGACGCACACACAACTAATCGTATCATGCAACACACTAATCGTAAGCACACACACATAGATCTATAGAGCACCACACTCCAATCAAACCTACATGCACACACAAGAAAAAGAGAAAAATCACATAAGATTAGAGAGGGATTAAGAACTAATTAGTTAAGATCTAGTTAATCTAAGCATCATAGACAATCATAAGAAGTAAGAGAGAGGCATAGTGAGAGAGAATGAATCATTGATTAGTGTTAATCAAGTCTCATGAGCAAGGAGAAGCTCAAGGATTCCATAGCCACCCACCTCAAGAGCTCTCACTAAAGAGTGCTCTCAATAAATGAGCTTGAGAACCCTAATTTCATTTACACACTCCCTTATGTACCTAGGGTAAAAATATGCAATGTCCGGCTACCCAAGGCCTTTAGGGCTCACCACTTATTGAATCTGCAACCTAGGCACAGTAAGTGACCTATTCTGTACAACTTGGAACTTCCATTGAGCCCGTAACACATTAGAAATATTGCAATGGCTTGAAATAAATTGGGAATTTACAATACGTGACCATTTTGGGAAAACGTGAAAAATGTGTAACTCCAATCTTTACTGCTTCTTTATGTTGATCTTCAATGTGCATCTGTACGTCTTTGGTCTTCAACAGCTTCTATTAACTGACGTTGACTTAGTTAACAAATTTTAGCAGCAAGCTAACACGGATACCATTTTTCGGAGTTCTCTTTGTAAAACATTTATTATTTTGATAAATCAGGAATATTGTAACTCCTATTTTCTCAGATAAACTCTATAATTAATAAGCTGGGGCTACAAGCATCCAGATTGTATCAGCCAGTCACTTCCCAGCTTTGGTAGAACTCCAGATTATTAGTTTTGACCACCCAAAAAATTTGGCTAAGGTATAAAAGCCAATTTTTGTAAGTTTTTTATATGTTTTTTGGATAATAAATACACAGCGTGAGCTAATGGCGCTCACTCCTCTTCTTCTCGCGCTTCCTACTCCCTCCTCGGTTGTCACATTGTAGTCGTGTCTGTTGCATTGCAACCGCAGGTAAGAGCTCTACGCATTGACGTAAGCAGTTCACAGTATTTCGTAGCTTTTGGTGTCACCGATCCGTGGCCTAATTTCATCATAACTAGGAATTTACACTTTCAAATAAAAAACTAAGCATAGGCGGGGTATTGGGGCATCATTGCTAAGCATTTAGATGCATTCTGGGTCGAAAACGACTAGGTCAAAAATCCACTGTTGTTAATAATCGCAATTTTGGAACTTGACAGGGTTTGAGACCATAAGCATTTGTGATTAGGTCTTATAAACATGTCCTAGAAGTTTCATTACATTTGGATGTCATTTGATACTGTAACGGATATGATTTGTTTGCCGATGAGCTATTGGCTTTTGGTGATTTCAGTCACTTGAGTGTAGCCCGAGCTAGATGCAAGTTGTTAGTTGTTTTCCGAGAGATTGACACCCTCTTGTAGCCTCTATGCACTAGTCGAATCAGCTTCCTCCCATGGATTGACAAATTAATTGTGGTTCTCACTAATACTGCAATAAGATAGGATGGTGAGGTTAGACATGCGTCCCACATTTGGTGCCGTTGTCGAGGATCGAAGAGACCTAAACTAGGGAAAACACGAGCGTCTTGTGAAGTCATCCTTTAACTTCCTCTAGGTTCGTGCCTAGAGTTCAAAACTTTCTTTTAGAAACCGCATAGCTTAAGATTGTCGTCTTTTGTTGTGTAGAGGTAGCTTGGAAGTAATTGTACTTGCTGAGTGCCTTTAGGATTGTAGGATTGTAGAAATCGATTAGGGATTTGAGAATGATTGGTAGACGAGACAAGTCTTAAGATTAGTGCTCAGAAAAACATAAAAAACAAGAAAACGGGTGTTTGTGGACACTTTCCACAACCCCATTGCATGAGAATCTAGGAGTAGGGTAAGTAGGATCCGATGTGGATTTCAGAACATTGCTCTCTCTGAAAGAATCAAGTGTGAGTTTTTATTGGAAGTTGCAGAATTTTAGATCTACGGCTAGAAATAGCTCGAAAAGACTCGAAACCACTCAATCCAACTGGAGAGTAAGCTTAAGAGTTTTCTGAACCAGTTGGTAAGCTCAAAGACACTTCGAGGTAAAAATTTCAAGAGTTGGCCAAAATTGAGATTATTTACATTTTCTTGATATTTTAAGCCAAATTAAGTTTTTACTTGATTCATAGACTTAAAATAGCTCATATAATGTCTGTCTTTGAAGAATTTGCAAAAAAGTGTTCATTTCAAGCGTAAAGTTAATATCATGATTATTAACTTTCTGCTTTAAATTGACCAAGGTTCATGTCATTGACTCATTGCATGCGTACAAACAACTTTCGTAAAGGCCCAAGAGATTTGGATCACTAAACAAACAAAAAATTGGGTAAAAACTAAAGTTTGTACTGACTTTTTGAATCTTGAGTGTAAATTGGGAAAAAATTTGTCCAAACGTGTTGAAAATTGATTCATAGGCTTATATTGATGTGATAAACATGTGTGCATGCTCAGTTGACCAAAAAGATGCAAAAATTTGATAGTAGTATATAATTGCAATTATTTACATCTGTCCCATTTTTCAACTTTTTGGACCAAGTCAGCATACCACTAGTTTTAACATATTATAATAAGCCCACAAACCAAATTTGGTAAGATTTGGATCACTGGATTGAAAATTGTGACCAAATTTGCAAAGTTAGTCTGCGGACAGATAATTGATGACCATTTGACAAAAAATTGTCCAAACTTGATGAAACTTGGCTAGTGATCTTAAATTAAGGTGCTTAACAGATCTGTGCCAAAGTTGGGATAAAAAGTTACAAAAATATAGATGGAGTAAATAATCGCGATTATTTACATCTGCTTCAAAACTTGATAATTTTGCAAATTTGAGTATACCACAAGGTCAAGCATACCAAGTGGACTTCACAAATCAATTTTGGTGAAATTTGGATCACAAAAGTGAGACTTAAGACAGATTCTCGAAATCAGAGTGTGCGGACACAAGATAGTTGATAAACTTGATCAGATTTTGTCCAAACTTGTTGAAACTAGTCCAGGGACTTTAACAAGTTGTATACTTGCCAAACCAATCCCAAATTGCAAAAAACTAACAAAAGTAAATAATCATGATTATTTACTTCTGCTATGCAGAGACATCAATTTTGACTTTTGAACTTATACAGTGTTAGACGAACATAATATAAAGCCATAAGGCAATTTTGGGTTCAATCGGATCAAATTTGGTACATGTATACTCAGTTTCCAGGTTGTAGATCAAACCTTTGATTTTTTGCTAAGTCGAATCTGAAATTCAAATTTTGACTCCCATAGCTCGATTTGAAGTGACACACATAGACCAATCAAGAGAGTTAGCAAAAACTCTACTGTCTTTATATAAGAATAGCTAACTTGATCAAATTTGTAAAGGAATCAGGTTGCAGACGAGGAATCAGTGTGGCTTGACAGAAAGTTGCAATTGAACCAAGTGGAAATTGACGACAAGTCAATCCAAACGTGAGTACTCTATCCAGGGCTTCATAAGTCTATATGAACCTTAGATCTGGTTGTGTACTAGGAAATCAGGGCATACTCTGAGAAACCTCCAGTAGGGTATCCACCGAAGAAAGCATGAATCAAGGCAGTTCCTTGCACACAAGTCCTGAAGAAGTCTCAGAAACTTTTTCAGACTCAACATCCTAAATGTCTTCTTACTCGACTCACTCGAAAACCGGAACGACAATGCGCTATAAGCAAATACTATCTTTTTACAAGACTAACCGCCATGGAGCCCAGGTTTACTTGGACCCTAACAAAGAGTATGCTATTCGCATTGATGACCATGGTATTGAGTTCGAAGAAGAGATTAGGGCAAACAAACAAGGAAAAATGTACATGGACAGAAACGGAACTCAATA
Source organism: Adiantum capillus-veneris (assembly GCF_014529385.1). Classification (NCBI taxonomy): domain Eukaryota; kingdom Viridiplantae; phylum Streptophyta; class Polypodiopsida; order Polypodiales; family Pteridaceae; genus Adiantum; species Adiantum capillus-veneris. The sequence continues at coordinate 82,458,922 of NC_140959.1, read as the reverse complement.
TGTACAAGTCAAAACCCCTGATGTGGTAGACAAATGGGGATTAGAAGTAAACACCATAATCCCAGATATGTCAGCAAAAGAAGGACCACCAACTTTAGAATTCGAGGGATACGATCAAGTAGACTTGAAGCCTTTGAAACGGCTTAGTACGGATAATCCTAGGATTGGAGTATATTGTTGGGAAGATAGAACCATAAAAGATCTTTTATGGACTTTGTATGCCAAACCAGGACAACTAACGGCCATGAAGATCATCTATATCTTGAAGATCAAAGATAAGGGATCAGCAGACCTACCAACTTACCTGTTTAGGGGTTGTTATAATAACAACTTTGTTATGATGACTCCTGAGGAGGTAGAACAAACCAAATACCAAGGGTATTCCATACAGGATTGGGTATTGGGACAAGGACTAGAAACAATTCCAAGAGATAAACACCGTGAGAGATCATTTGAGAGTAATGTGAAGAAACCAGAAACCACCTCATCACGTAGAAAACCGGGGACACTAAGGCCACTCCAGGGCTACATGAGTCACTATTTCCAACAGACTGGTTTGAAGGACTCGGAACAGGACCAACTGCCAGAAGACCTAGAGTTGAACCAAACAGACGCGTCAGATCAGCTGATTTTCAAAAATGGGTCAAAAAATACAGTGGATCAGGGGATCCATACGACCACTTAGCAAGCTTTAAGCAAGTGCTAAGATCAGAACGTATATTTGATTTCCATACTCAATTCGAGTGGTTTGGAATGACATTAGAAGGAAAAGCATTGACATGGTTCCAAAACATTCCACCAAGGTCAATTGTAATGGAAAGTGCCTATGAACTTTGAGAGTAGCGGACTTAGGAAATTAGGTGAAGCACTTTTGAGAGATTCTTTGTGAGCATAGCGGTTGAACTTAATTGATGGTAGCAACATAAACATGGTACTTAGTTAACTTGGCATGAACAATACTTTTGCAAGAGAGAGAGAGTTTAGAGAACATGACTATATTTGAGGACCGGATTCATATGGAGCCGGTCCCCCCTCCAATAGGCATTTGTATTATAGTTTCTCCCATCAAGAGAGACTTGGTACAATACAATCTTTGTGTTCCTTGTAACCTAGGTGATGCAATGAAGATGGAAAGTTTCATGCATCACAAGCCTAACATAGACTTAAAGAAAGCATTAACTATCCCAAGCCTCAATCCCAAGGCCTCAAACACCTTCGAAGGTGGAGAGAGCTAGCGGGGAACGAGGATAGGGAAGAGGAAGAAGAAACATTCCATAGGAGAAAGAAATAGTTCCTCACTTATCATTACTCTGCTTGCTAGCATACATAATAGCATAGTAATGAAGATGGCAAGCTTAAGCATTGAAGCATGACTCTTGGTTGGATTTGCATTCCATAGCCAAGAGTGTTGGTGTAGGCTTTCACTCTCACAAGCTTGGAGAAGGAGGTGGTGTTACTCAACTTTCACCAAGTGAGAACGGCCTTGCAAATGAGTGTGTGTGTGGAGTACATCCCCCTAGCACCCCCACTCATTGCTTTGGGCGAGTGGTGACGTTTCTGCATGTTGCAAGCTCATTGGACCCCTCTCCCCCTAGCCAATCACATGCAGCATGCAGTCAAGTACATGGGTAGTCTTGTGTCCTCCTTACCCCTAGATAGAGAGAGCTTGAAAATATCTAGATATTTGGTAGATGGAAGTAGAAGCTCATTGGACCCCTCTTTAGCCAACCAATAGCATTCAAGCACACCATGTGGTTAAGCTTAGTGAGAGTCACTGACATGTGTCCCATGTGCTCTTTTAGAATTCCCCTAACTTTGAGATTTTTATGCATAGGAAGTTTCTCAAGCCACTTCCTCATTAAGTGTGTAGGTTCTTTTTTTGACTCAAGCATCTTACCCGCCATGCATAGGAAGCTTCTCAAGAAACTTCCTCATTAGATGTGACAAGTACCTCAAGTACCTTAGTCATCAAGCATGACAAGCACCTTCGATGGAGTTCCCACCTCAAGCACAACCCTGGCTTGCTTCAGGTTCCCACCTCAAGCATAGCCCTAGCTTGCTTAAGTTTAGGTCGGATTCCCACCTCAAGCTCAACCCTAATTTGCTTAAGATCAAGGACTTTTAACGCTAACCATTGGAGGTCTTTAATGAAGCTAACCCTAAGGTCTTTTAATCCTCATTAGTTAACCTTGCTCTTTGATAGACCATCTCTCATTTGGGCCCCTTTACCATTGTCCCCATGTTGAGATAGATCTATACGCACATTCTATATTCTAACCCTTGTTCACGTTTATTATCCCATATTAAATGATCAGTTTAATATGAGAGTCATTTGGGTTGGTTAGATATTAGATAATTAATGACATTACCTCTCTCTTGAAATCATAGTCATCCTCGACTATGAGGTAAAAGAGATAAATTCATAGTCATTAGTCAATTTTTCTTAGCGGGTAGAGGATCCCTTTTTACCCTATGAGATCATCCCAAGATGGATGACTAATCCATTTGGTGCTTGGGAGACATAGCTGCCGCAAGCATGTCTGCTCTTTAGTCCATTTCTTCCTCCCAAGTAGAGTGACAAATCCTACATGGTGTTTGACAGACGTTGTCATCCCAAACATGATTCTTAGTATGCATACTACTTAAATTTGTGCACAATAAAGAGAGAATCAGTCTTATAAGACAAAAACATTGATCATTTAAAAGAAACATGTACAATTGGTTACTCTAACATAGCATTGTAAGCGTTGACAAGGTTCATACTATCCTTAAGCTGGATTCCTTGCATCCATCTAGCATCTTCAAAAGGATAATTTTTGAACTTAATAAGATATTGTCGGATAATCTTACCATGTCGTAGTACCTTGTCTTCATGCCGAAGGATAGCTTCAAGTTGTAGTACCTCTTCTTGATCTTCGATTTCGGGAGGGTCTTCAATAATTGGTTCATTTGGAGGCTCTCCTTTGTAGGGCTTGAGTAGGCTCACATGAAAAGCATTGTCTATGAGCCAATGGTTAGGTAACTTGAGTTGATAAGCCACCTCCTTGATTGGCTTCAAAATTTGAGGACCATAGTATCTTTTTGCTAGTTTAGCATAATACTTTTGATGGCCCGTAGGATTTTTGCCTGTTGTTTGCCTCAATCGAGCGTTAGGAAACTTAAGTAAGACCCAATCGTTTTCTTTGAATGTTAAGGCCCTTCTGTGCTTGTCAGCAGTAGCTTTTTGTCGTAGTTGGGAGATGGATATAGCCTCCTTAATCTTTTGAAAAGATGTTTGCAGGTCACGGCTATACTCATTGGCAACGAAGATCTTTCCTTGTACTTTAAGTAGCAAGGGACTTTTAGATCTTCCCTCTATGATTTCAAAAGGTGCTTTTCCCGTAGAAGTATGGATAGTATTATTATACGCATACTCTACAAGAGATAAGTACTTTTCCCATTGTGAGCATTGATCTACTTTTGTAACATAGGTCTTTAGTAGATCAAGAATCGTACGCTTGACTATCTCACTTTGGCCATCCGTTTGTGGATGATAGGCCGAAGAGAAATTCAATCTTGTACCTAGATTTTTAAAGAGACCTTTCCAAAAATTACTGGTCATTCTAGGATCTCTATCTGACATGATGGATGTTGGCAATCCATGGTGTTTGAAAATCTATGATATGAAGAGAGTTGCCATTTGGTGTGTCTTAATAGTCTTCTTGACAGGGATAAAGTGTGCTTGCTTGCTAAACCTGTCGACTATTGCCCATATTCCCGTATTCCCATGCATAGATTTTGGTAATTTAAAGATAAAATGCAAGGATATACTCTCCCATGGTGAATTATGAATTGGCAATGGTAGCTGGAGTAATCCAGGTTGCTTCCCTCTATCATACTTGGTCTTTTGGCATACTACACATTTTGAAACATACTCTTGTATGTCCACTTTCATGGTAGGCCAATGAAAGTACGTCTCTACTCCTCGAAGAGTAGGTTGAATGCCTCTATGCCCCGCACAGAGAGGAGCATGGGATTCATACATGACTTTCTCACAAAGGGAGTGGGTAACACATAGCCTATTGCCATGGAGAAGATAACCATCCTGCAAGGTGAATGGTTCCTCTTTCTTCCCCAAAGCAAGGGCTGGCATTATGTCTTTTAAGTCAGGGTCAATAGCATACTAATCTATCATAGAAGATAGATCATTGTGAGTTGCTATTGACACATCATTAACTTTTGGTTGTCGTGAAAGTGCATCAACCACTTGATTGTGCTTACCAGCAATGTGAGCAATGTGGAAATTAAATTGTGAAAGAAAATTTTACCACCTCATTTGTTTGTCAGAAAGCTTTGTTTACGTCATGAAGTACTTGAGACTTTGATGGTCTGTTCGTAAGATGAATGGAGTCCCCAATAGATAGTGCTTCCATGTGTCTAGGGCATGTAGAACAGCTAACAGCTCTTTCTCATAAATTCCTAAGACCCGTTCATCCGTGTTGAGCCTTCGGCTCTCATATGGTATGGCATGCCCTTCTTGAAGCAAGACTGCTCCAAGGCAATCACCACAAGCATCACATTGGACCTCAAATGGTTTTGAGAGATACGGAAGCATAAGGACTAGTTGGGAGATAAGCTTCTCTTTGAGCTTGTCAAAAGCACTTTTCTCCTTAGCAGTCCATGAATACTTAACATTTTTCTTTGTTAAGTTGTAATGGTCTTGCTATTTGAGAGAATTTTGCTATGAGGCGTCTATAGTATGTACACATACCAATAAAGCTTCTTAACTCATGTAGATTCCTTGGATTAGGCCATGCTTTTATTACCTCCACCTTTGATGGATCCATACGGATACCGTCTCGAGAGATAATATGACCTAAGTATTGAATTTCTTGAAGGAAAAATTTGCTTTTCTTTTGATCGAGAAAAAGCTTATTCTCCCTTAATGCTTGAAAAATCACTTGGAGATGATGCTTGTGTTCCTCCAAGGAATTGGAGTAGATGATGATATCATCAAAGAACACTCCAGTGAATTTGTGGTAGGGTTTAAAATTTTTCTCCATTAATCGATTGAATGTAGTTGGTGCATTAGTCAAGCCAAAAGGCATGACTAGATATTCATAAAGGCCAAACATTGTACAAAACACGGTCTTTAGGATATCTTCATTCACTATTCTTATTTGATGGTAGCCACTTTTAAGGTCAATCCTGCTAAAGTAGGTAGAGCCTTGTAGCTTATCAAATAGATATTCTACTCGAGGTACGAGAAATCGGTTTTTGATAGTGATATGGTTTAGTGCGCGATAGTCTACACACATGCGGTATGTACCGTCTTTCTTTTGCACTAAAAGGACCAGAGAGCAAAAGGGAGAGGAGCTAGGCCTCACCATTCCTTTGTCTACCAATTCTTGTACTTGCCTCATGATCTCCTCTTGTTGATCTTGTGAAACTCGATAGGGAGGTTTGTTAGGCTTCACCTTTGATGAAACATTAGGACCTTTTAGGGATTCTTTGACAAAAATCATGTACGCAGAAACTGAGATTTTCATTGATTTATCAAGGGCAAGAGGATTTACAAGTGGTATAGTACGACCAGATTCATTAGCATCTATATACACATTCTTTCCCCTGTAGGTGAAAGATTCTCCTTTCAGGGAACTTCATGTTGGTAGCCATGCGGTTGAATCATGGTATCCCTAGGATAGCATCCTCATGTTGGAGAGGAGAGATGAAGAAGTCTTCTTTGTCGACATAGCTTTGGACATGAAGCCTCAACTTCTCAATCAAGGGAGTAACGGAGGCTTGTTGTCCCTTGGACTTAGCGGTATCAGCAATTACAGCATTTCCCATCTCAAAAGCTTGAATGCCCAACTTGGTGGCCAACTCCATTGATATGAAGTTAAGAGTAGAACCAGGGTCAAACAAGATGAAAGCATCATGGTCCATTACCTTTCCCCAAGCATAGGAGAGAGGTGATCTTTTGCAAATGAGTATCCTCTTTTGGAGCTTCGATAGTGGAAGCTCTAGGAGTCTCATTGTGAGCATTTCTTTTGGGGCAAGAATGATAGCCATGTCTTTGCTCCCCACACTTAAAACATTTGTGATCCTTGCGAAAAGTTTCAAGCTCTTCAGAAGAGAGTTTATTTTTACCTTTGTAAACTCCTTTCTTCTTGGACCGATTGTTGTTGTTGTTGTTGTTGGAATGGTCGTGGGAAAAATTTTGGGCATTAATTTTTCCCTTTGCATCACTTTTGTCTTTATTTTCCATGGGTTTGACATTCCGTCTAACCCCTTGTTGGAAATTGATGCATGAAGCAACCATGGTATGGTGGATTACTTTGCTGATAGAGTCAGGCCGTTAAGAGTTGACATACTCGGCCATCTGTTCAGGTAATCCCACACAGAATTGTTGTTTTTGCTCAAAGAAATCTATCTTTTGGAAGACAGTAGCTTTGAGATGTAAATCCCAAAACTTCTCCACATATTTGTGGATAGACTCATGAGAGAGAAGCCTTAAACTTCGCCATTCGGTGAGCACTTTGTCCTTTTCATCACTTGCAAGGAATTGCTTCATGACGGTGTGAATGGGATGAAAACGCACACAGCGCCTCTATAATGACCCGACACACACTCTTGGGAAGATACACACACACACACTATGGGGCACCACTCGGCTTACACAACACACCTGACCGAGACAGGGAACACACCTCTGGAGTGAGAGGAGAGAGACTATCCACTTGCCCACTCCACACACACACACACACACCCAAAAAACTCAGCTCAAAAGAGGAGAATTTCTGATTTTTAAATACAAATGAGCTTGGGCCAACACCAATGGGGCAAATAGCTCACAAAATATGGGTAAAAGATACCAGATACAATCACCAACTGGAGCAGAAACTTCGCTCATAGGAGAAACTTACACAGAAAAACAGCAGAAAAAGAGTGAGGAATTTGGCAAAATGGACAGCGCCATCGCGTCCGGAACGGCCCAAAACCCCAGTCTACAATGTCAAAGTGCTCAAATCCGACCTCGGATGAGCAGTTTAGGCCCAAAACAGGCTCCAAAATGAGCAAAAACACACCTGCGGCTGTTCCTCCTCTCTTCTCCACGTTTTTTCTGGTCTTCTCTCAGTTTTTTCAGTTCCCACACTTAGCTTTATTAGTTGGGCACCCTTGGCCTTTTAGATGACCTCAAACGGACCCCGAACAGGCCAAAAACTGACCTCGCAGTGCATAGTTGTCACCTTTTTGCATCATTCGCACACCTGGCACTCAGCTTTTTTCCAATAATGCACCTCGCCACCACGTGAAGTGGCCCCAAAAAAAGGTCCTCATGATGACCTTTCTGCATAACTCTCACCAGAAAACACCCATGTTGTGCCCGTACTTCTCCACGTGCAAATATTGACCTCGTTCGCCCTCCTGACGCCACTAGATGCCATCTGACGCACCTGCTGACCTCACGTCGTCGGCCCGCGGATAGCTTCCTCGAGAAGTTTTACGCGCTACCAACTCCTCCTTATTGTAGAAAAAACACAGTGGTACTGGTAATAGTGAAAATCGATGCACTATGTACACCCTGTCCTACCTGTACACATGTGGGCCCCACATAACCACCTGGCTAAGGAAAATGGGCAATCCTTTATTTGATGCACCATGCATGTATATGTACATATGCGCAATCCCTTGCTCCAAAAAACTCCTGACATAATTTGCCCACCCCCTAGCCTGCTAGAGCATTCATGCTCAGCAGCAGCAACACTAGTAGATGCTCATTCCACCTGGATCCCACACAAAAACACTTGGCATTCCTTGCATCAAAAGCTTAATCAAACTTTCACCTGGTTCCCAAGGAAAACCTGTAGAGATGCCATTTATCAACCTCCCATCAAGAAAATCATCAATTACTTTGGCATAGACTTGCATGTGCAAATATATCTCCTTCTCCATAGCTGAGAGGTCTCCACTGATCATTTGTGTCATCAATTCCTGCTTCTTTGAAAACTCAACCTTGGTTTGCATCAGCCCTTCAATCACTTCATAAGGCTCTTCACTTTCATCTTCAACCTCATTCGCAAATGCAACTAAACCAATCTCCTGGATTTCTTTGTCCATCAAAAGAAATGCAACATCAGCATCCTCATCACTGCTGGTAGTGCTATCACTATCCTCATCTGTCACCGTGGAAGAGTCTTCATCACTAGACTCATCCTCATCTTCATAAAGCTCCTCTAATCGTTTCCTTGTATCCATATTATAAAGCTTCTTGGTACCTGTCTTTCCATAGAGGCTAATCGTACCATGTCGCCAATCTTGAACAGCTCCCACTGCACGTAACCATGGTCTTCCCAGTATAATAGGATATGCTCCCAACCCTGCTGGCATCACATGAAAATCAACCACTGCCTTTGCATCATATGCCTCCACTTCTAAGCTCTTTACAACACCCAAGCATTTTACTTTTTGATGGTTTGCCAATCTGATTCGAAACCCTGACACCCCAGCCACTGTGAGACCCATCTTTTCAACGCATGAGTGTGTTATGACGCATATTTGGGCTCCGCCATCCACATAACCTTGTCCCAAATTTTTCCTTTTATGCCACACATCTACTATTGGACAAATGTCTGGTAGCTCATCCATTGCCAACACCTTTACTGAACCTCTCTCTGGCTCTTTCTCCATTGGGTTAACCATCCTCTTCCACTGTCGCTTTAGCTTAGGCACCATCTCTATAAGCTGCCCAAAAGTAACATCTGCCTTCCTGCTCGTCAGATCCTCCTTTAAGTCATAGCTTAATTGCCCATCTCCTAGTGGAAAATCTGAAACATGAAACTTTCGACGAGCTCTCCTTTTCCTCTTGGCCTTGACATCCTCGCCTTCATGGCTCTTTCCTTTCTTCTTACTAGGACCTGGGGCACTTCTTCCTTCCTTATCCTCTGTGGTCCTCTTCCCAATAGGCATCACTAATGTATCCTCTAGCTTTGATGCCTTCTCCAAGGTGACTACACTTAGCACTTTTGTCTTTCCCTTTTCCTCCTGGGTCAGTCCACTCGTTCCTTCGTCTCCCTTAATTTCGATGCCATAATCATTTGACCTAGTTAGCACCTGTCTTGGCAATGGATACATGTCTCCCCCCATCCTTGGTGGCTTATCACATTGCGGGCTGATGTGACCCAACTCTCCACAATTATAACATGTGGGCGTCTGCCTCCAAAACCTACCATTGCTTTGTCCAACACCATTCCTAGGCCTTTCTTCACCTCTTGGCTGATTTGCAAACCTCACTCGACCTCGATTATTTCCCACTTGACCTAGCATGTTTAGGCTGAGATTCTTCATCAAATCTACCATTTGCCTCATGTCTTGCCTTAGCCCATCATCTTGCACTGCTGTAGTGACCACTGCTGGCATAACCTGAGTAGTAACAGGAACCACTGGTTCATGATGAACCCCTGACATGCGCCCTTGTAAAGACTCTATAGGCTGAAATTCAGACCTCATTGGCAAAGACTCCACCCCTAACTGGCTCATTTTCCTCAGCTTCCACTCTTTGTTCCTTGCTACCTCTAGTGCATCCTCATATGTCCTAGGCTTCTTTAGCTCCACTCTCCAACGTATATTCTCCCAAAGACCAGCCAAGAACCTGTCCTTCTTCATCATGTCAGGCGGGGGTACCTGTGGTGCTAAAGCCTTGCACATTCGCTCCCATGCCAATGAAAACTTACGTATGTACGCATCTACTGGCTCACCTTCCTTTTGCACCAAAGCCTGTACTTCTTGCCACACCTTGTCAGGATCTTCTATCTTCACAAACTCCACTTCCAACCCATGTCGTAGATTGTCCCAACTCAACCTTACAGGTGGATCAACCACACGCAACTCCTCTTCAAATGCTTTAGACCAAACTCGTGCATCACTCTTCAAACAAATTTGGAGAAGGCGTAACATTTGCGTAGGGTCATGAATCTGGTTGCTAATGCAGGCAACCTCCATCTTTTCCAAAAATTCTTCCACATCTTCGTCACTTCTTCCATGAAACTCCGGATAAGAGAAAGCCATGGCTACCCAAGTTACAATGCTTTGAGAACCCCTTTGAACACACGTGCAAGAACCCAAAACTTTTCACTACCCAATCCCCAGAAACTTCAATGGAGCTCAGCTTTAGATGAGAACAAACACATGCACATCAAATGAGTTTTCATAGTTGATCATCAGAATTACAACAGGCAAAGGACATTCCAGGATCTCTCTCAATCTTCTTGGCCCAAACATAAAGACTATGCGCTGTTGGAAAAAGATCTTCCTGGACACATGAACATTAATCTGAATTCTTTGAGTTAAATGAAAAGGAGTGAACTGAGGGCCATTTTGATCATCCATTAAAGCCAACCATGAAGCTCCCAAGAAGGCACACATGACTCAACCTTTGATTTTGCCAAAATTTCAGCAGCATAACAACATAAATGGCTCAAAATACCCAAAAACCAGCCATCATAACTTGGAAAAATTTCGACAGAGTTTCCCCAGAAGTAGAGCAGTAGGAACCCAAAATATAGACTGTCTATGTATGCATAAACTGTCAACAATAGAACCCGAGCATCAAGTAGGACTCACTAGCACATAGCCTATGGCGAGGTCACAAAAAGGGTGCTCCAGCTACCTGTATCACCGAAAGGATCTCCACATTTGAGAATCCCCCAGCTCAATAAAAACCTCACGCTATCGACCCTCACACGAAGGATAATGCAAATCGCATATAGTCAAGTCTCAGAAATGACTATCTTCCAGACCAAGTCTCAGAAATGGCTGGGACTGCCAAATACAACCAAGTATGGCTCCACAAATGCGTACAATGGCAGTTTCCACAAGTAACGTACAATTCAGCAGACAATGCGCTCAAATAGGCGCCAAGTGATGCATTCCCACAACAACTGCAAGTGACATCACTGCTAGTATATCACTGTACTCCAGCTACCTGTACCTATGTGAATCACCTGTACTTGTACCTGTACCTGTACCTGTAACCTATAATCTGCAACCTGCAACCTGTAACCCCGAATCTCGAAGCTTGAAGCTCGAAGCAGAAGGTACTCGAAGAAGATCCTCAGTGGGGGCACCAAAAGAATGTGAACGGGATGAAAACACACACAGCGCCTCTATAATGACCCGACACACACTCTTGGGAAGATACACACACACACACTATGGGGCACCACTCGGCTTACACAACACACCTGACCGAGACAGGGAACACACCTCTGGAGTGAGAGGAGAGAGACTATCCACTTGCCCACTCCACACACACACACACACCCAAAAAACTCAGCTCAAAAGAGGAGAATTTCTGATTTTTAAATACAAATGAGCTTGGGCCAACACCAATGGGGCAAACAGCTCACAAAATATGGGTAAAAGATACCAGATACAATCACCAACTGGAGCAGAAACTTCGCTCATAGGAGAAACTTACACAGAAAAACAGCAAAAAAAGAGTGAGGAATTTGGCAAAATGGACAGCGCCATCGCGTCCGGAACGGCCCAAAACCCCAGTCTACAATGTCAAAGTGCTCAAATCCGACCTCGGATGAGCAGTTTAGGCCCAAAACATGCTCCAAAATGAGCAAAAACACACCTGCGGCTGTTCCTCCTCTCTTCTCCACGTTTTTTCTGGTCTTCTCTCAGTTTTTTCAGTTCCCACACTTAGCTTTATTAGTTGGGCACCCTTGGCCTTTTAGATGACCTCAAACGGACCTCGAACAGGCCAAAAACTGACCTCGCAGTGCATAGTTGTCACCTTTTTGCATCATTCGCACACCTGGCACTCAGCTTTTTTCCAATAATGCACCTCGCCACCACGTGAAGTGGCCCCAAAAAAAGGTCCTCATGATGACCTTTCTGCATAACTCTCACCAGAAAACACCCATGTTGTGCCCGTACTTCTCCACGTGCAAATATTGACCTCGTTCGCCCTCCTGACGCCACTAGATGCCATCTGACGCACCTGTTGACCTCACGTCGTCGGCCCGCGGATAGCTTCCTCGAGAAGTTTTACGCGCTACCAACTCCTCCTTATTGTAGAAAAAACACAGTGGTACTGGTAATAGTGAAAATCGATGCACTATGTACACCCTGTCCTACCTGTACACATGTGGGCCCCACATAACCACCTGGCTAAGGAAAATGGGCAATCCTTTATTTGATGCACCATGCATGTATATGTACATATGCGCAATCCCTTGCTCCAAAAAACTCCTGACAACGGAAACTTGTAGAGTTTTCCATGTCTTTGGGGCTTCGCCATTGCCTCGAAGGCTATCCCACCATTGACGAGCCAATTTTTAGAAGTGCATAGCTACATGGCATAGCTTGGAGGACTCCATGAAGCCCTCGTCTCCAAAGGCCGCATCAAATTGTTGGATGAAGGCAAATACTTTGTTGGTAGCACCAAAGGTGCCATCATAGGTGAGAAAAGAGATACTCTTTCCTCCCTCTTTGAACTTCTTGAGCTTTTGTGACCGTCGCCATGCATGGTAATATTTGCAATGTCCACCTTTCTTATATTCTCTAGGAGAATAGCCATAGCTTTCATCGGTAGAGGAGGAAGGTGAAGCAGAAGGAGAAGAGGGTGACCTCTTTCTTGCCCTTTTCTTCCTTGGTTTCCTCTCTTCCCTTTTGGAGTGACGAGGAGAAGGACTACGGGTTAACCATTTCCTCTTGGGAGGAGTTGGCGATCGTTTGGTCCTCCTTCTTTGTGGAGCCACATCTTCGGAGGAATTTAGGAATTCATTGCTTTCTTGATCTTTGGATTCCTCCTCTCGTACAAGAGAGAGTCTTCTTTTGGGGGTCTCTTCAAGAGGCCTCGTAAGCTCTCTCTCCTCTTGGAGAGGAAAGGAAATCCCCTAAGCCCAAAGTTGTTGAGAAACTTCGGCTTGCAAAGTGGGGTTGACCATAGCTTGTTGCAACCTAGTGACAAGATAATTAACAAACATGGGGGCATCATCATTGGCACCTTCATGTGCAAAATCAAAGTTATCAATGTTCATTCTCCTCTCTTGGTTATTTTCAGCCATGCTAATTAAAATTATGTGTTTACTTAGTGTATGCTTTGACAATTCAAAACCTTAGTTGCTACTCCTCTTAGCATTTGAAAATAGGCAGTTAAGTATCTACACCCACGGCTCGAATTGGTTAATTATAGAGAGTAGTGGAGTGAGTCTAACATAGCGAAGTTGTCGAGGGATATCTCCTTTAGGACTTCTTATGGCTCAATAATGGTAAAACCGTAGGCAAGTCTAAAAAGACTCCATTATTAAGACCAAATCTCCCGAGTGTGCACCATATCCCACATAGTGGGCTCAACAAAACCGGTAATAGATCCCAGTCCCACTTACCCTAATAAAATTAACAAAAACAACCATTAATAGGCTACTTAAGGACCTCTCTTCTTAAGCAAGAAAAGAGAAACCAAATGCTATGATACCAATGTAATGGAAATTGCCTATGAACTTTGAGAGTAGCGGACTTAGGAAATTAGGTGATGCGCTTTTGAAAGATTCTTTGTGACCACAGCGGTTGAATTTAATTGATGGTAGCAACATAAACATGGTACTTACTTAAGTTGGCATGAACAATACTTTTGCAAGAGAGAGAGAGAGTTTAGAGAACATGACAATAGTTGAGGACCGGATTCATATGGAGCCGGTCCCCCCTCCAATAGGCATTTGTATTACAGTTTCTCCCATCAAGAGAGACTTGGTACAATAGAATCTTTGTGTTCCTTGTAACCTACGTGATGCAATGAAGATGGAAAGCTTCATGCATCACAAGCATAACTTAAACTTAAAGAAAGCATTAACTATCCCAAGCCTCAGTCCCAAGGCCTCAAACACCTTTGAAGGTGGAGAGAGCTAGCGGGGAATGAGGATAGGGAAGAGGAATAAGAAACATTCCATAGGAGAAAGAAATAGTTCCTCACTTATCATTACTCTTCTTGCTAGCATACATAATAGCATAGTAATGAAGATGGCAAGCTTAAGCATTGAAGCATGACTCTTGGTTGGATTTGCATTCCATAGCCAAGAGTGTTGGTGTAGGCTTTCACTCTCACAAGCTTGGAGAAGGAGGTGGTGTTACTCAACTTTCACCAAGTGAGAACGGCCTTGCAAATGAGTGTGTGTGTGGAGTACATCCCCCTAGCACCCCCACTCATTGCTTTGGGCGAGTGGTGACGTTTCTGCATGTTGCAAGCTCATTGGACCCCTTTCCCCCTAGCCAATCATATGCAGCATGCAGTCAAGTACATGGGTAGTCTTTTGACAAGTGTCCTCCTTACCCCTTAGAGAGAGAGAGCTTGAAAATATCTAGATATTTGGTAGATGGAAGTAGAAGCTCATTGGACCCCTCTTTAGCCCAACCAATAGCATTCAAGCACACCATGTGGTTAAGCTTAGTGAGAGTATGACATGTGTCCCATGTACTCTTTTAGAATTCCCCTAACTTTGAGATTTTTATGCATATGAAGTTTCTCAAGCAACTTCCTCATTAAGTGTGTAGGTTCTCTTTTTGACTCAAGCATCTTACCCCCCATGCATAGGAAGCTTCTCAAGCAACTTCCTCATTAAATGTGACAAGTACCTCAAGTACCTTAGTCATCAAGCATGACAAGCACCTTAGGTGGATTTTTCACATGAAGCACAACCCTAGCTTGCTTAAGTTTAGGTCGGGTTCCCACCTCAAGCACAACCCTAGCTTGCTTAAGTTTAGGTCGAGTTCCCACCTCAAGCACAGCCCTAGCTTGCTTAAGGTTCCCACCTCAAGCACAACCCTAGCTTGCTTAAGTTTAGGTCGGGTTCCCACCTCAAACACAACCCTAGCTTGCTTAAGGTCAAAGAAATTTTAACACTAACCATCGGAGGTCTTTATTGAAGCTAACCCTAAGGTCTTTTAAGTTTCATTAGTTAACCTTTCTCTTTGATAGACCATCTCTCATTTGGGCCCCTTTACCATTTGCCCCGTGTTGAGATAGATCCATAAGCACATGTCTATATTCTAACCCTTATTCTCGTTTATTATCCCATATTAAATGATCAGTTTAATATGAGAACATCATTTGAGCTGGTTAGATATTAGATATTTAATGACATCAATCATGGATTTGAACACATTAGCTCAAGGATTTGTAGTTGCTTGTTCCAAACAGGGATCAAACATAATACGGTAGCTCAAATCTATAGCTTTAAACAGAAACATGGTGAGTCTGTTAGGGATTGTGCAAATTGAATCAAACAATACATTGCCAGATGCCTAGAGCTGGAGGCAGAAGAACGACTTGTATCTTTGTTTCTGGAGGGATTGCTAAACAAAGAACTTCATGCTATACTCTATAGTAAAAAGCATACAACCCTAGAAGTGTGTGTGTCAGATGCAATTGACTTAGGAGACAATTGCGAAATAGAAAGAAGATGTCCCTAAGGATAACCAAAGCGAGAAAACAACATCCACTAAACCAACACAAGTGGGAATGGCTACTGCAACACCACTCTCAGCCATAGAAGATATGCTTAAAAGGATGACATGATGAGCAACATGTTACCATATACATGTGGTAGTGATGTGTGTGAACACACTAGGACCGTCGGGGAATTTTTTCCCTCTTTAGGAGGTTTTTCCCCCCGTGCATTGTATATACACCCATCACTCTAGGTCTATCTATCTTTCCATTGCACACTAAGTAACACACTCTCTATTGTGTGCCTTGAGATTCCTTCATCTTCTCCAAGCTGTGTGTGTTTCTCTGCAACCCTAATTCCAACAATTGGTATCAGAGCAGGTCACGTCCTCCCGGGCTTAGTCGCCAACTGCTCCAGCACATGCCTGCTCACTTTCTCCGATTTCAGTGAGCTTTGGCAAGCATTCGCAGGTCGACAAATATTTTTGGTGATCTTGTAGAGCTCAATCTGCTCAGAATTTCGATTTGGGCTCATTTCGGCCTCCGTTTCCACTACAGGCAGTACTGCACAGACTATTTTGTCATTTTGTGAAGAATTTCTATCAGTGTCGTTTTCTGCATAACAGGTGCCTTACAATCTTCTACGGTTTGTGCTATATAGCACGGGTTGTTCCCGCTCCGTTTCTCCGCTTTTCGGGCAGTTTTCACATCAGGTGCAACATTTACCATGGCTAACAACAACAACACAGATGTGTTCAAGATGTTTGTTGCCGAGGACAGGTTGGATGGGGACAACTACACTATGTGGGCTTATATGATGCAACATGTTCTTGTGTCAAAGGGTGTCTAGAACATTGTGCAGGGCATTGATGTACGTCTTGGTTCAAAGGATGCAGGCAATGTTGAGGATGTTGCAGGTCTTGCTGCAAGGATTGCAGCTGTTAGAGTCGTTTTGCCTACGGCAGAACAAGCTCGTTGGGATGTTAAGGATGCGCAGGCTCATGCATTGATTGCGTTGTCTATGAAGCGCACCATTGTTCCTCACATCCCTTCAGCAAAATCTGCAAAACAGGCTTGGGATATTCTAGCAAGTCTTTATGCAAGACGCAATGAGGCTAAAATTGCTTTGCTGCGTAAAGAGCTGGAGTCGAAGATTATGCATGAGGAAGATGATATGGACACTTTCCTTGCTAGTGTCAAGGATATCAATGAGCAGCTTATTTCTGGAGGTGAAGTCATTTCAGACCGTTCCCTTGTGCAGACTGTTCTTGATGCCTTACCAGATTCCTACCAGACTTTTGCTAGTACTTGGAGACTGATGACCCAAGGAAATCCTGAAGTTGTCAAGTTTGATGCATTATGCACATTGCTGTTGCAAGAGTCACTTTCTAGAAAAAACAGGACTAGGCAGCGTGCAGAGTTGAACAGGCTTTTATTGCTTCTCAAAGAAAGGGTGGTAACAATAATGCAACCACTTCTTATGGTTCTGCTGTGAGTGGCAAAAATTCTGTTCCTAATGCTTCTGCTGGCAGCACTTCGTCTAGCAATTCTGGTGATAAGGGCAAAAAGAAGATGCATTGCCATTTTTGTAAAGCTAATGATCACTTGATCAAGTCGTGTCCTAAGTTGAAGGCTAAAGAGGCTAAGAAGAAAGAGGGTGTTTCCACTACAAATGTTGGTTCCACTACAAATGCAGCCATTGTTGAGTCTTCTGTGAAAGGAGACTGTGATGCTGATGTTGATGTAGAATGGGCTTTTAGCGTAGAGTGCACTTACAATCTTGTTGTCCATGATGCATGCTTGTCAGTTGCTGCAGATTCACATGTGTGGTATTTCAACAGTGGTGCTACAAAGCACATTACCTCACATCGTGAATTGTTTACCTCTCTCGAGTCTATCCCTCATGGGAATTCAGTCACTTGTGCCAACAACGCCTCTTATCCAGTTTAGGGAGTTGGAAAGATTGTGCTCACTGCTGCTAATGGCAGCTCCTTCACACTTGTTGATGCACTTTATGTACCTGGGATCAAGAAGAATATCTTGTCTGTATCCGCACTTGCTAGACTTGGACTTGTAGTCAAATTTGTGGATGACAGATGTACAGTTCATTATCTCAGTTTTGGTGATGAAATTGTTGCATCTGGGCTTTTGTGTCGTGGGCTGTATAAAATTTTGCAAATGCTATTGCAGATTCAAGGGCTATTTCAGATGCAAAACTTTGGCATGCACGTTTTGGTCATCTGAATTTTGCCAGTTTGCTGCGTTTGCTAGAAATCTGATATGGTTGCTTCTTTGCCGTCTCTTGAAGCACCTGTAAAACATGTTTGTGAAGGTTGTATTTTGGGTAAAATCCAGCGTTCTAAGTTTCCAAAGGATGGTTCAGTTAGGGCCACATGCAGGTTGCAGCTTGTGCATAGTGATATTTGTGGGCCCATGCAAACTCCGTCCTTGGGCAGTTACCTGTACTTCATGACTTTCATTGATGATTACTCCAGGCATGCATGGGTATTTCTGCTTAAAGAGAAGTCCGAAGTTTTTATGTGCTTCAAACAATTTCTGGCTATGGCTGAAAATGTCTCGAAATGTACTATGGGCACCCTCCGTTCCGATCGAGGGGGGGAGTATATGTCTCATGAATTTAATGCATTTTTGGCTAGTCGTGGGATAAAACACCAATGTACAATGCCTTATACACCTCAGCAAAATGGTGTTGCTGAGAGGAAAAACAAGTCACTGACGGAAATGGCACGATGTATGGTGAAAAGTCAAGCTTTGCCGCATTCTTTTTGGCTTGAGGCCATCATGTGTACCACTTATGTACTTAATAGGTGTCCTACGAAAGCTTTGCAGTCTATTACTCCATATGAAGCATGGCAAGATAGAAAGCCTTCTATTGAGCACATGCGTGTTTTTGGCTGTTTGTCATATGCTTTGGTGCCACAAGTGCAGCGCAGAAAATTGGATGATAGGGCTGTCAAATGTATTTTTGTTGGTTATAGTGTTGAAAGCAAAGGTTACAGGTTGTATCATCTGCAAACAAAACGTATTCTGGTTTCTCGGGATGTAGTGCTTGTGGAAGATTCTGTTCATCCCTTGCTGTCATGTACTAGAGACAGTAATGTAAGCTCACAAGACATTTATGACACTTTGTTGCCTCTTTTCAGTGGTCCAACCATGATATCTCACATGCCGTCAATGTAACACCCCTGTATTTTGCATATGTACTTAAAAGAGCAATTGTTGGCTGCTTCTTGCTGCTCCATGTGATAACAACCCCAAGTAAAATGTAAGATCCCCAATCTTCAGTCTCATTTAAAAATAAGAAAAATAGATTCTAATATCTGCATCATGAAATTTTGGCTCAGAATGCTTGTTTGGCATTGTTATAAGGTTTTAAAGTGAAAAGCAACGTCGTTTTTATGTTTTGGTAGGTCAGACGGACATTTGGTTCAAAATTGAAAACATTTGCTTTTTTTAGCTTTTTGTGCTTTTTGGCAATTTTTTTCAAAAAAAAAAGGCCGGATCCTTAATCTACGAGTCTCAAGGAAGCTATGATTCAATTTTTTAAAAATTTGCTTTTCGGGTGCTTTTCATGGTATTTTTAGCTTTTCATGAGTTTTAGTGCTTTTTAGTGAAAAACGAGTCCACTCTCTTGTTTTAGTGGACAAGGGGGGCTTGTGGTTCAATTTTAGAAAAAAATTCTTTTTTTTTTGCTTTTTACGTTATTTTTGTGCTTTTCGATGTTTTTTAAAAGCAATGTGCTTTTTAGGATAACTTAAATATAAAAACATTATTTTTACTCACCGTTGGATTTAAAAATGACCACCCTGAGAAAAACGAGATCAAACGAGATTTTTATGGGAACTATATTTATAAAAAGCGACATTGTAAATACATCGGGGCAGTACAAAAAAAGTGTAATTATGTTGGGGCATCACGGTGCATCATAGTCTAGTCACGGTCACATTAGTTGCCAAGATACTATCCAATTAGTCAATTTTTACTGTAAAAATTGATTGGTAAGTCGGAGAGTTGATTGCCAAAAGATGTGCCATGTTTTTAGAAAAGTCCCAAAAAGCATGCAGTTATTCCAGGCCGAAGAGGGGTGCCCCGTCTCAACTTGAGGCACACTCTAGCCTATAAATTTTTCCCTAGTGCTCAGGTTTGAGTGCCAATAGTTGCATCTACTACCGCACGACGATACTATGGAGTGATGCAAGCTCTCCATCACCATCTCCATAAGATCTTCTCTCTCATTTGCATAAAGAAGAAGAAAAAGGACATTCTCTCTCTACTTGCTTACTATCTTCTCTTTTCTTTTCACGGTGTGCATGCTCTCCAACGGCTTCATGGTGAAAGCCTCAACAAAGATCTCATCATTGCTCTCTTGCGACAAAGCAAGAAGCCTCTCAACAACCCATAATCAATTCTAAAGCATGATAAGAAGCTCTGAACTCCAAAGCCATCATCTCTTTCTCTCTCACATCGTTTTTTGAGTAGCTACCCTCTTGATGGTTGCTTTTTTGTATACGAGGGCATGTATGGACTTGCAAGATGTGTGTGAGGTTGCTCCATGTTTGTTTCATCTTGTTTAACTCGTTGATTTATGCACACAATGTGTTTATGATCACGTATGTACATAAAAAGTGCTTTTTGTTTCACATCACGTAGACAGTAGGAACATTGTTTTGGTCATATCTGCCAAACCACTATGAATCAGGTAGAAGCCTTTAACCTTGAAATTAAGAACATCATTTAGAAAATTTTCTCTCTGGAGTGTCACATGAAAATTGAGCACGAGCGAAGAGTTATAGTAAAAAAATAGCTTGCTGCCCACTGCACAATCAAAATTCTGGACCCAAGTTTCTTGGGAGAACCACTATATAGATTCATTGGATGTGGGCTCAGTTTGATTGCAATGGAGATGTCAAAATCCAAGTATGGGAGTCGGAACAGTATGGAATATGGTTTATGGTCAAGGGATGAAATCCCTCATGGATTATGGTTGTGATTTTTTTGTGGAATTTGTTATGGCTCTTGGATTTTATTTATTTTTGGATATGGTTGTGCTGCCAAAATGTTTGGAGCCATGTTATGTGCTAAGGTCGTTTTGCAGGATTGGATGTGCATCACCCTGACTTGGGTCGGCTGCTCAACCATGTTATGAGACTGGTAATGGTTTATGATTTTGAATTGGATCATGAAGTGGTTTTAATGGTTTATGGCGGATGTGTAAGGGTAGAGACTTTGTATAGTCTACCTTTTTGGAAAAGATTGTTTGTGCATATGGAAGATGCTATTGTGATCAGACTCATGTGTTATGTTTCTCATGGCAGTGTCGCTACAAGACTAGGATCAACTACATTGCTTAGCCTTAGACAAAAGGGTCGATGAATTGGGGCTTTGCTCGATCGGGTTTGTTACCTAAGTCTTATTTTTTGTTAGGCTCATCTACACGGTTAGTGCATCGAGGGTTGAATGACCTACATGGCTAACGCGTCGCAGATCTTGCCTTGGCTTTTTCTAAACACCCAATGGAGAGGCATGGAACTTAAATTAGTATGGTTGGTGTTGATACCCTATCATCTGCTGGTATATGGGATCCTTTTAGAGCTCGGGCTCATGGAGGGAGGTGAAGCGGTCTCATCCAATGTTTGGCTCAGGTAGGTTGGGGATGTTCTGGATCTCTCTTGGCAAAGTGAAACTCTCTCTACTCGTAGTAGAGTGGAAGTGGAGGGGTGGACCAGTTGATCTCTACACAGGGTCCGGTGCTCTGCTAGTCATTTTATATTTTTGATGGTATACCCAAATTTTGTGATTGCATTAATACATGATTGCTTGTTATTTAGATGGGGAATTTATCCTACATATACAAGGTCATATAACTAATTATTTGCATAACCTTGTGGCTGCTCCATATACACAACCTTCTCCAAGTCTCCATTCAAAAACCCATTCTTTACATCCATTTGTTTCAGCACCCATCCTAAAGCTGCAGCCACTGCAATAAACATACAAATAGTAGCCATCTTAGCTACATGGTTGAATGTCTTCTCATAATCAATCCCAGAAGTTTGGGCATAACCTTTGGACACAAGCCTAGCCTTGTACCTGCTCATGCTACCATCAACATTATGATTTATTTTGTAAGCCCACTTACATCCAATTGCCTTCTTTCTTTTCGGTAATGGCACCAAATTCCATGTTATATTTGCATAAAGAACAACCACCTCTTCATTTGGCATAGGCTACCATCATTTTTCTTCTTTAACAACATCCTCGAAACATGCGGGTTTACCTCCTTTGTAATCTTCACCATATATGAATAATGAAGAGCCAAAAAACTCTCATAAGTCAATCTTTGCATAGGATTTCTTACTCTTTTAGACCTCTGTGGTTTAGGATCACTTCAAGATACCTTGTTCCTTGCTTGCATCTGGAGTTTTCACAAAGGGTATGCCAAACTCCTCATCTAAACTCTGCTCAGAACCATTTCTCTTGCCATCATAATGAAAAACACTCAAATTTGGCAACTTAGGGGTATCATCAACTTTTTATTTCCCTTTCCATATACATTTGAAGAGTTAGCAGAACTCAGTCTTTCATGCAACCTACCACTCCATGGATTCTCACCATGACCTGCACTAGGTGACCCTTGCGGCCCACTCAAAACTTGCGACTGTGCACCTGCATTTTCTACAACTACATTCTCTCTGACATCGGCCCTTAGACCATCTTTCATATCAGTATACCAAATTTCATCTTATAAAAAACAACATCCTTGCTCAACCTCACTTTACCAGCGACAAGATTGTAACACTTGCACCCTTTTTTATCAATGGAATAGCCAATGAACGCACCTTTTTTTGCTTTGGATCAAGCTTCCTTCTTACTTAACTCATCCAGCACATGCACATAGGAAACACATCCAAACACTTTAAAATCTGATATATCTTGTTTTTCACCACTAAAATTCTTTGATGGTGCCATATCATGTACTGCAGCAATAGGGGTCCTATTCATAATGTCAACACTTGTAGCAAAAGCCTCTGCCCAATAACAATGAGTCATGCTCTTCTCATTAATCAATGCTCTAGTAACTTTTGTAATGTTCCCGTTCTTGTGCTCTGCTAGCAACACTATTTTGCCAAGGAGTATACCTGCATGAAAATTGTCTCTAAATTCCATGCTTTTTTCATAAAATCATTAAATTCATTGGAGAAATATTGTCCCCCTCCATCTAACTTTAGGCACTTAACATGTTTCCCAATCTTTTTTTCAACCATAACTTTGAAATTTTAAAAAATCATAAACACCTTACTATTTTTCTTCATGAAGTAAACCCATACCTTCTGCATATGGTCATCAATGAAACTCACATAATATCTACATCCACCCATACATGCAGTCTTTGTCAGACCCCATGTATCTGTGTGTATTTCTTTCAATGCATTCCTGCCTACATGCTTATCATGAGGAAAGGTTTTCTTTTCCTGATTTCCAAATTGAGAAGTTTCACAAACTTTTGGCATTTCAACAACTTTAAATGTTGGCAAACCTATAACCATGTCTTTAGTTTCGTCATGTTTAGCCTTTGCAAGTTTACATGGCCGATACGTTTTTGCCAAACCTCATTGTCTGGAACGACACATGTACCTTGTGCAAACATAGCATTCACCTCAAGCACATTTACATCCAAAGTAAACATTCTGGCAACTTTCTTTCCTTGTGCAACCAACCTTCTATTCTTCTTATGCTCTTTGACAAATAGAGCATCCGAGTTAGTGACCGGAAGCCTTGCTCAACCATTTTCCCAATAGTGACCAAATCCTTTGTGATGCTAGGTACATGTAGTACATCAACCAGGTACTTTACTTTACCATATTTCATACACAATGGAACATTTTTTGTATGCATAATGGAATGTGTAGTATCATCCCTAGTCTCTACATCACTAGGATTTTGCAAAGTCTACATTTCCTTAGACCATTGACCATGACTGGTCATGTGGTTTGATGCACCAAAATCCACATACCAGACAGTATCACTAGATTTTTCCACATTTACAACCATAATATTTAGCATGTGTTGCACCACAAATAGCCTCTCAAGCCCATCTGCAGGAGGTAATGCATTTTTTTATTATATTCCTATAATGAGTTTCTTTTGAAACTTTAGTAAGAGCTGAATCATTAGTCCAGAGAAGTAACTCGAGAAGTATCAGCCAGAGCCTTATTATACTCATACAGATCAGAATCATTTTTTATGCCCACATTTAAGTGAGGTTTTAAAGTCAGTAACATCAACAAGAATAAGATGGTGTAAGAAAGACCAGAATAGACCACAATTAAGCTAGGCAACCAGGTAATAAGCAGAAGCCAACAGAAACCAGGTAATAGGATTGTAAGTCAACATCAGAGCCAAATCCGGCTATCCCCAACCATACCCAAGAGGGTAGGATCTTGTTTTTTTTTAAAACCACGATCGTACCAAAAATCCAAGACCCAAAAAACCAACTAGTGGCCAGTAAACAAGCAGTATAGTTTACCAGATAGTGGGCAAAATTTTAACACATTTCTACATTCAATGAGCAAGACTGGAAGCCAGAAAAAATAATCATATTCTTTCACTATGCCGAAGTAAAAAACCTCTCATCATTCTCAATAGAGCAAGATATTTCTAGACCTCCTGAAATTTTGAAGGAATGTGGAGCTAGTGAGCAGCAGTAAACTGACAAGAGTCTCCTAGGATCCAAGATAGGTAAAAATCCAATGACAGCTACAACTATAACTATCAGAATATGGCAGCATTCCAGTAGCCAGAAAATCCATGCATAACCAGCACCATCACCAGGCTTTTAGCCTTTATACTCACCATCTGATTGAAAACAAATCCAAATAGTATATACATGATAAATTTGATGTCATATTCTAGCGCAGTAGCAACCAAACAACTAGAGTGAATGTATGTAATCAGTACCATGCAAACAAAAGGCCCCATTTGTGAAAATCATGTATATCAGTCCAGCTCTGTTTAATGGAAGAACCAGAACCATCTACTATTCAATCACACCTAAAATTAAGCCTGAAGATGTAGAGTCTATGTATAACTTAGCTAGACCAAGCCAAGTATAAGCTCCCCCCATTTTTTTAAATTGTGAATGTAACATAACCCACTGCAACCATCAGAAAATGGCAGTATGACCAGTATCTCTCCTTCCATTAAATAGAAAAAGCATGTATAACCAGCACCCCCACCAGGCATTCAGCCTTTATATTCACCATTAGTGTCAAAACACCAAAACAATAACCATATGTATGAAAAGATTTGACGTCGTCTTCTAGTAGAAAAGCCATCAAAAAAATGGTCCCAACCTATGAGGCACGGGGGTGTCCAACACCATGTATTCAAGAGATGAACCAATAGAACAAACAACATTCCTTCCAAACCAGCCAATGCAACCGAGCAACTACAAATGAAAAGAACAGAACCTTGTCTAAGTGAGGGGAAGAGCCCCTCACCTTACATGGAAAAGGAGGTAGAGAGGATGTACTCATATGCGGGGGTGTTGCATCAGCCGAGAATCATTCATCCTTAACAGCTACACGTCCCTCCAGGTGAGGTAGGTAGAGACCTTGAGCCAGGTAACCCTAATATCCAGCTCGGTTAGCAAAGCAGGTGTTATGCACGCCGCGATATAATGATAGAAATGCATCGAATAAAATCACCACACGCCAGGTAAGGGCCTTAAAAGGGTATTTATCAAACCATGCACAAAGTAGGTTAGCAGTACCCATTCCGAGTTCTTTTTGGAATCTTTTAGGCTATGAGTAGGTATACTACGGTCAACTACTATGATAAAGTGTGTGTGTGTGTGTGTGTGTGTGTGTGTGTGTGTGTGTGTGTGTGTGTGTGTGTGTGTGTGTGTGTGTGTGAGAGAGAGAGAGAGAGAGAGAGAGAGAGAGAGAGAGAGATCTTGATCTATTACAAGCACACACACACACACACACATAAAGATGGAGGCAAAATATTTTTCTTCTTCGTCTTCACTAACTCAAGATAAGAGGTCTACATAACATAAGGAGAAATAACAACATAAAAGGGAAATAATACAATTGTCTAGTATGAGCCACTAGTGAGTGAGGTGAGTTGATAAGTGTGCCATCACTCTGCTAAGTAGACCAACTCAATGTAGAACAACTGTAGTATCACTGGAAAAGATATGCATATCCACCAAGGCGCACCAGTGATGACTATCGGTGATAGTCATCTAGGAGTCAAACATGTTGAGCTTGACATCTCAACAATAGCAGCTAGTCTCTACTCATCTAATTGTTCTAGTTTTTCAAGTCATTGTAATATTTCATGAGCTTTCCACTCTAATTTGTGTTTAACTTTGAGGGTAGGCAGTAAAAACTCCATCTACAATATAGCATCAAGTCTATAGACCAAGTTAAATGGAGTGGTATTTATAGATATTTTGAGTGAAACCATGTAAGCCCAGAGATCTGTGAAATCTCATTTTCCATTTTGTTCTTCTTGAGCTTACAATCTTGGTAAGCACTAAACTTAGGATTTTATTCATATGCTTTGCTTGTCCATTTACCTAAGCATGATAGGGCCCGAATTTGTTATGAATAACCTTAAATGCATTAAGTAGATTTTCTATCATCTTTTAAGTAAGTGTGTCCCTCAATTATTGACATGCTCAATAGCAAGCTTGTATCATGTGAACGTACATTCATATAAGAATGCAACTGTGGTTTGTGCATCGTTCTTCCTAGTGGCTCTAGCTTCTTTCCACTTGGTCAGATAATCTATGGCCACAATAATGTATTGCACTTGAGTTTTGTAAGCTAGTGGTTGTATTGGACCAACAAAGTCTATTACCCACTTAGTGAATGCTCTTGCTCCCATCATTGGTCACAATGGCATGTTGTCAATTCTAGTTAGCATGTATTCTCTTTGCCATGGGTTACATCGTCTAACAAACTCTTTCACATCAGCAAATAGAGTTGGCCACCATATACTTGCCATCAGTATTTCTCTACTCGTGGTTTCATGAGAGAAATGACCCCCTACTAGCCATCTGTGTGCTTATTTTAGAATGGGAATGTATTCATCGGAATATATTCATCTTCATTGGCATACAGTCTAGGTTGTTGGCACTTCCCTCGTCTATAGAGCTACTGGCCAATTATGGCCTAGTTGGCTGCTTGAGTTTTGATTTCTTTTTAGTTTTGTTTGCTCATGTCTTTTGAAATTTTTTATTTGCCTAGTAATCCACTAGATATCTACTCCATGCAGCTGTAACAAATATGTGGAGCAAAGTAGCGTATGGAATGGTTGTTCTTTCCTTGCATTGGGAACAGATATCTATTCACATAGGCATCCACATTTCTTGTCATAGTAGGCCAGTAAACTCCTTACCATTTCAATCTTTACAAGTTTGATCTTCTACAAAATTGATTTCCACTATAGTAGTATGAGCTTGATCTAAGTAGTTAGCTTGTTCTTTTTTATGCTTGTGCACAAAAGAACAAGTCAGCCTTCTAGTCAACGATTAATACGTAGTTGATTGCTTGATCAAATGTGGTGTGATTAGAAGTGGGATCTATGAATCTACTTGAGCTATAGTCATCAAAGAGAGTAGATCTTTTGACCATCTTGGAACCATTTCAACAGAGAATAGATTAGCATCTCGCAATCATTATCAAGTCCTTTGGAGGTTCTCTTGAAGTGTGGCATAAAATCAAACTCTAATAGGATGATAAACCATCTCACAATCCTACCAATATTGCATGGCATGTTGACCAGATAAAGTAGGACTTGGTGATCCATAAAGAAGACAAACTTATTAGCCAATAAGTAGTGCCTGAATTTTTTAACTGCATAGACCATCATTAGTCGTTCTCTTTTGATTGTTGTGTGATTATTTGCAAGCATAGGAAATAGGAAAATCCATTGACCCCTCTTTTGGTTGTGCTAACATGTTACCATTAGCAAATTTTGATGCATCCACATGCACATGGAAACTTTTACTCTAGCCCAGTGTCTTCACTATCAGTGTTGAAGACAAGGCTTGATTAAGATTTTGACATGACTCCACTCTTCAATCCATTTAGAGTGAGTGATAAGGCTATAAATGAATTTAGCATTGACGGCATACGTGTAGATAAATCTACGATAGTATCCAAAATGTCCCATGAATGCATGAACTTCCTTGACATTCATTGGTCTAGGCATCTTTGCAATTACTACAACCTTTTCCATATTAGTTGCAATGCCATTTTTTGAGACTATATGTCCAAGAATCTTACATTATCTAACCATGAATAGACACGTTTAGGATTCAAACAAATCTTATATAGATGGAATTTGTCAAAGACACACTTGAGATGTTTAAAGTGGTCTTCTCTTTTTGATGAATGCACACAAACATCATCCATGTAAACTTTGAAGAAATTTCTCAGATATTCTTTGAATGTATGGCTCATTAACATTTGGAATATTGTTGGTGCATTGGTTAGCCCAAAAGGCATGACACTATAAGCGAAAATTCCCCATTTCATGGAAAAATCTATTTTGTGCAGATCTTTTGGTTCAATGGCTAGTTGGTTGTAACCAAAAAATCTATCCAAGAAATTATTTATCAGCTACTCACTCTAGAATGTGATCAATGATGGGAAGAGGATAGTTGTCCCATATGGTAGCGGTGTTCACCTTCTTAAGATTCAGATTGAGTTTCTCATTTTTCTTTGGTACCACCACAATGGGTGACACCTAGTTGGTGTGTTCTACTTCATAGATGAACTCAACTTCCTTGAGTTCCTCTATCTCTTCCTTTATCTTTTTGACGGTATCATTGTAAGTATATGGTCTCTGTCTACTCGGCTTGTCATCATATCTCATGGGAATAGTGCACAAAAAATTTAGGATCTACTCCTTTAAGATCTTTGTACAACCATGCAAAGATGTCCCTATACTCTTTCAAAGTTTTGATGAGGATTTCTTCCTCTTCATGAAACAAGTATGTAGCTATGTAGGCTAGTATTGGTTCTTACCCTTGATTTGTTAGGTCAATCCTTTTATGGGACCTTATAGAATTTTCCAGGTTCCTTGGCCTGTCTCATTGGTTTCTCAACTATGATCCGTCAATCCCGCAGAGTGTAATTTTTGTAATGAGATGGAGCATTAAAAGCCCCTGGTTTGTCGCTATTGAACTCCATTTTAGTGGTCCACACCTCCTTCAATGTCCTCTTCAACTCTATGCTTTTTGCTCTATTTTTGTCATTGAAGGTTCCTTTTTTCTTTTTCATTGACTTTTCCTTGGTTTCATTTTGTTTTGGGTTGCCACTTCTTGTTTTTTCCTTTCTCTAAGATAGGATATCTGATAGTGACCTTATCCTTGATACAAACTTATGTATCTACCATCATCAAAAATTGAATTTTGTCTCCTATTTTTGGCACATTCTAATTTCTTCTCACTTTATTCTCACATTTATTTTGATTTCTTCTTAGTTTGTTCTTCTCAGTTTATTCTCCCGTTTCTTGCTATATCTCTGTTGAAGTCTTCAATGTTCATTTGAAAATTCAAAAAACCTTTTCTTCCTCTTCTTGCAATAGTAGTACTTTTGCTCTCATGTGCTCTTTTTAGAGTCGGGTTCCTCGGTTGTGAGTGTCTCCTTTCTCTAAGATAAGATATCTGACAGTGATCTTATCCTTGATACAATCTTCTGTATCTACCATCATCAAAAATTGAGTTTTGTCTCCTATTTTTGGCACTCTAATTTCTTCTCAGTTTATTCTCACTTTTATTTTTTATTTGTTCTCAGTTTGTTCTTCTTAGTTTATCCTTTTGTTTCTTATGATACCTCTGTTGGCTTCTTCGATGTTCATTTGAAAATTCAAAAAGACTTTCCTTCCTCTCCTTGCAACAATAGTTTTGCTCTCACGTGCTCTTTCATTTAAAAGTTTGATCATCACCATTTGGATGGGAACAATGTCATAGCCCTCTTTGTTGAAAAAATTGAGTGGTCATGCACTCCGCTGGCACATACATCCATAGTGGCCAAAATCTGAGTCTATTCAAATGGCTCAAACAAATGTTCCAAAAAGGGTTCTAATATGAACCCTCTAGGGGCTCTTTGAGATTAAGGTTAATTAGAAGCCATCCAATGAGAAGAGGGTGGTGGACACACTCCATGCCCTCAAAAAAGTAGGGGGACAAGGTAGTCTTACAGTTCTTAATGGCCTCTTACCTAGTGAGAAAGTGGGGGGGGGGAGGGGAGTGTGGTGGGCCATATGGAACCTCCAACTTCCCTCCTTTTTTATCCGGTTCTAAAAAAATCCCCAAATTTTGAAATTTTTTAAAAATTCCAAAACTCAAATCTTATTATCTTAAAACCTCCCTAAACCTATTTTATGGTCAAAAAAGAATTTTTTGACCTCAAAAAGTCAAAACGTGCACCAAAAAACCCTAAAATTTAAATTTCTTCAAAAACTTTTGAAACATCATTTTTTACTAGCCAAAGCCCCCCCCAAAACTAGTCCTCAGGCAAAAAGTGATTTTCTCTCTATAGAACCCTTTTTCCAACCCCTCCTTGGTTGCAACCATCACACTCACCCTCTACTCCAACACTCTCTCTCTCTACACCATCTCCATTGCTGCAGCAAGGAAGCTCCTCTCTCCTCCCCTATCACCTCCCATTGCCACACCAAGCAAGGGTTATCCACCTTCTCCTATCACTTATTCCCACCTACATTGTAGCAACAAGCAAGGTCCTGCTCCTCCTCCTAATTTTATTTGTTCAACCATGGCCAACTCTACTCCGTAAAGGCGGTCAAAGAATGAGGTCACAGCACTTGCATGTCACAACACAAGAGGTATAGATGATGAGTGGGTGCCACAAGAGTTCACCAAAGGTGCTTGGGTATACATGCAGCCATCTGCTATTGATCCTCACCATGTGCAAAATCATGCAAACTTGGATCATCATTGGAAAGGAAAGCTCCTTGGCTTCAAGAACCGCAAAGACAAGGGGACCGTAGCCATTGTGCAACATGTTTTCTCAATGTCAAGAATGCTATTGCAACAACCACCGCGATTTCCAACACATTGTAAGTACATGTTTTGAGAATACAAAGCTAGGTGTGAAATCACAGTGTAATGTTTTTGTGGATTCATACTTAAGATTTGCCATGCATTTATAGTCATATTTTTATCCACATTGTTGGACGAGCAGCCACTACATAGTCTCTCCGACACATTCAATGCTATACGTGCGGATATTGGAGAAACAATTTTCGCACATCTTTGCCCAACCAGATTGGTTCAAAGAAGGATTTTCTTCTATTCTCACTCTTATATTGTGCCTACTTCTACACAAGGCTTTGGAAAGCTTGAACCCATCAAAGTATCTTCCTTATTAAGTATGGAGTGGCCACAATCGGATTTGTGGTCGGTAGCATCTTTCAAGCAAAAGATGATAATATATGTCCAAAACTCTTTGAAATACTCTAAAGATTCTAGGTCTGTCGGCTTGAGTTGGTGTTTTCCTATTTATTGTTTTGTGCACATTTCAAAGAGTTTAGATTTGTGGAGACTACCATAATTCTTGTATGTAAAGATGTGCATTATGAAGAATTAGGAAGGCTTTTAGAAGAGGACTGGGGTTTTATGGAGAGCATGCACAATGGGGACAGGTACCGTTGTAAGGTTGGAGCTTGGAGCTTCAGGTATTGGGATGCGCTATTTAAAATCCCACACCTCCTTGTACATAGGATTTCACTATGATCGTTGGATGTGCAACCTTGGAGTGTGGACTCCCTTACAGAGTGTAGACGGCGCCATTGCAAGCTTTGACATTGCAATGAGGATGCCCAACGATGCTTTGGAGGCTGTCCAAGTGAACAAG
Organism: Adiantum capillus-veneris; assembly: GCF_014529385.1. Classification (NCBI taxonomy): domain Eukaryota; kingdom Viridiplantae; phylum Streptophyta; class Polypodiopsida; order Polypodiales; family Pteridaceae; genus Adiantum; species Adiantum capillus-veneris. Next base: position 82,427,569 of record NC_140959.1, on the reverse strand, counting down.
CATTGGACTCTCAGTAATGTGCGAGAACGTTTGGCTATTATGGGTTTTGATGCCCTTCAACAAGCGCAATTTCGTTTGCAAGGTCACAAGGTGAGAATCCTTCCACCAAATTTTCAATACATCATAGTTTGGCAATCATTGGCGACTTATTGTAATGAATGTCTACTTATTTCAAATGAAGGTCCGCGGATTGGGAAGAGAATGCAAGAAAATTTGAAGGTCGAGGAGGATTGGGGCATGGATGGAACTATGCTATCACTCTTATAGCTTTGTAACTCTTGCAGTTTTGGAAACAATCCCCGATGTAATCAACATGATTTTCTTTGGCAAATTATGACTTTGAATATAATTTTTCACATTGAGATGAAAGTTCATTTTTGGTGAAAGTGCCTTATTTAAAAACAATTGGGGAAAGTGCCTTCTTTAAAAAAGGGGCCATTATAAAAGGGGGGCTGCATAACTCATTCACACTTTTCACTTTAGCAACACTTGAGCTCCTCCACTCTCTGTATGTACTCCAAGCTAGACATGGACGCCTCCACATTCTCTGCATCTGCACCCACATCCACCCCTTTGTCACGCTTCATCCTCTTCCTCGAGGACACCAATTACAAAGGGTGTCATAAAATCTAATATATAATATCTAACCAACCCAAATGATTTTCTCATATTGATTTGATCACTTAATGTGGGAGAATAAACGGGAACAAGGGTTAAGATATAGACATGTGCTTATAGATCTATCTCAACACGGGGCCAATGATAAAGGGGCCCAAATGAGATTTGGTCTATCAAAGAGCAAGGCTAACCAATGGAGCATAAGACCTTAGGGTTAGCTTCATTGAGGACCTCCAATAATGTGTTAAAAGTCCTTTCCCCTTAGGTAAGCTAGGGATGAGCTTGAGACGGGAACCCAACCCAGCTCGAGGTGCTAGTCCTACTTGTCATGATTGATGACTGACGTGCTTGAGGTGCTTGAGATGCTTGATCATTGAGGTGCTTGAGATGCTTGAGGTGCTTGACATGCTTGAGATGCTAGGGTTGCACTTAAGGTGAGAACCCAAGGTGAGAACCCAGCCCAAGCTTAAAGTGCTTAAAGGCCAAGCTTGTGGTAGGAACTGGGCCTATGCATGAGGGAGGGGCTTGATGTGTCAAAAGGTCAAGATTCAATCCCTACAAGGAAGGGGCAAGCCCTACAAGAGTGGGGATGAGAGAGAACACCCACACACTCACACAAGGCATGCATGGTACAAAGAATGCAAAAGGGACACTTGTCAAGTTCCTCTTCATGTTGCCCTCATGGTGTGCCTGAAGCCTATTGGTTGGCCACCCAAGGGGTCCGATGATAATTTAGGAGATTTAATTAATTTTATTTTGCATTTATCAAGTCCTCTTTCTCAAAGGGGAAGGGGGACACTTGTCCCAAGGCTACCCTTGCTGCTTGTAATGCCTCCTGCTTGTGATTGGCTAGGCCTGGAGGGGTCCAATGAGCTTCAAGAATGAGCTACAACCGGGGGGGGGGGGGGGGGGGGGGGGGGGGGGGGTTGCTTAGGGGGTATACTCACCCACACACACTCACAAACACTCTCATTTTGTGCTATGCAAAGTGCAAGAGCTCCCTCTCCTTCTGCCAGCAAGTAGAGGTTGGGAGCCTACACCAACACTCTTGGCTATGGAGTGCAAATCCAACCAAGAGCCATGCTTCAATGCTTAAGCTTGCCATCTCCTTCTTCTTCATTACTATGCTATTATGTATGCTAGCAAGAAGAGTTACGATAAGTGAGGAACTAATTCTTTCTCCTATGAAATGTTTCTTCTTCCTCTTCCCTACCCGCATTCCCTGCTAGCTCTCTCCACCTTGGAAGGTGTTTGAGTTCTTGGGACTGAGGCTTGGGATTGTTAAAGATTTTTTCAAGTTTATGTTATGCTTGTGATGCATGAAATTTTCCATCTTCATTGCATCACCTAGGTTACAAGGAACACAAATATTGTATTGTAACAAGTCTCTCTTAATGGGAGAAATCATAATACAAATGCCTATTGGAGGGGAGACCGGCTCCACATAAATCCGGTCCTCAACTGTTGTCATGTTCTCTAAATTCTCTCTCTTGCAAAAGTATTGTTCTTGTCAAGTTAACTAATTGCTATGATTATGTTGCTATCTTCAATTATGTTCATCCACTATGCTAACAAAGTCATTTCTCAAAAGTACTCTCATTAATTTCTGCTACTCTCAAGTTAAATAGGCCAATTCCATTACATTGGTATCAGAGCATTTGGTTTATCTTTTCTTGCTTAAGAAGAGAGGTCCTTAAGTAGCCTATAAATGGTTGATGTTGTTAATTATGTTAGGGTAAGTGGAACTGGGATCTATTATCGGTTTTGTTGAGGCCACTATGTGAAATATGGTGCATACCTCGGGAGCTTTGGACTTAATAATGGAGTCTTTTTAGACTTGCCTACGGATTTACCATTATTGAGCCATAAGAAGTCTGAAAGGAGCTAGCCCTTGGCAATTTTGCTATGTTAGACCTACTTCCTCTACTCTCTATAATTAACCACTTCACGCCGTGGGTGTAGATACTTAAGAGCCAATTTTCAAAGGCTACGAGGAGTGGCAACTAAGGTTTTGAATTGCCAAAGCATACACTAAGTACATTCATAAATTTTGTTAACATGGCAGACAATAATCAAGAGAGTAGAATGAACATTGATAGCTTTGATTTTTCACATGAAGGTGCTAATGATGATGCTCCCATGTTTGTGACTTATCTCGTCACAAGGTTGCAGCAAGCTATGGGCAACCCAGCTTTGCAAGCCGAAGTTACTCAACAACTTCGTGCTTATGGAATTTCCCTTCCTCTCCAAGAGGCGAGAGAGCTTAGGAGGCCTCTTGAAGAGACCCCCAAAAGAAGACTCTCTCCCATTCGAGAGGAGAAATCCAAAGAGCAAGAAAGCAATGAAAGTTTAAGTTCCTCTGAAATGTGGCTCCACAAAGACGGCGGTCTAGACGATCGCCCACTCCTCCCAAGAGGAAAAGATCAACACATAGTCCTTCTCCTCGTCACTCCAAAAGGGAAGAGAGGAAACAAAGGAAGAAAAGGGCTAGAAAGAGGTCACCCTCTTCTCCTTCTTCACGTTCCTCCTCTTTCGACAAAATCTATGGCTATTCTCTTAGAGAATACAAGAGGGGAGGACATCACAAATCATTTCCTGCATGGCGAAGGTGACAAAAGCTAAAGAAGTTTGAGGAGGGAAGAAAGAGTATCTCGTTTCTCACCTATGATGGCACCTTTGGTGCTACCGGAAAAGTGTTGGCCTTCATCTAGCAATTTGATGCGGCCTTTGGAGATGAGGGATTCACAGAGTCCTCCAAGCTATGCCATGTAGCTATGCACTTCCAAAAATCATCTTGTCAATGGTGGGCTAGCCTTCGTGGCAATATTGAAGTCCCAAAGACATGGAAAACTCTACGAGTTTCCATAATGAAGCAATTCCTTGCAAGCGATGGAAAGGACAAAGTACTTACCAAATGGCGCAGCTTGAAGTTTCTCTCTTAGGAGTCTATCCACAAGTATGTAGACAAGTTTTGTGATTTACATCTCAAGGCTACTGTCTTTCAAAAGATAGACTTTGCCGAGCAAAGGTAGCAATTCTATGCGGATTACCTGAAGAGACGGCCGAATACATCAACTCTCAACGGCTTGGTAGTATTAGCAAAGTAATCCATCACACCATGGTTGCTTCACGCACCAATTTCCATCAAGGGGCTAGACGTAATGTCAAGCCCATGGAAAACAAAGACAAAGTGATACAAAGGGGAAAACCAATGTTCAAAATTCTTCCCAAGGCACTTCCAACAACAACAACAACAATCGGTCCAAGAAGAAGGGAGTTTACAAAGGTAAAAGAAAACTCTCTCCTGAAGAGCTTGAAGCTTTTCGCAAGGACCATAAGTGTTTCAAGTGTGGGGAGCAAGGACATGGCTATCGTTCTTGCCCCAAGAAGAATACTCGCAATGAGACTCCTAGGGCTTCCACTGATAGCCGTTTTTCAGCTCTCCATAATTGCCATAGTAAGTTACTCCAACCTACCAAATTCACCCAAACGCTATGGCTATCCCTACCATTTCACTGTACATAGGCGTGTGTGAGTTAGGGGGGTTTTCCCATATCTTCTTAAAAACCCTCAGCTAGCTAGTCACTGGGCTAGTTGAGCCAAAAAAAAAAATTTAAAAAAATAAAAGTATATTATGGCCTCTTTGTGTGTAAATATTTCATTGTATATATGGCCTAAATATAGGGATTTTTTATAATTATTTTGGTATTTTATTTAAATATTTCTACTTAGGTGTGTGTTTTATTAAACCTATGTACGCCTTCTTTCATCCTCTTACACCATAATTATATTTTTTTCCAATATGTACATACTCTAACCTCATATTTTTCCTTTATACAAATCACTCCCACATTTTCACCCTCACCCTCGTGAAAACAAAAAATTGATTTCTACTCATTGGTTACGTTTATTATATTATTTACTTGCATACCTTTTCCTCTTTCACCCAAAATAATTCAAGGAGGGACCATATCATATGATTCCAATATCTTTCCATATCCATAACTCCTCCATATTTTTAATATTATTTTTACTCATTATTCTAACACCATGTGCTCATTGAGCTAAAGTCCATGAATAGTCCATACACTAGTCCCACCATGTATATATTTCTTTATTCACCAATAATCCTCCTCCATGCATGGGTCAAGGGCAACTTGGATGCTTTGTATTATAATATGACAAAGGAGGGGCTCACTCTTGGATGCATTGTACAAATTCAACAAAGGAGGGGGCCACTAAAAGACTTTTGAAGGCATAAAAACAGGCTTTTTGGTGAGAATTTTGGCACCTATCTCCACTCCGAATTTGGAGCGGTGGTCAAAAGAGAAAATGTATCCCACGCTCTGAATAATCACCTCAAATTTTTTCATGATTTTTGGAGCTACCAGCGGTGAGCTATGATTTTTTGAGTGGACCCCAGTCTGCCCACCTTTCTCACAAGTAGCCCTTAGTCTTCTCTCACCCTTCCACACACCTACTCACTCTTACACATCCCTCCCTCTCCTTCCCTCACTCAAACCAGCAATTTCCATGGCTTCTCCCACCCTCTTCACCATTACCCTTCTCTCTCATCCCTATAGTTCTTTTATGAACCTCTACATACATACACCCTCTCCATGTCTCTCTCTATTGCTTCTATGTTACAATTTCATTTACCTCTCCTAAAAATATCTAAAATTCAGCATCTTAACCATGATAACTTCTGCAAATTGAGGATTTTTCATCAACAAATCCTCTTTTCATCGTGGTGGTCAACCGTGGCGGCGGCGTAAAGAAGCGAAGAAGAAGAAGAAGACCAACGGTCATTTTTTCCACAATCTACACAAGGGTGAGTTCAAGCTTCTTCAAAGCTTCACCATCTCAATGATTCTCTTTTAATTCACCCCTCTTCCTTCATCAAATCAACTCATCCTACCCATTGTAAATGTATCACTAACAATTCTAGTGATTATTACCACTAACAACTAACTTCTCTTGTAAAAATACACCCACACTATCAACATATGGAGTAGGCAACCGCACAAGTAAACCAAATTCACTCACTCCCATGGAAGTTTCTCTCCTTTCACCACATCAATAATTCTCTTACTTGAGCCCACATCCATGTGACTCAAGAGAAAAGAGAGACCTCATTATCATTTGAAATTCATAAAAATTCATAATCCTTGATCTTTCCTAATAAAATTGATTAAGCTTAATCCTAATCAAGGCTTCTAAAACCTAGAAATAGAACCCATTCCTCCTTGTAAAAGACATCACTATACCATTGCACACTACATTGAGCGTAGCACACGCTAGTTCTATCTTGGTTGTAAAGAGAGAGTAAGCTTTCTATACACCATCACTTTGGTGCATAGAAAAGCTTGAGCTAGTTTGAGTGAGTGCGAGTAGAAGATATTCTCCCTACCATTGTTGTATCTACCCCAACATCAATGAATTGGTAGTTTTGGGTGCAATTCATGTCCAAAGGCTCATGCTTCTCCTCCAATTTGGCTTGGCAAACTCATTCAGCTTCATAAGGTGACTTGTTTCATTGAAGGTTGTTGTTTTGTTGCTTGTGATTCATTGGCTATTGTTTGGCTACCATTGTAAGAGGGTGGATGGTGAGAGGGCTCCCATAACCCTAAGACAATGTGCTAGTGATGCTATAACCAAATCTTGTCACTTGATTCCGCAAGCTCTAAGTTCCTTTTTGTGCAAAATATAAAGTTGAAGCTAAGTTGTACACCATCTCTCTCTCTCTCTCTCTCTCTCTCTCTCTCTCTCTCTCTCTCTCTCTCTCTCTCTCTCTCTCTCTCGTGTTTTAGTGTGTGAGAGTGTTCCATTGGTGTTAGGGTTAGTGTAAATTCCTTGCTTGTTTGTGGGTTGCTCTAACGATTCTCCATTTTGCGTCCTAGTTCGCTCTTAAACTAGGTGGTGCCCCTTGTGTAGTTGGGATTTGGCTGAGGGTTTGTTGTTTTGGTTTGTGTTGTGTTTTGCCCCAGCCCCATTGAGCAGCACGGGAGCCTTGAAGGGTGTCTAGAGGTTTCTCTTCTTGTTGCCCGCCCCGGACCGCCTCACCACCATCGAAGCTCCAAAAGAGGAAGCTCATTGCAAAGGATCATCACTTTCCTATGCTTGGGGAAAGGTAAGAGAGCATGATGCCTTCATCTTGTTTGACCTTGGCTCTAGTCACAACTTCATTTCAAGCTTTTGAGATGGGAGATATAGTAATGGCTGATGCATCTTTCAAGGGATAGCAAGCCTCTATTACTCCCTTGATTGGGAAGTTGAAGCTTCATGTCCAAAGCTATGTTGACAAAGAAGACTTCTTCATCTCTCCTCTCCAACATGAGGATGCTATCCTAGGGGCACCATGGTTTGATCGCACGGCTTCCAACATGAAGTTCCCTGAAAGGAGAATCTACTTCACCTAGCTACAGGGGAAAGAACATGTATATAGATGCTAGTGAGCGTGGTCGCACTATTCCACTTGTAAATCCTCTTGCTTTTGATAAGTCAATGAAGAGCTCAATTTCTGCGTACATAATTTTTGTCAAAGAGTCTCTAAAAGAGAGCCTAATGTTTCATCAAATGTAAATGGTAGGAATCAAGAAGAGTTAGACTTGTCTAATCTTCTAAAAGGATTCCAAGATGTGTTCATCGATGATATCCCTATAGACTTACCTCCAACACGAGGGGATGATGACCATCATTTTGAGCTCCTTCCAGGAAGCTCACCGCCTAACAAGCCTCCTTATCGAGTCTCACAAGCTCAACAAGAGGAGATCATGAGGCAAGTATAGGAATTGGTAGACAAAGGGATGGTCAGGCCTAGTTCCTCTCCCTATTGTTCTCCAGTCCTTTTAGTGCAAAGAAAGATGGTACATACCGTATGTGTGTGGACTATCGAGCACTAAATGGTATCACTATCAAAAACAGATTTCTCGTGCCTCGGGTAGAAGATCTCTTTGATAAGCTACAATGCTCTACCTACTTTAGTAGGATTGACCTTAAGAGTGGCTATCATCAAATAAGGATAGCGGATGAAGATATCCTAAAGACCGCGTTTCGCACAACGTTTGGTCTTTATGAATATCTAGTCATGCCTTTTGGCTTGACTAATGTACCAGCTACGTTCAATCGTCTAATGGAGAAATTTATTAGACCTTATTGTAAATTCACTCGAGTGTTCTTTGATGATATCATCATCTACTCCAAATATTTGGAGGAACATAAGCAGCATCTCCAAGTGATTTTTCAAGCATTAAGGGAGAATAAGATTTTTGTGAGCCAAAAGAAAAGTGAATTTTTCCTTCAAGAGATTCAATACTTAGGTCATATTATCTCTCAAGATGGTATCCGTATGGATCCATCAAAGTTAGAGGTAATAAAAGCATGGCCTAACCCAAGGAATCTACATGAGCTAAGAAGCTTTATTGGTAAGTGTGCATACTATAGACGCTTCATAGCAAAATTCTCTCAAGTAGCAGGACCACTACACAACTTAACTAAGAAGAATGGTAAGTATGTATGGACTGCTAAGGAGAAAAATGCTTTTGATAAGCTCAAAGAGAAGCTTGCTTCCCAACCAGTCCTCATACTTCCGAATCTCTCAAAGCCATTTGAGGTCCAATGTGATGCTTGTGGTGATTGCCTTGGACCAATTTTGCTTCAAGAAGGGCATGCCATAGCATATGAGAGCCGAAGGCTCAATACTGATGATCGAGTCTTGGGCATTTATGAGAAAGAGATTTTAGTTGTTCTACATGCCCTAGACACATGGAAGCAGTACTTATTGGGGACTCCATTCATTCTACAAACCGATCACCAAAGTCTTAAGTATTTCATGGCGCAAACCAAGCTTTTTGACAAATAAATGAGGTGGGAAAATTTTCTTTCGCAATTTGATTTTCATATCGCTCACATTGCTGGTAAGCACAATCAAGTGGCCGATGCACTTTCACAACCACCAAAAGTTAATGCGGTGTCTATAGCTACCCACAATGATCTATCTTCTATGATAGATGAGTATGCTAATGACCTTGACTTTAGAGACATAATGTCAGCCCTTGCTTTGGGGAAGAAAGAGTAACCATTCACCTTGCAGGATGGTTATCTTCTCCACGGCAATAGGCTATGTGTTACACATTCCCTTCGTGAGAAAGTTATGTATGAATCCCATGCTCCTCCATATGCGGGGCATAGAGGTACTCAACCTACTCTCCGAGGAGTAGAGACATACTTCTATTGGCCTACCATCAAAGTGGACATACAAGAGTATGTTTCAAAATGTGTAGTATGCCAAAAGACCAAGTATGATAGAGGGAAGCAACCTGGATTACTCCATCCATTGCCTATCCCAAATTCACCATGGGAGAGTATATCCATGGATTTCATCTTTGGATTACCCAAGTCTATCCATGGAAATACGAGAATATGGACAATAGTCGATAGGTTTAGCAAGCAAGCACATTTTATTCCTGTCAAAAAGACTATTAAGGCACATCAAATGGCAACTCTCTTCATATCTCAGATTTTCAAGCACCATGGATTACCCACATCCATCTTGTCAGATAGAGATCCTAGAATGACCAGTAATTTCTGGAAAGGTCTCTTTGAAAATCTAGGAGTAAGATTGAATTTCTCTTTGGCCTATCACCCACAAACGGATGGCCAAAGTGAGATAGCCAATCTTACAATACTCGATCTACTCAAGACTTATGTTACCGAAGTAGATCAACGCTCACAATGGGAAAAGTACTTACCTTTTGTAGAGTATGCCTACAATAATACTGTACATACTTCTATGGGAAAAGAACCTTTTGAGATCATTGAGGGAAGACCTAAAAATCCCTTGCTACTCAAAGTACATGGAAAGATCTTTGTCGCCGATGAGTATAGCCATGACCTATAAGAATCCTTTTAAAAGATTAAGGAGGCTATATCCAACTCTCAACAAAGGCAAAAATTTGCTGATGATAAGCACAGAAGGGCCTTAATGTTCAAAGAAAATGATTGGGTCTTACTCAAGTTTCCTAAGGCTCGATTAAGGCAAATGACGGGCAAAATTCCTACGAGCCATCAAAAGTATTATGTTAAACTAGCAAAAAGATACTATGGTCCTTTCCAAATCTTGAAGCCCATCAATGAGACGGCTTATCAACTCAAGTTGCCCAACCATTGGCTCATACACAACGCCTTTCATGTAAGCCTACTTAAGCCCTACAAAGGAGAGCCACCAAGTGAACCAATTATTGAAGACCCTCCCAAAATTGAAGACCAAGAGAGGTGCTACAACCCAAAGCTATCCTTCGACATGAAGACAAGGTACTAAGCCATGGTAAGATTATCCGACGGTATCTTATTAAGTTCAAAAATTATCCTTTTGAAGATGCTAGATGGATGCAAGGAGTACAGCTTAAGGATAGTATGAACCTTGTCAATGCTTAGAATGCTACATTAGAGTAAGCAAATGTACAAATTTCTTTTAAATGACTCATGTTTTTGTCTTATAAGACTAGTCCTCTATTTAATTGTGCACAAATTTAACTAGTATGCATGCTTAGAATCATGTTTGTGATGACGACGTCTCCCAAACACCAAGTAGAATTTGTCACTCTACTTTGGGAGAATAAAATGGACTAAAGAGAAAACATGCTTGCGGAAGCTATGTCTCCCAAGCACCAAATAGATTAGTCATCCATCTTGGAAAGATGTCATAGGGTAAAAAGGGATCCTCTACCCGCTAAGTAAAATTGACTAATGACTAAGGCTTTATCTCTTCTACCTCATAGTCGAGGACGACTCTGATTTCAAGAGAGAGGTAATGTCATAAAATCTAATATCTAATATCTAACCAACCCAAATGATTTTCTCATATTAAACTGATCACTTAATGTGGGAGAATAAACGGGAACAAGGGTAAAGATATAGACATGTGCTTATAGATCTATCTCAACACGGGGCCATTCGTAAAGGGCCCAAATGAGAATTGGTCTATCAAAGAGCAAGGCTAACCAATGGAGCATAAGAACTTAGGGTTAGCTTAATTGAAGACCTCCAATAATGTGTGTAAAAGTCCTTTCACCTTAGGTAAGCTAGGACTAAGCTTGAGGCAGGAACCCGACCCAACTCGAGGTGCTAGTCATGCTTGTCATGCTTGATGACTAAGGTGCTTGATGATTGAGGTGCTTGAGATTCTTGAGGTTCTTGATGATTGAGGTGCTTGAGGTGCTTGACATGCTTGAGATGCTAGGGTTGCACTTGAGGTGAGAACCCAGCCCAAGCTTAAAGTGCTTAAACTGCAAATGGCAACACCTGTGGGAGTACTAGACTCAACCTGTATAGCTTGGAGTCAAAAGTGGAAGCTCCAAATGGCGAAGCACTCACAGCTCAAGACCAAAAATGTAGAGTGAAACACGCTCGCGATGCACCACCCAAAAGGAAAAACACTGCATGCAAATCCTGAGTGCTACAAGCAATCGCAATCTTGATCGCACCAACGATGCGCATAGAAACTGCTAGGAAAATTTCAGTAGAGTTTCATCAGCAAAATGGCTACAAAACCAGTAACCAACATGACTCCATGCTCAAAACCATGAGCAACCAAAGCGCATCAAACCGCACTCCAAATGCATGCACTAATTCCACACTTTGCATACATCATTGCAAACACCTGCAAATCTAGTACACAAATACGTGCTCTATCTGTGAAGAGTGCCAAAAAACATGCTCGAAGCATACATTGTTGAGCTCAAACTACAATCACATGAGTCTCCCTGAGCATCAAACCACATAAGGCATAACTCGTATCCTCCCACATGTGAGCAAACTTGCAACCAATACCACTCTCGCATTCGAGAGCAAACCATGTGTGGAATCCTCGACACATAATAAACAGTTGCTGCAAAAAAGAAATTAGAGGTAAAAATCAATCCAAATGGACATCACCATTGCGTTCGGAGCAAGCCAAAAGCCTAGGTTGCACCCTAACCTTGCATAAATCACATTTCGTATGCAAAAGTTATGCAAAAACATTGTTTTGGAGCTCGAAAAATGACCTGCGAAATTGAAAATCTGCATTCTTCCTACAAGTATGGCTGCAAAAAAGCATGCAAACTTGCAATACACCCTCTCTCAAGCTTGGGAATGTCCCTCAAGCTTCCATGAGAACAGATCTAGTGGTTGCTCACCGATCTCAAGCTTCCACCGAAAGCGAGCTCACCATAGCCGAACGCTCACTTCTCTGTAGCACTCCATCTGTCACAAAGCCAAAGCTCTGATACCAATTGTGATTGCGCGAATGTGGTGCATGTGCGGAGAGTGCGAAGGGGAGAGAGGGAGAGAGAGAGAGAGCACGATGCAGGATGTGGGTGGAGCTCCCAAAAATCTCACTATGTGAGCACCATGTGAGAGTGAGAGCTCCTTATTCTTTGTATGTATAAAGAATAAGGAGATAAATGTGGGCGGCCGGACACTGGCCGGCAAACATGGGCAAAGCACTGTGAGGCACACCACCTTTACCTAACAATTGGGCAGTATAAAAATCTAGTCCCATGTTGCATAAACATCTGGTTTCACTATATATCAACATTTTTGGTAACCTAAGGGGCAAACAAAGCTAGCAAATGCAAAAAAAATGGTGGCCACAAGGGCGTGCAGGTGAGCCATCCAAAACTGTTGGATGGCTCACCTGCACGTCCTTGTGGCAGTTTTGGATGGCTCACCTGCACGCCCTTGTAGACACCCTTTTTTTGCATTTGCTAGCTTTGTTTGCCCCTTAGGTTACAAAAAATGTTGATATTTGATTTAAATTTAACTCTTCATGGCTAGAATCACTTAACTTAAAACATATGGATAGTCCAAAAAGCCAAATGACTATGGAGACACTAGACACGAATCTTAATCATTTTGTCATTGCAAAGTCATTTGCTGATTTCAAAGAGGAGGGTGTGCAATTCAAAAAGGGACGTGTAACTTTGGCTGCTAATGCTCGAAGTCCCATCGCAATCGGCGTGCAAGCTGCATATCCTTTGGTTGTATTGTCACTCTCTTTGCATGTATGGCACATAGGTTGGTATCTTCCAACACCGAAATGATGTGGGCCTCTGCAGCTTCTTGACTAGCCTCCAGCGCTATTGCTTGCATCCTATACTGATTTCCATAGCTTTGAAGCACCTCCTTCACCCTGCAAGCAAAGGGGGCACGTCAAATTAAAAGCTCCGTAGTCTTCTAGTAGTGCCGGATTTTTGCAAATTCCCTTGCTATTTTCCAACATCATTGAGGTTGTCTTGGGGGCACTTGCACATTTGCTGGTTGGCAGCATTTAGGCTTCTTAAAAAACTTTGATTTGCACCTATTTACATGCTTTGGGGCTAGATCTGGAGCCGCTTCAGAGTCATCCTCTTCCCTCGCCTCGCAACTTGTGCTGTGGGAAGAGCTCCCTGGCCACGAGGCAATGTCTTCCCCCCAACGGGCACCGGATGTGTGCGCGGTATATCAGTTCGATGCCATGGTGGCTCTGTCTCTTATTCGGTATCTGTATGGACCACCCGAGCTCTGGATGGTCCTGCTTGTGAATTGTGGTGCGGCGGCTCCTCCCTATCAGACTTTGGTGTTTGTTAGACATGCTCTTCTCACCAGCATTGGACACGTTGCTTCACTCTACGTCGAGGTGTTTGTTGTTGTGTAGGCGAAGTCTCTTCTGCCTTCGATGTCTCCTGGGCCCAACTACCATGCCCACTGCTAGAAGAGTGCCTAGAACAGCCAGGTGTTCATGGCCGTTTTATTGTGCCTTCAAGTCATGCCGGCTTCTCACATCCTTGGAGGGTGTTTTTGTTGGCAGGCGGATGCTCTTTTGCGGTTTGATTGGTGCGCGCCATTGGGTATGGTAAGAGCTCATCTGTGCTTAAGAATTGATTGATTTATGAGAGCGTGCAATATTTATAAGGGCCCAATTTAAAACGGTCCTCCCTTTTCACACTAATTTTGGAAAAAAACTATTATTTTTTTAATGAATGCACCAAACTTTTAAAAAAAAAACATGTCAAGAGTTGGAGTCACTCGCGAAGAATCCACTTTGACCCTTGTCGCACTCTGCATTGGCGCCATGCAACATGCTTGGCGAGGCCTTGCGACATATGTCACTTGTTACTGTGCTCTTGACGACTCCATTTCTACACTTCCCTAGCAATCTTGGATTGTCGCGCACGCTCCATTGTGAGCTTACGAGCAAATGTTGTGCGAAAAAACCAGTTGAACATATCCTCCAAATAATTGGATTGCACCATTCCACCACCATGTCAAGTATTTTTGAAGTACACCCCCTTGCTCGATAATGGGACTTCTCCATGCCTTGAGTGCTAAAAATCTCCAGCGAACCATATTTGTGTATAAAAAATGCACCATGCGCAAACAAGATATGTTGTTCACATGAGAAAACGATCCACATTATTTAATGAAAACAATCCCTTGTAATAAGTTCACCACGTAACATGGCTTACCACCAAAGAGGCAATACTATCTTGGAATACCGTCGTCTTGAGCTGAAGAGCTTGATATTCGTGCATCCACATATGCAAAGAAGCACCTGCACCCGTACACAACTGCTTGCAATAGCCTAACAAGCATGCTTCTCCCCTCCCAAGATATTGAAGAAATATCGAAAGGCTATTAAAGGATGGATGGAAGAGACTTATAGGATCGTAAGGGTACAAATGGCCGTCCATCCAAATTTCAACATTCGTCTCACCGGCGGTGCAACATTCCTGTGATGACCTTTGATCACCCTCACATGCGGCCTTCGATGCAAACGCCATGGGCAAGGAATATGCATGCTTTTGGTGTACGGAGTACCTAGTGGTGGAAGCAAACGATTTGTGATGTCCGTAAGCACCATGGCAGTTGTTGCGTGAGGAAGCAAAGGATGAAAAGATAGAGAGGGAGGGGGAGGGAGAGGGAGGAAGATGGGAGGAGGGGGGGAGGGAGAGATTGGGGAGGAGGAGGAAGGTAGGGGCAAGGAGGGAGAGGAGAGGGAGAGAGGAGGGAGGAGGGAGAGAGAACAAAGTGTTTTTAACTTTTTGGGACAAAATTTTTGAAAAAAATAGACTTTCAAAGCTGTAGGTAAAAACAAAAAGGGTCAAAAAATGATTTTTGGATATGTATATATGTTGGGAGGGAGTTTTAAGTCAAAAATAAGTAAAAATGAGCTTTTTGAAAAAAAATCAAATTTTAGCTCTTAGTGACCCACGTTTTTGCCGATGTGGCCACCCCCCTATACTTCCTTCACTTTCGAAAAGCTAGAGAGAGAAAGTAACCTCTTAGGTCCACATCCTACATTTGTCTTTAAAAAAGGCTAGAAAAGCCTACTCAAAACTACCTTCTTCAATGCCCTTGTCCCCTTAACCTTACACAACATTAGTCTTAATCCCTAAAAGTTACGATTCCTTACAAGGCCCATGCAAAGTCCATATTTCTCCTCATTGGTGTCAAATAAATTTTCCTTTTTTTTTGTTAATTTTCTAGAGAAAAACAAAGAAAAATAGAAAAAGTAGCTGAAATAGTGACAAAAGAAAAATATGGGAGTGATCAGTAAGTGAACGACAGCTT
Source organism: Adiantum capillus-veneris (assembly GCF_014529385.1). Taxonomy (NCBI): domain Eukaryota; kingdom Viridiplantae; phylum Streptophyta; class Polypodiopsida; order Polypodiales; family Pteridaceae; genus Adiantum; species Adiantum capillus-veneris. Next base: position 82,412,359 of record NC_140959.1, on the reverse strand, counting down.
ATGGTAAAGACGGGGTGCAAGTATGAGAAAAGTTGCAAAAAGCCCAATTTGGCCAGTTTTTGGACGAAATGATAATGTTTCCAAAAACAGAGCAAACAGAGTCCAAATGAAGAAATTTTGGAGCCTAAAGTGTGACAAGATAGGAGCACATGTTAATTTTGGTATCGGGAAACCCCGATATAAGTTAATTTGGGCCCACTTTATGGCTCCTTTTCACTATGATTCACAAGTGAGAGACAGCTTGAGAAACCTAGCGCGCGTGGACCTTCTACAACTTTGTACGATGCACATGACACACCAACCAATGCCAAACATGAGAGGTAGACTCACTACCATGTGCTCTTCTTGTTCTATACTCTCTTTATTACGAAAAACTCCAAAAAACGGCAATGTGGCATCGTGGGAAAGAAACAGAAACGGGGCCATAACGCTTCAACCACTCGCCCGATAGCTACAAGACTTGACAGGGGTTAACCCTAACCTGGGAGAACACCTCTATGACCTCCAATACCGGTTTAGGTCAACCAGAAGAAACCTAACCTCTTCGGGCACTACAGAAGTTGATCAGGAAGGGATCGCTGAAACGACACAAAACTTCATGAGAAGTTATGTCTCAAGTATGTCTACAAGCCCATGTAACCTCCTCCCGGATCTATCATCACAAAGTGGACCAAAACATCGAGTTAGGCTTCTAGCACGCAAAGCGTCATTTGACCCTCACGGCCAAGTGAGACGTCCGTTTGCCACCAAACTTTGCATGCATCATCGACATATCATCAACAATCAACATGTAGGATCAAACATCAAGAAAAATCATCATCGAACATCTCCTCATAAAAAGATGCTATTTGAGCGACAAATCGCCAAAATGGGTATCTGTGAGGCCAAATGATACATCAAAGCCATGGAAAGGTGTCCTTCTGTATCCACAAGCTTGGGAATTGGAGCTCAAGAAGAATCACGAAGTCATCTTCAAATGCTTGAAATCTTGGCACTTTTGCTTGGATTTGCATTCCTTGGTCAAGTGTTGTTGGTGTAGGCTTCTCTCTTCCTTGCCCCATGAGAAGGAGAGATTCATATTGTGTAAAATGAGCTTCAAGTGCAAGAGAAAGAACCCCACCCCCCCCCCCCCCCCCAACACACACACACACACACACACACAACCGCCTCTCCCAAAAGGCATGCTTGAAGGCTATTGATCCTTGTTAGGGGCTAGCCAATGAATGGATTTCTTCATAACAAGCAAGAGGGTTAGCATTGTGATAATTGTCCTTGATTCCCTCTTTGAAAAGAGGGCTTAATTCTTTAATTAAATGAAGCTAAATTCTTATTGGGTCTCAAGGTAAGCTGCCCAATGAGATTTAAGCTATCTCATGGGATGCTCAATTCTCATTGGTTCCCCTAGTAGGCTATCCAATGGGATTAAGGCTAGCTCATGTGGGGTTCAATTCTTATTGGTTCTCTTTGTGGGCTATCCAATGAAATTTAAGCTTGTTCTAATGAAGCTTAATTCTCATTCGTTCTTCAAGTTGGCTAGCCAATAGGATTCAAGCTTGGTTGAAGTAACATGGTTAGGAACCTGACATGTGTCTTTCATGTTTTATATGAAAGAGGTGAGTTCTCTACTGTGTGTGTGTGTGTGTGTGTGTGTGTGTGTGTGTGTGTGTGTGTGTGTGTGTGTTGGTCTTTTCTCTCATCTCCCTACATTGAGGGCTTGCCCCTTGCAAGTGGAGGGTGCCACTTGCCACCTTGGGGTCTCATGGTAACCTTAAAAAAAATTTAGATAGTTTAAAATACATAGAGTTGTCATTAGACTTTCCCATTAATCCCAAGACCAATGGACTTTAGTACCATCCTTTTGGAGGCTTAATGAATCTTACCCTAAGGTCATTTCAAGCTTACATTGCTCTTTGGTAGACTAGCTCAGCTCTTGGTCCCCTATTGGGATAAGCTTAGCAGCACATATTAATATTCTATCTCTTGTTCTCATTATCCTCCCATTTTAAATGGCCACTTTAAGATGAGAAAATCATTTGAGAAAGTTAGATATTAATTTTTTTGAGTTTAATAAGATACCATCGAATAATCTTACCATCTCGCAAGACCTTGTCTTCATATCATAGGATTGACTAGGATTGGAGTACCTCTTCTTGACCTTCAAATTCTGGAGGATCTTCAATGACAGCTTCTTGCGGTGGCTCTCCTTTGTAAGGATTAAGAAAGCTCACATGGAAGGCATTTTGTATGAGCCAGTTATTGGGAAACTTCAATTGATAAGTCATCTCATTGATTGGCTTAAGAATTTGAAAGGGACCATAGTATCTTTTTACTACTTTAGCATAATACTTTTGGTGTCCCCTAGGATTCTTGCCTGATGTATGCCTTAGACAAGCTATAGAAAACTTTAGCAAGACCCAATCATCTTGCTTGAAGGTCAAGACTCTTTAATGCTTATTAGCAGCAACCTTTTGCTTTTGCTGAGACATAAATATAGCTCGGCTATATTCATCAGCAGCAGCGAAGATCTTCCCATGTATTTTGAGTAGTAAGGGGCTTTTTGATCTTCCCTCAATGACCTCAAATGTATGTATAATGTTGTTGTACGCATACTCTACAAGAGGTAGGTACTTCTTCCATTGAGAACATTGATCTACTTCCGTAACATAGGCTTCTAGTAGATCAAGGCCCTGTGGAGTTCGCTATTTCACTTTGGCCATCCGTTTGTGGGTGATAGGACAAAGAGAATTTTAATCTAGTACCTAAAATTTCAACAGAGACTCTTCCAAAAATTACTGGTCATTTGAGAATCTCTATCTGACACAATGGATGTAGGCAAGCTATGGTACTTGAAAATTTGTGATATGAAGAGGGTTGCCATTTGATGTGCCTTAATATTCTTTTTGGCATCTATGGAATAAGCTTGTTTGTTAAACTTGTCAACTATAGTCCATATTCTTGTATTCCCATGGATAGACTTGGGTAATCTAAAGATAAAATCCATGGATATACTCTCTCATGGTGAATCAGGGATTGGCAATGGCTGGAGTAATCCAGGTTACTTCCCTCAATCATATTTTCTAGCCTACGCACATGTAATAGGTGCCATCTTTTCTTTTGCACTAAAAGAACCGGCGAGCAAAATGGGGATGAACTTGTTGGGGCTGATGGTGTGTGTGTGTGTGTGTGTGTGTGTGTGTGTGTGTGTGTGTGTGTGTGTGTGTGTGTGTGTGTGTGTGTGTGTGTGTGTGCTCAAGGAGGTTTGTGTGTGTGTGCAGACATAGCTTACATAGTTAGAGAGAGAAGTACACACACTTTTGAAAAGGTAGACTCAATACACAAAAAGGGGCTAATAATACTTTTGCATAGTATATGTACAACATAGGCTTGGGCTTTATTTATGTACAAAGCTGGAGTGGCTATCCGGTTGATGATTCTCCATGTAGCCCTTCTTAAAAGATTACAACTCATAGGCTAAATGTCAATAGAAAAAGGTATGCACATGTAGAGGTGTTTCCCATAGTCGTTGAAGAAGGACATGCCTACATCAACAATCCTCCCCTTGGGCATGGACTATACTGAATGAAGCTGGATCGAGACCCAAAGGCACAAAGGCTAATAGTCACACAGACCAAGGTAGTCACACAGATTAAGTGGTCTCATCACATGGTGTCACACAGACTAAGAAATCCTCCCCTTAAACAAAGAAGGTGGAACACCATCCATTTTACAGTACATCAATATACTTGCAAAAGTAGTTGGGGGTGGCACACACATGGAGACAATTCTCTACCTATTGAGCTGCATCTGCGTCCTCTTCTTCTGCACAATTAACTCTACTATCGTCTTTGTTGTTGCTTCCTTGGCATTTTGATGGTGAATGACCTTTGATGCCGCAATTTCTACAATACTTGTTCTTGTAGAAGTCCTTGGAGAAGTGTCCAGGCTTGCCACACTCATAACACTTCTTATTATTTAATCTAGGTGATGATGATGACGCCCTAGATGATTATGATGATGATAATGCTGTAAAATAGCTCCTCCCACTGATTTATATTTCTTCTTATTTTTCTTTTCTTCTTCATGGTGATAGCCATTTTTTCGGCTCTCATAAAATATTTTAAGAAGCCACTTCGCCCCAGAGAAACACCCTAGCACAATGACCAGGCTCGCTTTTTCATTGTAAATAAGCGTGTGTGCGATTAGAGTTTTATCACATTTTTTATTAAATCATTGAGCGAGTCATTGGGCTAGAAGACCCAAAAAAATATTAAAAATGTATAATATTACGGTCCTCTTTACATGTAAATATTTTCTATCAAATAAAGGACCTAAGTATAAAGGGTTTTTTCAAATTTCTTGTATTTATGTAAATATATATTCCTAGGTGTGCGTTATTAGGCCTAAGTATGCTAGCTTCCATTGCGTGTCATTCCTTCTACATGTTTTTACTATCATTCTATCCCTTAAGCTCTACTCACACAAGCCTTAAAAAAACTTTGTGTGACTTCACCGTAAAAATTCACCAATCACCTTATCGGCTCAGTCATATTTTTTTCCATTCCTCCTAGATAAATATTCACAAGTACATAGGTTTCATCTTCAAATAATTCCATAAATCACACAAAGTAGTGATAGTCGTTTTTCAGCTCTCCATAATTGCCATAGTAAGCTACTCCACCCTACCAAATTCACCCAAACGCTATGGCTATCCCTACCATTTCACTGTACATAGGCGTGTGTGAGTTAGGGGGGTTTTCCCATATCTTCTTAAAAACCCTCAACTAGCTAGTCACTGGGCTAGTTGAGCCAAAAAAAAAATTTAAAAAAAAATAAAAGTATATTATCGCCTCTTTGTGTGTAAATATTTCATTGTATATATGGCCTAAATATAGGGATTTTTTATAACTATTTTGGTATTTTATTTAAATATTTCTACTTAGGTGTGTGTTTTATTAAACCTATGTACACCTTCTTTCATCCTCTTACACCATAATTATATTTTTTGCCAATATGTACATACTCTAACCTCATATTTTTCCTTTATACAAATCACTCCCACATTTTCACCCTCACCCTCGTGAAAACAAAAAATTGATTTCTACTCATTGGTTACGTTTATTATATTATTTACTTGCATACCTTTTCCTCTTTCACCCAAAATAATTCAAGGAGGGACCATATCATATGATTCCAATATCTTTCCATATCCATAACTCCTCCATATTTTTAATATTATTTTTACTCATTATTCTAACACCATGTGCTCATTGAGCTAAAGTCCATGAATAGTCCATACACTAGTCCCACCATGTATATATTTCTTTATTCACCAATAATCCTCCTCCATGCATGGGTCAAGGGCAACTTGGATGCTTTGTATTATAATATGACAAAGGAGGGGCTCACTCTTGGATGTATTGTACAAATTCAACAAAGGAGGGGGGCCACTAAAAGACTTTTGCAGGCATAAAAACAGGCTTTTTGGTGAGAATTTTGGCACCTATCTCCACTCCGAATTTGGAGCGGTGGTCAAAAGAGAAAATGTATCCCACGCTCTGAATAATCACCTCAAATTTTTTCATGATTTTTGGAGCTACCAACGGTGAGCTATGATTTTTTGAGTGGACCCCAGCCTGCCCACCTTTCTCACAAGTAGCCCTTAGTCTTCTCTCACCCTTCCACACACCTACTCACTCTTACACATCCCTCCCTCTCCTTCCCTCACTCAAACCTGCAATTTTCATGGCTTCTCCCACCCTCTTCACCATTACCCTTCTCTCTCATCCCTATAGTTCTTTTATGAACCTCTACATACATACACCCTCTCCATGTCTCTCTCTATTGCTTCTATGTTACAATTTCATTTACCTCTCCTAAAAATATCTAAAATTCAGCATCTTAACCATGATAACTTCTGCAAATTGAGCATTTTTCATCAACAAATCCTCTTTTCATCGTGGTGGTCAACCGTGGCGGCGGCGTAAAGAAGCGAAGAAGAAGAAGAAGACCAACGGTCATTTTTTCCACAATCTACACAAGGGTGAGTTCAAGCTTCTTCAAAGCTTCACCATTTCAATGATTCTCTTTTAATTCACCCCTCTTCCTTCATCAAATCAACTCATCCTACCCATTGTAAATGTATCACTAACAATTCTAGTGATTATTACCACTAACAACTAACTTCTCTTGTAAAAATGCACCCACACTATCAACATATGGAGTAGGCAACCGCACAAGTAAACCAAATTCACTCACTCCCATGGAAGTTTCTCTCCTTTCACCACATCAATAATTCTCTTACTTGAGCCCACATCCATGTGACTCAAGAGAAAAGAGAGACCCCATTATCATTTGAAATTCATAAAAATTCATAATCCTTGATCTTTCCTAATAAAATTGATTAGGCTTAATCCTAATCAAGGCTTCTAAAACCTATAAATAGAACCCATTCCTCCTTGTAAAAGACATCACTATACCATTGCACACTAGATTGAGCGTAGCACACGCTAGTTCTATCTTGGTTGTAAAGAGAGAGTAAGCTTTCTATACACCATCACTTTGGTGCATAGAAAAGCTTGAGCTAGTTTGAGTGAGTGCGAGTAGAAGATATTCTCCCTACCATTGTTGTATCTACCCCAACATCAATGAATTGGTAGTTTTGGGTGCAATTCATGTCCAAAGGCTCATGCTTCTCCTCCAATTTGGCTTGGCAAACTCATTCAGCTTCATAAGGTGACTTGTTTCATTGAAGGTTGTTGTTTTGTTGCTTGTGATTCATTGGCTATTGTTTGGCTACCATTGTAAGAGGGTGGATGGTGAGAGGGCTCCCATAACCCTAAGACAATGTGCTAGTGATGCTATAACCAAATCTTGTCACTTGATTCCGCAAGCTCTAAGTTCCTTTTTGTGCAAAATATAAAGTTGAAGCTAAGTTGTACACCATCTCTCTCTCTCTCTCTCTCTCTCTCTCTCTCTCTCTCTCTCTCTCTCTCTCTCTCTCTCTCTCTCGTGTTTTAGTGTGTAAGAGTGTTCCATTGGTGTTAGGGTTAGTGTAAATTCCTTGCTTGTTTGTGGGTTGCTCTAACAATTCTCCTCTTTTGCGTCCTAGTTCGCTCTTAAACTAGGTGGTGCCCCTTGTGTAGTTGGGATTTGGATGTGGGTTTGTTGTTTTGGTTTGTGTTGTGTTTTGCCCCAACCCCATTGAGCAGCACGGGAGCCTTGAAGGGTGTCTAGAGGTTGCTCTTCTTGTTGCCCGCCCCGGACCGCCTCAGTAGAGAATAATTGAGGGTTCCTTCCCTCAAGATTTTCCTCCTTTTATTTTATATATTTTGTGACACCATGCATCCCATGTGTCCATTCTTCATAGGTTCCATGACTAGCTAACTTATCTTCTTGTCCCACAAGTATATATCATATTTGATACTTATCCTATAACATACATGTGTGCAAGCTCCTTGGTAATACTAGGTCATGGTTGATGTATGGAAGGGCTCCTTGGAAGCTACAAAGGAAAAAGAATCAAATAGTGGCCCACTTCAAGCCTTATGAGGTGCTGCAAGGATAGCTTTTTGCTCAAATTTTGGCGCCCTCTTTTGATCTCAATCTGGGGATATGTCGAAAAGGGAAAATGTAGCTTGTGAGCTGAAGTATTTTTCATAAGTTCTTCAAAACATTTGGCGTCAAGGGCGATTTTACATGAATTTTATGGTCGACTTCAAAATTTCCACCTAATGCACCCAAAAGTCCTCCTATCTTCTCTCACCCTTCCACACACCTACTCACTCATACACACTCATCCCTCTCCTTCCCACACTCAAACCTGCATATTCCATGACTCTTCTCACCTTCTTTACCGTCCTCATTCCCTCTTTTCACCATAGCTTCCATGATATACACATATACTCTCATATATCTCTACACCTACTCCCATATTCACATTCCCTCTTCACCATCATGAAGATTACAAAAAACAGCAAATTGGATATGATTTATCTCTGCAAATGAAAGATTTTCAGCAAGAGGACCTTGAAGTCTTCAAATCGACGCAACGTCACCATCAACCGCGACTCTCTCACATTGACGCTTCATCCACTGGTGTCACTAGGTGAACTTCCTTTCCAATTCCATCTATCCCCCTAATTTTCAATGCCTTCTTAAGGAATTTTACCATTGTCAAGCACCTTGTGTGCACCTCATTGTAATCATAATCACTGACCTACTAACACTAATCCTAATGACAAAATCACCTCACCTCAAGAAAGTAAGGATAAGTAGTGGTAGAACTCTCTTTCTTCCCTTTTTTTTTCCCTCTCCTTTTTCATTCACGATCATCAATAATGCTCTCTCTCTCGAGCCCACACACATGTGACTCAAGGAGATAAGATAAGCCCACTCCATTTTGAAATTGCAAAACTGCTAAGCTCAATTTGTTAGCTTGTAATTTAGATTAGCCATAATCCAAATAAGTGATCTCCAACCTATAAATAGGCCCCCACCCTTCATTGTAAAGGAGACAAAGACAGCATTCTAGCATTACAAGCATGAGGACAGACTTGGTTGTAGACACTATAGTGTGAGACTCACACTTTAGTGCACTATAGAATTGATGCTATATTTTTCAAGTGAGAGAGTGTGAGAGTTTCACATTTCAAGCCACCATTGTACCTATTCTTACAGCCATCAATTAATTTGAGGTCTTGGTGATCCAAAGGCATGATTTTGTCTCCAATTCATATTCCATCCGGTTGTGCGATGCCAGTCAAAGATTTGAGGTGATATGCATGCCTCAATTTCTCATTTGACCTTGTGAGATTAAGTGTTTTGGGTGCATTTCATTGCCTAATACTAGTTCATTGTAAGAGTTTTGAGTGGTGAGAGGTCTCGCGCAACTTAAGACGATGTGTGTGTTGGCAAAGTGTTGAGCATGTGTTGGTGTAGTCTCCATGCAGGCTCTTTGATAGTGTAGCAAGGTGTGCTTTCACCTCTCGAATTGCAAAACGATTGTTTGAGAAATTTCACTCTCCATCTCTCTCCATTCTCTCAATGTCTCCTTCTCTCCTCCTTCTATAGAAAAGTGTTGCTTGTTTGTGTGTGTTTTGTGTGTCTCCCTTAGGTATGGATGACACTCTCTTGCATCCTAGTTCGCATCGTAACTAGGTGGTGCCCCTTTTCAAGTTGGGTTTGGCTAGGAATTTTTGCTTGGTTGTGTTGGTGTTGTGCCCTAGCTTCATTGAGCAACACGGGAGCCGTGAAGGGTGTTTAGAGGCCACTCTTCTTATTGCCCGCCTCGGACCACCTCAATTGTGGTGCCCCCACTGAGTACGAGCGGTTGTGTTATCATACACAAGGTAAGTCTCCAAAAACTAGTTGTTTTTACATGAACAATCCACCGCCTCCTAATCCTTCTCATCATGCAATTCGATTTCATCAGTTTCAATGGGTGGAAGGAATTACGATAAATGTTCACATTGATAGGAAAATATTTTTTCAACAATGTATTGTATTCTTCTTTGGTGTTGAGGCATTAAGAGATATTCTACAATCCCCAAATCCTATTATACCCCCAATTGTGGACTATGATATCTCTTTTGATGTGCATGTTTTTATCTTGTTTTAGCTAGGCTAATGAATCAAGAGGACTTGTATCGTACATTCATTCCTTTGGCTAGACAGGACATGCATGTAATAGTTGGCACAAAGTTACATTTTCAATGTGTTTTTCGTCGTATGTTTGGACCTAGGCAAGTAGCAGCTATCAATGCCTCAGTCAATCCGTTCATTTTGCCATTGATTCGCTACGATCTAAGCTTTGATGTTTACATTTTCATTCTACTTTGAAATTTGATTTTGCAAAAGAAAAAAAGAAAAAAAGAAAAAAAAATTCGATTGAAATCAGCCTTGTGTTCTTATTTTTAGGAACATGGATACAACTAGGCAAATGAGTGGCTACCCCTTATTCTTTGGAGAGCCTGGGGAGGATGCAGAATTATTCTTGGCAAATTTCAAAATGTCTTGTCATATCAAGAGGATAGTAACTGATGAAGAACGTATAGAAATGTTTGAGGTAGTTCGTAGGAAAGATGCTAGCACTTAGTTTGACTCTTTGCCTGAAGAAGCTAAGGGAAATTATACGGAAATACTCAAAAACTATGGCAAGACATTGTCTCTCATAAACAAAAATAATTAGATGACTACTACTTGTATAAGCGAGAGTTTCTACATCTTTGGGCTTTATGGGTACGAAATGTTGCTAACCCAGGTGATGGTGCAGAGTTTTAAAGAAGGAGAGGTTCATAGTTGGTCTCTTCCCTGATCTTCAGGTAAAGGTGGAGGCGGGTGCACCTGCCACCTATGATGCAGTTGAAACTAGAGCTTCCAAGAAGTATAGGAAACTCAAGTGCCTACGGGGAGAGGTTCCATAGAGGATCTTAGACCCAAAGGTAAGTTACAAACAGCAATGTCTAGGGAGCTTCCCGAGGTAACGCCTGAAGTCATCGAGAATTTAAATGAATCTTTGTGCAACCTTTCAATTCACCTTGCACAAACTGTAGGTCCAAAGGGACAAGCAAATAAGTCAGAAGAGCGAGAGCCACGACCTAGGAGAGTCTTGCAATGTTGGAATTGTGGAGAGTCTGGACATGGGATGTATAATTGTCCTTGGCCCCGGGGGGAGATAGGGAGACCTAACTTGAATTATCTAGTGATGAATGCAGGAGAAGGCACTAGTCAACAACCGGTGCTTTTGCAGAGACCAAATGTTGCTCGACCTTTACAGCGGCAAGTAGAGGGAATACCACCCTTGCCTGACCCAAATGTCAATGTTGTAGAAGTCACACAGTCCAAAGAGGGTAACATTGAAGCAAATGGCATCAAACGTGGGCAGGGAAAAGATAAGGAAAAGGAAGGAGTAACATCACAGAGTGACCATGGACGAGGAAAGAAAGCAAAGGAAACCAAGGAAGCCAAGAGGACCCAGCACCGCATCAACCTTCAAGACTTACCTCTTGGACATGGTATGGCTCCCTACAACCTTATGGAGGAAATGAGAGATAAGGGTCCAAGCATACCATGGCCTCAATTTCTTGCATTGTGCCCACAAGTTAGGAGGGAGTTAACAAAGGCAGTTAGCACTAGGAGAAGGACCAAAGAAAATGTTCCTGTTATTAAAATTGTACATGCCCAAATGAATGAGGATATTACACATGTGCTAGATTGCTATATCAAAGGAAAACTAGCTAGGAAGGGTCTAGTGGATGGGGGCGCACAAATTTGCATCATGACAGAGGACCTGATGCAAAGACTAGGCATGCACATTCATGAGACACCTGAAATCAAAGTGAAAATGGAAAGTAATAGCAAGGCTAGGTGTTTGGTAGTTTGTAAGAATGTTTCTATGGAAGCTTTTGTCATTAAGAAGGCTGTTGATTTATATGTTATGTCTACAAAGGGAAATGGCTATCCATTTATCCTAGGTAGACCGTGCCTAATGAGAATGTGAGCTTTGCAGGATTGGGAAAGTGGAAAGTTGATTTGCAGGAATGACAATCACAAGAAGGTTGTCTTTGACATGAAGGAGCAACGTCAAGAGGAGCTCCATGAGGAATCTTCTCAAAGTGAAAGCGGGGATGATTGGACAGATGACACCTCGGAAGAAGAAAGCAGTGGTAGCACTATGTCATCATTCAAGTCATGGGTGTAAGTTTTAGGCCAAATAACAAAGAAACATCTTGCCAAGGTTTAGAAGAGGCCCCCAAGAGAACCAAAGTGTGCATGATGAAGAAACGCTAGATGGTATGTTGTCAAAGACTCTTACTTGGGAGAAAAGAGAGGAGTTCAAAAGTGTGCTAAGAAAGTTTACTAGGCTTTTTTCTAAAGATTACACAGATGTACGTGGAGTGGATGCCATTCAACACAAGATCGAGCTAAAGCCAGAGGCCAAACCTAAAGCACAAAAGCTACAAAGGTTAGGAGTCATCAAGGAGCAAGCACTACTCAAAGATGTTAGGAAGCTTCTAGCAACAGGGTTCATCTACCCCGTAGAGAATTTTGAGTGGGTCTCTCCAGTTGTGGTCACTTCGAAAAAGAATGGCAAGTGGAGGGTATGTATCGATTATCGTCCACTCAACGAGGCAACCAAAAGGGATCACTTTCCTCTCCCATTTCAAGATGAGATTCTTAATGAGGTAGCAGGTAAAGAAAAGTACACGGTATGTGATGGCTACTCTAGTTACTTTCAAATAGTTATTGCATTGAAGGATCAATTAAAAACAACCTTCATCACCCCTTGGGGTTGTTATGCTTTTAAAGTCATGCCATTTGGTTTGACAAATGCTCCAGCAACGTTTCAACGATTCATGAACATGGTGTTTCAAGCATTCTTTGGGAAGTCTATTAGAGTATTCATAGATGATTTTTGCATCTATAGCTGTAAATCATTGCATCTACAGAAGGTAGAAGAAGGCTTGAAGAAGCTATATGATATGGGAGGTCACCTCAATCCCGACAAGTGCCACATAGGTGAGGATGAAGTGATCTTGCTTGGTCACGAGGTTTCTTCCAAAGGCATTGAGGTGGATCCAGCAAAGGCAAAATCTCTCATTGAGCTACCATCACCAAAGAGTCTTAAGGAGGTAATTTCATTTATTCAAAAGGTGAAGTACATGTCACGCTTCATTCACTTGGCATCAGAGTTACTGCACCCCCTCCAAAAGTTGACAGAACATGTAGAGTTTGCATGGTTTGATGAGCTTAAGAGTACTTTTCTTGTATAAAAATGGTTTTGGTGGAACTACCGATGCTCATGCCGCCACGTTGGGAGTTTACATTCTTTGTTATCTCAAGTGTGGGTAAAGAGACATTGGGTGCAGTATTGTTGCAACAAGATCCTCATAGCACTAGGATGTGGCCTGTCTACTTTGCTAGCCGGGTCATGAATGCACTTGAAAAGAATTACACAGAAGCAGAATCTATGATGCTTTCTCTTGTCTTTGTAGTGACAAAGTTTAGATCCTACCTCCTTCCAAAACCCTTTATCATAATCACTGTTGAAAACTTGTTTCCTTGGGTGTCATCTCAAATGACACTAAGTCCTAGGATTTCAAATTGGATCATGGAATTGCAAGAGGTTCCAATACTCTTTTAGAGTAGAAGATAGTGTGCGTGCACAATTAGCAGGGATTCTTACCTATAGAGTGCATGAAAGGGACATCAAGGTGCCTGAAGTGAAAACCCTACCCATACCACCACCAAGGCATTTACCTAATGCATTCACCTTGTTCTTTAATGGAGCATTTAAGAAGGCTACAAGAAAAGTAGGGGGAGGGCTTGTGTTTCTTGATTCAAATGGTGAGGTTGTTATTTAAGAGCATGTGAATTTACCCGGCTCCACGAGCAACAATGAAGTAGAATACGACATACTAATCCATAGTTTGCAGATGTGTGTTGCTCAAAAGATACGGTGTCTCATGGTAAAAGGGGATGCACTTCTCATTGTGAAGCAAATTCTAGGTATTTGGGCTTGTAAGAATGAAAGGCTAAGGCAAAAGGTTCATGCCATGCGTAGACTCTTCAATCAATTTGAAGAAGTAAAATTGTATCATATTCCTAGGAAACAAAATGAAGATGCTGATTTGCTTGCCCAAAAATCAGTTGCATGTGTTGAGAGTGAAGTGCGGGTCATCATGGTAGCAGCAGTGATAAAGCAACCAAGGTACTAGGGGATGGAGTCATTGGCTCCCATTGTGAGCTACATTTTAGAGGGCGAGTTTCCATAGGGCTTCACAAAGGCTCAAAAGCGGAGGCTCATTAAGAAGGCGAGTTGCAAATGGTCCGTTTGAAAAATGGGGCATTGATGCTATGGGTCCATTGCCTAGGACTAAAAAATGGAAAATTGTATATCTTAGTGGCCATAGACTACATGACTAGGTGGGTAGAAGCTCAAAGTGTGGCAAGAGTAAATGAGAGGATAGCTAGCAAGTTTGTGTACACTCACATTTGTTGCAGATTTGGCAAACCTTTGGAGATTGTTTTGGATAATGGTCCAAGATTTAGGAAGGGCTTGCTCACAGAAGTTTGTGATGAGCTTCACATTCTACATCGGCATAGCACACCCTACTATCCTCAGTCAAATGGTTTGGTAGAGAAGGCTAATGACATCATTGCAGGAATCATCTGGAAGATGGTAAAGAACAAGACAAAGCTATGAGATGACTTCTTGGATGGAGCATTGTGGGCCTATTGGACTACCTACAAGGAAGCGACAGAGTTCACACCCTTCCACCTAGTCTATGGTTAAGAAGCTTTGCAACCCATCGAGCTCAACATTCTGACAATGCGACTTCATGGAAAGGTGGCACAAGGAGAAGAAGCAGCATGGGAAGATCGTCTTCTCACCCTAGCAGAACTAGAATGGAATGGGAGGTGTCTTATGAGTGCTATAAAATAAAGGCTACGCAAATAAAGGACAAGCTCGACAAAAGGGTGAAAGACAAAGGGATCAAGGAAGGAGATTTGGTGCTAAGGTACGATAACCACCTTGACGATTGCTTTGATGTGAAGTTCAATACTAGATGGCAGGGTCCCTACATTGTGAAGAAGGCCTACTACTCAGCTACTATCAACTCATGGATTTGGATGGCAAGGCGCACTCCAAGAAGGTGAATGGGTATCGACTAAAGCCCTACTTCAGTCGAGTTCTATCACAGGATCTACAAGAGCATCAAACAGGTACAATACCATGTAAGTCTTTGAGCTTGGCACTACAAGATGAACATTTGATTGAGGCACCAAATATCACGAAGGATTGAAAAACGCTCTCATTGGAAGATATGCCTTTTGATGGGACATGAATGTACCATCATCTAGGGGGGGGCTAAATGATAGCCGTTTTCAGCTCTCATAAAATATTTTAAGAAGCCACTTCGCCCCACAAAAACACCCTAGCACAATGACTAGGCTCACTTTTTCATTGTAAATAAGCGTGTGCGCGGTTAGAGTTTTATCACATTTTTTATTAAATCATTGAGCGAGTCATTGGGCTAGGAGACCAAGAAAAAAAATTATAATATTACGGTCCTCTTTATATATAAATATTTTCTATCAAATAAAGGACCTAAGTATAAAGAGTTTTTTTCAAATTTCTTGTATTTATGTAAATATATATTCCTAGGTGTGCGTTATCAGGCCTAAGTATGCTAGCTTCCTTTGCGTGTCATTCCTTCTACATGTTTTTACTATCATTCTATCCCTTAAGCTCTACTCACACAAGCCTTGAAAAAACTTTGTGTGACTTCACCATGAAAATTCACCAATCACCTTATCGCTCCGTCATATTTTTTTCCATTCCTCCCAGATAAATATTCACAAGTACATAGGTTTCATCTTCAAATAATTCCATAAATCACACAAAGTAGAGAATAATTGAGGGTCCCTTCCCTCAAGATTTTCCTCCTTTTATTTTATATATTTTGTGACACCATGCATCCCATGTGTCCATTCTTCATAGGTTCCATGACTAGCTAACCTATCTTCTTGTCCCACAAATATATATCATATTTGATACTTATCCTATAACATACATGTGTGCAAGCTCCTTGGCAATACTAGGTCATGGTTGATGTATGGAAGGGCTCACTTGGAAGCTACAAAGGAAGAAGAATCAAGTAGTGGCCCACTTCAAGCCTTATGAGGTGCTGCAGGGACAACTTTTTGCTCAAATTTTGGCGCCCTCTTTTGATCTCAATCTGAGGATATGTCGAAAAGAGAAAATGTAGCTCATGAGCTGAAGTATTTTTCATAAGTTTTTCAAAAAAATTGGCGTCAAGGGCGATTTAACATGAATTTTATGGTCGACTTCAAAATTTCCACCTAATGCACCCAAAAGTCCTCCTATTTTCTCTCACCCTTCCACACACCTACTCACTCATACACACTCATCCCTCTCCTTCCCACACTTAAACCTACATATTCCATGACTCTTCTCACCTTCTTCACCATCCTCATTCCCTCTCTTCACCATAGCTTCCATGATATACACATATACTCTCATATATCTCTACACCTACTCCCATATTCACATTCCCTCTTCACCATCATGAAGATTACAAAAAACAAAAAATTGGATATGATTTATCTCTACAAATGAAGTATTTTCAGCAAGAGGACCTTGATGTCTTCAAATCAACGCAATGTCACCATCAACCGCGACTCTCTCACATTGACGCTTCATCCACCGGTGTCACTAAGTGAACTTCCTCTCCGATTTTATCTATCCCCCTAATTCTTAAGGCATTTTACAATTGTCATGCACCTTGTGTGCATCTCATTGTAATCATAATCACTGACCTACTAACACTAACCCTAATGACAAAAGCATCTCACGTCAAGTAAGTAAGGATAAGTAGTGGTACAACTCCCTTTCTTCCCTTTTTTTCCCTCTCCTTTTTCATTCACCATCATCAATAATGCTCTCTCTCTCTCTCTCTCTCTCTCTCTCTCTCTCTCTCTCTCTCTCTCTCTCTTGAGCCCACATGCATGTGAATCAAGGAGATGAGATAGGCCCACTCCATTTTGAAAATTCAAAAATGTTAAGCTCAATTTGTTAGCTTGTAATTTAGATTAGCCACAATCCAAATAAGTGATCTCCAACCTATAAATAGACCCCTTCCCTTCATTGTAAAGGAGACATAGACAACATTCTAGCATTAGAGGCGTGAGGAAAGACTTGATTGTAGACACTATAGTGTGAGATTCACACTTTAGTGAACTATAGCATTAATGCTACATTTTTCAAGTGAGAGAGTGTGAGAGTTTCACATTTCAAGCCACCATTGTACCTATTCTTACAGCCATCAATTAATTTGAGGTCTTGGTGTTCCAAAGGCGTGATTTTGTCTCCAATTCATATTCTATCCGGTTGTGCGATGCCAGTCAAAGATTTGAGGTGATATGTATGCCACAATTTCTCATTTGAGCTTGTGAGATTAAGTGTTTTGGGTGGATTTCATTGCCTAATACTAGTTCATCATAAGAGGTTTGAGTGGTGAGAGGTCTCCCGCAACCTAAGACGATGTGTGTGTTGGCAAAGTGTTGAGCACGTGTTGGTGTAGTCTCCATGTAGGCTCTTTGACAGTGTAGCAAGGTGTTCTTTCACCTCTAGAATTGCAAAACGAATGTTTGAGCAACCTCACTCTCAATCTCTCTCCATTCTCTCAATCTCTCCTCCTTCTATAGAAAAGTGTTGCTTGTTTGTGTGTGTTTTGCGTGTCTCCCTTAGGTGTGGATGACACTCTCTTGCATCCTAGTTCACATCCATAACTAGGTGGTGCCCCTTTTCAAGTTGGGTTTGGCTAGGGATTTTTGCTTGGTTGTGTTGGTGTTGTGCCCTAGCTTCATTGAGTAGCACGGGAGGCGTGAAGGGTGTCTAGAGGCCACTCTTCTTGTTGCCCGCCTCGGAGTGCCTCAATGGATTGCCCCTGTAACATATTGTAGAGAGGGTATGGGTTCCTTTTGCTCTAAGGCTGTGACTATGTTGTCAAAACTTTCAGGTAGAGCACTCAAGAGCATAGCGACTTGATCTTCTTCCGGGACTTGGCACTGAATGTAAGTGAGCTGCATGATTATGGTCATTAGTGTGTTAACGAGGCTTGAAACATCCTTTATAAAGATTTTTCTTTAAGCTAATCTTCCTTTGCTTTTGTTTAGCACCAAAGAGTATCCCATGCTTGGATTGGAGTGGTGCAGCTATCTATAAAGTGCACATAATTATCGTGGAGTGATGTGATAATTATTCCTAGTGCTTGTTTATCTTTAGCTTGTGCCTGTGCAATTTGGGCCCTTCAACAGAAGTGGATGGTTCGCTTACTCTCGGTTTTACAACAGGCCATAAATGTTTTTTCGTGAGGTATTCGCGTAGGTTTGTCTGCCATGTATGGAAACCGTCCCCATTAAATTTTTCAATCCCTTTTTTTCCCATGGTGCAAAATGGTTATACACATGAAGGGACTTGATCTTACCAGTAGAGAGACTTTCTCTATGGCAGTGTGTTGCCCTGCACACAATGATCGGAAGCCAAAATTGTGAAGTCGCTCTTCACGTGCGTGAAGCCCCTCTTCACAAGTGGTGATTAATTTATATGTATGGAAGTGTGCGTGTGCCTTGGAAAATCACCCTTTGAAGTTTGAACAGCTTGGAAGCTTGATCGAATACAAATTGACCATAAAATATTGACTATATCGAGCGTGTTGTCGATGTCGAGCTTGGCTGCCACTTCGAGTGTGCGTAAACTTGCGGGTTTTAATCAACAAAGAGATTATAATGGGAGCTTTGCAAATTGTTGGAGCTATGTAGTATGTTGGTGTGAAGCTCCACTGGCCAATCAAAGGCTCAAAAGGCTACTATAATTCAAAAAAAGGCATTAGGTACACAGAAAACGAGACCTGAGAGTTGTTGAGACGAGCAGTTGTCGTCCAAAGCAAGGCAAGCTAATCTTCAAGCCGAGGCCATCGAATGAGGTGATAAGCTGAAATTTTCAGCTTTACATGATCCAAAGTTGCAAGAGAGAGCACCTTAGTGAGGGAGAACATCCACGAGCTGGGATCAAAGCGACTTCAAGCCATGCTCTCAATTTTCTTCGATTAAGGGACTGATTTGGGCTTCTTTATCACCTTCTGATCAATGATTAATGCACTTGAAAATCAGCAAATTGGGTTCTGCGTGATGCTAATAGGATTTTGAAGCTTGTCGTGATGCTCACCAACTCTGATACCAGTTGTTGGGGCTGATGGTGTATGTGTGTGCTCAAGGAGGTTTGTGTGTGTGTGCAAACATAGCTTACATAGTTAGAGAGAGAAGTACACACACTTTTGAAAAGGTAGACTCAATACGCAAAAAGGGGCTAATAATACTTTTGCATAGTGTATGTACAACATAGGCTTGGGCTTTATTTATGTACAAAGCTGGAGTGGCTATCCGGCTGATGACTCTCCATGTAGCCCTTCTTAGAAGCTTACAACTCATAAACTAAATGTCAATAGCAAAAGGTATACACATGTAGAGGTGTTTCCCATAGTCGTTGAAGAAGGACATGCCTATCTCAATAGAATGAGGCCTTACAATCCCTTTTTCTACCAATTCATTCACTTGCCTCATAATCTCCTAGAATTACATCTTCATGTTTGAGAGGAGAGATAAAGAAGACTTTTTGTTCCACATAACTTTGGACATGAAGTCTCAATTTCCCAATCAAGAGAGTGAACGGGGCTTCTTGTCCCTTGAAAGCCCCATCCGCTTGCACAATATCCCCCATCTCATAAGCTTGTATAATTAACCTGGTGGCTAGCTCAATTGATATGAAATTATGAGTTGAGCCAGGATCAAAGAGGCTAAAAACATCATGTTCTCTCACCTTGCCCCATGTATAGGCATGTGGTGACCCTTTGCAATGACCATCCTCTTTTGGAGCTTCAATCATAGAGGCTCTAGCTGGTTCATTGCGTACATTTCTTTGTGGACAAGATCGATAGCCATGTCCTTGCTCCCCACACTTAAAACATTTGTTATTCTTACGATAACACTCTAGATCTTCTGGTGAGAGTTTGTTTTTACCTTTGTAAACACCTTTGTCCTTTGCTTTGTTGTTGTTGTTTTCATCAGGGTTGCCTTTGGAAGAATTTTGTGTAGCATTATTCTTCCCCTTGGGCTCATTTTTGTCCTATTTTTTTGTGGGCTTAAAGTTCTTCTTA
Organism: Adiantum capillus-veneris; assembly: GCF_014529385.1. Lineage (NCBI taxonomy): Eukaryota > Viridiplantae > Streptophyta > Polypodiopsida > Polypodiales > Pteridaceae > Adiantum > Adiantum capillus-veneris. The sequence goes on along the minus strand of NC_140959.1, from coordinate 82,392,620 downwards.
GACCCTTGTTGGAAATTAACTTTTAAAGCAACCATGGTGTGGTGAATGATCGTCGAGATGGTTTTGGGCCTTTGAGAATTGACATATTCATTCATGTCTTTAAGTAGATTGGGACAAAACTCTTGCTTTTGCTCTCCAAAGACTATCTTTTTGTAGACAGTGGCTTTGAGATGTAGCTCCCAAAACTTGTCTACATACTTGTGGATAGACTCATATGGAGACATCTTTAAGATTCTGAATTTGGTGAGAACTTTATCTTCAACCTCGCTTGAAAGAAACTGCTTCATAATGGAAGATCTTAATGCTTTCCATGTTGAAGCTTCTCCGTTAGCCCTTAGGCTAGCCCACCAATGCCTGGCGGACTTTTGAAAGTGCAGGGCAACATGTCATAGATTAGAGGAGTCTGTAAAGCCTTCATCTCCAAAGGCCTCATCGAATTGTTGTATGAAAGCTAAGACTTTGTTGGTGGCAGCGAAGGCACCATCGTAGGTGAGGAAAGTGATGTTTTTTCCTCCCTCTTTGAACTTCTTGAGCTTGTTAGACCTTTTCCATAAGACATAGCATTTTCAATGTCCCCTCCTCTTAGGCTCCTTGGAGGAGTAGCCACTACTTTCATTCGGAGAGGAGGGTGATGAAGATGGAGAAGAGGGTGACCTACTTCTCTCCTTTTTCTTCTAGGGAGTTCTTTCTTCTCTCTTGGAATCAAGATGAGAAGAGTTATGTGGCAATCTTTTCCTCTTTGGAGGAGTTGGAGACCTTTCTGATCGCCATCTTTTTGGAGCCACATCTTCAATAGAAGTGTTTGGAGAACCACTTCTATTTCTCTCCATTGGTGGAGACTCTTCATTTGGAGCATGACATCTCCTTTTTGGAGGAGATGCATCCCCAACTTGATGTTGGAGCTCTTCATGCAGATTGTTCTCATCACCCATAGAGTGTTCCCTTTTGGAGATCTCACCAAGAGTCTTCCTAGGAGCTCTCTCTTCTTGGGCAATTCAAACCATGTGTGTGAAGTTGTTGTTGAACTCATTAACCGTAGCAAAATTATATGAACAAAAGAGAGAGTTTAATTAAGGAGATTCCTTAGGAACAAAAAGAAAGTTCTTGGTCCGGGAGTCTATAACAAGCAACAACATAACTTGTCAGCTTGACATAAAAATAACTTGAAAAAGAGAGGGATATTAAAATCGACAAAAATTGAGGACTAGATTTACTTGGAGCTGGTCCCCCCTCCAAAAGGACTTCGTATTGTAACTTCTCTCATTGAGAGAGACTTGTTTACAACACAATCTTTGTGTTATTCAAAGCCCAATTGATGCCATCAAGATGGAAAGCTTCATGCACCAAAATTACACTTGGTAGGGCCTCAATCCCAAGACCTCAAACACCTTCAAAGGTGGAGAGAGCTAGCAGGGAGCGAGGAAAGAGGAGAAGAAGAAGAAGAAGAAGTATTATTCTCACATTAATTCACTCATAAAGTATATCATAGCATAGTAATTGAGATGGTGAACGAGGTGAGCATGCTTGTAAGCTTGGCACTTGCTTGGATTTGCATTCCATGGTCAAGTGTTGTTAGTGTAGGCTTCTCTCTTCCTTGCCCCATGAGAAGGAGAGATTCATTGTGTGTAAAACCAGCTTCAAGTGCAAGAGAAACACCCCCCCCCCCCCCCCCCCCCCCCCCCCCCCCCCCCCCCCCCCAAACCACCTCTCCCAAAAGGCATGCTTGAAGGCTATTGGTCCTTGCTAGGGGCGCCAATGAATGGATTTCTTCATAACAAGCAAGAGGCTTAGTGTCATAAAATATAATATCTAACTTTACCAAATGATTTTCTCATATTAAACTGATCATTTAATATGGGAAGATAAAAAGAGAACAAGAGCTAAGATATAGATATGTGCTTCTAGACCTATCTCAACAGGGGACCAAAAGGAGAAATGGTTGCATCTGAATAGGGGTCCAAAAGGAAACGGTATACCAAAGAGCAATGTGCAATAAGTGTTTCTAGATTTACCTCAGCAATGGACCAAGAGGAGAGATCATTACATCAATAGGGGTCCAAAAGGAGGTAGTCTATCAAAGAGAAACGTGCATCTAATGGAGCTTAAAAGACCTTAGGGTTAGCTTCATTAAATACCTCCAAAGGTTAGTGCTAAAAGTCCTTATACCTTAGGCAAGCTAGGGATGTGCTTGAGGTGGGAACCCGGGCCAAGGTTGAGGTGCTTGTCATGCATGGTGACTAAGGTGCTTGAGGTGCTTGTCATGCTTGCTGGCTAAGGTGCTTGAGGTGCTTGTCATGCTTGATGAGGAAGGTGCTTGAGAAGCTCCCCATGCATGGGGGGTAAGGTGCTTGAGTCAAAAGGAGACCCTACAAAGGAGGGGGAAAGCCCCAAAGTTAGGGGAATCTTTGACTTAACCTCCCACTCACCCAAAGGACACCCCCTTTCTCAAGGGACACATGTCAAGCTCTCCCTATGCTTAGCCACATGGTGTGCTTGAATCCTATTGGCTTGGTTAAAGACGGGTCCAATGAGCTTCTAGTTCAATTCAACAAATATCTAGATATTTCCAAGTTCTCTCTCTCTCAAAGAGGTAAGGAGGACACTTGTCCGAATGCTACCCATGTTGCTTGAAATGCATTATGCATGTGATTGGCTAGGCTTAGAGAGGTCCAATGAGCTTCAAGATTAAGCTACAAGGAGGGGTCTACCAAAGCAAGCAAGGGTATACACTCTCTCACACACTTGTTTTTCACACATTCTCACTTGGTGAAAGTGCAAGAACTCCATCTCCTTTTCCAAGCTTGTTGAGAAGTTAAGAGCCTACACCAACACTCCTGGTGTTAACCCTCACGGCACACGGACACCCTATGATCTATAAACGTTGTATTATTTAGAGTCAGGTACCGGGCTTGTCGGACCAATAGGAAAAGGGTAGGAGTGATCGCCGATGAGAGGCGCACTCTAACTGGGACATTCAAGGGATTAGTTGGCTAAGCATGGGCGCCCAAGTGTGAATGGGGTGAGCTAATATAAAAGCCAACTAAACCTAATTTTTACTCATTCTCTCAATTGTGCAATAGAAGAGTGCTCTTGCTCCATCTCCACCTTCTCCTTCACCATCTCCTTTTGTGTGCGTGTGTGTGTGTGTGTGTGTGAGAGAGAGAGAGAGAGAGAGAGTGAGAGTGTGTGTGCGATCGAGCATTACGAAGGCACGACGGCGGCGAGGCGGTTGAGCGCGGCACGACTGCAGCTTCTTCTTCATCGCGGCGAGGAATCCACCACGAAGGCGAGCGTAGAGCGGTGAGTGACACACCTTTTGCTTTCTTGATCTTGCTAGTTTAGGCTTGTTGTGTGCTTGGAGCCATGTGTGGCTCGCACACGGTGTATTGGCAAGTCCCTTGCTTCGACAGTGCGGCAAGGAGCGCACATTTTTGGCGCTGCTGCCGGGGATATGCCCTACACTAAGCTCGGTTAGCACTTTACGCTTTCTTGTGGTGTAATCTCTATCATAGGAAAGGCAGGGAATGAGTGTGTGTAGTTGTGTGGAGATTTCTGTTTTTTGCGTTTTCTACGTTTTCTTGTTTGCACTGCACAGTTAGCATTTCTGGTTCTGTCAAGTTTCAATTTCTGGTTCTGTCAAGTTTCAATTTCTGCATTTTCTGCGTTTAATTTTCTGTCAAGTTCCAATTTTTGCAATTTTCTGCGCTTTTTCAATTTTTTGCAATTTCTGCATTTTCAATTTCTGCGTTTTCAATTTCTGTATTTTCTACATAAAAGAAAAAAAAACTTTTTTTTTGGAAAAAAAAATTCTTTAAAAAAATAAATTAAAAAAAATATTTATATAAAAAAACCGGAAAATAAAAACGCGAGTGAGCGGGCGGTTAAATTTTTCGAAAATAAAAACCGTGAGTTTTAAAACGGACGGGTTGGTTTGTATAAAAGATAGATCGGGATCGGGATCATTTCCCCAAGCCCAAGCCCAAGCCCAAGCCCAAGCCCAGGCCCAGGGCTCAGTCCTCAGTCCTATGATATATATTAGACTCACTCTTATATATATACCCTACTCCCTCAAGAGGGAATGAGAGCATGTGGGACAAGTCCTCCACTCTCCTCCTTTCTCTTCCCACTTGCACCCTTAGACTTTCTAGTTTGGGCCTAGTTCCCTACTGGAAATTGACAGTTTTAAGGATTCCGAGGGCATAGAGTGACCAAACGGAGGGCTGTAAAGCACGGCACGACCCTCTGACCGAGACGCTCGTTTTGAGCTATCATACGCTCTATTCTATAGCCGGGTCAGAAAAAAAGGACCAAAAAGTCAAATTAAGGAAAGACTTGGGTTGCAAAACACCCAAAAATACTAGGTGAGCAGCCTTCACGGGCACTCACTGACACTTCTAGGGGATCAAGTCATATGAACCTACGCTCTGGGCGGGTGCTAGAACACGAGCATATTGAGGGTGCCTCTGTTCATACGGACACCCATTACCCATCCACGATAGGCTCTAGACCCTCATCGGGGACACAAGGTAGCACCACCCAAGACCCTAAAATAGCCGCTAGTGATTCCTCCTCTGACTCAGAAATCATGGAAGCATACCCTACCCAAAACACTGAGAGAGAAGGCCATGCACCTCCCGAAACTCCACAGCCTAGTACTAGTATGTTTAGCCGTTTCATGGAAACATTAGGTAGAGCTACTCGCTCGGAACGTGATGCAAATGAAGCACACGAAGGGGGTGGGGAAGTGGACTCTCCTTTCACATCGCACGTGGACCCCACACCCCCAAAGAGTGTCCATGTGGATATCCTACCAACTTCTTACCAAGAAGGCCCTGTTGAGCTGCCTCCTTCAGAAGTTCCCTCTAGAGTATAGTTGGTGACAAGTAAAACCACGGGGAGCAACATTGCTTCTACCTCACAAGAAACCGTTAACATGTCGACTCTAGAAGGATTGTTCATTAATAACCATTGGACATACGACCTCCACACTGAGGTGTTGACGGATCTACACTCTGGCCACGCCTACCATGTAGGATGGATAGAGATTGTACAATCCACCTCTAGTGCCACGAGCATCGAAGATCAACAAAAAATGATCTGTAATGTTATCCATGGCGTTATTCAATCAGAAAGGCAAAACCGAGGGGTAAATATACTCTCAACTGGCCCCATGAGATTTCTGGATACGAGCAAGGCTCAACAGCCTACTCTATCACAAATGGAGACTCCTCTAATGAGCCCCATGGACCCATCTTACGTCATTTCACATGGGGTCTCTATGCAATCTGAGCCTCCGAGCGACAACTTTAGCTTCCCTAACTTGGCTCAACCCTCTATTAAGGAAAACCCAGTGCTCACTCCAGGGATAAGCCTGACAGAGAATGTACCGATGACATCTACGGTTAGCGTAGTGCCACTACCTAGTGTCGTAGTACCTAATATGGGGCCTCGACCATATGTGCCTGTAGCCCCTTATGCACACATGGCCCCCACACCTCCAATTGTACCACTTGTTCATGCTCCTCGAGTGCCGCTCCCTAGCTCTTATCCGAGTGGACCTATGCCCGGTTATGTTCCATATCTTGCATCATCCACACATATGCCAAGACCGGTACCCGTTCCTCTCCCACATATGATTCCAAGAGTACCTCCACCGACCCTGCCTCCTCACATAGGTGACTTGGCAGCGTTTGCTCAAACCATAGGTCGATCTATCGCGGAAAATATGCGTCATGCATCTGATAGAGAGCCTAGAAGTAAGGCAGTACAAATTGCCAAACTCACGCAAAAATTCAATGGGGACGAAGATGCTAGGAAACACATTGAAGTGTTTGAACAAGTATGTGATTCCTTAGGGGAACGCAACGAACTACATAAGTGCAATGCCTTCAGCTTGACATTAAGTGGGAAGGCTGGAGATTGGTATAGGACCCTAAGGGTGGACGAGAAAACAATCTACCCTACCCTTCGAAGGTTGTTTCTAAAGGAGTACATACGAGAAGGTGTGCTTTGGGGTGTAGCATCTCAGCTACAGAAGGCCGAACGTAAGGAAGGAGAGTCAGTAAGGGACTTCATTAGTCGTTTAAAGCACTTAAACTCTCGTTGCCCTGTAAATGAGCGCTTCAACAATAACCAACTGCTTGATCGATTCATTCGAGGGTTGAGGAATGAAGGAATCTATAATGGACTAGTGATTAGAGGTATCACAACCTGGGAAGATGTCACTGCAGATGCAATCCAATTAGAGGACAACTTGATGATAGCAGGCATGAGGGTGTCTACTGACACGAGATCCACTAGCTCACAAGCCATTGAGTATGAACCCATGACTGCAAAGCCCATTGCCAATGAGCCAAAGGTATTTGAGACATTCTTGACAGACCTCACCAAGGCAATCCAAGAGTCTCTTAAGGATAATCGACCCCCTCAAAATAGTCACATGTATCCAAGAAGGGAGCAACAATGGTGTTCCATTTGCTTAGGTCCACATAGCACTAGTGAGTGCCCTACGTTTAGAGTAAAATTTAATGGAACTTGCAACGCATGTGGTAGGTATGGTCACCAAGCTAAGGATTGTTTAATGATCAAACGTATGATGGCAAATAGACCACCTGTAGCCTGGACGGATGCACCTCGAGCTCCTGTATTGATGCCTGCTCCACCTCTTGAGCAACTACCGCAACACATGGTCCCTAGATCTCAAAATGTTGTACAAGCTACACCGCTACCACCTCCTGTGCTAGGACCGCAGCCCCCGCATCCAAGAGTCGCCCCTATGAACCAAGTGGGTTGCGAGCCATCAAATGCTTATGCAGATGGCTGTGAGGAGGAAATAGACACTAGTATTGCCTACGGTCTTGATACATTGGAAGAGTGTCCTATATACTACATGGAAGATTGTTGGGGACAAGTCAAGCCGGTTTATCAAGCTGCTGCTCTCGCATCCAGAGGTCAAAATATCAACACCCAGGCTAGGAGGCCACCTCTTCAATGCTACGAGTGTGGTGGACCACATCGGGCAGCGGAGTGCCCTATTAGGCTGCAAAAGAATGCTGCACAGATGCAAATGAATCAAGGGAGCACGTCTGCAATGCCAATACTCACATGTAATCGTTGTAGCATAGATCACTTGATTGCCCAATGCCCCTATAACCCAAATGCGCCTAAAATCACACCCCTAAATTGGGTCAAAATTGCTAGTGTGACATCGCCAATACCACCCGTCGCACCCGCTTATGCGATTACACGGTCCATGCTTCAAGGGCCAGGCCATATCCTTGAAAAGAGAAATACCGCGTCAGTTATCCAAGCAAAGAAAAAGAAGACACGAAGGACGAGGTCGCAGAATACGGGAAATTCAAAGCCAAGTTCCAAAACAAACATAGGAACAGGAGATGACCCCGTGTATATGAATGACCTCGAGGATGATTCAGATTCAATCGAGACAATGGAGACTAGAACCAATACCACAAAGGGAAAGACCGACAAAGAAAACCGTAACATGGAACCAAATGAAAACCGAATAAGAGAAAACCATAAAGAGCCTCTGAAAACACCACAAGTGTTTCCAAATCCAATCTAAGACCCCCAAGATAAACCGCAGGGGCAAAAAGGGAAAAATCGTAAAAAGAAGATGGGGACGTACCCAAACCGAGTAGACGAGATTAAGCAGGTGAAACATCTAAGAGGTTTAGTGGAGGAGACTCAAAGGAAACTAGAACCAGAACCCATGCATGTCAAAATTCATGACACAATGTTTCCCACGCAAGTTCATCCACCCCACATGAACCATAGACCGTTAGCCATATCTAGTATCATCCAAGAAGGGAGTGAGGACGGGACATCAGAAAGTGAGCATACACCTTTCTTGTTGGAAAGGATGTTTAACGAAGGAATACCTGATCCCATTGAGGAATATGAGATTCCATCCTCACCAGTTCCTAGTCAAGGACCTACACCCTGCAAAACGCCAATGAATGTTGCCAAACTAGTGGACTTCATGTCTTCTGAGGTCCGAACCACGATCATAGCAAAGCTGTATGGAGATCCTGAGTTATTCCTTGCACTTCGAGCATTCCTTAACGGAGAGCTACGAACGGGATTACCGCAGTTTGCACAACCAAATAGGCCTGACTCGATTATGATTGATGAGGAAAATCATGTGCAATCACTTGACTTAGATGGACACGAGTCTGTGATCGAGGTACCCATTAACGAATAAGGGCAGTATTTTGAAGGCGACGAGTCTAATGCGACCCTACCCATCACTACCAAGGGATTAACTATAAAGGGAATTCTTGATGGTGGTGCGGGAGTTAGCATCGTTACAAAAGATTGTTGGGAATCCATGGGAAAACCCCGCCTCAGTGTTACTAACATTGTGGTAAAGATGGCAAATGGTACCATAGCCAAACCTATGGGGATGCTCAAGGATCTTAAGATCAAAGTTCTAGGACACAAGGTATGACATACGTTCATTGTAATGGATTTCTCTAAACACCTTATGTCATATGAAATGATTTTAGGACGACCATTCATGAGGGAAGCACAAATGGTTCACGATTGGTCTAAAAATCATGTCTATTTGCAATTCCAAGACTCTGTCCTTAGAGTGGATTTGGTGACTGGTAAGGTACACCCCTTAGGGAGTAAAACCATTATTGATCATCGCTCTGACACCACAGTTCACTCGGCCCCACTACAATATTGTTACACTTGTAAGAAGGATACAGACATTGGCCAAGATTCTCCTTATATGGATATCCTACCTGGGATGACTGAGTCGGACAATGTGGATTGGGTCCACCTAGCATCAACCATAGACACTTGGGGAAATAGGGGGACGACCTGGGTAACACCTGAGGGGGATGAAATGCCTGTACCCTTAAATATGCTACAAGCAATGCATATCGCTTCCGACAAGACTCATCCTAATGTAACGAAGAAAACATACAAGTGGGTCCCTAAAGCTTCTTTAGTGACCATAGCTAGTGCTAAAAAACAGAAGCCTTGTAAGAAACGTACCACTCGCTCCAAGAAAAGTAAGAAAATGTTGCGATGGATCCCTAAACGACTTTTGGAAGCCCAAGGCTACTATCAAGGAAATGATCAAATCTGGGTGCCAAAACGTAGATTGTGCTCTTACCTATCACCTGACCCAAGTGAGCCCAATCCCGTAGCTCCAAAACGAATCAATGATCGTGAAAAGAAAAAAATCACAGAATGCTACACACCCGCTCCCGAGCTAGTTTGGGTACCAAAGAAAGAACGATTTGTTCCACCTAGCTCAGGAAGGGGGGAGTCCCATGAAGATTCTAGCTCCTCACGTAATACATCCATAGAGGTAAAAGCTTCTACACAGCCTCCATCTATAGTAGTGGACCTCCATGAAGCTACCAAAGAATCCACACCTCCCAGTGTTCAAGAATCATCTGATGAACCACTTCAAGTTCGATCCTGGGAGAGTACCTTACCACCCTTGCAACTTGACGAGGCACCTAGGGTAATAGAAAACTACTGGCAAAAATCCTCACCTATTACCAACTGGAACAATTGGTTTCAAAGGGTGACAAGCTCATTTCAAACGGTATGATCTACCCAAGGAAGGGGGGAGTGTTTGTGGACATCCATCATTCACTTGTTTCCCTCTCAACCTTTTTCCCTGACCTCTCAATCACCAATCTTAGGGAATGTACATATAAAGCTTTATACTCACAAAAAAAAAAAAAAAGAGCAAGAGCAATTAGCAAACGAGTATGCACATTAAAGTCAAAACATTGACTCAGACCTACACATGTCACATCTGGTACAATGAAACAGAAACCTATGCCATGAAACACCTTTGATCCTCATCACTTGAGTGATGGAGGGTAAGTAAGATTAGTACGATAGGAGTGTTTCTGTTTTAGAGTTGAGTGATTAGCGAAGTTCTCTTTTCCCACTAATGTGCCTCCTGGAGGTATTCCTTTTGTTTCCTAGTGTGTACAGGAGCGTGTTGCTATTGATAGGATTTGGACATTCATGGAACCTTTCTCTCGTTCACACTTCAAATCAAGCGCGACCATCAACACAAACAGGTGTTTCTTGTCCATTAGCATTGCCCTTATCTTTTTGCATCCATGTTTGTCTGCCTTGATTGTGATTGGTAGCATAATATTCATCGCATTTGCTTAGTATCAAACATTTAATTCAATGTAATGTTTTGTCATAATCACTTGTCTAGGTTTAAAAATCAAGCAGTCCGACTAAGCTAGTTTGACCAAGCTAGATATTAGAAATCTTCTCTTAATACCATGGGGAATGCCTTCCTAATAAGCAATGGTTACTTAGGTTCTTAATCTGATTTAGGCAGCATTGTATGAAATGTACTAGGGCTTTCTAGTGGGCTTAACCCTATTGACCTTTAGCTTAAGTATTATAAAGGGAGTTTACTAATGTGATGAGCCTAGGGAGGGTAACAGTGTTATATGACCCCCCAAAGTTACAAAATTAAAATGTTGAAAATGAACAAACAAAAAATCAAAGTGCCACAATGTAAAATCTTACGCTGGAAGAGAAATCTCAGCTTGAATTGGTACTTCACTCACATGTATCGCCTATGGTACTAGAGCCCTAGAGGTTCCCAGTGTGGGCGCTTTTCCTTGAAAAGAAAAAAACCCAAGGCATACAAAATAAGCACACACATCAAATTGAATCAATGTGAAAAGACTTTGGGGGGTCAAAGAAAAAGTAATCAGTCAGGCGATGATTTCATGAGAAATTCCTTTTATGGTAGCTTAACTACAAGGTTTTCTAGATATAGCCTCTAGTCAGCCCTCGAACATGAATATTTGGCCCTCGCGATTAAACAACTTAATTGACCACAGAAAATTAAGAAGCTTACCCATGGTATTAATATTCGATCTCTAGTGCCTTTCGACCGTCAAATTAGCGACCCCAGACTTGTTTAATTTTCTACCTTTACATCTGTTTATGCATTTGATTACATTGCAATTTAATGTTCATTGCTAACAAATTGTTTGAATTTCTTTGACCAATCAATTTTTCTACCTAAAACTGCATATGCTTTTTAAAAGAATGCCATTACTGTGCCAATGTTGTTTGATTTTGCAGTGACTAAAGAAGGCTAAGGACATTCATCTCAAATGCTCTTCCACCTCAACGAACCAGCTTCAACTCAATAGCTTCCGAGGACGGAATCTACATCAAGAAGGGGGGCATGTTAACCCTCACGGCACACGGACACCCTATGATCTATAAACGTTGTATTATTTAGAGTCAGGTACCGGGCTTGTCGGACCAATAGGAAAAGGGTAGGAGTGATCGCCGATGAGAGGCGCACTCTAACTGGGACATTCAAGGGATTAGTTGGCTAAGCATGGGCGCCCAAGTGTGAATGGGGTGAGCTAATATAAAAGCCAACTAAACCTAATTTTTACTCATTCTCTCAATTGTGCAATAGAAGAGTGCTCTTGCTCCATCTCCACCTTCTCCTTCACCATCTCCTTTTGTGTGTGCGTGTGTGTGTGTGTGTGTGTGTGTGTGTGTGTGTGAGAGAGAGAGAGAGAGAGAGTGAGAGTGTGTGTGCGATCGAGCATTACGAAGGCACGACGGCGGCGAGGCGGTTGAGCGCGGCACGACTGCATCTTCTTCTTCATCGCGGCGAGGAATCCACCACGAAGGCGAGCGTAGAGCGGTGAGTGACACACCCTTTGCTTTCTTGAGCTTGCTAGTTTAGGCTTGTTGTGTGCTTGGAGCCATTTGTGGCTCGCACACGGTGTATTGGCAAGTCCCTTGCTTCGACAGTGCGGCAAGGAGCGCACACTTGGCTATGGAATGCAAATCCAACCAAGAGCCATGCTTCAATGCTTAATCTTGCCATCTTCTCCATCTTTATTACTATGCTATTATGATATGCTAAGCAAGCAGAGTAATGATAAATGAGGAACCATTTCTTTCTCCTCTGAATGACTCATCTTCCTCTTCCCTATCCTCATTTCCCCCTAGCTCTCTCCACCTTTGAAGGTGTTTGAGGCCTGGGACTGAGGCCGGGGATGGTTAATGCTTTTACAAAGTTTATGTTATGCTCGTGATGCATGAAGCTTTCCATCTTCATAGAATCACCAAGGTCACAAGGAACACAAAGATTGTATTATACTAAGTCTCTCTTTATGGGAGAATCTATAATATAAAAGCCTATTGGAGGGGGGACCGGCTCCAAATAAATCTGGTCCTCAATTGTTGTTAAGTTCTTTGATTCTCTCTCTCTCTCTCTCTCTCTCTCTCTCTCTCTCTCTCTCTCTCTCTCGCAAAATTATTGTTCATGCCAAGTTAATTAAGTATAATGGTTATGTTGCTACCGCTAATTAAGTTCACCCTCTATGTTCTCAAAGTAGTCTCATGAAAATGCTCACTGTAATTCTCTTAGTTCCGCTATTCTCAAATTTGATGGGCCATTTCCATTACATTGGTATGAGAGCTATTGGTTTCTCTTTTCTTGCTTAAGAAGAGAGGTCCTTAAGTTGTCTATGAAATGTTGGACCTGTTTATTGCAATAGGGTAAGTGGGACAAGGATCTATTATCTTGGTTGAGAAGGACTTAGTTCAAGGTGCTATTAGGAAATATGACGTAGCTAAATAGATATTTGAGTAGATTACTTAATGGAGAGATATATATTTCACACACAAGAGATTATAGAGTGTAGAGAGAGAGAGAGAGTACACACGATATACGTGGTTCACCCAATGTGCGCTAAGTCCACGGGAAAGCAGCCACTCAATGGCTTTAATACTTCAAAACAAGAAGTAGTTTACAAAGGGATTATACCCTTAATAGAGCTCCCACCTTGCTTCACTCTTACCACCTCACACCCACCTTGTTACATCAACTTCACACTATGAAATGTGTGTAGAAATGGCCTCCTTTTATAGGCCAAAAGGGCTGCCCTCTCTCATGAGAGGCAGCCATGTGTAGCCGCCCTTGTGTAGATAAGTCCAAATCGGACCCTCCAATCTACCCATGTGTGGCCGTCCTTGAGAAGACAAGTCCGCTTTTGAATTCAGCCACCAGCCATTGACTACCGACCAACCGACCGGTCGTTTTTCGACCACTTTCCGGCCACCTTCCGACCATAATATTCCGGCAAAAAGGAATATTCTGGTGAGGCCGTGAAAATTTTGGTTTTCGACGAGTGATTTTTATTTCCGGCGAGTGATTTTTCTTCAAGCACAATGGCTTCTCCTCATAATGGGGGCCTTACAAATGTGCCTTTTTACCACAAAAAATTACAAGGGGTAAATCAGGCTCCATACTTAACAATCTCCCACTTGGAGACTGATCTCCAAAACAAACCTGTGACTGCTTTCCATCCTAGCTTCTTATCCTTGAATGCCGATTGAAGATAAGCAAAATCTCAGCTTCTCCTTGTTGACCACGTTTGTAAACATGTCTGCAAGATTTTCACTTGTATGCACCTTTCCTAGCTTTAGTTGTCCCTCTTCCAAAAGAGTGCGTATGAAGTGATATCTCACCTCAATGTGCTTTGTCTTTGAATGAAAGGCTGAGTTCTTCGCAAGATGGATAGCGCTTTGGCTATCACTGTACAAGATACAATTGTCTTGTTTGAATCCAAGCTCTCCTAAGAATCTGTGAAACCAGAGAATTTCTTTGCTTGCCTCCGTCATTGCTACATACTTTGCTTCCATGGTAGAAAGTGAGACCACTTTCTGCAGCTTTGAAGCCCAGCTTACCGTTGTGCCTCCAACCGTGAAGACATAGCGAGTAGTGCTCCTTCGAGTATCTTTGTCACCTACCATATCTGCATCACCATACCCTTATAGAAAAATATAAGTTCCTCCAAAATACAAAGCATTTTTTGTTGTCCCTTTTAGATACCTAAGTATCCGCTTCACAGCTTTCCAGTGTTCTTTACCTGGGTTTTCCATTAACCTACTCACAACTCCCACTGCATGTGCAATATCTGGCCTTGTCCAGACCATAGCATACGTTAGAGAACCTACCGCTGTAGCATATGGAATTTTAGACATATAGGCTATCTCCTCTTGTGTCTTTAGACACATATCCTTTGTTAGTTTAAAGTGACTAGCCAAAGGTGTAGAAACTGGCTTTGCATTTTGCAAACCTTTCTAGTACCTTCTTGATGTAATCCTCTTGAGATAGCTTTATTGTCTTCTTCGTCCCGTCCCTTGATATTTTCATACCAAGTATCCTCTTTGCAGCACCTAAATCTTTCATTGAAAAAGATTTAGACAGCTCCTCTTTTAGGTCTTTGATGTCCTGCATGTTAGCACTTGCAATCAGCATGTCATCAACATACAACATTAGGATGATGAACTTCCCATCTCCCAAATTCTTCATGTAGACGCAATGATCTGAGTTGCATCTTTTGAATCCATGATCTAACATCCATCGATCGAACTTCAAGTACCATTGTCTTGATGCTTGCTTTAATTCATACAAGCTTTTCTTTAATCAGCAAACCATTTTCTCCTTACCTTTTACTTCATACCCCTTTGGTTGAAGCATGTAAATTTCCTCCTCTAAGTCACCGTGAGGGAATGCCGTATTTACATCCATTTGCTCAAGATATAGATCATGAGCAGCCACAAGGCTTAAGACAAGCCTAATTGAGTTCCTTTTTACAACAGGAGAAAATATTTCATTGAAGTCAATACCTTTCTTTTGAGAAAACCCTTTTACCACAAGCCTAGACTTGTACCTTTTCTTCCCACCTTCTTCTTCCTTCAGCTTGTACACCCATTTGTTTTGAAGTGCCCGCTTACCTTTAGGCAACTCAACCAACTCCCATGTTTGGTTGCGATGTAGTGAGTCCGTCTCCATTTGCATGCTTTTCATCCATTCTTCTTTGGATTCATGTTGCATAGCTTCTTCGTATGATTCCAGCTCTCCAGAATCTAAGATCAAGAGATGGTTGAAGGAAAAAACAAACGTTTCTTGTAGATCTTCGGGGAATAGGTTGAGGCTCCTCATTTGGTTGATGTTGTTGCACATTGTCACCGTTTGCAGTTCTTGAGTCTTCACCGTCCTCAAGCTCCATGTACTCATCACCTATTTCTTTTGTTTGTTTTCTTTCCAAGTAATCTTTGTACATATTTTGTTCGTTAAAAATTACATCCCTACTTCTTAAGATTTTACCATCTTCAGGATTCCATAGGCGATACCCAAAGTCACCTTCTCCATAGCCAATGAAGAAACACTTTTTGGACTTTTGATCTAGCTTTGATCTTAGGCTTCTATCTATGTGCATGAAAGCCTCACACCCAAACACTTTGAGAAATGCATAATTCACCGGTTTACTTGTCCATGCCTCTTCTGGAACTCCCCCATCCAATGTCGTTGAGGGTGACTGGTTGATTAAGTACATAGACGTACTTACAGCTTTCGTCCAAAGCTCAAGCGGTAGGCCTGCATGTAGCCGCATGCTTTGTGCTCGCTCCATGATTGTCATGTTCATCCTTTCCGAAATCCCATTTTGTTGAGGTGTCCTTGGGGTTGTCCTTCGCCTCTGAATGCCATTGCTAGCACAAAAGCTTTCAAAAGCTTGGCTGCGATATTCGCCTCCATTGTCGGATCTAAGGCATTTAACCTTGGTACCTGTTTCATTCTACACAAAGGCTTTCCATCTTTGAAATATGGAAAATACATCGGACTTATTCTTCATGACATAAACCCATGTTTTTCTAGTCGCATCGTCTATGAATGTTACATAGTACAATGAGCCACCAAGTGATGGTGTACTTGTAGGACCCCAAACATCAGGATGAACCAACACAAGTTTTTTATTCTTTCTTTTCATTTCCTGATTTTTGAAATTTTCCCTTCTTTTGTTTACCATAAACACAATCTTCACAGAACTCTAAGTCCACTTCTTTCAAACCTGGTAGAAGCTTCTTCGTTTGAAGGATTTGCATTCCTTTGGCACTTATATGCCCAAGCCGATAGTGCCACACCGCACTGTCGACTGTTGTAATTGCTGCACAAGCTGAAGGTTGCGTGCTGATAGTACACAAGTAAAGTGTACCGACCTTTTCTCCCTTGGCAACCACCAAATATCCCTTTGAGATCTTCCACCGTTTGTTTCCGAATGCAATATTGTGACCTTTATCGTCCAATTGTCCTGTAGAGATCATTTTTTTCCGAAGAGAAGGAACATGCCTAACATCTTTAAGCTTCCATTCATTTCCATTAGCAGTTTTGACAGAAACTGTACCTTTGCCGACAATCTCACAAGCTTCATCATCTCCCAATTATACATACAAAAAATTTACCTTTGGTGTAATCTTGGAAATGTTGCTTGTGTGGTGTCGCATGGAATGAAGCCCCGCAATCTACTATCCAGGATTAGACACATTGTCTAATGAGAGAATTAGAGCATCTTGCTTTACTTTACCTACCACATTGGCCTCCGATGTTGGCTTGTTGTCTTGAGACTCAGTCTCCTTTTTCTTCTTGGACCAACAAACTTTCTTGATGTGGCCCTTCTTGCCGCAGTTCCAACATTCAAGAACTGACTTTGTGCATGACTTGCTCCGTCTTGAGCGATCACGACCCTTTTGGTTTTTGAACCTCTCCTTAGGTCTTCCTCTTGTTTCCACTGATAGTGCAGCACTTGATGATTCTCCTGTGCTTCTCCTTCGTATTTCCTCGCTTAGGAGAACACCCACAATATCATCAAACTTAAGAGTATTTGTGTCAGAAATATAATTACTTATAGCCATCACAAGGCTGTCCCAACCATCCGGTAGAGATGATAGTATAAGGAGAGCTCGCACTTCGTCATCGAAATGGATTTTCACCGATCGAAGTTGACTTATGTTTGTGTTAAAGTCATTTAGGTATTTTGCAATTGAACCATTCTCTGTTATCTTTAGATTGAACAAGCGCTTCATAAGCAATAACTTATTGGATGCCGATGGTTTCTCATAGAAGTCGTCAAGTGACTTCATCAAGTCCTCCGTGGTCTTCATCTTCGAAACATTGAAGGCCACCGTTGACTCTAAGCTTAACCGGATTGTTCCCAGTGCCCTTCGATCAAGGGCAATCCATGCTTCATCTGCCATTGTTGCGGGATTCTTCGCAAGACCGCCTAGTGACAAATAGAGGTCCTTCTGGTAGCGATAGTCTTCAATCTGCATCTTCCAATGTTGGTAGTTTTTGCCGTTGAACTTCTCAATCTTGAGCTTCCCTTCCTCCGCCATAACTCCCACTCAATTCAAGGAATCATTTCCTTGAGATAATTTATCTGCGAGCAAACCTTGCTCTGATACCAGTTGTTAGGAAATATGACGTAGCTAAATAGATATTTGAGTAGATTACTTAATGGAGAGATATATATTTCACACACAAGAGATTATAGAGTGTAGAGAGAGAGAGAGAGAGTACACACCATATACGTGGTTCACCCAATGTGGGCTACGTCCACGGGAAAGCAGCCACTCAATGGCTTTAGTACTTCAAAACAAGAAGTAGTTTACAAAGAGATTATACCCTTAATAGAGCTCCTGCGTTGCTTCACTCTCACCACCTCACACCCACCTTGTTCCATCAACTTCACACTATGAAACATGTGTAGAAATGGCCTTCTTTTATAGGCCAAATGGGATGCTCTCTCTCATGAGAGGCAGCCATGTGTAGCCGCCCTTGTGTAAATAAGTCCAAATCGGACCCTCCAATCCGCCCATGTGTGGCCGTCCTTGAGAAGAAAAGTCCGCTTTTGAATTTGGCCACCGGCCATTGACTTCCGACCACCGACCACCGGCCATTGGCCAACCGACCGATCGTTTTCCGACCACTTTCCGGCCGCCTCCCAGCCATAACATTCCGGCGAGGCCATGAAATTTTTGGTTTCCGGCGAGTGATTTTTATTTCTAGCGAGTGATTTGCCTTGACGCACAATGGCTTCTCCTCATAATGGGGGCCTTACAAATGTGCGTTTTTACCACAAAAATTTACAAGGAGTAAATCAGGCTCCATACTTAACAGGTGCACCATTGGGAACTATAGAATTAATAATGGAGTCTCTCGGGGCTTGCCTTTGGCTTTGCCTTTGGCTTAAGAATTATTGATCTACTAGAAAGCTCAATAGGAACTATAATCAAGCGAACAATGTTAGACCCTCTCTACTAGTCTTTGCAATCAATAGTGTCTAAACCACGTGTGTGGCTGCTTGAGAACTGATTTTCAAAGGTAAAGAAGAGTAGCGACTAAGGTTTTTGAGGGTACCAAAGCACAAAGTAATTTATACTTAAGTTTAATTAGCATGGCTGACAATAACCAAGAGAGTAGAATGAATATTGACAACTTTGATTTTGCACATGAAGGTGCTAATGATGATGCTCCCATGTTTGTTAATTATCTTGTAACTAGGTTGCAACAAGCTATGGGCAATCTTGCTTTGCAAGCCGAAGTTACTCAACAACTTCGTACATTTTCATTCCTCTCCGAGAGGAGAGAGAGCTTAGGGGGCCTCTTGATGAGACTCCCCAAAAGAACACTCTCTCCCATACGAGAGGAGGAATCTCTCCTATACAAGAGGAGGAATCCAAAGAACGAGAAAGTAATGAATTCCTAAGTTCCTTTGAAGATGTGGCTCCACGAAGACGGTGATCTAGACAATTTCCAACTCCTCCTAAGAGGAAATGGTCAACCCAGAGTCCTTCTCCTCGTCACTCCAAAAGGGAAGAGAGGAAACAAAGAAATAAAACGGTAAGAAAGAGGTCACCCTCTTCTCGTTTTTCTTCACCTTCCTCCTCTTCGGATGAAAGCAATAGCTATTATCCTAGAGAATACAAGATGGGAGGACATCATAAATCTTACCCTGCATGGCGAAGGTCCCAAATGCGCAAGAAGTTCAAAGAGGGAGGAAAGAGTAAAGAAATAAAACGGTAAGAAAGAGGTCACCCTCTTCTCGTTTTTCTTCACCTTCCTCCTCTTCGGATGAAAGCAATAGCTATTATCCTAGAGAATACAAGATGGGAGGACATCATAAATCTTACCCTGCATGGCGAAGGTCCCAAATGCGCAAGAAGTTCAAAGAGGGAGGAAAGAGTATCTCTTTTCTCACCTATAATGGCACCTTTGGTGCTACCAACAAAGTATTCTCTTTCATCCAGCAATTTGATGTGGCCTCTGGAGACGAGGGCTTCATAGAGTCCTCCTAGGGTAGCACTTCCAGAAATCCGCTCGTCAATGGTGGGCTAGCCTTTGTGGCAATGGTGAATCCCCAAAGACATGGAAAACTCTACAAGTTTCCATCATGAAGCAATTCCTTGCAAGCGATGCAAAGGACAAAGTGCTTACCGAATGGCGGAGTTTGAAGCTTCTCCCCCATGAGTCTATCCACAAATATGTGGACAAGTTTTGGGATTTACATCTCAAGGCTACTATCTTTCAAAAAAATAGACTTTGCCGAGAAAAAGAAACAATTATGTGCGGGATTACCTAAAGAAATGGCCGAGTATGTCAACTCCCAATGGCCTGGTTCTATCACGGAAGTAATCCACCACACTATGGTCGATTTGCACATCAATTTCCAATAAGGGGCTAAAAGTAATGCCAAGCCCATGGAAAACAAAGATCAAAGTGAAGCAAAGGGGAAGAACAATGCTCAAAATTCTCCCAAGGCAACTCTATCAACAACAATAAAGATAAGGAGAAAGGAGTCTACAAAGGCAAGAATCGACTTTCTCCCGAGGAGCTAGAGCGTTATTGCAAAGATAACCAATGCTTCAAATGCGGGGAGCAAGGATAGGCCTATCATGCTTGCCCCCAAAGAAATATGCATAATGAGCCGGGTTGAAACTCCGGAAGAGGATGCTCATTGCCAAGAATTTCTCCTTTCCTATTCTTGGGAAAAGATGCAAGAGCATGATGCCTTTATTTTATTTGACCCTAGTTCAACTCACAACTTCATATCCACGGAGTTGACCACCAAGCTAGGCATACAAACCCACGAGATGGGAGATGCATTGAAAGACGATGGAGCTATCAAGGGACAAGACATCTCAGTTACTCCCTCAATTGGAAAATTGAGGCTTCATGTCCAAAGCTATGTGGACAAAGAGGATTTCTTCATCTCCCCTCTCAAACATGAGGATGTTATCATTGGGGCATCATGGTTTAACCGCATGGCTTCCAACAGGAGGTTCCCTGAAAGGAGAATCTACTTTACCTATAGGGAAAAGAGCATGTACATAGATGCTAATGAGTCAGGGAACACCATATCCCTGGTAAATATGTCCATGAAAAGCTCTACTTCTATGTATATGATTATTGTTAGAAAATCTGTAAATGATTCTAATTTTTTTCACAGTCGCAATAAAAGAAATCAAGAGGAATTAGAGTTGACTAATTTCCTAAATGGATTCCAAGATGTTTTCATTGATGACATCCCTGGTGAGCTACCTCCAAAACGAGGGATGATGATCATGCAATAGATCTCCTACCAGGAAGCTCACCACCTAATAAACCTCCTTATTGAGTTTCACAAGCTCAACAAGAGGAGATCATGAGGCAAGTGCATGAATTGATGGAAAAAGGAATGGTGAGGCCTGGCTCCTCTCCATTCTATTTACCATTACTTTTAGTGCAAACGAAAGACAACACATATCACAAGTGTGTCGACTATAGAGCACTAAATAGGATCACTATTTTTAAAAAAATATTTCCTGTGCCATGGGTAGAAGATCTATTTGATAAGAAAAGTTACAAGTTTTGGCCTGACAAATTCTCCAGATGCATTCAAACTCATGATGGACAAAAATCTTCAGGCCATTCAAATTCTCTTGAGGAGTACAAGCGACACCTCTAAGTAATCTTTCAAGTTGTGAGAGAGAATAAGATTTTCATTACTAACAAAAAAAGTAAAATTTTCTACAAGAGATTCAATATTCAGGTCACATTATCTCTAAAGGTGGCACCCGTATGGATCCAACAAAGTTAGAGGTAATAAAAGGATGGCCTAATCCAAGGAATCTACAGGAGGTACGAAGTTTTATAGGTATGTGTGCATACTATAGATGCTTCATAGAAAAATTATCACTAATAGCAGGCCCATTACATGACTTAACGAAAAAGAATGTTAAGTATTCATGGACTGCAAAAGTGCAAGAAGCTTTTGAGAAGCTTATCTCTCAACTTGTGCTCACACTACTAGATCTCTCAAAGCCATTTGAGATCCAATGTGATGCTTGTGGTGATTTACTTGGAGCTATTTTGCTTCAAGAAGGGCATGCCATAGCATATGAGAGTCAAAGAATCAACTCCGATAAGTGAGTATTGGGAAAATATGAAAAAGAGCTACTAGTTGTTCTATATGCCCGTGGGAAATTTTTCTTTCTCAATTTAAATTTCATATTGCTCACATTGTTGGCAAACACAATCAAGTGGTTGATGCACTTTCACAACGGCCAAGGGTAAATGTGGTGTCTATAGCAACTCACAATGATCTATCTTTTATGATAGATAAGTATGCTACTGATCGATATTTAAGTACGTAATCATAGCCTTTGCTTTAGGGAAGAAAAAAGAACCATTCACCTTGAAGGATGGTTATCTTCCAAATGGAAATAGACTATGTGTTACTCACCCATACAATAAGAAAGTCATGTATAAATCCCGTGCTTCTCAATTATGCAGGGCAAAGAAGGATCCCATAATCTACTCTTTGAGGAGTAGAAATGTATTTATGTTGGCCTACTTGAAAGTAAACATACCAAGAAGAGTATGTTTCAATATGTGTGATATTCCAAAAGTCAAAATTTGACTGAGGGAAGAAACTTGGATTGTTTCAGACGACAAGCTTAACAAGAAAACACACTCTATGCCTGTCAAAAAGACTATTAAGGCACACCAAACGGCAACCCTTTTCAGATCTCAAATTTTCAAGTATCATGGCTTGCGAACATCCATAGTGTCGGGCAAAGATCCTAGAATGACCAGTACTTTCTGGAAGGGTCTCTTTGAGAATCTAGAAAGTAGATTAAATTTCTCTTTCAGCCTATCATCCACAAACGGATAACCAAAGTGAAATAACTCATCTAATGATTCTTGAATCTACTAAAAGCCTATTCATGGAAGTATATCAATTTTCTCAATGAGAAAAGTACCTACCTCTTATAGAGTATGCGTACAATGACATTGTACATACTTCTATGGGGAAAGTACCTTTCGAGGATAAAGAGAAAAGATTCAAAAGTCCCTTACTACTTGAAGTAAATGCTGATGAATATAGCCAAGACTCACAAGAATCTTTTCCAAATATCAAAGAGGTTATATCCATCTCAAAGAAAAGGCAAAAAGGGCATGCTAATAAGCACAGAAGAGCCTTAGCCTTTAAAGAAAATGATTGGGTCTTGCTAAAGTTTCTCAAGGCTCATCTAAGGAATATTATGGGCATGAATCCTACGGGCCACCAAGAGTATTATGCTAAACTAGCAAAAAGATACTATGGTGCTTTTTAAATTCTTAAACCAATCAATGAGATGGCTTATCAATTAAAGTTGCCCAACCATTGGCTCATGCACAATGTTTTCCATGACAGTATACATAAGCCTTACAAAGGAGTGCCACCAAAAGAAGCAATAGTTGCAGACTCTCCAAAAATTGAAGATCAAGAAGAAGTACTTCAATCTGAGTCCATTGTATGACATGAAGACAAGGTTTTAAGAAACGGTAAAATTATCGGATGATATGTTATTAAGTTTAAGGATTATCCTTTTAAAGATGCTATATGGATGCAAGGAACCTAGCTTAAGGATAATATGAACCTTGTTAATGCTACAATAGAGTAAGCAAATGAAAATGCATTTTAAATTAACAATGTTTTTTTCTTAGAAGACTCAATTCTCTTTCTCTTATTGTGCACAAATTTAAGAAGTATGCATGCTTAGGATCATGTTTGTGGTGACGGCGTCTCCCAAACACCAAGTAGAACTTGTCACTCTACTTTGGCAGTATGATATGGACTAAAGAGCAGACATGATGGCGGCAGCTAGGTCTCTTGAGCACCAAATGGATTAGTCATCCATTATGGAATGATGTCGTAGGGTAAAAGGGATCCTATACCCGCTAAGAAACATGGACTAATGACTAGGCTTTATCTTCTCTACCTCATAGCCGACGACGACTATGATTTAAAGAGAGAGGTAATGTCATAAAATATAATATCTAACTTTACCAAATTATTTTCTCATATTAAAGTGATCATTTAATATGGGAAGATAAAAGGTAAACAAGAGTTAAGATATAGATGTGTATGCTTCTAGACCTATCTCAACAGGGGACCAAAAGGAGAAGTGGTTGCATCTCAATAGGGGTCCAAAAGGAGACGGTCTACCAAAGAGCAATGTGCAATAAGTGCTTCTAGGTTTACCTCAGCAAGGGACCAAGAGGAGAGATGGTTACATCTCAATAGGGGTCCAAAAGGAGGTAGTCTATCCAAAATCAACATGCATCTAATGAAGCTTAAATGACCTTAGGGTTAGCTTCATTAAAGACCTCCAAAGGTTAGTGTTAAAAGTCCTTAGACCTTAGGCAAGCTAGGGATGTTCTTGAGGTGGGAACTCGGCCCAAGCTTGAGGTGCTTGCTTGAGGTGCTTGTCGTGCTTGCTGACTAAGGTGCTTGAGGTGCTTGTCATGCTTGGTGCTTGAGAAGCTTCCCATGCATGGGGGGTAAGGTGTTTGAGTAAAAAAGAGACCCTACAAAGGAGGGGAAAAGCCCCAAAGTTAGGAGAATCTTTGACTTAACCTCCCACTCACCCAAAGGACACCCCACTCAATTCAACAAACATCTAGATATTTTCAAGTTCTCTCTCTTTCAAAGAGGTAAGGAGGACACTTGTCCTAATGCTACCCATGTTGCTTGAAATGCATTATGCATGTGATTGGCTAGGCTTAGAGGGGTCCAATGAGCTTCAAGCTTGAGCTACAAGGAGGGGTCGGCCAAAGCAAGAAAGGGGTGTGCTTGGGGGTATACAATCTCTCACACACTCATTTTGCACACATTCTCACTTGGTGAAAGTGCAAGAACTCCATCTCCTTCTCCAAGCTTGTTGAGAAGTTAAGAGCCTACACCAACACTCTTGGCTATGGAATGCAAATCCAACCAAGAGCCATGCTTCAATGCTTAAGCTTGCCATCTTCTCCATCTTCATTGCTATGCTATTATGCTATGCTAAGCAAGAAGAACAATGATAAGTGAGGAACTATTTCTTTCTCTTATGAATGTTTCTTCTTCCTCTTCCCTATCCTCATTCCCCGCTAGCTCTCTCCACCTTTGCAAGTGTTTGAGGCCTGGGGGCTGAGGCCGGGGATGGTTAATGCTTTTACAAAGTTTATGCTATGCTCGTGATGCATGAAGCTTTCCATCTTCATAGCATCACCAAGGTCACAAGGAACACAAAGATTGTATTATAACAAGTCTATCTTTATGGGAGAATCTATAATACAAAAGCCTATTGGAGGGGGGACTGGAGGGGGGACCGGCTCCACATAAATCTGGTCCTCAACTGTTGTTAAGCTCTCTAATTCTCTCTCGCTCTCTTGCAAAAGAATTGTTCATGCCAAGTTAATTAAGTATAATGGTTATGTTGCTACCGCTAATTAAGTTCACCCTCTATGTTCTCAAAGTAGTCTCATAAAAATGCTCTCTAATTCTCTTAATTTTGCTATTCTCAAATTTCATGGGCCATTTCCATTACAGTTAGCATTGTGACAATTGTCCTTCATTCCCTCTTTGAGAAGAGGGCCTAATTATTTAATAAAATGGAGCTAAATTCTTATTGGCTCTCAAGGTAGGTTGTCCAATGAGATTTAAGCTAGCTCATGGGTCGATGCTCAATTCTCATTGGTTCTCCTAGTAGGCTATCCAATGGGATCAAGGGTAGCTCATGTGGGGCTCAATCCTTATTGGTTCTCTTTGTGGGCTACCCAATGAGATTTAAGAGTGTTCTAATGAAGCTTAATTCTCATTCTTTCTTAAGTTGGCTAGCCAATAGGATTCAAGCTTGGTTGAAGGTAACATGGCTGGGAGCCCGACATGTGTCTTTTATGCTTTATATGAAAGAGGCGAGTTCTCGTGTGTGTGTGTGTGTGTGTGTGTGTGTGTGTGTGTTCTTTTCTCTCATCTCCCTACATCGAGGGCTTGCCCCTTGCAAGTGGGGGGTGCCACTTGCCCACTTGGGGTCTTGTGGAAACCTTAGAAGACATTTTAGATAGTCTAAAATACATAGAGTTGGCATTTGACTTTTCCATTAATCCCAAGCCCAATGAACTTTAGTACCATCCTTTTGAAGGCTTAATAAAGCTTACCCTAAGGTAATTTCAAGCTTCATTGGGTTCACATTGTTCTTTGGTAGACTACCTCTCCTCTTAATTCCCTATTGAGATAAGCCCAACAACACATATTAATATTCTAACTCTTGTTCTCATTATCCTAATGGCCACTTTAATATGAGAAAATCATTCGATAAAGTTAGATATTAATTTTTATGATGCCTTCCAAGCTCCATGCCATGCAATTCCAACCATCCGTCATTGCCCTCCTTGTGGCCGTGGCACGACCCCAAAAACCACCAACTGGGCACCACTTCAGTGATGTGCGATCAAACTAATGTGTGTGTGTGTGTGTGTGTGTGTGTGTGTGAGAGAGAGAGAGAGAGAGAGAGAGAGAGAGAGAGCGAGAGAGAGGTTCTTGACATGCATCTATGAGATGCCTTCCAAGCTCCATGCCATGCAACTCCGGCCACCTGTCATTGCCCTCCTTGTGGCTGTGGCACAACCCCAAAAACTGCCGCCCAACTGGACACCACTTCAGTGATGTGCGGCAGAATTATCATGTGTGTGTGTGTGTGTGTGTAGAATTATCATGTGTGTGTGTGTGTGTGTGTGTGTGTGAGAGAGAGAGAGAGAGAGAGAGTAATGATTAGAGACCAAAGATCAACTACATAGTGAGGATCACCTGATACACGTTGCAAAAATTGGCTACAGCACTGTTGCTTCACCTTTTTACGCTGCTTGCACCCCAAGCCTACAACCTCAACATCCGAGTGCTCCGTCAATGGTTGCGGCTACACCTACTAATGTTAGCCGTCAATGCTGAGAAAGGCTTTGTTAAGCCTTGTCGCTACTCGCAAGCATCATCCAAGAGGCGAGATGCTCACACAAGATGAGCGCACTGAGGGAAGTAGCTACAAATGAGAGAAACCAAATAGGGGTGGATGACCTATACGTTGTGGGTTGCTGATCACCTTCTCTCAATTGGCGACCACACCTCCTCTCTCTTTCTTCTCTCTCTTGGGTGCCTATATTGCCTCGCTCCTGCATTGGTCCGGTGTCTGTTCACCTCCCCCTATTCACCTCTAATTGTAGGGCATCCTCCCACAAGTCCGCGGTCCCGCCGTTCTCTTCCTGCACCACATGGCTGATCGGAAATGCCTTCGCCGTGGTGGTTGTTCACCTCCCGTCTACCTGCTCACAGCCGTCGTTTTCTCTTATTTTACCACGTGGCAGGCCAAAAATGCCTTCTCCATAATAGAGTATTATTGAGATTATTGAGACGAGCGCACTGAGGCAAGATGAAGCAGGCCAAGAGGGAAGAAGTAGCTACAAATGAGATGAAACCAAACAGGGGTGGATGACCAATAGGTTGTGGGCTACTGATCACCTTCTCTCGATTGGCAACCACCTCTTGTCTCTCTTTCTCTCTCTCGATTGCCTATTTGCCTCCCATCTGCGCTGGTTCGGCGGTTGTTGACCTCCCCCTATTCACCTCTAATTGTCGCCCATCCTCCCGCCCGTCCACAGCCTCAACTGTCTCTTCCTACGTCGCGTGGCTGATCGGAAATGCCTTCGCCCTGGTGGCTGTTCACCTCCCCTCTACTTGCTCACAGTCTGCGTTCTCTTATTGTGCCACATGGCAGGCCGAAAATGCCATAGAAGAGTATAGTATAGATAGTCACAAGATACCTCTTGAACCCATCCTTACATCCTAGTGCTAACATTGGAACTCATATGCGATCTCTCTCATCTCGCTCTCTAAAAGATAAAGGTCAGATTTGAATCTGCACCATCTGCATGAAGCGACACCGTACGAAGCTCGCATAGCCAACTCAGTGTACATCTTTTTTTTTCCGAGAAAAAGATCCTTCTATTAGTTAATGAAAGCTGCCCGTAGGGCTACAACCACCTCTGCAAGAGAGGGCTACAACAAACATGATGGGGAGACTCTCCCAATGAAAGAACAACATATATACAATGAGGCTAAATCAAGGGATGGGAGGAGGGAAGAGCCACACAGGTGGTCAGAAGTGCCATCTGAGCACACCTTGGACAATGGTGTAGAAAGGTCCAAGGCGCCATAGTCTAAGGAAAGCCTCAGGGAGCTCCCGCATGCGGTCGGAGCTGCCCTGTAGTCCCTCAAGCTATCCTCTGAGAGTATGGATCACCTCTAGCCAAAAGTCACGAACAGTCTCTACTGACGGCACAGAGCGGGCCTCAAAAATGCGGAAACAGCGGGCCCGCCAGATGAACCAAAGTGTCAGGCCATTGATGAGCTCCCAACACTCCTCTCTCTCACTGCACCACTCCTGTGGAGTAAGCTCTGTAGTAGCAGGCTGGAGTGTAGGACGCCCCCCCTATATCACTATCATC
Source organism: Adiantum capillus-veneris (assembly GCF_014529385.1). Lineage (NCBI taxonomy): Eukaryota > Viridiplantae > Streptophyta > Polypodiopsida > Polypodiales > Pteridaceae > Adiantum > Adiantum capillus-veneris. The sequence goes on along the minus strand of NC_140959.1, from coordinate 82,364,932 downwards.
CTGCTGGTGAAAGATAGCTCAAACTGAAGTGCCGGGCCCGTGAGAGTGGACCAAGCCACTGCCCCCCAAGTGTATTGTCTAGCCGTGGAGAGAGTAGGCATCAGTCGAAGAACTCGTAGCCACACCTGCTGGGCCGAGGGACAGTCCCAAAGACAATGACGTTGACTCTCCACCAACTGGTCACAGGCTGCACATGCGGCTGAGAGACCACTATGCACAAGCCAGCTCCCTACTGCTGTAGCTCTGTGTGCAACCAGCCACCACTGAAACAAAGTGACGCGCCTCGGCTGTCTGGAGTCCCACAGCCTCTGCCAAAAGGCTGCCAAGAACTCGACAGTGAGGCCCTCCTCCTACCAATGACGTGCTGCAGCGGGGAGGGCCTCTCTCTGTGCTGCAAGTATATGACGTCTAAGTCGAATAGTGTACTGAAAGAAGGGGACTCCTGGGTGGTCTGCAGAAGAGAAGGGTCCCTCCATAGCCACTCACCAAGATCCCACTATGCTCGTGCCAGTGGACAACACTCCCAAGCCCATAGCCTCCAGTGTCCAGTCTCCAGAGCGGCTGGGTCAGGGTCTGGGTCAAGGTCTAGGTCAGGGTCTATGACGCAAGTCCTCCCACAGATGCCCACAACTCGGATCCTCTGAAAACAGCACTCTACTACCTGCGGGGCCTCTACTGCAACTCGCTATAGTCGTCCCCTTCCCTGAAGCTCGAAGAACAGGGCTGGGACAGTCTCGGAGCAGGCCCTGACTGAAATGAGAACCTCCAGTCGTGTGAAGGCTCCCATCCACCGGGGTGCTACTGGCTCGAGAGGCGTGAGCCACTCAGCTGGAACTGACTCTGAGATGTCCTGACACATGCTCTGCAACCCTCTCATGCCCTGTAAGCTGGAAACCCTGCACCTCCTCTGACAAACCTGTGAACTCTAGCCAATCACCTAGAGAGCGCGCTGGACCTGCTGTCATGGGACCCCAGGAAACATGAGGCCGACTACCAACCAAGTGGCCTCTCTGAGTGCTAACCATGGGGTTCCAGACGAGGGGCTGCCATAGGCGCTCCTCCGTGCACATCAGCTGTCGCTGCTCCAGGCCACGCCGTAAGAGCTCCCAAGAACGAAGCAAACTCACAGCGAAGCGATCCTCTAGTCTCCTGCTCAAACCAACTCGGCGCATCTCTGTAAAGATCCATCTGGTCAAAGGTTGCCAAGGGCCTCCTGACTAAGGCACCCTGGCACGAAGCCTCTGCAACAAGAACTCCTTCCAGGGCTCCTCACCTGGAAGAAGTCCTCTGACTATGAACTTCCCAAGAAGGGCTCTGCTCTGCTGTGCTGGATCAATGATCACAAGCCCTCCCTGAGAACAAGGAAGCGTGATGACCGACCAAGCCACCTTGGCTCGGGCCATCTGAGTGTCACGTCCTGACCAAAGGAAGTTCCTGATCAGCCTCTCTACCTGGATGATACAAGAACTCGAGAAGATCCAGCAGGAAGTGATGTACCACATAGTCGCCAACAACACCTAGTTGGCAACTACTACTCTACCAGTCACCGAAAGTCGTGCTGAGCTCCAATGTAACAGCTTTCTCCTGATGGAAAGGAGAAGAGGAGCAATTTGTTGCTTGGGAGACAAGTCCAAACCAACCTGACAACCCAAGTATCGAACTGTAGTCCCTAGGGGAATCCACCTAAAACCCTCTCCTGGCATCCAATCTGGCACATGAGCACTACCAACCGAGAAAGCCACTGTCTTTCTCCAGTTGATTAGTGCGCCTGATGCACAACAGAAGGTCTCCAAAGCCTGCTCACAGCTGTGAAGATTGGCCTCCTGGCCATCTAAGTACAAGGCTGAGTCATTGGCAAACTCAGCGTCCAGTAGCTCATCTCCCTACTAAATAGGGAGTGCTAAGCCCCGAAGACCAACCTGTTGTGACACCAAAAATCTGCTCATCCCCTCCGCATAGAACAGAAAGAGAAAGGGGGCAAGAGGACAACCCACTACAACAAAAAAAGGTGTCATCGACGCAGATATCGACGCACTGCGTAGCTATGTGCGTCGATATCCGTGTCCCTGTGAACCTGTCGCTATTTGTGACGCAGATATAGACGCAGATAGCGACGCAAATAACGATGCGCATAGCGACGCAGATAGCGACGACCATAACAGAAAAAAAAATTCTTGGGCAGAGGGCAGGTAGCCTGGCCTGTGCCCAGTTAAAAGATGGACACAGCCACAGCCAGACTTCCTGCCCTCTGCCCAAGAAAGCGAGCAGCACCAAAATCAACCATGCTCCCGCGTGTAGAAATTTCGGCAGAGTTCCCTTTGTTTTTACATAAACTTTTCAAAAAAAACCATATCATGTATACGCCTCCTACATGCTATCCATGTAGGATCTCACATGAGATTTAAGGCCAATGAAAGACAAGTACCGTACCAACTGAAAAGCATAACCATAACGAACCATAACCATAACTTAAAAGCATAACCATAATGCAGATAACCATAACCATAAACAAAATTAACAATAACCATAAGCATAACCAGAAAGTTAAACATAACCATTAACAAAACCTGAACCATAACGATGTCTATACAAGAATAGGAGAAATAACCATGTCTATACAATGACAATGACAATAATCATAACCATAAGGGAAACAATAATTGTCTGTACAAAAAAGAGACACAGAAGCGTGTCTGTCTCATAAAGCATATATATGAAATCTGGTCCACTAATGACTAGGCGTCGCAACCTGCACATAGGACAACTCACAAAATTAGTATTGATATTACTTCACATATACTTACTTAATTAAATCAACTCACACATATTAACGTCTCACCTCAAGCGATCAGCGAGACTGTAAGGCCTCCCAGTCTACAGGCTCTCCTGAAGCGCAAACGCAAATTGCGTGGTTCACTCTTAAAATGTGGCCAGGTATCTTCAATGTGCCTCCAAGACTTTGAATCAGCGGGCACCCTAAATGTTGCGTCAGTGGATCTATTCGTAGAATGCCACTGCATCAACTTTGCAATGGAACCACAACGAAACATGCTTTTTATCCTAGGAATAATAGGGAAATGCCGCAACACTTTAGCTGGCACTGTCTCGCCAACTGCATCTTGTTTGTAGCGCATTGCTCCGCACTTAGGATGAAGTCGCGGAGCGGAGCGTGGGTCGACTCTCTCTCACACACACACAGTGAGCTTACACAGTACAGTACGCAGAGAACTGTTAGAAGGGTTATCTCCCAATACCTTAGTATTCACAAAGTATAAGTTAGTATATACAAAGAGTTAGAAGAAAGTGAGTTAGGCGGGCGGCCAGCCATATCCGCATAAGAGGCCACTTGGGCTTTAATCCCAACAACCTCCCACTTAAAGTCCAATGTGGCACTTTAAGTAACTGTAAATCTATGAACATAAATGTACAAAGATTTACATGGCTGCCATCTATCCAATGCCCAATAACTCACGACAATGCACAAAGCCCTCTCCTGGAAGTCCCTTTGTGAGTAGATCAGCAGGATTGTCCTTGGTGTGGATCTTCAGCAGTTGTATCTGCTTGTCTTCAAGTACTTCCCTAATGAAGTGATATTTGACATCAATATGCTTAGTCTTCGAATGGAACACTGGATTCTTTGCCAATTGTATAGCACTTTGACTATCACAATATAACTCTGGCATATCTACTTTGATTCCCAAGTCTGCAACCAATCTACCAAGCCAAATAGCTTCTTTGCATGCCTCATTTGTTGCAACATACTCAGCTTCGGTAGTAGACTGCGTAACACAATCTTGTAATCGAGATCGCCATGATATGGCACCTCCAGCCAATGTAAAGACATAGCCTGATGTAGATCTCCTCTTATCCAAGTCTCCTGCATAATCTGAGTCAGTGTATCCTCTGACACTCAAATCCTGACTACCATAGCATATGCGCATACTCTTTGTATGTTTTAAGTATCTCATGATACCTTTCACTGCCTCCCAATGTTTCTTGCCGGGATTTGACATATATCTGCTAACCACTCCCACTGCAAATGCAATATCCGGACGTGTAGCAATCATTGCATACATCAAACTACCCACTGTAGATGTTGGAATTAGGGTTGCAGAGAAACACACACAGCTTGGAGAAGACGAAGGAAGCTCAAGGCACACAATAGAGAGTGTGTTACTTAGTGTGCAATGGAAAGATAGATAGCCCTAGAGTGATGGGCGTATATACAATGCACGGGGGAAAAAACCTCCTAAAGAGGGAAAAAATGCCCCGGCGGTCCTAGTGTGTTCACACACATCACTACCACATGTATATGGTAACAAATCCCCCCTGGAGTGATGCGGTGAACGAGAGCTGGCACATGAGTAAAGGGAAGTGCCATGCCCTGAGGACAGGATCAGTCCACAAAAGGGGAGTAAGCCCAAAGCTTTGCGGAAAGCTTCAAGCTTCTCACGAGACAATGCCTTTGTGAAAAGATCTGCAAGGTTGTCCTGTGTTGGCACATAAGCCAAGCTGATCTCTCTTGCTGAGAGCCTCTCCCTGACATAGTGGTAATGCACCTCAATGTGCTTTGTGCGAGCATGAAAAACTGGATTCCTCGCAACTGCCAATGCGCTCTGACTGTCAGTGTAGATAGTGTTGGCAGTGTCCTGTCCAACACCCAAGTCAGCCATAAGGCGTCTGAGCCATACACACTCAACCGTAGCTGTGAAGACTGCCCTGTACTCAGCCTCACAACTCGAAGTGGCCACAGTAGGTTGCTTCTTGCTCAACCATGATATACATGAACTGCCAAGCATGAAACAAAAACCACTTGTGGACACTCGCGTGTCAAAACAACCAGCCCAATCTGAGTCCGAAAAAGCATGTAAGTCTGGCGGCAATGATCCCCCCTTGGGATAAAACAAGCCAAGATGTAAAGTGCCACTAAGGTAGCGGAAAATCCTCTTGACAGCCTGCCAATGCTTAGACCCTGGGCTATGCATAAATCTGCTGACCTGCGAGACTGCAAACTGAATATCTGGCCTCGTGTTGCATACATAAATGAGGCAGCCAACAGCAGTTTGGTAAAGAGTGACATCAGCAGGATCGCCAGCATCATGTAGACTCAACTTCAAACCTGTTTCCATGGGAGTGGCAATAGGTTTGCAATCCTCAAGTCCAAACTTACATAGCAATGTCTCTATGTAACTTTTCTGACACAAGGCAATACCACCATCACACTGCTTAAACTGTATACCCAAGTAATGATGCAACAGCCCCAAATCTTTCATCTTGAAAGTAGCATTCAAATCAGCCTTAAATTCAGCAATATGTCTCTCATTTGGTCCAGTGATCAGCAAATCATCAACATAAAGAACCACAATGAGAAATACATCATCCTCACGCTTTACATACAATGTGCTTTCTGTTGGACTGTTACGAAAGCCTCGTTTAACCAAATGAGTGTCAGCTTTCTCATACCAAGCACGAGGAGATTGCTTCAACCCATACAAAGCCTTCTTACATTTGCACACTTTGTCCTCTTGTCCTTTTATGACAAAACCGCGAGGCTGCGTTACATAAACTTCCTCAAATATGTCACCATTCAAGAAAGCAGTAACAATGTCTGATTGATGTACATCCCAACCAAAATGAGCTGCCAATCCACATAGAAAACGCACAGTAGTCATACGACAAGTGGGAGCAAAAGTCTCTTCATAATCTATGCCTTTTTGTTGTGCATAACCCTTTGCAACAAGTAGAGCCTTATGGCGATCGATCTCACCATCCGGCTTGCGTTTCAACTTGTAAACCCACTTCGTACCAATGGCCTTTTTGCCAGGAGGCAAATCACATAAAGTCCATGTGTCATTCTCTATAAGTGCATCATATTCTGATTTCATGGCAGCAATCCAATTTTCTGAATTCTGTGCTTCATCAAAGGACAGAGGCTCCTCAACATCATGTAAACTAGACACAGCCAAAGCATAACAATCTGATGCATAAGATGCATGGCGAGAGCCTAAACGAGTACGACTAGATAAAGGTGCATCCAATTTACTGTCACGCAAAGTGTGCACCAGCCATTTTGGCATACCTCTAGCCTGCTCATTTTCAGCCCTTTCCTCATCAAGTACATCATGTACATCTGCATCAGTAATAGGCTGTTCTAAAACATTTTCAGAAACCCCCATAGGCTGTACATTTGCCTCATTGGAACTTACATTCGTATTTCCACCACTGAAAAGAGGCAACAAAGTGTCATAAATGTCCTGTGAGCTTACATTACTGTCTCTAGTACATGACAGCAAGGGTTGAACAGAATCTTCCACAAACACTACATCCCGTGAAACCAGAATACGTTTTGTTTGCGGATGATACAACCTATAACCTTTGCTTTCAGCACTATAACCAACAAAAATACATTTGACAGCCTTATCATCCAATTTTTTGCGCTACACTTGTGGCACCAAAGCATATGCCAAACAGCCAAAAACACGCATGTGCTCAATAGAAGGTTTTCTATCATGCCATGCTTCATATGGAGTAATAGACTGCAAAGCTTTCGTAGGACACCTGTTAAGTACATAAGTGGCACACATGATGGCCTCAAGCCAAAAAGAATGCGGCAAAGCTTGACTTTTGACCATACATCGTGCCATTTCCGTTAGTGACCTGTTTTTCCTCTCAGCAACACCATTTTGCTGAGGTGTATAAGGCACTGTACATTGGTGTTTTATCCCACGACTAGCCAGAAATGCATTAAATTCATGAGACATATACTCCCCCCCTCGATCGGAACGGAGGGTGCCCATAGTACATTTTGAGACATTTTCAGCCATAGCCAAAAATTGTTTGAAGCACATAAAAACTTCGGACTTCGCGTTAAGCGGAAATACCCACGCATGCCTGGAGTAATCATCAATGAAAGTCACGAAGTACAGGTAATTGCCCAAGGACGGAGTTTGCATGGGCCCACAAACATCACTATGCACAAGCTGCAACCTGCATGTGGCCCTAACTGAACCATCCTTTGGAAACTTAGAACGCTGCATTTTACCCAGAATACAGCCTTCACAAACATGTTTGATAGGTGCTTCAAGAGGCGGCAAAGAAGCAACCATATCAGATTTCTGCAAACGCAGCAAACTGGCAAAATTCAGATGACCAAAACGTGCATGCCAAAGTTTTGCATCTGAAATAGCCCTTGAATCTGCAACAGCATTTGCAAAATTTTGTCCACACTTGTCATACAAAGTGAGCTTATACAGCCCACGGCACAAAAGCCCAGATGCAACAATTTCATCACCAAAACTGAGATCATGAACTGTACATCTGTCATCCACAAATTTGACTACAAGTCCAAGTCTAGCAAGTGCGGATACAGACAATAGATTCTTCTTGATCCCAGGTACATAAAGTGCATCAACAAGTGTGAAGGAACTGCCATTAGCAGCAGTGAGCACAATCTTTCCAACTCCCTGAACTGGATAAGAGGCGTTGTTGGCACAAGTGACTGAATTCCCATGAGGGACAGACTCGAGAGAGGTAAACAATTCACGATGTGAGGTAATGTGCTTTGTAGCACCACTGTCGAAATACCACACATGTGAATCTGCAGCAACTGACAAGCATGCATCATGGACAGCAGGATTGTAAGTGCACTCTGCGCTAAAAGCCCATTCTGCATCAACATCAGCATCACAATCTCCTTTCACAGAAGACTCAACAATGGCTGCATTTGTAGTGGAACCAGCATTTGCAGTGGAACCACCCTCTTTCTTCTTAGCCTCTTTGGCCTTCAACTTAGGACACGACTTGATCAAGTGATCATTGGCTTTACAATAATGGCAACGCATCTTCTTTTTGCCCTTATCACCAGAATTGCCAGACGAAGTGCTGCCAGCAGAAGCATTAGGAACAGAATTTTTGCCACTCGCAGCAGAACCATAAGAAGTGGCTGCATTACTGTTACCACCCTTTCTTTGAGAAGCAATAAAAGCCTGTTCAACTGCACGCTGCCTAGTCCTGTTTTTTCTAGAAAGTGACTCTTGCAACAGCAATGTGCATAATGCATCAAACTTGACAACTTCAGGATTTCCTTGGGTCATCAGTCTCCAAGTACTAGCAAAAGTCTGGTAGGAATCTGGTAAGGCATCAAGAACAGTCTGCACAAGGGAACTGTCAGAAATGACTTCACCTGCAGAAATGAGTTGCTCATTGATATCCTTGACACTAGCAAGGAAAGTGTCCATATCATCTTCCTCATGCATAATCTTCGACTCTAGCTCTTTACGCAGCAAAGCAATTTTAGCCTCATTGCGGCTTGCATAAAGACCTGCTAGAATATCCCAAGCCTGTTTTGCAGATTTTGCTGAACGGATGTGAGGAATAATGGTGCGCTTCATAGACAACGCAATCAATGCATGAGCCTGTGCATCCTTAACATCCCAACGAGCTTGTTCTGCTGTAGGCAAAACAACTCTAACAGCTGCAATCCTTGCAGCAAGACCTGCAACATCCTCAACATCGCCTACATCTTCAGAACCAGGACGTACATCAATGCCCTGCACAATGTTCCAGACACCTTTTGACACAAGAACGTGTTGCATCATATAAGCCCACATAGGGTAGTTGTCCCCATCCAACCTGTCCTCAGCAGCAAACATCTTGAACACATCTGTGTTGTTGTTGTCAGCCATGGTAAATGCTGCACCTGATGTGAAAACTGCCCGAAAATAGGAGAAATGGAGCGGGAACAACTTGTGCTATATAGCACAAACCGTAGAAGACTATAAGGCACCTGTTATGCAGAAAACGGCACTGACAGAGAATTTGCACAAAATGACGAAATAGCCTGTGCAGTACTGCCCGTAGTGGAAACGGAGGCCGAAATGAGCCCAAATCAAAATTCTGAGCAGACCGAGCGAACTTGAGCTCTCCCAAAATATTTGTCGACCTGCGAACGCTCGCCAAAGCTCACTGAAATCGGAGAAAGTGAGCAGGCGTGTGCTGGAGCAGCTGGCGACTAAGCCCGGGAAGACGTGACCTGCTCTGATACCAATTGTTGGAATTAGGGTTGCAGAGAAACACACACAACTTGGAGAAGACGAAGGAAGCTCAAGGCACACAATAGAGAGTGTGTTACTTAGTGTGCAATGGAAAGATAGATAGCCCTAGAGTGATGGGCGTATATACAATGCACGGGGGAAAAAACCTCCTAAAGAGGGAAAAAATGCCCCGGCGGTCCTAGTGTGTTCACACACATCACTACCACATGTATATGGTAACAGTAGACGCATATGGAATCTTATCCATTTCAGCCTTTTGTTCCTCAGACACAGGACAATCTTGTTTGCTAAGTTTCACATATGGTGGCAATGGAACACTCAATGCCTTTCCCTTCTCCATATTGAAACGTTGCAAAACCTTGTCAATATACTCTGTTTGAGATAACCAAATCAACTTCTTTGATCTGTCTCTCTCAATGCGCATACCAAGTATATGACTTGCCTCACCCATGTCTTTCATGTCAAACGATTTTGCCATCTTTGACTTCAAAGCTGAAATTTCTTCCAAGTGTTTGCCAGCAATCAACATGTCATCCACATACAAAATAAGGATCAGCCAACTGCCATCCTTAGCCTTCTTTGTATATAGACAGTGATCGAACTCACTACGTTTGTAGCCTTGAGAAAGCATAAACTGGTGGAACTTATGGTACCATGCCCTCGGTGATTGTTTTAAGCCATAAAGACTCTTTAACAACTGGCATACCAAATGTTCCATGCCTTTCTCAACAAACCCTTCTGGCTGCTGCATGTAAATTTCCACATCTAAATCACCATGCAAGAACGATGTCTTGACATCCATTTGGTGCAACACCAAATCCAATATAGCAACCAATGCAAGAAAGCATCTCAATGTAGTCATCTTGACCACTGGAGAGAAGACTTCATCAAAGTCAATGCCTTGTTCTTGCTTAAAGCCCTTGGCAACAAGCCTTGCTTTGTACTTTGGCTGACTATCATGAGCGGTGATCTTATACCTGTAAACCCATTTACAAGGTAGAGCCTTTTTTCCCTGTGGTAATTTAACCAACTTCCATGTCTGGTTTTTATGCAGAGCTGTCATCTCTGACTACATGGCCAACTGCCATTTTTTCGAGTCAACCACTTGTAATGCTTCCTTGTAACAAGATGGTTCTCCGCAATCTGTGAGCATGACATAATTTAGAGATGGCACATAACGATCAGGTGGTTTGGAGGCACGCTCAGAACGTCTCACCACAATTGATTCTGCCTCTCTAGCCACTATAGGCTGTTCCTGAGCCTGACCATGCTGTCTTGATGTGCTAGCACTAGGTCCATCTTCCCTGAAGACATTTCTTCTGATCTCCTCTGTCTTCTCTGGCTTAGCGTGAAACTTGGCTTCATTGAAATGCACATCATTGCTACGAATAAGCTTTCTGGACTCAGGATCCCAAAGCCGGTAACCCATCTCGCCCGATTCTCCGTAGCCAAGAAATATACACTTCTTGCTCTTTGGTTCTAACTTATTTTTGAACTCCTTAGGAATATGGCTATAAGCTTCACAACCAAAGACTCTGAGATGCTTATATGAAGGTGCCTTGCCTGTCCATAGCATCTCGGCCACTGCACTCTTATCCAGAACCCTACTAGGAGACCTGTTGATCAAATGGACTGCTGTAGCCACTGCTTCCGCCCAAAATCCATCAGGCAACTCAGCATTTGACAACATGCTTCTGACCTTCTCTTGTATGGTCCTATTCATACGTTCTGCAACCCCATTCTGTGAAGGATTATATGGTGCAGTAAGTTCCCGCTTAATCCCTTTTGCTTCACAAAAGTCTTGAAAAGCTTTGGAAACGTACTCTCCACCATTGTCAGTTCTCAAGCACTTCAGCTTCTGACCACTCTGATTCTCCACCAGCTGCAAGAATGTCTTAAAGACCTTGAGCACCTCATCCTTGTGCTTCAAGAAGTAAACCCATACTTTGCGAGAATAGTCATCTATGAATGTACAAAAGTACGCTGCTCCCCCTAGTGACAAACTAGGCATTGGTCCGCATAGATCACTGTGTACAAGAGCTAACCGTTCGTCCCTACGATTCCTCTTTGATCTGTGCGGTTCCTGTGTTTGCTTACCATAAACACAATGCTCACAAAACTCGAAATCTTGAAATGAAAAGCCAGGAAAATAACCATAATGAGAAAGTATTTCCATTCCTCTTTTTGACATATGTCCCAACCTACGATGCCACAGTGACACACTTGGCTGCTCAATCACATTAATTACATGGTTTTTAACCTCTGAAACATGTAAAGTGTACAGAGTTCCTGACTTGCTCCCATGTGCTATAGTCATCGAGCCTTTGGAGATCTTCCAAGCGCTGTTCCCAAAAACTGTCACATAACCCGCATCATCCAACTTCCCTGTACTAATCAAGCTCTTTCGGATTGCTGGAACATGTCTGACATTCTTGAGCCATAAAGAAGAGCCATTCTGAAACTTCAACTGCACATCTCCCACTCCAAGTATGTCACACCTGCTCATTGCCAAGTCTGACATAATCTTTAGTAGCCACATATGATGTAAACCACTCTTTGTGCGGAGAAACATGTAAAGATGCCCCTGAGTCGATAATCCAATCACTCATAGCATGTCCATCCTCTGCAGTCAAGAAAACAGAATCAAGATTGCTTGTAAGGAAGATGTCACCAGCTCCTATACCAGAATCACTGTCTGAACCAGATCCTGTGACATTCACCTCTTCAATCTTCACTGACCTCTTCTTTTCATCTTGCTCAGAACTCTTTGTTTTTCCTTTTTCTTGTTTCCACTTCGTACAGTCTCGCTTCATGTGACCCTTCTTGCCACAATGGTAGCATTCTATGTCATCCTTTGACTTCGAATCACGAGACTTACTTCGGTTTTGTGTCTTCTTACCCTTCTTCTCTTTAAACTGTTGTCTCCCTCGAACGACCAAAGCACTATTGCCTTTGCCTTTGTCAATGTTCTTCCTGTTCACTTCCTCTGTGAGCAAGCTGCCTTCTACATTGGCACTTGTAAGACCTTCTGGCGCGACAAAATTACTTAACGCTGTACGAAAAGTATCCCAACTGTCTGGCAAAGTGATTAAGAGAAACATAGCCTTCACTGAATCCGGAAAGACTATCTCCTGTGCTGTTAACTGGCTGAAAATTGTGTGAAATTCATTCAGATGATTTGACATGGCTGTCCCTTCCTTCATCTTCAAATCCACCAATTTCTTGAGCCAGTAAATCTGAGAAGCAGCACTTTGTTTCTCGTACATACCACATAGCTTTTGCCATACGCCATACGCTGTAGTCTCTTCTGCTACGTTGAAGTAAACATTTTCTGCCAGTGTCAGCATGATTGTGGAACAAGCTAACTCGTCAAGCTCTTCCCACTCATCTTCAGCCATACCTTCTGGTCTCTCCCCTTTGAGCTTCAGTGGCTTCACTTGTTTTTTCTGCACCAAAACCTGCCAAATCTGCTTCTTCCAGAATGGAAAGTTTGTGCCATCCAGCTTCTTTATGTTGTAAAGAGTCTCACTTTGAGAAGATGCCATATCTGCCAAACTATTTACTCCTGAGAAAAATCCGGCAGAGTTTCCCCTGTAAACTGGCCTTGGTACACAGTAAACAAGCTGTAATGAACAAGCTGAAGACCTCTCCTCAGGAACTGTCAGTATTTTGAAAATTTTTGACAGAGTCTCCCCTGTAAACTGAGCTCTGGGAACCAAAAGATAGCTCAAAAAACAATCATAAATAGCTGACCAGTGACAAATCTAAAAAATCTCTGTAATATGCTGTCCTGTAAGCATACACTGTCTCCTCTCTGGGCGATGACAGAACCTGTATCTGTCTCAAGACTGAACCCTGAACAATGCCTCAACGGCCTGATGCATAAGATGCAATCCAGTGTCTACACAAAGTCATACATCCTAAGGGATAAAAGTCGCCGGAGAGGATGCGTGTAGTGGGGAACTCCAGCAACCTAATCCACCTCACACTGGGTAACCCAGCCCCCAGTGCTTGGCTTCAAAAAACCTCACACACGACCCTCTCAGATGGCTCAGCAAACTGCCCAGAACTAGCATACATCCTATAATAGACCAATCACTATCCTATGACCGCTGCGGCGGTCTGTCTGCTAGCATGACTCACAACAAGCAGACCCACAATCACAGTACATCAATCTACAATACATGCCAGTGGTGTCAAGCCGTCGTATGGCCACACCTCCCCTGGAACCTGGCAAGCACAAGAAGTAACAATGCAGACTGCAATATATATATCTGATGATATATATGTGTACCTGGTCTATAGATGATGCTCTGAAGACTAATAAGTGATGTATGTCGATGCCGATATTGATGTCGGCCACCTCCTGCTTGCCAATCTACACAAGACGGATTTCTTTGCGGCTGAAATCTATCTTCTGCTGTAGTGCTCAGAACGAAATTCTGAGGGCATAAACGGCTTCGAAAGGGGGGTAAAACTGCAGGTCGCCTGCTGGAAATGCTCCCGGAACGCCGAGTGTGAATTTTCGAACTCCGGATCCAGAATCTGCCGGAAAAGTGCGCGCGCGCGATTGCGCAAAACCGCACTGAACCAAGGCTCTGATACCAATTGAAGTCGCGGAGCGGAGCGTGGGTCGACTCTCTCACACACACACACACAGTGAGCTTACACAGTACAGTACGCAGAGAACTGTTAGAAGGGTTATCTCCCAATACCTTAGTATTCACAAAGTATAAGTTAGTATATACAAAGAGTTAGAAGAAAGTGAGTTAGGCGGGCGGCCAGCCATATCCGCATAAGAGGCCACTTGGGTTTTAATCCCAACATAGGACACGATAGTGAGTTAGAAGAAAGTGAGTTAGGCGGGCGGCCAGCCATATCCGCATAAGAGGCCACTTGGGCTTTAATCCCAACATAGGACACAATAGACAATCTGCGAATTCATTGCGAAAAAGAATGCAATCATTTGGACATGCATGAATCTTGTTGTAGTCCAAGCCAACTGAGGTCAGAAGTTGCTTTGCGTCTGGCCTGGAGGGGGGCATTTCATTGCCAGCTGGGAGAAGTTGCTCCCGCAATAACCTGTTTAAGCCACATTAAATTAAAAAGCTCTCCGAGCACATCACCGTTGCAATCGGAAAATCTCTTTTGTAAATTACGTACCTAAACAAAGCAGTGACGCTTGCATCTGACCACCCGTACACTGACTGAAGATTCAAAACCGCCAGACAAGTACGAAGCACATATATTTTGGCGCCTTCATAGATTGGTTGACGTGCCAACTTCCTCAACATGTCTTCAGGAGATAGGCGCACGGCTTCTGGTGTTGCTTCGTTCGCGTTCTCCTCGCTTGTCTGGAAGAAGGCATCCAACATCTCCTCCATGTTGTCGTCTTCTGTCTGTAAGCCCTTTTCTGCTTCCATCCGTGGCTCTATATTGGTCGGACCTTCACAATAATCTTTTCTCTCTCTCTCTCTCTCTCTCTCTCTCTCTCTCTCTCTCTCTCTCTCTCTCTCTCTCTCTCTCTCTCTCTCTCTCTCTCTCTCTCTCTCAGATGTAGGTGCTATGTCGCAGAAATCAATGCCCGTTCCGTAGGAGTCGTATTGCAGATTCTGTACGGTTTCTCTAGCAAACTCTCCGTACTTGTGCACATGCTCATTACATATCCTACGCTTGCGCAGGATTTGATACTTGCAGAGCGTGCACGAGCATGCAATCTTTTCCTCCATGTTAGTTGATGACGTTGCCATCTACAATGATTATGAATGTTGTTTTAATATATATATATATATATATATATATATACTCCTCACAATGTAAACTACCTCGCATTCTCTAGTCTTGCCCAATCTCCGTACACCTCGGTCCAGAGGTGTACGGAGATCACGACCACCGGGTCAAAATCTCGTCTTTATTGGTCAAATCCTATATGGGTAGACACATACGTGCACTCCCAGGTGTACATGGCAATGCATGTAGTAGGCAAAACCCCTTTGCCTCTTTTAGTTCCATAGTTTCTTCTCTGTCTACGTACCCTATCTCTCGTTCTTTCTCTCTCGATCTCGATCTCGCTATCTCTCTTTCTCTCTCTATTTCCCTATTTTCCTATCTCTCTCTCTCTCTCTCTCTCTCTCTATATATATATATATATATATATATATATATATATATATATATATATAACTCTCTTTCCCTATCTCTCTCTCTCTCTCTCTCTCTCTCTCTCTCTCTCTCTCTCTACTTCCCTATCTCTCTACTGATCGAACGAGCAACTGAGCTAGGGAGATCTAGACGCCCACGACTGCGGAGGACTACACAACATCGACAGAGGCTGCATCAGAGGATCTAGCTAGGTCACTTTGGCTCGACATGCACAACGCCTGGTCAGACTACTGACCATGGAGGAGATTGATGAGATCCACCAGCGACAGATGCTGGATCTCCTATGATCTACCTATCCTAGCTAGCTGGTTTAGCCGTTTAGTCCACACCCAGTAGTTTAGGATTCCATAATATTTTATTTTGTCATCTTCTTACTCTGACTTTGTATCAGATCCATCACATTGTAACTTTCTTGTCTCATGTCTCATAGGTCACTTTGGCCTTTCGAAGACGTTAATATAACATTTCATTTCATTTCTCTCTTTAATTTTAATTTCCTAAGCATACATTAATTCTCTCTCTCTCTCTCTCTCTCTCTCTCTCTCTCTCTCTCTCTCTCTCTCTCTCTCTCTCTCTCTCTTTCCTACACACACACACACACACACCGCTCTCTCTCTCTCTCTCTCTATTTCCTACACACACACACACACCTCTCTCTCTCTTTCCTACACACACACACACATGCACACACACACACACATCGTTCTCTCTCTCTCTCTCTCTCTTTCCTACACACACACACACCGCTCTCTCTCTCTCTCTCTCTCTCTCTCTCTCTCTCTCTCTCTCTCTCTCTCTCTCTCTCTCTCTCTCTCTCTCTCTCTCTCTCTACACACACACACTGTGCGCTCCTTGCCGCACTGTCGAAGCAAGGGACTTGCCGATACACCGTGTACGAGCCGCAGACGGCTCCAAGCACACAACTAGTTTAACTAGTAAGCTCAAGAGGGCAATGGTGTGTCACTCACCGCCTTATGCTCCTGCCGTAGAGGATTCCTCGCCGCGAAGAAGAGGGAGACGCCGCTACGCCGCGCTCAACCGCCTCGCCGCCGTCGTGCCGCCGCAACGCTCGATCGCACACACACTCTCACACACTCTCTCTCTCTCTCTCACACGCACACACACAAGGAGATGGTGAAGGAGAAGGTGGAGATGGAGCAAGAGCAGCTTCTATTGCACAATGAGAGAATGACTCAATTTTAGGTTTAATTGGCTTTTATGTGAGCTCACCCCATTCACACTTGGGCGCCCATGCTTAGCCAACTAACCCTAGCATGTTCGTGTTAGAGTGCGCCTCTCATCGGCGATCACTCTACCTTTCCCTATTGGACCGACAAGCCCGGTGCCTGACTCTACTTAAATAAATAATACGGTTACAGTGTCCGTCGTAGGCGATAGGGTGTCCGTGAGCCACGAGGGTTAACATTGCCCCCCTTCCTGATGTAGATTCCGTCCTCGGAAGCTATTGAGTTGAAGCTTGGTAAGTCCATGTTGTAGAGCATCTAGATTTGAATCTGCAAGGCAAAGTCACTGTTTTAGCAAGCGGAATTATATTGCCATAAATCATGAGGGGAATGTAAAGTACATGTGGAAATGAGTAAATGCAAGATTTATGAAATGTTAGACTGCCATTAAGGACAAATAAATTGCACTTTGAGTAAATTAATTAATCAAGAGTTTTGAGCTTATGGGTGAGTCTATCAATTAGTTAGCTATGACTAAGGTTAAAACAACTACTCTAGTACTAGCTAAGCTAAGAAGATTATCTAAATGCAAGATTTCCTAATTATGCTTTTCAGCTTTGATTAGCCAACTCGCTCTCACAACTGCAAACAAAAGCTTGAAATGTTAACTGTAAGCTCAATGGAAGTCTTTTAATAATTTTTTTTTAATTTTTATTTTTTAATACTTTTTTACTTTGGGTCACAATCATGTGACGTGTGTGCTTATTTTGTATGTCCGGGGTTTTTTGCTTCTCAAGGAAAAGCGCCCACACTGGGAACCTCTAGGGCTCTAGTACCATAGACAATACATGTGAGTGAAGTACCAATTCAAGCCAGGATTTCTCTTCCAGCGTAAGATTTTTCATTTGTGGCACTTGTGTTTTTTTTTTTTGCTTCCATTTCCTTGGTATTCGCACTAGTGTTTTTTGTTGTTTGAGTGAACAAGCCTTTCTCTGCCTAAAACATTCCTAAGGTCTCAAATACTCGGATAATTTTATTAGCTAGGCCTAGTGGTCAAGTAAATGAGTTAACCTAAAGTCACGGTCTCCTAATCTCCAGACTCATCCATAAGATTAAACTGGAGTTCAATCAACTTAAGCAAATACAAATTTATACATCTATAATGGCAGATAACATCATAACTATTGCACTCAAACAATGAATGAAAAATCATTATTAGCAATTACACATATCTACCAACATGAATCATGGAAAGTAGTACAACTGGAGGTATGGAGTGGCTCATTTCGTTGAAGCAGATGTCCTCAGCCATGTGGATGGAGATCCATATAAGTTCTACCTAACACATCCAAAAACAGACACTATACCTCTAGGAGGCATGTCAGTGTGAAAAATTAAAACGCCTAAAAAACAAACTCAAAACACAATCTAGACCCCTAACCTACCTATCTGTCACCCCTTTTGGAATCAAGGAAAGAGGATATTATATAAACCGGGTGGCCACCCTAAGGCTAGGCCTCTATCCTCATCATCTAGATAAATAAAATCGTTGTCCGTGAGGCCATAGTCTTCCTCGGTCTCTATTAGTTCCTCTTCATCATCCTCTTGTGCAAGCATGCTAATCAAGAACCTCGCGATGCGTGGATACTCATCTTGTGCAAAAGAATAAGCATGTGCCATTGGAGACACATTCGCTACTGGGTAGGGATCACTAGTTAGCCATAGACGTATCAGCCATTCTAACTCCTCAAAATTTCTCTCACATGCAAGGCTCTCTATCAAATCCCATTTGCAAGAAAGTATAGGGTAGCATACGTAGAACACTTGAGGAAAAGACAAAGGGTACCTTTCATCAAAAATAGAAGTGCATGCCTCTGGTGAAGTAGCCATTTCTGACAAGACAGATAGATTTGGTTAGGCCTTTAAAACATAAGAGTTGTTTTTGTGTGTTGCTTGAATTGACACGGTGAATTTGGACTTATATGTAAGATCTGATAGGGTGCTCTCTCGTTGCTAGTCGCTCTTGCTCTTTACTATTTTTGTTTTTTGTGAGTATAAGGCTATATATATACATTCCCTAAGATTGGAATTGAGAGGTCAGGGAGGAAGGTTGAGAGGGGAGCGAGTGAATGATTGAGGTTAGCAAACACTCCCCCCTTCCTCGGGTAGATCATACCTTTTGGAAGGAGGTCGTCACCTTTTGAAACCAATTGTTCCAAGTTGTTATGGGTGAAGGTTTTAACCAATAGTTTTCGACCGCCCTATGCGTTTCATCTAGTTGCAAGGGTGGTAAGGTACTCTCCCATGATTTTATTTGCAACGTTGTTGTAGGTGGTGAACTTACCCCGGGAGCTGCAAACTCTTTCGTGCTTGTATGGATATGTACAGTGGTAGGTGGAGGTTGTGTCGAAGCTTCTATTTGCGTATAGGAACTACATGAAGAGCAAGAAGCTTCATTTGATTTCCCTGTTCCTGAGCTAGGTGGAACAAATCGTTCTTTCTTTGGTACCCAAACTAGCTCTAGATCGGGTGTGTAACATTCCATGATTTTTTCCTTTCCGCGATTTTCAATTTGTTTTGGAGCCACAGGATTGGGTTTACATGGGCCAGGTGACAGGTTACACTTTACGTTTGGGCACCCAGATTTGATCATTTCCTTCATAGTATCCTTGGGCTTCCAATACTCGTTTAGGAATCCAACGCAACGTTTCTTTACATTTCTTGGAGTGAGTGGGACGGTTCTTACTAGGTTTCCATTTTTTTGCATCAACCATGCTCACTACAGAGGCTTTAGGGACCCACTTGTATGTTTTCTGTGTTATATTAGGATGGTTCTTGTGTGTCTCAAGCTTTCTTTCAACTACATCAGTTGAAGCTCTAGAGAGTTGGGCTATGGGGACATGTGGTTCAACCTCCTGGACATGCAATGTCTTGGGTTTTATTTCTTTAGGCAATATCTCAGGGACTATGGCTTGAGTGGTAGGGCTAAGAGTTGGTTTTTGCGTTGTAACACCCCCAGTCCCCCAATCAATAGTGCATTTGGTGGCTATCATCCACGTGCGGCCTAGGTTTATATTACCCTCCATAGTTCCAGTAGGCATGACCAAAAAGTCTTGAGCTACAATCCCATTGTCATAACTGACAGAAGTGTGCCAGATTCCAAAAACCGTAGTTTTTTTCTTGTTGACACCCTTGACTTGGATAATACTCTCAGATAGAGGTGGCTTCCCTAACTAACACCACACCCCATAGGATAGCAGATTATATTTAGCACCCGTGTCCAATAAGGCGTTATATAGCACTTTTCCATAGGCACTATTTAACTCAATGGGGTATCGTAGAGGTGTGTCAGAGTCCAACCCATCCTCTTCGATTTCCACGTGGAATGCATTTGTGACTCCAAGGTTAGCCTCTCGTTTTTGTCTTATACGTTGTTGTCGCTCCTTAGCCTCAGCTTGAGCTTGTATCTTGTTTAACTCGGTTTGTGCTTTGGCGGCCTTCCTTTGATGAATGGCCCGTAGTTCTTCTTGGCTTAAAGGATCATAATATCTTTTGAATTTACTCCCATTGAGGAATCCAATGGTTTCAACTCCATCAAGAGTTTCCACACGAAGGGTACCTTGTGGGGTAATTTCACATACTCTATATGGTCCTTTACCAGCATATTTCAACTTTTTCTTCTCTTTACGTACTCCATACATAAGGACTTTATCACCAACTTTGATGTCCTTGTCCTTCACATGGCGATCAAACCACTTCTTTCTCCTATCCTTTTCCACAAGAGCATTTTGCACAGCCAACTGTCTCTCTTCGTCTAGTTTTTCTAAGATATACAAACGCTCGGTTAAGGGGTTACCATTCCATCCTTCTTGCGAAGCTACCCTAAGACTAGGAATGACAAACTCCCAAGGCATAACCGCTTCTTGGCCGTATACCATTTTGAATGGCGTACAATTAATAGCCACTTTATAAGCAGTACGATAAGCCCATAGAGCAGATGTCAACTTCAAATCCCAATCAGTGCGATGAGCTTCTACCGTCTTGGTTAAAATAGAGATTAGAGTTTTGTTGGTGCTCTCGGCTTGTCCATTAGCTTGCGGGTGATAAGGTGTAGACTTATGGTGGGATATCATAAAGGTCGTGGTAAGCTCTCTTATTACCTCATTTATAAAATGGGTACCATTATCACTAACAATTTCAAAAGGGCAACCAAATCTTGTGATAATGTTCTCAAAAAGAAACTTAGCTGTTGTCCTCGCGTCAGCTTTTTGTGAAGCCTTAGCTTCAGTCCACTTTGTTACATAGTCCGTAGCAACTAGAATATATCGAGATTGAGTGTTGCGAGCTGCGGGACTAATTGGACCTACAAAGTCTAAGCCCCATTTTTCAAATGGTTGGGTTACTTTAATAGGATGTAAGGGCATTTTGTCTTTGCGCTGTGTGGTCTTGTAACGTTGGCACTCATCACACCCTTTTGCAAAAAGTGATGCATCCTTAAATAAAGTTGGCCACCAATAGCCTGATTGCAGCACCTTTCTAGCAGTCAGGTCTCCTGAAAAATGACCTCCTGCTATGCCCATATGTGCTTCTTGCAAGATATACAAATATTCATCCTCGCGGGCACAACGCCTAAGAATATCATCCTTGCCTAATCTATACAGAGTTCCGGCAATCAGACAATAGGGTTCACATTCTTTTACTAGCCTTCGAGCGATATCCTTACGAAGTTCCTTGGGTGGAAAACCATTAACTAAAAAGTTAACAATGTTCTCACTCCATTCAGGCATAGTCTCAACTATGAATAGGGAAGTATCGGGTAATTCATCATCAACTCCTGTAGGGGCTTCACCATTGGGTATGCGAGACAAATGATCAGCCATGACGTGCCTTTTACCGGGTCTCACTACAATCGTGAAATCAAACTCCAGAAGAATTAACAACCATCGTGTGATTCTTCCTGTGGAGCATGGCTTGTTTACCAGATACAGCAACGCTTGATGGTCCACATAAAATACAAACTTGTTTGCCAGAAGGTAGTAGCGAAATTTCTTTACTGCATAAACCATTGCCAAACCTTCTCGCTCTGTAGTGGTGTAGTTCCTTTCAGCATCGTTCAATTGACGGCTTGCAAAGCTAATGGGATAGTCCAATTTATGTTCTCCTGGTCGAGTGAGAACACACCCAATAGCAAAGTTTGATGCATCAATATGCACATGGAAAATGACATCCCAGTTAGGTGTCCTTAAAATCGGAGCACTTGCTAGTGTTTTCTTCAATTGTTCATAGGCCTGGTCACACTCTTCAGTCCATTTAAATTCAATGAGAAGCTTGTACAAAGGACGTGCTATCTCAGCGAAAAATAAAATAAACCGTCGATAATAACCCACGTGTCCCATGAACCTTTGAACTCCCTTGTAATTGGTTGGTGGTGGTAACTCTAGAATCACTTTAATTTTGCTCTCATCGGTTGAGATACCATTCTTGGATACTATATGCCCTAAAATAACTCCATGCTTGACCCAAAATTGGCATTTGAACGGGTTCAATGAGATACGATATAACCTACACTTTTCAAACACCTTCCGCAGACATGATAGATGTTCCTTCCAAGAAGAGTAAACACAAAGGTCGTCTAAGAAAGCTTCACAAAACTCTCTCAAATATTCTTTAAAAGCAGTGTTTATTAATCGTTGGAATGTAGCAGGGGCATTTGTTAAGCCAAAAGCCATCACACGAAATGCAAACACGCCAAATTCTGTGATGAAGGCAGTTTGAGCTTGGTCCTCTAGCGCTATCGTGATTTGGTTGTAGCCTGAGTACCCATCTAGAAAGCTATAAGCTTCCTTGCCTGCAACTCTTTCGAGTACATGTTCGGAATATGGTAGGGGATAATGGTCTCTTCTAGTAGCTGCATTAACTTTTTTGAGGTCCACGCACACCCTGAGTTTCCCATTCTTTTTTGGCACGATAACTATCGGAGACACCCATTCAGAGTGTTCAATAGGATATATGAACCCACATTTGATAAGCTTTTCTAGTTCTTCTTGAATGATTTTTGCGTACTTAGGATTCATCGGGTAGGGTCTTTGTTGTACGGGCTTCGCAGTGCTAATCATAGGGATTGTATGTTGGACCACAGAAGGTGGAACACCTTTCATATCATGGTATGTCCAAGCGAATACGTCCTTGAATTCCTTGAGAAGCTCTTTGAGGACCGCCTCTTCAACTTCTGTGAGGTCTTGGGCAATAAAAACAGGTTTTGATTCTTCACCGGGGTCAGCTAATTCTATTTCTTTAACTATTGCCGGACCATCATAGATTCCATTATTCCCATCGATAGGTATTCTTTGGGCTTTTGTGTACACAACCTTTGCTTCCCCTGTGGTGTAAGATTTGAAATGTTCTGGTGCAGGATGCAAGTCTGTGGATTCTGGTTGTGCTTTGGTTTGTGCTTCCATTTCTGCTTTCTTGTGTTGTCGAGCTAACTCTTGGTTTTGACGCCTCCTTGCAGTGCGGCTCAACCTTGGCTTGTCTATGATCTCTAATTGGGCTATGTCATGGGGTCGTGGTCTACACCACATAACATTTTGGAGATATTCACCCCAATTGTCTACCAATTTTCGATGAGCATCACATGCCCCTATATAACTGAGCCATTCTGCTGAGGATCTCTTCTTTTTTATCCTAGCACGTACATTGGCTCGATATCGACGCCTCTTAAGGTTTTTATTTTTCTTATTTGAGACCTGCTTTTGATTTGCATTTAGATCTGGCTCACCAAAGGAGTCCTCGTTGGTGTCCTCTTCACTCTCGGGGGAGCTATCATCGGTTGATGTGCTCGGTCCTTCCGAATGTTTTGACTCTAAACTTGCTCCACTCTCTAAGTCATGAGATTCAGAATCCATTTCACTCTGGGAGTCAGTGTCCAAGTCGTGTTGGTCAAAGTCTTCTATTGAGCTATCGGTGTCACTGTCAGTTTGGTCCACAATTGCCTTGCCCTTAGAAGATGCATGTATGGCACTTATCATGTTTAGAGGTGCAATTTGTGGTACCTCTTCCCCCTCTGGTGTGACCCAAGTGGTTCCTCTATTTCCCCAGGTATCTATGGTTGCAGCTAGGTGTACCCAGTCTACGTTGTCTGATTCCGTCATACCCGGTAACACATCCATGTAAGGAGAATCTTGGCTAATGTCTGTATCCTTCTTACAAGTGTAACAATATTGTAGCGGGGCCGAGTGAACGGTGGTGTCAGAGCGATGATCAATAATGGTTTTACTCCCTAAGGGGTGTACCTTACCAGTCACCAAATCCACTCTAAGGACAGAGTCTTGGAATTGCAAATAGACATGATTTTTAGACCAATCATGAACCATTTGTGCTTCCCTCATGAATGGTCGTCCTAAAATCATTTCATATGACATAAGGTGTTTAGAGAAATCCATTACAATGAACGTATGTCGTACCTTGTGTCCTAGAACTTTGATCTTAAGATCCTTGAGCATCCCCATAGGTTTGGCTATGGTACCATTTGCCATCTTTACCACAATGTTAGTAACACTGAGGCGGGGTTTTCCCATGGATTCCCAACAATCTTTTGTAACGATGCTAACTCCCGCACCACCATCAAGAATTCCCTTTATAGTTAATCCCTTGGTAGTGATGGGTAGGGTCGCATTAGACTCGTCGCCTTCAAAATACTGCCCTAATTCGTTAATGGGTACCTCGATCACAGACTCGTGTCCATCTAAGTCAAGTGATTGCACATGATTTTCCTCATCAATCATAATCGACTCAGGCCTATTTGGTTGCGCAAACTGCGGTAATCCCGTTCGTAGCTCTCCGTTAAGGAATGCTCGAAGTGCAAGGAATAACTCAGGATCTCCATACAGCTTTGCTATGATCGTGGTTCGGACCTCAGAAGACATGAAGTCCACTAGTTTGGCAACATTCATTGGCATTTTGCAGGGTGTAGGTCCTTGACTAGGAACTGGTGAGGATGGAATCTCATATTCCTCAATGGGATCAGGTATTCCTTCGTTAAACATCCTTTCCAACAAGAAAGGTGTATGCTCACTTCCTGATGCCCCGTCCTCACTCCCTTCTTGGATGATACTAGATATGGCTAACGGTCTATGGTTCATGTGGGGTGGATGAACTTGCGTGGGAAACACTGTGTCATGAATTTTGACATGCATGGGTTCTGGTTCTAGTTTCCTTTGAGTCTCCTCCACTAAACCTCTTAGATGTTTCACTTGCTCAATCTCGTCTACTGGGTTTGGGTACGTCCCAACCTTCTTTCTACGATTCTTCCCTTTTTGCCCCTGCGGTTTATCTTGGGGGTCTTGGATTGGATTTGGAAACACTTGTGGTGTTTTCAGAGGCTCTTTATGGTTTTCTCTTATTCGGTTTTCATTTGGTTCCATGTTACGGTTTTCTTTGTCGGTCTTTCCCTTTGTGGCATTGGTTCTAGTCTCCATTGTCTCGATTGAATCTGAATCATCCTCGAGGTCATTCATATACACGGGGTCATCTCCTGTTCCTATGTTTGTTTTGGAACTTGGCTTTGAATTTCCCGTATTCTGCGACCTCTTCCTTCGTGTCTTCTTTTTCTTTGCTTGGATAACTGACGCGGTATCTCTCTCTTCGAGGATATGGCCTGGCCCTTGAAGCATGGACCGTGTAATCGCATAAGCGAGTGCGATGGGTGGTATTGGCGATGTCACACTAGCAATTTCGACCAAATTTAGGGGTGTGATTTTAGGCGCATTTGGGTTATAGGGGCATTGGGCAATCAAGTGATCTATGCCACAACGATTACATGTGAGTATTGGCATTGCAGACGTGCTCCCTTGATTCATTTGCATATGTGCAGCATTCTTTTGCAGCCTAATAGGGCACTCCGCTGCCCGATGTGGTCCACCACACTCGTAGCATTGAAGAGGTGGCCTCCTAGCCTGGGTGTTGATATTTTGAGCTCTGGATGCGAGAGCAGCAGCTTGATAAACTGGCTTGACTTGCCCCCAACAATCTTCCATGTAGTATATAGGACACTCTTCCAATGTATCAAGTCCGTAGGCAATACTAGTGTCTATTTCCTCCTCACAACCATCTGCATAAGCATTAGATGGCTCGCAACCCACTTGGTTCATAGGGGCGACCCTTGGATGCGGGGGCTGCGGTCCTAGCACAGGAGGTGGTAACGGTGTAGCTTGTACAACATTTTGAGATCTAGGGACCATGTGTTGCAGTAGTTGCTCAACAGGTGGAGCAGGCATCAATACAGGAGCTCGAGGTGCATCTGTCCAGGCTACAGGTGGTCTATTTGCCATAATGCATTTGATCATTAAACAATCCTTAGCTTGGTGACCATACCTACCACATGCGTTGCAAGTTCCATTAAATTTTACTCTAAACGTAGGGCACTCACTAGTGCTATGTGGACCTAAGCAAATGGAACACCATTGTTGCTCCCTTCTTGGATACATGTGACTATTTTGAGGGGGTCGATTATCCTTAAGAGACTCTTGGATTGCCTTGGTGAGATCTGTCAAGAATGTCTCAAATACCTTTGGCTCATTGGCAATGGGCTTTGCAGTCATGGGTTCATACTCAATGGCTTGTGAGCTAGTGGATCTCGTGTCGGTAGACACCCTCATGCCTGCTATCATCAAGTTGTCCTCTAATTGGATTGCATTGGCAGTGACATCTTCCCAGGTTGTGATACCTCTAATCACTAGTCCATTATAGATTCCTTCATTCCTCAACCCTCGAATGAATCGATCAAGCAGTTGGTTACTGTTGAAGCGCTCATTTACAGGGCAGCGAGAGTTTAAGTGCTTTAGACGACTAATGAAGTCCCTTACTGACTCTCCTTCCTTACGTTCGGCCTTCTGTAGCTGAGATGCTACACCCCAAAGCACACCTTCTCGTATGTACTCCTTTAGAAACAACCTCCGAAGGGTAGGGTAGATTGTTTTCTCGTCCACCCTTAGGGTCCTATACCAATCTCCAGCCTTCCCACTTAATGTCAAGCTTAAGGCATTGCACTTATGTAGTTCGTTGCGTTCCCCTAAGGAATAACATACTTGTTCAAACACTTCAATGTGTTTTCTAGCATCTTCGTCCCCATTGAATTTTTGCGTGAGTTTGGCAATTTATACTGCCTTACTTCTAGGCTCTCTATCAGATGCATGACGCATATTTTCCGCGATAGATCGACCTATGGTTTGAGCAAACGCTGCCAAGTCACCTATGTGAGGAGGCAGGGCCGGTGGAGGTACTCTTGGAATCATATGTGGGAGAGGGACGGGTACCGGTCTTGGCATATGTGTGGATGATGCAGGATATGGAACATAACCGGGCATAGGTCCACTCGGATAAGGGCTAGGGAGCGGCACTCGAGGAGCATAAGCAAGTGGTACAATTGGAGGTGTGGGGGCCATGTGTGCATAAGGGTCTGGAGGCACATACGGTCGAGGCCCCATATTAGGTACTACGACACTAGGTAGTGGCACTGCGCTAACCGTAGATGTCATCGGTACATTCTCTGTCAGGCTTATCCCTGGAGTGAGCATTGGGTTTTCCTTAATAGAGGGTTGAGCCAAGTTAGGGAAGCTAAAGTTGTCGCTCGGAGGCTCAGATTGCATAGAGACCCCAGGTGAAATGACGTAAGGTGGGTCCATGGGGCTCATTAGAGGAGTCTCCATTTGTGATAGAGTAGGCTGTTGAGCCTTGCTCGTATCCAGAAATCTCATGGGGCCAGTTGAGAGTATATTTACCCCTCGGTTTTGCCTTTCTGATTGAATAATGCCATGGATAACATTACAGATCATTTTCTGTTGATCTTCGATGCTCGTGGCACTAGAGGTGGATTATACAATCTCTATCCATCCTACATGGTAGGCGTGGCCAGAGTGTAGATCCGTCAACACCTCAGTGTGGAGGTCGTATGTCCAATGATCATTAATGAACAATCCTTCTAGAGTCGACGTGTTAACGGTTTCTTGTGAGGTAGAAGCAATGTTGCTCCCCGTGGTTTTACTTGTTACCAACGGTACTCTAGAGGGAACTTCTGAAGGAGGCAGCTCAACAGGGCCTTCTTGCTAAGAAGTTGGCAGGATATCCACATGGACACTCTTTGGGGGTGTGGGGTCCACGTGCGATGTGAAAGGAGAGTCCACTTCCCCACCCCCTTCGTGTGCTTCATTTGCATCAGGTTCCGAGCGAGTAGCTCTACCTAATGTTTTCATGAAACGGCTAAACATACTAGTACTAGGCTGTGGAGCTTCGGGAGGTGCATGGCCTTCTCTCTCAGTGTTTTGGGTAGGGTATGCTTCCATGATTTTTGAGTCGGAGGAGGAATCACTAGCGGCTATTTTAGGGTCTTGGGTGGTGCTACCTTGTGTCCCCGCTGAGGGTCTAGAGCTTATCGTGGATGGGTAATGGGTGTCCGTATGAACAGAGGCACCCTCAATATGCTCGTATTCTAGCACCCGCCCAGAGCGTAAGTGCATGTGCTTTTGATACCCTAAGGTGTCAAAAAGCTGCTCTAGGAGGCCTTGTGACTAGTTTTTAGCGTGTTTTTTGTTTGTTTTTTTTTTGGCTAGATTTTTTAGAGCGTGTCGTGGAATGGGCCGTGTGATAGCTCGAAACGAGCGTATCGGTCAGAGGGTCGTGCCGTGCTTTACAGCCCTCCGTTTGGTCACTCTATGCCCTCGGAATCCCTAAAACTGTCAATTTCCAGTAGGGAACTAGGCCCAAACTAGAAAGTCTAAGGGTGCAAGTGGGAAGAGAAGGGAGGAGAGTGGAGGACTTGTCCCACATGCTCTCATTCTCTCTTGAGGGAGTAGGGTATATATATAAGAGTGAGTTTAGTATATATCATAAGACTGAAGACTGAGGCCTGGGCTAGGGCTAGGGCTAGGGCAGTCCAACCCGTACGTTTTTATAACTCACGTTTTTTATTTTTGAAAATTTAACCTCCCACTCACTCGCGTTTTTATTTTTCGGTTTTTTTTTTCACGAATTTTATTTATTTATTATTATTATTATTTTTTAAAACAATTTTTTTTTGAAGATATTATTTGGTACGCGTTGACCTCACCTAATTATTTATTGTCCCACCTACCTACTGACCTGCTAATCAGTGGTTCACCTAATTACTAACCTGCTTAATTAACTAAATGTGCGCCTAACTGTGCACAAACCAGAAAACACAGAAAACACAGAAAATGCAGAAACTGAAACTTGACAGAACTGTGCAGTGAAAACACAGAAAATGCAAAAAAGGCAAGAAATGCTAACTGTGTGTAAACAGAAAAACAGAATTTTGCTAACTGTCTAACTAATACTAAATGTACGCAGCAGAAAACACAAAAAATGCAAACTGTGCGCAACAGAAAAACAGAATTAACAACTTGCAGAAAAATACGCCTTCCTCTCCCTCTTCTTTCCTACTGCAAACCACTCATACAAGAAGCACAAAGTGCCTCTTGGGCTTAGTGCAGGGCTATTCCCCGGCAGCGGCGCCAAAAATGTGCGCTCCTTGCCGCACTGTCGAAGCAAGGGACTTGCCGATACACCATGTACGAGCCGCAGACGGCTCCAAGCACACAACTAGTTTAACTAGTAAGCTCAAGAGGGCAATGGTGTGTCACTCACCGCCTTATGCTCCTGCCGTAGAGGATTCCTCGCCGCGAAGAAGAGGGAGACGCCGCTACGCCGCGCTCAACCGCCTCGCCGCCGTCGTGCCGCCGCAACGCTCGATCGCACACACACTCTCACACACTCTCTCTCTCTCTCTCTCTCACACGCACACACACAAGGAGATGGTGAAGGAGAAGGTGGAGATGGAGCAAGAG
The DNA here is from genome assembly GCF_014529385.1 of Adiantum capillus-veneris. Lineage (NCBI taxonomy): Eukaryota > Viridiplantae > Streptophyta > Polypodiopsida > Polypodiales > Pteridaceae > Adiantum > Adiantum capillus-veneris. Next base: position 82,335,673 of record NC_140959.1, on the reverse strand, counting down.
CAGCTTCTATTGCACAATGAGAGAATGACTCAATTTTAGGTTTAATTGGCTTTTATGTGAGCTCACCCCATTCACACTTGGGCGCCCATGCTTAGCCAACTAACCCTAGCATGTTCGTGTTAGAGTGCGCCTCTCATCGGCGATCACTCTACCTTTCCCTATTGGACCGACAAGCCCGGTGCCTGACTCTACTTAAATAAATAATACGGTTACAGTGTCCGTCGTAGGCGATAGGGTGTCCGTGAGCCACGAGGGTTAACACACACACACACACACACGATGTAGAGAGATGTAGAGAGAGAGAGAGAGGGAGGGGTGGGGGGGGGGGGGGGGGGGGGGGGTGGAGATGGACATAATACCTGCGCAGCAGGTTTCGGCCAAGATCTGAGCAGGTGAAAATGGCCCCTGCGTGCGGGTTTCACTTTTTTTCCCCAAATTTTTTTGCGTCGCTACACGTGTGGATATACGCGTCGATATACCCGTGGCAAATAAAGCCTTTTCACGCGTATATCGACGCACATTGCTACGCGTATATCGACGTGTATAGCGACGCACGCTAATTACGTCGATATACACGTGGAAAAGCATGGCCGTCGATATATACGCGTCGATATCTTCATGTAGTGTTGTAGTGACCCTATCTAACCGAGCGTGTGAGCATGAAGCGCTCACCTCTCCCTCCTGCCAAAAGCACCTGACTGTGAGCCTGTCTGTACAAAGCTGACACCCCTATTATCCAAGCATCTAAGAAGCCCATCCTGCGGAGAGTGCCCTCTAGAAAGTCCCAGTCAACTCGATCGTATGCCTTCTCAAAATCGAGAAGAAGAATCACAAGGTCCTCACCACGGAGCCGTGCCAGGGAAGAAGCCTCTTAGAAAGTAAAGATGTTGTCAAGGATACTGCGTTCCTTGACAAAACCTGTCTGAGTCCCATGTATAAGGCTCTCTAAAAGTTGCTGAATCCTCAAACTCAGAGCCTTGGCAAGAATTTAGTAGGCTGAGTTGAGGATGGTGATAGGGCGCCACTGTCGAATCTCATCCAAGGAGCCACCCTCCTTGGGAATGAGGTAGATCAGGCCCTCACTCATGCTGTTAGGCATCACTCTTGTGTGCAAAATGTACTGAAAAACACTACAAAGATTTGGGCCAAGCAGGTCCCAGTACTCCAAGAAAAAGCTGGGAGTCAACCCATCCTCACCTGGACAACTACCACGAGGGAGGGCCCTAAGAGCCGTGGGTAGCTCCTCAAGCTGAAGTGGCATCTCTAGCCTCTGGCGCATCTCCTCTGTCTCACAAGACATGGCATCTGTGCCCAAACCTGCTCCCTGCATGCATCCTGCCGCTCTGACTGAGGCTCAGCCGACAGTAAGTCATGGTAAAAGTCAGTAGCAACTGCACGCATATCCTCGGCCTCACAAGCAATTGACCCATCGGGCCTCCTCAACTGAGTGACCTTGGCATGTGAGTGCCGAGGTCCAACTGTCTCAAAAAAAGCACCAGTCACTTTGTCACCCACCTGAGTCCACTGAGATGCCTGTCGGTGAAAGGCAAACTCATGACGCCTCTCCTCTGTGCTAGCAAGCTCCTGTCGAGCCTGCTATAACTGCTCCTCCAACCATGGACTGTCTGGATGCTGCTCCTGCATCCTCTGTAGTGAATCAATGCCTTGTCTGAGACGCTGCTCCGCCTCTCTCGCTGCAGCCCGGCGAGCCAGAGACTCCTGAAGAAAAAAGTGGCTAAGCAATTCAGCATACATCTTATGTTGCTGTGATGGGCAAACCACACAATTAAAAAAAAAGCCTCTGCGCCCATAGCAGCCCGACCACTGCCCTGGCGCCCCTTCTTGTTTGTCACCCACCTCACCTGAAGTTTCGCCCCCCCCCATGCCCTTGCTGAATTGAGGGCTTCATCCCCCCCGCCCCCCAACCTAGGCTTAGGCTCGAAGGAGCTCCGTCTCAGAGACTGTGATTAGAGGCCACAAAAGAGAAAGAGAGAGTTAGAGAGAGCGTGAGCTTGGGAAGTTCTGTGCAGGAGGAGGAGCACAGTGCAAAAAAATGAAACAAGTGGGAGAGCTGCGCTAACTTAGCTTGGTGATTATAAAGAGAAACAAAGAGAATCCCTCAAGATTTTGCTTATTTTATGAATAAAATCGAGTTGGTACCCCTTACCCTTAGTACTAGCATTTGTATAATGTCACTGATATCCGTAGTATGCGACTATGCTGCGGGTCTCGGTTCTTACTTTCCCAAAACTGTGGGAATTTTGCTGAGCTTACTCCTGCTGCCTTCATGTAACTATGCTGCGATGCCGAATGCTTGCTCGTCGTTTGCAAGAGCATACGATAGCATGGCGAGCTCACCTCTCAGACGCTTCAAGGCCCGCAAAGGTCAGCGATGCAACAACACCTCTCTCTCTCTCTCTCACACACACACACACACACACACACACACACACACACACACACACACACAACGTTGACCTCATTTTATGGTCTTATAGATGTCTCCGCATCGTCCATGTAACAGGCCTCTCAATCCCGACTAAATTTTGCAATGAGTTTGTGCATAGTGTGGTGTGTGGGTGCAACCAAAACTGGACTGGATGTGACCGGCTCACATAGAGAGTTGAGTCGAGATTAAGCTTGGTGCAACTTTTCTTGAGTTTTCATGTGTCGTTTATGCATGGCAGATTAACAACAGTGCATATATGATAGTTGAAAGTTTGAGGTAAAAGGCTGCATATCTGGAGTCATGACATAAACTCGATGTGCACAACTTTGTGTTGATGCTCATGTGTGTCAGTTGGTATGGGAATACCTACTATTGAGCACTGATGACGTTAGTGCGGATGCTGTAGTATTTTGCCACTAATATGCTTGATGAAGCTGAAGGTTTAGTGTCTTGTGGATGATTATATGAGTCTACGACTTGCATTTCCCTCTATATGTGAATCTGGGCTTTTTCCTGGATCTGACTAGCTTTACGTTTGTGCTGGAAAACTTGTGGTTTTTAGCTTGTTGAAAACTTGTATGTTTGCTATATAGTTCGGGACTTTGGAGCTTTGGCGTCTTTCGGATGGCTATGGAGGTATGTGTGATAAGAATTACGTTGGCCTATCTATGTTATTTGTCTCTGACATTTTTGAGAAAACTTGTGCTGCTGGAAGTAGGGCGAAGGTGTTTTGGTTGTCTCATAGATCAAAAGGAAAGATCATCCAAGCAAGAACAAGTTTTGTTAGCTACTTTAAAAGAGATCTCCAAAACTTTTGGAGTTGAAGCGGTGACGTGGTTAGGAAGAGCCACTATGGCAAAAGCTATTCCAGTCGTTCCAACTGGATCTTTGACTCTTGATAGTGCTCTTGGTATTGGTGGTTTGCCCAAGGTAAACTTTTGGCATTGTTGAAGGTTTGCAAGGAGGAAAAATTCTGTAAGTTGTTTTTAAGTACGAAGATGTGGACATGGTAAAGGAATTTTTTTCTCAATTGAATGTGGGCATGATATAGGCTGATTCTCATTTCTGAGCTCTTTGTGCATTAACTTAGACTATGCTATCGATCATTGGGTTAATCCCGCTTTCACTTCACTTGGTGACCTCGGATGGAGGACATTCAACATGTGAAGCGCGTTGGATCCTAGGTTAATTTGATTAAGCTTTGAGCTCATAGAACGTATGGAAGGAACAAAAATCAAGAGGTGTAAGCCTAAAGGCTAAGACGGATCTTAGATCTCTTGACTCTTTTTTCTAGTCGGCAATAAGGTCCAAATAATTTGCCTGGTACATCAGACACTTCGCATCAAGGATTTAACACGAAACACAGTAGAGCATCACATGCCACACGAATGCAAGAACCACAAAATAGCCTCACAGAGTATATAGTTGCCTAGAACAGCAGACACCCACATGAAGGAGCTAACATAAAACCAAGCTCACCAAAAATTCTTGTGTAGCATGTGATGCTCTAGTGGGCTTTATGTTTGCTCCTTTATATGGATGTATCAAAATCCAGGAAAATTATTTGGGTGTTATGTCTGTAGACAGGACAATTTAGACGTTACAATAGTGCCGCGTTGTTGGCCATTGCCTACAGTAGTGTGCTGTGCAGCTAGCTTTCATTTTCTAACCAAACATGCAGTTTATTCACTCACCAGGTTGATGTCTCTTTTGGTTCATTCGATAGGGTCGTATTGTGGAGATTTTTGGTCCTGAAGGTAGTGGGAAAACGACATTGGCACTACATATTATTGCAGAAGCCCAGAAAATTGGAGGTGCTCAATTTGATTGTTTCTAGGTCTTACTAACACACTGACCTTTGCTTCTTACTCTACAAGAAACTTCACTCTCGAGAAAAGTTATGGTCTTCTCTTCCCAATAATATATCCTTTTGACATTTCTGTTTGTGAACAGGACAGTGTGTCTTCATTGATGCAGAGCACTCCTTAGACTGTGCGCATGCAGAAGCATTGGGAGTTCAAGTGGGGAGCTTGCTTGTAGCACGGCCTGAGAGTTCAGAGGAGGCTTTTACTCTTATTGAGCAGCTCATACGAAGTAAACCAATTGATGTTATTGTAGTTGATAATGTAAGGTGGGGTTCTCTTGTATGTGTACAATGAAGTAAGGAAGAGTCCTTCAGGTTGTCCTCCTGGTGTGCTATTTTCATGTTGACTGCAGGTAGCTGCACTCTTTCATAAAACTGAGGTATCGGAAGAAACCAATATAGCATTGCAGTCTCGTTTATTGAGCCAGACTCTTAGGAAACTGACACATAGCATCGCGGTAAACAAAACGCTTCTGATATTCATAACCCAGGTGTATAAACAGAATGAGGGTAAAGGTTTCTTTTTGTAGGACGTTATTGTGAGTGCTGCTCTAAAAACATGTTTGAATGTAGACAAGATCAAAGATCAATGCCCACGGCTATGCAGGCCGAGAAGAGGTCACTTCTGGTGGCATTGCTTTGAAGTGTTACTCATCGGTTCGCCTCAATGTTCAAAAAAGAGGACAAGTCAAGAACATTGATCAGGTCTGACTTTATATCCTTTGCTTGTATGAGTGCCCGCAATGCACGTATGTTTGAGGGTTCCCTGTGAGGATTGGTATTATGTGTGTTGTGCATGCTTCATTCCTTGCATGTATGCTTGTGAGGGTGCGCGCACGTGTGAGTAAAGGTGCAAGAGAGTGTGTTAGAGCGAGCAACCATGACTGCGGGTGTGTGTGCACGCACACCTCTGTAGGTCATGGAATGGGATTTAGGATGGCATCATGAATGACCTACAGATGCACACGTGTTGGGGAGTGCCCTTGTCTTGTGGACATGGGCTATGAACGTAGGGAAAATATTTTAAGGTTGATACAATTTGGCAAAGGGATGTATCACATAGGATAAGCCTGTGCTTAAACAACCACCTGTTGGAGTTTTTGAGGTCATCTCCAGGGTCTCCCTGTCTAGATCTTGTGAGTGAGCTTCTTTGTGGCTGTGCCCGCCCTTGTGATGTGTTTCCAGATTCTAGGCATTTGGGGGATTTTCCAGTTTTTGTCCGGCTGGCCACTTGTTTGCCTTTTTGTTGGATCCCAAACACAGATGAGCCCCCTCTCGATGCAAAAACGCTGATTCCGCGACGAAAACACAGCCGCAACTGGCCCTTCTTCTGGCTGAAACATGCAGCATCCAACAGCCCCTCCTCGTGCTCTGGATCCACTAGGAATTGTCGGGCCTAGGCTCTGATACCATGTCAAAGTGGAGAGAGAGAGAGAGAGAGAGAGAGAGAGAGAGAGAGAGGGGACAAACCTTGTGGGGCACAACTCTGCAAACTCGAGAGAGTACAAGGGTGTAACACAATAGAATGCCAGAATGGGAACGCCTCCCCCTCTCCCGAGATAGGGGGCCTGCAAAAATGCCCAACAGAGCATTGGCCCCTCAACTGGGCGCCCTTGGGATATTTCTTTATTCATTGATCAAAGTTGAGGTTACAATTGTTGGAGAGCCCACACACTCTCTCTGAGTCATCCATAGAGTTGCAGTCTGATCTGGATTATCCATGATGGCAACCCTGGAAATGGCTTTTAACAAAGAGCATTTTCTTCACACTGAGGATGGATTTATTTTACGGTTGAGATACATGCATTCACACCTATCACATAGGTTTCAATGTGTCATTGAAGAGTTTTGCACCTCCTCCCATTAGCTACAAATTGAGACAAGTAGACATACTTTGGTACCTCTGGAGGACCCGATATGCTAGCTATGCAAGTTAAAGCTTGAGATACAGGAGCATTACGTATGTCTATGCCTGGTATGTTATGAGGTAGGAGACGATTTCATTTTCTCTTCAGCAAGGGCTTTGGGTGTCGAGGGCGATGGATTACATTGATCAGAGGTGTCTTGGGCTTTTCTTTCTAGAGTCACGCAGACACAGACATGCTTTATTATAAAGTTTGACACACTATAGCGGAGGATGCAGGTGACCGATTACTTCCAAAGTAGCAACGCCCTATTGCATGATGAATCCCATGACAACGTTACTATGTGAAGGAGTACGAGCGGAAGTGCGACGGGAGAGAGAGTGCGAGAAGAAGAGCACGACGATATGGTGAACTCGCTCTATTGTAATGTGTAGAGCATAGTGAGTTCTTATTAGGTTTTTACAAAAGAATATGCGTACATACCTGGTGGCCCGCCCACTTACCTGGGCGACCACATTGGGCTTTATACCCCAACAACCTCCCACTTAAAGTCCAATGTGGTACTTTAAGTGTGAGAGAAGCTACTATACAAGAGATGTAGAGAAGTGATGTACTACCCTACACCTAACTGCTTGCGAAAATGCGCAAAGCTCTATGAGGGAAGTCCTTTTGTAAGTAGATCAGCAGGATTTTCTGTGGTGTGAACTTTGACAAGCTGAAGTTGCTTATCCTCGAGCATTTCCCTGATGAAATGATACTTCACATCCACATGCTTTGTCTTTGAGTGATAAACTGGATTGCGAGCCAATTGTATAGCACTTTGACTATCACAATATAACACAGGCATCTCTTCTTTGATTCCCAAATCTGTTACTAGTCGATTAAGCCAAATTGATTCTTTGCATGCCTCTGATGCTGCAACATATTCAGCCTTTGTAGTAGACTGAGTAACACAATCTTGTAATCTAGAACGCCATGATACTGCTCCACCAGCCAATGTAAAGACATACCCTGACGTAGACCTTCGGTTGTCTAAGTCACCTGCATAATCTGAGTCTGTAAAACCCTTTACACTTAGCTCCTGACTCCCATAGCATATACGCATACTCTTTGTAGCTTTTAGGTATCTCAATATTCCTTTCACTGCCTCCCAATGTTTCTTGCCTGGGTTTGACATGTATCGACTTACTACTCCCATTGCAAATGCAATGTCTGGGCGAGTAGCAATCATTGCATACATCAAACTACCCATTGCAGACGCATATGGAATCTTATCCATTTCAGCCTGTTCTTCCTCAGACACGGGACAATCTTGTTTGCTAAGTTTCACATATGGTGGCAATGGAACACTCAGTGCCTTTCCCTTCTCCATATTGAAACGTTGCAAAACCTTGTCAATATACTCTGTTTGAGATAACCAAATCAACTTCTTTGATCTGTCTCTCTCAATGCGCATATGAAGGATATGACTTGCCTCACCCATGTCTTTCATGTCAAACGATTTTGCCATCTTTGACTTCAAAGCTGAAATTTCTTCCAAGTGCTTGCCAGCAATCAACATGTCATCCACATACAAAATAAGGATCAGCCAACTACCATCCTTAGCCTTCTTTGTATATAGACAGTGATCGAACTCACTACGTTTGTAGCCTTGAGAAAGCATAAACTTGTGGAATTTATGGTACCATGCCCTCGGTGATTGTTTTAAGCCATAAAGACTCTTTAACAACTGGCATACCCAATCTTCGTTGCCTTTCTCAACAAACCCTTCTGGCTGCTGCATGTAAATTTCCACATCTAAATCACCATGCAAGAACGCTGTCTTGACATCCATTTGGTGCAACACCAAATCTAATATGGCAACCAATGCAAGAAAGCATCTCAATGTAGTCATCTTGACCACCGGAGAGAAGACTTCATCAAAGTAAATGCCTTGTTCTTGCTTAAAGCCCTTGGCAACAAGCCTTGCTTTGTACTTTGGCTGACTATCATGAGCGGGGATCTTATACCTGTAAACCCATTTACAAGGTAGAGCCTTTTTGCCTTGTGGTAATTTAACTAGCTTCCATGTCTTGTTTTTATGCAGAGCTGTCATCTCTGACTGCATGGCCAATTGCCAATTCCCGGAGTCCTTCATTTGCACTGCTTCCTTGTAACATGAAGGCTCATTGCAATTAGTCAACATGACATAGTTCATAGATGGAACAAACCTATCAGGAGGTCGCGTGACACGTCCAGATCTACGCACAATAGGTGGCTCAGGCTCAGCCACAACCTATGGTCCACTCTATCCTGCCCTTGCTCCTCTTGAGCCCTGACATTTTGTCTTGCACTTGTAGGTCCATCTTCTTGGAAGACAACTCTTCTAATCTCCTCAACCCTCTCTGGTTTAGAATGATATTTGGATTCATTAAAGTGAACATCATTGCTGCGGACAACCTTTCTGGATTCGGGATCCCAAAGTCTGTACCCCATCTCACCAGAATTACCATAGCCTAGAAAGATGCACTTTCTACTCTTTGGCTCAAGTTTGTTCCTAAATTCCTTTGGAATGTGAGTATATGCCTCGCAGCCAAAGACTCTGAGATGCTTGTATGAGGGCATTTTGCCTGACCATACCATCTCTGGCACTGAATCCTTCTGCAAAACCTTGCTAGGAGATCTGTTTACAAGATGAACAGCTGTTGATACAGCTTCAGCCCAAAACCCATTTGGCAGCTGTGCATTAGACAACATACTTCTGACCTTCTCTTGTATGGTCCTATTCATCCTCTCAGCAACACCATTTTGAGGAGGATTGTAAGGAGCAGTAAGTTCACGTTTTATACCTTTTGACTCACAAAAGTCTTGAAAGGCCTTTGAAACATACTCTCCACCATTGTCAGTGCGTAAGCATTTAAGCTTCTTGCCACTCTGATTCTCCACAAGTGTCACAAACGTTTTGAAAACACTAAACGCTTCATCCTTGTGCTTGAGAAAATAAACCCATACTTTCCTCGAGTAATCATCTATAAATGTCATAAAGTAAGAAGCTCCCCCTAGAGATAGGTTAGGCATAGGTCCACACAAATCACTATGAACAAGTGCCAACTGTGTATCTCTTCTACTGCTTCTATGCTTATGTGGCTGCTGTGTTTGCTTACCATACAGACAATGTTCACAGAATTCAAAATCATTAAATGAAAAGCCAGGCAAATAACCAGAACGAGACAAGATTTCCATTCCCTTCTTGGACATATGTCCTAACCGGCTATGCCACAAAGAAACGTTCGGCTGCTCGGTTACATTGATTACATTTTTAGAGACATTTGATACATAAATCATGTAAAGTCCTCCAGACTTTACTCCATGTGCTACTGTCATAGAACCCTTGGATATCTTCCACATGTTCTGTCCAAAAGTGGTGACGTAGCCAGCATCATCAAGTAAACTTGTGCTGATCAAGCTCTTTGTAATTGCGGGAACATGTCTCACATTCTTCAGCGTGAAAGAAGAGCCATTCTGAAACTTCAATTGAACATCTCCAACACCTAAGATCTCACATGTCTGCCCATTGCCTAGCCGAACATGATCTTTAGTGGTCACATAAGAGGTAAACCACTCCTTGTTTGGAGACACATGAAGTGATGCCCCTGAGTCTATAATCCAGTCACTCAGTGCATTTGCATCAGATGCTGTAAGAAGAGCTGAGTCCATTGTATTCTTCAAGAAGTAGATGTCTCCTGACACTAGACTGTCATCTTCTGCAACAGTGTTTGTCACATTTATTTCTTGAATCTTCACTGAGGACTTGTTCTTCTCACCATGGTCTTCAGCTTTCTCTTTGCCTTTTTCTGCTTTCCATTCTCTGCAGTCTCTTTTCATGTGACCCTTCTTGCCACAATGGTAGCATTCTATGTCACTCTTGCCTTTAGCACTGCGGGACTTGCTACGAGACTGATTCCTATTTCCACCTTTGTACTTTTCTTTGGTCCTTCCCCTGACAACTAAGGCTGTTCCTTTGCCTTTGTCCATTGTCTTTCTATTGGTTTCTTCAGTAAGCAGACTTCCTTCTACACCGGCTATGTTCAAACCATCTGGAGGTGCATAATTACTCAAAGCTGTGCGAAAAGTGTCCCAACTTTCCGGCAATGTGATCAACAGGAACATAGCTCTAAGAGGTTCATCAAACTTGACACCTTGAGCTGACAACTGACTATAGATTGTGTTGAATTCATTCAGATGATTGGACATAGGTGTCCCTTCTTTCATCTTCAAGTCAACAAGCTTCTTAAGCCAGTATACCTATGAAGCTGCACTCTGCTTCTCATAAAGATCACTCAGCTTTAACCATGCTTGATAAGCCGACATCTCGTCTGCTACATTGAAGTAAACGCTTTCTGCCAAAGTCAGCATAATGGTAGAAAGTGCCAATTCATCCATTTCGCTCCATTCATCTTCGTCCATATCTTCTGGTTTTATCCCCTTGAGCTTTATAGGTTTTATCTGCTTCTTTTGTACCAACACGTGCCAAATCTGCTTCTTCCACAATGGGAAATTGGTTTGCATCTAGCTTCTTAATATTGTAAAGAGCAGTGTCCTGTGATCCAGCCATAGCTACGCTTCACAGTGGTTTACTGTCCTGGGAAAAATTCGGCAGAGTTTCCCCTGTAAACTGACCTCTGAACCAATATCAACCTGTCAAATGAACCAAGAAAGCTTCAGATTCTGCATAAATTTCGGCAGAGTCTCCTTTGTAAAATGGCTCTGGTGTACTCAAAAAACAGACCAAAAAACAGCTCAAAAAACAGTCTCTCTGACACTGTAAGCTGCGGGTAAACCTGTACTGCACCTGTACTGTCTCTCGCTGTCCTGTCTTTGTCCTGTAAGCATACACTGTGACAATGCCTCAATGGCAGTAAAGCAAAGATGCAATCCCAACTATCTAACTCACAATCAATACATCCTAGCTGCCTATCTAAGGGTGCTCGAGGGATCGCTCCAAGACCTGTATCACCGAAAGGATCTCAACATTCGAGAATCCCCCAGCTCAATAAAACCTCACTCGACCCTCAACAAAGGCTGCAGTAAATCTGACAGTACATAGACTTCCCACAAAGTCATACATCCACAAATTTCCCACTGTATGCTGTAACCGTTGCGGCGGTTGTTTGCTACGTGACTCACAGCCAGCAGACCCTCAACAGACATACATCATCTCTGACAATACTTTCCATGTGGAAGTACCTGCAATGTCAGGATGAAATCTGGAATATCAAGCAGGCAAACACAAGCTACGTGATGAACTAGTGGATGTCGCCTACAGTCTGTGTAGATGCGCCCGTGTCGTATGTGACACGCCTCCAAGAACTGTGAGCCGTCCTTCGATGTGTAGACAGCCACAAATCAACACTCTGGGAGTGTCGATATCCTCAGCACCTGTAGTCGTAGGCCGAAAACCCCAAATTTGCAGAGTCGGATATGCACTCGCTGAGACCACGTAGTCGAAAATGGCATGCGCAGAACTTTGTCGAAGCCGAACGGTGACCGAGATGACCGAGATAACCTGTGTCTTTGCCTGTCGAATTTCACTCCGATCTGAGCTGGTGACTCTAGCCTCCTGTAGTGCTGCCCCGAGCCTCGATTTGAGCTCTGATACCAGTTGAAGGAGTACGAGCGGAAGTGCGACGCGAGAGAGAGTGCGAGAAGAAGAGCACGACGATGTGGTGAACTCGCTCTACTGTAATGTGTAGAGCATAGTGAGTTCTTATTAGGTTTTTACAAAAGAATATGTGTACATACCTGGCGGCCCGCCCACTTACCTGGGCGATCACATTGGGCTTTATACCCCAACACTATGTTCATGGGAATCTTCTGGATAGAGTTATGGGGACTAGCAGTGTTAGGTGTGCATAATCTTGAGAGCCAAGGGATGGAGAAGGAGTTGAAGTGCAGAGCACGAGCAGTAGAGGGAGACGAGGAAGCTACGTGCAAGGAATACAAGTGAACTGCATGTTTTCCTAGCTATTAACTTTGATGCATGATTTAAGGCTAAATTCTATAGTGGCGTACACTCAATTATCCAACAAGTAGATTTTGATGCCCTTGTCCCTCTTGCAGATCAAGGATATAATGAGGTTATTTCATGTCCAATCCTGTACTCTTTATTGCTCTGTTTTTCTGGTTTTCTCTCTACATAAGTATGTGCGTGTGATTACGCACATACTTTTGTCGAAATATATTGAGTCAGTAATTATCTCTATTTATCAGCAAATTGATTTTCAGCTCAACTAAGAGAGCATTAGTTATCTGACTTATGAAAAACGTTTTTCAATTCCATTAGTTTATGAGTCTAGGCCAAAACAAGGACACCCTGAGTAGGTGGGTCTGGGTGGTATGGGGCCCTCAGTCATGGGGTGCTAGTGTGATTCTAAAACACTGCCCAACTAGGGGTGCTACCAGATGGTGCCTATGGTTGGGTAGTTCTGCCGAGAATGAGGCGAAAAGTGATAGGACAAAAGCTGTTGTACCTGTAGTAACTCATCCTATAGTGGAATATGTCCAAGTAGCTAGGAGATCTTCCTCATTCATTTAGAGTGCGGATGTTGTTAGTGTGGCTGTCGTATTTTTCATCATTATTCTGGAGTCTGCATGATTAACTTGATGGTTTTATCGTCTTTTGGTTCACTACTATCAGTTTACAGCTTATACCCTTATGGTTCAATTTGGGCTTTTCCTTGTTCATTTAGGTTTATGCATCATTATGTGGATATTTTCTTAATTTTCTTGCCTCCCAATAATTAATACATCATTCTTGCAGATAATTAATACCATGGTCAAGGTAGTCAAGAACAAGCTTGCACCACCATTCAAAACTGCGGAATTTGAGATCGAACTTGATAGAGGCATCTCCAAGGAAGGTGAAGTTTTAGATCAAGCTGTGAAACATGGAGTTGTCGAAAAATCAGGAAGCTTGTATTTCTACAATGGGGTGAGGATAGGTGATGGCCGAGAAAATGCAAAGAAATTCTTAAGGGGGGATGTAGAGTTACAAGAGACTCTGACCGTGTGCGTCAAAGAGAGGCTGGCAGGTCGAGCAATTGAAGTTAGAGATGGCCACTGAGAGGCTTTGCTTCTCTACTATTTGGCACCAGATCCAATGGGGTGGTTGTGCTGATATGTACCAAAAAATCCTGTCGAGCTTAGATAATGTCCCTGGCTCTTTGTAAATTTAGAAGGCAAGCTATGTTACGAAGCAACCGGTTATTAAACACTCTATTCTTTGATTTAGACACCACCTTACCTTGGATCATGTGCATGTTTCTCAGCAATGTAATTGTCAGCTTATGCACATGGTTTTCTCAAGACTTTTGAGGCCTCTCTCTTTTGAAGGATGTCAACCCTTGATGCGAAGTGCAGCCATTCTTTAGTGCACAAATGATTACACCTCTCGTGAGGTGGGCCTCCGTGAATGTTATCCAACCTTAGAATTTGACCATGGCAGATTATGGCCGGCCATACCTCTTTGTAGTAGGCAATATTAGCCACCTTGAGGCCCTAGGCTCTGAAGCTATCTAGCAAATCAAAGCTAAATTGCAAGGTTTCCCAATCAACCCTTTTGCTAAACTATTGTTTGATGCAGAGCCGACTTGCGAGTTGCCTATAGAAGGATTACACTATTAAAGTCACTGGTCTGATTTTGCCGAAGTTGAAACGAATCTATTCACTTCTTATCTAGTTGTAGTATGAATAGAGTGGTGTCTTATTTCAATTATGTATGCTCCATAGAGTGTTTTGTGAGTTGCACTTAGAAACCATGGTTTGGCCATGGTGTCCAAAAGCTCCCTTATGTGGAAACACCTAAAGTACTTCCTTATGTAGCTGCTGAAAATAGTCCCGCATTATGTTGTCGTTTGTGAAGACTCTAAATTTACAGCTCTTTTTCATCTTCTAACATAACAAGATGGCAAAGAGAGTTTGTGGCCCACTACTCAAATGCCTCTTTACAAAAACAGGGGAGGAAAAAAACAAGATGTCAACTCTCTCAGTGTGCCCTACTTAATGGCCCTCTTAGCAAAAAAAGAAGAAAAAAGGTTTGCCATCATTAACTTGCGAAATTGGTCAACGATCTTTATCCAATGGTCCACATTTGCTCCCAATGTACAATGCTGGCTGCATAAGGCCAAAAAGAAATCCCAAGGCCCTTGCCATGTACTGGTTTAATAATTTCATGTTTCTTGGTTATGCTATCTGATTATACCGATTTTGAGGACAATCCTTGAGTTTTCTAGTGCATATGCCACCCTAGATCAAAGAACTTGTAAGTCATGAGAATAATTGTGCGTGGTCTGATTGGTGATTTGGATATATGACTGATGTCTAGGAGGGAGTGGTCTTGATAGAGAGTACATAATCAACCAAAGAGTCAAATGAAAAGAGAGTAACTTGTCCTTCATATCGATGCTTTGTGCTCTCATAATTACATAGTTTAAGTATCCATTGTGCTTGAGTGTAGTGTTTGCTAACATAGTAGGGGTTCAAATGACTAACATTACTCAAAAGTGGTGGATGAATGCCATCATATGAAAAGGGAGGTGCCTCATTGTGGTGTACAGAAGCATATGTGCATGTGCCCATGTGTTGTGTGTACGAGAGAGACGAAAGGGGATGCTTAAATAGATATGTGATGCCTAAAAGACCCCATGACTCCAGAAAATTGCGTACTTGTATGAACCACAAAAAACTGATGTACAAAATGCTTAAAATGTAAACAAGAAAAAGTGAATAAATAGCATATATCCCAAAGCTTAATCTCTAGAGTAGGCTGCCATCATAAGTACTATCCCATAAACTCTCTCATGGGCCACTATAAATACTATCTCATAAACTCTCAAATGGGCCAAACACCATGGCATTAACCTTCTCCGTTGGGAAGAACCTTGTAGGAGGTGCTCTAAAGATCTCAATAATGAAGATTCACCAGTACGTCTGGTAGCTTAGTGTGGGGCTTGTGAAATTGTATCAATAAGCACATCCGCTCCAAGATTGCAAGGCGGTCCTGTCAAGACACAAGTCCTAATGAATGGCATATGGTGGCTACTTGCACCTAACTACCTAAACACTATGAGCCTAAGGGTTAGGATCCATCCTAAGAGGATATAGGCTAGCTAACCTAGGTGGTGCACACATGGAAAGGGGTCTTATATATTGAAAGCAGCTCTCAGCTATATAAGACATTGGATGCAGTTTCAATGTGCATGGCCACCTCTCTCTTCATGTTGATGGATTTCCCTTGGCATGACAATTGTCTCAAAACAGGGTGAGATCTTCACATATTTTATGTTTTTTTTTTCTCACAACCAGTTGTAAAAGCAATCTCCACATTCCTAGAGTATCCTCTGAAGACAACTAACGTTTTGTCTCCATTTCAAAGCTGTTTGTGCCCTCTTATTCTGAGTAGCATAATGCGATGTACTCTATAGAGGACTTCAAATTAATAAGGTGTGTTTTTCTACATGTCCACTATTGGTAGGCTCTTCTTGTACAATTTCTTTGTTGCACGCAAGGCATGGCGCAATTATCCATAAATTTGGATGCATTTTTTTTTTGTTGCTAACATCATTCTTAGACTTATCTTTCATTCTATGATGTGCTTATGTGTGAAAAATGCCTACAAATCTTTGTCGATTTTTTTTTTTTGTTAACAGACTCCCTTTGCCGTATGCAAGGCATAATGTAAAACTTCATCATCAAGTAATACTCAACCTTTTGCTGTTATCAATCAACTGAAATCTTGTGAAGGAGTACAAGCGGAAGTGCGACGCGAGAGAGAGTGTGAGAAGAAGAGCACGACGATATGGTGAACTCGCTCTACTGTAATGTGTAGAGCATAGTGAGTTCTTATTAGGTTTTTACAAAAGAATATGTGTACATACCTGGCGGCCCGCCCACTTACCTGGGCGACCACATTGGGCTTTATACCCCAACAACCTCCCACTTAAAGTCCAATGTGGTACTTTAAGTGTGAGAGAAGCTACTATACAAGAGATGTAGAGAAGTGATGTACTACCCTACACCTAACTGCTTGCGAAAATGCGCAAAGCTCTATGAGGGAAGTCCTTTTGTAAGTAGATCAGCAGGATTTTCTGTGGTGTGAACTTTGACAAGCTGAAGTTGCTTATCCTCGAGCATTTCCCTGATGAAATGATACTTCACATCCACATGCTTTGTCTTTGAGTGATAAACTGGATTGCGAGCCAATTGTATAGCACTTAGACTATCACAATATAACACAGGCATCTCTTCTTTGATTCCCAAATTTGTTACTAGTCGATTAAGCCAAATTGATTCTTTGCATGCCTCTGATGCTGCAACATATTCAGCCTCTGTAGTAGACTGAGTAACACAATCTTGTAATCTAGAACGCCATGATACTGCTCCACCAGCCAATGTAAAGACATACCCTGACGTAGACCTTCGGTTGTCTAAGTCACCTGCATAATCTGAGTCTGTAAAACCCTTTACACTTAGCTCCTGACTCCCATAGCATATACGCATACTCTTTGTAGCTTTTAGGTATCTCAATATTCCTTTCACTGCCTCCCAATGTTTCTTGCCTGAGTTTGACATGTATCGACTTACTACTCTCACTGCAAATGCAATGTCTGGGCGAGTAGCAATCATTGCATACATCAAACTACCCACTGCAGACGCATATGGAATCTTATCCATTTCAGCTTGTTCTTCCTCAGACACGGGACAATCTTGTTTGCTAAGTTTCACATATGGTGGCAATGGAACACTCAATGCCTTTCCCTTCTCCATATTGAAACGTTGCAAAACCTTGTCAATATACTCTGTTTGAGATAACCAAATCAACTTCTTTGATCTGTCTCTCTCAATGCGCATACCAAGTATATGTCTTGCCTTACCCATGTCCTTCATGTCAAACGATTTTGCCATCTTTGACTTCAAAGCTGAAATTTCTTCCAAGTGCTTGCCAGCAATCAACATGTCATCCACATACAAAATAAGGATCAGCCAACTGCCATCCTTAGCCTTCTTTGTATATAGACAGTGATCGAACTCACTACGTTTGTAGCCTTGAGAAAGCATAAACTTGTGGAATTTATGGTACCATGCCCTCGGTGATTGTTTTAAGCCATAAAGACTCTTTAACAACTGGCATACCCAATCTTCGTTGCCTTTCTCAACAAACCCTTCTGGCTGCTGCATGTAAATTTCCACATCTAAATCACCATGCAAGAACGCTGTCTTGACATCCATTTGGTGCAACACCAAATCTAATATGGCAACCAATGCAAGAAAGCATCTCAATGTAGTCATCTTGACCACCGGAGAGAAGACTTCATCAAAGTAAATGCCTTGTTCTTGCTTAAAGCCCTTGGCAACAAGCCTTGCTTTGTACTTTGGCTGACTATCATGAGCGGGGATCTTATACCTGTAAACCCATTTACAAGGTAGAGCCTTTTTGCCTTGTGGTAATTTAACTAGCTTCCATGTCTTGTTTTTATGCAGAGCTGTCATCTCTGACTGCATGGCCAATTGCCAATTCCCGGAGTCCTTCATTTGCACTGCTTCCTTGTAACATGAAGGCTCATTGCAATTAGTCAACATGACATAGTTCATAGATGGAACAAACCTATCAGAAGGTTGCGTGACACGTCCAGATCTACGCACAATAGGTGGCTCAGGCTCAGCCACAACCTATGGTCCACTCTATCCTGCCCTTGCTCCTCTTGAGCCCTGACATTTTGTCTTGCACTTGTAGGTCCATCTTCTTGGAAGACAACTCTTCTAATCTCCTCAACCCTCTCTGGTTTAGAATGATATTTGGATTCATTAAAGTGAACATCATTGCTGCGGACAACCTTTCTGGATTCGGGATCCCAAAGTTTGTACCCCATCTCACCAGAATTACCATAGCCTAGAAAGATGCACTTTCTACTCTTTGGCTCAAGTTTGTTCCTAAATTCCTTTGGAATGTGAGTATATGCCTCGCATCCAAAGACTCTGAGATGCTTGTATGAGGGCATTTTGCCTGACCATACCATCTCTGGCACTGAATCCTTCTGCAAAACCTTGCTAGGAGATCTGTTTACAAGATGAACAGCTGTTGATACAGCTTCAGCCCAAAACCCATTTGGCAGCTGTGCATTAGACAACATACTTCTGACCTTCTCTTGTATGGTCCTATTCATCCTCTCAGCAACACCATTTTGAGGAGGATTGTAAGGAGCAGTAAGTTCACGTTTTATACCTTTTGACTCACAAAAGTCTTGAAAGGCCTTTGAAACATACTCTCCACCATTGTCAGTGCGTAAGCATTTAAGCTTCTTGCCACTCTGATTCTCCACA
Source organism: Adiantum capillus-veneris (assembly GCF_014529385.1). Lineage (NCBI taxonomy): Eukaryota > Viridiplantae > Streptophyta > Polypodiopsida > Polypodiales > Pteridaceae > Adiantum > Adiantum capillus-veneris. The sequence goes on along the minus strand of NC_140959.1, from coordinate 82,317,138 downwards.
AGTGTCACAAACGTTTTGAAAACACTAAACGCTTCATCCTTGTGCTTGAGAAAATAAACCCATACTTTCCTCGAGTAATCATCTATAAATGTCATAAAGTAAGAAGCTCCCCCTAGAGATAGGTTAGGCATAGGTCCACACAAATCACTATGAACAAGTGCCAACTGTGTATCTCTTCTACTGCTTCTATGCTTATGTGGCTGCTGTGTTTGCTTACCATACAGACAATGTTCACAGAATTCAAAATCATTAAATGAAAAGCCAGGCAAATAACCAGAACGAGACAAGATTTCCATTCCCTTCTTGGACATATGTCCTAACCGGCTATGCCACAAAGAAACGTTCGGCTGCTCGGTTACATTGATTACATTTTTAGAGACATTTGATACATAAATCATGTAAAGTCCTCCAGACTTTACTCCATGTGCTACTGTCATAGAACCCTTGGATATCTTCCACATGTTCTGTCCAAAAGTGGTGACGTAGCCAGCATCATCAAGTAAACTTGTGCTGATCAAGCTCTTTGTAATTGCGGGAACATGTCTCACATTCTTCAGCGTGAAAGAAGAGCCATTCTGAAACTTCAATTGAACATCTCCAACACCTAAGATCTCACATGTCTGCCCATTGCCTAGCCGAACATGATCTTTAGTGGTCACATAAGAGGTAAACCACTCCTTGTTTGGAGACACATGAAGTGATGCCCCTGAGTCTATAATCCAATCACTCAGTGCATTTGCATCAGATGCTGTAAGAAGAGCTGAGTCCATTGTATTCTTCAAGAAGTAGATGTCTCCTGACACTAGACTGTCATCTTCTGCAACAGTGTTTGTCACATTTATTTCTTGAATCTTCACTGAGGACTTGTTCTTCTCACCATGATCTTCAGCTTTCTCTTTGCCTTTTTCTGCTTTCCATTCTCTGCAGTCTCTTTTCATGTGACCCTTCTTGCCACAATGGTAGCATTCTATGTCACTCTTGCCTTTAGCACTGCGGGACTTGCTACGAGACTGATTCCTCTTTCCACCTTTGTACTTTTCTTTGGTCCTTCCCCTGACAACTAAGGCTGTTCCTTTGCCTTTGTCCATTGTCTTTCTATTGGTTTCTTCAGTAAGCAGACTTCCTTCTACACCGGCTATGTTCAAACCATCTGGAGGTGCATAATTACTCAAAGCTGTGCGAAAAGTGTCCCAACTTTCCGGCAATGTGATCAACAGGAACATAGCTCTAACAGGTTCATCAAACTTGACACCTTGAGCTGACAACTGACTATAGATTGTGTTGAATTCATTCAGATGATTGGACATAGGTGTCCCTTCTTTCATCTTCAAGTCAACAAGCTTCTTAAGCCAGTATACCTATGAAGCTGCACTCTGCTTCTCATAAAGATCACTCAGCTTTAACCATGCTTGATAAGCCGACATCTCGTCTGCTACATTGAAGTAAACGCTTTCTGCCAAAGTCAGCATAATGGTAGAAAGTGCCAATTCATCCATTTCGCTCCATTCATCTTCGTCCATATCTTCTGGTTTTATCCCCTTGAGCTTTATAGGTTTTATCTGCTTCTTTTGTACCAACACGTGTCAAATCTGCTTCTTCCACAATGGGAAATTGGTTTGCATCTAGCTTCTTGATATTGTAAAGAGCAGTGTCCTGTGATCCAGCCATAGCTACGCTTCACAGTGGTTTACTGTCCTGGGAAAAATTCGGCAGAGTTTCCCCTGTAAACTGACCTCTGAACCAATATCAACCTGTCAAATGAACCAAGAAAGCTTCAGATTCTGCATAAATTTCGGCAGAGTCTCCTTTGTAAAATGGCTCTGGTGTACTCAAAAAACAGACCAAAAAACAGCTCAAAAAACACTGTCTCTCTGACACTGTAAGCTGCGGGTAAACCTGTACTGCACCTGTACTGTCTCTCGCTGTCCTGTCTTTGTCCTGTAAGCATACACTGTGACAATGCCTCAATGGCAGTAAAGCAAAGATGCAATCCCAACTATCTAACTCACAATCAATACATCCTAGCTGCCTATCTAAGGGTGCTCGAGGGATCGCTCCAAGACCTGTATCACCGAAAGGATCTCAACATTCGAGAATCCCCCAGCTCAATAAAACCTCACTCGACCCTCAACAAAGGCTGCAGTAAATCTGACAGTACATAGACTTCCCACAAAGTCATACATCCACAAATTTCCCACTGTATGCTGTAACCGCTGCGACGGTTGTTTGCTGCGTGACTCACAGCCAGCAGACCCTCAACAGACATACATCATCTCTGACAATACTTTCCATGTGGAAGTACCTGCAATGTCAGGATGAAATCTGGAATATCAAGCAGGCAAACACAAGCTACGTGATGAACTAGTGGATGTCGCCTACAGTCTGTGTAGATGCGCCCGTGTCGTATGTGACACGCCTCCAAGAACTGTGAGCCGTCCTTCGATGTGTAGACAACCACAAATCAACACTCTGGGAGTGTCGATATCCTCAGCACCTGTAGTCGTAGGCCGAAAACCCCAAATTTGCAGAGTCGGATATGCACTCGCTGAGACCACGTAGTCGAAAATGGCATGCGCAGAACTTTGTCGAAGCCGAACGGTGACCGAGATGACCTCAGAATGAAATTCTGAGAACACCGTGCCCTTCGGGCTCGCCCACAGGATTTGGGGCCGTGTCTTCGCCTGTCGAATTTCACTCCAATCTGAGCTGGTGACTCTAGCCTCTTGCAGTGCTGCCCCGACCCTCGATCTGAGGTCTGATACCAGTTGAAGGAGTACGAGCGGAAGTGCGACGGGAGAGAGAATGCGAGAAGAAGAGCACGACGATATGGTGAACTCGTGCTACTGTAATGTGTAGAGCATAGTGAGTTATTATTAGGTTTTTACAAAAGAATATGTGTACATACCTGGCGGCCCGCCCACTTACCTGGGCGACCACATTGGGCTTTATACCCCAACATCTTGAACATCTATACATGGCACGATCATGTTTATATCTTAATTTTGATGAAGTTTTGGTAAGCAAGATGTCCCCACATCTGTCCCTTGATGCAGGGCATGCATATGAATTGACATCGACAATGAGTATGGTTTTGGTTAAAAAAACGTCTCTTCATGCATGCAAGGAATGCCTAGGAATTTACATAAGTTTTGATTATATTTGTGTTAGATACTTTTGTCTTGTTTGATGTAAGGCAAATCAGTGTTGTGGTTCTCTTTGATAAATTTTGCTCCAAAATTTTGTTGCTACTTCACTAACATTATGTGCAAGGCTTCGAGAAGTTGAATGCCAAATTTTTTTGGGGGATGGATTTTGCTCTTGGATTTTGGTTTCCAACCGTCACGATTCTGCTTATTGCCTTGATATGATTCCATTTCTACGGAGTTTTACACCACGATTACGGTTGTATGGAGCTTACTTGGATAACAATTTAAGGGGTGATTAAGCATGGATCAATAGGAAGAGGGTGGTGGCCACAACTATATCCTCTCAAAAGGTAAGGTAGTAGGGCTCTTGGGGGCCTATTTGTTCGCCTCATTATAGCTTTGTCACCTAGAAAGAGAGAGAAGGGGAAAAAGGAAGAGGGGGGGGAGGGGTTTTCCTTGCATTTTCATGGGCGTCCATAAAGTAATCCTAGATTTTATATTTTTTTGAAAATCTCTAAATCTCACTTTTCACTCTCCAAAAGCTCTCCTAACCAAATACATGGTCAAACAACTATTTTCTTTGACCAAAATTCGCATTTCTCAGCAGTACCCTCTATTCTACCTCTTCTCTCTCCCCTTCTCCCCCTCCCTCCAAGCTTTCCATACCTGTAGCACATAAGGAAGTTTTTCATAGTTGCACCACTTGTCTATCCCCTTTATCCACACCATCCCTTTGAACTACTTCTTTTCCCCTTGCTCTCCATTGAACCACTTCTCCCCCTCCCTCCAAGCTTTCCATAGCTGCACCATCTGTCTCCCCCTTTCATCCACACCATCCATTTGAACTACTTCTTCTCCCTTGTTCCCCATTCAACCAATTCTCCTCCTCACTTCATTCTTAAAGCAACATGCCTCTCTCTCTAACACAACAACTCTTCTTCTTCTGGTGCTACCATGTCAACCCCCTCCACTTCAAGGAAGCCAAAGGACGAGATAGGGGTGGTTTGCTTGCATAACACTAGGGATTCTGATGGGGAATGCATGTCACAAGTGTTTTTAAAGGATCTTGGGTCTTCATGCAACCTGCAGCTATATCGGGCCTCATCGAGTTCGAAACCTGGCAACCTTGACAAACATTAGAAGCGGAGACGTCTTGGTTTCAAGAACCATAGAGTCAATGGCATAGTGGTGGCCATTGTTCAACACGTGTACTCTTGGCGTTCCATGCTCTTGAGGAATGGAAGCTCAAGAGATTTCCCAATAAATTGGAAGTCATAAAAAATTGTTGGTTGCGGATTCTAAACGCTTGTTATTTGATTTTGACTTGATAGTTTTTGGTGTTGTCATAGATATATTCCCATCCGACTTTGTTGAGGAACAACTAATCAAGAGTCTCACAGGAACCTTCAACGCTCTTCATGTCGACATTGGTGTTATGATGCTTCCCAACTCTCCACCTTCGATGATGTTTGCAATGCAGAATCTTCTTCTATTCACATACGTATGTAATGGCGGCCTCGAAGGATGGATATGGCAAGATCATTGCTGTTGATAAACCTTCATTACTGAGCTTGGAATGGCCACAACCCGATGCTTGGTCACTCTTCTCTGTGAAGGAGAAGATTATTTCCAATATTTGCTCCTCATTAAAATTTGAGAAGTCTTCCAGATCCTTAGGGATCAGTTGGTGTTGTCACATGCATGTTTTTGTACACTTGTTTAAGACATTTCCATTTAGTGTCACACCTACTATGTTTTGTAGCAAGAATGTTATGTATGAAGCACTAAAACTTGTATTTGGAGATAATTGGGGAATGGAAGAGGGAGTGCACCAAAGAGATAAATACTACACCAAAGAGATAAATACAAGTGTAAGATGGGGGATTCAAGTATCGGGATACGATATCTAAAAGTGCACACTACTTTGTACCTACGCTTCCACTATGAGCGTTGGATGTGTAAGAGTGGAAAGTGGATACCCTTACAATTCAGTGTTGTTAATTTTGTGACCTTTGGCATGCCCATTACTTTGTCAAATGGTGTTTTTGAGATTGTGCAAGTTAGTGAACACTAAACTCTCACCAATATACGGGAACACTTGATTATCTTGGGCTATGAAGATATCAAAGATGCTTACTTTTGTTCAATCGGCAAAAGGTCAGCTCAATTTTTATGTTGTCTACATGTGCCAATTGTTAGTCTTATTAAAAGCTTTTTTTGTTTGTTTCAGATTGGTAGGCGGATGGAGGCAACCATGAAAGTGCAAGAGGAGTGGAGGGTTGGCAGCGTACTATCTTTAAGTTGATATTAATGTAATTGGCTCTAATGCCACGTTGTAAAGCATTCTATTTAATGTAAAGTCAAAAATTTTTTGTCGTTATAGTATCACCGTCATTGATTAAGTTTTTAAGATTTTGTTTGGGTGTTTTTGTGTGCACCCAGCTTTGGGATGGTACCTTTTTCTACAGCGGACCATGGGCGGGGGGGGGGGGGGGGGGGGGGGGGGGGGGGGGGGGGTATATATAAAGGGGAGAGGGCTTCTTATTTGTGTATCAACGCTTGAGAGTGAGATAGAGAGAAAGACACACACACACACACACACACACACACACACACACACACACACACAGAGAGAGAGAGAGAGAGGAGAGAGAGAGAGAGAGAGAGAGAGAGAGAGAGAGAGAGAGAGAGAGAGAGAGAGAGAGAGAGAGAGCGATCTCCATGGCAGCACATGCTAGCGCATCCTCCTCCCACGCAGCAGCAACATCGAAAGAGTCACACACCCCCCTTTCGTGGTTCCTTCTTTTCCTAAAGAACATCGAATATGTTGGACGTAATGATCTTCATGGCTTCTTCACCCACACAATGGATTTACAAAAAACCATGCAACTCCACAATGACACTTTTCACGACATCATAGAGTATATGCATGTTCAAATACTCAAGTATGCTGTGAACTTTGAAGAAAAACACCATGCTATGGTTTCCATGCGATCTGTTTTGCTACATCCACAAGGGCGACACTGCATTTTCAAAGAGACTAGCCCGCTTTGAGGCGATTGCAAAAGAGCGAACCACTTCCGCCAAGTGACAAAGGAAGTTGCAAACTCCTTCAAGAAGTGCAAAATTGGGAAATCTTCTTGTCCAACATTGCCACTCTCTTCTTTCTTGGAGGAGATGGAGATCTCGCATTTGGAAGTGGATGGGGGTGCTGCTGGATCGTAAAGATCCCAAGCCCACCCCTATAGATGTCTAGAGTGAGTGAAGACTGCAAGCCTCCGAATATCCCCACGGCTTGGAAGGGGTAGTTGCAGTGAGAGAGCAGATTGCTGGCACCTCCGAGGTGCCCGACCTTGAGAGCCATGACCCCGAGATCCATGACCCTGTTGCAATTCTCAAAGTGGAGATTAGCTATCTCAACAACATAATTATAGAAGATGAAGAGTATTTACTCTTACACAATCTGGAAAAGGCTTTTGGTGTCCGGTTAGATGAGTGTCTTAGCCTCATATGCACCAAGATGGAGTTCCCCCTTGATCCTACACCAGAAGCTATAGATGACAAGCTGCTCCCATTGAGGGACTTTGTTGCTGACACAATTGCACTAGTGACAACGGATATTATTGCTGCAAAGCAGAGTCAAGTCACAGAGGAGGAGTTTGTTGTAACACAAGCACTACAAGAGGTACTTCACATTAGCGACGCTCGCAGTGCGGTGCTCAAAAGTGAAAATCCATGGTATCGTTATGAGCGTCGCTATGGGCGTTGTTATAGGTGTCGCTATTCTATTTGTTGCATAGCAACGCCTATAGCGACGCTCATAGAGACGCCGACAGGTGTAAAATATAAACCGAGAGCGCTAGAAACTCAGATCTCAGATCTGAGTGTTTGATGCTCAAGCGAAAGAGGTAACCTGTGCTCTCCCTCTCTCTCTCTTTCTCCCCCTCTCCTCCCCCCCCCCCCCACACACACACACACATACACGAGGAGAGGAAGGAGAGCCAGGTATGCTCCTTCCCTCTCCTCTCTCTCATGTTCCCTTCCCCTCTTTCTCTCTCTCTCTCTCTCTCTCTCTCTCTCTCTCTCTCTCTCACACACACACACACACACCACACACACACACACATTGTGTCTTTGAGAGTGAGAGAGAGAGAGAGGATAAAACAAAGAGAAAGAGGAAGAGGGAGAATGAGAGAGAGAATAAAAAACCAAAGAGAGAGAGAGGGGGAGAAGACGAAAGAGAGAGCTAGGGGAGAAAACAAAGAGAGAGATATTATGTTAAAATTTAAATTAGATTAAGTTAGATTACATTTAAATTTATGTTTATGTTGAGTTTAAGATTATGTACATTTAGATTTACGTTAGATTAAGATTACGTTAGATTTAAAATAAGGGCAAGATTTAAGATTAGCTAGCTATGTTAGATTTAAGTTAGATTACATTTAGGTGTAGGATTTAAGATTGGATTAGATTTAGGTTTTATATGTTGAGTTTAATATTAAATTAGATTTAGATTTAAGATTAACTAGATTAAATTTAGATTACGTTTAGGTTTAAGTTAGATTTAAGATTAGATTAGATTTAGATTTATTTTGAGTTTAAGATTAGATTAGATCTAGATTTATGTTCGATTTAAGATTAGATTAGATTTATGTTAGATTTTAGTGCATGTCAATGAAGGCGCGCTTTGCCCAAAGAGCAAACACTAGTTACACAATATGTATATTCCCATTAGAATCTGACACCTATTAACTCACACACTAACCATATTTAATTAGTCGCGAATCACCACATGTTCAATTAGGTTAGATTTAAGATTAGATTTTGGATTGAGTTTTTATATTAAATTCTACCTTCGTGATTACGGTAAAAAAATTAGAGTTAAATGAATGGTGATCCCTCTTTTCCTCCCTACGGATGCGACCTTAAGTTGGAAAGCTACTCAGATTGGAGGCCAACATGTAATGTGCTAAGTAATCCCTCGAACAAAGATCTACTATGAAGAGATGTTAAGATGCTGTAAATTGCTATAGCTAGAGAAAAGGCAAAGGGGTTTTGTCCACTGCATGCACTATCATGTAGACGTGGGTGTGTAGATTTCTTGTACCCACAAATATAAGCATTGACCAATAAAGACGAGATTATAACCCGGTGGTTCTGATCTCTGTGCACCTCTAGACCGAGGTGTGTGGGGATTGGACATGACTAGAGAATGTGAGGTAGTTTATAGTGTGAACAAAGAGAGAGAGAGAGAGAGAGAGAGAGAGAGAGAGAGAGAGAGAGAGAGAGAGAAGATAGAGGATGCCAATAGAAGATTAAATTTATGTCCAGGTTATAAGGTTTTTACCTTCATTATGAGTACTGACGAGAATGTGGGGCCGTCCAACCGAAACACCTATCTCTCAACAAGGATCTTATGTCCTTGTAATCAATGCAAGCATGCTGTGCGATAGACAAGACGCGTTTCTTTGCAGCACATTCACGAATTTAGTGAGTTCAATCCATCTATTATAGATCGAGTTGTTGCCAATTATAACTTGTTGGACTTTGACGCTGGCCAACATGCAGCAATTTTGCAACCCAATAGACGTGTTCCGTAGGAACTTTGGTCAAGCAACATACGTGAGGCCACAAGATGTAGCCTCTGACAGCTAAGAGGATGACATACCACATTCCAAACGAGGCAATGTTTGAGCCCGAGATCGATAAAATGATCGAGACGATCATGGATTCAGAAAGGCTTATCTATGATGATATGAAAAGTGAAGTCGATACACCATTGTATGATGGAGCATGTGTGTCTAGATTAAAGGCGCTCTTGGTTCTTCTCAACATGCAGGAGAAGTTTGGATGGAGCGACACTAGCGTCACAACGATTTTCAGGTGATCTATCACAATGTGTTTACTTTAATAAAAAACTTTAGATGTATAATGATCTGATAGATTACTTACACAAGTGTACCACATTTTTTTTGCTGTGTAGATTGCTCAAAGGGCACATACTGCAAGCTGATATGTGATGCCAGATTCCAAAGAGGAATCAAGAAAGATCTTGCGAAACTTGGGGATGGATTACAATTTGATTCACGCTTGTCCTAACGACTGTATTCTTTTCAGAGGGGAATACATAGACATGGAGAAGTGTCCGAAATGTGATTCCAAGAGATATCGAGTAGATCTCCACAGAACAAAAATTCCACAAAAGGTTTTGCGACATTTTCCTCTGTTTCCTCGCATCAAGCATTTCTTCGAATGTAAGTCCATGGCCACCCTAGCATCATGGCATGAGGAGAATAAATCTTCGGATGGTGTGCTACGGATTCCTGCAGATTGCGCAGCCTGGAAACATATAGATGAAACATGGCCGGATTTTGCCAGGGAAGCTCGAAATTTGCGCCTAGGCTTGGCTATGGATGGCGTAAATCCATTTGGTCAAAGATCAACATCTTACAGTGTATGGCCCGTTGTCATCGTCAACTACAACATTCCCCCGTGGTTGACTACCAAGAAGGCGCACCTGTGGCTAAGCTTGATTGTGCCGGGGCGGTATAAAGTGAAGAATATGGATGTGTATCTTCGTCCACTATTGGAAGAGCTACAAAAATTGTGGATTGGCATAGAAGTGGTGGATATGAGCCGATACACAAGTCGACGGAATGCTTGGATCAGAGGCATTCTAATATGGACCATGCATGACTATCCCGGACTAACAGAATGCTCAGGTGATTTACACTCAAACTCAAACACTGTAAATCTTGGTGTTTTTCAAGCTTATCTATTGTCATGTGTATACATGCAGGGCTTCAAACAAGTGGATACAGAGCATGTGTCACATGTGGACCTAGATTGAATGCACGTCGGGCGTCCTCATTGAAGAAGAAAATCTACGGTCATCAAGTGTATCTTCCAAAGAATCATGTGTTACACGACGACTTTAGCCACCGCGGATGTCTACACAAGCATGGTTAGAGCAGAAGGAGATGTGTGATGATGGTTTGTCACCAGAGATGAAAAGACTCTCTCTATGGTACGAGTTACCATATTGGCCCCGACTCATGATCAATCACTTGCTCGATCCAATGCACATATTCAAGAATGTGGGTAATCTGCTATGGGACCATCTGACCGGCAAGAAAGATACTTTGGGAGCCAGGGTTGACCTTAGAAATGTGGATCATATGGAGCAATATTGGCCACAGACAGCATCCGATGGATTGATAAAACTCCCTAAAACGCCATGGATTTTCACAGGAGCCCAAGAACGCAAAGTAAAAGAGACCATTCGATTCTAGGGGGGTGCACTATGTAATCATGTTAATGTATAACGTGAGTTCAAAAGGAGGGGTTTTAAAATATATAAATTTTAGTCAATTTAACAGAGATACATCAAAATAAGGGGTTTTTATATTCAATTTTGGAAAATTTTCCTAAAATAAGGGGTCATTTTATTCATTTAGACATGTTAAAAGAGGGATTTTTTTAATACTCCACGAACGCACGTTATATAGGGGGGTAATGAAGGGTGAACCCCTCGAGATTCGATATGTGCGGACCCCCACTGGCGTAATGCACTCGCTCCGAATGTGTTTCACTAAAGAAGGAAAGCTTACCGATTTGAAGTCACACGACTGGCATAAAATGTGTCAAGTATGTTTGAAGTGGAATATATCATAGTGGGGGTTGTGTGACAAATTTGTGTGTGGACTTTAATATCATTGCTAGACGTGTTTTGCAGTTTATTTTACCGGTGGCCATTGAGGGATGTTTATCTCGTGACGTCCGTAACACAATCTACAAACTTGCAAAGTTGGTGCAGTGGATATCACAAAAGGAGATCAATGTAGACTCCATACCATTCGCCAAACTAAATGCTGTGGAGGTTGTGTGCATGTTTGAGAAACACTTTCCTACTACCATGCTAACCATTCACATAGTTGATGAGGTGGAAATAGCTGGCACAGTACATTCCAGATGGATGTTCTTTTTAGAACGTTTCATGAAAACACTTAAGGGATATGTGCGTCAGGAGGCACGTCCGGAGGGTAGCATGGCAAAAGGTTGGCTGGTATCAGAGTCCCTAGTTTACATTGGAGAGTGGCTAGACGGATTTGATTAAAACCGGGACACGCTATGGAGAACCATAGATGATGAGCGCATGTCTGGGATTGTCATGTGCAATCTTGGTGTTGAGAAGAAGATGACAAAAGATCTAGAGGCTAAAGTCACAGGCGAGAGGGCTTGCCTTACTCCGTCGACTTCAGTGGCAGTATCATCTTGGATGATGAAGGCAATAAGGTGATCTCGCGCATGCGCGGTCTTTGCTCTCAGGTGTCTAGACACTACATACTAAACACCTGGAGTGAAGTACCAAGTGAATTAAAAGACAGAGTCATCAACATGCTGCATGACGAGTTTCCCGTGTCAACACGGGATGACCGCTTGAATGAAGACCTGATGAAGGTTCGAATGGACGAATATTGCAAGCACAAGCGTTCTGAAGTGCAAAAAGAAATAAAGCATGGGTGGAACAAACTAGATTGGCTGGCCAAAGAATATTGGAAGAATGCGAAGCAAGCAGCGCGCGAGAATCTTGATAAGTGGAAGCAACAAAAGGAGGCAGCCAAAGCACGAGTAGAGGTAGGGAGCTCGCACCACTTGGGGAGTGGCCGGTGGGCATCATTTGAGGCTGATTTTGTAAGTGTTTTTGCATTGCTCTTTAGGTTTGGTAGTTATGTGTATTTGTACTTTTAAATTCTAACATAATGGATTCTTTGTATGTTTTGAACAGTGGTCAATGACAGGACGTGATCCCACACCGTACGAGCGCGAGTACGCAGGCAGAAAGGGTTTGAACGCTTTGATGGAAATTCTGAGTTCTCGTGGCGGCATGGTTAGTATTAGGGTTTACTCTTTTCTATTTGTTATATTGTTTTGTAAATTATATGTTTATACTTACAGAAAGCTGTCTTATTGTTTTTTTTTGCAGAATTAGACGACGTCAGTCTAGCCGTAGCTAGATAGCATTAGTTTCCTTTTATCATAGCATATGTATCATGAGATTGTGTATACGTCTTTTTGTAGCTATTGGAAAACCATGTATATTTTCTCAATAATGACAATGGTGTTGTAACAATTACATTTGCATAGCTTAACAATCAAGTGATTTTGCCTATGATGTGTACAATTGTCATTGATTTACTTTCATCAATTTAATTTTGTCAGTTTTGTATCTTTATTCTACAAACAATACTATGGATGATGGAGTTAATGGTTATATTGTCTTGTGGGTGACTACTTTGGGTCTATACCTTGCACTTTCTTTCAAAGGTGAATCTGGGCTTATCTTGGATTCATTTAGGTTTACTCTATTATTGAAACATTCAATATGGTTGATGGTTGAATGCCCTACCACCAAAATGTTTTACTCTCAGGCGTCGCTATAAGCGTCGCTATATAAAGCGCTGCAACGTCGCTTTAAGCGTTGCTATAGGTAGTCTGTAAGCATCGCTATATAGCGACGCTCATAGTGACGATTTTAACGATGCTCATAGTGACGGTTTTAACGACTCTCATAGTGACGTTCCCATATCGACGCTATTAGCGACGGTCTTAGCAACGCCGGGGAGTATAAAAACCCAATGTATTACCGTCGCTAAAACCGTCACAAGTGCACACAACCTCTTGTAGTGAAGCCAGGGTTTTTGCCAACCAAACCCCTATCTATCCCGACTTGCCTGGTTCGCAGAGCCCCCGCAAAGTTGATGAGAGAAAATCCTCTATCAACCTTGAAGCCACACCAACTATGGATGATGAGGATAAGCAACAAGAGGTAATATAAGCATCTAGTGCATTGATAGGTTAACATTTCTTGTTTGCTTTTGGTTAGTTCCATTTTTGCAAGATGTTTTGGAGATGGACGTGTGGAGTAGCCAAAAGGGGGGGAGCGCACGGTGTTTGCGCCTCACGCAGCCCTTGCACACTACATTGGAAAACTACCAATGGAGGATGTGTGCATCATATACAAGGATTTCTCCCCCAACGGCCATTTTGTTTTGTGGGTGCTTAAGGCCGCAAGTAAACTCCTATGCTTAGCCACCACCCCACAAACAACCCATGTAATTATTTTGGTGAAAAAATCACTTGCAATTTCCACTTTTGGCATTGGTTTTTGTGGCAAGGTCATGACACACATAGCACTTAGTCAAGCACTGGGGGTTGATAGTGCCCAAGATTTAGTTGCGATAGTTAAGCCAGATGTACAAGCTTTTTAAATGAAAATTATCTCTCTTGTCCATGATCTTTTGCAAAGTTCATTTTATTAATTTGATCATGTTCAATGACCACGCAATTTGTGCGAACTTTATCATTTGTGATCAGTATTAACTATTTGAATGTTAATTTTGTACATTGAAAAAAATTTATCCAAATATTGGTATATAAATTACATTTTTGTACTAGAGGTGCCCTGAATGTGGAAATTTAGGCCAAATTGAATGTGTCCACAAGGAAGCGAGAAAATGGCTTGCAAGCTTGTTGTCAGGCCAAATCTTGCTGCCTTGTGGACACAACCAATTTGGCCAAAATAGCTATATTCTGGAAAATGCAGGGTAAAGTTTTTACCTAATGGACAATTTCAAGCCAGTCAGGATAATTTTTTATCTTTAGTTGCCATCATCTAAGATATGTAGGCCATGTGGAGAATCTTTTGTATAGTTAATTATCATCTCACCTTCAACCATTTAACAAAATAAATGTAGAAAAATATAGACATTACGTTTACACAGAGTGACAAAAAGAGGCATGATTGTATTTATCACAAAGTGAAAATACATTGAGTTCCTAAGAAAACTTGAATCCAGTACAAGTGTTCCAAAGAAAACTTGATTCCAATACAATAGTTAGTTACAAAAAGAGGTTTTGACGTCAAAAAGTATCACTCATGCCTTAGGCGACGTGCTAGTTGCATGTCCTTGGCCATGATTGTTACATGCTTGGCATGGACAACACATAAGAACATGTCCTCAAAAAGACTGACCAAATAAGCCTCTACAACCTCCCGAATCGATTCGAGGGAAACTGTAAACATTCGAAGCTCTGTGCTGTAGCTTTGTAGCACCTCCTTACATGTCCGTGTGAATGATGCTTTCCTGATAAGAAGGTCTATTATCTTCTGGTAATGCCGGATTTCAGCAGACGCTCGACAAAACCGTAGTGCTCTTTGAGATCGGCATTGTGGGGGCCTTTAAGCTCCTTGTGGCCGTGTTATTTGCGGATTCATGTAGAATTTTGACTTGCGACGGTGCTTGGGAGGTGGCTCGGGGGCATCTTCATCCGGATCATAATATTCATCATCACTACTTTGCTCATCATTGTTGGGTTGATCAGAAGGCATGGCACCCATTCCCCTAGACAGTGACTTTCCGGCCACAATTTGGCAACTTGGGCCAGATGGCATTACGCCCATCCGGCCTGGAAACATCTTTCTGCCCACCCTATAATTCACAAGGATGTCCTCCCCTTCCGATGCAGGCCAATGCTCATCAAACGTGTCCATCACTGTGTGTTCTGGGTCAGCTAGCTCTTTTGGTTGCCGATTTTCTTGCATCTTCTGCCTTCTGCGCACCTCATTTATCTTTGGATTCTTCTTTGCAGTTTGTTTTGTCCTTGCATTTGGGGGGACTTCTTAGATCTTGTGGTATTCAGTGAGGGAGGGAGTGCTATGTGTTTGTGATGGGGGGGTTTTTCCCTCTTTATATAGGGTGGCCATATAAGGGTGGGTTCACATGGTGTAAAAGAGCCACTAAAAGCACGAGAAAATAATCTTTTGAATTACAAAACCACATGAAAGTAGAAAACTATTCAAACACATAGAGCAAAATGTCTACTTGTAGAATTGCATAAACAATAAAACAATGGAAACACTCGATCCAAAAAAAGAGAGGGTTGTGGCAAAAAAAAAGCTGTAATGCTTGAATTACGGGGATAACATGTGCATCCAAGAGAAGTGGATTTTCCATTATCATGAGATTCTAATTACGTCTACTTCCTCCTGGCCCAAACTTTTCCCACCCTAGTCCTTGATGCTCGCCACACTGCATGCCATGCTGGACCTTGTGAGGATCTCCAGCGCTCTAAGGAACAAACATGGGCCAATCGATGGGCTTCTTTTGCTAAGCGCAATGACCTTGCATGTTCAATCGACACTTTGCATCCAAATGTGGTACAGTAAAACCAATTGAACATTTTTTGAAGATAGCATGAGTGCACTAAACCCCGTCCATGTCTTGTATTCTTGAAGTAGACACCCGTGGCACGATAGTGTGACTTCTCCATACCTTGTGTGCTCCAAATATCCAATGAACCATACATGTTCATAAAGTATGCACCGTCGTGGGCATAAAGGATGTGCTGCCCATAAAGCCACACCACATTGATGATCAAAACTAAAGCATAGTACAGACCAAGTCATAATAGCAAGCACTCAGCATATACTGTGTAATGTTTGATTTACCTCATGTAGTGATGACCGCCTTTGTGAACTCTACTACCAAATTTTGGAATTCTTGTCGTTGCTCATTGGTCGTCCTTGCAAGCAGTAATATCTTCATCATCTTGTTGAATACCACCCAAACATGTTTTTGGCTAAGCACAACACTTGCATTGCTATCATTGTCCGATGTATACTTGCAAAGATCCTTACACAACTCCCATCTACCTTCAGATGTTGATGTTTCGGTAGCAGCACTACTTTCCTTGGAACAAACCCTCTTCAAAAGTGCCTTGTTGTCTCTAGTCCACTCATGGACACTGGTTTGGGTCACTTCCTGAGCGCTTACATTGTTCTTCACCGCAACAATGGAGGTATTGGTCCCATGACAACCTATTTAATTTAAGATCATTCCACTTTTGAGATTGCGTCAATCCCTATCTGCAGGCTTCATTGTAAAGGCATAATCAATATGAAGCTTTAATAAACGATCAAAGATGTGCATAAAAGCATGAAGTGTGCAAAAGTACACATTTTTGAGAGGAAAGTTAATTATAGGGTTCCATTGACTATCTTTTGTGGCACGATTGGGCTCCTCCAATATAGGACATTGTAGCACCAAATGCTCCCACACATGTGTAATTTGTGAATTTTCCTCTTCCTCTATTTCATCGACTATTGCAATTTTACGTGCATTCTCCTTATAGCCCTTAATGTAGAATGGACAAGGATACAGAGCTCCATCCCTTTGTTTGCACCCGAGAATGCACTTAATTTTTTTCAAATTTCCACCTAAGTGCCAGTCAACTTCAAACTCCCCTATGCCATCTACTTGGAGTTTTTCCCTAGCTAGGTGTGCCTTAATACATCTGTTATCCATGGAATGCGTTCAAAAATCCAAGAAAACACTCCATGGGTCTCCTTGGGAACCTCAATAGCACCAAACCGCCAAATTTATTTCTCCGACTTCACACTGAAAGATGGTGCACAATCCTCGTTCATAGCTGTACGTTTTGCATGAAATAATGCCTCGTTCATGAGAGTAATAGTCATCCTTTCTAGTATTCATTTCTTCACAATTTGAAACTCGTATAGCTTGAGCACAAACACCAACTTTGAACCTAGCACTGCAAAATGTTCCAACTAACATAAGGAAAACCATAAATTGAAAAAACAAGTGATAAAATCACAAGGCCTACCAAATTAAGGAAACAAATAAAGAACATGAAAGTGAAACAAAAAACTACAAGAATGGAAATCATATTGATCCATAGGGAAAGTGATTTGCAAATTACATCATAAAATGTTGACCGCGATGAAGGATTGAAGAGTATCAAAGTGGTATTTTGATAGGATAAAGGCAAGCATAATGTATGGAATCATGGTTTCTTTTTGTGAAGAGGATGAGGGAAGGGAGAGATGAAGGGAGGAAGGGATGGAGGGAGTGATTAGAATCATTTATATATCATAAGATGTGTGGATGAATGATCCGACCAAAAGCAAAACTGTATGCCCACTATGAATGATGCAGGGGGATTTTTTATCCAAATATGATCGATTTTTGAGTTGTACACAGTGGCTACATCATGAATTTTTTGTGTGTAGCCATGTGATTGGAGCTCTTCTTCCATGTAATGATATTGATTGTTTGTGGGATCATTGTCTACATTAAAGTCTCCCATAATGACACTCATTTGTCTAGGATGTGATTGTTGTAGCAAGGTACGTAGTTGTGACACTAACGAGGCTGAAGAGGTTTTTGGAGATTTGTAGATGCATATGATTTCCCATCAAGGTGTTCATGGATGCCTAAGAAAACTTGAATGATCTCTATTCCTGGAGCTAGCAGTGTGTTTGCAAACTGCAACTTCATGCAAGCCTTGTCGTAGATTGAAACACCAATTTTGTTGTGGTGATGGACATGATTAAACTTTGGTGCAAGATCATTGGAAGGATTTTTTTTGTTTTATTTCTTGAAGGCACAAAATGTCAGAACTTGCAAAATTCAAATCCTCTTTGATATGATAGAGATATTTTTGACTAGAAACGATGTTCAACAATTGAATGATATGATGTGTGTGTTTGTATGTGAATGGAAATTTTGTCAAGTATTCCCATTTGGCTTCATTGCTAAGGCAATCAAGCTCATCAAGAACATTCTTGTCGACTTTGATTTGAGTTGGTTGGATTGGATTGAGAATGTGGAGGTTTGATGGATCTTTGATGCGAGAAAGAGCTGTGTAGATTAATCCATGTGAGTTTATTGATGTTGGATCAAAGGCTACTATGCTCATTGTCAAGATTTGAGATCTATGGATAGTGCATGCATTTGCTGCTTGGATTGGAAATTTGCGTTCGAGACACAGTGTTCAATACATTTTTTCCAACCTGAAATTCTTTTGTTGTTTGAAAAATTGGTGTCCACTAGGGGTTAATGGAAATCGTATTAAGGTGTTGGTTTACATGTAGTTGTTTGAAGCCTACTGAGCGATCCAAAAACTCTATCCATGCAATAGGGGAGCAACTTTGCTTTCTACAAGTTTCAGAATTCCATATGTGCCATTCACAAGACCATCCGAAATATCGATATTCCCACCAAAAATCTCAACAATCATTCCTGCTTTAAGCTCCAAGGTCGAGGCCAAGACTGCAGTGTTTTGTGGATTGTTTGGCACTACAAGGTTTTTTGAGCAAGTTTTATGATGGTTGTCCCTTGCGTGGATGATGTATGTGTGAGCAGGCAATTTATAAAAAAACGAGGTTGTTATATGAGTCCTTCAAGTTATTGGTGAAGTATAAATGGGGTGTTGTGACTTGTCAATTTGTCAAATAAGAGCAAAAAATCCTCGTTTGTGTGTTTCATTTTGCGCACTCTATTGAGAATAGCAATGAAGTCATTGTTTGATTGACGCATTGTTTTTGTAAGGTCATGTCATTTTATATAGGCGTGCCAAAACGAAGGTGAGAGTAATTGCAGAGAATCTTGTGGCTCGCTAAATATCCAACGATCTTGAATTGGGCTTGCTTGGCATAAGTCACCACAGAAAATGACATCCACACCACTAAAAGGCTCTACGTGATTGTTTTAATTGATTGTAGCCTTGCGTCTATGATACGCAAGGAAGATGATTCATTAAACACAACCAGTCTGAGGTTTTTATAGAGCTGCGAGAGTTCGGCAAGAATTTCAGAAGAAAGAGAAATATTTGGCTGGAAGACAAGGGGCAAGCGCAACACTGAGTGAATTGTTGTGCCTCCAAAGTTGAAAGCTTCTTTTTCTGTATATGCCATCAACAATGTTGAGGGGAGTTCAACATCTAATTCAAGAGATGTTAACCCTAACGGCTCACAGACACCCTATCACCTATGATGGACGTTGTATTATTTACTTGGTAGAGTCAGGTACCGGGCTTGTCGGTCCAATAGGAAAAGGGTAAGAGTGACCGTCGATGAGAGGCGCACTCTAACTGGAACATTCAACGGATTAGTTGGCTAAGCATGGGCGCCCAAGTATGAATGGGGCGAGCTCATATAAAAGTCAACTAAACCTAAAATTCACCCATTCTCTCATTTGTGCAATTGAAGAGTGCTCTTGCTCCATCTCCATCTTCTTCTTCTCCATCTCCTTGTGTGTGTGTGTGTGTGTGTGTATGCGAGAGAGAGAGAGAGAGAGAGAGAGAGAGAGAGAGAGAGAGAGAGAGAGAGAGAGAGAGAGAGAGAGAGAGAGAGAGAGAGAGAGAGCATTGCGGCGGCACGATGGCGGCGAGGCGGTTGAACGCGGCGTAGCGGCATCTCCCTCTTCTTCGCGGCAAGGAATCCTCCACGACAGGAAGCGTAGAGCGGGGAGTGACACACCAATGCCATCTTGAGCTTACTAGTTTAGGCTTATTGTGTGCTTGGAGCCATTTGTGGCTCGCACACAGTGTATCGACAAGTTCCTTGTATTGACACGTGCGACATACGTGCACATTTTTGGCGCCGTTGGCGGGGAATGCCATACACTAAGCTTGAATGGCACTCTGTGCTTCTTTTGTGGTGCAATTTCAATTGTAGGAAAGGTAAGGAAGGAGGGTGTGTGTGTTGAGAACAAGGAATTGTGTTAGTACTGTGTATTTTTTTTGTTAATGGAGTTTTCAAAGGTACTGTATTTTTTTCTCTGTGTAAGGTGTTAGTATTAAGGTGGTTAGTTATGCGTAATGTAATGTACAGTAAGTAGGAAGTAGATTTGTGAGAGCTAATAGAGTGTGTCAGCGTGTAAAAGTAGGTGTATTAGTTAGAAGTGGGTAGGTAGAGTGTGTGTGTTCTCTCGTGCAAGCCGCGGCAACCTTATCCTTAAAAAAAATAAAAAAAAAGGTAGGACCGGGATCAAGAATATCTCCCAGACCCAAGCCCAGACCCAAGCCCAAGCTCACGCTCAAGCTTAGGCATCTATCGCCCTTTAAAATTATGAATTTTAGTTTCACACGTAGTTAAAAATCTATTAAAATAGAAAATTACAATAGTAAATTTGATTCCATACATAGCAATTTTCCACTTGGAGATTGATCTCCACCAAATCTGTGACTACGTTCCATTCTAGTGTCTCATGCTGAAATGCCAATTGAAGATGATAAAAATCTCAACTTCTCTTTCTTAACCACTTTTGTTAACATGTTTGTAAGATTCTTGCTTATGTGCATCTTTTCAAGCTTTAGTTGTCCCTCTTTCAAAAGAGTACGTATGGAGTGATATCTCACTTCTATATGCTTCCTCCTTGACTGAAAGGCTCAATTCGTTGTAAGATACATGTCCAATATCTGGCCTTGTCTAGACCATAGCATACATTAGAGAATCTACTACCATGGTAGCATATGGAACTTTAGAATATAAACTATCTCCTCTTGTGTCTTTGTACACGTTCCTTGGTTAGTTTAAAGTGACTAGCCAAAGGTGTAGAAATTATTTTTGTATCTTGCATGGCTAATATCTCTAGTATTTTCTTGACGTAATCCTCTTGAAATAGTGTAAGTGTCTTCTTCAAGCTGCCCCTTGATATTTTCATACCAAATATCAAGCTGCCCCTTGATATTTTCATACCAAGTATCCATTTTGGTGGAGGACCTAAATCTTTCATTGAAAAAGATTTAGACAACTCTTCTTTTAGGTCTCTTATATCCTGCATGTTAGCACTTGCAATTAGCATGTCATCAACATACAACATTAGGGTGATACATTTCCCATATCCTAAATTCTTTGTGTACATGCAGTGACATGAGTTTCATCTTTTGAATTCATGATCCAGCATCCATCGGTTGAAATTTAGGTACCACTGTCTTTATGCTTGCTTTAGACCATACAAGATCTTCCTTAACTTGCGCTTTTTTTGAGGATCAACGGAGCTTTAGGTGACCGAACGTTGTGCTGTAAAGCACACCGCGACCCTCTGAGTGATATGCTCATTTTGAGCTATCACACACTTTAATAAAAAACATTGATCATTAAAAAATATTAAAAAACATTAAAAAACATTAAAAATGTAAAAAAACACGAGTGAAAACGGACGCTTAAAAAAGTAAGCTGTTGACCTTCGAGGTTATTCGTCGACGCTTGTAGGGTGCAAAGGCACATGCATCTGCGCTCTGGTCGTGTGCTAGAGATGGAGCAACTAGAGAGAATTTCGACTTACGCGAGTTCTCAATATCCACCTACTTTAGGTTCCGGGCCCTCGGTGGGGACCCAAGGTAGTACAAACCAAGACCCGAACATAGCGGCTAGTGACTCTTCCTCTGACTACTACGTCATGGAGGGTTTCCCAATGCCTAACCCCGATAGTTCAAGCCAAGACATGCATGCCATGGGCCCACGGTCCGGGCCGAGCGTGCTTAGCCGCTTGAAGGAAACCTTTAGTAGAGCCACTCGCTCCGAACATGGAGCTAATGATGTAAATGAGGGAGGTAGGGAAGTAAATTCTCCATTCATGACCAATGTAGAGCCTATGCCCTTCGAGAATGTGCACGTGGATACTTCATTCAGTGCACCTCCTGACTCTTCAGAGTTATTTCACTCCGAGGTCATATTACCCGATGGTAGAAGCCTTGCCGAAGTGCAAGAGTTTGAGCGATATATCCTTGTAGCGAGGGAAAAGGAAATTGAGAGCTTACGCAAGGGGGAGCAATGAAGAGAGTTAAAATCGAAAGGGCCTATGTCAATATCTTTGCTAGGAGAGCAATCAAGTGCTCCTGACTTAGCAACCGCTAAGGGCCCCCAACCCCTAGAAAGCAACATTGCATCTAGCTCAAAGGACACCCCTAGCACCTCAATCCTAGATGGAGTGTTCTTAAATGAGAAATGGGAGTACGAACTACAAACGAAAACTCTGACCGACCTATACACAAGTCACACCTATCACGTGGGTTGGTTAGATGCCCTACAATCCACAATAGGTGCTGCTAGTGTGGAGGATCAACAACAAAGAGTTTGTGAGGTCATCCATAGGGTGATTGAGTTAGAGAGACAGAACAAGAGGATCAACATGCCTTCAACGGGTCTCATGAGATTCTTGGATACAGGAAAGGCTAAACAACCGACCTTATCGCAAATGGAGACTCCCTCGGTAAGTCCGATGGATCCTCCATATGTTGTTTCGCCAGGGGTCTTAGTGAAATCTGAGCCCACAAGTGATAGCTTCACCTTTCCAAGTCTAGCTCATCTTTCCCTTGATGACACCACGGCTACCATGTCTACCGCAATGATGGGCATGCCGAGAAACACGCCATGGACCTCATTTGTTAGTAAAGCACCGCTACATGGTAGCTTAATGCCTGCAACAGTACCTACAAGTGTGTACCAATCGTATACACCCATGGATCCTCGTACTCATGTAGTCCCTACTCCTCCCATTGTTTCAACTACCTATGCTCCACAACCACAACACCCAAGCTCTTATTTCCATGGGAATATATCGGCTAGCATTAGCATGTCACATCCGACGTCTGCTATGCCTAGGGCCACTCATATGAACTATGGACCACCACATGGCACAACATCGTACCCAACGTGGATCCCAAGGGCTTCCTATGCACCAAGACCAATGCCAATACCTACTCCACATGTAGTCTCTAGCTCACTTAGGTGACTTGGAAACATTTGCTCAAGTTATTGGTCGATCTATCGCTGAGAATATGCGTAACACGCCTGTTAGAGAACCTAGAAGTAAGTACAAATAGCCAAGCTCACACAAAAATTTAGTGGAGACGGGAATGTGAGAAAGCATATCAAAGCTTTTGAACAAATATGCGATTCTCTAGGAGAACATAATGACCTGCATAAGAGCAATGCTTTAAGCCTAACCTTGAGTGAAAAGGCTGGGGATTGGTATAGAACCCTAAGGGTGGAAGAAAAAACGATTTACCCTACTCTTAAAGGACTATTCTTGAAAGAATACATACGAGAGGGAGTGCTTTGGGGTGTAGCCTCTCAGCTCCAGAAAGCCCAACGAGAGGAAGGAGAGTCGGTGAGAGACTTTATTAGTCGCTTGAAGCATTTGAATTCTTGTTGTAATCCAAATGAACGCTTCAACAATAACCAATTGCTCGATAGATTCATTAGGGGGTTACGACATGAGGATATCTACAATGGCCTAGTCATTAGAAGTATCACCACTTGGGAAGCAGTCACCACCAATGCGATCCAATTGGAGGATAATTTAATGATTCAAGGAGAAAGAGTGTCTATTGAGCCTAAATCTATTAGCTCGCAAGGATCAGGGCATCAACCAATGACCCTAAAGCCTATTGCTAAGGAGCCAAAGATATCTGATATGACTTTAGCAGATCTCACCAAGGCTATTCAAGAGAGTCTTAGAGACAATCATGATCCGCAAAACAATCATATGTATCCAAGAAGTGAGTAATAATGGTTCTTAGTATGCTATGGACCGCATAGTACCAGTGAATGCCCTACTTTTAGAGTAAAATTGAATGGGAACTGCAATGCTTGTGGGAGGTATGGTCATCAAGCTAAGGATTCCATAGTATTTAAGCGCGCGATGGCCAATAGACCAACCTTAGCATGGACAGACACACCTCGAGTGCCTGCATTGATGCCGGCCCCACCTCTTGAACAAACAGCACAACACATGGTCCCTAGGGCCCAAAATGTTGTTCAAAAAACATCTTTACCACCTCCAGTGCTAGGACCGCAACCACCACATTCGAGAATCACTTCAGTGAATCAAGTGGGTTGTGAGTCATCTATTTCTTGTTTGGAAGGCTATGAGGAAGATATAGATTCTAATATTGCCTATGCGATGGATGTGCTTGAATAAAGTCCACAATACTACATGAAGGACTATTGGGGACAAGTAAAACCTGTATATCAAGTAGCTGTTCTTGCGGCAAGAGGCCAAAATATCAATTACACTACTAAGAGACCACCTCTTCAATGCTATGAGTGCGGAGGTCCACATCATGTAGCCGAGTGTCCTATTAGGCTACAAAAGAACGCCACACTAATGCAAACCAGTCAAGCAAGCACATCTACAATGCCGATACTCATGTGTAATCGATGTGGCATAGATCATTTGATTGCCCAATGTCCAAATATTCCAAATGCACCGAAGATCACGCCGTTAAACTTGATTGAAGTTCCCGAGGAGCCATCACAAAGTACACCTGTGGTACCAGTAAACGTACTCACACGATCGATGCTCCCAAAAACAAAATTATATTCTTGAGAAAAGAGACACGGCATCAATTGCCCAATCTCAGAAAAAGAAGAAAACACGAAGGAAGAGATCGCAAAAAGCAGCGAAGTCAGACCCCAGTTCAAAGACCAACATAGGGACTAGTGATGACCCTGTATATATGAACAACGCTGAAGAAGATTTTGATTCAGGAGAAACCATGGAGACCAAAATGACCACGAAGATAGAAACCAACAAGGAAGATCTTCATGAGCCACAATGTCTAGGATCCAAGAAGAAGATAAGAACTTATCCAAACCCTACAGAGGAGATTGAGCGAGTCAAGCAATTAAGGATTTTGGTAGAAGATACCCAAAGGGATCTAGAACCAGCACCTAGGCAGATCCAGATTACAGATAGAATGTTCCCTACACAACAACAACCTCACCAAGTCCATAGACCCTTAGCCATACCTAGTGTCATCCAAGAAGAAGGTGATTTAAAGTCATGGGAAAGTGGGCGTACTCACTTCTTGATGGAAAGAATGTTTACAGAGGGACTACTCACTTCTTGATGGAAAGAATGTTTACAGAGGGACTACTTGATCCTATAAAAAAAATGGAGATCCCATATTCCCCACGTCAAGGGATTGAAGTGCCGTTAAACATTGCCAAATTGATGGATTTCATGTCTTCAGAAGTTAGAACCACCATCATGTCCAAACTATATAAAGACCCTGAGCTAGTCTCAGCTCTTCGAGCCTTCCTCAATGGAGAACTAAAGTTTGGGCTACCACAATCTTCACAGATGGATGGAGCCGGGGAGATGCCAATAGAGGAGGAACACTTAGATCCACAACCCAACCTAGATGAGAACCTTGTTATGTTAACAAGTTGGGACAATACTTTGAGGGTGATGAATCCAATGAGACCATACCAATCACTACTAAGGGATTAACTGTGAAGGGAATCCTTGATGGTGGCGCTGGGGTTAGCATTTGTGACTAGAAATTGCTGGGAAACTATGGGAAGACCTCACCTTGCGACCACAACCATAGTAGTGAAGATGGCCAATGGGTTTATTGTTAAACCTATTGGGATGCTAGAAGATCTCAAGATCAAGGTCTTTGGACATAAAATAAAAATTACCTCCATTGTTATGGATTTCTCCAAGCACACTATGGCATCAGAGATGATCTTAGGACATCCTTTCATGAGGGAAGCAAAATTGGTGCATGACTGGTCTAAAAACCATGTCTACTTGCAGTTCCAAGATTCTGTCATTCGAGTGGATCTTGTAATTGGTTGAGCACATCCTCTAGGAAACATGTTTATAATTGATCATAGATCTGACACCACAGTTCACTCACCCCCATTGCAGTATTTTTACACGTGTAAAGCGGACATTGATGTTGGGGAAGATTCTCCTTATATGGATGTACTACCTGGGATGACTGAGTCAGACAATGTGGATTGTGTCCACCTAGCAGCAACCATAGACACTTGGGGAAACAAGGGGACAACCTGGGTAACACCTGAGGCGGATGAAATGCCCGTACCCTTAAATATGCTACAAGCAATGCATATAGCTTTTGACAAGACTCATCCTAATATAACGAAGAAAACATACAAGTGGGTCCCTAAAGCTTCTTTAGCGACCATAGCTAGTGCTAAAAAACAAAATCCTTGTAAGAAACGTACCACTCGCTCCAAGAAATGTAAGAAAACGTGGTGATGGATTCCTAAACGACTATTGGAAGCCCAAGGCTACTATCAAGGAAATGATCAAATCTGGGTGCCAAAACATAGATTGTGTTCTTACTTGTCACCTGACCCATGTGAGCCCAATCCCGTAGCTCCAAAACAAAACGATCACGGAAAGAAAAAAATCACAGAATGCTACACACTCACTCTAGATCTAGTTTGGGTGACAAAGAAAGAATGATTTGTTCCACCTAGCTCAGGAAGGGGGGAGTCCCATGAAGCTTCTAGCTCCTAATGTAATGCATCCATAGAGGTAAAAGCTTCTCCACAGCCTCCACCTACAATAGTGGACCTCCATAAAGTTACAAAGGAATTCACACCTCCCAGTGTTCAAGAATCACCTGATGAACCACTTCAAGTTCGATCCTGGGAGAGTACCTTACCACCCTTATAACTCGACGAGGCACCTAAGGTAATAGAAAACTACTGGAAAAAATCCCCACCTAATACCAACTGGAACAATTGGTTTCAAAGGGTGACAAGCTCATTTCAAAGGGTATGATCTACCCAAGGAAGGGGGGAGTGTTTGGTGACAGTCATCATTCACTTGCTTCCCTCTCAACCTTCCTCCCTGAACTCTCAATCTCCCAATCTTAGGGAATGTATATATAAAGCCTTATACTTACAAAAAACAAAAATAATAAAGAGCAAGAGCAATTAGCAAACGAGTATGCACAATAAAAGTCAAAACATTGACCAGATCTACACATTCACATCCGGTACACTGAAACAAAAACCTATGTCATCAAACACCTTTGATCCTCATCACTCGAGTGATGGAGGGTAGGTAAGATTAGTACGATAGGAGTGTTTCTGTTTTAAAGTTTAGTGATTAGAAAAGTTCTTTCTTCCCACTGATGTGCCTCCTAGAGGTATTCTTTGTGTTTCCTAGTGTGTACAGGAACGTGTTGCTGTTGTTAGGATTTGGACCTTCATGGAATCTTTCTCTCATTCACACTTCAAATCAAGCACGACCATCAACACAAACAGGTGTTTCTTGTCCATTAGCATTTCCCCTTATCTTTTAGCATCCATGTTTGTTTGCTTTAATTGTGATTGGTAGCATAATATTCAGTGCCTTTGTTTAGTATCAAACATTAAATTCAATGTAATTTTTGTCATAATCACTTGTCTAGGTTTAAAAATCAAGCAGTCCGACTAAGCTAGTTTGATCAAGCTAGGTGTTAGAGATCTTCTCTTAATACCATGGGGAATGCCTTCCTAATAATTAATGGTTACTTAGGTTCTTAATCTGATTTAGGCAGCATCGTGTAAATGTACTAGGGCTTTCTAGTGGACTTATTCCCTATTAACCTTTAGCTTAAGTATTATAAAGGGAGTTTACTAGTGTGATGAGCCTGGGGAGGGTAACAATATTATATGACCCCCCAAAGTTACAAAATTAAAATGCTGAAAACGAACAAACAATAAATCAAAGTGCCACAATGTAAAATCTTAAGCTGGAAGAGAAATCTCAGCTTGATTTGATACTTCACTCACATGTATCGCCTATGGTACTAGAGCCCTAGAGGTTCCCAGTGTGGGCGCTTTTCCTTGAAAAGCAAAAAACCCAAGGCATACAAAATAAGCACACACATCAAAATTGAATCACTGTGAAAAGACTTTGGGGGGTCAAAGAAAAGGTAATTAGTCAGGCAATGATTTCATGAGAAATTCCTTTTATCGTAGCTTAACTACAAGGTCTTCTAGGTAGCCTCCAGTCAGCCCTCGAACATGAAATACTTAGCTATTATGATTAAACAACCTAATTGACCAGAGAAAATTGAGAAGCTTGCCCATGGTATTAATAGTTGACCTCTAGTGTCTTTCGATCGTTAAATTAGCGACCCCAGACATGTTTAGTTTTTGACCTTTACAACTGTTTATGCATTTGATTATATTGAAATTTAATGTTTATTGCCGACAAATGGTTTAAAATTTTGTTACCAATCAAATTGTCTGCCTACGACTGCATATGCTTTTTAATTGCTTATGATAATGCAATTACTGTGCCAATGTTTTTTGATTTTTTAGTAACTAAAGGAAGCTAAGGACATTCATCTCAAATGCTCTTCCACCTTGATGAACGAGCTTCAACTCAATAGCTTCCGAGGACGGAATCTACATCAGGAAGGGGGGCATGTTAACCCTCATGGCTCACGGACACCCTATCACCTACGACGGACGTTGTATTATTTACTTGGTAGAGTTAGGTACCGGGCTTGTCGGTCCAATAGGAAAAGGGTAAGAGTGATCGTCGATGAGAGGCACACTCTAACTGGAACATTCAAGGGATTAGTTGGCTAAGCATGGGCGCCCAAGTGTGAATGGGGCGAGCTCATATAAAAGTAAACTAAACCTAAAATTCACCCATTCTCTCATTTGTGCAATTGAAGAGTGCTCTTGCTCCATCTCCATCTTCTTCTTCTTCATCTCCTTGTGTGTGTGTGTGTGTATGCGCGAGAGAGAGAGAGAGAGAGAGAGAGAGAGAGAGAGAGAGAGAGAGAGAGAGAGAGAGAGAGAGAGAGAGAGAGAGCATTGCGGCAGCACGACGGCGGCAAGGCGGTTGAGCGCGGCGTAGCGGTGTCTCCCTCTTCTTCGCGGCGAGGAATCCTCCACGACAGGAAGCGTAGAGCGGTGAGTGACACACCAACGCCATCTTGAGCTTACTAGTTTAGGCTTGTTGTGTGCTTGGAGCCATTTGTGGCTCGCACACAGTGTATTGGCAAGTTCCTTGCATTGACACGTGCGATATACGTGCATAAGAGAGGTATTGTAGTGGCATATCAAGCCTTGAACGATTGCTTGCAAAGTGAAAACTTTTCCTGTTCCTGCACCCCCAGTCAAAAAGAGATGGATTGGTTGCAAGCGTTTGCTAGTCATAGTGTCATAAAAAAGGGAGCGTTGCTCGATGTTCAACTTGGACACAAATGAGTGGTACTCCTCATTGCACAATCCAATTTTTGAAATGTTGGCAAGGATCTTGTGGTGGGAATTCTTGTTTGAATATCAAGGGCCAACTCATATTTGTAAGGCTCGTTATGCTCAGATCTTGAGGATGAGGGCAATGAAAGTGTTTTAATGCTTGTTGCTCCAAGTTCCAACTTACTATATTTCTGACGATTCTCATCTATAATTGTAAATTTTGTGGCATATTTGTCTTTCCAGCATTCAACCCTTGTCTCAAAGGTTTTCTCATCGCCAATAAATGGGAGGAACAACAAACAAAGTTCATGGAAATGCTGC
This sequence comes from Adiantum capillus-veneris, assembly GCF_014529385.1. Lineage (NCBI taxonomy): Eukaryota > Viridiplantae > Streptophyta > Polypodiopsida > Polypodiales > Pteridaceae > Adiantum > Adiantum capillus-veneris. The sequence continues at coordinate 82,287,834 of NC_140959.1, read as the reverse complement.
TCTTTGTCCTTCTCCGCATTGAAGTTAGCATACCAAATGATTCGAGGCTTCTTGGATTCACGAGTGGAGCCACATACGTACTGGTAGTTGCTTGCGTAATCAGCCAAGCATATGTGTACTAGCTTATCCGGACGCTGAGTGTATTTGGTGACAAGGTCGTAAAAAAAGGCTTGTATCATCAGGATTCAAAGTGTTCAATGTGGCTCTTTGTTTTAAGAGCAATGTGCACTGTCTTTTGAAGTCTACATTGATAAACACAAAATGTCTACTTACAGTATGTAAGGGCACTGAAAGAGAAATATATGTTGCTTGTTGTGATGTCATCTCTTGTGTATTGATCAAAGAATTGCCAATTTTTTTCAATCGATCCAACACTGGCACATTTGTTTTCTTGCAATCTTGTAGGATGTGCTTGATGGTTTTACTTGAATTGAGTCATTCTTAGTCATATATGATGTGCAATATGCAGCAGCGCCATGGCCATTGAAAATAAATTGAATGTCAATGTTTGCATCCCATAGAAGACACAACTCTTTGTTGAAGTTGTTTGTGTAAGTGTCCTTTGGATCTCTTTTCAAGAGTAGTGTTGGCTCTGTGATGGTTACAGAAAGGGATTGATTGTATACTTGTTCAGTCATACCCAAAGAGGTCAACCATTCATCATATGACGTATTTGAATCATATCCAAGACCAAGCAATCGATCGTCAGTGCATTTTCTGTTGGCTAAGAGTGTTTCTTTCTCTGTTTGAGATACTGTGGGTGGATATAGCACCAATGTTTCTCGGAGGGAGGGCATGGAAAGCCAAAGTGGCAAATGCTTTTGCGTTTTACATGTTTTGTGATGAAAGTGAGTTTGTATGTCTCTAAGTGACTCATCTAACAGATTCATGTCAGTAGTGATATGTGTGTCAACAATACGTGTTGTATCATTATCTGGTGCACTACCAAAGAGAGGTGCATTTTTTACCCAAAGCACTTTATGATCATGTTGACTTCCCCTATTTTGAAATTCAGTCCACAAAAAAGTAATCTACTAATTCACCAAGGATGGTATTGTTGCACTTCAACTCCTGCTTCATGGCCTGAAACCTATGCACATAGCATTGGGCTGTTGTGATGGGATCACATCAGACAAGTGCACGAATGAATGAAGATTTTTTTGGGTAGTCTAACTCTTTAACATGAGGATTCAATCTGCACAAACAATCTTTCAAAGGGTTCCATCTTTGCTCCGCACATGAAAATGTAACAAAGAAAGTCGGCTGGACTAACTGACGAATCATTGCAAACACATTTCGCTTAAGTTTCACCTTATAATCGATTGATGTGCACAGTGATTGAAAGTCATGATAGCCTAGATTAGATGAAAGTAGTTGTTCAATGTTAGTGCTAGCTTGAAGATCTTTCGCTTGAAGTTGTTTGCCATGTAATTTCCCCTTGTGTAGGCGTACCCAAATGGAACCAAGAACTTTTGCAATAATAATTTTCATTGGTTTGAAGAATAAATTTTCAATGCTGCTTGAAAATTGTCTATCCACATTCTTAAACTCCCATTGTGCTACTTTTAAATACTTTTTCTTTGCCAACACATGATACTTTCTTCTTTGACCAAAAAACAATGTTGGGAATGACAACTCCTCACAAGATTCATCATCGAAAATGCTTAGAGAATTGAATCCTTTGCAAGGGGATATACTTGCAACTTGTGAATTATGGTCCACAACTTGTTGTGCAGAGTAGATACCATGCATCAAAGTGCCCGTAGGATTAGTCTCATCTTCAACATCTTCTTGGTGTGGACTACAAGCAAGATCAACATGGAATGTGAAAGAAGATGACCACGACATATCAATTGTAACACCATGATCAATGTATAATGGAGTGGCCAAAAGGTCAACCAAAGCTTGAAGAACACAGTTTGGATGCACAATGCCACTCAGATATGCATGATCATATTCAAGCTTGCATTTAATCTCTACAAGGATTGAAGCTTGATCGTCAGAAAAGCGTGGCAACACTCTTTGTACCCGTGATAGATCTGCCATTACATTCACAATGCTTTCACGCAAACCAAAATTGACCTTCAAAGTTTAGTTCTTGAATTTGTGCAAATGGTATGCACAAGGATACAAGACGACTCTCTACTGAATTCAATTTTTCTACGGTAGTTATTTTGCTATTAAAATGAACCTCTCTTTTAAAACAAAACAATGGTTCTTCTTGTTTCTTCAACGCAGTCTTGCATGGTAACACACTTGTAACCCTTTTTTATCACCAACGACCATTGATTTTATTTGCTTGAGAAGCAAAAATTCTACCTTTGACATGCTATGCAAACTATGACGAAACATGAGAGAACCACACGAGGCACAAGCGAAAGCAGGGATATCTTCAATAGTCTTGACATACGGTAGAGTTCTTCTAGATGAAACAATAGACCTTCTTTGGTGAATCCACAATGACTTGGACATGTTGTAAATTTTGGTCTTGACTTATTTGACACTAAAGGAGTTGGGATATAATTGCAAAAACATATATGCAATGTTTTGAACAACAAAATCATGAGTTTCGACAAGCGTTGTTAGACACAAGGTAGCTTCTTTACTCCATACAAACGTCTATGTTTGGATGGCTGATCTCCACAAGGAAACCATAGAAAACAACCATGTAAGTTCAATACAAACAAGAGTTGAACAAGTGGATGAAGATGCACAATCAAGTGCACCAAAAGAACGAACTTCACGCAAAACCTCACCTTGGTAAAAGTAGAGTTTGCACATTGCAAAGAACATCTTGCAAACCACACTCACCAAGTGTACACTTAACATCATCGATGAATGCCAACTAGCTAAAAGCGTCGTCAAAAACTCTTTTTGATTAAAAGAAGATAATTGTACATCTAAAATCCAAGGGTCAACCCAAATTTTCAGAATGTCATCATTTTTTAATACTATTTGTTCTACAATTTCATCCACCAGTTTGGATTCAAGACATTGCAAAGAAAGGGCCAAGTGAAACATGTAGCAAGCTTAGCAAAACATCTTTGTTCTGTGAAAAATTACAAGTAAATATGGGATCAACAAACAGATTTCTACCATTTGCGCACAAAATGAGATCATATGCCATAGCCCCAAAAAGTAAAACCTTGATATCAAAGAGAGAAACTATGCGCCTTTGAATGCAGTAACCTGTCGTGCCTTGTCAATAGTGAACTAACCAGCCTTTTTGAAGTTGAGGAGTGAAGATTTTTTAACTCCACCAAGATTTTCTCAAAGAGATGCAAGAACGGACGAGAAAATCCAAGAACAGAATCAACCATAGCTCCTTGCAAAATAACAGAAACAAGCTCTTTGTCTTAGGGATATAATTTAGCAGGCAGCACGGGTTGCTTAGTGATTGTAGATTGTCTGCCACAACAGTAGCAAAATGGGTTGCTAGCTTGCCGACTCACATTCAGACCTTTGCATGTACCACATGAAAACTCAACATCCAAGCTATTCACACTATAAATCTCCAGCGTTCCAAACACCTATGATTCAACAATGACCATGAAGTGAACACAAATACATTCTTGATTTATATGCACATACACAACAATCACCTTCTTCCCAAAGCCTAAGTTCAAGACTTGTTTTAGCAAGTATTCTTAGAAGACAGCAACTAAAGAGAGAGGAAGCGGACACAAGATAGTAGCATCAATAACACTAAGGGTGTTTGACAAGTGCTTGAAGACGTTGATGTTACGAGCAATGCATGAGTAGTATCCACTTTCTTTTACTTTATTCACCATAAGTTGATAGTCAAGCCGCCGCATTGGGACAAAGAGAAGCTGCCATCAACATACAAACATGAGCAAAGATACAAGGGTGTTGCAAAAAAGCTTTATCAAAACTCACACTAGCTCGGTCGCAAGCAACTGCTGAAACAAATTCAACAGCACTTGCACTTTGAGAGAGCAACTCTTTGATTTTTTCCTCAGGATAAAGCTGGAGACAGTAATCAAAAGGCTCAGCTTTGACAACCAAAGTGGTGGCATCCGCATACAAATCCCACAAGCAAGTTCCACCGTCCTTTGCAACATCCCTTTTTACACATGTACCCTCAAGTCTCACAAAGTCATTGACAACAAAGGCATCAATAAACTCTGAAAGATAGATCTCTTTCACAACAAAGGTTACTGTATGGCGAGACTCCTTGTCAAGAAGATCAATACGTAGATATCTACCATAGTTAGACTTGGGAATTTTGTAAGTGCCATACTTACATAGAACTTTTCCTTCTAGAGCAAACCTAAAATTTTGTAGTCTTAGACAATTCAGAAATTGCCAATATTCTCAAAGCAGTGGTTATGGTCAACTGTGAGTTGAAAGATTTAGCATTTAGCTCCTCTTTCCCTTCTTCTATGTTCTTAATCAAAGAAGATGAGAATGAGGAATCTGGCAAGCATCTAGAAGCTTTACCTAACAAAAAGCATTAGATAAGTCAAGGACTGAAGTCTAATCAATATAAACAAGCTATAAATTTTACCTCTAACAGAAATCAAAGCCTTTTTAATAGCTAAAGATTGTTGAGTTTTCCTCTAGGGCTGAGTTTCTTGCCAAGTGGAGATTCAAATGACCAATTTTTGTTTCAAGCTAAAGGGGACTCAACAACAACTGTATTGTTCTTACTCTCAAGGTTTTTGTTAATCAATGTAGGTGATTCTAGGTCCATTGGCTCACCCAATGAAAAATCATTGAAGCTTACATCTACATAAAATTGCTCATGTCAATGCTCTAAGTCAAATGCTCGAGGTAATCACATTTCTTAAAACAACAAAATAAATGCATGTACTAACCATCCATAGGGATATCCATAGAAGTAGGTGAAGGCAACCTTACTTAACACAAAAAGCCTTCAGCAGAGAAACTTAGAGCTTGTAGAACAGCATAGTCATTGCACATAAGAGTATTTGTTATATAGGAGAAGGGGGGAGAGAAGATAGATAAAGGTTGTATGTTTTTATGATGAAGAGAGTATATGTCTCACGTTCAACATGGACAACCTCAGTAAAGAGTAGTGATAGTAAGAGTAAGTAGTATGCTATTATCAAGGAGAGATAATGAGAAAGTAACTTCACGTTGATTTTTCATGATTACACATTTTTAAAAGATATTTTTTATACTTCTCTACAGCTTGAAAATTTTGGAATCATGAAAATCTCAAAATTTTTTATGGTTATTTTTTGAAAATGCGGGAATGATGTTAAAAATTCAACATTGCTTGCAAAAATAATAAGTAAGAGTATTATGCTATTATAAATGAATCAGCATGGAATAATTATTTAATAAACTTTTTTATGGGACAACCAATTTTTAATAAAGGACTCTTTTTTATCATTCAATAGTCTTAATCAAGGAAGGTTGAAGTCAATTAAAAAAAGAGCGTATTAAAACAATTTGCATTTCCAAATTTTTTGAATATTATCTACTTGCATCTTACACATTATCTTAATATTCTAAATAGAAACCCGGATAATTTGAAATGAAACACTTTCAAAAGCTGGAATTATTTTTTAATACCACTCCATTAAAATTACATACGTGGCCCAAAGCTAGAGAGAGACAAATATTTAACATCACACAATGCGATATCATCTTTATAACTCCCCGCAAGGTCCCAAAGTAATACATTCATCATTGCAGCAATACGACAAAGATCTTCAGATCTTGCGCATAAAGGATTTCTTTTTGACTTCCAAGAAAAATTCGGATCTTTTTTAAACCATAAGCTTAGAGAAAATAACCAAATAATGGACATGAATCCATAATAGGTATGTGTTCATCATCATAGCTTATCTTGAATTTCAAACCACATCCGTATCTAAAGCTTGCTCAGTCTTCTCTCTTTTCATCTAAAACATCTCAAGATGTCCATGCAATATACAAGACATCATCACAAATTCCCCGTCGTAGAAAAGAGACAAGCGTACCACAAACCTTTATTTGTTCAATTGCCCTGGCAAAGCAAAACAAAATCCTATGCTCATAAGTTAAAACTTGACAACAAGCTTAAATCTAAACCGAAACCTATCCCACATCAACAGAATATGCAACAAGGCAGGCATTTTGCTGCTCGTTCTCAGCTATGTGATACACTTGATGCATGAAATCAAACCTTTTTCACATGGATATCTTGTTTGGTTGATATGTTAACACTTTTGTGTAAATGGCTTACATGAAACACCGGATGGATACGAGAATGTGTGGGTAATGATAGTTTGTAGGAACGATCACCAACTCGCTTGAGTATTTTGAAAGGCCCACAATATCTTGGAGATAATTTAGGTGTTGGCTCACTTTTTGGACTTTCTGAATGCTCTGGCACATGTAAAAATACTTCCTCTCCTTCCTTAAAAGTAACTTGCCTACGTTTCTCATACGCTTGTCGGACGTTCTGACGAGCGTGTTTTAGCATGTCCATATGGCCTTGGAGAAAATCCTTAACTTGTTGGAGTTTTTTGGTTGCCAAGCCCACCGTAACAGGTGACCTAGGTTGAAAACCATACATGAGCATGAAAGGACTAAATCCAGTCGTGACATGCTTAGCACTGTCGTAAGTAAACTCAAGAAGAGGTAGATATTCTTCCCAGTCTGTTTGTTTCTTGCTAACATATGCGCATAGCATATCCTCTAGCACTTGGTTAACTTGTTCAGTCTGACCATCTATTTCTGGATGATCGGATGTACTGAGGTTGAGTTGTGTACCCAATCGTTTAAACACAGCCCTCCAAAAATGAATGTTAATTTTAACACTAGAATGGTAACATGACACTTTTGTGTCCTGTTAAGTGACCATTTTTCTTGAATTATTTGAAGAGTATGAAAATAAATTTCTAGGTGCTATATATCCACAAATTTGCCTTATGAGCTGAAAAAAACTTAGCATTTTTTTTTGAGTATCGATCTCACCATTAACCTTACTCTTGCACAACATTTTTGAACCTAAACTGTGCAAAAAAACGAGTCCTGTTTTTGGCTTTTTAAATTTTTTTTTTGGCAACTATACCACTCTAAACTTCATGTTTGTGAGGTTTAGATGGCTAGAGGTTAGGCCTTCATAGTTATCAACATGTTTTGATTCTTGTAGGGAGAGCTAAGTGTTAAAATTGAAAGTTATGACCAATTTACAAGAATTGCATAATCCTGTTTTTTGGCCAAAATTAGCACTTTTATGATTTTTTTGGTGGCTTTCTTGATATCCAAATTCAATTTTGATTGTGTAAGTGTAATGTATAACATAAAGCTAATCTTCCTTGAGTTTTGGGGGACCTAATATGCTATATAGCATAGTATATGATGATGGTTGAGTTTTTTGATTGCTGAAGAATACGATACATTTTAGAGTAGCAAGTATAACTTTCTCAATATTGCTAGTTTCTTAGGCCAATTGTGTGTATTTTGTAGGTAGTAACCATATCTAATCATAGACTACAAACTTGGCTAGATATTGAGTAGTTTCTATGTGTTTCTAGAGGTCATAATGCTAAACTCAGTTTTTTGATCATGTTTGTTGTATTTAGCACTTTATCATTGCCCCCAAGGTTCCAATTGTAAGAGATCCATTATCCTTTTGACATGATCCATGGCTCCTTTTGAATCCAGAGGCCCAAAGGGAACTAAGAAAACATGTATATAGTATCTGTATTGAGTGTGACTATAGAAACTTTGATGATAGGTCCGCAAATTAGCAAAAATGCAACTTTTTTGTACCTATTTTTTTTGCCCAAAAAAAATTAGTGAGGTAAAAGGAACCATATGTTTTGATCACCAACCCATTGAAGTTAACGGGGCATTTTATCTCATGTCCTACAAAAATCTCCACTCTTATTTATATGCAATCAACCGTAAGAAATTGCTGTTTTGGGCAAAATGCACTGGTCCATCAACTTTGGAGGCTTGTAGTGACCAAGGGATGATAAAAATTACAAGTTTCTCATTTTTTCCATATGTAGTAGTTATTGAACTATAATCTCATGAAAGGATTTTTCAAAATGAGTGGATCTACTATGGTTTTGGAAATTTTTCCCAAAACCCTGAAAGGACACTTTTATGTCCTGTTAGGTTACCATTCTAGTGTTAAACTTGGGATCACGATCACTCACAATGGTACTTGGCAAGCCATATAACTTGTATAGATTTTCCTCAAATAACTTGGCTAATTCTAAAGTCTTAATCGTTGATTTGGTTGGAATAAACTTATATAGTTTAGTCAACTGATCTACGACCACCCATACTGAGTCATGACCTCGTATAGTGGTTGGTAAACCCACAATAAAATCCATAGAGATACTTTCCCATTTCCCATTGGGAATCTCCAAAGGATGTAAGAGTCCTCCTGCCTTCAGGAGCTCTGCCTTGTTAACTTGACATTGTTAGCAATGTAAGACATAATCTTTGAACAAAGCCATGTAAACCTGGCTAGTAAAACTATTGTCGTACGAGAGCATAAGTCTTTCTAATACCCAGGTGCCGAGCACTTGAACTGTCATGACATTCATAAAGAATTTGGCACCGAATGTCTGTGTCCGTTGGTACACAAACTCTCCCCTTATGGAGTAGGTACCTGTTGTCGATGGTAAAATTTTTCCATCATTGTAGTTCATCACTTGACAGAGGAGAACTGTGTGTGGAGGTTAATGATACACTACCAACATTGGAGTGAGAAGGATCCCTCATTTGTACATGACTCCACACTTTGGAATATGCGTCATCCTGCTCATATTTTCCCTTTAGAGAGTCCAAAAATTCACTACAAAGTTTTGTGAACAAGAGAGAATTGATCTCAGGTATACGACTAAGAGCATCAGCCACCACATTGTATCGTCCTTTACGATACCGGAGCTTTGCGTCATATTTCTGAAGAATCTCAGTCCACCTGGCTTTTTGACCCTTCAAATCGGTTTGTTGTGTAAGCCATTTAATGCTTTCATGGTCAAACACAATCTCAAATTGAGCGCCATACAAATAATGTCTCCATGTTTTCAAGGCAGACACTATTGCATAGAGTTCGCGTTCATAAGCATAGAATAATTCTTCTGTGCTGAATCAAGCTTCTTGCTTTCAAATGCAATTGGCCACCCTTCTTGTAGCAGGACTGTTCCAATAGCACGGTCACTGGCATCCATTTCCAAAATGAATGGTTTCAGAGGATCTACAATAGCTAGAATAGAGCTGTAGCTAATGCATCCTTGAGCTATTCAAAACTATGCTACTGAGTGGGCCCCCACTGAAAGGTTTTGCCTTTGCCTTTCAGTTGGTTGCTTCATGGGAACAACAATATTAGCACAGTTTTTAACGAACCTTCAATAGAAACTTGCAAATTTCAAAAAAATATGTAAATCTTCAAGATTTTTAGGATAAGGCCACCGCCGAATGGTATCCACTTTGGATTGATCCATGTGTAGCCCAGTAGCTGAAATAACATGCCCAAGATAATGAATTTCCTCCTTCAAAAAATCACACTTGGATTCTTTGGCATATAATTGATTTGTTCGTAAAAATTCGAATCGTTGCCTCAGATGTTGTAAGTGGTCTTCCTCAGAAGCACTCTATACAAGAATGTCATTGAGAAAAACAATGACAAATTTGCCCAAGTACGGTTTCAAAACACTATCCATAAGTGTCATGAATGGGGAGGGTGCATTGGTTAACCCAAAAGGCATAACCAAAAACTCATAGTGTCCAAACCTTGTTCAGAATGCAGTTTTGGGTATATCAGCAAGTCGAATACGTACTTGGTGATAACCCGACCGCAAGTCTATTTTTGTAAAATTACGAGCATGAGTGAGCTTGTCGAACAACTCATCCACACGTGGCAATGGGTACTTGTTCGCATACTACCATCTTTTTCTTCACTTATAGGATAGGAGAAGCCCATGGTGAAGAACTGGGTTGGATAAACCCTCTGCTTAGATAGTCAGCAAGCTGATATTCCACCTTAGCAGCTTCAGAGTAACTCATTCGAGAGGGTGGTTTACTTATTGGTTTACTGCCTGCAACCACATCGATGCTATGTTACACCAATTATGTTGACGATAATCCTGATGGAAAATCATTAGGAAAAACATCGTGAAATTCCTTTAATAAAATTTTTAAATCACTAGCAATCATTGCTTGTTTACAAGTATCCGTTGGTAGAAGAGATGAGAGAGAAGCATGCGGCGTTGAGGAATGTTCACAACAGATTCAATATTGGAAAGAAAATGAGACATGAGTAATACAATAATACTTGAATACTTGATCTATTTCATTGTCAAAAACGAGCTGCATAAGCTCGACTGTACATATCAGGGGTGAGGAAGGCACATCCTTCTCTCCTAACAACAACACATGTGCGCCATGGGATTCAAACATCAAGCTATTGTGCTCATAGCTACGCTTCAATGATGGCACTAGGTTATGCAACCATTCCCTACCAAGTACCACATCTGCCCTCTCCATGTTCATAACCTGAAAATCCAAGGATGTGGAGTAGCCTTGTATTTCTATTGGTATAGCTTGGACTTGAGTATCCCAGATTTTGGCATCATACCCATTCATTGCTACCTTGTAGCGGTGGGAACTCGGAGTTTGAGGCAATTTGAGTTTTTTCACCAGTACATAATTAATGAAATTGTGAGTAGCACTGTCATCTACCAAGATATGCACCTTGTGCCCTTGCAGAGATCCGTGCATACGCACTACCTCATGTGGACCAAAGGTCTGTTGCCACATGGAAGCTGTGATACAACATTCATGCACCATCTCGGTGTGTGTTACTTCCACCATAGAGAATCATGAGGAAGACTCAAGAGGTAGCAGTTGCACCATGTGCACTGCTTTCTCCTTGCCATGAGCAGCAGATTTCCCCTTGGGACAATACTTTTTGCCATGGCCGCTTCCCAAGCATTGAAAACATAAATTCTCTTTTTTAGCCTTATCAAAGTCCTCAGGAGAGAGAGGACCACGAGACCCCTTGGATTTTTTAGCTGCTTCAAAATTGGCTACTAAAAATTTCCTTTTATTATGCCCATACTGTATGCGTGTATTACCATGTGTAATAGCAGGCACGTTAATTTTGTGATTTCTTTTCATCTAGATAATCATGAATGTGTGATTTCACTATGGCATCCTCAAGTTTTTGATGTGCTTCTTAAGCTTTGGCGTCAGAACGCGGATAAACCCACGTATTTGCTGAAAGGTGTCTAGTCCTTCCAACTTGAGGATAACATCCCGATAGTGAGAGATATATTCAATTAATGATGAATGTTGACGCATGGAACACGTGTCCCAAGCCGTTCAATTTCAATCTGCCTCATTTGTAGGAAAAAATTATTTTTGAAACATAGCCTCAAAGGTTGCCTAGCTCTGTGGTATGATATTCTTCTCCTTGAGAGACATCCACCATTTGTAGGCCTTGCCTTCTAGAGTCAGACTTGTTTGCAGTGCTCTGACTGCATCTAGAGTACGCCATAAGGAGTGAATTCCATCCCACTTGCTGAGAAAGATATTCACTGTATCCTTATTGAGATTTCGGTCTTCTCCTTTAAAAGTTGGTGGTTTGGTGTTTTTCAACAACTCATCCACCTCCTTTGCAGCAATGAGAGTGTACAAAGAATCTGGAGATGGACCTTGTCCATGATTAGAAGGGCCTTGCCCCTGAGTAGCAGTGTGCTCATGCATGTGTGTGTCAACAGGGACCTTGGCCTGCTGCTGCATAAATTGTATCACTAACGCAGATAATTTAGTGACATTTTCATTTAAAGATGAAAAATTTCCTTCCATTATTGATATGTGTGTCTGAAGTACACGAAATTTCTGAATATCAAGCAATTCATAAGCGTCATCACCTCCCGTAGCGTCGCGGGCACCCTTCGTGAGAGCATCTGGCCGTGAGTCATCATGGGTAGGATTAGGCATATGATGCTCGAAATCAAAGGTCATATTGATATCTGAATCCATGGCAACACCGTGCAGTGTAAGAAAGAGAAATAGGAATATTGTGATTCAAAAAACAATCCCGTAGTCATAGGTTTCACCGCAGTCGGTAATTAGCCATGCTAATACGTTGATCGTCAAAGCTTTAAGTAACCCATAAATCCGTCACTTCCGTTACACCGCTTGAACACATCGCCATTGATTCTAGTTGCCAAACAAGACAAGTAATGTTGGATACTTGTTTGAAAACTTCACAAAGCAGTGGTAGATTAAGCTTGATGCAATTCTGCAATTTTGTATAGTAATTGTGGACTGCTGTGTGCCAAAAAAAAACCTGGCCCTTTGTCGATGATGGTCGAGTATGCTTCTCAATGATGGCCGAGTACACCTTCACAGGCTGCGATCCCTGTGGGTACTGAACCTAAAATTATTTTAGGGTTGCCCTAAAGTTTTTGGGCGGCCTAATATGGCGAGACCCGATCCCCTAAGATCTGGCGATGGCGGGCAGTGTCGTCGACTGTGAGCAAGGGAAAAAAATGCCGTGAAGTGCGTTGTGAGGATCGACCTAGTCGGGCCTTGTGACGGTTTTTCCCTCTACCTTGCGCGCACCTGCAAAGCTCGAGGGCACTCAGATGGCCCTCCTCGCCTCTGCTCACTCCCCTCAATGGGGTCGGATCCCGCGAACTCTAAAGTCTCGATGCCCCCTACTAAGCGGCCATGCCCGCTGGTCTCCTGCTTGTGGCTTGCATGACATGCAAAGAGTCCCACTCTCCACGTCCCAAAAAGTGTGGCTCTTGATACCAGTGTAAGAACTTGGGTGACTAGACCTTAGTATCCTCCTCCCAACCTCCAAACATAAAGGCACGCTCCTAGCCTCTTGCCCTAATCGGAGCCTCTGTCCACACTTCCTAGCCTGCTGGCCCCTGGCCCAGTCCGTGATTCCCTGGCCGTGCTATTGTCCTGACAACACTAGCATGAAATCTACAATTTGGATGAAGCACAGGAGCACGACTGATTTTGCAAAAACTATTGCCATAGGTACTCTTGACTCATCCCGAGCAACCACCATCGTTCCCACCTGAGCCTGGCACATACCCGAAGCGAATGCCTATCTACAATCTCCGAACCAACCTGCAAACATCATTGACATGAGTGCTAATTAGCCTATCGCTTGTCAAATAAACTACAAATGACATTTCGGACGACAAGAAAGAACACGGCAGCATGACAAAATTGAACTTGACAGCATGACAAAAACAACAAACCTGCAGGATGTGAAACCTTAAGATAATTCCTCAATAGCCTCACTGCGAAGCCGGAACAGATAATGATAGCATTTACCGTCAGTAAAGCCGGTGCAGATAACGACAGGATTTACCCTCGCTGCGACGCCGATGCAAATGATGACATCAATAGAAATCAATGACATAGCAGGTGCGTAGGAGGATGTAGAACATGGCAACCGGTGCACCACCTACAATTCCATCATTAGGGCAGCAAAGTAGGTTCAAATGCACACCCAATACAAAACTCAGGTAAGCAAATAAATCATACCCTAAAAGAGCTTTATCAATAGAAACCACATCCGCCAGCAAGTTTCCTAGTTTAGGGATTCGCTACAGAGGGGCGGAAATTTTTTCTCACGAACAAAACAAGTCAAAATGAGCAATGTGAAGCAGTAAACAATTCAATAGAACAGTTAACGCTTGTAAAATGCGAAAGGTTATGGGCATGTGCAGCTGAGTGCTACCCTTTAAAACTGCTTCTGCTGATGGGCTGACTCGGAGCAGGTGGAATATGCAGTGCGGCAGCTGCAAGAGACGGCCGAGCAAGGGAAGCATAAGGTGTGAGTATAGCGATGGGAACCTCCACGCAGTGTAGCCTCGCCATGGCCGACTCGCGCGCACGGGGGACCTACCCGCTTACCCCCCTTTCTAAGCTGTTCGTGCAGTCGAAAGCTTCATCCGAGCTACGCTTCAGGAGTCGTATTTTTCAACTCCACTTTTGCTACAGCTACACATACAGGTACAGGACACAGGTGCAGGTTGTTCAAAGACTATTTTGGGATGGTATATAGCCATTTTATGGCTAGTATGTGCTATTGAGACGGTGTTTATGGTCTGATTAGGAGCACTTTTTGGCATCGACATTGTCTTGGGGTTTTTTCTCAGGCATCCATCTCCTCACAGGTTCTTGCTTACATACAGGACATCCAAGTTTCTTATAGGTTCCAGTGTTTTGCATTAGCACAGATTTCAGTGGGAGTATTTGATGCGCATATGCATTGTTTTGGCACTTTTGATAGTGCTTGCGCTCTTTTGAGAGCGGTTTTACTCCCCACAGGGATTTGTTTACTGCTTGCACATTTTGCCTGTTTGAGCGCATATACTGCACCTTGTAGTATTGTTGACAATGGATGTACGTTGAGTTGTGGAAACTGCCATATGTACCTTTTATGGAGCCGATTTGGCTTATTTCTGGCTGTCCCGACCGTTTTTGAGACTCGGTTCGGAGGCGCTTTTTGAGACTGGGTTGGTTTTTTGTCTACATAACCTTTTGTGAGGGTCGATAGCGTGAGGTTTTCTTGAGCTGGGGGATTCTCGAATGTTGAGATCCTTTCGGTGATACATGTTGCTGGAGTACCCTTTTTTTGTGGCCTCGCCATAGGACATGTATAGAGAGGGCTAGGTGCATTTGATGCCATGTTGGCAGTCTTGGGTCAGCTTTTGACTTTTTATGCATAGTTAGTGGTTGATGCGCCTGTCTTATGCTCTGAGAGCATTACTTTTGATGCCATACTGATCTCTTGTGACAATTTTGGATTGAGATTCTGTCAATTTTTTTGGGAAAGCTCTGTCGAATTTTTTTCCAGCATTACCAGTGTTTATCGCCATATTATCTTTAGCTTGCATCCATGTCATCTAATGGTGAAAAGGATATTTACAATATCCAAAAATTTGATGGGATGAATTTTGCTATCTGGAAAGAGCAGATTCAAGATGTTCTTATACAAAAAGGCCAGCTGGATCCTATCATGGAGCACCCACAGGGTGAGTATACAGATGTTGAGTGGGAGAAACTTGATGCTAAGGCCAAATCTACCCTCTGTTTGCATTTGGCCGAATCTGTGTACTTTACTATAGTTAGAGAAAGGACTGCTAGAGATGTATGGGATAAGTTGTGTTCTAGTTATGAGAACAAACGTGCCACTAATAAGGTTTTCTTGATGAAGAAGCTGTTTGACCTTCGTAGGAAGGAAGAGGGCACTATTTCTACTCACATTAATGAGTTCAATATCATTTTCACTCAGTTGACCACTTAGGGTTTGGTCTTCAATGAGGAAATCAAATGTATCTTCTTGCTATGCAGTTTACCCTCGTCTTGGGATACGTTATGTATTGCGATTAGCACCTGGTACCGGTCTAGTGTACAATGACGTCCTTGGGAGTGTGTTTACCGAGGAGATTCGTAGAAAATCTCTCGAAGGCAAGAAGGATGGTGATGCATATGTTGCTAGTGATAGACAGAGGGGTCACACTCAAAGTCGTGCCAAAATCAAGGAACATGGGGGCTCATGCAGTAAGTATCGGGGTTCTATGTGTAATGTCGAGTGCTATCACTGCCATAAAAAAGGGCATGTGAAGAAGGATTGCAGGAAATGGTAGCAAAGCAAGAAGGATAAACAATCCGGTGAAAATTCTAAGTCTGATGATTCAAACAAGGGCAAAGCAAAGTTAGAGGAGATCAATGTGCTAGAGTCCTCAAATGCTCCTATTGTAGAGACTCTTCCAGCGGTTGTTATGCCACTTCCCTCTAACGTATTGGTCTTCTCACTCTTGTGGCAAAGTGAGACTTAGTGATGCTTATGAACTAGACATTGAGGGTGTCGGAAACTTCACATTGCATCTAAGAAATGACACGTACTTTACTTTATGTAATGTCAGACATGTGTCCAAGTTGACTAAAAGCTTGATTTCTATTGGTCAGCTTGATGATTTGGGCTACAACACCACATTTGTCAATGGTTTGTGGATAGTACGCAAAGGTAATCTTGTTGTACTCAGAGGTTAGAAGCATGGTACCTTGTATTCCATGCATGTGTCAGATGTTGGTCATGATTACATATCTATAGCCGAGCTACCGTCTACTGAGTTGTGGAATTGTTGGCTAGGTCATATTAGCCACAACACCACATTTGGCAATAGTTTGTGGATAGTACGCAAAGGTAATCTTGTTGTACTCAGAGGTTAGAAGCATGGTACCTTGTATTCCATGCATGTGTCAGATGTTGGTCATGATTACATATCTATAGCCGAGCTACCGTCTACTGAGTTGTGGAATTGCTGGCTAGGTCATATTAGCCAAAAAGGAATGAGAACTCTGACTTGTTTTGGCTACTTACTTGTCTTGTCTTATGTTGACTTTCCTGTTTGTGAGCATTGTATCTATGGCAAATAGACTAGGCCCGTGCACTTACCATTGGGTCAAAAGCGAGTTGAACCTCTAGATTTAGTACATAGTGATGTTTGTGGTCCTATGTCAACCAAATCTCTAGGGGGCGGCAGCTATTTTGTGGGATTCATAGATGACTCTACCCGAAAGGTGTGGGCATATCCTTTGAAACATAAGGATCAAGTTCTTCCTGTGTTCCAGAAATTTTTAGCACTCGTTGAGAATCAGTCTGGCAAGAAACTCAAGAGGTTGCGGACTGACAACGGTGGAGAGTATGTCTCCAAGGAGTTTGACAATTTTTGTGCTAAAAGGGGGACTAAAAGGCAGTTTACTGCACCATATACACCAGCTCAGAATGGAGTTGCTGAGTGCATGAATCGTATGATTTAGGAAAGAGTCACAACCATGCTTTCTAGGGCAAATCTCAAACAAGGCTTTTGGGCAGAAGCCGTCTTGACCGTAGTGCACATTATAAATTGTTCGCCTAGTACGCCATTGAATTATGAGATTCCAAAAGATTTATGGTCTAAACGTAAGCCCCACTATGACCATTTACGTGTTTTTGGTTGTGAAGCTTATGCTCATGTGCCTAAACAACTTCGTCAAAAGTTAGAGCCAAAGTCACACAAATGTATTTTCATTGGATATGGTGCAGATGGAGAGATGGGATATCGTCTCTGGCACCCAGAATCTCCTCGAGTAATTCGTAGTTTAGATCTGATCTTCAATGAGTCGAAGATGCATAAACAACCTATCAAGGACATAGAGATTTGGAGAGTCACTTTTGAGGATGTTGCCTCAGAGACAATGAAATCAACTCAACAGGCTAGTGATGTACCTTCCACTAGCAATGCTCCAGAGGGAGCGGATAGCAATGGTTAAGGTGTGAGACTCTCTACTAGAGTCTCTCGTCCACCTGCGCATTTTGAGCCAGGCCTTGATTACATCATGTTGACCGATTGCGGATGATGTGGTGAAGTGGGAGCAGGCTATGGAATCTAAGTATAACTCGATTCTGGCTAATGACACTTGGGACTTGGTAGAATTGCCAAATGATGTGAAAGCTTTACCTTGCAAATGGATTTACAAAAATAAATTTACCTCAAGTTATCCAAATCCAAAGTACAAGGCTAGACTTGTAGCCGAAGGGTTCAAACAACAAAAGGGAGTTGATTTTGATGAAATCTCCTCGCTTGTGGTCAAGCTGACAACGCTTAGAACCGTACTTGGTCTTGTAGCAATTGAGGACATGGAACTTGTCCAAATGTATGTGAAGACAAAATTTCTTCACGAGGATCTCAATGAGGATGTTTACATGTAGCAGACTAAAGGGTTTGTTCAGGAGAACGCATCTCGTGAGGAGCTAGTATGTAAGCTCAAAAAGGCACTTTATGGCTTAAAGCAAGGTTCAAGGTAGTGGTATCATAAATTTGATGCATGTATGAGGTCTCAAGGATATAAAAGGAGCGAATAGGATCACTGCTTGTACACAGGAAAGCTAGATGATAACTCGATGATCATTCTAGTTTTGTATGTTGATGACATGCTTATAGCTCGGAAATCCATTGTGGAAATTGCCAAATTGAAGAAAAAACTTAGCAATAATTTTGCAATGAAAGATTTGGGAGATGCTACACACTTTCTTACATGCGAATCAAAAGAGATCAGAAACGTCGTATTCTTGAGCTATATCAGGAAACATACATTGAGAAAGTTTTGCAGCGTTTCAATATGTGGGGGGGGGTGGGGGGGGGGGGGGGGGGGGGGGGGGGGGGGGGAAGCATTGAGTACCCCAATGCAGGCATTCTTGAAAATCAGCAAGAAAGATGCACCCAAATCTGATGCTGAGCGAGCTGTAATGGCTAGGGTACCATATCTTTTGGCAGTGGGCAGTCTCATGTATTCTATGGTGACCACAAGACCAGACATTGCTTTTGCAGTGGGAGTGGTGAGTCGATATATGGCAAATCCTGGCAGCAAGAATTGGGAAGCAGTGAAGCACATTCTTAGGTACCTCAAAGGTACAGTCGGCAGGTGTTTACGCTTCGAGAACAGTGATGCATCCATCGTGGGTTATGCGGATGCAGACTATGCGGTGATGAAGGAAATTTGGAATGGCGGCCTCTACACCAAAACAAACTCCATTGCGCCACAAGGGAAATGAGATGAGGGCACCACCTAGTCTTGGAAGCGTGGACTAGGACTGCTACGCAAAGAGAGAGAGAGAGAGAGAGAGAGAGAGAGAGAGAGAGAGAGAGAGAGAGAGAGAGAGAGAGAGAGAGAGAGAGAGAGAGAGAGAGAGCGCTATCACTATGAATGAAGCATTAACCTTAGTGTGTGTACAAGGAATGGATAACTTCAAGCACTCCCAACACAAATAACATGTAGATTACTGAACAACAACTCAAGAGTTAGCCAAAATCACATCAGGCACTCTCACACACATATAAAAGATCTCTCTTAATTAACATAAGTAAGAGGAGGGGAGGTTACTAGCATAAAACAATTTGCACTCTAGAATGTGCAAGAATAGAGTGAATGAATGAGCTTTATGGGCTCATGATGAGTGATACAAAGACTCAATGGGGTTGAGGGAGACTTGAAATAGGAAAGAGAGTGATTAGGAGTGAGGTTAAGATCCAAGTGCAATTTGTACAAATGAATCTTGCTTAGGGACATTCAACCAATGAAGAAGCTCCTTCCAAGTGATTTGTTGACCAATTTGCAACTAATTGGCTCCATCATCACTTGTGTTGTCTTCACTCCTTCCTCCATAGCTTGAGTCCAAGAGCTTCCTTATTTTAAAATGTAAAGAATCTACATAAAATCAATGTATATCTAGTAATAATAGAAAGGGGTTGAATGAGAACTTATGAATTACAACAAGATTAAGCATGATTTGAGAGGTGATTAGAAGAGGAATTTGTGATGGTTTTTTGAGCTTGAGAGAGAGGAGGAAGGAGGGGAGGGTGAGAAGACTAATGGATGATTTTTAAAGAAGGACTCAATGTGGAAAAGGAAAAGTGTGTGTGTAAAGGTAGAGGGGGTGGTCTCCACCATAGTTGGAAAAACTGGCGTCCACAATTTTGGCCATATCTCCTAGACCGTAGATGCAAAAATTATAAAAAAAATATGGTCAGAATCTCCAACTCATCAGCTATAACTTTTCTTGGATCGGAGTGGATGTATTTTGAAAAAAATCAGCAAAATCATGTGTCTCTTTCCTTCCTTCACCAAGTCTTCCACCTGGGTCCCATCTGTTTGAATCATTATATGGATCCAAAGCCATGATGATATGAACCCCTCATGACCCTTGAATCATGGTGCATGGCTCCACAACTACATCATATATTTTCTTTTCACATTTACATATTTTCCCTTCCCTTTACCACTAGGTTCTACCTTTCACCTCCGGTGAACTAGTCAAGGGAAAATTCCCATCCAGCCATTTTTTGAATTTTTTCAAGAGGTTGTTCTCACTCTTTCTTTTATTGTAAACATCTAGAAGCAGGGAAAACCAACAAAATATAGTAAACAAAAAATTTGTGATAGGCTCGGATCATAGCCCCCCCAAACCTAGCTAGAGGTATTTACGCCTCTAGCCTACTTTCCTTGATCTTGGGCTGACCTTATTCTTATGTGATAAGGCTTTAGACGCCATCCATTTGTCCTGGTCTTGTGTACTTTACCATCAATGTCTTGAAGTCTGTAAGAGCCATTTTTGAACTTTTTGGTGACCAAGAACGGGCCTTCCCATCGAAAAAGAAACTTTCCATCGTTACGAGTGTCGAAGCGATTGTCATATCGAAGCACCAGAGATCCCTTTTTGATGTCTTCAGATGCTAGCTTTTTGTTGAACTTTTCTTTGCGCTTCTCTGATTCTTGAGAATAGTGGTTGATGGCTTCTTCACAATCCAATTGCAACCTCTCTAGATCCATGATCCTTTGATGTACTTTCTCCTTTTGAGATCCTACCTGGCTACCCAATATTCGAAGACTTGTTCACTTCACTTCAATGGGCAAAAGCGCCTCCTTTCCATAAACCAAATGAAAGGGTGTGTACCCTAATGTGGTTTTGAAGGAGGTTCTATAGGCCCATAGAGCTCCATTGAGGTGTTTGTCCCAATCTTAGCGCTTGGCATGTACCTGTTTCGTGAGAATTTTGCAAATGATTCCATTTACCTTTTCCACCAAGCCATTGCACTGAGGGTAGTAAGGAGTAGAGTGTTGATGCTGAATATTTAGCTTCTGCATGAGTTCTCCTACCAAGTCTGCTCTAAACCCTGGTCCTCTATCAGATAGTATTTCAAGAGGGGTGCCAAACCGGCAACAAATGTGATCAAAGATGAACTGACTCAGATCCTTAGCAGTAATTCTATTGGTTGGCATAGCCTCAGCCCATCTAGTCATGTAGTCTACTCCCATAATGATGTACTCTTTACCTGACTGAGTGCATGGTAGAGGCCCTATGGCATCAATTCCCCAGTTCTCAAACGGCCCATATACCTTTATTGGGTTCTGAGGTTCAGATATGAACGTCGTGGTCCTGCTTTCTGACATTCATCACATGTTTGACACCAGTATTTGACATCACGATGAAGACTTGGCCAAGTAAACCCAGCTTGTAGAACCTTTCTACTAGTGATGTCGTGTGCAAAGTGTCCTCCGCACACATCATCGTGACAAGCTTTTAAAATCTCTTCAGTTTCACTCTTCAAAGGCACTCTCCTAAGCACACCATCTTTACCAAGACAATACAAGTTATCATTTACTATGCGATACCTCGTAGCCTTCCTAGCTAACCATCGCCTTTCCCCTGCATTCAAGTGTTTAGGAGCCTCTCCTTGCTCTAGAATGTGCATAATATCTTCTAAGTCCTCCTTGCCTTGCTGAAGTGGAAGTTTGATGGCCACTGCTCCCACTATTGACTTATTTAACTTCGATGATGCTAGGTGGTCTGCATCCTTGTTCTAGTCTCTTGGCACATGATGTACTTGTGCCTCCCTAAATCTCCTCATAAGAGCTTTGGCTTCTCTCATTTTAGTAGAGGGACTGGCATTTTTGCAAGCCCATGTACCTTGCATTTGTCTTACCAAAAGCATGGAGTCACCAAAAGCATTTAATCTCTCAATTGAATTATCTAGGCACCAACAAAGGCCATGAATTAGAGCTTGATATTCTGCTTCATTGTTGGAGTGGACATCTTCTAGAGTGATCCCTTCACCATGGATCCTCTGTCCCAATGGAGATAAGACCACGATGCCTGCAGCTGCCTTATCCTTGGTTCTCTTGTATGCTCCATCAAAGAAGAGGCTATAAGCATTGACCAGAGCCTCTAGAGCTGGAGGTGGTGGAAGTTCCTTTCTCTTCAAATGGAAAACTTTTTCATAGCACTTGTTTGTTAAAATGTCGGCTAAGCATGCTCGAGTTGCTCTTTCAACTTGTATTGTATAATCAAACTCTTGAAGTCGCACCACCCACTTTGCTATTTTGTCAGAGATTTCCATATGTTGTAGTGCATAGGGAAACATATCCTCCACAGTGATAATAACAAACCTCTTCGGCAGCAAGTATGGCCGAAATTTGGTTACCGCAAACATGAGAGCTAACACTAGCTGTTCCATCAGGGTGTAGGCCTTCTCTGTGTTTTCCATGAGGTAGCTAGCAAAATACAAAGGCCTCATAAAGGAAGTTTTTGGATCTTTTTGTAGGAGGGAAACACCAATGGCCTCTTCTCCCACACTAGGGTTTACAAAGAATGTTTCTTCCCAACAAGGTTGGAGGACTACGGGGAGTGACGCTAACATTTTTTTTATCTCTCTAATATGCCCATCACTTTCTTCACTCCAAACAAGCGTCTCTTGACGGGTCAGCTGTTGTAGAGGAAATATCACTTGGGAGAGTAAGTGTATGAATCTACTCAAATATCTTAGCTTTTGCAAGAAAGAGATTAATTGTTTGATGGAAGTTGGGGAAGGTAGATTTAGCAATGTTTCTATCTTTTCACGGTCTACCACAATTCCATCAATGGACACTACATGCCCCAATAGTGCAACCTTGCTTTCCCCAATGTGACATTTTTCCTTGTTTAGTTGTCCACCCAGCTTAGCTAAATGAGTAAATCCTTCATCAATCTTTTCGAGATGCATACTTTTGGAGCTGTAAATACAATGGTCATCTATGAAAACCCTTATGGACTTACCAAAGTAAGGTTGGAAGACCATGTTCATGAATCGTTGAAAGGTGGCTGGACCGTTGGTGAGACCAAAAGGCATGACTCGAAATGCAAAACAGCCCCATGGTGTGATGAAAGTAGTCTTTTTCTAGTCCTCCTCTGCAATGCGTATTTGAAAGCTTTGGGGAGATATGAAGGAATTGTGGCCAAGTAATCTTTGGTCCTTGAGAACTCACATCAAATGTAAAGTCGTAAGGTTGTGTCCGAGATCCCATAGGGAAATCAGAGATGTCAATTTGAGACCTAGTACGGGTCTTTCTCTTCTTGGCTTCATCTTTAGTTGCCCGAGATGTACTTGCTTCATTGCTTGCATCTTTGCTTGTTTCTTTACTTACTTCATCTTGGACACGCACACGCTTGATAGGCATTGTAGACACTTCATCTATCTTCATCTTCCCTTTAACTATTTCTTCCTGGTTGCTTCTGCCCTTGACGACCTCCTCCATCCTTATGATGCTCACATTTGGTTGAGTAGAAGGGGCTTGAGCTTGAGCACGAGGTGGCTGCAAAATTTGAGGTTGCGGTTGCTCTTGTGCTTTAGCTCTAGCACGGGGAGGACTTACTTGTTGTCGAGGACCTCTGACAGGGTAGTCATATCTTCTGGGATGAGGGCAATTATACATGTCGTGGCCATTTTCCCCACAATTGTAACACAACATTTCCCTTGCTTGACGTCGCATTGGTGGCCGATTCCCACCATTCCCCTCAATAGGCCTTCTTGCACCCTGCACAAGATTTACTTTCAAACCCTCTAGCTGGTTTGTGAGATTATTTATTTGTTGGAGCATATCTTCTTGTTGACCTCTATTGAGGTCTGGTGCATTAGGCACATTTGGAGCTACGTGAGAAGCTTCCATAGTTGTGATATTGCCTCCCAAAGCTAGCTAGCCAGCTTGGGCTTGATAGAGAATCTTTTGATTCTTTTCCCTAGCAATTCTTAAGGCATCTTCAAAAGTATTTGGAAATTTGCTCTTTACCTTCTCCCTTAGCAAGGGGTACAAACCTGAGATAAATCGATGCTTTTGGAGGCAATTGGGAGCTCTCTCACCAGGGTTTAGTGAGTCTGACCATTGCCCGCAAAGTTTTAGAAAACCTTCCTCATAGGTTGCATAACCATGAGGGTCAACTTGATGAAGGGCCAGAAGCCGTTGCCATAGTTCTTCTGCCGAATTGGCTTGTTGAAATCTTCGTAGGAAAGCCGCCTTCAATCCCTCCCATTCAGCTCTTTGGGTTGGATCTAGAGCCTGGAACCATACCCTAGCTTCTTCTTTGAGCACCAAAGGAAAATCTCTCAATTTCAATTCTTCGTCATCCCTCCTAGAGACAAGGAAAGCCATCTCCAAGTTATCCAAAAAATCCGCAGCATTTTCCCCACTACGCCCAAAAAAATTAGGGAAAGCCATGATAAAATGGGTTGCCTTCCTCTCAATACAGCACAAAGATGAAAACGTCTAGGCCCAAATCATATCTTATTAAGGGTAGAATAAATGGATTGATAGATGCAGTAATCTCAGCTAGACGACGAGGGCCTAGTAAGTTCCTTATGATGTTTTGGAACCTGAGCTTTGTGCTAGCTATTATATGCACAGTTTGTCTAGCAAGAGGTTGGAAAGGTCCATATAAATCCCTATGATTCATGGAGTATGCTTAAAGCAAGATGAAGATGTGAACATAAAAAGATACATTATGCTCCAAAATAGGAAATATTATAGGGTCAGGGGACAACAATATCTCTCTCAACCTCTCAGCTCCAAAATAGAAGACCAATCTTTGTTGGAAAAAAATATTTCTATCAATGCGCACATTCACCCTAATATTTTGAACTGATTGAAAGTTGTAGAAAATGGGATTATTCATTGGTGCATTAAATACAAACTTCCATGAAGCACTTCATTGAAGTTCAGCTCTCTTGGATCCCACCATTTGAGAGATGCGAAGAATTTGCTCACCAGTGATTAGCCTAGCTTTGGTGTGACCATCTCCAGCTTTGTAGAGTTCATAGGGTTCAATGGCTACCTTCTCAACCACCTTGAGCCTTCTTGCTAGTAGTAGTTGGAGTGCATTACCATATGTAGCCTCTTGCCAATACCGCACCCCATTGATGTGTAGCTCCCCCTCCAAAAACTTGTCAATACCCGAGTTTGAGAGTGCTTTCACCACCTGAAGTCGAGGCTTCAAAGGAAGTGTCTTCACACTAGCCACGAAGCACTCAACACAATGCTTTGACCTAGGGACTTGATGACTAGAAGATTTTCCTTGAAGCAAAGAAGGGTGTATGTAGTTAACTCTCTTACCCGCATACGTGCCCTTTGTCGATAAAGACGCTTCTTTTCTTGAGCTTCTTGGGGAGACCATAGTGGAAGTCTCGGAGAATTTGATGGACCTTCCTTCATAGGATTGACAGAGCGCTGCTTGAGAACTCCTCACTGGGGGCACCAATTTATGACGAAGGAAATTTGGAATGGCGGCCTCTACACCAAAACAAACTCCATTGCGCCACAAGGGAAATGAGATGAGGGCACCACCTAGTCTTGGAAGCGTGGACTAGGACCGCTACGCAGAGAGAGAGAGAGAGAGAGAGAGAGAGAGAGAGAGAGAGAGAGAGAGAGAGAGAGAGAGAGAGAGAGAGAGAGAGAGCTATCACTATGAATGAAGTATTAACCTTAGTGTGTGTACAAGGAATGGATAACTTCAAGCACTCCCAACACAAATAACATGTAGATTACTAAAAAACAACTCAAGAGTTAGCCAAAATCACATCAAGCACTCTCACAGACATATAAAAGATCTCTCTTAATTAAATAAGTAAGAGGAGGGGAGGTTACTAGCATAAAACAATTTGGACTCTAGAATATGCAAGAATAGAGTGAATGAATGAGCTTTATGGGCTCATGATGAGTGATACAAAGACTCAATGGGGCTGAGGGAGACTTGAAATAGGAAAGAGAGTGATTAGGAGTGAGGTTAAGATCCAAGTGCTATTTGTACAAATGAAGCTTGATTAGGGACATTCAACCAATGAAGAAGCTCCTTCCAAGTGATTTGTTGACCAATTTGCAACTAATTGGCTCCATCATCACTTGTGGTTGTCTTCACTCTTTCCTCCATAGCTTGAGTCCAAGAGCTTCCTTATTTTAAAATGTAAAGAATCTACATAAAGTCAATGCATATCTAGTAATAATAGAAAGGGGTTGAATGAGAACTTATGAATTACAACAAGATTAAGCATGATTTGAGAGGTGATTAGAAGAGGAATTTGTGATGGTTTTTTGAGCTTGAGAGAGAGGAGGAAGGAGGGGAGGGTGAGAAGACTAATGGCTGATTTTTAAAGAAGGACTCAATGTGGAAAAGGAAAAGTGTGTGTGTAAAGGTAGAGGGGGTGGTCTCCACCATAGTTGGAAAAACAGGCGTCCGCCATTTTGGCCATATCTCCTAGACCGTAGATGCAAAAATTATAAAAAAAATATGGTCAGGATCTCCAGCTCATCAGCTACAACTTTGATGAAAACAACTTTTCTTGGATCGAAGTGGATGTATTTTTATTAAAAATCAGCAAAATCATGTGTCTGTTTCCTTCCTTCACCAAGTCTTCCACCTGGGTCCCATCTGTTTGAATCATTATATGGATCCAAAGCCATGATGATATGAACCTCTCATGACCCTTGAATCATGGTGCATGGCTCCACAACCACATCATATATTTTCTTTTCACATTTACATATTTTCCCTTCCCTTTACCACTAGGTTCTACCTTTCACCTCCGGTGAACTAGTCAAGGAAAAATTCCCATCCAGTCATTTTTTGAATTTTTCCAAGAGGTTGTTCTCACTCTTTCTTTTATTGTAAACCTCTAGAAGCAGGGAAAACCAACAAAATATAGTAAACAAAAAATTTGTGATAGGCTCGGATCAGCGGGTTGTGTCGACAATAGAAGATCGACATCTGGCTATGTCTTCATATTTGCTGGAGCAGCAGTATCTTGGAGATGATGTCTTCAAGATTGTACGTCGTCTTCCACTACGGAAGCAGAATACGTTGCATTGTCGGATGCAAGTAAAGAGGCCGTATGGTTATCTCACTTGGTAAAAAATCTTGGCATTGATGAGACTCCAGTGATATCCTGTGATAGTCAAAATGCTCTCGCATTGGCAATGGATCCCATGTTTCACTCCAAATCAAAACACATTGAAGTCAGGTATCATCTTGTGAGAGATTTCTTGGCCAAAAAGCTCATTGATTTGGTCAAGGTATACACTGACGACAACCCAGTAGATAAGGCTTAGCTTTGGAGTGGTTTACACATTGTAGTGAGTTGATGGGTATAGGTTGAAGCCACTAGATTTCTTCATGGTTGTACATACCACTTACTACTAACCCATCTACTAACATAACCATTATACACTTATTCTTTAATACAACAGAATAAGGAGCTGCAACAAGATAACGTTGCTGTGGGCTAGACCCAAAGTAGGTCTGTCTCTCTCTCTGCTCTCGCACTTGCACACGCATGCCGCGGCACCTTCAGAAGCTAATAGCTTGCAATTTTCAAAGCGGTAAAGAAGACTAATGATGAGATTGACAACCCTAGATGTCTTATCACTCCCTCCGCAAATGATAAGCCAATAGATAGTCTACACATGGCCAATCCCTCTCCCTACTTCTACCAACCTCCTAGGATACCCATCTTGTTCAGAGAGTGGCCACATTTCCAACCACTTTAATCATGCCACATAGTGGTTCTTGATGTAAACCCACAAAATGAACAAAATAAATAAAAAATATTTTAGTCAGCAAAAAGACAATGCATCGTTATAGCATTTGCCCTTTGGGCAAGCCAAAAATGATTGCAGTATTGTAGCCTCACCATTACGTGGTACACCATAAAAATGTATCATTGCAATACTTCTCAAATCAACAAAAATATTATTTGACATTAAGGAAATCCCTTGTGCACCCTATCTACACCTACACTTGCATTGGCATGTTTCTTAACTCCTTTTGATTGCTTGGTAAAGATGGATGAAGGCATTATCTCCTCTATGTGCAAATAGCCTCCTATTCAAAAGTACACATCCTTGTTTGGCCTCCTTAGCAAGATTGACCTTAAATGGTATAGGAAAAACATTCTCAGTAATTCCTCTTTCCCTTAAAGCATCCTTAAGGAGACCATATAAGGCAATGTATCCCTTAGTACTAATTCAAACTTCATCACAAGCCTTCTGGAATCACTTTCCCTTAAAGCAACCTTAAGGAGACCATATAAGGCAATGTATCCCTTAGTACTATTTCAAACTTCATCACAAGCTTCTGTACATCAACATTGCTCACAAGATTTGAAAACTTTTGCATCACCTCCTTTTTGACAGCATTGGTTAAATGTTCTACATTTGGTGCTCGTAAAAGGGCTGTAACATCCGATTTCTTGAGGCACAAACTTAACAAATGGATGTGATCCTCCTACCTGTGGCCACCACATAGCTCTTGGATAAAATTACCACAAGAATAAACAAAAACTTTACCACAAAATTCCTACAAGAATGGTAAAAAACAGTACCACATAGAAGCACAGATTGGAGCGTAGCAAAATGCACCTTGTAGCTGCTGCTCTAACCCTTCTTTTTCAAGCACGGTCTTCGGGGGCTAAAGTCTCTATGGCATTGAAGCTCCTCTTATGTTCCCTTGCACCTAAGGGTGTCTTTTTAAGATGCAATATCTTATCTTCAAGCTTTTCAATCTTAGCATCCTTCTCTTCCACCTGTAGCTTAAGAGTTTCCACTTCCTCCTCTTCAAGAACGATCCTTTTACACAATCCACTAGTGGTAGGGGAAAGAAGTTGACATTGATGCGAATACCATTGTGTGCTATCAGCTCCAATAGTCGATAATCGCTTGCAGTATCCAAGAAGACATTTCTCCCCTCTAGCTACATATTGTAAGAATGAAGCAAGGCTATTGAATGTTGGATAAAAATCGATGGCTGGATCATTAGGGTAGAGGCAACCATGCACCCAAAGTTCCACATTGGTGTTACTGCACACGACGTTGTTGTGCAGTTTACAAGTAATGATGCTTTGAGGGTGTGAAGTCCTTTGGTAGTTGAACATAAGGAGAAACCGTTTCCAAACTTGACGATCTTGTTGTGGATGGGAGGTTTGTAATATCACCTAGCTCCATGGCAAGGGAAATAAAGCTAGCCTCAAGCAAGAGTGGAGAGCTGCAGCAAAGCTACGATGTGGAGAGTGAGCTATGGAGTGAAGAGCTATGTGATGGAGAGTTGCAGGAGAGATACGAAGTGGAGAGGAGAGCTATGGGATGGAGAGCTACAGAGTGGAGAGGAGGGCTATGGTGGGGAGAGCTGTAACAAAGCTATGGAGTGGACCTGCAACAAGGAGAGGGAAGGAGGAAGAGTGTGTTCTAAAATGAAGGATAGATAAGAGAGAGGGAGAGGAGTGACAGAGGGAAGGATGAAGAGTAGGTGCTGAAAAGTAGGAGAGAAGAGAGAGGGAGAGGAGTGAGAGAGAGGAGAGTGATTTTGGAGGGAAATAAAAGAAGGTGAAAAGTTTGATATTTTGCAGATCTAGCAATGAGATTTTTAGAGAGAAAATTGATTTTTGGGTATACAAACAGGTTGGGGAGGAGTTTTGACTAAAAGGGAGGTTTTTTTGATTTTATGAAAAAAATACTTTTTTGGGCTGAGGCTATGGATGGGCAAAAGAAAGGGGGGGAGAGAAATTATTGTCATAAGGAACACCACTCTTTGGGGTAGAGAGAGAATGTACCTATCCTCCCTCCCTAGCCTCTATGGATGGGCAAAAGAAAGGGGGGGAGGGTAGTTATTGTCATAAGGAACACCACTCTTTTGGGTAGAGAGAGAATGTACCTATCCTCCCTCCCTAGCCTCTATTCGACCCTCAAAAAACCAGAACAGCCTAAAAAAAAGCCTATGAGAATAACCTCATTCAATGGCCTTGTCTCCTAAATCACACACATTTTTAGCATTAATCCCTTAAAATTAGGGATCATTACAAGCCCCTATTGGGATTCATATTTTTCCTAATGACATAGTTGTTAAAGCAATAGCGCGCATGTGCGCGTGCACACACACACACACACACACACACACACACACACACACACAGAGAGAGAGAGAGAGAGAGAGAGAGAGAGAGAGAGAGAGAGAGAGAGAGAGAGAGAGAGAGAGAGAGAGAGAGAGAGACCTTAGCAAATTTCCCTACCCAGAGTTTGAAAAATAAGTAAAGTAAATACCTATAACCAAAATAAAAATTGGGATCACATTGGACTATTCACTTGAGATGCTTTAATTTAAACACCCTATTTGCAACTCATAGTGGACATAAATAGTGAGACCAAGTCAATGAAGAAGCTACCATGGACACCCCAACACCAGATACACTTCGATTATGCTACCCTCAAATTTTTAACTTAGAAGAAATCCATCTTGAGCATCGATTTCCTTATAGAATGTTGAAATGTAGACCACACTATGCCCAAAAATCCCCACTCATGAAATGTGAACACATCAACTCTAGACTTTCAAGACAATGAACTTTGAAACACATCTTGTCCATAATCTGTCCCACAATTATGGATTGGTGCACTCATCCATACTGTTTTAGATATGTTTGATTGGTTCCTTGCCATATGCATGTGCCTTGAACTCCGCCCCAAAGGTTCAAACACCGATAAATTGAATTCCAACACAAGGGTCCAAATTATTTGTAGGGAGCTTCATTTTGCCCCTCTCTGAGGATCTCAAGCCTCTCTCTGGCTAAAGCTAGTTGTAGAAACTACCACTTGAGTAGAGATCTGGCATCGTGGTTATTGTGGTTGCCACCACATGTGCCATGTCAATATCCTCTGTCAGATTTTTATCACTGTTATCTCTATCTAGATTTCCTTTGCCGTTGTTGTTTTGTGAGTTTTTGTTTTTGCCTTTGGCTTTGCATTCTTGAGCCAAACAAAGCATCGTGTCACATTTATAACAACAATTATCGGCAGACCTCGTGGTGGGTACCAAGGTAGCTAACTGAGTACTGGCGTTGCCATCCTTGTCAATCTTGCCTTTTCCTTTGTCCTCTAGCAAACTCATGTATTTGCTTTTGGCTTCATAATCTCGGGCCAACAAACTAACATCTTCCTTGAGAACTTTGTCCGTGCATAGGCCACTAGCTACATGGTGGACGATCTTTGTTCCATAACTGTGTTGGTCAAAATTGGTCCGATTTGAAGTAGAAAGGTTCACATGAAAGCACTTGGATCCATGAGCTTAATGGGGAAGCGAAAACCTTCAGTGGTCTTGCCCTCCACTCCATTGGGGAATGCACCCTATTTGAAGACTCCTCATATGGCAAGCATTGCGGTTATCCACCAATTTCTCTACCCCCTCTGCTATGGCATCTTAATATGCAAGCAAAAGTGATGACTCTTCCCAATCATTTTTGCAAAACGCTGCAAAATATAGCTCATTGTGGCGTGTCGCATTTCAAAGTTCTAGTGAATCACTTCCCCTTGCTTGTTGCTAGTAGTGCTCCAGTACCAAGCACACAAAATTGTCCCCCATTATCTACACCTAATGTTGGGAGATTTTAGGAGAATGGACGCTAAAATCCTTCAATATTTCCTCAATGCACATTACCATCAACCCTTCATCATCTCCCCAAAACCGAAGTACATACAATCTAAACAAAGACACCATGCACACAAAAACACACACAATATAGACTAGATAGTGAAAGCATGTAAGAGAGGAGATATAGACATGATTTTTTCACACACTTAGCATAAGAGTAAGAGAGAAGAATCTTGCACACAATTGGCTTAAAATCCTAGCCCCAAATTCTATGGCACCTTTTTGTGGAGTTGAGTATTTAATTTTATTGTGAAACCTGTTTTAGGTGCCAAGTATTTGAGGCCCCTCTTTACACTTTAGTCCATAAGTGGGGGATGTTTTAGGTGCCAAGTATTTGAGGCCCGTCTTTACACTTTAGTCCATAAGTGGGGGATATCGATTCTTGCACAACCCATTATAAGGTGAGTTCTCACTAGATATATACAATGAAACCTTATTGGTTAAATTACTGAAACATTGTGCATATAAATATATGGCCCCTCTTTACACTTTAGTCCATAAGTGATGGATATCGATTCTTGCACAACCCATTATAATGTGACTTCTCACTAGATATATAAAATGAAACCTTATTGATTAAAGTACTAAAACACTATGCAAATAAAAATATGGCCGAGAGAATACATTAGGAAAAGTTTGGACTAAAAAATGGGCCTTGTAAGAATTGTTGATGTGGCATAGCTTTCAAAAAGTGGGGATCGGTCCAATCTTATCAAAGGTTGGATATTTAGAATCTACTCTTCAAATGCTATCTATTGATATATAGCATGCATGTATTGGACATTGCCCTCATGTAGATCTAGAAAAAGGTGATTTTAGATTACCGTAACGGCGGTACCAAAACCTGACTGATTGAAAAAAAATGGCATAACTTTCATAGAAGGCATCCAAACTTTTCGGACCTTAGCTCTTTAGAATCCATTTTTCAAGAACTTTCCAATGATAGGTCATATCATGGGGTTCTAAGCAATATTTAGAGGGGTCTACCGGGTTGCTTTCTTTTGTACAACTTTGATGATGTGGCACTCTTAAAAGGCCCAAAAATGAGTTCAAAATTTTCCTAATGATTTGGCGCCTTCTCCTCAATTCTTATAATTCTAATCTACATGGCATCGATCTCACTGTTAGTAAAAATAAAAATATAGCACCGTAATCAGGCATTACATGGCAACTAATCCAATTGTAATGTCAACCACATGCAACCGGAGGGTGCACAAACTCATAAAATACCTCCCACACTAGGCAAACAACTATCCTCGCTTGCTCAATAGAGAATCAACTCGACCCTGAGTGATGAATAGTGTGGAGAAGATTGAAGAAGTTTTAGAAAAACATTTTAATCTCTAGGGTGGCCTTTAAAAGTCAAAAGATAACGGTTGTAAACCATGCTAATGCGTGAGGTGGTTGGTGGTCTCATGGTCAACTATGTGGTCAGGGATGAGTTGCTCTTCTTGATGTACATGTGCAAATGGTCCTCATATATGTGATGTGTAGGTAGGGGTCCTTGAAAGGGTCGTAATAGACTAATGTGAAATTCATTGTAAATGTGCTAGTGTGAATGTTACAAGTTTGGGCACCCTCCTCTTGTATGTGTTTAGTATTACAATTGGGATGGATGGTATGTAATGGTTAATTATGGTTCTATCTTTTTAGTTTTACTAATAGTGAGATCGATACTGTGTAGATGTAATTCTAGGAATTGAGGAGAAGGCACCAAATAATCTCTCGGTCATATTTTTATTTGCATAGTGTTTTAGTTATTTTTTCAATAAGGTTTCATTGTATATATCTAGTGAGAACTCACCCTATAAAGAGTCATGCAAGAAGTGATAGCCACCACTCATAGAGTAAAGTGTAAAGAGGGGCCTCAAATACTTCGCACTTGAAATAGGTTTCATAATAAATTCAAATACTCAACTCGAGAGAGAGAGGTGGGTGCAGTGGATTTGGGGGCTAGGATTTCAAGCCAATTGTGTGCAAGATTCTTCTCTTTTACTCTTATGCTAAGTGTATGTGAAAAAATCATGTCTACATCTCCTCTCTTACATGCTTTTACTATCTAATCTATTCTATGTGTGTGTTTGTGTGTGTGCATGGTGTTTTTTTCTAGATTGTATGTACTTGGGATTTGGGGGAGATAGTGGAAGGTTGATGGTCACAGCTGCATTTTAAAATGCACTTGAAAATGTTGGCCGATGGAGGTTCCACCTCATGACTGTTCTGAAGAACAAAACTCAAAGAAAATAACCCCAAAATTGACTATTTTTCTATTTATAAACTAGGGAGCACCAAACACTTGTCTAATTAGAAGGTCTGCATGGAAATTTCTCCTCTTTGTGACCTTTTTTTTTGGGGAGGGGAGGTGGGGCACTAGCGACGTGGCTTGTGCCCCCTTACATTATTTATTTTTAATTATTTCCCTTATTGTCTATCTCAATTTTACCTCTTTCTCCCACCTTTGGTTGCCCATTTTCTCGCCTTGTTTGGCTCTGCTTTGTTCACCCTATTGAATTGCCTTTAATTCTCTCTCTCTCTCTCTCTCTCTCTCTCTCTCTCTCTCTCTCTCTCTCTCTCTCTCATGAACTCCTCCCCTTGCACATGAACCCACCCTCACCTGCCACTTTGGAGTCCTCTGTCCAGACTCTAGCTAGCTTTGACTTGACTTGTTGTCCATTTCCCTCTCTCTCTCTCTCTGCTCATCTCCCCCTTACCCAGCCACTAGCGAGGTTGCTAGTGTGTGTGTGTGTGTGGGGGGGGGGGGGGGGGGGGGGGGTTGGCTTGATTTGCCTCCAAAAGGGTTTGGGCTGATTGGCCATGTGAATGGACCCTATGACATGTTGCCACATTAGAATTGCGCGAACGGCAATGACTATCGCCATCCAACTATCGTCAATGCACCACCGTCCATCTGCCGCACCATGACCGCTCTCAAAACACCGACAATGGCCACCTGCGTAGCGCCAAACGCCTCACACCATTGACAATGAGCTTTGAGCTCTCTCCTAGTTCCATACTCCTTAAGTGGTCATGCTATAGCCTATATAGACTTTGATTTAACCCTTTGTCAATGTCTGTGGGTTAAGCATATTGTGGCATTTCAAACCAATGGTATTACGAGTCGGTTCTTGCTACAGGATTATGACCACTCCTAGCCTCAAATATGAAAATGTGTGGTGTTGGAATTGTTGATTTGGATCAACCAAATTTCTTTGGTGAGATTGGTAAAAGTTTTCTGCAAGTTTTCCTCTACATTTTCATAAAGAGTTACATCCCTCCTAATCCCCCCCCCCCCCCCCCCCCACAAAAATGTAGCCACACAAATCTATCCAATGCATATATAAGAGGCTTATGTTGTCGTCTTTTCCATCTTAGATAGTTTGATTGTTGACATACCATAGACATTCGATTAATACAAAAGCCATCGTAGTGTGAAATTGGCCATAAATAGAAGGAAACAATATAAAAGGAACAAGGGGAAAATCAAATTTGCAATTTCATTATGTAAACTAGAACCTCTTTGTATGCCATTTGTGCCAATACAAAAAAACTCTTTGGAACTATTGCCATGCTCAAAGCTAGTGCAACGAGAGGGAGATTCAAGGGCGGACCCTACCTAACAACGACCAACTCTAGGTGAAGCTCTTTGTGATGGGGACAACTCCCTTTTCTTCTTGAAAGCTAGCCCTAAGGTAATTAGGAAGGCTTTAGATATTGTGCAAACATTTGCCTTGGCCTCTGGCTCGAAGTGTAGAATTGAGAAGTCAAACTATTCTTGTTCTTAGAAAGGGACTCGTTCGATCGATCGGAGAGATTGTGGGAAAAGGGAATATTTTTTGACACTTGGGAGCCCCCTTGGGAGTCAACATTACACACATGCAAAGATTTTCATGGGTCTTAGAAGGTACAAGATGCAAAGGTGGGAGTATGTGCTACTTTCCTTCCCAAGCAGAGTTAAAAGTGGTCAATTCATTCATGCTCCTATATATAGCCTTCACTGGCCCGCTCCTCAAGATAGCCAAATTCAGCTAGAAATAACTCTTGAAACCAATGAAATATTTCTATGGAAAATAGCACCAAAAAGTTGTTGTCCTAGCAATGGGCCCAATGGGAGTCTGTCACTAGGCTAGTGGAGCAAGATAGTATCGTGATACTTGACCTGACTATCCATGCAGAAACCTAGTGTGCCAAATTTGTGGTTTTAATCATAAAGCAAGATCAAGCATGGGAAATTGTGAAAAATTATATGATGGACAAGGATAAGATCTTCTCTAAAGGTGGCCATTGGAAAGAGATAGAAGTACATGACAAACTTTTGGCCCCTGGATGGTCCAGCTTGAGGTACGAGTGAGCTGGTATGCAAGTGTATCAAAGCAACATATTTACTGGACCGGGGAGAGAGAACCAGATATTTTTAAAACTCCATAACACACTATTCCCTTAGATCTCTAAAGTAGGAGGCACATTATTGAACCCATTTTTGAGAGAAATATCCAAAAAGATAAGTAACAAAGGTCTCCAGCGACTGGTCCATTTTTGGAATGACAACAACAAGAGTTGGAAAGAATCATACCAACTATCTACCCTACTCAGATAGGTGCTCAGGGTGGAAAACGGCAAGTGAGGACCCATCTCACTTATTCAAGGAGTGCCTTACAATTAGAGTTCTAGCAAGTAAGATATGCAAATGGGCTCAAAGGACCTGGAAAATAGGACTTTTCAAGAACAATTTGTTCTTAGGAGAGAAGGTGATGAAAAGTCAAGGGCTACTTCTTTACACACAAATTGTTATATTCTAATAGTTCTGGCAAGTTTGGAAGCCCGAAAACCACATAGTATTCAAAAATGACCTCTCAATTGCTAGCTTCACGGATTAATTTGTGCTCACCACGAGCCAAAGATGCCAGATACAACAAACCAGGATTCAACTAGATACAACCCACATAGCAACACTATCAAATACAACCCACTGAGAAATATCAACCATAGGCTGCCAGATACAACAAACCAGGATTCAACTAGATACAACCCACATAGCAACACTATCAAATACAACCCACTGAGAAATATCAACCATAGGCTGCCACTAAATCTGTATGGAATGCAACCCCAAGCTGAAATCATCCTCAGGCTAAAACTATTTAGAGACTTCCATCAAAATGTTACATTGGAAAATAGGAGAGCCACCCACGACTGATCTGAACCAAGGGAAATAGGAGATCAAGAAGCCAAAAAAGGGGGGTCTAACATCCCCATCACCAGTAGAAACTTCCCAATGTACCACCAAGACAGAGCCACTACCACCAACAAACTGCCTGCACCGAGAGGGCATCCACATATAGCCGATAACTAGATCCATCACCGTGAATAGGAGTTGACCAAAAATGCCAACAAAAAGGACTAGCCATGGAAATTCCACTGCAGACAATAATTACAGGAAAGCCAAATACCAACGCATCACCACCAAGAAGTTCGACAGGCAGAGAACACACCAAGGGGGAAGCAAGCTAATCAAGGGGAGCGAAGCCTTTGCAATGAAGACCCTTGCTGCCACTAGGACCTCCAATGAGCCTCTTGCTCTGCAACCTTGTGCGAGCAGGCTGCTTTGCGAATACATACATCCACTCACAATTGTGAGTTTGGAAAGCGAAATTGACAAAACAAAGAACAAAAGAAGATTTTGAAGCTTCATATGTACAAGTAGGTCTAATCAGCATTTGGAGAAAATTAAATATTAAATGTATGCCTAAACTCTCATCTTCTCTATGAGCTTGTTCTGGAAATCCAAAAAGAAGTGCTTGGCATTGGCCCAAAGATATGATCTTTTCTTTCCTTAACATCCTAGGAATTTATAACAAGTTGATTTATATAGAGGATTGGTTCATTTTGCTCATCAAAACGTGGAAGGTGCATTGGTACGAAGAGAACTGGACGAAGTGTGCAAACAACATTTGGGATGAAAAATGGCCAAGGGCAACAAAGATATTCACTTGGAAGATTCTATTGGGGGTGATCCACACTGAAAACAATATTCTTGCATATGGGCTTGGCAGTGAAACTTGCGCTAGGTGTTGGAGTGTGTGACACATCCACACCACCAACTAGTGAGAACCCCCTCTATATTGAAAGCAGACACATTCAAAATCACTGCTTATGTCATCAGATGATCTCTCCCAACTCTATCAAAGAATCCTAAGCTAAACTTTGTATCCTCTCTCATTAGCCACCATTTGTGCCCACTTTGTATCCATCATTTGCAATCTAGTTTGTGATTAACCTACTGATGATTTGCTATCTCCATTAGCAGCAATCTCTCTCTCTCTCTCTCTCTCTCTCTCTCTCTCTCTCTCTGCACACTAATCACAATTTGAACCGTACACTCCATTTTCATCATAATGACATTCTCTTTCATGTGGTATCAAATGAAAGAGAATGATAATGACATTCTCTTTCATGTGGTATCTCTCTCTCTCTCTCTCTGCACACTAATCACAATTTGAACCGTACACTCACTTTTCATCATAATGACATTCTCTTTCATGTGGTATCAAAGCTGATGACACCTAGGCTTATTAATTCCTATTGCATTAATAATCCCACTCCCTAATCATCACTTGAGCACAAGCATGCTCCACTATCCATTCGTGATTAAAAGGGGAGGAAGTCACATTTAATGATGATTTTTGCATCTTCATTAGTCTTTGCACAATATTGAATAGTTTTGTATTTAGTGTGGTTTTTGCATAATTTCCATCTTCAATTAGTTTCTCCCTCAACACGTCATCACTTGTGTGTGGAAGAAGAACTCACCAAGAGCTATGAGGCTCAATTGGATTTCACAATTTTTTGGGTTGAACATGGGTTGACCAATCAATCACATACTTAGTCACCATTTGAAGGCCCTTTGCCTAACAACAACGGTCGCTGACGCACGCTCTTTTCTCTCCCATATGGTCAGTGGAGCTAAAGCATACACTCAACTAAATTTAACCCTTTTTCAAGCCTGCCTCAAAGAGGCCCCCCTTTTCATAGCCCTGCTTGCTTCAAAATTCCTTTGGCCCTCTTGTTAGGGGCTCCATCCCATGACCACTTGAGCCCATTGTCCCGACTTCACCTCAAGAGAAGAGGAGCTTCCCACAGGTAGTTTCTTGAAGCTGATACCTCAAGCACCAAAGGGCATCAAGCCTATCTTCAATTGGGTACTCTTTTCAACCTAATCACAACGCAATGTGTGTGAAAACCAATCTCAAGATTTTAAAACCCCCATTAGTTTTGCACTATGCATTTGCACACATATATTCTGGTATTTTGCACAAACTTTTTGCATTCACATTTGCATACAATCAAGGCATGAGCACTTGGCTTCAGAAAGTGATAAGATTTATACAAGGATCAGGCACTACCCAACTTTGGGTAAGGCCATCCTCACTAGTACACATGTGCACAAAATTTGGCACACATGTCATGACGACATCAACATCTACTTTGATGATTTTGAAGAGACATTTGGAGGGGAGGAAAAGAATCTACAACACCAAAAGTTTTCAATTGACACCGACAACAACGAGTGAATAGGACTTCACCGTTGATCTTTGACATCGGAAAAAGACCCATTTGTATGTGGGCCTAACACTTAGTTGCCTACCATTCTCTAGGTGTAATGTAATTGCCCTATTAACTCGAGAGTAGCAAAAATTAAAGAGAGTACTGATGGGAGCAAAGAGAACCCCGAACCACGACGGCCTCTAAAACGCCAGGGGGCCAAATGGCACGCCTTGAACCTATCATGGTAAAGCGAACAGGGGGCACCACCTAGCTTTGAGCGGCTAGGACGCAAACAACACACCACCGAGAGAGAGAGAGAGAGAGAGAGAGAGAGAGAGAGAGAGAGAGAGAGAGAGAGAGAGAGAGAGTGAGAGAGTATAGCGGCTTAGTACTTAGGCACCACAGAAGGATGGCGTATCCGCACACCCTTCACACATACACAAGCTCACTCCAAACACAAGACTAGGTGGCGATTCCAAGAAACATACTTACAAAACCTCAAGCTTTATTTAGAGAATAAGGCGATGAAATGGGGAGCATAGGGTAGGGGAAAGAGAAGGGAGAGAGTGGTAGAGCACATGGCGGATAGGTGGGAGCTGATGGCGAAGACTCACACGAGGGTTATGGACATCATCCTTCATTTAGTTGCCCTTCATCTTCCATAGCCCAAGGGTGTAGAGGTCATGCTCAAGTCGATCATGGTGACTGCGGTGATGGTGATGGTGTGGGTGTGTGTGTGTGTGTGTGTGCGCTAGGCACACACAGTGCATAGTGTACTATCTGGTGATGTCATGTGTGTCTTTAGTGTGATGGTGACCCCTCTTTATATAGGGGAGGAGGGGGGAAAAATTCTAGAATTTAGAAATGAAGAAATCATTATCTACACAGGCCATGTGACTGTGGGCCCCACTTGTCTGGCTGTGTGTATATGCGCCACGACACCAGTCTCATGAGAGAGAGACTAAGAGAGAGAGATGGGTTGATGAAAAAAAATGAGAGGTGACATGGAGAATAAAGTAATTACAAGAGGGGAGAGAGGGGAGTGTGTTCAGAGGTGAATCTGTGTGCAGATGTGTGTGAACACAAGAAAAATCAGGTAACCACTGGGTGGGGATGGGTCTATGGGCACGGGTCTGTGGGAACCTTTTTCAGTGAAACTGAGTGTGTGTGAGTGTGGGGGAGGATATCTGGCTACAGGACAAGAGACATGGCGCCCTTTAGAGAGAGAGGGGGATATTTGGGTCATGGGATATGATAGGAGAGAGAAAAGGGGGGTGGGGTATACTGTTTTGGAAGATAGGAGAGGTGGCATGTGAGTTTAGTGTGATGGTGACCCCTCTTTATATAGGGGAGGAGGGGGGAGAAATTATAGAATTTAGAAATGAAGAAATCATTATCTACACAGGCCATGTGACTGTGGGCCCCACTTGTCTGGCTGTGTGTATATGCGCCAGAACACTAGTCTCATGAGAGAGAGACTAAGAGAGAGAGATGGGTTGATGAAAAAAATGAGAGGTGACATGGAGAATAAAGTAATTACAAGAGGGGAGAGAGGGGAGTGTGTTCAGAGGTAAATCTGTGTGCAGATGTTTGTGAACACAAGAAAAATTAGGTAACCACCGGGTGGGGATGGGTCTGTGGGCACCTTTTTCAGTGAAACTGAGTGTGTGTGAGTGTGGGGGAGGTTATCTGGCTACAAGACAAGAGACATGGCGCCCTTTAGAGAGAGAGGGGGATATTTGGGTCATGGGATATGATAGGAGAGAGAAAAGGGGGGTGGGGTATACTGTTTTGGAAGATAGGAGAGGTGGCATGTGAGATAAGGTGCATTATTGGTAAGGACAGGGGGTGGGGTAGCTTGAGGGGAGAGAGAAAGGAGAAAGGACAAGGGGAAGAGAGAGGGGGTTGACCTTTTGAGTGGAGGAGAGGAAAAGGGACACACGGTGGGGCAACAGTGAAGCAAACGAGGCAGGGTGGGGATGGGCTACCCCGCAGGCACGAGGTTGCCTATTTTACCTTTCTCACTTATTTACATACTTATACTTTATTTATTTTTTACTTTTTTTAAATGTCTTTTATCACTCCCTCCCTAAGAGGGGGTTTCCATGGGGTGGAGAAGAGAGAAAAGGGGTATGGGAGCCAGCCCTCCCCTTTTGGCTAGAGGCATTCATGTCTCTAGCTCATCTGTTTGATCATTATCGTCGGAGGTGGCGGGTGATGGTGTGTCATCATCTGGAATGTCAATAGGTGGAGCCTGGTCAAATCGAAGAAAATAAGGTTTAAGTCGCCAACCATTTACCCTGGTTTTATGAAGTTTTCCATCAGCCTCCATAAGCTGGTAGCTTCCATTGGCATAATTTTTCTTGATGATGAAAGGGCCTTCCCATCAGAGTAGGAGTTTCTTATCCTTGCGCGTGTCGAAGCGATTGTCATAGCGGAGCACCAACATTCCTTTCTTCAATTCTTTTTGCTAAGCCGTCTATGCTCTGCTTGTGCCGCATAATAATTTATGCTTCTTCTCTGTCTAGCTGCAGTCTTTCCAAGTCGATGATGTGATCTCTCAAATGCACGTTGGGCTGTTGAAGTTGGCTTGTCATTACTCTGAGACTTTGTAGTTGCACTTCAATGGGAAAGATTGCTTCCTTACCAAATACTAGATGATACGGCGTGAATCCCAAGGATGTACGGAATGAAGTTCTGTAGGCCCATAAAGCTGGTAGTAGGTACTTATCCCGGTCCCCAGGATGATGGTTTACCTGCTTGGTAATAATTTTAGAAACCATTCCATTTACCTTTTCAACTAGGCCATTACATTGAGGGTAATATGGTGAAGAGTGCCTCTTTGTAA
The DNA here is from genome assembly GCF_014529385.1 of Adiantum capillus-veneris. Classification (NCBI taxonomy): domain Eukaryota; kingdom Viridiplantae; phylum Streptophyta; class Polypodiopsida; order Polypodiales; family Pteridaceae; genus Adiantum; species Adiantum capillus-veneris. The sequence continues at coordinate 82,246,150 of NC_140959.1, read as the reverse complement.
GGCCCAGTTTCTGCATTAATTCTCCTACCAAGTCTGCTCTGAAACTTGGCCCTTTATCAGAGATGATCTCTAAAGGTGTGCCAAACCTACAACATATGTGCTCGTAGATAAATTTAGCTACCTCTACCGCTGTGATTCTAGTGGTGGATGTAGCCTCTGCCCATCTAGTCATGTAGTCGACCCCCATGATAATGTAGAATTTTTCTGAGTTGGCCCTAGGTAATGGCCCAATGGCATCGATACCCCATTTTTCAAATGGGCCATATGAGAGAATAGGTGTCTGTGGTTCAGGCATAAGTGACCTAGTGCCTGCCTTTTGACACAACTTACACGTTTTGCACCACTGGTGTACATCACGGTTGAGGCTAGGCCATATGAAGCCTGCCTGCAAGATTATCCTACTTGTTATGTCTAGGGCAAAGTGACCACCACAAACCCCGTCGTGACAGCTAGCAATTACTCCCGTGACTTCCTGAGAGAGAGGGACCTTCCTGAGTATTTGGTCCTTACCCTTACAATACAAACCGTCATTGTGATGAGTCGATACCTTGTGGCCTTCCGCGTCAGCCATTGCTTCTGTCCCTTTGTTAAATCTGATGGGCATTCCCCTATTTCCAAAAAATGCATGATGTCAGGCAAGGCGTTGACGAAGGAAATTTGGAATGGCGGCCTCTACACCAAAACAAACTCCATTGCGCCACAAGGGAAATGAGATGAGGGCACCACCTAGTCTTGGAAGCGTGGACTAGGACCGCTCTACACACACACACACACACACACACACACACACACACACACACACACACACACACACACACACAGAGAGAGAGAGAGAGAGAGAGAGAGAGAGAGAGAGAGAGAGAGAGAGAGAGAGAGAGAGAGAGAGAGAGCGCTATCACTATGAATGAAGCATTAACCTTAGTGTGTGTACAAGGAATGGATAACTTCAAGCACTCCCAACACAAATAACATGTAGATTACTAAACAAAAACTCAAGAGTTAGACAAAATCACATCAAGCATTCTCACACACATATAAAAGATCTCTCTTAATTAACATAAGTAAGAGGAGGGGAGGTTACTAGCATAAAACAATTTGCACTCTAGAATGTGCAAGAATAGAGTGAATGAATGAGCTTTATGGGCTCATGATGAGTGATACAAAGACTCAATGGGGCTGAGGGAGACTTGAAATAGGAAAGAGAGTGATTAGGAGTGAGGTTAAAATCCAAGTGCAATTTGTACAAATGAAGCTTGATTAGGGACATTCAACCAATGAAGAAGCTCTTTCCAAGTGATTTGTTGACCAATTTGCAACTAATTGGCTCCATCATCACTTGTGGTTGTCTTCACTCCTTCCTCCATAGCTTGAGTCCAAGAGCTTCCTTATTTTAAAATGTAAAGAATCTACATAAAATCAATGCATATCTAGTAATAATAGAAAGGGGTTGAATGAGAACTTATGAATTACAACAAGATTAAGCATGATTTGAGAGGTGATTAGAAGAGAAATTTGTGATGGTTTTTTGAGCTTGAGAGAGAGGAGGAAGGAGGGGAGGGTGAGAAGACTAATGGCTGATTTTTAGAGAAGAACTCAATGTGGAAAAGGAAGGGTGTGTGTGTAAAGGTAGAGGGGGTGGTCTCCACCACAGTTGGAAAAACTGGCGTCCGCCATTTTGGCCATATCTCCTAGACCGTAGATGCAAAAATTATAAAAAAGTATTGTCAGAATCTCCAGCTCATCAGCTACAACTTTGATGCAGACAAATTTTCTTGGATCGGAGTGGATATATTTTTGAAAAAATCAGTAAAATCATGTGTCTGTTTCCTTCCTTCACCAAGTCTTCCACCTGGGTCCCATCTGTTTGAATCATTATATGGCTCCAAAGCCATGATGAAATGAACCCCTCATGACCCTTGAATCATGGTGCATGGCTCCACAACCACATCATATCTTTTCTTTTCACATTTACATATTTTCCCTTCCCTTTACCACTAGGTTCTACCTTTCACCTCCGGTGAACTAGTCAAGGAAAAATTCCCATCCAGTCATTTTTTGAATTTTTTCAAGAGGTTGTTCTCACTCTTTCTTTTATTGTAAACCTCTAGAAGCAGGGAAAAACAACAAAATATAGTAAACAAAAAATTTGTGATAGGCTCGGATCATAGCCCCCCCAAACCTAGCTAGAGGTATTTATGCCTCTAGCCTACTTTCCTTGGCCTTGGGGTGACCTTATTTTGATGTGATAAGGCTTTAGATGCCATCCATTTTTCTTGGTCTTGTGCACTTTACCATCAATGTCTTGAAGTCTGTAAGAGCCATTTTTGAACTTTTTGGTGACCAAGAACGGGCCTTCCCATCGAAAAAGAAACTTTCTATCCTTACGAGTGTCGACGCGATTGTCATATCGAAGCACCAGAGATCCCTTTTTGATGTCTTTAGATGCTAGCTTTTTGTTGAACTTTTCTCTGCGCTTCTCTACTTCTTGAGAATAGTGGTTGATGGCTTCTTCACGATCCAATTGCAACCTCTCTAGATCCATGATCCTTTGATGTACTTTCTCCTTTTGAGAGTCTACCTGGCTACCCAATATTCGAAGACTTGTTAACTTCACTTCAATGGGCAAAAGCGCCTCCTTTCCATAAACGAAATGAAAGGGTGTGTACCATAATGCGTTTTTGAAGAAGGTTCTATAGGCCCATAGAGATCCATTCAGGTGTTTATCCCAATCTTGGCGCTTGACATGTACCTGTTTGGTGAGAATTTTGCAAATGATTCCATTTACCTTTTCCACCAAGCCATTGCACTGAGGGTAGTAAGGAGTAGAGTGTTGATGCTGAATATTTAGCTTCTGCATGAGTTCTCCTACCAAGTCTGCTCTAAACCCTGGTCCTCTATCAGATAGTATTTCAAGAGGGGTGCCAAACCGGCAACAAATGTGATCAAAGATGAACTGACTCAGATCCTTAGCAGTAATTCTATTGGTTGGCATAGCCTCAGCCCATCTAGTCATGTAGTCTACTCCCATAATGATGTACTCTTTACCTGACTGAGTGCGTGGTAGAGGCCCTATGGCATCAATTCCCCAGTTCTCAAACGGCCCATATACCTTTATTGGGTTCTGAGGTTCAGATATGAACGTCGTGGTCCTGCTTTCTGACATTCATCACATGTTTGACACCAGTATTTGACATCACGATGAAGACTTGGCCAAGTAAACCCAGCTTGTAGAACCTTTCTACTAGTGATGTCGTGTGCAAAGTGTCCTCCGCACACATCATCGTGACAAGCTTTTAAAATCTCTTCAGTTTCACTCTTCAAAGGCACTCTCCTAAGCACACCATCTTTACCAAGACAATACAAGTTATCATTTACTATGCGATACCTCGTAGCCTTCCTAGCTAACCATCGCCTTTCCCCTGCATTCAAGTGTTTAGGAGCCTCTCCTTGCTCTAGAATGTGCATAATATCTTCTAAGTCCTCCTTGCCTTGCTGAAGTGGAAGTTTGATGGCCACTGCTCCCACTATTGACTTATTTAACTTCGATGATGCTAGGTGGTCTGCATCCTTGTTCTAGTCTCTTGGCACATGATGTACTTGTGCCTCCCTAAATCTCCTCATAAGAGCTTTGGCTTCTCTCATTTTAGTAGAGGGACTGGCATTTTTGCAAGCCCATGTACCTTGCATTTGTCTTACCAAAAGCATGGAGTCACCAAAAGCATTTAATCTCTCAATTGAATTATCTAGGCACCAACAAAGGCCATGAATTAGAGCTTGATATTCTGCTTCATTGTTGGAGTGGACATCTTCTAGAGTGATCCCTTCACCATGGATCCTCTGTCCCAATGGAGATAAGACCACGATGCCTGCAGTTGCCTTATCCTTGGTTCTCTTGTATGCTCCATCAAAGAAGAGGCTATAAGCATTGACCAGAGCCTCTAGAGCTGGAGGTGGTGGAAGTTCCTTTCTCTTCAAATGGAAAACTTTTTCATAGCACTTGTTTGTTAAAATGTCGGCTAAGCATGCTCGAGTTGCTCTTTCAACTTGTATTGTATAATCAAACTCTTGAAGTCGCACCACCCACTTTGCTATTTTGTCAGAGATTTCCATATGTTGTAGTGCATAGGGAAACATATCCTCCACAGTGATAATAACAAACCTCTTCGGCAGCAGGTATGGCCGAAATTTGGTTACCACAAACATGAGAGCTAACACTAGCTGTTCCATCAGGGTGTAGGCCTTCTCTGTGTTTTCCATGAGGTAGCTAGCAAAATACAAAGGCCTCATAAAGGAAGTTTTTGGATCTTTTTGTAGGAGGGAAACACCAATGGCCTCTTCTCCCACACTAGGGTTTACAAAGAATGTTTCTTCCCAACAAGGTTGGAGGATTACGGGGAGTGACGCTAACATTTTTTTTATCTCTCTAATATGCCCATCACTTTCTTCACTCCAAACAAGCGTCTCTTGACGGGTCAGCTGTTGTAGAGGAAATATCACTTGGGAGAGTAAGTGTATGAATCTACTCAAATATCTTAGCTTTTGCAAGAAAGAGATTAATTGTTTGATGGAAGTTGGGGAAGGTAGATTTAGCAATGTTTCTATCTTTTCAGGATCTACCTCGATTCCATCAATGGACACTACATGCCCCAATAGTGTAACCTTGCTTTCCCCAATGTGACATTTGTCCTTGTTTAGTTGTCCACCCAGCTTAGCTAAACGAGTAAATCCTTCATCAATCTTGCCGAGATGCATACTTTTGGAGCTGTAAATACAAAAGTCATCTATGAAAACCCTTATGGACTTACCAAAGTAAGGTTGGAAGACCATGTTCATGAATCGTTGAAAGGTGGCTAGAGCGTTGGTGAGACCAAAAGGCATGACTCGAAATGCAAAACAACCCCATGGTGTGATGAAAGTAGTCTTTTTCTGGTCCTCCTCTGCAATGCGTATTTGAAAGTAGCCGGAGTAGCCATCACACACTGTGTATCGCTCATGGCCTGCTACTTCATTTAGAATCTCATCTTGAAATGGGAGAGGGAAGTGATCCCTCTTTGTCGCAGCATTTAGTGGCTTGTAATCCACGCACACTCGCCATTTACCATTCTTCTTTGGCTTCACCACTACTGGGGAGACCCATTTTGAATCTTCTACTGGGTATATGAATCCTGCTTCTAAGAGTCTCTTCACCTCGGACAATAGTGCATTTTGTTGCACAACTCCTAATCTTCTTAGTTTTTGTACTACTGGCTTGCTCCCTTCTTTTAGATGGATATAATGCTTCACTGCAGTGACACCTGTAATGTGAGTGTAATCAGAAATAAACAATGATGCATGCTTCTTGAGAACATTTACACAACCCTCCCTTTCTTCTTCCTTTAGATCCTTGGATAACATCTTCTCTAGGATGGCATCCCACACATTCTCCATTTGGATACTTGGGTTGTCTTCTGATGAGGTAGTTTCCTTTATGGTGATGCCCATGACTTCGAGAGTGCTATCACTCTCTTCACTTGAACTCTCTTCCTCGTCCATGGATGAGGAGGATCCACTTGAGCTCCACTCATCAGCTGACGTCTCTAGTTCAAGGTTCTCTTGTCGCCCATTCTTCAAGTTATAAACCACCTTCCGACTATGGCCACCCACACGAGGCCTCAACTCCAAGTCTCCTGTTGCCCAATCTTGCCTAGCTCCTATACCCATGAGCCAAGGTCGTCCTAAAATAAGGGGGTATCCTTCTCCCTTCACTGGCATCACATAAGCATCAACCTCTGTAGTGATTCCAAAAACAGAAACTCTCAAAGCTTTCACTACACCCACACAAGTGACAGAGACATTATTGGCCATTTTTGCCCTAAAGTTTGATGATTCCATTACCTCTAAACCCAATTGATGCATTAGCTTTTCTGTCATGACACAAACCTCTGCTCCACTGTCAATGTAAGTTTTTGGAATCCGTTGTCCCTTGATTTGAGCCTCCACCAAAGGCACTATATCCTTGAGACCTATGCTTTGATTACACTTATTAGCTTACTTCGCTTTGCCCTCGTGCTCACCATTTTTGACCATTGTCATCGCAGCTTTGGGGAGATATGAAGGAATTGTGGCCAAGTAATCTTTGGTCCTTGAGAACTCACATCAAATGTAAAGTCGTAAGGTTGTGTCCGAGATCCCATAGGGAAATCAGAGATGTCAATTTGAGACCTAGTACGGGTCTTTCTCTTCTTGGCTTCATCTTTAGTTGCCCGAGATGTACTTGCTTCATTGCTTGCATCTTTGCTTGTTTCTTTACTTACTTCATCTTGGACACGCACACGCTTGATAGGCATTGTAGACACTTCATCTATCTTCATCTTCCCTTTAACTATTTCTTCCTGGTTGCTTCTGCCCTTGACGACCTCCTCCATCCTTATGATGCTCACATTTGGTTGAGTAGAAGGGGCTTGAGCTTGAGCACGAGGTGGCTGCAAAATTTGAGGTTGCGGTTGCTCTTGTGCTTTAGCTCTAGCACGGGGAGGACTTACTTGTTGTCGAGGACCTCTGACAGGGTAGTCATACCTTCTGGGATGAGGGCAATTATACATGTCGTGGCCATTTTCCCCACAATTGTAACACAACATTTCCCTTGCTTGACGTCGCATTGGTGGACGATTCCCACCATTCCCCTCAATAGGCCTTCTTGCACCCTGCACAAGATTTACTCTCAAACCCTCTAGCTGGTTTGTGAGATTGTTTATTTGTTGGAGCATATCTTCTTGTTGACCTCTATTGAGGTTTGGTGCATTAGACACATTTGGAGGTACGTGAGAAGCTTCCATAGTTGTGATATTGCCTCCCAAAGCTAGCTGGCCAGCTTGGGATTGATAGAGAATCTTTCGATTCTTTTCCCTAGCAATTCTTAAGGCATCTTCAAAAGTATTTGGAAATTTGCTCTTTACCTTCTCCCTTAGCAAGGGGTACAAACCTGAGATACATCGATCCTTTTGGAGGCAATTGGGAGCTCACTCACCGGGGTTTAGTGAGTCTGACCATTGCCCGCAAAGTTTTAGAAAACCTTCCTCATAGGTTGCATAACCATGAGGGTCAACTTGATGAAGGGCCAGAAGTCGTTTCCATAGTTCTTCTGCCGAATTGGCTTGTTGAAACCTTGGTAGGAAAGCTGCCTTCAATCCCTCCCATTCAGCTCTTTGGGTTGGATCTAGAGCCTGGAACCATACCCTAGCTTCTTTTTTGAGCACCAAAGGAAAATCTCTCAATTTCAATGCTTCATCATTCCTCCCAGAGACAAGGAAAGCCATCTCCAAGTTATCCAAAAAATCCCTAGCATTTTCCCCACTACGCCCAAAAGAATTAGGGAAAGCCATGATAAAATGGGTTGCTTTCCTCTCAATACAGCACAAAGATGAAAACGTTTAGGCCCAAATCATATCTTATTAAGGGTAGAATAAATGGATTGATAGATGCAGTAATCTCAGCTAGACGACGAGGGCCTAGTAAGTTCCTTATGATGTTTTGGAACCTAAGCTTTGTGCTAGCTATTATATGCACAGTTTGTCTAGCAAGAGGTTGGAAAGGTCCATATAAATCCCTATGATTCATGGAGTATGCTTAAAGCAAGATGAAGATGTGAACATCAAAAGATACATTATACTCCAAAATAGGAAATATTATAGGGTCAGGGGACAACAATATCTCTCTCAACCTCTCAGCTCCAAAATATAAGACCAATCTTTGTTGGAAAAAAATCTTTCTATCAACGCGCACATTCACCCTAATATTCTGAACTGATTGAAATTTGTAGAAAATGGGATTATTCATTGGTGAATTAAATACAAACTTCCATGAAGCACTTCATTGAAGTTCAGCTCTCTTGGATCCCACCATTTGAGAGATGCGAAGAATTTACTCACCAGCGATTAGCCTAGCTTTGGTGTGACCATCTTCAGCTTTGTAGAGTTCATAGGGTTCAATGGCTACCTTCTCAACCACCTTGAGCCTTCTTGCTAGTAGTAGTTGGAGTGCATCACCATATGTAGCCTCTTGCCAATACCGCACCCCATTGATGTGTAGCTCCCCCTCCAAAAACTTGTCAATACCCGAGTTTGAGAGTGCTTTCACCACCTGAAGTCGAGGCTTCAAAGGAAGTGTCTTCACACTAGCCACGAAGCACTCAACACAATGCTTTGACATAGGGACTTGATGACTACAATATTTTCCTTGAAGCAAAGAAGGGTGTATGTAGTTAACTCTCTTTACCCGCATACGTGCAGTTTGTCGATAAAGACGCTTCTTTTCTCGAGCTTCTTGGGGAGACCATAGTTGAAGTCTCGGAGAATTTGATGGACCTTCCTTCATAGGATTGACAGAGCGTTGCTTGAGAACTCCTCAGTGGGGGCAACAATTTATGACGAAGGAAATTTGGAATGGCGGCCTCTACACCAAAACAAACTCCATTGCGCCAAAAGGGAAATGAGATGAGGGCACCACCTAGTCTTGAAAGCGTGGACTAGGACTGCTACGCACACAGAGAGAGAGAGAGAGAGAGAGAGAGAGAGAGAGAGAGAGAGAGAGAGAGAGAGAGAGCTATCACTGTGAATGAAGCATTAACCTTAGTGTGTGTACAAAGAATGGATAACTTCAAGCACTCCCAACACAACTAACATATAGATTACTAAACAACAACTCAAGAGTTAGCCAAAATCACATCAAGCACTCTCACACACATATAAAAGATCTCTCTTAATTAACATAAGTAAGAGGAGGGGAGGTTACTAGCATAAAACAATTTGCACTCTAGAATGTGCAAGAATAGAGTGAATGAATGAGCTTTATGGGCTCATGATGAGTGATACAAAGACTCAATGGGGCTGAGGGAGACTTGAAATTACAAAGGGGGGGGCCTCTTTATATAGGAAAGAGAGTGATTAGGAGTGAGGTTAAGATCCAAGTGCAATTTGTACAAATAAAGCTTGATTAGGGACATTCAACCAATGAAGAGGCTCCTTCCAGGTGATTTGTTGACCAATTTGCAACTAATTGGCTCCATCATCACTTGTGGTTTTCTTCACTCCTTCCTCCATAGATTGAGTCCAAGAGCTTCCTTATTTTATAATTTAAAGAATCTACATAAAATCAATGCATATCTAGTAATAATAGAAAGGGGTTGAATGAGAACTTATGAATTACAACAAGATTAAGCATGATTTGAGAGGTGATTAGAAGAGGAATTTGTGATGGTTTTTTGAGCTTGAGAGAGAGGAGGAAGGAGGGGAGGGTGAGACGACTCATGGCTGATTTTTAGAGAAGAACTCAATGTGGAAAAGGAAGGGTGTGTGTGTAAAGGTAGAGGGGGTGGTCTCCACCACAGTTGGAAAAATTGGCGTCCGCCATTTTGGCCATATCTCCTAGATCGTAGATGCAAAAATTATAAAAAAGTATGGTCAGAATCGCCAGCTCATCAGCTAAAACTTTGATGAAGACAAATTTTCTTGGATCGGAGTGGATATATTTTTGAAAAAATTAGCAAAATCATGTGTCTGTTTCCTTCTTGCACCAAGTCTTCCACCTGGGTCCCATCTGTTTGAATCATTATATGGCTCCAAAGCCCTGATGATATGAACCCCTCATGACCTTTGAATCATGGTGCATGGCTCCACAACCACATCATATCTTTTCTTTTCACATTTACATATTTTCCCTTCCCTTTACCACTAGGTTCTACCTTTCACGTCCGGTGAACTAGTCAAGGAAAAATTCCCATCCGGTCATTTTTTGAATTTTTCCAAGAGGTTGTTCTCACTCTTTCTTTTATTGTAAACCTCTAGAAGCAGGAAAAACCAACAAAATGTAGTAAAAAAAAAATTTGTGATAGGCTCGTATCAGTGGTGTGTGTCGACAATAGAAGATCGACATCTGGCTATGTCTTCATATTTGCTGGAGCAGCAGTATCTTGGAGATCATGTCTTCAAGATTGTACGTCGTCTTCAACTATGGAAGCAAAGTACGTTGCATTGTCGCATGCAAGTAAAGAGGCCGTATGGTTATCTCGCTTGGACAAAAATCTTGGCATTGATGAGACTCCAGTGATATCCTGTGATAGTCAGAATGCTCTCGCATTGGCAATGGATCCCGTGTTTCACTCCAAATCGAAACACATGGAAGTCAGGTATCATCTTGTGAGAGATTTCTTGGCCAAAAAGCTCATTGATTTGATCAAGGTATACACTGACGACAACCTAGTAGATAAGCCTTAGCTTTGGAGTGGTTTACACATTGTAGTGAGTTGATGGGTATAGGTTGAAGCCACTAGATTTCTTCATGGTTGTACATACCAAGTCACTTGGGCTTTCAAGTGGGAGTTAGTTGGGATTCAGGCCACCTGGTCGGACATCCCACTTACTACTAACCCATCTACTAACATAACCATTATACACTTATTCTTTAATACAACAGAATAAGGAGCTGCAACAAGATAACGTTGTTGTGGGCTCCACCCAAAGCAGGTCTCTCTCTCTCTCTCTCTCTCTCTCTCTCTCTCTTTGCTCTCGCACTTGCACTTGCACACGCTTGCCGTGGCACCTTCAGAAGCCAATAGCTTGCAATTTTCAAAGCGGTAAAGAAGACTAATGATGAGACTGACAACCCTAGATGTCTTATCACTCCCTCCGCAAATGATAAGCCAATAGATAGTCTACACATGGCCAATCCTTATCCCTACTTCTACCAACCTCCTAGGATACCCATCTTGTTCAGAGAGTGGCCACATTTCCAACCACTTTAATCATGCCACATAGTGGTTCTTGATGTAAACCCACAAAATGAACAAAATAAATAAAAAATATTTTAGTCAAAAAAAAGACAATGCATCGCTATAGCATTTGCCCTTTGGGAAGCCAAAAAAGACTGCAGTACTGTAGCCTCACCATTACGTGGTACACCATAAAAATGTATCATTGCAATACTTCTCAAATCAACAAAAATATTATTTAACATTAAGGAAATCTCTTGTCCACCCTATCTACACCTACACTTGCATTGGCACATTTCTTAACTCCTTTTGATTGCTTGGTAACTCCTCTACACCAAAACAAACTCCATTGCGCCACAAGGGAAATGAGATGAGGGCACCACCTAGTCTTGGAAGCGTGGACTAGGACCGCTACGCAAAGAGCGAGAGAGAGAGAGAGAGAGAGAGAGAGAGAGAGAGAGAGAGAGAGAGAGAGAGAGAGAGAGAGAGCGCTATCACTATGAATGAAGCATTAACCTTAGTGTGTGTACAAGGAATGGATAACTTCAAGCACTCCCAACACAAATAACATGTAGATTATTAAAAAACAACTCAAGAGTTAGCCAAAATCACATCAAGCACTCTCACACACATATAGAAGATCTCTCTTAATTAACATAAGTAAGAGGAGGGGAGGTTACTAGCATAAAACGATTTGGACTCTAGAATATGCAAGAATAGAGTGAATGAATGAGCTTTATGGGCTCATGATGAGTGATACAAAGACTCAATGGGGCTGAGGGAGACTTGAAATAGGAAAGAGAGTGATTAGGAGTGAGGTTAAGATCCAAGTGCTATTTGTACAAATGAAGCTTGATTAGGGACATTCAACCAATGAAGAAGCTCTTTCCAAGTGATTTGTTGACCAATTTGCAACTAATTGGCTCCATCATCACTTGTGGTTGTCTTCACTCCTTCCTCCATAGCTTGAGTCCAAGAGCTTCCTTATTTTAAAATGTAAAGAATCTACATAAAGTCAATGCATATCTAGTAATAATAGAAAGGGGTTGAATGAGAACTTATGAATTACAACAAGATTAAGCATGATTTGAGAGGTGATTAGAAGAGGAATTTATGATGGTTTTTTGAGCTTGAGAGAGAGGAGGAAGGAGGGGAGGGTGAGAAGACTAATGGCTGATTTTTAGAGAAGAACTCAATGTGGAAAAGGAAGGGTGTGTGTGTAAAGGTAGAGGGGGTGGTCTCCACCATAGTTGGAAAAACTGGCCTCCGCCATTTTGGCCATATCTCCTAGATCGTAGATGCAAAAATTATAAAAAAAATATGGTCAGGATCTCCAGCTCATCAGCTACAACTTTGATGAAGACAACTTTTCTTGGATCGAAGTGGATGTAGTTTTTTTAAAAATCAGCAAAATAATGGGTCTGTTTCCTTCCTTCACCAAGTCTTCCACATGGGTCCCATCTGTTTGAATCATTATATGGATCCAAAGCCATGATGATATGAACCTCTCATGACCCTTGAATCATGGTGCATGGCTCCACAACCACATCATATATTTTCTTTTCACATTTACATATTTTCCCTTCCCTTTACCACTAGGTTCTACCTTTCATGTCCGGTGAACTAGTCAAGGAAAAATTCCCATCCAGTCATTTTTTGAATTTTTCCAAGAGGTTGTTCTCACTCTTTCTTTTATTGTAAACCTCTAGAAGCAGGGAAAACCAACAAAATATAGTAAACAAAAAATTTGTGATAGGCTCGGATCAGCGGGTTGTGTCGACAATAGAAGATCGACATCTGGCTATGTCTTCATGTTTGCTGGAGCAGCAGTATCTTGGAGATCATGTCTTTAAGATTGTACGTCGTCTTCCACTACGGAAGCAGAATACGTTGCATTGTCGGATGCAAGTAAAGAGGCCGTATGGTTATTTCGCTTGGTAAAAAATCTTGGCATTGATGAGACTCCAGTGATATCCTATGATAGTCAGAATGCTCTCGCATTGGCAATGGATCCCATGTTTCACTCCAAATCAAAACACATTGAAGTCAGGTATCATCTTGTGAGAGATTTCTTGGCCAAAAAGCTCATTGATTTGGTCAAGGTATACACTGACGACAACCGAGTAGATAAGGCTTAGCTTTGGAGTGGTTTACACATTGTAGTGAGTTGATGGGTATAGGTTGAAGCCACTAGATTTCTTCATGGTTGTACATACCAAGTCACTTGGGCTTTCAAGTGGGAGTTAGTTGGGATTCAGGCCAACTGGTCGGACATCCCACTTACTACTAACCCATCTACTAACATAACCATTATACACTTATTCTTTAATACAACAGAATAAGGAGCTGCAACAAGATAACGTTGTTGTGGGCTCCACCCAAAGCAGGTCTCTCTCTCTCTCTCTCTCTCTCTGCTCTCGCACTTGCACTTGCACATGCATGCCGCGACACCTTCAGAAGCTAATAGCTTGCAATTTTCAAAGCGGTAAAGAAGACTAATGATGAGACTGACAACCCTAGATGTCTTATCACTCCCTCCGCAAATGATAAGCCAATGGATAGTCTACACATGGCCAATCCTTATCCCTACTTCTACCAACCTCCTAGGATACCCATCTTGTTCAGAGAGTGGCCACATTTCCAACCACTTTAATCATGCCACATAGTGGTTCTTGATGTAAACCCACAAAATGAACAAAATAAATAAAAAATATTTTAGTCAGCAAAAAGACAATGCATCGCTATAGCATTTTCCCTTTGGGCAAGCCAAAAATGATTGCAGTACTGTAGCCTCACCATTATGTGGTACACCATAAAAATGTATCATTGCAATACTTCTCAAATCAACAAAAATATTATTTGACATTAAGGAAATCCCTTGTCCACCCTATCTACACCTACACTTGCATTGGCATGTTTCTTAACTCCTTTTGATTGCTTGGTAAAGATGGATGAAGGCATTATCTCCTCTATGTGCAAATAGCCTCCTATTCAAAAGTACACATCCTTGTTTGGCCTCCTTAGCAAGATTGACCTTAAATGGTATAGGAAAAACATTCTCAGTAATTCCTCTTTCCCTTAAAGCATCCTTAAGGAGACCATATAAGGCAATGTATCCCTTAGTACTAATTCAAACTTCATCACAAGCCTTCTGGAATTACTTTCCCTTAAAGCAACCTTAAGGAGACCATATAAGGCAATGTATCCCTTAGTACTATTTCAAACTTCATCACAAGCTTCTGTACATCAACATTGCTCACAAGATTTGAAAACTTTTGCATCACCTCCTTTTTGACAGCATTGGTTAAATGTTCTACATTTGGTGCTCGTAAAAGGGCTATAACATCCGATTTCTTGAGGCACAAACTTAACAAATGGATGTGATCCTCCTACCTGTGGCCACCACATAGCTCTCGGATAAAATTACCACAAGAATAAACAAAAACTTTACCACAAAATTCCTACAAGAATGGTAAAAAACAATACCACATAGAAGCACAGATTGGAGCGTAGCAAAATGCACCTTGTAGCTGCTGCTCTAACCCTTCTTTTTCAAGCACCGCCTTCGGGGGCTAAAGTCTCTATGGCATTGAAGCTCCTCTTATGTTCCCTTGCACTTAAGGGTGTCTTTTTAAGATGCAGGATCTTATCTTCAAGCTTTTCAATCTTAGCATCCTTCTCTTCCACCTGTAGCTTAAGAGTTTCCACTTCCTCCTCTTCAAGAACGATCCTTTTACACAATCCACTAGTGGTAGGGGAAAGAAGTTGACATTGATGCGAATACCATTGTGTGCTATCAGCTCCAATAGTCGATAATCGCTTGCAGTATCCAAGAAGACATTTCTCCCCTCTAGCTACATATTGTAAGAATGAAGCAAGGCTATTGAATGTTGGATAAAAATCGATGGCTGGATCATTAGGGTAGAGGCAACCATGCACCCAAAGTTCCACATTGGTGTTACCTGTACACGACGTTGTTGTGCAGTTTACAAGTAATGATGCTTTGAGGGTGTGAAGTCCTTTGGTAGCTGAACATAAGGAGAAACCGTTTCCAAACTTGACGATCTTGTTGTGGATGGGAGGTTTGTAATATCACCTAGCTCCATGGCAAGGGAAATAAAGCTAGCCTCAAGCAAGAGTGGAGAGCTGCAGCAAAGCTACGATGTGGAGAGTGAGCTATGGAGTGAAGAGCTATGTGATAGAGAGTTGCAGGAGAGATACGAAGTGGAGAGGAGAGCGATGGATTGGAGAGCTATGGGATGGAGAGCTACAGAGTGGAGAGGAGGGCTATGGTGGGGAGAGCTGTAACAAAGCTATGGAGTGGACCTGCAACAAGGAGAGGGAAGGAGGAAGAGTGTGTTCTAAAATGAAGGATAGATAAGAGAGAGGGAGAGGAGTGACAGAGGGAAGGATGAAGAGTAGGTGCTGAAAAGTAGGAGAGAAGAGAGAGGGAGAGGAGTGAGAGAGAGGAGAGTGATTTTGGAGAGAAATAAAAAAAGGTGAAAAGTTTGATAATTTGCAGGTCTAGCAATGAGATTTTTAGAGAGAAAATTGATTTTTGGGTATAGAAACAGGTTGGGGAGGAGTTTTGAGTAAAAGGGAGGTTTTTTTGATTTTATGGAAAAAATACTTTTTTGGGCTGAGGCTATGGATGGGCAAAAGAAAGGGGGGGGAGGGAAATTATTGTCATAAGGAACACCACTCTTTGGGGTAGAGAGAGAATGTACCTATCCTCCCTCCCTAGCCTCTATGGATGGGCAAAAGAAAGGGGGGGAGGGTAGTTATTGTCATAAGGAACACCACTCTTTTGGGTAGAGAGAGAATGTACCTATCCTCCCTCCCTAGCCTCTATTCGAACCTACAAAAAACCAGAACAAGCTAAAAAAAAGCCTATGAGAATAACCTCATTCAATGGCCTTGTCTCCTAAATCACACACATTTTTAGCATTAATCCCTTAAAATTAGGGATCATTACAAGCCCCTATTGGGATTCATATTTTTCCTAATGACATAGTTGTTAAAGCAATAGCGCGCATGTGCGCGCGTGCGCACACACAGACACACACACACACACACACACACACAGAGAGAGAGAGAGAGAGAGAGAGAGAGAGAGAGAGAGAGAGAGAGAGAGAGAGAGAGAGAGAGAGAGAGAGAGAGAGAGAGACCTTAGCAAATTTCCCTACCCAGAGTTTGACAAATAAGTAAAGTAAATACCTATAACCAAAATAAAAATTGGGATCACATTGGACTATTCACTTGAGATGCTTTAACTTAAACACCCTATTTGCAACTCATAGTGGACATAAATAGTGAGACCAAGTCAATGAAGAAGCTACCATGGACACCCCAACACCAGATACACTTCGATTATGCTACCCTCAAATTTTTAACTTAGAAGAAATCCATCTTGAGCATCGATTTCCTTATAGAAAATTGAAATGTAGACCACACTATGTCCAAGAATCCCCACTCATGAAATGTGAACACATCACCTCTAGACTTTCAAGACAATGAACTTTGAAACACATCACCTCTAGACTTTCAAGACAATGAACTTTGAAACACATCTTGTCCATAATCCGTCCCACAATTATGGATTGGTGCACTCATCCATAGTGTTTTAGATATGTGTGATTGGTTCCTTGCCATATGCATGTGCCTTGAACTCCGCCCCAAAGGTTCAAAAACCGATAAATTGAATTCCAACACGAGGGTCCAAATTATTTGTAGGGAGCTTCATTTTACCCCTCTCTGAGGATCTCAAGCCTCTCTCTGGCTAAAGCTAGTTGTAGAAACTACCACTTGAGTAGAGATCTGGCATCGTGGTTATTGTGGTTGCCACCACATGTGCCATGTCAATATCCTCTGTCAGATTTCTATCACTGTTATCTCTATCTAGATTTCCTTTGCCGTTGTTGTTTTGTGAGTTTTTGTTTTTGCCTTTGGCTTTGCATTCTTGAGCCAAACAAAGCATCGTGTCACATTTATAACAACAATTATCGGCAGACCTCGTGGTGGGTACCAAGGTAGTTAACTGAGTACTGGCGTTGCCATCCTTGTCAATCTTGCCTTTTCCTTTGTCCTCTATCAAACTCATGTATTTTCTTTTGGCTTCATAATCTCGGGCCAAACAAACTAACATCTTCCTTGAGAACTTTGTCCGTGCATAGGCCACTAGCTACATGGTGGGCGATCTTTGTTCCATAACTGTGTTGGTCAAAATTGTTCCGATTTGAAGTAGAAAGGTTCACATGAAAGCACTTGGATCCATGAGCTTAATGGGGAAGCGAAAACCTTCAATGGTCTTGCCCTCCACTCCATTGGGGAATTGCACCCTATTTGAAGACTCCTCATATGGCAAGCACTGCGGTTCTCCACCAATTTCTCTACCCTCTCTGCTATGGCATCTTAATATGCAAGGAAAAGTGATGACTCTTCCCAATAATTTTTGCAAAATGCTGCAAAATATAGCTCATTGTGGCGTGTCGCATTTCAAAGTTCTAGTGAATCACTTCCCCTTGCTTGTTGCTAGTAGTGCTCCAGTACCAAGCACACAAAATTGTCCCCCATTATGTACACCTACTGTTGGGAGATTTTAGGAGAATGGATGCTAAAATCCTTCAATATTTCCTCAATGCACATTACCATCAACCCTTCACCATCTCCCCAAAACCCAAGTACATACAATCTAAACAAAGACACCATGCACACAAAAACACACACAATATAGACTAGATAGTGAAAGCATGTAAGAGAGGAGATATAGACATGATTTTTTCACACAGCATAAGAGTAAGAGAGAAGAATCTTGCACACAATTGGCTTAAAATCCTAGCCCCAAATTCTATGGCACCTTTTTGTGGAGTTGAGTATTTAATTTTATTGTGAAACCTGTTTTAGGTGCCAAGTATTTGAGGCCCCTCTTTACACTTTAGTCCATAAGTGGTGGATATCGATTCTTGCACAACCCATTATAAGGTGAGTTCTCACTAGAGATATACAATGAAACCTTATTGGTTAAATTACTGAAACATTGTGCAAATAAATATATGGCCCCTCTTTACACTTTAGTCCATAAGTGATGGATAGCGATTCTTGCACAACCCATTATAATGTGACTTCTCACTAGATATATAAAATGAAACCTTATTGGTTAAAGTACTAAAACACTATGCAAATAAAAATATGGCCGAGAGAATACATTAGGAAAAGTTTGGACTCAAAAATGGGCCCTGTAAGAATTGTTGATGTGGCATAGCTTTCAAAAAGTGGGGATCGGTAAATTTTTTGCAAATAAGATCCAAACTTGTCGGAGGTTGGATATTTAGAATCTACTCTTCAAATGCTATCCATTGGTATATAGCATGCATGTATTGGACGTTGCCTTGATGTAGATCTAGAAAAAGGTGATTTTAGATTACCGTAACGGCGGTACCAAAACCTGACTGATTGAAAAAAAATGGCATAACTTTCATAGAAGGCATCCAAACTTTTCGGACCTTAGCTCTTTAGAATCCATTTTTCAAGAACTTTCCAATGATAGGTCATATCATGGGGTTCTAAGCAATATTTAGAGGGGTCTACCGGGTTGCTTTCTTTTGTACAACTTTGATGATGTGGCACTCTTAAAATGCCCAAAAATGAGTTCAAAATTTTCCTAATGATTTGGCGCCTTCTCCTCAATTCTTATAATTCTAATCTACATGGCATCGATCTCACTGTTAGTAAAAATAAAAAGATAGCACCGTAATCAGGCATTACATGGCAACTATTCGAATTGTAATGTCAACCACATGCAACCGGAGGGTGCACAAACTCATAAAATACCTCCCACACTAGGCAAACAACTATCCTCGCTTGCTCAATAGAGAATCAACTCGACCCTGAGTGATGAATAGTGTGGAGAAGATTGGAGAATTTTTGGAAAAACATTTCACTCTCTAGGGTCGTAATAGACTAATGTGAAATTCATTGTAAATGTGCTAGTGTGTATGTTACGAGTTTGGGCACCCTCCTCTTGTATGTGGTTAGTATTACAATTGGGATGGATGGTATGTAATGGTTAATTATGGGGCTATCTTTTTAGTTTTACTAATAGTGAGATCGATACTGTGTAGATGTAATTCTAGGAATTGAGGAGAAGGCACCAAATAATCTCTCGGTCATATTTTTATTTGCATAGTGTTTTAGTTATTTTTCCAATAAGGTTTCATTGTATATATTTAGTGAGAACTCACCCTATAAAGGGTCATGCAAGAAGTGATAGCCACCACTCATAGAGTAAAGTGTAAAGAGGGGCCTCAAATAATTCGCACTTGAAATAGGTTTCATAATAAATTCAAATACTCAACTCGAGAGAGAGAGGTGGGTGCAGTGGATTTGGGGGCTAGGATTTCAAGCCAATTGTGTGCAAGATTCTTCTCTTTTACTCTTATGCTAAGTGTATGTGAAAAAATCATGTCTACATCTCCTCTCTTACATGCTTTTACTATCTAATCTATTCTATGTGTGTGTGTGTGTGTGTGTGTGCATGGTGTTTTTTTCTAGATTGTATGTACTTGGGATTTGGGGGAGATAGTGGAAGGTTGATGGTCACAGCTGCATTTTAAAATGCACTTGAAAATGTTGGCCGATGGAGGTTCCACCTCATGACTGTTCTGAAGAACAAAACTCAAAGAAAAGAACCCTAAAATTGACTATTTTTCTATTTATAAGAGAGCTCATCCTTATTTGGTAAATTGGGGAGCACCAAACACTTGTCTAATTAGAAGGTCTGCATGGAAATTTCTCCTCTTTGTGAAACTTTTTTTTGGGGAGGGGAGGTGGAGCACTAGCGATGTCGCTTGTGCCCCCTTACATTATTTATTTTTAATTATTTCCCTTATTCTCTATCTCAATTTTACCTCTTTCTCCCACCTTTGGCTACCCATTTTCTCGCCTTGTTTGGCTCTGCTTTGTTCGCCCTATTGAATTGCCATTAATTCTCTCTCTCTCTCTCTCTCTCTCTCTCATGAACTCCTCCCCTTGCACATGAACCCACCCTCACCTGCCACTTTGGAGTCCTCTGTCCAGACTCTAGTGAGGCGGTCCAGGGCGGGCAACAAGAAGAGTGGCCTCTAAGAACTTTTCTAGTCTCCCGTGCTGCTCAATTGGGTTGGGGTTGGAAAAAACAACAAACACACACAAACCCGCAACCTAACCCTACACAAATTTGGGGCACCACCTAGTTTGGATGCGAACTAGGACGCGTAGAGAGATAGATAGATAGATAGAGAGAGAGAGAGAGAGAGAGAGAGAGAGGGAGAGAGAGGGAGAGAGAGAGATAGTGCTCGGGCTGCTTTGAAATGTTCAACAGTGATCAAGCAAACACAATTATATATGTAAGAAAAAGAGGGAGGGGGAGGGGGTGATTGTTGCACTAATACCTTCTTACAAATCTGTCATGACCAATGAAAGTGAGATTAGTATTTGTTCAACATAGCTTGAGTAAATTACACCACAACACATCACAAGAACAACCACCCCAATCACTGTCTTAAAGCCAGGGGAGTCCTCTCCACCGTGTCGCCCTCTTACAGTATGTGGGTTTTATGGCTAAATTGATGACAACACCCATAGACCAGCTATCAAGAACTTTTTTTAAAAAACAAGACACTTACACATCATTGTTGTCCATTACTTTACGTTGGAAGAGAGACAAAGTATCCAAGCTTACTCCAAATCCACCCTCCTTGATTTAGCAAATGTTGGGCTTACACTAGTAGGAGAAATTATAGATTTCCTCCTCTCAATTGAATGATCACTCTCTCTTACAATGGCATAGATTTCCCTTGCTAATCACCCCTAATACAACACATGCATATGCATAAGACAAGGAGATTCCACTCAAGAGCTCCTTCTAGAGAGGTTGGGCTTGGATTCTCAATCTATAGCATAGTGCTCTTGCTTAAGGCTCGCCCCCTATGCTAGCTACACCCTCCTTTTATAGCAATTTTGAAGGCTAGGGTTACTCCTCTAACCATGGTTGGGTTAGATTTTCAGCACTTATCTAATTTCTTTTGCTTGGAATTATCAAGAAGTTGGTGTGGATAGATGAAGAAGAGAAAGAGGAGAGAAGTGGAGGTGATAGGACTTTTCATAGTAGGTTAGTGTTAGTAAATTAGTAGAGTTAGTTATTTTTATTGATTCACAAATGGAATTGGATATTTACAATGGAAGTATGTATATAAGATACAAATAAGGAAGATAAAACTCTTAATAGGTAAGAAAACATGGATTTCTTACAATGTTGATGCTCCAAGTGTCTTGAGTAGGGTCAATTTTGACGCTTGTTGACGGTCCACTAGCTTTGACGATACGTTTTTTTTTCCAGTCTTGACCTTCCTTGGAAGCCAAGGTAAGTGAACATGAGTAATCAATCACCATGATGCTGTCTTTCAAGAGAAGAGGCTGAATTTTGTGGTTTTTTTGATAGATATGGGTAATATGGATGAGGAAAAATGAGACTAGGTGGTCAATTTTGGAATGGAAGTGTGTGTAGGAGACATGAGTTCACCATGGTTTCTCTTATTCTTCAAGGTTGAGAAGAAGGTGAGTAGGGTGCAGAGAGGTGGGGATGATGAGTGGAGAGGTTTGTGTGAAAGAGGAAAATGATAAAGTGGAAGAGGGAGTGTGGGTGCATAGCATGGGCAAACTGGGGTCCACAAATAAAATCCTGGCTCACAGCTCGTAGCTCAAAAAAATATGAAAAAATTTGAGGTAAAAGTTCAGCTCACGAGCGACAACTTTTGCTTGTATCACCTTTTCAAATTCGGGGAGCATGTGATCTTTAAAAATTTAGCAAAACCGACTGTTTTTTCCACTGCACAAGGTCCTTGTGAGGTCCTTCTTTGGATGATTCTTTTGAATACCTCCAAGAGTGAGCTCCCCATGGTGCATGTATGCATTCCACATACCCTTGAACTTATTTGGTAGGTCTATAATTGAAGATATTGTTGAGATCATGATATAAGTGAATAGTACAACTAAGAAAATCAAATATTGAGGGGTCTAAAAAAATATGTACATGTCAAATATAAATAATATAGGTGGAAAAAATATAAAGGGGTCAAAATAAATCTCTCTCATTATAAGTCTACCATAAAAAGATGAATATTTTTGGTGTTCTAATTTATGAGAGTAAAAGAGAATAGATGTAGGAAGGAAAAATCACAATAGTGAAAAAATATACACATAAATAAAACTAGTTTTTTTGGATTTTTGTGGGATGGAGTTACACCAAAAATAAGAGAAGCTTGCATGAAATTATTTTTTTATGGAATAAAGAGTATGCAAAATGGTAAGAAAAAATATGGTAATGGTGAGTCAATGTACATAGCATAAATAACACACCATAGGTAGAAATATTTAAATAAATACCAAAATAATTATGAAAAATCCTTTTATTTAGGCTCTATATACAATGAAATATTTACACACAAATGGGCCATAATATACTTATATTTTTTATTTTTTTTATTTTTTTGGCTCAACTAGCCCAGTGACTAGCTAGCTGAGGGTTTTTAAGAAGATATGGGAAAAGTCCCCTAACTCACATACACCTATATACAGTGAAATGGTAGGGATAGCCACAATGTTTGGATGATTTTGGTAGGGTGAGGTAGCTTACTATGGCAATTTTGGAAAGACAAAAAACGGCTATCATTAGTCCTCCCCCAGGATGATGGTATTTTCATGTACCATCATAGAGCATCTTTTCCAAAGAGAGTGCTTCAGAGTCCTTGACAGGGTCTTCATTGTTTGGCCCCTCAGAATTTTGGTTTGAGTTACACTGATGCTTCACGGAACAATACCTACATGAGATAGCTGCCTTTTGACAGATCTTTGGTAGATCCTTTGGTAGAAGGCGACTCAAATAAGGCTTCAAGCGATACCCGTTTACCTTCCTGGAGTGCTCTTTCCCATTCAAGTCCGTAAGCTGATAATAACTTGAGTTGAAATCCTTTTTGACTATGTATGGTCCCTGCCATCTAGTTTCAAATGTGGCATCAAAACGATTATCGAGTCGATTGTCATACCTTGGCACAAGATCTCCTTCATTGATGCCTTTGTCCTTCAGTTTCTTGTCAAGCTTTTCCTTCGTCTGTGTGGCTTTCCTCTTGTAGCACTCGTATGATCCTTCTCTTTTCCACTCAAGCTCAGCTAGGGTAAGAAGTCGATCCATCCATGCTTCTTGATCATCTTGTGCTGCTTTGCCATGAAGTCGCATTTTTGGAATGTTGTGCTCAATTGGTTGTAAAGCCTCTTGACCATAGACCAAGTGAAATGGTGTGAACTCCATGGCTTCCCTATATGTGGTTCGATACGCCCATAAGGCACCATCCAAGAAGTCATCCCACAACTTTGTCTTGTTTTTCACCATCTTTCTAATGATGCCTGCAATGACACCATTAGCTTTTTCTACCAAACCATTTGATTGGGGATAGTAGGGTGTACTATGACGATGTAGAATGTGAAGCTCTTCACAGACTTCTGTGAGCAAGCCCTTTCTAAACCCTGGACCATTATCAGAAACAATCTCCAAAGGTATGCCAAATCTGCAACAAATGTGAGTGTACACAAACTTGCTAACTGTCTTCTCATTCACTCTTGCCACACTTTGAGCTTCTACCCACCTAGTCATGTAGTCTATGGCCACCAAGATATACAATTTTCCATTTTTAGTTATGAGCAATGGACCTATAGCATCAATGCCCCATTTTTCAAACGGACCATTTGCAAGTACTAGCTGACGTGGGCCATGTAACAGACGCTTGTTTCCATTAATCTGACAATTGTGGCAGCTTTTACACCAATGTTGAACATCAATGTGCAAGCTTGGCCAAACATATCCGGCAAGCAAAATCTTTTTTGCAGTGAGTTCCTGTGCAAAATGACCACCACACGCTTCCTCATGCAAACCTTTTAGAATGGCTGGGATTTCCTCAATAGTTGGTACTCTTCTGCACACTTGATCCTTCCCTCTTTGATAGAGGGATCCTTCTAAGAAGAGATACGCGCTTGCCTTTTTCATGAGTCTCCTCTTCTGAGCCTTCGTGAAGTCTTGTGGAAACTCACCCTCCAAAATTTAGCTAATAATGGGAGTCAATGACTCCAATCCCTGGTATCTCGGTTGCTTGACAGTTGCTGCCACCATGATGACCTGCACTTCTTTCTCAACACATGTAACTGCTTGTTGTGCAAGTAAATCGGCATCTTCATTTTGTTTCCTAGAAATATGATATAGTTGCACTTCTTCAAACTGATTAAACATCCTACGAATGGCATGAACTTTTGTCCTTAGGCTTTCATTCTTGCATGCCCAAATGCCTAAAATTTGCTTCACGATGAGAAGTGCATCCCCTTTTACCATGAGACGTTGTATACCTTGGCCAATGCATATCTTTAAACCATGAAGTAGTGTGTCATATTCTGCTTCATTGCTGCTAGTTGAACCTGGTAGATTGACCTTCTCTTTCATGACCACCTCTCCACTTGGGTTGAGCAATACTAGCCCTCCCCCTGCTTTTCCTCTGACTCATCGAAAAGCTCCATCAAAGAACAAGGTAAAAGCATTAAGAATACTTTTAGGTGGTGGCAATGGTAGGGTATTTACTTCAGGCACCTTAATCTCCTTCTCATGTACCCTATAAGTAAGGATCCCTGCCAATTGTGCACGCACACTATCTTCTACCTTGAAAGAGTATTGGAAATCTTGCAATTCCATAATCCACTTTGAGATCCTAGTGCTAAGATTCATTTGAGATGACACCCAAGGAAACAAATTTTCTGCAATGAGAATTACAAAAGGTTTTGGTAGAAAGTAGGATCTAAACTTTCTCACCGCAAATATGAGAGAAAGAATCATGAGTTCTGCCTCCGTGTAGCCTCTCTCCAAAGCATTCATGACCCTACTAGCAAAGTAGATGGGTCGCATCCTGGTACTGTGGGGATCTTTTTGTAATAAAACTGCACCAATTGTTTCCTTCCCAACACTAGAGCTAACAAAGAATGTGTACTCCCAACAAGGAGGCATGAGTATTGGTAGCTCTGACAAAATGAATTTAATGTTACAAAAGTACTCTTCAAGCTCATAAGACCATGCAAATTCTACTTGTTGTGTCAACTTTTGCAAAGGATGAAGCAACTCCGAAGCTAAGTGAATAAAGCGTGACATATACTTCACCTTTTGAATGAATGAGATGACCTCTTTGAGATTCTTGGGTGATGGGAGCTCAATAAGAGCCTTTGCCTTTGAAGGATCCACCTCAATGCCTTTATAGGAAACCTTGTGACCAAGCAAGATCACTTCATCCTCACCTATATGGCACTTGTCGGAGTTGAGTTGACCTCCCATGTCATAGATCTTCTTTAAACCTTCTTCTACCCTTTGTAGATGCAATGATTTTGAGCTATAAATGCAAAAATCATCAATAAAAACCCTAATGGACTTTCGAAAGAATGTTTGAAACACCATGTTCATGAAGAGTTGGAAAGTTGCAGGAGCATTTGTCAGGCCAAACGGCATGAATCTAAAAGCATAACAACCCCAAGGAGTGATGAAGGTTGTTTTCAATTGATCTTCCAATGCGATACCTATTTGAAAGTAACCCGAGTAGCCATCACACATAGTGTACTTCTTATGACCAGCTACCTCATTTAGTATCTCATCGTGAAATGGGAGGGGAAAGTGATCTCTTTTTGTTGCCTCATTAAGTGGACGGTAATCCACACACACCCTCCACTTGCCGTTTTTCTTAGGAGTGACAACAATGGGAGAGACCCACTCTGAATTCTCCACTGGATAAATGAAACCTACTACTAGAAGCTTTCTTACCTCCTTGAGTAAAGCCTGCTCCTTGATGACTCCTAACCTTCGTAGGTTTTGAGCCTTAGGTGTGGCCTCTGGCTTCCACTCAATTTTGTGTTGAACAGCATCTACTCCACACACATCGGTGTAGTCTATAGCAAAAAGCCTCCGAAATTTCCCTAGCACACATTTGAACTCCTCTCTTTTGTCCTTTGTAAGTGTTGTAGACAACATACCTTCTAACATTCCTTCATCTTGCACATTTTGGTTCTCTTGAGTACCTACCTCTTCTAAACCTCGAGAAGAGGTCTCTTGGTTGTTTGGCTTAAACCTTACCCCCATGACTTCGATGGAAGACTCCTCTTCAGTAATGCTGCCGCTACTTTCTCCTTCTGAAGTGATATCTCACTTTGAGATGATTCTTCATGGAGCTCCTCTTGGCGTTGCTCCTTCATGTCAAAGACAACCTTCTTATGATTGTCATTCCTGCAAATTAGCTTTCCACTCTCCCAATCCTGCAAAGCTCGCATTTTCATTAGCCATGGTCTCCCTAGGATAAATGGGTAACCATTTCCTTTCATAGACATAACATAAAAATCCACCGCCTTATTAATGCCAAAGGCCTCTACAAAAACATTTTTACAAATTCCTACACACCTGGCTTTGCTATTGTTTGCCATCTTGACTTTAATTTCAGGTGTCTCATGGATGTGCATGCCTAGTTTTTGCATGAGTCCCTCTATCATGATGAAAATTTGTGCACCCCCATCCACTAGACCTTTCCTAACCAATCTTCCTTTGATGTAACAATCTAGCACAGGTGTAATATCCTCATTCATTTCAGCATGTGTAATTTTTACAAAAGGCACACTCTCTTTTACCTTTCTCCTAGTGCTAATTGCCTTTGTTAAATCCCTCCCAACTTGTGGGCATAATGCAAGAAACTGAGGCCATGTGATATCAGGACCCTTACTCTCATGTCTTCCAACAAGTTGTATGGAGCCATACCATGTCCAAGAGGGAAGTCTTGGAGATTGATACGACGTCGAGTCCTCTTAGCTTCATTGGTCTCCTTTGCCTTCTTACCTCGTCCATGGTCACTCTGTGATGTGACACCTTCTTTCTCCTTCCCTTTTCCACGGCCACGCTTAATGCCATTTGCTTCCATGTCAACCTCTTTTGAATTTGTCACCTCTACCACATGCACATTTGTGTCTGGCAAAGGTGGAACTCCTTCCACTCCTTGTGGAGGTGGTCTTGCTCCATTTGTCCTTTGTAGAAGCCGTGGTTGCTGACTAGTTCCTTCACCTGCATTCATCACTGGGTAATTCAAGTTAGGTCTCCCTGGCTCCCCACGGGGCCAAGGAAAATTATACATCCCATGTCCAGACTCTCCGCAATTCCAACATTGTAAGACTCTCCTAGGTCGTGGATCTCGCTCTTCAGACTTCCTTGCTTGTCCTTTTGGACCTACAACTTGTGCAAGGTGAATTGACATGCTGCTTAAAGATTCATTTAACTTCTCAATCACTTCCGCCGTTACCTCAGGAAGCTCCCTAGATGTTGATGCTCATGACTTACCTTTGGGTCTAAGACCTTCTATTGGAACCTCTCCCCTTAGGCACTTGAGTTTTCTATATTTCTCAGCAGCCCTAGTTTCAGCTGCATCAAAGGTAGTAGGTGCACCCGTCTCAACTTTTATCTTAAGGTCAGGAAAGAGTCTGGCTATGAAACTCTCCTTCTTTAGGAACTCTGCACCATCACCAGGGTTAGCAACATTTCTCACCCATATAGCCCAAAGACGTAGAAACTCTTGCTTGTACAAGTAGTAGTCATCTAGGTCTTTTTGCTTATGAGAAACAATGTCTTGCCATAGTTTTTGAGTGTTTTGGGGATCAAAGAAGTATCTCTTGAAATGATTCACAACTTCCGTGTAATTCCGTTTAACTTCCTCAGGCAACGAGTCAAACCAAGTGCTAGCATCTTTCCTAAGGACCACTTCAAACATCTCTACGCGTTCTTGATCAGTTACTATCCTCTTGATACGACAAGACATCTTGAAATTTGCTAAAAATAATTCTGCATCCTCTCCAGGCTCTCCAAAGAAAAGAGGATATCTAGACATTTGGCTTTGGCTCTCCATTGAATTGATTTCAAAGTGATGCGTTTTTGTTTTTTCTTCCTTTAAAAAAAATTACACAAAAATGTTTTCTAAATTGCAATCTATTCTACAACAAAATAAAAATATTCACATCAAATGACCTATGATACTCAATAAGAGGCAGGATGACAGGGTTTGGTGATGCGAGAATTTCTCCTACTCTTTGGGCACCAAACATGAACACCATACGTTGTTGAAAATGGATTTTTCTACTAATTGCAATGTTTATTCTAATGTGTGGAGTGAATGAAAGGGGAAAACCTCTATTCTTGGGCCATTATCTATTGTCTATGCATGACCTAATTCTTAAAACAAAACAAAAATATAGACATCCAAACTAAGGTCGTACCTAATGAGAGGCAAAATAAAAGGATTTACTGATGCGTTCATCTCTGCCAACCTAAGAGGACCTAAAATTCTACGAATTACACGTTGAAATTGCAACTTAGTACTAACAATTATGTGTACCTTTTGCCTTGCAATGGGAATGAAGGGATCATATAAATTCTCGTGATTCATGCAAGCTACTTGATTATGCTAAAGGTTGAGCCTTCACAAAAATACACAAGCCGTTCCTCAGTGGGGGCACCAATTTGAGGCGGTCCGGGGCGGGCAACAAGAAGAGTGGCCTCAAAGAACTTTTCTAGGCTCCCGTGCTGCTCAATTGGGTTGGGGTTGGAAAAAACAACAAACACACACACAAACCTGCAACCTAACCCTACACAAATTTGGGGCACCACCTAGTTTTGGATGCGAACTAGGACGCGTAGAGAGAGAGAGAGAGAGAGAGAGAGAGAGAGAGAGAGAGAGAGAGAGAGAGAGAGAGAGAGATAGTGCTCGGGCTGCTTTGAAATGTTCAACAGTGATCAAGCAAACACAATTATATATGTAAGAAAAAGAGGGGAGGGGGAGGGGGTGATTGTTGCACTAATACCTTCTTACAAATCTATCATGACCAATGAAAGTGAGATTAGTATTTGTTCAACATAGCTTGAGTAAATTACACCACAACACATCACAAGAACAACCACCCCAATCACTGTCTTAAAGCTAGGGGAGTCCTCTCCACCCTGTCGCCCTCTTACAGTATGTGGGTTTTATGGCTAAATTGATGACAACACCCATAGACTAGCTATCAAGAACGTTTTTAAAAAAACAAGACACTTACACATCATTGTTGTCCATTACTTTACGTTGGAAGAGAGACAAAGTATCCAAGCTTACTCCAAATCCACCCTCCTTGATTTAGCAAATGTTGGCCTTATACTAGTAGGAGAAATTATAGATTTCCTCCTCTCAATTGAATGATCACTCTCTCTTACAATGGCATAGAGTTCCCTTGCTAATCACCCCTAATACAACACATGCATATGCATAAGACAATGAGATTCCACTCAAGAGCTCCTTCTAGAGAGGTTGAGCTTGGATTCTCAAGCTATAGCATAGTGCTCTTGCTTATGGCTCCCCCCTTGTGTTAGCTACACCCTCCTTTTATAGCAATTTTGAAGGCTAGGGTTACTCCTCTAACCATGGTTGGGTTAGATTTTCAGCACTTATCTAATTTCTTTTGCTTGGAATTATCAAGAAGTTGGTGTGGATAGATGAAGAAGAGAAAGAGGAGAGAAGTGGAGGTGATAAGACTTTTCATAGTAGGTTAGTGTTAGTAAATTAGTAGAGTTAGTTATTTTTATTGATTTACAAATGGAATTGGATATTTACAATGGAAGTATCCATATAGGATACAAATAAGGAAGATAAAACTCTTAATAGGTAAGCAAACATGGATTTCTTACAATGTTGATGCTTCAAGTGTCTTGAGTAGGGTCAATTTTGACGCTTGTTGACGGTCCACTAGCTTTGACGGTACGGTTTTTTTTCCACTCTTGACCTTCCTTGGAAGCCAAGGTAAGTGAACATGAGTAATCAATCACCATGATGCTGTCTTTCAAGAGAAGAGGCTGAATTTTGTGGTTTTTTTGATAGATATGGGTAATATGGATGAGGAAAAATGAGACTAGGTGGTCAATTTTGGAATGGAAGTGTGTGTAGGAGACATGAGTTCACCATGGTTTCTCTTATTCTTCAAGGTTAAGAAGAAGGTGAGTAGGGTGCAGAGAGGAGTGGTGAGAGAGGTGGGGATGATGAGTGGAGAGGTTTGTGTGAAAGAGGAAAATGATAAAGTGGAAGAGGGAGTGTGGCTGCATAGCTTGGGCAAACTGGGGTCCACAAATAAAATCCTAGCTCACAGCTCGTAGCTCAGAAAAATATGAAAAAATTTGAGGTGAAAGTTCAGCTCACGAGCTACAATTTTTGCTTGTATCACCTTTTCAAATTCGGGGAGCATGTGATCTTAAAAAATTTAGCAAAACCGACTGTTTTTTCCACTGCACAAGGTCCTTGTGAGGTCCTTCTTTGGATGATTCTTTTGAATACCTCCAAGAGTGAGCTCCCCATGGTGCATGTATGCATTCGACATACCCTTGAACTTATTTGGTAGGTCTATAATTGAAGATATTGTTGAGATCATGATATAAGTGAATAGTATAACTAAGAAAATCAAATATTGAGGGGTCTAAAAAAATATATACATGTTAAATATAAATAATATAGGTGTAAAAAATATAAAGGGATCAAAATAAATCTCTCTCATTATAAGTCTACCATAAAAAGATGAATATTTTTGGTGTTCTAATTTATGAGAGTAAAAGAGAATAGATGTAGGAAGGAAAAATCACAATAGTGAAAAAATATACACAAATAAAACTAGTTTTTTTGGATTTTTGTGGGATGGAGTTACACCAAAAATAAGAGAAGCTTGCATGAAATTATTTTTTTATGGAATAAAGAGTATGCAAAATGGTAAGAAAAAATATGGTAATGGTGAGTCAATGTACATAGCATAAATAACACACCATAGGTAGAAATATTTAAATAAATACCAAAATAATTATGAAAAATCCTTTTATTTAGGCCCTATATACAATGAAATATTTACACACAAATGGGCCATAATATACTTATATATATATATATATATATATATATATATATATATATATATATTTTGGCTCAACTAGCCCAGTGACTAGCTAGCTGAGGGTTTTTAAGAAGATATGGGAAAAGTCCCCTAACTCACACACACCTATATACAATGAAATGGTAGGGATAGCCATAATGTTTGGATGATTTTGGTAGGATGAGGTAGCTTACTATGGCAATTTTGGAAAGCCGAAAAACGGCTATCACTAGCTAGCTTTGACTTGACTTGTTGTCTATTTCCCTCTCTCTCTCTCTCTCTCTCTCTCTCTCTCTCTCTCTCTCTCTCTCTCTCTCTCTCTCTGCTCATCTCCCCCTTACCCTGCCACTAGCGAGGTTGCTAGTGTGTGTGGGGGAGGGGTGGGGGGGTTGGCTTGCTTTGCCTCCAAAAGGGTTTGGGCTGATTGGCCATGTGAATCGACCCTATGACATGTTGCCACATTAGAATTGCGCGAACGGCAACAGCTATCACCGTCCAACTATCGTCAATGCACCACCGGCCATCTTCCGCACCATGACTGCTCCCAAAACACCGACAATGGACACCTACGTAGCGCCAAACGCCTCACACCATTGACAATGAGCTCTGAGCTCTCTCCTAGTTCCATACTCCTTAAGTGGTCATGCTATAGCCTATATAGACTTTGATTTAACCCTTTGTCAATGTTTGTGGGTTAAGCATATTGTGGCATTTCAAACCAATGGTGTTATGAGTCGGTTCTTGCTACAGGATTATGACCACTCCTAGCCTCAAATATGAAAATGTGTGGTGTTGGAATTGTTGATTTGGATCAACCAAATTTCTTTGGTGAGATTGGTAAAAGTTTTGTGCAAGTTTTCCTCTACATTTCCATAAAGAGTCAAATTGGCCATAAATAGAAGGAAACAATATAAAAGGAACAAGGGGAAAATCAAATTTGCAATTTCATTATGTAAACTAGAACCTCTTTGTATGCCATTTGTGCCAATACAAAAAAACTCTTTGGAACTATTGCCATGCTCAAAGCTAGTGCAACGAGAGGGAGATTCAAGGGCGGACCCTACCTAACAACGACCAACTCTAGGTGAAGCTCTTTGTGATGGGGACAACTCCCTTTTCTTCTTGAAAGCTAGCCCTAAGGTAATTAGGAAGGCTTTAGATATTGTGCAAACATTTGCCTTGGCCTCTGGCTCGAAGTGTAGAATTGAGAAGTCAAACTATTCTTGTTCTTAGAAAGGGACTCGTTCGATCGATCGGAGAGATTGTGGGAAAAGGGAATATTTTTTGACACTTGGGAGCCCCCTTGGGAGTCAACATTACACACATGCAAAGATTTTCATGGGTCTTAGAAGGTACAAGATGCAAAGGTGGGAGTATGTGCCACTTTCCTTCCCAAGCAGAGTTAAAAGTGGTCAATTCATTCATGCTCCTATATATAGCCTTCACTGGCCCGCTCCTCAAGATAGCCAAATTCAGCTAGAAATAACTCTTGAAACCAATGAAATATTTCTATGGAAAATAGCACCAAAAAGTTTTTGTCCTAGCAATGGGCCCAATGGGAGTTTGTCACTAGGCCACTGGAGCAAGATAGTATCGTGATACTTGACCTGACTATCCATGCAGAAACCTAGTGTGCCAAATTTGTGGTTTTAATCATAAAGCAAGATCAAGCATGGGAAATTGTGAAAAATTATATGATGGACAAGGATAAGATCATCTCTAAAGGTGGCCATTGGAAAGAGATAGAAGTACATGACAAACTTTTGGCCCCTCGATGTTCCAGCTTAAGGTACGAGTGAGCTGGTATGCAAGTGTATCAAAGCAACATATTTACTGGACCAGGGAGAGAGAACCAGATATTTTTAAAACTCCATAACACACTATTCCCTTAGATCTCTAAGGTAGGAGGCACATTATTGAACCCATTTTTGAGAGAAATATCCAAAAAGATAAGTAACAAAGGTCTCCAACGACTGGTCCATTTTTGGAATGACAGCAACAAGAGTTGGAAAGAATCACACCAACTATCTACCCAACTCAGATAGGTGCTCAGGGTGGAAAACGGCAAGTGAGGACCCATCTCACTTATTCAAGGAGTGCCTTACAATTATAGTTCTAGCAAGTAAGATATGAAAATGGGCTCAAAGGACCTGGAAGATAGGACTTTTCAAGAACAATTTGTTCTTAGGAGAGAAGGTGATGAAAAGTCAAGGGCTACTTCTTTACACACAAATTGTTATATTCTAATACTTCTGGCAAGTTTGGAATCCTTAAAACCACATAGTATTCAAAAATGACCTCTCAATTGCTAGCTTCACGGATTAATCTGTGCTCACCACGAGCCAAAGATGCCAGATACAACAAACCAGGATTCAACGAGATACAACCCACATAGAAACACTATCAAATACAACCCACTGAGAAATATCAACCATAGGTTTCCACTAAAACTCTATGGACTGCAACCCCAAGCTGAAATCATCCTCAGGCTAAAACTATTTAGAGACTTCCATCAAAATGTTACATTGGCAAATAGAAGAGCCACCCACGAGTGATCTGAACCAAGGTAAATAGGAGATCAAGAATCCAAAAAAGGGGGGTCTAACATCCCCATCACCAGTAGAAACTTCCCAATGTACCACCAAGACAGAGCCACTACCACCAACAAACTGCCTGCACCGAGAGGGCATCCACATATAGCCGATAACTAGATCCATCACCAAGACAGAGCCACTACCACCAACAAACTGCCTGCACCGAGGGGGCATCCACATATAGCCGATAACTAGATCCATCACCGTGAATAGGAGTTGACCAAAAATGCCAACAAAAAGGACTGGCCATGGAAATTCCACTGCAGAAAACAATTACAGGAAAGCCAAATACCAACCCATCACCACCAAGAAGTACAACAGGCAGAGAACACACCAAGGGGGAAGCAAGCTAATCAAGGGGAGCCAAGCCTTTGCAATGAAGACCCTTGCTGCCACTAGGACCTCCAATGAGTCTCTTGCTCTACAACCTTATGCGAGCAGGCTGCTCTGCGAATACATACATCCACTCACAATTGTGAGTTTGGAAAGCGAAATTGACAAAACAAAGAACAAAAGAAGATTTTGAAGCTTCATATGTACAAGTAGGTCTAATCAACATTTGGAGAAAATTAAATATTAAATGTATGCCTAAACTCTCATCTTCTCTATGAGCTTGTTCTAGAAATCCAAAAAGAAGTGCTTGGCATTGGCCCAAAGATATGATCTTTTCTTTCCTTAACATCCTAGGAATTTATAACAAGCTGATTTATATAGAGGATTGGTTCATTTTGCTCATCAAAACGTGGAAGGTGCATTGGTACGAAGAGAACTGGACGAAGTGTGCAAACAACATTTGGGATGAAAAATGGCCAAGGGCAACAAAGATATTCACTTGAAAGATTCTATTGGGGGTGATCCACACTGAAAACAATATTCTTGCATATGGGCTTGGCAGTGAAACTTGCTCTAGGTGTTGGAGTGTGTGACACATCCACACCACCAACTAGTGAGAACCCCCTCTATATTGAAATCAGACACATTCAAAATCACTGCTTATGTCATCAGATGATCTCTCCCAACTCTATAAAAGAATCCTAAGCTAAACTTTGTATCCTCTCTCATTAGCCACCATTTGTGCCCACTTGGTATCCATCATTTGCAATCTAGTTTGTGATTAACCTACTGATGATTTGCTATCTCCATTAGTATCAATCTCTCTCTCTCTCTCTCTCTCTCTCTCTCTCTCTCTCTCTCTCTCTCTCTCTCTCTCTCTCTCTCTGCACACTAATCACAATTTGAACCGTACACTCCATTTTCATCATAATGACATTCTCTTTCATGTGGTATCAAAACTGATGACACCTAGGCTTATTAATTCCTATTGTATTAATAATCCCACTCCCTAATCATCACTTGAGCACAAGCATGCTCCACTATCCATTTGTGATTAAAAGAGGAGGAAGTCACATTTAATGATGATTTTTGCATCTTCATTAGTCGTTGCACAATATTGAATAGTTTTGTATTTAGTGTGGTTTTTGCATAATTTCCATCTTCAATTAGTTTCTCCATCAACACGTCATCACTTGTGTGTGGAAGAAGAACTCACCAACAGCTATCAGGCTCAATTGGATTTCACATTTTTTTGGGTTGAACATGGGTTGACCAATCAATCACATACTTAGTCACCATTTGAAGGCCCTTTGCCTAACAACAACGGTCGCTGACGCAGGCTCTTTTCTCTCCTATATGGCTAGTGGAGCTAAAGCATACACTCAACTAAATTTAACCCTTTTTCAAGCCTGCCTCAAAGAGGCCCCCCTTTTCATAGCCCTGCTTGCTTCAAAATGCCTTTGGCCCTCTTGTTAGGGGCTCCATCCCATGACCACTTGAGCCCATTGTCCCGACTTCACCTCAAGAGAAGAGGAGCTTCCCACAGGTATTTTCTTGAAGCTGATACCTCAAGCACCAAAGGGCATCAAGCCTATTGTCAATTTGGTACTCTTTTTAACCTAATCACAACGCAATGTGTGTAAAAACCAATCTCAAGATTTTAAAACCCCCAGTAGTTTTGCACTATGCATTTGCACACATATATTCTGGTATTTTGCACAAACTTTTTGCATTCACATTTGCATACAATCAAAGCATGAGCACTTGGCTTCACAAAGTGATAAGATTTATACAAGGATCAGGCACTACCCAACTTTGGGTAAGGCCATCCTCACTAGTACACATGCACACAAAATTTGGTACACATGTCATGGCGACATCAACATCTACTTTGATGATTTTGAAGAGACATTTCGAGGGGAGGAAAAGAATATACAACACCAAAAGTTTTCAATTGACACCGACAACAACGAGTGAATAGGACTTCACCGTTGATCTTTGACATCGGAGAAAGACCCATTTGTATGTGGGCCTAACACTTAGTTGCCTAGCATTCTCTAGGTGTAATGTAATTGCCCTATCAACTCGAGAGTAGCAAAAATTAAAGAGAGTACTGATGGGAGCAAAGCTAACCCCGAACCGCGACGGCCTCTAAAACGCCAGGGGGCCAAATGGCCCGCCTCGAACCTATCATGGTAAAGCAAACAGGGGGCACCACCTAGCTTTGAGCGGCTAGGATGCAAACAACACACCACCATAACAAAGTTTTCATCCAAGAGAGATGGATGCTTGGGAGTAATGGTGAAGAGGAAGGGGATGAGATCAAGTTAGAGAGAGAGAGAGAGAGAGAGAGAGAGAGAGAGAGAGAGAGAGAGAGCGAGAGAGAGAGAGAGAGAGAGAGAGAGAGAGAGAGAGAGAGAGAGAGAGAGAGAGAGAGAGAGAGTATAGCGGCTTAGTACTTAGGCACCACAGAAGGATGGCGAATCCGCACACCCTTCACACATACACAAGATCACTCCAAACACAAGACTAGGTGGCAATTCCAAGAAACATACTCACAAAACCTCAAGCTTTATTTAGAGAATAAGGCGATGAAATGGGGAGCATAGGGTAGGGGAAAGAGAAGGGAGAGAGTGGTAGAGCACATGGCGGATAGGTGGGATCTGATGGCGAAGACTCGCACGAGGGTTATGGACATCATCCTTCATTTAGCTGCCCTTCATCTTCCATAGCCCAAGGGTGTAGAGGTCATGCTCAAGTCGATCATGGTGACTGCGGTGATGGTGATGGTGTGGGTGTGTGTGTGTGTGCGCTAGGCACACACAGTGCATAGTGTACTATCTGGTGATGTCGTGTGTGTCTTTAGTGTGATGATGACCCCTCTTTATATAGGGGAGGAGGGGGGAGAAATTCTAGAATTTAGAAATGAAGAAATCATTATCTACACAGGCCATGTGACTGTGGGCCCCACTTGTCTGGCTGTGTGTATATGCGCCAGAACACCAGTCGCATGAGAGAGAGACTAAGAGAGAGAGATGGGTTGATGAAAAAAATGAGAGGTGACATGGAGAATAAAGTAATTACAAGAGGGGAGAGAGGGGAGTGTGTTCAGAGGTGAATCTGTGTGGAGATGTGTGTGAACACAAGAAAAATCAGGTAACCACCGGGTGGGGATGGGTCTGTGGGCACGTTTTTCAGTGAAACTGAGTGTGTGTGAGTGTGGGGGAGGTTATCTAGCTACAGGACAAGAGACATGGCGCCCTTTAGAGAGAGAGGGGGATATTTGGGTCGTGGGATATGATAGGAGAGAGAAAAGGGGGGTGGGGTATACTGTTTTGGAAGATAGGAGAAGTGGCATGTGAGTTTAGTGTGATGGTGACCCCTCTTTATATAGGGGAGGAGGGGGGAGAAATTATAGAATTTAGAAATGAAGAAATCATTATCTACACAGGCCAAGTGACTGTGGGCCCCACTTGTCTGGCTGTGTGTATATGCGCCAGAACACCAGTCTCATGAGAGAGAGACTAAGAGAGAGAGATGGGTTGATGAAAAAAATGAGAGGTGACATGGAGAATAAAGTAATTACAAGAGGGGAGAGAGGGAAGTGTGTTCAGAGGTAAATCTGTGTGTAGATGTGTGTGAACACAAGAAAAATTAGGTAACCACCGGGTGGGGATGGGTCTGTTGGCACCTTTTTCAGTGAAACTGAGTGTGTGTGAGTGTGGGGGAGGTTATCTGGCTACAAGACAAGAGACATGGCGCCCTTTAGAGAGAGAGGGGGATATATGGGTCATGGGATATGATAGGAGAGAGAAAAGGGGGGTGGGGTATACTGTTTTGGAAGATAGGAGAGGTGGCATGTGAGTTAGGGTGCATTATTGGTAAGGACAGGGGGTGGGGTAGCTTGATGGGAGAGAGAAAGGAGAAAGGACAAGGGGAAGAGAGAGGGGGTTGACCTTTTGAGTGGAGGAGAGGAAAAGGGACACACGGTGGGGCAACAGTGAAGAAAAACGAGGCAGGGTGGGGATGGGCTGTCCCGCAGGCACGAGGTTGCCTATTTTACCTTTCTCACTTATTTACATACTCATACTTTATTTATTTTTTACTTTTTTTCAATGTCTTTTATCACTCCCTCCCTAAGAGGGGGTTTCCATGGGGTGGGGAAGAGAGAAATGGGGTATTGGAGCCAGCCCTCCCCTTTTGGCTAGAGGCATTCATGTCTTTAGCTCATCTGTTTGATCATTATCGTCGGAGGTGGCGGCTGATGGTGTGTCCTCATATGGAATGTCAATAGGTGGAGCTTGGTCAAATCAAAGAAAATAAGGTTTAAGTCGCCAACCATTTACCCTGGTTTTATGAAGTTTTCCATCAGCCTCCATAAGCTGGTAGCTTCCATTGGCATTATTTTTCCTGATGATGAAAGGGCCTTCCCATCGGAGTAGGAGTTTCTTATCCTTGCGCGTGTCGAAGCGATTGTCATAGCGGAGCACCAACATTTCTTTCTTCAATTCTTTTTGCTAAGCCGTCTATGCTCTGCTTGTGCTGCATAATAATTTATGCTTCTTCTCTGTCTAGCTGCAGTCTTTCCAAGTTGATTATGTGATCTTTCAAATGCACGTTGGGCTGTTGAAGTTGGCTTGTCATTACTCTGAGACTTTGTAGTTGCACTTCAATGGGCAAGATTGCTTCCTTACCAAATACTAGATGATACGGTGTGAATCCCAAGGATGTACGGAATGAAGTCCTGTAGGCCCATAAAGATGGTATTAGGTACTTATCCCAGTCCCTAGGATGATGGTTTACCTGCTTGGTAATAATTTTAGTAACCATTCCATTTACCTTTTCAACTAGGCCATTACATTGAGGGTAATATGGTGAAGAGTGCCTCTTTGTAATGCCCAGTTTCTGCATTAATTCTCCTACCAAGTCTGCTCTAAAACCTGGCCCTTATCAGTGATGATCTCTAAAGGTGTGCCAAACCTACAACATATGTGCTCGTAGATAAATTTAGCTACCTCTACCGCTGTGATTCTAGTGGTGGCTGTAGCCTCTGCCCATCTAGTCATGTAGTCGACCCCCATGATAATGTAGAATTTTCCTGAGTTGGACCTAGGTAATGGCCCAATGGCATCGATACCCCATTTTTCAAATGGGCCATACGAGAGAATAAGTGTCTGTGGTTCAGGCATAAGTGACCTAGTGCCTGCCTTTTGACACAACTTACACGTTTTGCACCAGTGGTGTACATCACGGTTGAGGCTAGGCCATATGAAGCCTGCCTGCAAGATTATCCTACTTGTTATGTCTAGGGCAAAGTGACCACCACAAACCCCATCGTGATAGCTAGAAATTACTCCCGTGATTTCCTGAGAGAGAGGGACCTTCCTGAGTATTTGGTCCTTACCCTTACAGTACAAACCGTCATTGTGATGAGTCGGTACCTTGTGGCCTTCCGCGTTAGCCATTGCTTCTGTCCCTTTATTAAATCTGATGGGCATTCCCCTATTTCCAAAAAATGCATGATGTCAGGCAAGGCGTTGACGAAGGAAATTTGGAATGGCGGCCTCTACACAAAAACAAACTCCATTGCGCCACAAGGGAAATGAGATGAGGGCACCACCTAGTCTTGGAAGAGTGGACTAGGACCGCTACGCAGAGAGAGAGAGAGAGAGAGAGAGAGAGAGAGAGAGAGAGAGAGAGAGAGAGAGAGAGAGAGAGAGAGAGAGAGAGAGAGAGAGAGAGAGAGAGAGAGAGAGAGAGAGAGAGAGAGAGAGAGAGAGAGAGAGAGAGAGAGAGAGAGATAGATAGATAGATAGATAGATAGATTTTATTATCGTCCTCGGAGGTCAAATATGACCTATGGGACCAAAGTTACATGTGATGTAGTATGTGTATGGCTGATGAGTGACTCTCGATGCTCCAAAATTGTAGTGATGAGAGTCGCAATGGAGAGCCCACACTTTGGCTGGGAGAGGAAAGTGTGTAGGTCTAAGTTATGGCTGAAAATGTGAGAGAAGCAAGTTCGGATGTGATCAAAAGCTGAGCACTCTAGTAGTGTGTGGTACTCAGACTCTCGAACTTGCAGTGAGCATAATGTGCACAATCGATTTGACTCTTCTCCATTGCCCCAACGCCCTATCTCGCATCGAAGGAAATGGGACTCTCGAACTTGCAGTGAGCATAATGTGCACAATCGATTTGACTCTTCTCCATTGCCCCAACGCCCTATCTCGCATCGAAGGAAATGGGAGCTAAGCCGAATTGCTGCGATAGTGCGTATTGCGGACAAGGGAATAGGCTCAAGCATGTAAGTGTGAGTACGGTTTCCTCTCTCAGCGAAGAACATGGTTTTGTAGTTGGGGGCAATATAGGTGGTGTAATGTATGAAGCGTGACCCACCGGATTTCTCCCAAGCCGTAATACATTGGCGTTGTAGAAAAGCTTCATTCACTTGAGAGTCAATTGAAGCATCATGTAGCAAGTGTAATGCATCCCATCTCCCAAACCACTTCTTTATGTCTTGCATCCATCCCGTGCTCAAGATCTTGCTTTTATACGTCTTTTGAACTTTTTTGCTTGCTTCCCATGCAATTGTAGGAAGTCGATGTGAGGGGTTTTGACGCATCTTTATCATGTACTCCACAACCTTTCCATGCCCATAACCTCAATTGGAAGAGATCCCGACTCAAGAAGTAGGAGCATATATGGTGTTTGTGTCTTAACTTGGAGAAAGTTTGTAAGAAAACGCTTTTGGACATTCTCAAACTCTTTCCAAGTAGACTTTGAGATGCTCCCGCCCCACACTTCAACTCCATAAAGAAGAACCGGTGTCACCAATGCATCAAAAAGATACTTCTTGAGAACCCAACACTTGATGTTTCCCGCATTACACATGTTCTCAAATGCATAATATGCTCTCTTTCCCGCTTCCAAACGACGCATAGCACATTCATGCCACTTGTGATTGGATGGAACCTCAAGGCCAAGGTACTTAAAGCTCTCAACAACTTCAAGTGTCTCGTTGTTGTACACAATGCATGGCTTCTCCTTATGGTTGGTTTTCACAAGCATAACCTTTGTTTTGGATTCATTTACAATCAGCCCACTATGCAAGCAAAAGTTCTCAAGGACAACCATAAGCTTTTGGCATCTTCTAAAGTGTGTGCTAGAAGCACTACATCATCCGCATACAACAAAAGCATGATTACCGCATTGCAAATAGTGACCTCTTCAATGCCTTCTTCTTGCATAAAGTCAAGTACCATTTGTTCCAATTGATCGATGCATAGACCAAAGAGAGTTGGTGACAATGGACATCCTTGTTTAACCCCAATAGTGCTTACAAAAATTTCTGAAATTTCTCTTCCCATGCGCAATTGACAAATCACCTTCTCATAGATTCGAGAAACCGCAAGCATAAACTCACTTGGCACTTGGAGTTCTTCCATCCTTCTCCACAAATTGTTACATGGAATCATATCAGAGGCTTTCTTAAAGTCCACAAAACAACAATACAATCGCTTGCCTTTCAACCGACTTTCCTCCATGAGAACACGAAGAGTGACAAGATGAT
Organism: Adiantum capillus-veneris; assembly: GCF_014529385.1. Taxonomy (NCBI): domain Eukaryota; kingdom Viridiplantae; phylum Streptophyta; class Polypodiopsida; order Polypodiales; family Pteridaceae; genus Adiantum; species Adiantum capillus-veneris. The sequence continues at coordinate 82,204,878 of NC_140959.1, read as the reverse complement.
CAATGGTGCTATGGCATCGACGAAAACCCGCTTGTCCCTTTGCACGCTTGTCATTCTCTTCAGCCCAATCACTCAATTTCATTTCCATTATGCACCCAAACAACTTTGCCATAAGAGACCCAATCATTATAGTCCGGTAGTTGCTTACATTCTTTACATCCCCTCCTTTATGCAAAGGCTTAACCCAATTAGTACTCCAATCATAAGGCATACCATGTTGAAGTGCAAGGTTGAACATATCACACATCCACTCATGGGTAAAATCTCCCGTCCATTTGATCATCTCCGGCTTGATACCTTGAAGATCTCCCGCTTTGCGAGTGGCCAACTTTTCAAGCCCACCGCATACATCCTCAATAGTAAAAAAAGACGGCATACATGGGAGTGAACCATAAAATGACATTTTTTCAGTATTTTCTTGCTCATATAATTGCTTACAATGTGTGTACATATCCACTAGACTCAAGTTACCAAAATTCTCAATCCGCTTGCCTCTCAAGTTTCTCCAAAATCTTCCACATGCATGTGCCTTTTCTTGGACTTGAAATTCTTGTTACTTTACTTCCCATCTTCTTCTCTTCTTTTGAATCAATGCCTTGTATGCATGCAAATGACTTTGATAGTTGTCTTTGTCCATAGTTGCATCAAGCTTTATCAAGGACTTTCGAGCATCTTGACATTCTTTATCAAACCACCTTTTGCGTGATCTATCTTTGTTGATACCATGGAGATGCTTTATGGCAAAGCATTCTTCCGCACAAGAACAAATAGCTTTTTTGAAAGCTTCCCATTTAGTTTCCAATGGTGCATCACATTGAAGCTTTGTCATCCATAATTTTTGCTCAACCATTTCAATGTACATTGGTGCCCGTTTGAAATCCATACATAGTGATAACTTCTCTTTCCTTTGGCTGAGATTATCATGCTTAGTTGCTTCTCCACATGAAAGGTCAATACATAAGGTGCGATGGTCGGATTCCGGGGTCCATTGACCAAACATAAAACTCTTTATGCGATACATGATGGCTTCAGAGAGTAGCATATAGTCAATCACACTATCCCCATTATGTCTTCTACATGTAAATCCATTGGTTCCACTCCACAAAGATACACCATTGGCAATGAGCATACCCGTGCTATTACACATGTGTAAAAGTAACTTTCCATAGTGATCCGGCTCTTTCTCATCCATTGAAGTACGATCATACAAGTGAACTTCCTCCAACTCCCTTGAAATGTATGGCATATCAAATTGTTGAGTATCATGTTGCAATGTTTTTGTGCGAGCATTCATATCCCCAAATACAATAACATCACCTTCACCTTTGAAATAAGCAATGTCCTCTTCCAAATCAGAAAATGGTTGATCTCTATCCATGCAAGCATAAAAGGGAGAATCATGATGAGGAATGTAGCAACCGGCTACAAAAATGGGTGCTCTTTTTGGTGTCATAATTTTCAGCCATACATAACGTTTGTACTTGTCATCTTTCACAATTGATACAAAATCTTCCAATCCTTTCTTAACCATACATGCTAACCCTTGTCCTCTTCGTTGCTTGAGATTCTTTGACCACATCAATGAATGTACATTGTAATCCTCCAAGCCGTCAATCCTTTGTGTATCATGCTCCCAAGTTTCAACAAGAAGTACAACATCGGCTTTGCTTGTTAGTTCATCAATGCCAACCCCCGCATTCCATGGGTATCCATTACAATTCCAAAAGCATATTTTCAATTGTAACTCGGTCTCATAGGTCACGCATCCCTATTTGCTTGAGAGACTTGCCTCCTCCTTGGGCACATTTTCTTCATGAGAGATCTCCTTGTTTTTATTATTCTTTTCCTCATATGCCTTGCGACGCATATTTTGTTGCTTAATAGTGCGATCTTCACATACAAAACATTTTGTATCCCTCAAATAGATCCAACTATTATCAAGGATAATCTTTCGCTTGGTCTCATCCGGCATGGTGCATACAATTGGCCGTTCTCCCGAGCGAGGAGCTCCTTGCTTCCCCACTCTATGTGCTCCATAGACCATAACTCCGGACATGCCAAAGTGGGTTTTGAAGAAATCTTCAATAACAATGGCAAGAGAAGGAGGTGTCTCTAACTTCTCTTCAGGAATTCCACGAATAACAATGTTCTTGGAACGTCGCTCCCGTTCTTTCAACTCCTCCACATCCACATTCTCAACATTCTTTGTTTGAACCATAGCTTGCATGAGTGAGGAATTAGAAACCACATTGCTACCACATACATCAGCCCAAGACTTGTTTGTGCATACATTTTTCATGTCGCATACATCCCGGCTCATAGTGTCAAATTTCTCCTCTTTCAATACATGGTCATGCTCTACTTTGGTCATCCGCTCCTTCAAAGCATTCAAGTCCACAAGAGAGCGTTTACATTCCTTGACTTCCTCTTCAAGTTGCATCAAACGTGTTCAAGTCCACAAGAGAGAGAGAGAGAGAGAGAGAGAGAGAGAGAGAGAGAGAGAGAGAGAGAGAGAGAGAGAGCGCTATCACTATGAATGAAGCATTAACTTTAGTGTGTGTACAAGGAATGGATAACTTCAAGCACTCCCAACACAAATAACATGTAGATTACTAAACAACAACTCAAGAGTTAGCCAAAATCACATCAAGCACTCTCACACACATATAAAAGATCTCTCTTAATTAACATAAGTAAGAGGAGGGGAGGTTACTAGCATAAAACAATTTGCACTCTAGAATGTGCAAGAATAGAGTGAATGAATGAGCTTTATGGGCTCATGATGAGTGATACAAAGACTCAATGGCGCTGAGGGAGACTTGAAATTACAAAGGGGGGGGCCTCTTTATATAGGAAAGAGAGTGAGGTTAAGATCCAAGTGCAATTTGTACAAATGAAGCTTGATTAGGGACATTCAACCAATGAAGAAGCTCCTTCCAAGTGTTTGTTGACCGATTTGCAACTAATTGGCTCCATCATCACTTGTGTTGTCTTCACTCCTTCCTCCATAGCTTGAGTCCAAGAGCTTCCTTATTTTAAAATGTAAAGAATCTACATAAAATCAATGCGTATCTAGTAATAATAGAAAGGGGTTGAATGAGAACTTATGAATTACAACAAGATTAAGCATGATTTGAGAGGTGATTAGAAGAGGAATTTGTGACGGTTTTTTGAGCTTGAGAGAGAGGAGGAAGGAGGGGAGGGTGAGAAGACTAATGGCTGATTTTTAGAGAAGGACTCAATGTGGAAAAGGAAGGGTGTGCGTGTAAAGGTAGAGGGGGTGGTCTCCACCACAGTTGGAAAAACTGGCGTCTGCCATTTTGGCCATATCTCCTAGACCGTAGATGCAAATATTATAAAAAAGTATGGTCGGAATTTCTAGCTCATCAGCTACAACTTTGATGAAGACAACTTTTCTTGGATCGGAGTGGATGTATTTTTTAAAAAATCAGCAAAATCATGTGTCTATTTCCTTCCTTCACCAAGTCTTCCACTTGGGTCCCATCTGTTTGAATCATTATATGGCTCCAAAGCCATGATGATATGAACCCCTCATGACCCTAGAATCATGGTGCATGGCTGCACAACCAAATCATATCTTTTCTTTTCACATTTACATATTTTCCCTTTCCTTTACCACTAGGTTCTACCTTTCACCTCCGGTGAACTAGTCAAGGAAAAATTCCCATCCAGTTATTTTTTGATTTTTTCCAAGAGGTTGTTCTCACTCTTTCTTTTATTTTAAACCTCTAGAAGCAGGGAAAACCAACAAAATATAGTAAACAAAAAATTTGTGATAGGCTCGGATCATAGCCCCCCCAAACCTAGCTAGAGGTATTTATGCCTCTAGCCTACTTTCCTTGGCCTTGGGCTGACCTTATTCTGATGTGATAAGGCTTTAGACGCCATCCATTTGTCCTGGTCTTGTGCACTTTACCATCAATGTCTTGAACTCTGTAAGAGCCATTTTTGCACTTTTTGGTGACCAAGAACGGGCCTTCCCATCGAAAAAGAAACTTTCCATCCTTACGAGTGTCGACGCGATTGTCATATCAAAGCACCAGAGATCCCTTTTTGATGTCTTTAGATGCTAGATTTTTGTTGAACTTTTCTCTGCGCTTCTCTGCTTCTTGAGAATAGTGGTTGATGGCTTCTTCACGATCCAATTGCAACCTCTCTAGATCCATGATCCTTTGATGTACTTTCTCCTTTTGAGAGCCTACCTGGCTACCCAATATTTGAAGACTTGTTAACTTCACTTCAATGGGCAAAAGCGCCTCCTTTCCATAAACGAAATGAAAGGGTGTGTACCCTAATGCGGTTTTGAAGGAGGTTCTATAGGCCCATAGAGCTCCATTCAGGTGTTTGCCCAATCTTGGCGCTTGGCATGTACCTGTTTGGTGAGAATTTTGCAAATGATTCCATTTACCTTTTCCACCAAGCCATTGCACTGAGGGTAGTAAGGAGTAGAGTGTTGATGCTGAATATTTAGCTTCTGCATGAGTTCTCCTACGAAGTCTGCTCTAAACCTTGCTCCTCTATCAGATAGTATTTCAAGAGGGGTGCCAAACCGGCAACAAATGTGGTCAAAGATGAACTGACTCACATCCTTAGCAGTAATTCTATTGGTTGGCATAGCCTCAGTCCATCTAGTCATGTAGTCTACTCCCATAATGATGTACTCTTTACCTGACTGAGTGCGTGGTAGAGGCCCTATGGCATCAATTCCCCAGTTCTCAAAGGGCCCATATACCTTTATTGGGTTCTGAGGTTCAGCTATGAGCCGTCGTGGTCCTGCTTTCTGACATTCATCACATGTTTGACACCAGTATTTGACATCATGATGAAGACTTGGCCAAGTAAACCCAGCTTGTAGAACCTTTCTACTAGTGATGTCGTGTGCAAAGTGTCCTCCGCACACATCATCGTGACAAGATTTTAAAATCTCTTCAATTTCACTCTTCAAAGGAACTCTCCTAAGCACACCATCTTTACCAAGACAATACAAGTTATCATTTACTATGCGATACCTCGTAGCCTTCCTAGCTAACCATCGCCTTTCCCCTGCATTCAAGTGTTTAGGAGCCTCTCCTTGCTCTAGAATGTGCATAATATCTTCTAAGTCCTCCTTGCCTTGCTGAAGTGGAAGTTTGATGGCCACTGCTCCCACTATTGACTTATTTAACTTCGATGATGCTAGGTGGTCTGCATTCTTGTTCTGGTCTCTTGGCACATGATGTACTTGTGCCTCCCTAAATCTCCTCATGAGAGCTTTGGCTTCTCTCATTTTAGTAGAGAGACTGGCATTTTTGCAAGCCCATGTACCTTGCATTTGTCTTACCAAAAGCATGGAGTCACCAAAAGCATTTAATCTCTCAATTGAATTATCTAGGCACCAACAAAGGCCATGAATTAGAGCTTGATATTCTGCTTCATTGTTGGAGTGGACATCTTCTAGAGTGATCCCTTCACCATGGATCCTCTCTCCCAATGGAGATAAGACCACGATGCCTGCAGCTGCCTTATCCTTGGTTCTCTTGTATGCTCCATCAAAGTAGAGGCTATAAGCATTGACCAGAGCCTGTAGAGCTGGAGGTGGTGGAAGTTCCTTTCTCTTCAAATGGAAAACTTTTTCATAGCACTTGTTTGTTAAAGTGTCGGCTAAGCATGCTCGAGTTGTTCTTTCAACTTGTATTGTATAATCAAACTCTTGAAGTCGCACCACCCACTTTGCTATTTTGTCAGAGATTTCCATATGTTGTAGTGCATAGGGAAACATATCCTCCACAGTGATAATAACAAACCTCTTCGGCAGCAAGTATGGCCGAAATTTGGTTACCGCAAACATGAGAGCTAACACTAGCTGTTCCATCAGGGTGTAGGCCTTCTCTGTGTTTTCCATGAGGTAGCTAGCAAAATACAAAGGCCTCATAAAGGAAGTTTTTGGATCTTTTTGTAGGAGGGAAACACCAATGGCCTCTTCTCCCACACTAGGGTTTACAAAGAATGTTTCTTCCCAACAAGGTTGGAGGATTACGGGGAGTGACGCTAACATTTTTTTTATCTCTCTAATATGCCCATCACTTTCTTCACTCCAAACAAGCGTCTCTTGACGGGTCAGCTGTTGTAGAGGAAATATCACTTGGAGAGTAAGTGTATGAATCTACTCAAATATCTTAGCTTTTGCAAGAAAGAGATTAATTGTTTGATGGAAGTTGGGGAAGGTAGATTTAGCAATGTTTCTATCTTTTCAGGATCTACCTCGATTCCATCAATGGACACTACATGCCCCAATAGTGTAACCTTGCTTTCCCAATGTGACATTTGTCCTTGTTTAGTTGTCCACCCAGCTTAGCTAAACGAGTAAATCCTTCATCAATCTTGCCGAGATGCATACTTTTGGAGCTGTAAATACAAAAGTCATCTATGAAAACCCTTATGGACTTACCAAAGTAAGGTTGGAAGACCATGTTCATGAATCGTTGAAAGGTGGCTAGAGCGTTGGTGAGACCAAAAGGCATGACTCGAAATGCAAAACAACCCCATGGTGTGATGAAAGTAGTCTTTTTCTGGTCCTCCTCTGCAATGCGTATTTGAAAGTAGCCGGAGTAGCCATCACACACTGTGTATCGCTCATGGCCTGCTACTTCATTTAGAATCTCAATCTTGAAATGGGAGAGGGAAGTGATCCCTCTTTGTCGCAGCATTTAGTGGCTTGTAATCCACGCACACTCGCCATTTACCATTCTTCTTTGGCTTCACCACTACTGGGGAGACCCATTTTGAATCTTCTACTGGGTATATGAATCCTGCTTCTAAGAGTCTCTTCACCTCGGACAATAGTGCATTTTGTTGCACAACTCCTAATCTTCTTAGTTTTTGTACTACTGGCTTGCTCCCTTCTTTTAGATGGATATAATGCTTCACTGCAGTGACACCTGTAATGTGAGTGTAATCAGAAATAAACAATGATGCATGCTTCTTGAGAACATTTACACAACCCTCCCTTTCTTCTTCCTTTAGATCCTTGGATAACATCTTCTCTAGGATGGCATCCCACACATTCTCCATTTGGATACTTGGGTTGTCTTCTGATGAGGTAGTTTCCTTTATGGTGATGCCCATGACTTCGAGAGTGCTATCACTCTCTTCACTTGAACTCTCTTCCTCGTCCATGGATGAGGAGCATCCACTTGAGCTCCACTCATCAGCTGACGTCTCTAGTTCAAGGTTCTCTTGTCGCCCATTCTTCAAGTTATAAACCACCTTCCGACTATGGCCACCCACACGAGGCCTCAACTCCAAGTCTCCTGTTGCCCAATCTTGCCTAACTCCCATACCCATGAGCCAAGGTCATCCTAAAATAAGGGGGTATCCTTCTCCCTTCACTGGCATCACATAAGCATCAACCTCTGTAGTGATTCCAAAAACAGAAACTCTCAAAGCTTTCACTACACCCACACAAGTGACAGAGACATTATTGGCCATTTTTGCCCTAAAGTTTGGTGATTCCATTACCTTTAAACCCAATTGATGCATTAGATTTTCTGTCATGACACAAACCTCTGCTCCACTGTCAATGTAAGTTTTTGGAATCCGTTGTCCCTTGATTTGAGCCTCCACCAAAGGCACTATATCCTTGAGACCATATGCTTTGATTACACTTACTAGCTTACTTCGCTTTGCCCTCGTGCTCACCATTTTTGACCATTGTCGTCGCAGCTTTGGGGAGATATGAAGGAGTTGTGGCCAAGTAATCTTTGGTCCTTGAGAACTCACATCAGCTGTCAAGTCATAAGGTTGTGTCCGAGATCCCATAGGGAAATCAGAGATGTCAATTTGAGACCTAGTACGGGTCTTTCTCTTCTTGCCTTTATCTTTAGTTGCCCGAGATGTACTTGCTTCATTGCTTGCATCTTTGCTTGTTTCTTTACTTACTTCATCTTGGACACGCACATGCTTGATAGGCATTGTAGACACTTCATCTATCTTCATCTTCCCTTTAACTATTTCTTCCTGGTTGCTTCTGCCCTTGACGACCTCCTCCATCCTTATGATGCTCACATTTGGTTGGGTAGCAGGGGCTTGAGCTTGAGCTTGAGCACGAGGTGGCTGCAAAATTTGAGGTTGCGGTTGCTCTTGTGCTTTAGCTCTAGCACGGGGAGGACTTACTTGTTGTCGAGGAACTCTGACAGGGTAGTTATATCTTCTGGGATGAGGGCAATTATACATGCAGTGGCCATTTTCCCCACAATTGTAACACAACATTTCCCTTGCTTGACATCGCATTGGTGGCCGATTCCCACCATTCCCCTCAATAGGCCTTCTTGCACCCTGCACAAGATTTACTCTCAAACCCTCTAGCTGGTTTGTGAGATTGTTTATTTGTTGGAGCATATCTTCTTGTTGACCTCTATTGATGACTGGTGCATTAGGCACATTTGGAGGTACGTGAGAAGCTTCCATAGTTGTGATATTGCCTCCCAAAGCTAGCTGGCCAGCTTGGGTTTTGATAGAGAATCTTTCGATTCTTTTTCCTAGCAATTCTTAAGGCATCTTCAAAAGTATTTGGAAATTTTCTCTTTACCTTCTCCCTTAGCAAGGGGTACAAACCTGAGATAAATCGATCCTTTTAGAGGCAATTGGGAGCTCGCTCACCAGGGTTTAGTGAGTTTGACCATTGCCCCCAAAGTTTCAAAAAACCTTCCTCATAGATTGCATAACCATGAGGGTCAACTTGATGAAGGGCCAGAAGCCGTTGCCATAGTTCTTCTTCCGAATTGGCTTGTTGAAATCTTCATAGGAAAGCCGCCTTCAATCCCTCCCATTCAGCTCTTTGGGTTGGATCTAGAGCCTGGAACCATACCCTAACTTCTTCTTTGAGCACCAAAGGAAAAGCTCTCAATTTCAACGCTTCGTCATCTCTCCCAGAGACAAGGAAAGTCATCTCCAAGTTATCCAAAAAATCCCCAGCATTTTTCCCACTACGCCCAAAAAAATTAGGGAAATCCATGATAAAATGGGTTGCCTTCCTCTCAATACAGCACAAAGATGAAAACGTCTAGGCCCAAATCATATCTTATTAAGGGTAGAATAAATGGATTGATAGATGCATTAATCTCAGCTAGACGACGAGGGCCTAGTAAGTTCCTTATGATGTTTTGGAACCTAAGCTTTGTGCTAGCTATTATATGCACAATTTGTCTAGCAAGAGGTTGGAAAGGTCCATATAAATCCCTATGATTCATGGAGTATGCTTAAAGCAAGATGAAGATGTGAACATCAAAAGATACATTATACTCCAAAATAGGAAATATTATAGGGTCAGGGGACAACAATATCTCTCTCAACCTCTCAGCTCCAAAATAGAAGACCAATCTTTGTTGGAAAAAAATCTTTCTATCAATGCGCACATTCACCCTAATATTCTGAACTGATTGAAAGTTGTAGAAAATGGGATTATTCATTGGTGCATTAAATACAAACTTCCATGAAGCACTTCATTGAAGTTCAGCTCTCTTGGATCCCACCATTTGAGAGATGCGAAGAATTTGCTCACCAGTGATTAGCCTAGCTTTGGTGTGACCATCTTCAGCTTTGTAGAGTTCATAGGGTTCAATGGCTACCTTCTGAACCACCTTGAGCCTTCTTTCTAGTAGTAGTTGGAGTGCATCACCATATGTAGCCTCTTGCCAATACCGCACCCCATTGATGTGTAGCTCCCCCTCCAAAAACTTGTTAATACCCGAGTTTGAGAGTGCTTTCACCACCTGAAGTTGAGGCTTCAAAGGAAGTGTCTTCACACTAGCCACGAAGCACTCAACACAATGCTTTGACCTAGGGACTTGATGACTACAAGATTTTCCTTGAAGCAAAGAAGGGTGTATGTAGTTAACTCTCTTTACCCGCATACATGCAATTTGTCGATAAAGATGCTTCTTTTCTCGAGCTTCTTGGGGAGACCATAGTGGAAGTCTCGGAGAATTTGATGGACCTTCCTTCATAGGATTGACAGAGCGCTTCTTGAGAACTCCTCTGTGGGGGCACCAAATTATGACAAAGGAAATTTGGAATGGCGGCCTCTACACCAAAACAAACTCCATCGTGCAACAAGGGAAATGAGATGAGGGCACCACCTAGTCTTGGAAGCGTGGACTAGGACCGCTATGCAGAGAGAGAGAGAGAGAGAGAGAGAGAGAGAGAGAGAGAGAGAGAGAGAGAGAGAGAGAGAGAGAGAGAGAGAGAGAGAGAGCGCTATCACTATGAATGAAGCATTAAACTTAGTGTGTGTACAAGGAATGGATAACTTCAAGCACTCCCAACACAATTAACATGTAGATTACTAAACAACAACTCAAGAGTTAGCAAAAATCACATCAAGCACTCTCACACACATATAAAAGATCTCTCTTAATTAACATAAGTAAGAGGAGGGGAGGTTACTAGCATAAAACAATTTGCACTCTAGAACGTGCAAGAATAGAGTGAATGAATGAGCTTTATGGGCTCATGATGAGTGATACAAAGACTCAATGGGGCTGAGGGAGACTTGAAATTACAAAGGGGGGGGGCCCTCTTTATATAGGAAAGAGAGTGAGGTTAAGATCCAAGTGCAATTTGTACAAATGAAGCTTGATTAGGGACATTCAACCAATGAAGAATCTCCTTCCAAGTGATTTGTTGACCAATTTGCAACTAATTGGCTCCATCATCACTTGTGTTGTCTTCACTCCTTCCTCCATAGCTTGAGTCCAAGAGCTTTCTTATTTTAAAATGTAAATAATCTACATAAAATCAATGCATATCTAGTAATAATAGAAAGGGGTTGAATGAGAACTTATGAATTACAACAAGATTAAGCATGATTTGAGAGGTGATTAGAAGAGGAATTTGTGATGGTTTTTTGAGCTTGAGAGAGAGGAGGAAGGAGGGGAGGGTGAGAAGACTAATGGCTGATTTTTAGAGAAGGACTCAATGTGGAAAAGGAAGGGTGTGTGTGTAAAGGTAGAGGGGGTGGTCTCCACCACAGTTGGAAAAATTGGTGTCTGCCATTTTGGCCATATCTCCTAGACTGTAGATACAAAAATTATAAAAAAAATATGGTCAAAATCTCCAGCTCATCAGCTACAACTTTGATGAAGACAACTTTTCTTGGATCGGAGTGGATGTATTTTTGAAAAAATCAGCAAAATCATGTGTCTGTTTTCTTCCTTCACCAAGTCTTCCACCTGGGTCCCATCTGTTGGAATCATTATGTGGCTCCAAAGCCATGATGATATGAACCCCTCATGACCCTTGAATCATGGTGCATGGCTCCACAACCACATCATATCTTTTATTTTCACATTTATATATTTTCCCTTCCCTTTACCACCAGGTTCTACCTTTCACCTCCGGTGAACTAGTCAAGGAAAAATTCCCATCCAGTCATTTTTTGAATTTTTCCAAGAGGTTTTTCTCACTCTTTTTTTTATTGTAAACCTCTAGAAGCAGGGAAAACCAACAAAATATAGTAAACAAAAAATTTGTGATAGGCTCGGATCAGTGTCACTGCCTTGAAATAGAGAGAGGTTTAGATTTATTGCTCCAACCATCACTTCATGTAGTCTTTCACTTGCTAGGGAATCTCCTTCTTGGTTTTGAGCCCTTGGGATATGGTGCATTTGAACTTCTTCAAACTTACCCAAAAAGGTTTTTACACCACTTAAGTGAGTCCTCAAACTAGGATTCTTGCATGTCCATGCTCCATTTACTTGGCTTACCAGAAGTAGAGCATCCCCAAATACATTAAGGCGTTGTACACCTTGCGAGACGCACCATTGTAGACCCTTGGTTAGTGCTGCATACTCAGCTTCATTGTTAGAATGTGAATCTAACAATTGGCCCAACAAAAATACCTTTGTCTCTTTGTCATCAAAGACCACTATGCCAGCAGCTGCTTTGTCTGACGCTCGCTTGTAGGCTCCATCAAAGTAGAGAGAGTATGCTCCTTCTACCATCGGTGGTACTGGAGGTAATCGGACTTCTCCTCCCTTAGATTGCTTCTCCTTCCTTTCAAAGACTTGGTAGGTCATGAGTCCCCCCAAACTTGCCCTTGTCGTGCTTTCTACCTATATCGTGTAGTCAAACTCTTGCAGACGAACTAGCCATTTAGTAATCCTAGCAGACACATCCATGTGTTGTACGACATAGGGAAATATTTCATCCGTGGTTAGAATCACAAATTTCTTTGGCAACAAATATGACCTAAACTTTGTAGTTGCGAATCTAAGAGCTAGGACTAAGTGTTCCACATGGGTGAAACCTTTCTCTCCTGCTGTCATCATTCGACTGGAGAAGTAGATTGGCCTCATGAAAGATGTTGTCGTATCCTTTTGGAGTAGCACAGCCCCCAATGAGTCATTACCAACAATTGAGGTGACATAGAATTTTTCATCCCACTTAGGTGGTGAGATAGTTGGCAGGGTGGCTAAGACCTCCTTTACCTTGTTGTAGTGATGTTCGCTTTCCTCGTCCCAAGTGAAAGTTGATCTTTGAGTGAGTTGTTGCAGTGGTAGAACAAGTTGTGATAGTAGATGTATGAATCTACTTAAGTACCTCACCTTCTGTAGAAAAGAGACCAGTTGATGTGCGGTCGTTGGTGAAGGTAGGGCTATGAGTGCGGACACCTTACTTGGGTCGGCATTGATACCTTTTGCTGAAATTTCATGGCCTAGTAGAATGAATTCACTCTCCCCAATGTGGCATTTATCCACATTTAATTGCCCACCTAGGCTCTGCAACCTGGCCAAACCTTCAGTTACCTTTTCTAAATGTGAAATATGGGAGCTATATATATACAAAAATAATCAATGAACACTCTTATGGATGTTCCAAAGAACGGTTGAAAAACATGTGTGACATATCTTTGGAATGTGGCAGGTGGATTTGTGAGACCGAATGGCATAACCCTATATGCAAAGCAACCCCATAGCGTGATAAAAGTGATTTTTAGCTGATCTTCCAAGGCTATGCGTATTTGAAAGTATCCAGAATAACCATCACATACGGTATAGCATTCAAAACCCGCTACTTCATTCAGAATTTCATCCAAGAAAGCGAGAGGAAAGTGGTCTCTCTTTGTAGCTGCATTTATTGGTTTGTAGTCAACACAGACCCTCCACTTACCATTCTTTTTAGGCGTTACCACTACGGGTGACACCCATTCTGAGTTTTCTACAGGATAGATGAATCCCGCCTATAGCAGTTTCCTTACCTCGGCCAAGAGTGCCTTTTCTTGTATGACCCCCAGTCGTCGTAGCTTTTGCACAACTGGTTTTACCCCTTCCTTTAGCTTAATATGATGTTCCACCACTGTAATGCCTGTGATTCTTTCATAGTTTTCAATGAACAGGTTAGGAAATCCCATCAACAGTTGCAAAAAACTATCTTTCTCCTCAAGTGTTAATTCCGTAGACAACATACCCTTCAACCTACTTCCTCCTAGGCCAGGTGATTTGCTCTCCTCTTCATTGGGTTGCCCTTTTGGTGATGGATCACTAATTGTGCTTACCCTTTGCGGATCCTTCATAATGATACCCATCACATCAATGGAATTGTCACTTTCGTCGGTGGATGTGGTATCCTCCTCACAAGTGGAAGATTCGCTAGTGGTTTCATCTACCGATGTTTCCAGATTCATTTGCTTCTGCTTGCCAATCCTCATGTCGTAGTAGATTGTCTCCCCTTTCTTACCGGTCATGCGTAGAAGGCTAGTACCCTAGTCCTGTTTTTCCTTCATGGCCATCAACCATGGCCTTCCCAAGATTAGTGGATAGCCCTCCCCCTTAGTAGGCATTACAAAAACATATACCTCTACCTCAGTGTTGAAAGCTTTTATTTTCACGGTACTTACCACACCCACACACTTTTCTTTGCGTTGTTTGCCATCTTTGCCTTGCATGGAGAAGGCCTGTCAACCTCGAGCCCTAATCAAAGCATCATAGCTTTGCTCATTACATAGATTTGTGCACCTCCATCAATGTAGGTGTTTCCAACCCTCTTTCCTTTTATGTTTACGTCGACAATTGGAAGGATGTCGCCCATGTTGCAACCCGAAATTGCTCCGACTACCTTTGTTTTGGAGCATCTTGTGCTTACCATTTTGGACCATTGTTGCCTTACTTTAGGTGCAAGATGTAGCAGCTGTGTCCATGTAATATTCGGTCCTTGCTCTGCCACATCCAATGTTAGATCATAGGGCTTAGAACTTTCCCCTAGCTAGACGGTGATGCCCAATTTCCGTCGTGGCCTGGATGGCCTCTTGCTAGTCTCCCCCCTCATGCTTCTCTCATCATCTGATTGTGTAGCTTTCTCCCTCCTAGCTCTTTTCACAGTCATGGCTTCAAGTGGTTCTAAAAAGGTTACCTTTTCCTTAACCTTGTCCCTCTCCTTTGCTCTCGGTGGATCCACTACTACGGATTTTCCTTTCTCTTCTAGCCTTATGATGTTTTCAGGGCAATCAAGTGGTGGTGCTGGTGAAAGAGGTGGGATGGATGCTTGTGGTGGTGTTTGGGGTGGATGTAGAATTTGTGTTGGTGGGGCTGGTGCTCGGGGTGGGGGTGTTCTTTCTCTAGGGGGTGACAATTGGTTCCTCCTACCTCCTCTATTATAGTTTTGTTGTGGTTTGGGATAGTAGTACATACCGTGACCGTCTTCTCCGCAGTTGTAGCAGTGATACTCCCTGTTTTGTTGTCGTGCTCTTCTAGGGTCTTGATATCTTTCTTGACTCCTCCCTTGCTGTATTAAGTGGACATACAAATTCTGCAGTTGGTCAGTAATATGGGCCAACATATCTTGTTGGTCATCTCTTACCCCAAGAGCCGGTGGTGGTGGTGGAATGGTGGTTGTCGTAGTTGTTGATCAACGTGATGTTCCTGCTTTTGTTGACTCGATTTCTTTGGCTTTCATTCGTAGCTTCTTGTCCTTAAGGCGAGCAATCTCGACGACTAACTCGTATGTAGCCGGGAATCTACCTTTCACCTTGTCTTGAGAAGCGGCCATAAGCCATGCGTGAACCAATTTTTTTTTAGGAAATCGGGTGCAGCTTCCCCCCTTGCCAGTGACTCAACCCACCGTTCCAACAAATCCACAAATTTGGACTCATAGGTGGCATATTCTAAAAGACCCTCCTGCTTCAAGTCTCTCAACTTGTCCCACAACTTTTTTGAAGTGGTACCTCCCCCAAAGCGCCTCTTAAAAGCGGTTTTTAAGGGCTCCCAGTCATCCTTGGTTGCTTGTGGAAGTGCATTGTACCATGATCTAGCTTCTAGCTTCATGAGATGCTTAAAGATTCTAACCCGGGATTCATCCGTATCTTTGTTTCTCACTACACATGCTACTTCAAAGTCATCTAGGAAGTCTGTTACCAAATCCTCCCCCTTCTTCCCTTTAAATGTTTGAAATGCTACACTTGCCATGATTACTGAGAAAGAGCTAGAAAGACACACTGCTTAACTTGCAAAAGTTTTTTTCTTCTTTACAAGGAGGCGTATATACCCTCTTATACTAGGACATAGATTAAAACTTCAAACGATACATTGCCTTGTACCAAAGGTAAGACAAATGGCTGATCTGATGCCAGAATCTCAAATAACCGCTCCCCATCCAGCATGGTGTCGATGACGTGCTGGTAGTGAGCCTTCAAGTCAAGTATTACCTTGATTGAGCGTACACGTGTTGGTATGTGTGATCTGTCTTGAGGTAGGTTGTATTGATTCATGTGAAGCTTAGAGGTGCTTAGTCACTGTCCAAGCTTGTGGGAGAGGGTGGTGTTCTTTCCTGAAACAAACTCAGTAGATCCCTAGTTTCTCTAGTGAGAGTGTGAGCCAATGCTTCCGTTATCTATGCTGCAGCATCAGGTGCGACTTGGAAACCGACTGTGATAATTACCTCGGTGACTTGAGTTACCCGATTCTCAAAGTAGAATAGTGTTGATTCTCTATTGTGCAGAGCTCCTTCCATCTTGTTGTTGTGGGTTGGTTGTAGCTTGCGGACATGGTTTCGACCTTCTCCTTCTTCTTCTTGGCACTCAGCCTATGTATATCCACTAGGTTTGGCGTGTTGGTTGACTCTCCCACTGCAAATCGATTACCGTTACGCCTAGCACTCGAGCTTTGATGGAGATGCGGAGTTCGTCTAGTTGTGCTTGGAGCTCTTCTTCTTCTGTCGTCCAGTTAGCAAATTCTGCAGCCATTCATCCATTCACAATAGTTTAGAGGTTTCAGTCTTGTAAACTGAAGGGTTTCATGAAAAGATCCTCATTGGGGGCACCAAATGACATGAACAAAGCAAACCCCGAACCCCGACGGCCTCTAAAACTCCAGGGGGCCGAATGGTGAGCCTCAAACCTGTCACACGGTAAAGCGAACAGGGGGCACCACCTAGCTTTGAGCGGCTAGGACGAAAACAACACACCACCATAACAAAGTTTTCATCCAAGAGAGATGGATGCTTGGGAGTAATGGTGAAGAGGAAGGGGATGAGATCAAGTTAGAGAGAGATAGAGAGAGAGAGAGAGAGAGAGAGAGAGAGAGAGAGAGAGAGAGAGAGAGAGAGAGAGAGAGAGAGAGAGAGAGAGAGAGAGAGTATAGCGGCTTAGTACTTAGGCACCACAGAAGGATGGCGAATCCGCACACCCTTCACACATACACAAGCTCACTCCAAACACAAAACTAGGTGGCAATTCTGCACACCTCACATGGGCAAAACATTGCAAGAAACATACTCACAAAACCTCAAGCTTTATTTAGAGAATAAGGCGATGAAATGGGGAGCATAGGGTAGGGGAAAGAGAAGGGAGAGAGTGGTAGAGCACATGGTGGATAGGTGGGAGCTTATGGAGAAGACTCGCACAAGGGTTATGGACATCATCCTTCATTTAGCTACCCTTCATCTTCCATAGCCCAAGGGTGTAGAGGTCATGCTCAAGTCGAGCATGGTGACTGCGGTGATGGTGATGGTGTGGGTGTGTGTGTGTGCGCTAGGCACACACAATGCATAGTGTACTATCTAGTGATGGTGTGTGTGCCTTTAGTGTGATGGTGATCCCTCTTTATATAGGGGAGGAGGGGGGAGAAATTCTAGAATTTAGAAATGAAAAAATCATTATCTACACAGGCCATGTGACTGTGGGCCCCACTTGTCTGGCTGCGTGTATATGCACCAAAACACCAGTCTCATGAGAGAGAGACTAAGAGAGAGAGATGGGTTGATGAAAAAAATGAGAGGTGACATGGAGAATAAAGTAATTATAAGAGGGGAGAGAGGGGAGTGTGTTCAGAGGTGAATCTGTGTGCAGATGTGTGTGAACATAAGAAAAATCAGGTAACCACCGTGTGGGGATGGGTTTGTGGGCACCTTTTTCAGCAAAACTGAGTGTGTGTGAGTGTGGAGGAGGTTATCTGGCTACAGGACAAGAGACATGGTTCCCTTTAGAGAGAGAGGGGGATATTTGGGTCATGGGATATGATAGGAGAGAGAAAAGGGGGGTGGGGTATACTGTTTTGGAAGATAGGAGAGGTGGCATGTGAGTTAGGGTGCATTATTGGTAAGGACATGGGGTGGGGTAGCTTGAGGGGAGAGAGAAAGGAGAAAGGACAAGGGGAAGAGAGAGGGGGTTGACCTTTTGCGTGGAGGAGAGGAAAAGGGACACACGGTGGGGCAACAATGAAGAAAAAGGAGGCAGGGTGGGGATGGGCTGCCCCGCAGCCCCGCAGGCACGAGGTGGCCTATTTTACCTTTCTCACTTATTTACATACTCATACTTTATTTTTTTAAAACTTTTTTTCAATGCCTTTTATCACTCCCTCCCTAAGAGGGGGTTTCCATGGGGTGGGGAAGAGAGAAAAGGGGTATGGGAGCCTGGCTTGTGAAAAGCCCTCATCATTAGCCCTCCCCTTTTGGCTAGAGGCATTCATGTCTCTAGCTCATCTTTTTGATCATTATCGTCGGAGGTGGCGGCTGATGGTGTGTCCTCATCTGGAATGTCAATAGGTGGAGCCTGGTCAAATCGAAGAAAATAAGGTTTAAGTCGCCAACCATTTACCCTAGTTTTATGAAGTTTTCCATCAGCCTCCTTAAGCTGGTAGCTTGCATTGGCATACTTTTTCTTGATGATGAAAGTGCCTTCCCATCGGAGTAGGAGTTTCTTATCCTTGCGCGTGTCGAAGCGATTGTTGTAGCGGAGCACCAACATTCCTTTCTTTAATTCTTTTTGCACACCTCAAGCCACTCAATCTCGGACCCGGTTCCCACCACAAGCTTGGCCCTAGATAATCCCCTCAAGGTTGGGCCGGGTTCTGGGCTGGGTTCGTACCTCAAGTACAACCCTAGCATCTTAAGCATAACAAGCACCTCAAGCATCTCAGTCATCAAGCACCTCAAGCATCTCAATCATCAAGCACCTCAAGCACCTTAGTCGTCAAGCACGTCAAGCACCTTAACACTAGTTCTGTAAATGGACACTTAAGTGTCCTGAGACACTAAAGTGTCCTGTTTTTTTTCCAAGTTTTGGCAATTTTTTTGTCAAGGTAGAAAGAATTTTTTCACACCTTGCTTCTATCATAGGTTGGTTATGAGGGAAAGAAAACATTTTCTCTATGTCAAAATACAATCCCTATGGAGAGAGTTATCGTAAGTTGTAAGTCATAAATTTTAGTAAAATTTCAAGCTGTTTTACCAAAAAAATCATAAAATTATAATATCTTTTCGTAGAGATGGCCTTTTTTATGTTTATAAAAGCCAAGTGTTAGTACTTATTGTTACAAAACAATGGAATGCCCTTCAAACACTAGTTTGCAAGTCACATGCAAGTTATAGATATAATTTCAAACTTGAGTATGTGCTGAATAAGAGCATAATTTTGGTCTTCCAAGGTCCCCTCATGGAATTGGTGCTATTCTAGTGCAGTTTGACAACTACAAATGACTTTATATGTTGAAACCAAGAAACTATGTATTTTTTTGACTTCGCAACTCAATTAAATCTCGTTGCTTGAACTCTATTTTGAATTTTTCATTGTGCAAAAACTCTTGAAAATATTGAGGAATCCCAATCCTCGAGCGAGTACTTCCGAGCGGACAAGAAACCGAGCGAGCATAAGCAATGAAATATTAGATCAAGATCTCAATAGTTACTCTATAGAGTATAGTGTAGCAAAGTAACCATGTTGCATCTCAGATAGTCTCAAACAAAAGAGCCATACTCTTCCTTTAATGTGTTCACACACACATTGATAAACAATCATATCCTTGCTTCTGAACCATCTTATTGAGAATATTCTAAAACTCTATTCGTGCAAACTTATTTTCCATGGTAAATTCACATGTTGCAATTGTCATAAGTTCGTGCACAAATAGATTAAAAGATGGTAACTCAAATGCCACATGTCCATCATAATGCGTAGGTAGCTGTTGAACTTGAATGATATCCTTTGCTTGCTTGAGTGCCATGTGTAGGCTGCTTTGTGAAGGCATTGCATGTAGTATACCAACTACTCTGGAGGGACCATCGGACTAATACTAGTGTGTCCTTCACTCCAATGCCTTGTGTGCTTTCAATAGCAA
This sequence comes from Adiantum capillus-veneris, assembly GCF_014529385.1. NCBI lineage: Eukaryota > Viridiplantae > Streptophyta > Polypodiopsida > Polypodiales > Pteridaceae > Adiantum > Adiantum capillus-veneris. Next base: position 82,185,274 of record NC_140959.1, on the reverse strand, counting down.
TGCGAACCTTCTAGAATTGACGTTGGCCACGATTGAGAAGGGAGATATGTTCACCACTAGCAAGTTCAGTAGCCTTTATCTTCACCTGCTCTCCCATTAGAGTTAATGGATGAAAATTGAATGCATTAGTTATTTCATAATGTTGTATCATAAAAGAGATAGAAAGTGCATAGATGCTATCGTCAAACATAAGAACTATCTTGTGGCCACATTGTCATCCATAAATGGTTGCAGAGAGGGAGTCACAAAACCTTTTGCTGATTTGAGACAAGCAAGAGAAAAGGAAGCAAATGGATGTGTGTGTGTGCATGTGTGCAAGAGAGACAGAGAGGGAGAATTGATACTGCAGCGCAGTCCCCTCTCCTGGATTTCCTTCTTCCTCTTTGTTGTGGATCTCTCTCTCTCTGTCTCTCTCTCTCTCTTTCTCGATTTTTTTTTTTGAACATTCAAGCCAGACTTCGTTATCTTTAACTGGGAGAGATGAAGGGCTTGAATGAGAGGCATTTGGTCAGAGAACACTGGAAAACTTCTGATGTACATAACAACCAGAAAAGGCATGTCCATTAATGGAAACTGACTCATACCCTCAAGGTAATGCAATGAAACATGATGCAAGTAAATTGACAAAATAGGAGTAGGCACAGTTTACACGACAAAATAGGACCTTCCAACCAAATAAAAGGTTTTTACAAACTTCTCAATTGGCATACAAAGGAAGTGAGTGTCAATATCTGCTCCAAGTGATGGAGGTACAAAGATCATCGGTCACTTGGTCAAGAAAGCCGAGAAAACGGTGTTGTGGCCAAGGTCGAAAAGATGGGCAGTAAGGTTGTCAATGGGGTCAGTGCCCGCGTAGAATGCTTGGAACCAAGCACCCATAATGAACAACATACACAAGAAGTTTGGACAGATTCTCACATTGTGACTTACCTCAACATCATGAGCTTCTGTGAGGGAGAGGGGCCGCTGGTCCCTTGCCCCCAATCATACCTAGCTAGGTATGTGGTGCCTCTCGAGCAGAAGTTCATGATGTTATGCATTGTATGAAAAACATTAAAAAAGACTACATTTTCCTACATTAGAAAATTTCTAAATCTTCTTGTGATAGCAAGTCCGCCATTCTATATCTCCTTAGTCCTAAGCTCCTTGATCTTCTCAGGAGAACCAGAGCCCCATCCAAGAGGGTCGAACCAGAAGCCACCGGGATATCCAACATCTGTGCCTGTTACCTTGTTGTTGGTGAAGATGGGGTCAGTATTCACTGATCCTGGAGTAATGATGTCTACCCCTCTTCGGCCCTCAGCCCAACCTAAGAATATAAGCTCCACTACGAAGAGGGTAGTCGTATCTGTGAAATACTTGACCTCTCCAGCTGAGTACCAGGAATTCCTTTGTGGGTGTTCATGCTCATAACCAACATGCAGCATCATTATGGTTAAACTGTGGCTGTACATACATTAGAATGGATACACCTTGTATATGGTATGAGAATGGCTCTAGAGGGGCATGCAGTTGAGGGAGGAAGGGTTCCACATTGCAGGGATGAGAAACCGACGCTCGTTCACACCATGTGCATTGAAGCTAGAACTAGTGGCAGAATGCGTAAGGAGCTCTCCAGGGTAGCCCGGATACGCCCCCTTCCCAAAAATGCCAGTGCATGCTGAGACCGCCTCCAGCGGGTCGGCAACATCTCCCTGGTAGTAGCCTATATTGAAAGGGTTGGTTGCAGCTCCGACGACGATGACAGTTGCCAAATTGATGATCATGCCATCAATGCCAATGTCGGAATTTGGGGCTTGGAGCGGGGGTGTCTGAGGTCCGAAATCGGCATTTGCAAAGGGCCAAGCACATTTCCCTGGACATTGCGTCTCTGCATTTCCCACCCAGGCATATGGCAGCATCTTGTCCCTTGTTGCCTCCCATGGGAATGTATATGCATGAAACCCACATGAGTTCAAACAAAACCAATCTACATACACATCGGCCACAGTGAGCACAATGTACAATGCCTAGTTGGAGCTACTCGGGAAGGCGCCCGAATGGATGTTGTGGGTGTTCAAATTTCCTGCTTTGGTGAGAGCCTCTAGAATGAATATTCCAGTAGCACCCAACATATCCCACACCTGCAGTCCACTATCTCTGATTGCACAAACCACTTGAGAAGGTCGCGGGCTCAGATCCAAGACCAAGAAGGTCAAAGCCAAAGTCCCCAGGTCTGTTTGCCCAAGCCGAGATGCACTTAGGCCATTAGAACCTTAATCAGCCATCCTGTTTTTTTCCTTGTCTTTTTTCAACTGATCTTTAGTTTGTACGTTCCTTGCAGTATGCTTATCAAGTCTGTATCCACGTCCTGGTAACTTTGGTGATGAATAGTTTCGGAAATTGGTCAGTTTAGAGAGAGAGAGAGAGAGAGAGAGAGAGAGAGAGAGAGAGAGAGAGAGAGAGAGAGAGAGAGAGAGAGAGAGAGAGAGAGAGAGAGAGAGAGAGAGAGAGAGAGAGAGAGAGAGAGAGAGAGAGAGTCTCTCTCAACACACGCGAGGCAAGCGGGCACTCACAAGCAACCATGGTGACTCTGCGAGAAGTGCGATGGCAATTGCATGATTCAATTCGTATGTGTGCCCCCGTGCACAGTGGCATGAGATCATGGAGGCAGGGATTGCGCAGTGAGGAAAAGGTGCTATGCACGCGATGAGGGCCGTGGGTTCATCAGCTAATGGAGGCAGCGTGGGAATCCCGACGGACGAGGAAAGAGGGTATTGACAATCGCAAGCCCTATAGCTAGAGAGAGAGAGAGAGAGAGAGAGAGAGAGAGAGAGAGAGAGAGAGAGAGAGAGAGAGAGAGAGAGAGAGAGAGAGAGAGAGAGAGAGAGAGAGAGAGAGAGAGAGAGAGAGAGAGAGAGAGAGAGAGAGAGAGAGAGAGAGAGAGAGAGAGGCCTCACCAAATGTGAGAAGCAGCTTTAGCCTTCCAAGATTGTTTAGAGGCTACTTCCAGGCCCTTGATGCATAGAAACCCTAAAAGATGTCTACTTTTCTCTTCACCTTGGAGTCAGTGAATGAGGGACATCTAGACAAGCTGTGGGATCAAGTGTCTAATGAAGTGTTGGATGCATGCCTACAAGAGGATCAAGAGAGTAAGGTGGCTTGTGAGACGTGCAGCAAGGCTAACATGGTTATGATCTTTGGGGAGATTACCACCAACTATGGTAGATATTAACTATGAGAAGATTTGGGACAGCCGCGCTGGGAAATTGGTTTGTGTTAGATGATGTGGGTATTGATGTTGATCATTGCAAGGTTTTGGTTAACATCAAACAGTAGAGCCCAGACATTTCTCAAGGTGTGCATGGACATTTCACAAAAATAAGGACGAGGAGGTTGGTGTAAGAGATCAAGGGCATATGTTTGCTTATTCTATTGATGAGATTGATAAGGAGCTTATGCCCCTCGTCCATGTCCTGGCTAGCAAACTAGGTGCCATGCTCATAGAGGTAAGAAAGAATGGAACTTATGCATGGTTGCCCAAACAATAAAACTCAAGTAGTAGTTGAATACAAGAATGAAATGGTGCCATTAATGCCATGGTTCCCATCATAGTGATATGGTCTTGATCTCTATGCAACACAATGAGAATAGTTACAAACGAGAAGATTTCCACTGATCTAAAGGAGCATGTTATCAAGTCTGTGATACCTGAGAAGTACCTGGATGAGAAGACCATCTTCCATCTGAATCCTTTTGGAAGGATTGTGATTGGGGGGCCACAAGGTGATTTTGGCCTAGCAAGAAGGAAGATAATTATTGATACATATGGTGGTTGGGGAACTCATGGCAGAGGTGTTTTCTTAGGCAAAGACCCTACCAAGGTGGATATATAGAAAGTAGACCCTACATTGTGAGGCAGGTTGCCAAAGAGTGTTGTAGCATTTGGTCTTGCACGCCACTGCTGATTCACAGATTCTGGACATAATCAAGTTTCCTCATCCCTGCCCTTACAACTAGTATTCTCCTCCTCTATAAGGAGTGTGGAGAAGGAGCTGTTGTATTGATGCTCTTGCTAACTTCTTCTGAGATGTAGGTATTCCATCGTCATTGCATTTGCATAAAACTTCTGGAGCGGCATCAGTTTGTTAGACATAATATAACATCAACTAAATAATCAAAGTGTAGAATAACATTTCAAGAACTCATCATTTGCCCTCCCATTACCAGCATATAAAATCATGCGCAAGAGCACCCACGCACACAGAATCCCTCCTGGTCACAATTTTGGTCGCAATGACCTTAATTTCACCTAGGAAGTAGTTAAGCCTTTGAAGTTGAGAAGGCTTAAGATAGCCCTTAAAACTTGCCTTATATTTATTTAGTTTGAGTGGCACATTGGTATCACTACTACTAAACTGATTAATATACATAAATTCCTTTTATTGTGTGTGTGTGTGTGTGTGTGTGAGAGAGAGAGAGAGAGAGAGAGAAGAGAGAGAGAGAGAGAGAGAGAGAGAGAGAGAGAGAGAGAGAGAGAGAGAGAGAGAGAGAGAGAGAGAGAGAGAGAGAGAGAGACTATTCAAAGGGAAAGGAGTTTTGCACACGATGAGGGCCGTGGGTTCCGCAAATGGAGCAAATTGCAGGCGTAGTTTAGCATGAGAAGCTCGAATGAGGCAAGAGCATACCTAAATGGGCAGCTAGGGTGACATTCATATCAACAGCCATGTAGCTACACACACACACACACACACACACACACACACACACACACACACACACACACACACACACACACACACACACAGAGAGAGAGAGAGAGAGAGAGAGAGAGAGAGAGAGAGAGAGAGAGAGAGAGAGAGAGAGAGAGAGAGAGAGAGAGAGAGAGAGAGAGAGAGAGAGAGAGAGAGAGAGAGAGAGAGAGGCCTCACCGAATGTGAGAAGCAGCTTTAGCCTTCCAAGATTGTTTAGAGGCTACGTCCAGGCCCTTGATGCATAGAAACCCTAAAAGATGTCTACTTTTCTCTTCACCTTGGAGTTGGTGAATGAGGGACATCTAGACAAGCTGTGGGATCAAGTGTCTAATGCAGTGTTGGATGCATGCCTACAAGAGAATCAAGAGAGTAAGGTGGCTTGTGAGACGTGCACCAAGGCTAACATGGTTATGATCTTTGGGGAGATTATCACCAACTATGGTAGATATTAACATGGTAGATCTTTGGTAGAGAGTAAGGTGGCTTGTGAGACGTGCACCAAGGCTAACATGGTTATGATCTTTGGGGAGATTACCACCAACTATGGTAGATATTAACTATGAGAAGATTTGGGACAGCCGCGCTGGGAAATTGGTTTGTGTTAGATGATGTGGGTATTGATGTTGATCATTGCAAGGTTTTGGTTAACATCAAACAGTAGAGCCCAGACATTTCTCAAGGTGTGCATGGACATTTCACAAAAATAAGGACGAGGAGGTTGGTGTAAGAGATCAAGGGCATATGTTTGCTTATTCTATTGATGAGACTGATAAGGAGCTTATGCCCCTCGTCCATGTCCTGGCTAGCAAACTAGGTGCCATGCTCATAGAGGTAAGAAAGAATGGAACTTATGCATGGGGTCCCAAACAATAAAACTCAAGTAGTAGTTGAATACAAGAATGAAATGGTGCCATTAATGCCATGGTTCCCATCATAGTGATATGGTCTTGATCTCTATGCAACACAATGAGAATAGTTACAAACGAGAAGATTTCCACTGATCTAAAGGAGCATGTTATTAAGTCTGTGATACCTGAGAAGTACCTGGATGAGAAGACCATCTTCCATCTGAATCCTTTTGGAAGGATTGTGATTGGGGGGCCACAAGGTGATTTTGGCCTAGCAAGAAGGAAGATAATTATTGATACATATGGTGGTTGGGGAACTCATGGCAGAGGTGTTTTCTTAGGCAAAGACCCTACCAAGGTGGATATATAGAAAGTAGACCCTACATTGTGAGGCAGGTTGCCAAAGAGTGTTGTAGCATTTGGTCTTGCACGCCACTGCTGATTCACAGATTCTGGACATAATCAAGTTTCCTCATCCCTGCCCTTACAACTAGTATTCTCCTCCTCTATAAGGAGTGTGGAGAAGGAGCTGTTGTATTGATGCTCTTGCTAACTTCTTTTGAGATGTAGGTATTCCATCGTCATTGCATTTGCATAAAACTTCTGGAGCGGCATCAGTTTGTCAGACATAATATAACATCAACTAAATAATCAAAGTGTAGAATAACATTTCAAGAACTCATCATTTGCCCTCCCATTACCAGCATATAAAATCATGCGCAAGAGCACCCACGCACACAGAATCCCTCCTGGTCACAATTTTGGTCGCAATGACCTTAATTTCACCTAGGAAGTAGTTAAGCCTTTGAAGTTGAGAAGGCTTAAGATAGCCCTTAAAACTTGCCTTATATTTATTTAGTTTGAGTGGCACATTGGTATCACTACTACTAAACTGATTAATATACATAAATTCCTTTTATTGTGTGTGTGTGTGTGTGTGTGAGAGAGAGAGAGAGAGAGAAAGAGAGAGAGAGAGAGAGAGAGAGAGAGAGAGAGAGAGAGAGAGAGAGAGAGAGAGAGAGAGAGAGAGAGAGAGAGAGAGAGAGAGAGAGAGAGAGACTATTCAAAGGGAAAGGAGTTTTGCACACGATGAGGGCCGTGGGTTCCGCAAATGGAGCAAATTGCAGGCGTAGTTTAGCATGAGAAGCTCGAATGAGGCAAGAGCATACCTAAATGGGCAGCTAGGGTGACATTCATATCAACAGCCATGTAGCTACACACACACACACACACACACACACACACACACACACACACACACACACACACACACACACACACACACACACACACACACACACACACAGAGAGAGAGAGAGAGAGAGAGAGAGAGAGAGAGAGAGAGAGAGAGAGAGAGAGAGAGAGAGAGAGAGAGAGAGAGAGAGAGAGAGAGAGAGAGAGAGAGAGAGAGAGAGAGAGAGAGAGAGAGAGAGAGAGAGAGAGAGAGGCCTCACCGAATGTGAGAAGCAGCTTTAGCCTTCCAAGATTGTTTAGAGGCTACGTCCAGGCCCTTGATGCATAGAAACCCTAAAAGATGTCTACTTTTCTCTTCACCTTGGAGTTGGTGAATGAGGGACATCTAGACAAGCTGTGGGATCAAGTGTCTAATGCAGTGTTGGATGCATGCCTACAAGAGAATCAAGAGAGTAAGGTGGCTTGTGAGACGTGCACCAAGGCTAACATGGTTATGATCTTTGGGGAGATTATCACCAACTATGGTAGATATTAACATGGTAGATCTTTGGTAGAGAGTAAGGTGGCTTGTGAGACGTGCACCAAGGCTAACATGGTTATGATCTTTGGGGAGATTATCACCAACTATGGTAGATATTAACTATGAGAAGATTTGGGACAGTCGCGCTGGGAAATTGGTTTGTGTTAGATGATGTGGGTATTGATGTTGATCATTGCAAGGTTTTGGTTAACATCAAACAGTAGAGCCCAGACATTTCTCAAGGTGTGCATGGACATTTCACAAAAATAAGGACGAGGAGGTTGGTGTAAGAGATCAAGGGCATATGTTTGGTTATTCTACTGATGAGACTGATAAGGAGCTTATGCCCCTCGGCCATGTCCTGGCTAGCAAACTAGGTGCCATGCTCATAGAGGTAAGAAAGAATGGAACTTATGCATGGTTGCCCTTACGGCAAAAATCAAGTAGTAGTTGAATACAAGAATGAAATGGTGCCATCAATGCCATGGTTTCCATCATAGTGATATGGTCTTGATCTCTATGCAGCACAATGAGAATAGTTACCAATGACAAGATTGCCACTAATCTAAAGGAGCATGTTATCAAGTCTGTGATACCTGAGAAGTACCTGGATAAGAAGACCATCTTCCATCTGAATCCTTTTGGAAGGTTTGTGATTGGGGGGCCACAAGGTGATTTTGGCCTAGCAAGAAGGAAGATAATTATTGATACATATGGTGGTTGGGGAGCTCATGGCGGAGGTGTTTTCTTAGTCAAAGACCCTACCAAGGTGGATATATAGAAAGTAGACCCTACATCGTGAGGCAGGTTGCCAAAGAGTGTTGTAGCATTTGGTCTTGCACGCCACTGCTAATTCACAGATTCTGGACATAATCAAGTTTCCTCATCCCTGCCCTTACAACTAGTATTCTCCTCCTCTATAAGGAGTGTGGAGAAGGAGCTGTTGTATTGATGCTCTTGCTAACTTCTTTTGAGATGTAGGTATTCCATCGTCATTGCATTTGCATAAAACTTCTGGAGCGGCATCAGTTTGTCAGACATAATATAACATCAACTAAATAATCAAAGTGTAGAATAACATTTCAAGAACTCATCATTTGCCCTCCCATTACCAGCATATAAAATCATGCGCAAGAGCACCCACGCACACAGAATCCCTCCTGGTCACAATTTTGGTCGCAATGACCTTAATTTCACCTAGGAAGTAGTTAAGCCTTTGAAGTTGAGAAGGCTTAAGATAGCCCTTAAAACTTGCCTTATATTTATTTAGTTTGAGTGGCACATTGGTATCACTACTACTAAACTGATTAATATACATAAATTCCTTTTATTGTGTGTGTGTGTGTGTGTGTGAGAGAGAGAGAGAGAGAGAGAAAGAGAGAGAGAGAGAGAGAGAGAGAGAGAGAGAGAGAGAGAGAGAGAGAGAGAGAGAGAGAGAGAGAGAGAGAGAGAGAGAGAGAGAGAGAGAGAGAGAGACTATTCAAAGGGAAAGGAGTTTTGCACACGATGAGGGCCGTGGGTTCCGCAAATGGAGCAAATTGCAGGCGTAGTTTAGCATGAGAAGCTCGAATGAGGCAAGAGCATACCTAAATGGGCAGCTAGGGTGACATTCATATCAACAGCCATGTAGCTACACACACACACACACACACACACACACACACACACACACACACACACACACACACACACACACACACACACACACACACACACACACACACACACACACACACACACAGAGAGAGAGAGAGAGAGAGAGAGAGAGAGAGAGAGAGAGAGAGAGAGAGAGAGAGAGAGAGAGAGAGAGAGAGAGAGAGAGAGAGAGAGAGAGAGAGAGGCCTCACCGAATGTGAGAAGCAGCTTTAGCCTTCCAAGATTGTTTAGAGGCTACGTCCAGGCCCTTGATGCATAGAAACCCTAAAAGATGTCTACTTTTCTCTTCACCTTGGAGTTGGTGAATGAGGGACATCTAGACAAGCTGTGGGATCAAGTGTCTAATGCAGTGTTGGATGCATGCCTACAAGAGAATCAAGAGAGTAAGGTGGCTTGTGAGACGTGCACCAAGGCTAACATGGTTATGATCTTTGGGGAGATTATCACCAACTATGGTAGATATTAACATGGTAGATCTTTGGTAGAGAGTAAGGTGGCTTGTGAGACGTGCACCAAGGCTAACATGGTTATGATCTTTGGGGAGATTATCACCAACTATGGTAGATATTAACTATGAGAAGATTTGGGACAGTCGCGCTGGGAAATTGGTTTGTGTTAGATGATGTGGGTATTGATGTTGATCATTGCAAGGTTTTGGTTAACATCAAACAGTAGAGCCCAGACATTTCTCAAGGTGTGCATGGACATTTCACAAAAATAAGGACGAGGAGGTTGGTGTAAGAGATCAAGGGCATATGTTTGGTTATTCTACTGATGAGACTGATAAGGAGCTTATGCCCCTCGGCCATGTCCTGGCTAGCAAACTAGGTGCCATGCTCATAGAGGTAAGAAAGAATGGAACTTATGCATGGTTGCCCTTACGGCAAAAATCAAGTAGTAGTTGAATACAAGAATGAAATGGTGCCATCAATGCCATGGTTTCCATCATAGTGATATGGTCTTGATCTCTATGCAGCACAATGAGAATAGTTACCAATGACAAGATTGCCACTAATCTAAAGGAGCATGTTATCAAGTCTGTGATACCTGAGAAGTACCTGGATAAGAAGACCATCTTCCATCTGAATCCTTATGGAAGGTTTGTGATTGGGGGGCCACAAGGTGATTTTGGCCTAGCAAGAAGGAAGATAATTATTGATACATATGGTGGTTGGGGAGCTCATGGCGGAGGTGTTTTCTTAGTCAAAGACCCTACCAAGGTGGATATATAGAAAGTAGACCCTACATCGTGAGGCAGGTTGCCAAAGAGTGTTGTAGCATTTGGTCTTGCACGCCACTGCTAATTCAGAGATTCTGGACATAATCAAGTTTCCTCATCCCTGCCCTTACAACTAGTATTCTCCTCCTCTGTAAGGAGTGTAGAGAAGGAGCTGTTGTATTGATGCTCTTGCTAACTTCTTCTGAGATGTAGGTATTCCATCGTCATTGCATTTGCATAAAACTTCTGGAGCGGCATCAGTTTGTGAGACATAATATAACATCAACTAAATAATCAAAGTGTAGAATAACATTTCAAGAACTCATTATTTGCCCTCCCATTACCAGCATATAAAATCATGCGCAAGAGCACCCACGCACATAGAATCCCTCTTGGTCGCAATTTTGGTTGCAATGACCTTAATTTCACCTAGGAAGTAGTTAAGCCTTTGAAGTTGAGAAGGCTTAAGATAGCCCTTAAAACTTGCCCTATATTTATTTAGTTCGAGTGGCACATTGGTATCACTACTACTAAAGTGATTAATATACATAAATTCCTTTTATTGTGTGTGTGTGTGTGTGTGTGTGTGTGACAGAGAGAGAGAGAGAGAGAGAGAGAGAGAGAGAGAGAGAGAGAGAGAGAGAGAGAGAGAGAGAGAGAGAGAGAGAGAGAGAGAGAGAGAGAGAGAGAGAGAGAGACTATTTAGAGGGAAAGGAGTTTTGCACACGATGACGGCCGTGGGTTCCGCAAATGGAGCAAATTCCAGGCGTAGTTTTGCATGAGAAGCTCGAATGAGGCAAGAGCATACCTAAATGGGTAGCTAGGGTGACATTCATATCAACAGCCATGTAGCTACACACACACACACACACACACACACACACACACACACACACACACACACACACACACACACACACACACACACACACACACACACACACACACACACATACACACACACACACACACACACACACACACACATAGAGAGAGAGAGAGAGAGAGAGAGAGAGAGAGAGAGAGAGAGAGAGAGAGAGAGAGAGAGAGAGAGAGAGAGAGAGAGAGAGAGAGAGAGAGAGAGAGAGAGAGAGAGAGAGAGAGAGAGAGAGAGGCCTCACCGAATGTGAGAAGAAACTTTAGCCTTCCAAGATTGTTTAGCGGCTACTTCCAGGCCCTTGATGCATAGAAACCCTAAAAGATGTCTACTTTTCTCTTCACCTCGGAGTCGGTGAATGAGGGACATCTAGACAAGCTGTGGGATCAAGTGTCTAATGCAGTGTTGGATGCATGCCTACAAGAGGATCAAGAGAGTAAGGTGGCTTGTGAGACATGCACCAAGGCTAACATGGTTATGATCTTTGGGGAGATTACCACCAACTATGGTAGATATTAACTATGAGAAGATTCGGGACAGTCGCACTGGGAAATTGGTTTGTGCTAGATGATGTGGGTATTGATGCTGATCATTGCAAGGTTTTGGTTAACATCAAACAGTAGAGCCCAGACATTTCTCAAGGCGTGCATGGACATTTCACAAAAATAAGGAGGAGGAATTTGGTGTAAGAGATCAAGGGCATATGTTTGCTTATTCTACTGATGAGACTGATAAGGAGCTTATGCCCCTCGGCCATGTCCTGGCTAGCAAACTAGGTGCCATGCTCATAGAGGTAAGAAAGAATGGAACTTATGCATGGTTGCCCTTACGGCAAAAATCAAGTAGTAGTTGAATACAAGAATGAAATGGTGCCATCAATGCCATGGTTCCCATCATAGTGATATGGTCTTGATCTCTATGCAACACAATAAGAATAGTTACCAATGACAAGATTGCCACTGATCTAAAGGAGCATGTTATCAAGTCTGTGATACCTGAGAAGTACCTGGATGAGAAGACCATCTTCCATCTGAATCCTTTTGGAAGGTTTGTGATTGGGGGGCCGCAAGGTGATTTTGGCCTAGCAAGAAGGAAGATAATTATAGATACATATGGTGGTTGGGGAGCTCATGGCGGAGGTGTTTTCTTAGGCAAAGACCCTACCAAGGTGGATATATAGAAAGTAGACCCTACATCGTGAGGCAGGTTGCCAAAGAGTGTTGTAGCATTTGGTCTTGCACGCCACTGCTGATTCAGAGATTCTGGACATAATCAAGTTTCCTCATCCCTGACCTTACAACTAGTATTCTCCTCCTCTGTAAGGAGTGTGGAGAAGGAGCTGTTGTATTGATGCTCTTGCCAACTTCTTCTGAGATGTAGGTATTCCATCGTCATTGCATTTGCATAAAACTTCTGGAGCGGCATCAGTTTGTCAGACATAATATAACATCAACTAAATAATCAAAGTGTAGAATAACATTTCAAGAACTCATCATTTGCCCTCCCATTACCAGCATATAAAATCATGCACAAGAGCACCCACGCACACAAAATCCCTGTTGGTCACAATTTTGGTCGCAATGACCTTAATTTCACCTAGGAAGTAGTTAAGCCTTTGAAGTTGAGAAGGCTTAAGATAGCCCTTAAAACTTGCCTTATATTTATTTAGTTTGAGTGGCACATTGGTATCACTACTACTAAACTGATTAATATACATAAATTCCTTTTATTGTGTGTGTGTGTGTGTGTGTGTGTGTGTGTGTGAGAGAGAGAGAGAGAGAGAGAGAGAGAGAGAGAGAGAGAGAGAGAGAGAGAGAGAGAGAGACTATTCAAAGGGAAAGGAGTTTTGCACACGATGAGGGCCGTGGGTTCCGCAAATGGAGCAAATTGCAGGCGTAGTTTAGCATGAGAAGCTCGAATGAGGCAAGAGCATACCTAAATGGGCAGCTAGGGTGACATTCATATCAACAACCATGTAGCTACACACACACACACACACACACACACACACACACACACACACAGAGAGAGAGAGAGAGAGAGAGAGAGAGAGAGAGAGAGAGAGAGAGAGAGAGAGAGAGAGAGAGAGAGAGGAGAGAGAGAGAGAGAGAGAGAGAGAGAGAGAGAGAGAGAGATGTGTTTTGCAATGGATCAGGGCTGCGGGTTCCCAAAAGATGGAGGACAGTGTGGGTGTAGTTCACCATGAGAATGTTGAGATTGCAGGATGAGGCAAGAGCAGGCCTCAACAACTACTGGGTTTTTTATTGTTTTGACGACAACCCTATGGCTAGAGAGAAAGAGAAAGAGAGACTATTTGAAGTGACCCCCCAAAATTCCAGCTTTGCATGGTTTCCCATGAACGTCTTGGACTAAAGCCGGTAGATGGCCACGGGGTTATGGAGGCTTGCCCTCTTCCTCCATGTCTTATTTCCTGCCTTCTCCATGGAACAAGATTTCCTCTACATCCAGTGCATGTGCAATACCACCATTGCACTTATTAGCATCACATTCATAAGGAATTTGTGCACAGCTCTATGCAATTTCACCTCATTGCAAGGCAGCAAGTATGGTGCAGAAGTTGTCACCGGAGATCTAAAAGTCGGCATGGAAAATCTTGGCACTGTGGTTCTCATAGCATGTAATTGAAATTCCTATTGTATGGCTAATTTCTTGCAACTAAATCCCTTGAGCTTGTTTGGTGGAACTTGCTCTCGGAAATATTTGCTCACCATTCGGTAGGACTCAAAAATCTTGAATTCTCCATAATAACATTGAAATCAAGATTTTAGGCGCACAAATTGTGTATGCATCACCTACTTTGATACATTTAGTTGATCCACGTGGAAAGTTTGATATTATTTGAGGTTTTGAATGCTTATGTCTCAAGAGAGACTATCAAAGTTTTCTCTTACGCAGTTTTGAATATTTAAAATGATACAATAATTTTTGAATACCAAACCCCTTCTACTTGCCACCTTGAGTCCTCAATGGAGAGGGTAAGCAATGTATCACTTTCTAAAACTCACAAATACATCAAAAACATAATTTTTCTTTGTTGAGAATGATATATTTAAAATGGCAATATCAAACATGTACGACCTTCTATTATTTTATATAGTCTAAAGTGATTTTTTTGCACATGAAAATTTCATCATCTATAGAACAATTATTGAAAAGTCACGTAAAATTTTCTACAAGGTCGCTTCAATTTTTCTTAAGCTTATAAAGTTGATTTCTTCAAAGCATCAATTGAAGTCTTACGAGGGTCAACTTGAAGAGTATAGTTCTTGATCATGGTAGATTCTAAAATGTAAGGTTATATTTTTAAAAGACCCTCTAGCTAACATATTTAAGCATATCAAGAGGGTTTTCTTAAATACACTGTCTAATGCAAGTAGCATTTTTTTAAATTTGTAAAAAAAAGACACTTATGTGTCCTGTTTTGGTACCAAACTAGTGTTAAGATTGGGCCGCGAGCTCCCACCTCAAGCTCTCAACCCTAGCTTACCTAAGGTCAAAGGAATTTTACACTAACTATTTGAGGTCTTCAATGAAGCTAACCCTAAGGTATTTATGCTCCATTGGTTAGCCTTGCTCTTTGATAGACCATCTCTCATTTGGGTCCCTTTACCATTGGCCCTGTGTTGAGATAGATCTATAAGCACATGTCTATATCTTAACGCTTGGTCCCCTTTATTCTCCCACATTAAATGATCAGTTCAATATGAGAAAATTATTTGGGTTGGTTAGATATTAGATTTTATGACACTAGGAAAGGTATATTTGGCCTATAATCTTCTATTTAAATCCTCAAGTGATAGGCATTTTTGATCCTACACCCAGTTGAAACTTCTTTGGGGAGGATTTTTTGAATTTAATCCTACACCCCGCTATTCAATTATTTGGGGGAGAATACTTTGTACTTTTGGGTGCTACTATGAGACACACGTGAAGGCTTGTTGGGTGTGTGTGACACATCTGCACCACCATCTAGTGAGAATCCCCTCTACATTAGAAGCCTACACATTTGACATCACTGTTTATGCCATCATATGCTCTCTCCCAACTCTAGAAAGAAGCGTAAGCTAAACACTTTGTATCCTGTCATTATCCTCATCAGCCCCATCATTTGAGCCCATTTTGTATCCACCATTTGCATTCTAGTTTTTATTAATTTACTCATGATTTGATATCTTTGTTAGTGTTGATCTCTCTCTCTCTCTCTCATCTCTTGTAATTAGCACACTAATAACATCATGAATGGTACATGTCGTTTCCGCCATGATCACATTTCCTTTCACGTTTGTAACTAGCACACTAATAAAATCATGAATGTTACACTCTCATTTACACCATAATCACATTCCCTTTCACTTAGTGCAAAGCTACTTTGGAGGATTGCTTGCATCTCTTTAAAGACTGTTCCTCCTCATGGAGTCTTGCTTCCAAGGTATGCAAATGGGTGCATAAGACATGGAAGGTGGAATTATTTACAAATGATAGTGGTGGGAGGGAGAACCACTCTAAACGAAGCCATTCTGGTGTGCACTTAGATAACCACATATTACTTTTTAAATTAGGTGTGGAAAGCCTAGAATTGTCAAGTATTTGAGGAGCAGCATACATGAAAGTCTAAAGGAGAACCAGTGGTGCAAACCAAAGAATGTTAGCATGCTTTAAGATGTATCACCTCACCAAGTCTTGGCCCATAAGGAAGATTACTTCACTAGGCTACAACACAAATAGTCAGATAAGGAACATTAGGCTTTCTTCCTTTTGGATTGGTGAACCCCTTACTGGAACAATTGTCCCCTCAAGGCTCATGGTGGGCTTGAGATTATTTTTATATTCTTTGTGCAGTTTGTTGGAATTAGGGTTGCAGAGAAACACACACAGCTTGGAGAAGACGAAGGAAGCTCAAGGCACACAATAGAGAGTGTGTTACTTAGTGTGCAATGGAAAGATAGATAGCCCTAGAGTGATGGGCGTATATACAATGCACGGGGGAAAAAACCTCCTAAAGAGGGAAAAAATGCCCCGGCGGTCCTAGTGTGTTCACACACATCACTACCACATGTATATGGTAACAAATCCCCCCTAGAGTGATGCGGTGAACGAGAGCTGGCACATGAGTAAAGGGAAGTGCCATGCCCTGAGGACAGGATCAGTCCACAAAGGGGAGTAAGCCCAAAGCTTTGCGGAAAGCTTCAAGCTTCTCACGAGACAATGCCTTTGTGAAAAGATCTGCAAGGTTGTCCTGTGTTGGCACATAAGCCAAGCTGATCTCTCTTGCTGAGAGCCTCTCCCTGACATAGTGGTAATGCACCTCAATGTGCTTTGTGCGAGCATGAAAAACTGGGTTCCTCGCAACTGCCAATGCGCTCTGACTGTCAGTGTAGATAGTGTTGGCAGTGTCCTGTCCAACACCCAAGTCAGCCATAAGGCGTCTGAGCCATACACACTCAACCGTAGCTGTGAAGACTGCCCTGTACTCAGCCTCACAACTCGAAGTGGCCACAGTAGGTTGCTTCTTGCTCAACCATGATATACATGAACTGCCAAGCATGAAACAAAAACCACTTGTGGACACTCGCGTGTCAAAACAACCAGCCCAATCTGAGTCCGAAAAAGCATGTAAGTATGGCGGCAATGATCCCCCCTTGGGATAAAACAAGCCAAGATGTAAAGTGCCACTAAGGTAGCGGAAAATCCTCTTGACAGCCTGCCAATGCTTAGACCCTGGGCTATGCATAAATCTGCTGACCTGCGAGACTGCAAACTGAATATCTGGCCTCGTGTTGCATACATAAATGAGGCAGCCAACAGCAGTTTGGTAAAGAGTGACATCAGCAGGATCGCCAGCATCATGTAGACTCAACTTCAAACCTGTTTCCATGGGAGTGGCAATAGGTTTGCAATCCTCAAGTCCAAACTTACATACCAATGTCTCTATGTAACTTTTCTGACACAAGGCAATACCACCATCACACTGCTTAAACTGTATACCCAAGTAATGATGCAATAGCCCCAAATCTTTCATCTTGAAAGTAGCATTCAAATCAGCCTTAAATTCAGCAATATGTCTCTCATTTGGTCCAGTGATCAGCAAATCATCAACATAAAGAACCACAATGAGAAATACATCATCCTCACGCTTTACATACAATGTGCTTTCTGTTGGACTGTTACGAAAGCCTCGTTTAACCAAATGAGTGTCAGCTTTCTCATACCAAGCACGAGGAGATTGCTTCAACCCATACAAAGCCTTCTTACATTTGCACACTTTGTCCTCTTGTCCTTTTATGACAAAACCGCGAGGCTGCGTTACATAAACTTCCTCAAATATGTCACCATTCAAGAAAGCAGTAACAATGTCTGATTGATGTACATCCCAACCAAAATGAGCTGCCAATGCACATAGAAAACGCACAGTAGTCATACGACAAGTGGGAGCAAAAGTCTCTTCATAATCTATGCCTTTTTGTTGTGCATAACCCTTTGCAACAAGTCGAGCCTTATGGCGATCGATCTCACCATCCGGCTTGCGTTTCAACTTGTAAACCCACTTCGTACCAATGGCCTTTTTGCCAGGAGGCAAATCACATAAAGTCCATGTGTCATTCTCTATAAGTGCATCATATTCTGATTTCATGGCAGCAATCCAATTTTCTGAATTCTGTGCTTCATCAAAAGACAGAGGCTCCTCAACATCATGTAAACTAGACACAGCCAAAGCATAACAATCTGATGCATAAGATGCATGGCGAGAGCCTGAACGAGTACGACTAGATAAAGGTGCATCCAATTTACTGTCACGCAAAGTGTGCACCAGCCATTTTGGCATACCTCTAGCCTGCTCATTTTCAGCCCTTTCCTCATCAAGTACATCATGTACATCTGCATCAGTAATAGGCTGTTCTAAAACATTTTCAGAAACCCCCATAGGCTGTACATTTGCCTCATTGGAACTTACATTCGTATTTCCACCACTGAAAAGAGGCAACAAAGTGTCATAAATGTCCTGTGAGCTTACATTACTGTCTCTAGTACATGACAGCAAGGGTTGAACAGAATCTTCCACAAACACTACATCTCGTGAAACCAAAATACGTTTTGTTTGCGGATGATACAACCTGTAACCTTTGCTTTCAGCACTATAACCAACAAAAATACATTTGACAGCCTTATCATCCAATTTTCTGCGCTGCACTTGTGGCACCAAAGCATATGCCAAACAGCCAAAAACACGCATGTGCTCAATAGAAGGTTTTCTATCATGCCATGCTTCATATGGAGTAATAGACTGCAAAGCTTTCGTAGGACACCTGTTAAGTACATAAGTGGCACACATGATGGCCTCAAGCCAAAAAGAATGCGGCAAAGCTTGACTTTTGACCATACATCGTGCCATTTCCGTTAGTGACCTGTTTTTCCTCTCAGCAACACCATTTTGCTGAGGTGTATAAGGCACTGTACATTGGTGTTTTATCCCACGACTAGCCAGAAATGCATTAAATTCATGAGACATATACTCCCCCCCTCGATCGGAACGGAGGGTGCCCATAGTACATTTTGAGACATTTTCAGCCATAGCCAAAAATTGTTTGAAGCACATAAAAACTTCGGACTTCGCTTTAAGCGGAAATACCCACGCATGCCTGGAGTAATCATCAATGAAAGTCACGAAGTACAGGTAATTGCCCAAGGACGGAGTTTGCATGGGCCCACAAACGTCACTATGCACAAGCTGCAACCTGCATGTGGCCCTAACTGAACCATCCTTTGGAAACTTAGAACGCTGCATTTTACCCAGAATACAGCCTTCACAAACATGTTTGATAGGTGCTTCAAGAGGCGGCAAAGAAGCAACCGTATCAGATTTCTGCAAACGCAGCAAACTGGCAAAATTCAGATGACCAAAACGTGCATGCCAAAGTTTTGCATCTGAAATAGCCCTTGAATCTGCAACAGCATTTGCAAAATTTTGTCCACACTTGTCATACAAAGTGAGCTTATACAGCCCACGGCACAAAAGCCCAGATGCAACAATTTCATCACCAAAACTGAGATCATGAACTGTACATCTGTCATCCACAAATTTGACTACAAGTCCAAGTCTAGCAAGTGCGGATACAGACAAGAGATTCTTCTTGATCCCAGGTACATAAAGTGCATGAACAAGTGTGAAGGAACTGCCATTAGCAGCAGTGAGCACAATCTTTCCAACTCCCTGAACTGGATAAGAGGCGTTGTTGGCACAAGTGACTGAATTCCCATGAGGGACAGACTCGAGAGAGGTAAACAATTCACGATGTGAGGTAATGTGCTTTGTAGCACCATTGTCGAAATACCACACATGTGAATGTGCAGCAACTGACAAGCATGCATCATGGACAGCAGGATTGTAAGTGCACTCTGCGCTAAAAGCCCATTCTGCATCAACATCAGCATCACAATCTCCTTTCACAGAAGACTCAACAATGGCTGCATTTGTAGTGGAACCAGCATTTGCAGTGGAACCACCCTCTTTCTTCTTAGCCTCTTTGGCCTTCAACTTAGGACATGACTTGATCAAGTGATCATTGGCTTTACAATAATGGCAACGCATCTTCTTTTTGCCCTTATCACCAGAATTGCCAGACGAAGTGCTGCCAGCAGAAGCATTAGGAACAGAAATTTTGCCACTCGCAGCAGAACCATAAGAAGTGGCTGCATTACTGTTACCACCCTTTCTTTGAGAAGCAATAAAAGCCTGTTCAACTGCACGCTGCCTAGTCCTGTTTTTTCTAGAAAGTGACTCTTGCAACAGCAATGTGCATAATGCATCAAACTTGACAACTTCAGGATTTCCTTGGGTCATCAGTCTCCAAGTACTAGCAAAAGTCTGGTAGGAATCTGGTAAGGCATCAAGAACAGTCTGCACAAGAGAACTGTCAGAAATGACTTCACCTGCAGAAATGAGTTGCTCATTGATATCCTTGACACTAGCAAGGAAAGTGTCCATATCATCTTCCTCATGCATAATCTTCGACTCTAGCTCTTTACGCAGCAAAGCAATTTTAGTCTCATTGCGGCTTGCATAAAGACCTGCTAGAATATCCCAAGCCTGTTTTGCAGATTTTGCTGAACGGATGTGAGGAATAATGGTGCGCTTCACAGACAACGCAATCAATGCATGAGCCTGCGCATCCTTAACATCCCAAGGAGCTTGTTCTGCTGTAGGCAAAACAACTCTAACAGCTGCAATCCTTGCAGCAAGACCTGCAACATCCTCAACATCGCCTACATCTTCAGAACCAGGACGTACATCAATGCCCTGCACAATGTTCCAGACACCTTTTGACACAAGAACATGTTGCATCATATAAGCCCACATAGGGTAGTTGTCCCCATCCAACCTGTCCTCAGCAGCAAACATCTTGAACACATCTGTGTTGTTGTTGTCAGCCATGGTAAATGCTGCACCTGATGTGAAAACTGCCCGAAAATAGGAGAAATGGAGCGGGAACAACTTGTGCTATATAGCACAAACCGTAGAAGACTATAAGGCACCTGTTATGCAGAAAACGGCACTGACAGAGAATTTGCACAAAATGACGAAATAGCCTGTGCAGTACTGCCCGTAGTGGAAACGGAGGCCGAAATGAGCCCAAATCAAAATTTTGAGCAGACCGAGCGAACGCTCGCCAAAGCTCACTGAAATCGGAGAAAGTGAGCAGGCGTGTGCTGGAGCAGCTGGCGACTAAGCCCGGGAAGACGTGACCTGCTCTGATACCAATTGTTGGAATTAGGGTTGCAGAGAAACACACACAGCTTGGAGAAGACGAAGGAAGCTCAAGGCACACAATAGAGAGTGTGTTACTTAGTGTGCAATGGAAAGATAGATAGCCCTAGAGTGATGGGCGTATATACAATGCACGGGGGAAAAAACCTCCTAAAGAGGGAAAAAATGCCCCGACGGTCCTAGTGTGTTCACACACATCACTACCACATGTATATGGTAACACAGTTAATATCCCTACTCACAGTTGTGAGTATGGCAAAAACAAAAGATCCAAAAAGAGTGAAGAGTTCAAAGCCTTATACAGCTTGAAGGCAAGTTGTGAAAAATCAGTAGTATTATACTTTCTTTCTTTTGGATTGGTGAACCCCTAATTGGAATACTTGTCCCCTCAAGGCTCATGGTGGGCTTGAGATTATATGTATATTCTTTGTGCAGTTGATATAACTTTCCTACTCACAATTGTGAGTATGAAAAAAAAAGAAATACAAAAAGAACTTGTCTTGTGAAGAGTTCAAGCCCTTATAGAGTTTGAAGTCATGTTAAAAAAATCAGTAGTATTATACTTTATGGGAAAATGGATGGCCACCAAAGGCTAATGGGACTGGGTAGATGAAATGTTCAGTAATAGAAATGGGGTACAAAACTTTATGGCAATGAGAAAGGTATTTTTTGTGGTTATGTGTATCTCAAAGCAGGTGGTTCAAGATCTTGTCATAAGAGAAGGTGTTTGGGGTGCATCGTCTTTTGCGTATGCAATGCCATGGACATCATAGGTCCACCTTGATGAAGAGATTTTGCACTCATGCTCAGTGTGGTTCATGTTTAAAAGCCTCTCATTTTGGTTCCATGATCATGCTCAATCCATCACCTCAATGTGTTTTTCATGCCAAAGCTTCAACAATTGAGATCTAGACTGGATATTAAGGTGTGAATTCTATGTATTCAGGAATTTGTGGATCTAAAATATAGGTTTCTATTATGGAGCTCTTTGCAAGATATGGAATTCACTTCCTTCCTCCTGCATGTGACAAATGTCTCAAGATTGGTCATTATGCTAGGAACTATGCTATGGTTGAGGTTATTAGTCAACTAGTGGTCAAAACCATGTGGAAGCAGACCAATAAAGATCTCAAGCTACATTTAAGTGAGGGTACAAGTACACCAACAAAGAAAGTGTGTGACAAGGATGTGGTCAAGGAAGCAGTCTATGAGGGTGTTGGTCTAGGTACAATGGAAAATTAAGAGGAAAAGAGCAACATTAGAAAATTTCGAAGGTCTTTTGGAGGGCATTTTAGTAGAGAGAGAAAAAAGAGCTCCTCCAATGAGAGAAGGGCCAACGTTATGTAGAAAAATAGATTGATATTAATAAAAATATAAAAAAAGTATCACCTACTCATTCAATGAGCCAACGATCCTTGAAAATGGTCACCTTTTCATTAAATGTGATTGCCTTTTCCACAAGGTTGGCGCCGCTCATTCAATACGGCTTTCTACATCATTAGAATTTAAAAAAATACAAAATTGTTAGATCATGTCCGAATTTGAAGATTTGGACACCACCAATGTGTCTAGAATGCCCAAATACTTAAAAATCGATTGTCTACTTGCCTTGTTCGGACACCCGGAGAGGGAGAAAATGGCATTGCTAAGCGAAAGTAGTTTCTAAGGACAATAAACATGGTCACACCAATGATGACTAAAGAATATAAAACCTTTAAAAAGGGGTTGTAGCAGAACGGTGCACGAGGGGCACTCTAAATTTTTGTGAAATGGTCTCTGCGCATCATTCTGCTACTTCTCTCTTTTATGGGTTTATATATATATATATAGTAAGAAGTATATATAGTTCTTTATATATATATAAACCCATAAAAGGGAGAAGTAGCCCAACGACGAGCCAACGATGAGCAGAGGCCATTTCACAAGAATTTAGAGTGCCTCTCGCACGCCGTTCGACTAAAACCCCTTTATAATATATATATATATATATATATAGTAATAAGTAAATAAATATACTTCTTACTCTTTAAATTATATATATAGTTTAAAGTATAAATAGTTCTTTATATATATATAAACCCATAAAAGGGAGAAGTATCCAAACGGCGCACAGAGGTCATTTCACAAAAACTTAGAGTGCCCCTCACGCGCCGTTCTGCTACAACC
This sequence comes from Adiantum capillus-veneris, assembly GCF_014529385.1. Taxonomy (NCBI): domain Eukaryota; kingdom Viridiplantae; phylum Streptophyta; class Polypodiopsida; order Polypodiales; family Pteridaceae; genus Adiantum; species Adiantum capillus-veneris. Next base: position 82,162,277 of record NC_140959.1, on the reverse strand, counting down.
CTCTTTAAGAGGTTTTTGGGCATTTTCTCCCTCTTTGGGTGTCAGAATCAGGCAAGTAGACGTTGATTTTTTGGTATTTGGATGTTCCGAACACATTGGCGGTGTCCACATCTTCAAATTCTGACATTATTTGACAATTTTTTATTTTTTAAAATCTGATGATGTAGAAAGCAGTCGTATTGAATGAGCGGCGTCAACCTCCTGAGAAAGAAAATCAGATTTAATGAAAAGGTGGCCGTTTTCAAAAAATGCCAAAAAGTTAAGTTTACTTTTCAAAGTATCAAGTTGTCCTTTTGGACATACTTAATAAGTACAAAGGCATTTTAAGAAGATTTTCTAGAGAGAGAAATAGAATTTCTTTGAAGGCCCTTCAAATGACCTCTGAAATCTTCTAATGTGTCCGTGAGTCCTCTCATGGGGCCCTGTGAGCCATAGTCCAACCCAAGAGCTGTTAGAAACAAGTGATGATCCATTTGGCCAAAGGATTAAACTTCAAGCCACTTGGAGAAAAAGAGCAATGTCAGTGAGGTTTTGCACAAGGCCATGTTGGCTAGTACAACTCATGTATTTACTGATATAGTTGATGATCCTCTTGGAAAATAGCCTAACCCCCAAAGCCACTTGGTGAGTGTTAGAGTCGTCTAGGAATGCCACTTTGATCAAAAAGAAGAAAAAAAGAAAAAGTGAGGGTTCCAATGAAGGTTCTTGTATTGTCTGTCATGTTAGGGTGGCTCCCTTACTAGCTGGATCATTGCCAGATCTAGTTTGGTTGCTACTTATAATTTGTTGTCCCATGTGGCCGGTCTGGCATGAGGTTATGTTGTAATTTTTCCAATTTTAGTAATATAATATCGTCACATAATGTGAGAAATTTTAAAGAAAAGCTCAAAAATTTCTCTTTTTGCAGGACCTCCATCAACAAGTGGAGGTTTGAATATATATTCAAACAAAAAAAATTACATGATATCCTCATGTAAAACATTTGTCATGAGTACCAAAAATCCCATCCACTACAACCAAATAGTCAAAGGGCTTTACATGGGCCCATACCTGGATACAAAGCATCAAAAAACATAACATTCTAGTTGAGAAGGGAGCTACCCTACCACAAAGGAAAGCATACCAACATACAACTGCACTAAGGAGGGAGTCTTCAAAATCTTCATCATCTAACAAGAATAATTTGGCCTCCCCAAATCCAACTCAGATCCACAAAGAGAAAGAAGCAACAAACTTTTTTGGGGACCTTTGCATCAATAGCGTATCGCAAATTTCTAAGATTCAATAGATGGGACAAGAGCAACAGGATGGGATGGGAAGCCATGCCCCAACAAAGACCACCCTGGATGCCATGGGGCTTGAAGTCTCTTCTTGTCACACGATCATCAATCCTCCAAGGGCCACACAAACACTGACAACACTTTGCCCTCTCTATGAAGAGGTGGGAGGGACTCACGAAGTCCAAAAACAAGGAAGGGAATCATGCCCATAGCATAGAGGGAGCATAGAGCACACAGAGTAGAGTAGCCCAACTTGTCTCTTCTAATTCACTAGCCACTCTAGGACCTAGCCCTCCTCATGTAGATCTCGACGTATGCCCTACAGTATAACCTATCAGAGCCTACAAGCAGTGGATAATTCTGGCAACATTTAGGAAACAAAAGCTAAAAAAAGTTACCAACTGTAACTTCACTTTGATTTAGAGTTACCACTTGGTAACCTCACACACTACCATATGGTAACATAATTTTCTTGAATTTTTACCACTAGGGTTTAGGTTTATATATACATGTACATGAATAAATAAATATATTTACATATATATACAGATCTCACCTTGATTATATTTTTTTGAATATCAAAGCTTTTGTTGAAATATAAGAGTTACCATTTCAATAACAAATGCTACAAATTGGTAACTTGAATTTTTTAGAATGTTATTTTTTGGGCCAAACTCACAATTGTGAGTGGATGTATTGGATTCTTCCAAAATAAACGTACAAAGCAACCTCAGGCTCCTGCCGAGCCTTGAGGGATCTCATAATACATTTATAAGCTACTTGACCCCAAAAAGAGGCGAACCACTACCCATGTTCTCATTAGCCCACTTCACTCTCAGCATGGTGCTGATGGACCTATTCCACCTGTTTGATGCATTTCTTTTACCAATGAAAACAATCACTTCCTTGCTTTCTTGTAAAATCTTCACGAAGCTAGAATTCTCAAACACCCAACAATTCATGGCCTTCTAGACTTGTTTGAAGTAACATAATCTAACAATTTGTGTACATACAAGTAGTGCTTGACTTTTCATCACCTCCCCCTAAGAACATGTCGTTCTTGAAGAATACTTTCTTCTAGGTCTTTTGAACCCATTTCCAGATCTTCCCTACTAGAACGCTTAGCAGAGCACTCCTTGAACAAGTACTAGCCATTTTGCATCCCAAGCATCTGTGTGAACCAATAACTCTGGCTAGAATCTTTACCCCCCATAATACATTCCACAAAAAGATATTCATTAAAAACGGCCATTGTGAATCCCAATTGGTATTTTCTATTGCTACCCATATTGATTGATTTCCCCATTACTTGTCTAGGGGGGAGAACCAATCAACCTAAATCATTAGTTCGATAAAAAACCTTGGATTGTGGTTTAAAGAAGTGTCTGTCCTTAAGCCATCACCAAGCTTTCCACTCGAACTTGGACTCACACATAAGAATACAGTAGTTGTCAAACCCCTCTACTCCTCTAATGATTAGTAGTCTTTCAATCCCATTGAGGTGGAGCTAGGTAGCCAGATTAATCCTTTCAAGCTTTTGGTGTTGTTGTCCCAAAAATGGGCAAATCAACTTAGCCCTTTGTAGTTGATTTTTTTGGCAATATTTTTCAAAATGGGTTTAGAAGTATGCTTCATATTTTAGAGAGCCAAGGAGACCAATGAGTTATGGATTTTTCAAAATACCTTGTTAAATCTCCTCACTCCAAAATCTCCTTTGATCTAACACACTTTTGTACTAGCTCACTCGTTGTGCCTCCAGGTCTTAGGTTGGTCCACCGGGGGGCAAGCAATTTGTCGTTTACCTCTAGGTATTTCCACTTGCCACATTGAGAGGAGAATTTTTCCTTGTCAATCATGTCTTGGTTTGAATCTCCCCACTATCCTACCAAATCTATGCTTGTGATTTGGCTTCTTGTGCTTATGCAGTGGCTTTCTATGCTTGTGCATCACTGGCTTTCTCTGCTTGTGCACTGTCTTGCATATACATACACACTTTGGGGTTCATTGTTTCTTGTTATTTGGAGACTTATTTTGTGTGGGCTTCAGAATGACATGAGGTGGAGCCTAGATCAATCGCTGGATTTGATCCCTCCACTAATTCATCCTACCTTTGAAGCGATGCAAATCTTCCTTGGACTCAAACATAGTTGATTTTTTATCACTATCATTGAGAACATTCTTCCATGCAACCTAGTCTGCTTTGCTATGCTCATAAAACTCTCTTAAGTGATCCAATATCTTCAAGTACTTCTATGAATCAACCGCCTCATTGTATTAAGGATAGAGAGCATGGCAAATTTTTTGGAAATTCTTCATCCTTCATTGGCAAAGCATACAACAAAGTGGGAAAACCAAGAAAAAACTCAATAAAATTCATAATAATCCAATTTTTCTGCAGCAACATTGTTCGAAAATTTGAATCTGGTGAAAGAGACTCTTTAGAGCCATGTCTTGTTCCCATAGACTCATTCTAGTTCTGGATCCTCTACTACTAGTAGCATTGTTTTCTAGCAACATTTTGACTTTATGATTTAAAACGTTTATGGCAATATGCAGAAACATAGCTTTGATCTCATCTCGAATATCTTTCATGTAGCTATATGCTGGTTGATTAGCTAATAGAATTTAAAGTTGCAATGCCAAACTTTGTAAGCTCATTATGGAAGGATGTTGCAGTTGGAGATAGACTAGAACATCATCAGAAGAAAGAATATATTCCGGAACTTGCTCAAGCAATTGAATGGTACGGTATTGGGATGAGGAGGTAATTTGCAAGTATTTTTCTCATGATAGCATATCATCTACCATTATTGTACCATCCTTCTTGCTCCTACATAAAGCATCTGAAAGCATTCTAAATATGAGTAGGTAGTTTTGCCATGCACTTGTTCTTGGATTTGAGTAGCTTTTTGCTTCCTCATACGCTTGTTCAAACTCATCAATTTAGTAGAGTAATCTAGATCTATGTATGAATCTAAATGTATCAGAATACCTTTCCCTTTTTCCAACCTTTGAACCTCTTGAGCATTTTGTTTCTTGGTGGACTATTGCTGGTTCTGTTGCTGGGTTGGATTAGAATGGGTCTAATCCTTCTGATTTTGAGTCTGTTCCTCAACTTTACCATGCTTCCCATTTGTGCCCTATGCAATTTTGTTCTGCTAACCACCCGTTGCTAAACCTGATGCTAAAGGAGAGAGTGGAGTATCATCATCATCAACATCATCATCCCCCTTACTATTGTTGGGACGTGCACCATCCTCCTCCTACTCTTTGTCTTCACCATCACCATCCTCATCATCATCTTGAGTCTTTAGATAATCCATTAATGCTTGATCTACCAATGTTGTTGTGTAATCTTCACACAATTAGTATCTAGATCAAACTTGATGGAGCCAACCAAACTCTACAACTCTTTCAAATTTAGACTTAAATTTGCATGCCAACGATAGGACTGTGCGAGCACGACCTGTGCAAAGTTCTGGACACTCATGCAGTATATGGGTCTATATATAGCAAAGAGCCAGAGGGCCAGGGGCCTATATATAGTGTGGTTGGGTGGTTATTTGCATGTCTGTCTCCCCAATGGTCTTACATTGGTATCAAAGATCATGGGCGAAGGGTAGCTATTTCATGAGGCGTGATTTTGATCTCTTGTTATCTCAATCTCTCTCTCTTGCCAAGCATGAGAGCTTCAATTTGACTCAACAACGGCGGGAGTAGTCCCTTTCATGGCAGGTCTAGTCCCTTGCATGACGGGTCCAATAGGGGCGGGGCTACAAGCCCTTGCATGAATAAGATGGCATCGGTGACCTGGATGATAGAAGGATGGGATTTATCTATCTATTTGTTTGCCCTACCACGGGAAGAATTTTTTTATATAGGTCCATACACTGGTATGGTTTACAATGAGCTCTCTCTCTCTCTCTCTCTCTCTCTCTCTCTCTCTCTCTCTCTCTCTCTCTCTCTCTCTCTCTCTCTCTCTCTCTCTCTCTCTCTCTCTCCTTCTCTTCAGCGCATTGGCGGCTGCCATTGCCATGCTTTTGGACCTAGTATTTTTATTTACAAAAAAAATGATGGGCACCCTAGCTAAGGTGTCCAGGGGGCCCATTTCATAGAGAGGCCATGCAAAGGAAATTTCCATAAGCTTACCTCTCCATAAGCTTACCTCAGCTACGACCATCACCTCGAAGACAAGGACAAACCAACAAAGGCCTCACAAATGCCCTCAACAAGGCATGTCGATCATGAGCCCTGGGGATTCACTGTCTATTTCCATATGGTATCACGTGAGTGTACAAGAGGGGTTTTTTTGGAGGTTGCACATAAGCGTATACAATAGGGGTGGCCCCCTATTATCTCATGCTCATGCCGTATGTGAAGAAAAGGGGGGGGGGGGGGGGGGGGGGGGGGGGATGTATAAGGGAAGGGGTATAAGCCTCATGCTTTCTTGGCTAACCCCTTTTTCCAATGCTTGATGTTTTGTGTAACCATCATCAAGCATGGTGGGGTGTTTTCTTTTCAAAATAAAGACCCATGTATGTATGTGTAAGTATGTCTAGATATTAATAAAAATGGGATCTCCAATTCCAATTGTCTAAATGAAAAATCCTTGGTAATGCTACGTACTTTTGGTTCAAGGGTCTAGGTAGAATGGAACACTTATTCAAACTAGAGATTGGGGTAGACAAATGGAGAGCAAGTAGTCGGAGTCTTGGACCTAAATGAGTGTCCCAAAAAAACCGGGGTTACATGTAAAGTAACCCCTCTTGTGCTTCCCTCTTGCTGTTTTTGTTTCTCACACCTACATCTCATTTGCCAACATCCTCTCCTACATGTTGTGTGCAAACACCATACTCCTACCTGCCTATAACTCATCCTACTTACTTGTCCACGTGCAACCCTAAGACCCCTTGTTCTTTCCCTTTTGCCGCTCTCATCTCTCATGCCTGCAACTCATCCGCCATCCACTTTATATGCCCAATTACACTCCTATATCAAGGCTCTGCACCCAATGCACCCAATCATCTAGAGAACAACACCCTCCTCTCCAAGGCAGACAACATCATGCAATAGATGCTAACTGTATTCAACCCAATTTCCCCCGTGGTGTGTGTATACATGCCTTCACACAGTTGATATAGTTGGTTGGGTTGACATAATCTACCCTTTACAAGTCAATTTCTTTACCATTTGGCATTGGTGTGCTCTTGTGATTTGATATAGGCAAGTTACACCATAAATTGGATGGGGTGGCCTCTTGCCGACAAAGTTCACAGACTATCCACATATGAGATTTTTTCATAATGTTTATTGAGATCACCTTCACTTGATATGCAACTCACAATAGCCGCAACAATAGCCACGAGTTGGAATCTTAGCAATAGTTTTTGATGCCCTTCTTTACATCAAACGGATGTCAACCTTGCGTAGGAAGGGTTGACTCGTGAAAAAACCTGCACTTGAAGGGATCAAAATTAAGTTGCCCTTCAACTCTGACGGAAGAAAATCTGTCCAATCCCTCATTAGAACGGCTAACCATCCAATTGCCCTTCAAAAGCTGGCATCAAAGTGAATTATAGATTTTGTGATGATTTATAGTTTAATGATAATTTCTAGCAAAAATTAGCAAAATACCCCTCAAATTAAAAAAACTTCCAAAATAGCCGTATATTTTGTCATAAATTCCCAAAATGCCCTTGAAATTTTCTAAATTTCCCAGAATACCCTTGGTTGTGAGAGTAAATTTCTCCTAAGATAAAACAATTTGTAGCTTTCATAAGAAGACTGTTTGTTTATCGATATAAGATACTAAAACTAGAATTTAAGCTGGTTATGTAGGCTTTAGAGATAAATTGCTTCATTATTTTTAGATATAATTGACTTTTTTTGGTAGGTTATTTGTGACAAATTACATACTAAGCACTCAAAAACGGATCTCAATTGTCAAAAAAGGATAAAAATTTGAGAATTGTGAACAATTAAACCAAAATAGATACAAGGGTATTTTGGGAATTTTTGAAATTTGAGGGGTATCTTGAGAATTTTCACAAATTAGAGGGGTATTTTGGTAATTTACCCTAATTTTTATTTCGTTATCGAGATTCATCATTCTACCTTTGAAGTTTGAAGTCTGAACGTTGGGGTTTGTCCATGACTCCATGGCCTTGCAAAGTTTGAATGCACATACAACCCTTAGGGCCTTAAGGGCCAATACACTTTCTTTTTGACAAATTCTCACGCTCTTCATCTCAGACTTCAGCCTGCATCTCATGAGTCATCACAATTGTCGCCTACAGTGCTCTAAGCTCCAGAGTCCGAGTCCCAACCTACTGGCGTTGAGTGCACGATCGCGTTTGTTTGCTGAGTCTGAGTCACGAGTCCTCAAGACCTGGTTGAGAGCTGTAGTGTCACACTCTATCCGACTCCAACTTGGTTGAAACTTGATATGCAATGCACCTTGCTATGGCCTACCACAACTCGCGAGAGCTAAAGAGTCAGGACCTTCTACCTCATGAGACTTGGAGCCTTCTGCGCGTGCTGTAGCCAAAGAGCCTCTAGAGTTTGAACTTCTTCAACTCAATCAAAGCCTAATCGTGAGAATCAGTTTGTACATAAAGTTGGCCACCTTGCATCGGTCCCATTAGACTGGTTGTAAACCAAGTAGGGATCAGTTTGTACATAAAGTTGGCCACCTTGCATCGGTCCCATTAGACTGGTTGTAAACCAAGTAGGGATCAATAAAATTAGAACAAGATTACAAATTACATTATTGACTAGTATCAAGCCATGTGTATATACAAGATAGGCATAAAATTGTAAATAGGAAGCCGCATAGATTAATTGAATGAACCAAACTCCACTGACAAACTCCAATAACCATCCAGTCGAACAATGTGGCAAGGGTAGGGTCTATGTACACCGATTGGGATGGATTCTTTTGTGTGAGGGCATTAATGTACCTTCGAGTCAGCCAATGGGGACTCAGATAACCCCATGTGTGGTATGGATACTGTGAGCCAGAGCAAGCTAGGTAAACACCAAGTCCGAAGTTGCACAGAATAATGTGGCAAGTCAGTAAGTATGAGAAAATAGGACATTATCTTTTGCCCATGTAGATGTGTGTGCGCGCGCGTGCGCATTATCTTTTGCCCATGTAGATGTGTGTGTGTGCGCGCGCGTGCGCATGTGTTCACACACAACCAAAACACACCATTTTTGTTCTACCCCAATTCCTTATTTTCTACTCTACTCACAAGCTCTCAACTCTCACTGCCTGCTAAGTTCTCCATGGCTCGCATGCCCAATGCTCTACAGACTCACCCACGCTCTTCAGCTAACAATTCTCTATAGATCCCTCACGATTTCATGCCTTCTCAAGAGGGGCTACACATGCCAAAACCACTATGATCCTTGTCAGATCTGCACAGAACCACTCCAATTGATGCTGCCAATCTCAACCTTCCATGGCCAAGTTTCTCCCTTTTGCGCCTCAGTAGATCCAAAAATGTCGTGACAAAACCGTCATGAATGCCCCAAGCACCCATCTTTCATACCAATTGAAAGAGTGTGTGGTGTGCGTATGTGTATCTGCACACAATGTGGTGTATACATGCAAGGAAGGGGAGAAGCAAGAGACTGCGTGTGGGTGGAGCTTCTCCTCAAGGTGAAGAAGAAAGTTGTTATATGAAGAATAAGGAATGTGGACAGATGGCTGCCAATTGAGAGTAAGCGATTGTTGGCCATAGACAGAGGTGTAGCACATTTGCCACAATGTTGGGTTTATGTGTTTTTGGGTTTCTTTGATGTGTTCATGTCATGTTGTACTCCTAGGCTAGCATGATTCATCTACCTGGTACACCATGACGGTTCAATTTGATTCATCACCATGGTTCAATGTCCCATGATACACTATATCGGTTCTCAATTTGGATTCATCATCACTATGGTTCAAAAGTGAGACTTACTAGGTTCACTAGTAGTCCTAGGTAGTATAAATTTGTTTATTCATTCATTCATCTTTGTGTGAAGAGGTCATCATGTGTGTCCTCTTCAAAATTATCTTCATTTTTTTTGTTGTCGTCGTTTGTTTTTGTCTTCATGTTCATCTTCATTTCATTAGCTTTATGTGTTGTCGTCTTCAAGTTGTCATTCATCATCCTCATCATCATGTCTTGATGTTCATATTGATGTTGATCTTCATTGGGCCAACTCATTGAGGGTGTGCATTCTTGGCTAATGGTGCAAAACTTACATACATATCATGTTTTGTGTGTGTGTGTGTGTGTGTGTGTGTGTGTGTGTGTGTGTTCATAATGTGATGCTTCTGGCAAGAAAGGTATTTCCATGTATCATGGCAGTGTCTATGTAAGGAGTGTCTAATCCTCTTACATAGGTTGGCATATTGAAAATGTTATCCTAAAAGATTCATGTGTAAACATACGATTCAATGTGATCTTTATGTGTATGTGTGTCATACGTGGTGAAGTGTGCAATCATATGCACTAATTGTCGGGAAAATCATATGCACTAATTGTCAGGAAAATCTCTGCCAAAAATCAAACAATAAAACACCAAAAGGTGTGATGTTTACAAGCTGTGTTTGTTGAGTTTTTGCAAGGGATGTGAGAATAGCCTTTATGGCTTGTGCCTTGGGCCTTGGCTCAAGGCTTGAGGCCTTAGCCCACGGGAATCAGTCCTAGCGGGACGTTAAAGACTCCAAAATTATGGCTTTGTGCTTGCCTCACATCTAGTTGGGATTGAATACGCACATGCAAGCAAAACAATTGAGCACCTTGGGTTGGCGCACGAGTGGCCTCCTCGCGTGGGAAATCATCCTTATAGACCCACTATAGTTTTTCAAATTACTTGAGTGCACGAATTGTGTCTACCGATTGGATGAGGTGTAGTTTCAATCGCTCAACCTACGGGTGGACAAATCCACAGCAATCTGAGGTTAGAAGTTTTTTGGTAGGATATTTACGAACCCAGTGGTTCTATATGGTGCAGTTTGGGTGTGGTTTGAAACTTTGATAGTGTGTGGCTATGAACAAATTGGGTGGCCCCTTTAGGTATGGCCTCTCAAAAAAGAGGGTCAACTCCTATTACTAGGAGGATCTTCACACGGTTGACAAGCAATCTCTAAAGATATACTCCTCCACACACACCTATAATTAGGGGGTTTAATTAATCGGCTAATGATCTCCAAAAGAAATTATTAAGTAGTCAATTGAAAGTTGAAAAATGGAATGATTTTGAGAGCTAAATAGGATAGTCAAATGAGGTGTGATTGAATCAAACCAGGGCTCTACGGAATGGTGTCAATGAGAATTTTACACTTGCATAAACTACATCAGAAAATAAACAATATGATGAGAGCAACGCTGATGTAAAAATGGGCTAAAAATGAACACAAAGAAGTGTAATAACTAAACTTTGAACACACATACACACACAATTATTAGAATGCCTCACTAATCAATTAATTAAGAAGGGTAGTGGCTCATTGGTATTTCTAAGGACGTGTCCAAACTTAATCAAATTTTAGTGATTAGAGAGGGAGGAAGAGGGGAATAAATTAGGCCTAGGTATGAAATCTTGACTCTGATACTACTTGTTGGGTTAGATGCGAAAGCATGCTCCCTAATCACCAATGGTTTAGCATTAGGCTATGGAGGGTGAAGCCTTAGCTTAACCATGGTGTTAAGGTTAGGGTTAGAGATATGGAGGTTATGGTTAGGCTATGCCAAATGCAAGAGCATATATATATATATATATATATATATATATATATATATATATATATATATATATATATATATATATATAGAGAGAGAGAGAGAGAGAGAGAGAGAGAGAGTATAGACACGTGATAATGCTCAAAGTGCAATGATTCATTAGAAAATAGCCTCTTAAGTGGGCATAGTGCTTTACATTCATTGGCTCAAAGAGTTTGCATCCTCTTTCTATTGGACCATGTCATCATTTATTTTCCTAGGTGGCTAGAGGGCTTTCCCATATGGTGCCACAAGTTGGGGTTACCCTAACATTGATCAAAAGCGGGTGTTGTATGCGGGTTGAAATGCTTGAGATTTTCTAGTGAGCATAGATATGTTTTTGAGGATGTGATGATTGGTTGAGTTAGAGCATTCGGTTGTACTACACATGATAGTGTTTTTTGAGAGTATCACAAGCTCTTGTTACCTCCATACACTATGAGAGGAAAAGCATTAGGCAAAATTTGGACTCACAAAGGGGCCCTTTAAGGAGTTTGACTTTACCTCTCTCTATACCAAAATGGGCGCATGGATAAAGTTTTGCAACAAACTCCAAAGTTGGCGAAGGTTTGCCAATTAGAATGTCCTCTTCAAGCTCTATCCTACTGATATATAGCACGCCATGAGATTCTTCATATTTTAAAAGATTCTTTTTTTGATTCACCTATGATGTGAAAACTCTGTCGGAATCTAAGTGAATCAACAAAAGAATCTTCTAAAATATGAGGAATCTTATGGCGTGCTATATATCAGTAGATAGAGCTTGAAGAGGACATTCTAACTGTCAAACCTCCACCAACTTTGGAGTTTGTTTGCAAAAATGTATCCATGCGCCCATTTTGATAGAGAGAGGTAAAGTCAAACTCCTTAAAGGGCCCCTTTGTGAGTCCAAATTTTGCATAATGACGTGCGCAGAATAACAAATAGAAAAGGAGAGAGGTAAAAAATTTGTATGTGATAATAGATGCGATAATGTCCACGCTAATGGTTTGTTAGAAATATGCGCAATAATAGATACAAAAACATATTCAGGACTATTACCAAGTCCATTGCAGCATCTATTACCGCTAAACGGCTATTCAAAATAAAGGTGCTCATTTGGGACACCCAATTTTGGGTGTCCTAAATGAGCATCTTTATTTGACCTCCATAAAACATATCAAAAACATCAATTATTTTTTGAAAAGTGTAAAGAAAAAAATAACAATAGAATTTGAATATAACTTATCTTTATAATTTATATTCCAAAAGACTAACAACACCATTTTAGATGAAAGAGGAAAATCCCACAACTTTGGGACTAATTTCAACGCCTATGGATTTCTATTTCCCATTAAATTTGGAAAATTTCATTTAATTTGGGAATGTGACAAAGAGATAGATTCTCAAGAAAATGGTGGTGTTGAGAAATACCTTTTAAATTTTTTATTTTTATGTGGGTGTTTCAAAACACTTCATAAAAGAGATAGATTCTCAAGAAAATGGTGGTGTTGAGAAACACCTTTTAAATTTTTTATTTTTATATGGGTGTTTCAAAACACTTCATAAAAGAGATAGATTCCCAAGAAAATGGTGGTGTTGAGAAACACCTTTTAGAATTTTTATTTTTATGTGGGTGTTTAAAAATACTTCATAAAATCATACATAAGCTGGGGAAATAAAACAATGAGCAAGATATGAAATGCTATTCAATTTCTCCTATTAAGCTAGCATGTGCCTTCTCCATGACATTTGATGGGATCTTGATTGTTTCCGCAATTCTTCCACCCCTTGGAGTCCATGACCATACAATTGTATCAACACACTCCCAGCGCTTTGGGTCAACAAGATTGCAACACCAACTCTTTTTCCAACAATCCTCATACTGTTCTTGGATTGTGGGATTTTGTTTTTGATGTTTTGGTGCCCAATACTGAATCAGAACTTTCTTGTAGTTAGGAGATGATTTGTCTACATCAACGTTTGACTCTGCCACTCCTAGCTATATCGGATATTTAGGATCTGCGGGTCTTATAAGAACAAGATCCCCTTTTCTTACATCAATTTGAGGCCTAAAGTCCTCTTGTGGCCTTGCACTTTGAGGACCAACATAGTGATCATTCAATTCTTCATATCCTTGAAACTCATCTCTGTCTTCCTCTATCTCTTGCATTCTATGACTCCCTACAGTCTTTGGCCAAAATGTTGTATATTCACCAATGTGTTTATTGGTTGGTTGTTCAAGCTCATTGATTATGTTTTGCCAATAAGTGATAACAGGCTCCATGTATTTTGTGGAGTCATGGTCCTTTCCCTTTAATAGAGAACATCTTTTCCAAAATTCAAGATATGACTTAATCCCTTGAATAACAAGCGGACTATCTCTCACATAGTCTACTATAGGTACCACATCTAGACAGCTTGTTGTTAATTTTGGTTTTCCCTGGTCATCTTTTTTCCACAACTCAATTCCCGACTCCTTTGGCATCCAATCGGGTGATTTGAGATGAATTTTGTACTGCATTACTGGGACTTCACCTTGCATATAGAAACGAAATTGAAGTGGCTTAGAGTGTCCGACTAGAGCATCTTGTCCGTCACACATGTACCCTTGCACAAAGGATTTAAATTCGTAACTTGTGTCATAAAAAATGGTGCTAGAGTTGATCTTTCACATTTTTGAAAATGTTCCATCAGATGTGGAAAAGTGAATGTCATTCCTGTTCGCAATCTTTCTCAGAAGCTACTAAACATTGCATCTATGTCCTCATGTGTATGACCCACCATTAAGAATCCCAAATGCACGGTTTTGAAAACTCCTTTTGCTACTAACAAGGATAAGTATGCAAACAAATATCGATTTTATTCTCTCCTGCACAATTATCTAGCTGCAGCAAAAGATTCTCAGGCAATTTTTGAAATACAGGAGTGGATATGGTATCCACAACACATTGAGATGAAGTTGATTGTATGTGTACAATCTCTTCATTACATCCCTGGATGGCCAACGGTGGTGTCATTGTTGATGCATTCCTCTCACGCTCTTGCTTCATTTTGTTTTGGAGGTCTAGAGCTCTCCTTGAGTTCAATGCATTGAATAACGTTACATTGATGCGTGGCATACCGTCATGGCATAAATCTCCTTGTCCATGGTTTTCTGTTCTTTCCAGATTCTGTAAGCATAATGCAAGGGAACCAATTGTAGCATTGGGATCTGAAGGCCATAGACCATTAAGTGAGAAGTGACCATACATTCCATGACCATGTCCATGTGTTATCATACCTGTTAATGATACTTGCAATTCAAATATGCATTCGCATAATCTTTTGAGTTCACACGCAACCTAGGTATTGCTGTCTTTTTTTGATCCATTTTATCATGTATAATGCATAAATACTTATCCTTTTGCAACTGGGAGAACTTATGCCAGGTGTAGTACACACTCCTACAACTTTGTTGTTGTAACATGTGAATTCAACGTTCATCCTTCAAATGTGCAATCATATCGTCATCCTTTGTTGACTCTAGTTGAGACTTTATCCGACTACACACAACACATTTGGAGAACTCACTTGTTTTTGACAATGTCACATTAGCAAACACTGTATTCCAAATCCTATTGAATGTCGTGCTAGACATTGGCTTGAGACTCATACTGTCAAGTGTTTTATTGGCATCATGTAAAATGTCTACTTGCTTGTACGTGTTTGGTATTGCAAGCAAAGTTTCCCTAGTACCATCTTCCATGGTTCTACTCTTATGTGGCATTCTCGCCGAGTTTTCATCAACAAAAGAGCGCATCAATGCCCTTCCCATTTCTGTATGGTCTCTTCCTTTTCTCATGACACCATCATTACCATGCATTGAGCGTCTAATCCCATTCTCAAAATGTTCACGGTAACAATAAAATGAAGTTTTTGGAATGCCATGAATTTCGTACCAAGCTCTACTGCAAACCTCACTGCCATTAAAAGAAAACACATAGTATGTCTTTGTAGTTGTTTTGTTCTCACGCCATGCAGTCAACATTGTATCATACACATAGTTTGTTCTATTTTGCAAACTCTATCCCCAAAATTCATTGCGCATAGCCATGACCTTATCTCGATTAGCATATTGACAACACCTTTTGGAACAACAATCTATTGTTGAAACAAGCTGGACAGATGCTAGAGATGCTTGATTGGATCTCTTAGAAGCTTTCACTGACATTGTTGGCTTCCTATTTACAAAGCAATATTTCCGCTTTTTTGAAATAGGCTCTACCAAATAAGCTGATTCAATGCATATGTCTTGTAATGCATGCATAGCATGTAGATCCTCATAGCATAACAATTATTTTCCATCCATAGTTGTCACTCTCTTGATAGGACAAAAAACTAGATTAATGCTGCATACACTAGCTTCTGCAGAAATAGTAGCCTCATCTGCATAGGATGTTTCGATACCAATACCAATGTTATCTTCACCTAGCTCACCAAAGTTTACAGAGTCAAATGGACACACATACATGACAACCCCTTCGGCTACTACATGTGTTTTGCTTTCATCCCAAAGTTGAAACCTCTTATCCTTCCAAACCTCTCTGTAGCTCATTCCATTACATTATGCATCCAATGCTCCTTTTGCTTTGTCAGCCTCATGCATAGAAGCCCCTTTGTACTGCATCTCATTTATATGCTGCAACAACCCACTACTCCATTTCACAATACTATGAAAAGCATCTCCCACTGTCAATGCATCCATTGTTGGAAAAGGGATGAGTGCTTTCTTTTCAAAATACAAATCAACTGACACCGATACATTTCCTTCCCCAATAAGCATTCCAGAACAATATGCACTTGGATTTATTTCAAATACAGTCCCAATGGCAACCTTTTGGGTTGCTACAAACATGCACACTCTATCACCATGATTGAAATTAGCCATACCTGCAAGAAGATTGCAAGAATAATTGTTAAACAAACCGCTTTTAGAGTATATTGATTTACGTAGAATAAAGCATAACAAGTATGTATGTGGGTGTTTCATGAGAAGCACCCTGTGGCCTGAAGGTCATAGGGTTCCCTCTATGCTACTAAGAATCTCTTTGTGCTCTATGCTCTATCGTCTATGCTCTGTGATCTATATTGACTTCCTATGGCCCCTAGACCACAAGGCACCCTCATTGTTTCCAAAAAACCCTCATTGTTTTGCTATGGCCCCAGGGCCATAGCTCTCTATGCCGGTATAAAGCATATTTGCTCTATATTAGCTCCCTAAGGCCTGAAGACCATAGGGTATTCCTCAAGATCACCTCACGGAGTTTCATGTCAAGTATATATACATCCTATGGCCTTAGGGCCATAGGGAGTTTCATGTCAAGTATATATACATCCTATGGCACCCCATGACCCTAGGGCCATAAGATCTCCAAATGAAACATACAACAATGTATGGCCCTTGAGCTTATACATTGCAACCCCATGACCCTAGGGCCATAGGATCGGCATATGAAACATACGACAATGTATGGCCCTTGAGCTTATACATTGCAACCCCATGAACCTAGGGCTATAGGATTTCCAAATGGAACATAGGGCAACGTATGGCCCTTGAGCTTATACATTGACACCCTATAGCCCTAGGGCCACAAGAATTAAAAACATACAAAAAGACAACCTATGGCCCTAAGCCCAAGGGTGTAAGCATTGACACCCTATGGCTCTAGGGCCACAAGACTTCAAAACATACAAAAAGACAACCTATGGCCCTAAGCCCAAGGATGTGAGCATTGACACCCTATGGCCCTAGGGCCTCAAGACTTCAAAACATACAAAAAGACAACCTATGGCCAGGATGTCAAAGGTGGCCAAGATATCAATGCAGCCCCATGTCCCTAGGGCCATAGGATCTCTATATGGAACATGTGGCACCCTATGGCCCTTGAGCTTATACATTGCCACCCCATGAACCTAGGGCCATAGGATTTCCAAATGGAACATAGGCAATGTATGGCCCTTGAGCTTATACATTGCCACCCTATGGCCTTAGGGCCACAAGATCTCACAACATACAATAAGAGAACCTAAGGACCCTAAGCTCAAGGGTGTGGGTTCAAGGGTGGCCAAGATATCAATGTAGCCCCATGGCTCTAGGGCCATAGGATCTCTATATGGGACATGTGGCACCCCATGACCCTAGGGCCATAGGATCTCCAAATGGAACATAGGCAATGTATGGCCCTTGAGCTTATACATTGCCACCCTATGGCCCTAGGGCCACAAGATCTCACAACATACAATAAGAGAACCTAAGGCCCCTAAGCTCAAGGGTGTGGGTTTATGGGTGGCCAAGATATCAATGCAGCCCCATGGCCCTAGGGCCATAGGATCTCTATATGGGACATGTGGCACCCCATGACCCTAGGGACATAGGATTTCCAAATGGAACATAAGCAATGTATGGCCCTTGAGCTTATACATTGCCACCCCATTACCCTAGGGCCATAGGATTTCCGAATGGAACATAGGCAATGTATGTCCATTGAGCTTATACATTGCCACCCCATGGCCCTAGGGCAGTAGAATCTCCATATGGGACATGTGGCACCCTATGGCCCTTGAGATTACATATTGCCACCCCATGACCCTAGGGCCATAGGATCTCCAACTACAAAGTAGGGCAGCGTATGGCTCTTGAGCTTATACATTGTCGTGGACCTAAGGCCATAGGATCTCCAACTGGAACATAGGGCTATGTATTGGAGCTTATCTATTGTCGCTCCTAAACCCTAGGTCCATAGGATTTCCAAATGGAATATAGGGCAACTTATGGCTCTTGAGCTTATACATTGCCACCCTATGGCCCTAGGTCCACAAGCTTTCACATTGCCACCATAGGGCCACAAGGATCTCACAAGATAGAAGAAGAAAACCCTAGGACATAGGATTTTCAAATGGAACTGAGTGCACGCTTTGATCCTTGACCTCCAACATTGCCGTCCTATGGTGTGAGCCCAGGGGTGGCTGAGGTGTCTTCATAACAATTTCGACCATTCAAGGGATATTCGCAAGTGGCATAAATTAAAAAAATAATTAAAAAGTAATTAAAAAATAAATAAATAATTAATTTTTTTTAACGCTACGACAAACTTTGTCATAATGTATTTTCAAATACACTTATTGATATCGGACAAAAAAATAGCGCACAATTTTCGGGATAAATTTTTTTTAATTTAGCTATTTTTAGTGTATTTTTTACTATGCAGATTTTGATTTTGAAGTCAAATTTTGCTTCATGGGTGTCATTCCACTCGTACTACAAAGATATGGACATTGACAAAGCCTTGCACCAACTTTTTTTTTCCATAATTTTTTTATTTTTATTTTTTTAAAGCTCTTTCAATTTCGGAGCCGACGAGCTATGTCTCATTTTCGCACAAAGCTTAGAAACTCTAGTAATCTCGACTGCAAACTCGTGAGAACAACCCCTACATTCAAAATTCAAATTTTGAATTTCTAACCTAACCTAACTAACCTTATCTCTCTCTTTCTCTCTCTACCACAATTTTTTTCGCGCTATCGCTTTCTTTCTCTCTCTCGTTTCTTGCTCGAAAACTGCACAGAGCTTGTCTTTCTCTGTCTCTCTCTCCCTACGCATACAGTTCTATGCCATCGTTGCGACACGCACACAGATCTACGCGAAGCCATCGCCACAACCTTCAACAGAAGGACTGCTGTCGCGACCTCCCAAACACAGATCTGTTACCATCATCGTCGCGGCCTCAACACACCTAAGTTACTGCTTGCTACTGCTGCAGCCGGTTTTCATCAAACACGGATTTACTCAGAGGTAACCTGTAGAAACCCTAATCTTTTTTCTTAACTCGGTTTTAACTGTTCTTAATCTAATTACGTTTTAGCTAAGTTGTGAATCACCTCTCTCTAGAACAATAAACAAAAATCATTAATTACATCTCTAAAACTGTAAAATTATAGACTATAGAACTATAAAACAGAAAAATCTCTAATTAGAGATCTAAAACTGTAATACAGAATACTCTAATTAGAGACCTAAAAATATAAAACAGAAGACACTAATTAGGGACCTAAATTTGTAAAACCAAAAACTCTTATTAGGAACCTAAATCTGTAAAACAGAAAACTCCTCATAAGTGACCTAATGCTGTAAAATTGTAAAACTCTAACTGCAAACATCTCTAATTACAACAAAAAATTATAAACCTGCAAATGCAAAAGACAACAACTACAGAAAATGCTAAAACTATGGATACCTATAATTGGGTTGTGGGGAGTTGGGCACACGTTGTAAGAGGATGAGTAGAGCACGCTGTTGTATGAGGATGGATTAGGGTTCAGTTGCAGGAGGATGGGAAAAAAAAAAGAGGCAAGAAGGTGGGAAAGAAAGTGTACACTATATGTGCTTGTAAGATATGGTGTAATATAGTTTCTTTAAATTCATTTGTAGTCACTAAAATAAAACTAGACATTGAATCTTTAGAAGGGCAGACAGGGTGTGGCTACATAGGGTTTCACCTTATACTAAAGAGTAACATATGGCCCTAAGGCACCCTATGACCATAAGGCCATAGGGTGGTCTCACATCGTACTATAGGGTGACCAATGTCCCATCTGGCCATTCTGTGCCAATGTACAATCTCAAGGGTCATAGGGTTCCCTATGTTCCTATTGAAGATCCTATGGCCATAGGGCCATAGGATCTCCAAAACATATATATGGCACTATGGCCATAGGATCACATGGTGCTCTATGTACGATCTAGAGACCTTGTGGCCCAAGGGCCTTAGAGTGGCAATGTACAATCTCAAGGGCCATAGGGTTCCCTATGTTCCTTTTGGAGATAGGGTGGCACTAGGGCCATAGAATCTCCAAAAGCAACATAAAGAACCTAGGGCCATAGGATCAAAGGGTGACCTATTGGAGACCTTTTGGCCCAAGGGCCATAGTGTGGGAATGTACAATCTCAAGGTCCATAGGGTTCCCTATGTTCCTTTTGGAGATCCTATGGTCCTCGAGCCATAGGATCTCCAAAATGAACATATGGCCCTACGGACATAGGATCACAGGGTTCCTTATGTTCCTTTTGGAGATCCTATGGTCCTCGGGCCATAGGATTTCCAAAAGGAACATAGGGCCCTACGGACATAGGATCACAGGGTGCCCTATGTCCCATCAAGATACAGTGTGGCCCAAGGGCCATAGGATGGCAATGTACAATCTCAAGGGCCATATGGTTCCCTCTATGTTACTTCTGAAGATCCTATGGCCCTAGCGCCATAAAATCTCCAAAAGGAACATAAGGAACCTATGGCCATAGGATCAAAAGGTGCCCTATGTTCCATCTTGAGACCTTGTGGCCCAAGGGCCATAGGGTGTATTTGTACAATCTCAAGGGCCATAGGGTTCCATATGTTTTTTTGGAGATCCTATGGCCTTATATCCATAGGATCACAGGGTGCCCTACGTCCCATCTAGAGGCCTTGTGGTCCAAGGGCCATAGGGTGGCAACCTACAATCTGAAGGGCCATAGGATTCCCTATGTTCCCTAGGGTCACAAGGTGCCCTACGTTCCATCTGAAGACCCTATGGCCCAAGTGCCATAGGGTGGGAGATCTTATGGCCCTAGAGCCCTAGGTGCATGGGGCTGCCATGGTGCCCGTTAATATGCACCATGGTGTACCCTATGTATGTAGGCCACCCTCGGGCCCTTGGATGCCCTCTTTCCCATCTAAAGACCTTGTGGTCCAAGGGCCATAGGGTGACAATCGACAATCTCAAGGGCCATAGGATTCCCTATGTTCCCTAGGGTCACAAGGTGCCCTACTTTCCGTCTGAAACAATGAGGGCACCTTGTGGCCTTCGGGCCATAGGATCTCTATGTAGAGCATAGAGCAAAGAGCATAGAGAGCTTCTTACTACCATAGAGGGAACCCTATGGCCTTCAGGCCACAAGGTGTCAATATAGAGATAACAGAGGTTCTTACTAGCATAGAGGGGACCCTATGGCCTTCAGCCCACAAGGTCTTCTCAATATAGAGAAAATAGTGTTTTTTACTGGCATAGAGAGCACCCTATGGACCTGGGTCCATAGGTTGCCAAAAAACTATCGTGAATGGTTTCTTTAAAACATACAGGGCACCTTGTGTCCTTAGGGTCATAAGATGTATAGAGCATAGAGAGGTTCTTACTAGAATACAGGGGACTCTATGGCCTCAAGGCCACAAGCTCCCAATATGGAGCATAGATCGGTTCTTACTAGCATAGAGAGACCAAATAGTTCTTGGGGCCATAGGATGTCAATTTAGAGCATAGAGCATAGAGAGCTTCTTACTACCATAGAGGGAACCCTATGGCCTTCAGGCCATAGGGTGTCAATATAGAGATAATAGAGATTCTTACTAGCATAGAGGGGACCCTATGGCCTTCAGCCCACAAGGTCTCCTCAATATAGAGAACATAGTGTTTTTTACTGGCATAGAGAGCACCATATGGACCTAGG
The DNA here is from genome assembly GCF_014529385.1 of Adiantum capillus-veneris. Taxonomy (NCBI): domain Eukaryota; kingdom Viridiplantae; phylum Streptophyta; class Polypodiopsida; order Polypodiales; family Pteridaceae; genus Adiantum; species Adiantum capillus-veneris. Next base: position 82,140,723 of record NC_140959.1, on the reverse strand, counting down.
TCCATAGGTTGCCAAAAAACTGTCATGAATGGTTTCTTTAAGATGTGTAGAGCATAGAGAGGTTCTTACAAGAATATAGGGGACTCTATGGCTTGAAGGCCACAGGCTCCCAATATGGAGTATAGATCGGTTCTTACTAGCATAGAGAGACCAAATAGTGCTTTATACATGGGGCCTTAAGGTGTCAAAACAATGAGGGTTCTTTCAAAACAACGAGGGAACCTTGTGGCCTTGGGGCCATAGGATGTCAATTTAGAGCATAGAGCATAGAGCATAGAGAGCTTCTTACTACCATAGAGGGAACCCTATGGCCTTCAAGCCACAGGGTCTCAATATAGAAAAAATAGAGGTTCTAGCATAGAGGGGACCCTATGGCCTTCAGCCCACAAGGTCTCATCAATATAGAGCAATAGTGTTTTTTACTGGCATATAGAGCACCCTATGGCCCTGGGTCCATAGGTTGCCAAAAAAACCCTCATGAAGGGTCTCTTTAAAACATACAAGGCACCTTGTGCCCTTAGGGTCATAAGATGTGTAGAGCATAGAGAGGTTCTTACTAGCATACATAGAACCCTATGGCCTGAACGCCATAGGGTCCCAATATAAAGCATAGATCGGTTCTTGCTAGCATAGAGAGACCAAATAGTGCTTTATACTTGGGAGCATAATGTGCCAAAACAATGAGGGTTTTTATAAAACTATGAGGGCACCTTGTGGACTTGGGGCCATAGGATGTCAATATAGAGCATAGAGCATAGAGCATAGAGAGCTTCTTACTATCATAGAGGGAACCCTATGGACTTCAGGCCATAGGGTGTCAACATAGAGAAAACAGAGGTTCTTACTAGCATAGAGGGGACCCTATGGCCTTCAGCCCACAAGGTCTCCTCAATGGCATAGAGAGAATCCTATGGCCCTGGGCCCATGGGTTGCCAAAAAACCCTCATGAATGGTTTCTTCAAAACATATAGGATGTGTATAACATAGAGAGTTACTTACTAACATAGGGGGGACCCTATGGCCTTCAGGCCATAGGGTGCCAATACAGAGCATAGATTGGTTCTTACTAACATAGAGAGACAAAATAGTGCTTTATACATGGGGCCATAGGATGTCAATATAGAGCATAGAGCATAGAGCATAGAGAGCTTCTTACTAGCATACAAGGAACCCTATGGACTTCAAGCCACAGGGTGTCAACGTAGAGAAAGCAGAGGTTCTCACTAGCATAGAGGGGAACCTATGGCCTTCAGCCCACAAAGTCTCCAGGATATAGATCAAATAGTGTTTTTACTAGCATAGAGAGAACCCTATGGCCCTGGGTCCATAGGTTGCCAAAAAACCATCATGAAGGGTTTCTTCAAAACATAGAGGGCACCTTGTGCCCTTGGGGTCATAGTATGTTTAGAGCATAGAGAGGTTCTTACTAACATATAGGGGACCCTATGGCCTAAATATAGAGAATATAGAGAATAGATCGGTTCTTACTAGCACAGAGCGGACCCTATGGTCTTCAGGCCAAAGGGTGCCAATATAGAACAAAGATTAGTTCTTACTAGCATAGAGAGACCAAATAGTGCTTTATACCTGGGGCCATAGGGTACCAAAACAATGAGGGTTGTTCAATGGCATAGAGAGCACCCTATGGCCCTAGGTCCATAGGTTGCCAAAAAACCCTCCTGAAGGGCTTCTTCAAAACATAGAGGGCAACTTGTGGCCATGGGGTCATCGGATGTGTAGAGCATAGAGAGGTTCTTACTAGCATACATGGGACCCTATGGCCTTCAGGCCATAGGGTGCCAATATAGAGCATAGATCGGTTCTTACTAGCAAAGATCGGACCCTATGGCCTTCAGGCCAAAGGGTGCCAATATAGAGCATGGAGAGGGTCTTACTAGAATATAGGGGACCATATGGCTTTCAAGTCACATGGTGCCGATATAGAGCAAATAGTGTTTTTACTAGCATAAAGAACATCCTGATCTAGGGGGATTGGTTGTCAAAAATCCATTATAGAAGGGTTCCTATGGCCTTCAGCCCACAAGGTCTTCTCAATATAGAGCGAAAAGTATTTTTCATTGGCATACAGAGCACCCTTGGAGTCCTTGAGGCCAACCCTATGTCCTTCAGGCCTTAGGGAGCTAATATAGAGCATGGTGCTTCATATCGGCATAGAGAGCTATGGCCCTAGGGCCATAGCAAAACAATGACTTGTTTTTGGAAACGATGAGGGCACCTTGTGGTCTTGGGGCCATAGGAAGTCAATATAGATCATAGAGCATAGACAATAGAGCATAGAGCACAAAGAGATTCTTAGTAGCATAAAGGGAACCCTATGACCTTCAGGCCACAGGGTGCCATTATAGAGTAAACAGAGGTTCTTACTAGCATAGAGCGGACCCTATGGACTTCATCCCACAAGGTCTCCTCAATATAGAGCAAATAGTGGTTTTTACTTGCATGGAGAGCACCATATGGCCCTAGGGTCATAGGTTACCAGAAAACCCTCATGAAGTGTTTCTTTAAAACAGTGTGGCCACCTTGTGGCCTTGGGGCCATAGGATGCCAATGTAGAGCATAGAGAGGTTCTTACTAGCATGTAGGGGACCCTATGGCCTTCAGGCCACAGATTGCCATATGGTGTTGGTGTAGAGGCTCTAAAGGGGTATTTAGGCCATTCAAGGGATACTTCTTTGAGGGTCCTCTAATGTCATAAGGGAACATGTGATCACACTACCATAGAGTGGCCTAGGTACACTTGTAGAACCATTTTGTTGCACCCTTTGGACCTAGGACCACATGGTTTAACATAGAGGTGACTCTATGGCCCTAGGTCCATATGGATGTAATTATATCCATCTTGTCTAAATATATGTCATTCTTTTTACAGAAAATGTCTCAGAAGAGAAATTCAAAGTCAGTTGATGCAACAGGCTCAACACCAAGTTCTTGGTATCTAGATTTTCACTTACCAAATGGTGGAAGTGTGAGAAAGTCCACTTGTTCTTTCAAGATAAAGAGCAATTTTCCTTCAAGGACTGTGGTATTGTCAAGGAGATAAAGAAAGATTGTTCAGATCTTGAAATGTCTCCATGCCTTGGAGTAAAACTACTCAATGGTGACTCCTATTTGTTGGAGCCTGTGGCCTTTGCTCAAAAATTGGTGAAGGTTGATTATGAAGGAGTGACAATGACAAAAGTAGGGTGGGTGGAGCTTCAAGACGACACTCCAAGTGAGAAATTTATAGACTTATATATTGAGGGCTTTAAGAAAGTCAATCAATATTTAGGTAAATTGAGCAGCACAAAGAAGAATAAGAAGCAAAAGAATGAAGACACAGGTACATCAAATCAATCTAAGACGCTCAAGGAGAGTCAGACTCCCTCACTTGGAGAAAATAGTGGAAATGTGGCCGAAGAAAAATCTTTCAGTTATACCCTTACAGACTCAAGAAGCAGGAGATTCTAGTGGACTTGCAACCCTAACAGTTGGAACCCCCTCAGTGGCAATGGTTGTGGAATCAGTATCCTTAGCTGTGTTGGACTCTATTATACAGCCCAAAGAAAAAGATCTTGATAAAGAAGTTGCCAAAACTTCTAAGAGTGGGCTAGATGGATACGTCGGAATTGACCACTATTTTAAATTTGGTGTACAATTTACGCAATTGATCCCAGTTGATTGATGCAACCTTGCACCAGAAGGCTATAGATGTAGACCATTGTCAGATGTATATGTGAAATATCTCTTGAAGCAATTTGCAGGGCACTCTAGGCTAGTATCCAGTGCAGCAGACAAGTTATCAACATACCACTAATGGATTCTAGCTGGTGAGCATTCCATCATAGCGGCTAGAGATTTTTTGCGTAACAACAGCACTAAGTATGCTTTGAGAAAAGAGTTCTAGAAGTTTAGAACTGCAAGGATAGTGGTAGACGCTTTGAAAGAGGTTGCTGTTCGAATTTCTAGAATGGAGAACATGGAGAGAATAACAGCAATGAAACACCAGCCTTATGTGGAGGTCTTGAAGCATGGCCGTAGTCAATGGCTTGCATATTCTAAACCAACAAAACCCAAGGTAGGTGTTCCTGTCGGTCATCCAAGTCGAGCAGGTTGGGATGTAAGTTCCACTTCCCTATGCTTGTTTGTTACAAATATGTCTTAAAATAAAGTTAATTTTCTTTTCTTTGTTTTGAAGGACTTTGTAAATGTGGCAAACATCGTGTTCAACCATAAATCATTTGCCAACAAAGAAGCACACATGGTCATGTACGATGATGAAATCTATGATCAGTGGATACACATCTTGGAGAAGCATCAGACATCAAGTTCTCGTGGGTGACAACCAAGCATAACAACCTTTAGATGCTTAGCTAGTTTAGAAGATAATGATGTCAAGCTACTACAACAAGAGCTGGCAGATGAGAAGATTTGCTTAGTGAAGAAACCACGTCAACAAGCGGGCATGCATATGCTCGACCTCACTGCACGTGCAACGGTCTTAAAGAAGACCACGGTTTTTGAGCCTCAAATGTTGATGGCATTTAAAGAGATAGATCCATCAGCAATAGCATTTACTTCATGGGATAAATGTAAGTCTCATTATAACATTACAGATGAGATTTACAAATGTCTCTTCATGAGTTGTACGCAATGGCTAAATCTCCTACTAAAAAAAGGAAAGGAGAAAGAGCCAATTCCTGAGATCACTAGGGGATATGTGCAGTGGATCATTGCACAAAAGAATGGCACTTCTAGTTTTCAATTCATTTTACCATGGACAATCAAGTGTGTTGGAAAGAATTTGGAAGGCATTGAGTTTCTCTGCAGTGAGAATAACTCTAAAATTCGTGTTGGTGTTTGCATCATAGACACAACACACAAAATTCTTACATCTAGTGGTTGGAGTGCTGCCCAATTTGGTAAAGTAATTGATGGAGTATGTGGGGTAGCACATCAACCATCAGAGTTTTTAATTGTCGGCTTAGTCAAGTATCAGCATGCTGCTTCCCTAGAGAAGGCTTTTCTGAAAAAGCTAAATGGTATGAAATGCATGTTCTACCTTTGAGCTCCTTAATGGGATCAGAGACCATCCAAACATGTGCTCTTTGCGAAGTAGTTTTTGGGGTTTGGGCATTTTTCAGTCAAGGAGAGCAGTACACCAACTACTCTAGTGTGAAAGAGTCATTGTTGGAGCCAATGCATACTCTCTGCATCAATGACGACGAGTATGATGTTGTGACCATAGCCAAATCCTTTTTTGTACGTCGTCCAATCAAATGCATCTGTCTCAAAGAAGATGATCAAGTGATAGACATCTTATCATTAGGCTATGGGACTAAAGAGGCACTACAACAACAGAGAAAGGTGATATCAGTTGCATGTAGTAGTGATCAAATGACGCAATTGGAATCTCTTTGCCATTCCATAGTGGAAGAAGACCTTGATCTTAGAAGGTGGGCAGGTGTGGATAACACAGAGAAAGTCAATGCCAAGGATTCAAAGGAAGAAGAAATTGAAGAACCATTGGATGCAAGTGCTGAGGCCATTCTAGAAAGTCTACAGGAAACAGGTTAAGCTAGCCACCCATGATATTACATTACTGATATTTAGATTATTATTGTTGTCATTTTATTTTATTTGTCCCATCTCAAATCTGCCCATGATGTTAAAAACATTGATGTTTGGCTCGTTATTGTTCTCAATTTATTTTCTTTGAAAAAATGTGAACTTGTGAGTTTGAGTTTTTTCACAATAAATGAATTAGACTTAAGTGTATGATATTATATGGACATGTTTTGGTAAATAGAATTCTACATTTATATATGGTCATAAGATATATATTATGTAATACTTTAAAGTTAATTGATCATATGAGGTTTGGGAAGAATACACTATGACTTGAGGATCATAGAGTTCTTTGTAGACTTGAGGATCATAGAGTTCTTTGTAGAAATGACACCCTATGGCCCTAGGGCCATAGAATCCCCCAAAAGAAAATGGGATACCCAACAACCTTACAGATGTAGGGTGATTACACCGAGTCTCTAAAAGGGCACATAAGCATCTGGGTTACTCTATAGCCTTAGGCCCATAGGGTGTCAACATAGTATCCCCCAAAAGAATTTGGCTACCCTACAATCTTACGGATATAGGGTGATTACATAGAGTCTTTAAAAGGGCACATAAGCATTTGGGCTAGTCTACAGCCTTAAGGCCATAGGGTGTCAACACAGCTATCCTACAATCTTATGTATATAGAGAGATTACATAAAGTCTCTAAACGGGCACATGAGTATTTGGGCTATTCTAGAAGGAAACATAAGTTATCCAAGAGAATTTGGGATACCCTAAGGCCTTAGGGCCATAGGGTGGTGACATAGAATCTCCACAGGGGCACTTAAATCACCCCATGGATGCAAATCACCTAGCTCTTATGGACACATCTTATAAAACATCACATGACACCCTATGGCCTTTAGACCATAGGTTGGTTATTCTAGGTCACCTAAAGACTCTTTAAGTGTTTCAAGAACATTTTTCGTTGGCCTTATATCTTGTGTCCATATACATTAGGGACATATATTTCTTATCTTGTGATTAAGGTTTAATATTCTATTGAGAATGAAATAAGCTAGAAAAAACTAAAAAGTATTTAGTCCTCAAAATTCCAAAATGAGAGTTTGAACAATTGATTTATGATCATTTTTTGTTGGGTGTAAGTTCTTCTATTGTGAATTGATGGTGTAAGCGTTTGAAATAATTATCTTTGCATTGCAACTAACTAGATTAAACATATATTCAACATTTGTTGTAAATGCCAATTATTTGCTTAGATAGTAAACATCGACTATAAATGGTTATTGAAACATTTTTCTTTTGGATTATGTGAAGATCTAGTTCTTTGATTGTAACAAGATTTTATTCAAAGATATAAAGTGCGAGTATTTTGTTCCAAACTATGATTTTGTTTCTCTTCTAGATGATGCAGAGAATTGGGATTTATATCTTGAATTTTCTTCAATAGAGAGAAGCTAGGACTAGTAGAATTTTTTAGCTTGTCATGTAGCAATCGGAACATTGTATCAAGGTTTATTGCACACAATTGATTGTATAATGTATAACCATTGTTTAAGTTTGTAAATTGGAAGTAAAAGGCAATGCAAGTTCCAAAACATGTGCAATGCCATAAGGAGAATCCAGCACAAATACTTTTGCCCCTCAGGAATGTAGCAATCATAACATTGTATCAAGGTTTATTGCAAATAAATGATTGTATAATGTATAACCATTGTTTACGTTTGTAAATTGGAAGTAGAAGGCAATGCAAGTTCCAAAACATGTGCAATGTCATAAGGAGAATCCAGCACAAATACTTTTGCCCCTCAGGATTTGTAAATCAAAGTGCATGGTGAGCTGGACCTTCCATCCACCAACAGATCAATGCATTTGTGAATTAAAGTACTTGAAATTTTGATTTGAATGTTTGAATGTTATGATAATATTTGAAGGCAAAGACCCCTTCAACTGTGTGGTAAAGCAACAAATGTATGATGTATGATAATGATTCAATTTTGTATATCGTGTTGCATATTTATCGCATTTTTTAGCTTACACATTTTGCTAGCATAGAGGACACCCTATGGCCCTAGGACCATAGGATGCCATCATATCCCATGTACAATTTCTCTTTTACCATAGAGGACATCTTGTGGATCTAGGGTCATAAGACGCCAACATAGTGCATAAATGGCTTCTTATAAGTATACACGTAAACACAGTGCATAGAGGGAATTTTACTAGCATAAAGACCGCCCTATGGCCTTGGGACCTAGGGTGCCAACATAGAGCATAGAGGGATTTTTATAGCACCTTGTTGCCCTTGGGACGCCATAGTGCCATAAAGTGGTTTTTGTATATACAGTAGAGAATTCTCACACACATGATACCTTGGTCACTATCTAGCCCTTGGACCATATGATAGTAGCATAGAGGACACCCTATAGCCCTAGGGTTTCCTTCTATCCCTAGGGCCATACACTGCCAACATATAGTATACATGGTTTCTTCATAGAGAAAACCTTTTAGTCCTACACTATAGAGTGGAAACCTAGACCATATAATGTATCCTACTAGCATAGAAGGCACCCTATGACCTTGAGGCCAAAGAGTACCAATTTAGGGCATAAAGGGTCTCTTCCTAAGTTGAAGGGCACCTTGTGGCCCTAGGGAGCACCCTATGGCCCCAGGGCCATAGGGTGTCAACATAGTCAAATGGGGTGTAAACTTAGAGCATAGAGGGTTTCTTACTATCATGGAGGACACCCTGTGTCCTTGGTGCCATAGGGTGCAAACATATAGCATGGAGGGTTTCTTGCTAGCATAGAGAGAACCCTATGGCCTTGGGGCCATATGATTCCAACAAAGAGCATAAACGGTTTTTTGATAGCATAGAGGATAGCTTATTTCCCTGGGGCCATATGATACAAAAATAAAAGAGTCTTAAGAAGGGCACCTAGGCCACTAAATCACCATGGGGCCATAAGGTGGTCTTTGTGGGGAATGCTCCTAAAGGGTTCCTTGGCTATCCTATGACCTTTGGCTACCAACATAGAGTTTAGATGGTTTCTTACTAACATAGAGCTCACCTTGTGGCCTACGATCTTTAGATGCTAATATAGAGTTTCAATGGTTTCATACTAGGCGTAAGGGGCACCCTATGGCCTTGGGGCCATAGAGTGTCAATGTAGAGCACAGAGGTTTCCTTTCTAGCATAGAGGGCACCATGTGGCCTAGGAGCCATTTGATGCACCCTATGGCCCGAGGGCTATAGGTTGCCAATGTAGACCGTAGAGGTTTTCTTTCTAGCATAGAGGGAACCTTGTGGCCTAGGGGCTATTTGGTGCTCCCCTAGAGCATACAAGGTTTCTTAGTAGCATTATAAAGGGTACCTTGTGGCCCTCAAGTCTCCATAGGGTGCCAACATAGAGCGTAGAGTGTTGTTCTTACTAGCATTGAAACCCTATGGCCTTGGGGCCATAGGGTTTCAATATTGACCATAGAGGATTTCTTACTAGCATAGAGGCTACCTTGTGGCCCTAGGTCCATAGGGTGCAAACATAGATAATAGAGGATTTCTTACTATCATAGAGGGTACCTTGTGGCCCTAGGTCCATAGGGTGCAAACATAGAGTAGAGGATTTGTTACTACACATAGGGCACCCGATGGACCAAATGCCATACAGTGATAACATGTAGCATAAAGGGTTTCTTACTAGCATAAAAGGCAGACCTTGTGGCCCTTGGGTCATAGGGTGCCAACATAAAGCATATATGGTTTCTTACTAGTGCTCATAGAGGGCATCTTATGGCCCTATGACAACCCATGGCCTTAGGGCCATAGGGTGACACATAAATAATGTACCATATGGATTTGAAGCCATATATCTATTTATATGTTGAGACCTCCCAACAATCCTAACCCTATGGCCTTGAGGCCATAAACAGACATATTTTGGATTATCTTAAAGTCATAGAGATATCTACAAAGAGAACCGTATGGCCTGAAGGCCATAAGAAACTTAGTCAAGGAAATCATCCAATGCAAGAAGATCATGGCAATAGAAAATGAGACTTCTGCTCTAGAGCTTAAAGGCATAAATGTTTCTCCAAGTATACTTCTAGGCGCCACCATCATGGACAAAGAACTAATGTAGCTAGATAAAGATTAGGAATCTCTAGACAATAAGGAGCATAAAAATAAATTCATTCTAGATGTGTTGTCAGTTAGTAAATTTGCTATTTGCGATTAGTTTTTTCTAAGAGTGTGACAAAAAAGAGTTATCAAAATGTAGATACTTTGGAATAAATGAATAATTACAAAAAATGATAATCTTCCGAGTAGTTAGTTTTTGTGGGGTGTGTCCAGCTTCTAACACTCCCCCCCTCCTTGCTCATGTCGTCCCCCCGACATGGCCGCTCATCTGCTTCTTCATCGTATGGTTTCGCGCATCTTGATCAATGATTCGTATCTTGCATGTAGATTCATCATTGTTGGGCTGAAAATATCACTGTTATTGTGAAGAAGCCGATGTAGAAATCTTCTTCAAAGGCCTGGAGGTGATAGGATGGTAGAAACATTATCCTTTGATACAACGCATGTATCACCTCCTTGGAAGGCTGACCAGACAGATCATAGGCATATCTGTAAGTATCTTGGAAGAAGAAGATATTGTCTGTCACCTGGCCTAGCTTGAATGTCTCAAATACTGCTAAAAGCGTTTTGCAGATTTTCTTCATCATGATGCACATAAGGTCAGGTGAGCCACTGAACAATTTGATGGCGCCCGTTAGGGTTTTCACCATGTATTGGATACTTATTCTCTCACCTGCCTTCAAGCCCGGCAGCTTAGGATAATTCAGCCAAGTGGGTTGGCTCCTTTGTAATATCTCCTGGGCCTTCCACGTCCTGATCCTTGGTAGAGGACAAAAGCTGAGGTTGTCTCTGATGTTTTTTGGTGCCTCTACCAAATGGATTAGGTATTGTGGGTACTTCGTCAGCCAAGCCTTCCTCCATTTTGGTTGAGAGTCAACTATTAGCCTGGCCCCTTCTGGTTGGGAGATATCTACGTTGTAGAGTGGCACGGTTGACTCTTTTCTAATCCTCTTATTTATGGTGGCTCCTTCATATTTCAGCAAAGGATATGGGAGAGAGGGTTGAACCCATTCGCGCCTGAGGTTGCTAGCGTCGATCTTCTGGATAGTCATAGATTTGAGAACTCTCTGCTCCCATTCCAAGGCTTCCTTAGTCGTCTCTCTGATCTCCACCTCTATTGCTTTAGGCAGCTTTTCCTCCTCTTCCTGTGTTAGATCTTGTGGCTCTTGAGAGGATCCTTCTAGGATTTCCTCTTGCATAGGTGTGTCCACCGGATCTGCCACATTTTCTAAATCTATGCCTTCATTGGCCGCTAGCCCTGTGCCCTCTTGCTCTCCGGCTTGCTGTTCTCTCAGCTCCTTAATCTACTTTAGGAGTTTTTGTTTTTCTGTTTCAGCTTCTTCGCCCATATTCACGAGGAGGTCGTTCAATTCGGCGTTTATCTTCTCCGCCTCCTCGAGCTTTCTTTTGATACTTTCTAATTCTTCTTGCAGGGCTTTTTGGTCTTCTTCCATTCGTGTTTGCATAACAATTGACACTTCTGCCATCATCAATCGTTGATTTTTCTCTAGAGTCAGCTCCTTCAAAAGTTCTTGCATCTGCTCTTCATAAAGTTGGCTTTCCGTAGTGATGTGAGTCGAGCTAGTAGCTCTGACTCTGGCAGGAGATGCCCGCAGCCTCTGGATAGTTTGATCTTTCACTTTGAGCTGGTCCTTGAGCTCAAGGACTTCATCGTGACTGACTTCTTGATCTATCTCCGCCTTTTCTTTGGCGTTTCGCATGGCGTCAACTTCTTTAAATTCCTCAGCCAGCTATAGGGTCAGGTTATCCCTTTCCCTCTCGGCATCTATCAATGATTTGCTGAGTTGCTTACATTCCTCTTCAACTCCTTGCATTCTTTGTGCTGCTGCCTGATTTTCTTTCTCCATTTCCTGGCATCTTTGCAATGCCCTTGATAGGCTGGCCTGTGACTTTGTCCTTGCAAAGAGTCTACTTCCAGCTTTATCTTCACTTCAATGGCCTTGAGAGATGCCATCTCACTTTCTGAGGCCATGGACTGCGCTCTTAACCCCGTTAACTTTGTCATCACCACATCCCAATCATTGGATGGCGGGTGTAGGTCCACTGTATCTGTGGCCATCTCTTTTAGTTCTACTAACCTGATGCTTTGAATTTGTTCCTTAGGCCCTGTGCTTGCCAAGTCAAATGCAACTGTGGCAGCCTCTTTTTTTGTGTATCCTGCTGCTAGCAGGTCCAAAAATGTGTTATATGAATCATTTGGCTCTTGTTGCCCACTTCGAGGCTTAGCCTCTTCCTTTGGTTCTGGCTCCTGGCTCTGCTCTTGCTTGGCCTCTTCTTGTTCTTCTGGTTTGTCTTCCTCCTCTTTATCTTCTTGTGGAGGGCTGCTAGGAGGTGGACAGGGCGGTGGTGAGGGCTGTGGGCTGGCCGGTAGAGATGTAGGCTTTTTCTTTAAATCTTGGTCTGCCTTAGTCTTTATTTCTCTCTCTTGGCTCTCTTGCTCGTCTAGCAGTTTTTGTCATACCTGCTCCACTTCTTCTTCTGTAAAAGGTACATGCGGGATATTTTCTGATGCGGCATCAAGAATCTCAAAATTTTTAATGTAATCTTCGAATCTATCCCTTTGCACCCTTCGGGATGATCGCGACATTGCTTCTAGAGATGGATTCTAGAGTTCACTCAAATCGCCTTTAAGGTCTCTTTCTGCTCTGAAGCTCTCCATCAGCCGCTCTAGTCTTGCCGCTTTTTGTGACTTTGTCTCTTTTGCCGACACTTGGGCAAATTCTTTCTTTCCCTTCTTTTGCTCAGGCTGCTCTTCTTGAACAGGCTCTAGCCGTCTTTTCAATCTTGTGGCAACCCTTGGTGTTGTTTGTGGCTCGTCTTCTTTGTCTTCTTTGAGCCTCAGCCAATCGTTCTGTGACGGGGGGTCAGGCCATCTTCCTTTTGCATGCAATGCCCCATAAATCACCTTAGTGATTAGTTCTCCTGGCACAATATATTTTGACTTCTTGTTACCCATCTTCACTAGGTTGTCATGTATATATGCTGCATAATTGATTATCTTTGGAGTGCTCTTCATCATCGCCCAAGTGAATGTCGTGGCAATTGCACCTGGCGGAATTTTGTACTTTTGTGGCCTCTTCGTACACATATGGAAGTATTGGTTGTATAATTGACTCATGATTCCCACTCTTGGGTTGGCAATATCTTCAAAAGTGTAGTTACACCTTGACCTCATCCCTTGTTTTAGCTGCACTATATCCCTTGTTGGAGAGGTCTAGTGCATCTGCTACAACTTGCTCGGTGATGACTATTTCTGTTTCTGGCCTGCCTTGCAGATCTGTTACTCTGGCCACTCCATCTTCTTTGATGGTCGTCACAAACTCCCAGACTCTCTTTATGTCAACCCTTGCCGGCACTGCTTCAAAATAGTTGTGGAGATCAATCTTCTCCAAGTACCCGGCCATCTTGCTTCCTACGAACTCATTGAGTTCCCGCGGTAGCATTGGTAGCTTGATCACATTCCCTTCAGTGTCTTTGAACACTCCTTGGTAGATCTTTAGGTCGTTCGAGTCTAGCAGATCTTCTTGGATCCATATGCTGGTGGGCTTTAGTGTTCCTTCTGGTATGACGAAGGGCTCCACTTCTTCTAGGTAATCCTTAATGGTCATTCTTCTCTTCTTTGCCAGTGACTTCGCGGCTGCCATAGATCCTGTTGCACTCAGTAGTCCGAAGTTAGCGTTTTTTCCATATTAGCTGAGAAACAGAGTTTTAACTATCCAAATGACTTGAAAATTGAAAATAAAGCTTAAAAAGAACTTGTGAAACTGTGCATGTGCTCATAGTGCAATTCTGGCCAAAATTTTCCGTTTAGACATCCTACGCGTAGGATGTCTTTCTCATCAGAATTGGGTGATACTTGACATGCTGGTAGTCCTTGGCCTATGGAACATGGCTATGTGCTTGGATATGGATTTTGGCAACAAAAAGTGGATTTTTTGGGCTGATTCAGGCTTTAGGTCACAAATTGGGTAGAAAGTCCATAACAGGTAGCAAGTGATGTCCAAATGGGTTGAAAATTGGTATATGGGCTCATTGCACCATGGCATTGGCTCCCATGATGTCACTCTTTGCACAGAAGGTCCAAATTATGTTGGAGACATCCTACGCGTAGGATGTCTATTTCATCAAAATGGCATGAGATTTGTTCTGTGGGTAGTCCTTGGCCTATGGAACATGGCTATGCTCTTGGATTTGGATTTGGACAAGGATTGATGCTTGTAAGATCCTGTGCAGTGTTTTTGGGCTCAAAATGTGTATCTTGAAGGTGTTGGGGGTCAAAATTGATTAGAATGGCTTCAAAATTGATATATGAGCTCTTGATGATGAGGTGATTGGATCTGGAATGGACAAACATCCTCTGTAGGCCAAAAATTTCAAATAGACATCCTACGCGTAGGATGTCTACTTCATCAATTTTTGCTTCTGACCACACAGATTGGTTGGTGATGTGCTTGTGAATGTGTTGTGCAAGTTTCATGTGATTTGGACAAGATTTGGTAGGTCTATGGCCCATTATTGCCTCTATGCCCTAACTTTGCGTTTTTCATGCGTATGAGGTCAATTTTGGTCCAAATGTGATGAAACTTGGTGGCTAGCATCTAAAGGTCATTCAAAAAATGTGTGTCATGAAAAATGTTGGGATCTATGCCCAGAAAGGCCCTTGATACATCCTACGCGTAGGATGTCTCCTGATGATTTTTTTATGGAATGTGCCACTAGTGCCTGCCCTTGGCTCCCTTGAGTCCCTTTTAAGCCTAATTTCAACAAAAAAGTCAAATGGATAGAAAGTAACTCCTTGTGTGGACTTCAGAGCCTCCGAGCCGTTTTCTAACTTTTGGAGTGCTTTTTGGCGGATAAAATTTCTTGATGTTGGTCTCCACAGCTTCCCAATCCCTTGGGGATCCTTGCCGTATGGTTTTTGTCGACTTTGGCTTCATCGGAGCTTCATTTGGCAATTTGTCGCTCTTGAAGTAACCGTGGTTGCGTTTTACATGTCTTCAATGATTTGTGGTGGTCTACCACCATAGGACTTGGTTGTTGATGGTCTAGGAAAGCCACTCGTGAAGTTTGGTGGCAAACGGGCATGCGGTTTGGCTGCGAGAGCTATTTGACGCTTTGTGTGTCGGATGCCGTTTCTGAATTTTAGTGCCGCTTCGGGTCACTTTTTGGTCATGTGGGTCACATAGACTTGTCGAGCATGTCGAGATGCTCCTACCCATGAATTTTGGTAGCATTTGGGCGCCTTTTCGCCAATTTTCCATTTGGTGGCCTCTTGCGGGATTCTAGGAATTAGGGTTTTTCCCGATGGTTTTCTACTACTTTTGGATATCCAAGACTGGTCTCCTATGCTAGGATAAGCTACCGATGAAGTCTCGTTGCTTTTGGGTTAGCCATTAGGTCGCCACCTCTACTTGTAGGTCTCTACCGCCCGCTTTGTGTGTGAACCCTACGCTAGTTTTCGCGACAAAACGACAAACATGCGCGAGAAGCTCAAGGTGGTGAGCCTACCTCTCATGTCTGAAGCCCATCGGATAGTCATGCGCGTCGTAGAAGCTGCTGGAAGGTCCGTTCGCTCTAGGTGGCAGAAGCTCTCTCCAAAAGGTCAATAGTGAAAATGAGTTAAAAATGAGGTGAAAATTTCTTATAATGGAGGTCCCCAAACCACTTTTCATGAAATTTGACATGTGCTCCCATCTTCTTGCGAGATGCGGTTTAGGCTCAAAAATTTCTTGATTTGGACTCCATTTGCTCTGTTTACCAGAAATTTGGCATTTCGGTCAAAACCTGGCCAAAACACGCTTTCCGCTCCAGTCTCATAATTGCACCCCCACTGTACCATAGGTTGTCCTATAGTCACTGATCATCCCCATATTTTTTGTTTTTCATTACGACCGTTTTTCACCTGCTTTTTGTATTTTTGAAGTTTTTCTACCGAAAACTAGCAAAATTAAAAGGAAAATAGCAAATCAAACCCAAAAAATCCCCAAAAATCCTAATAAATCACAAACATCACCGTAAAACATAATATACACTCACATGCAATTTTTATGGTCGAATTTCTCCGTTTTACCAATATTTTGCTCGAAAAATGGCTATTTCTACTTATATACACACACCTAGGGGCTTGATTTGGCGTTTGGCCCCATATACCTATAGATACATGCTGTATAAAGGCATATATACTTGGGTTAGTCCAGAAAATTTCACAATCAAACAACAAACCTTAAAATAGTCAAAAATCATGCCCTTTTTTGCTCTTTCTGCTTGGTTCTGCATTTGAGAATGCCTCCCCCCCTCCTAGCCGGAGTCCTCCCGGACGACAAGGTATCGCCTCGGATTATGTGTCGTGCATAGATTGAAAAATTTGTGCTAACGCTTGGCCGATTAATGTGGCCCTAATTTATGCATACTCGGTCAATGCATGGAAAATTTAATGATGTGCAAGAGAAGGGAATAAGCCATATGCTTATTGGCATTCGCCGTCGAGGTTTCCTGTTTTCTTTGCAAGTAACAGATGTAACTCTACTGCTCTCTGTTATATTGTCTTTTTTGCAAAAGGCAATCACTTTGCTGCTACTATTGATATAACCGTAGTTGTCTCTATGGAGAGGATTGGCTTGGCCGAAATGGCCGTGGACCGTATGTCTTTTGCTGTCCATTGGTGGCTTGTTTTTGTCAGTTTTTGTAGGTGTTTTGCTACTTCCTTGGTTGCCACTGTTTTGTTGCGGATCGGCATCCACTTAAGTCGGTTGTCCTTTTTCCACTATGGTCAACGTCATCCTCTACCACAGAATTTGTGTGGGTAAATATATTGATGTACTTGTATCCAGCCCAATGTTGTCAACGAGTGTGATGTACTACTTTCCAGCACTTGAGGAGTAGGATGAAGTTGACCTGCGAATTTGAGCTGTTGGTATAATCCGTAAGAGATCAAATTTTCTTGAGCTCCAGAATCCGGCAATGCCATCGATTCAACTTGATTGCTACCCAATTTGACTGCAATTATTGGCTCCACTGTGTCTTCATCCAACTTCGTTAGTCGAATGGCATTTATTTGCAATGGTGCTCCACTTTGTTTTTGTTGTCGCAAAAGTCTTCTTTTTGCAATGCGTTCTTGTGCTTTTGCTTGAGCTTCCTCTCGTACTCTCTGTTTTTCCTTCATTCGTTGATTTCCTTGATGGATTTGTTGGAGCATCTCCTGTGTAAGTGGTAGATGATATTTCTTCAGACATCCACTAATCCAGTTCGGCATTTCTTCACTTGCTAATGTAGCAAGCTTGACAGCTCCGCTTTGTGATCAATCACTAATCACAAAGGGTCCCATCCCTCGCTTTTTAAGTTTCTTGGCATGTTGCTTCAAAGTATAAACAAGTACATAATCACCTATTTTGAACTCTTTAGTGCGCACATGCTTGTCAAAAAACTCTTTTTGTCTTCTCTTTTTAGAATAGATTGAAGCTACAGCTCTCAAGCGGAGTTCATCTAACTTTTCAAGATCATCTATTCTTGAAGAGAGCTCATGCCCTCTCCATTCTAAGCGTTTCGCTACTCGTAGAGTTGGAGTTAAAAACTCTATGGGTAGTATAGCCTTTAGGCCAAACACCATGTTGTACGGTGTTGTTCCTATCGATGTTTTGTAAACTACCCTGTATGCCCATTGTGTTGAGTGTCGCTGCTGATCCCAATTTGTTCTTGACTCTGACACTATTTTAGTGAGGACCGTGCATAGTGTTTTATTTGTGGCCTCGGCTTGTCCATTTTCCTGTGGATGGTATGGAGCAGATTTCCTATGTATGACCATGAATTCCTCTAGCAGATATTCAATGACTTCATTAAGAAAATGTGTCCCACGATCAGTGACAATTTCTATTGGTAAACCGTATCGTACAAAAACATTCTCATACAAAAATTGTGCAGTAGTTCGTGCATCTGCTTTTTGCGTTGCCTTGGCTTCGACCCATTTTGTGAGATAGTCCGTAGCCACAATGATATATTGGGTATGGGTGCGATATGCAGGGGATGAGATAGGTCCCACAAAATCAATGCCCCATTTTGCAAATGCTCTTGCTCCCATCATTGGCCGTAGTGGCATCTCATCTCTCTTTATCGGCACTTTGCTGCGCTGACATGCGTCACAATGCTTTACAAACTCTTCAGCATCCATGTGTAATGTAGGCCACCATATACCTACGGTTAAGACAATTTTTTCCGTCTTATCGCCCGAAAGATGGCCTCCACTTATTCCGCTATGTGCATGTTCTAGAATCAGCAGGTATTCGCTTTCACTTGCATAGATTCTAAGTTGATTGTCCTTTCCTCGCTTATAGAGTTGGTTCCCAATTAACTGAAAGTCACGGGCTTCCAGCTCTATAGCTTTTTTTCGTGCTCTTGTTATGTTCTCAGGAAACGTCCTGGTGGTTAAGAAATCAATGATATATTGACTCCATGTAGGTGCAATGTTTACCTGAAACAATGTCGTGTGATCCACTGGTCATTTGGCACTACATATAATACAATTGGTAACATAAGAATGTGTGTCCGCATACATAGTTGGCCAATAAACCCCTAACTGTTTCAGTCTCTGGTGTGTTTTTCACTGTTGAACAATGAAACGCACAATCCTGGATATGTGCTTCTTCAAGGTAGCACTCGAATTCTTCCGGATTTATACATAATCGTAGGATTTGGTCCGATCGTAGATGATACAGCCATCCTTCTATCAACTCGAAGTTTTTTGTTTGTCGAATTGTTTGTTGTTTGGATCTGTACTCCGTATTATCAAACCTACTTCCAAAGGAAAGAATGCTAACAATTTCCTGTGACTATTTGGGTATCATTTCAACATTGAAAAGATAAGCATCTGGTATGTCATCATCTACTCCTTCAGGAGCTTCCCCGTTGTGTATCCTTGAAAGATTATCCGCTCGTAGATGGTTTTTACCCTTTTTGACCACCACTGTGAAATCAAATTCTAGCAATATAATAAACGAGCGTACAATTCTCCCTGTATTGCATGGTTTATTTACCAGATAAAAAAGAGCTTGATGATCTGTAAAGAACACAAATTTGTTTGCGAGCAAATAATTCCGGAATTTCTTTACAGCATAAATCATTCCTAACCCTTCTCGTTCGGTCGTTGTGTAGTTCTTTTACGCACTGTTTAACTGTCAACTTGCATAACACACTGGAAAATCCATTGTTGTGTCTCCAGGTTGAGCCAGAATACTCCCGATTGCATATGCAGAATCATCAATGTGAACATGGAATATCTTTTCCCAATCCGGTGCTTTAAGTACGGTTGCTGATATAAGGTTTTCCTTCAGCTTTTGGAATGAATTTTCACACTCCTCGGTCCAATCGAAGTTGACTAGCAAACAATACAGAGGTTGTGCAATGACTGCATACATGTATATGAATCTTCGATAATATCCGCAGTGTCCCATGAAGGATTGCACTTGTTTCGCATTAGTGGGCCTGGGTAGGTCTACTATGACTTTGACTTTGTCTAGGTCAGTGGTTATGTCATTTATTGAGACAATGTGTCCTAAGATGCGGCCTTGATTAACCATAAAGATACACTTTTCCGGGTTAAGACAGATTAGATATGTCCTGCATTTTTCAAATACCTTTTGCAAATGATCAATATGTTCCTCTCGTAGAAGAGAGTGTACACAAAGATCATCCATGTATATTTCTAAGAATATTCTTAGGTATTCTTTGAACGCGTGCGTCATTAACCTTTGGAAAGTAGCTGGGGCATTAGTTAAGCCAAACGGCATAACTCGATATGCATGAATTCCCCATTTTGTGGCAAAAGTTGTTTTGTGTTGATCCTCCCTTGCAATTTCCACTTGGTCGTATCCTGAAAACCCATCCAGAAAGGAATAAGCCCGTTTTCCAGCCACCTGCTCAAGTACATGTTCTGTGATTGGCAAGGGATAATTATCCCTTATGGTGGCTGCATTTACCTTTTTGAGGTTTACACACACTCACAGTTTTTCGTTCTTTTTGGGAACTACCACAATGGGTGACACCCAATCTGTATGTTCAATTTCATAGATGAATTCAGCTTCCATCAGCTTATCAATCTCCTCTTTGATTCGTTTAGAAAATGTATCATTATATGTATAAGGACGTTGTTTGCTAGGTTTTGCATCCGATCTCAAAGGAATTGTATGGTGGCATATCAATGGATCAACTCCTTTGAGGTCTTTATAGGACCATGCAAACACATCTTTATACTTCTTCAGAAGTTGTGTTAGCCGTTCTTCTTCTTCAGGCTCTAAATCGTTTGCTATATAGACCGACTGAGGCTTTTCACCTGGTTCCGCGAGGTCTATTCTTTTTGCATTTTCTGGCCCATCGTAAAATTCTTGGTTGGTTCTTTCCCTGATTGGTGGCGTCATGATGATTTTTCTGTCCTGGATGGTAAATTTCCGATAGTGTGATGGTACATTCATGTTTCCTTTCTCTGACTCCCCTTTACCATCACTATCTTCTTCAGTCGTCCATATCTCACGTAAAGACTGTTTCAGTTCTTGGTATTTTTGTTTATGCTCCAGTTTGGTCCACTCTTGGTCTTTTGTTGTTTCTTTTTTTTATTTTTGAGATTTTTGTGATTTTGTTTCTGTTTCAGCTTTTTGTTCCTGTTTTATTTCCTCTCACGTTCTTTCCCTTCGATCTTTTGAGAATCTTCCTGATATTTGATCTTTTACACAATCCTCTGCTTTTACAAGCATCAAATAGTGAGTTTTACCTTTTATCCTGGGCATCAAGTTCTTTCTTGCTTTGTCCTGCTCGTTTCCTCCTATAGCGTTCCTGGCGCCTAGGGTGCTGATTAGCAAAATCATAAAATTTGATATTCTCTGTTTCCCTTCCACGCTCACTTGAGGTGTCTGAACACTCATTATCTGCATCATCATTTACTTCCAGATGTTCAGAGGAGTTATAAAACTCTTCTTGTTCTGGTGGTTCTATCGTTTCATCTTCTCTGGGTATAATTCTTACCATGTAGTAGGGTAGCACATCATAGCCATCCTTATCGCAAAATTTTGTTGTTCGACTATCTGTAATGGTACAGATATCCAATGTTGCCAGTATGTGTTCCCATTCTAGAGGTTCCAAGGCATCTTCAGGGAAAGGTTCCGGAATATACTCCTTGTCCTCAATCGCTCTTTCTAAGACGCATTCCTCCCTTCTTAAGCTTCCACAATGTGAAGCTCCGCACATCCATAGCTCTTTTTGTTGCCCTAACCATGCTGGGAGTTCTGATCATGCTACTGTAGCTGAATCAAACTCTTCCACAGGTGTTTGGTTCACATCTTTGTAACTATGGTCTTTCAGGTGTATTTTACTTGTTGTCTCGCCATGTCTGAGGTATATGTGGTCGTAACCCCAATCTTGGACCATCTTCAATTGTCGTATGAATGGTCTTCCCAAGATGATCTCATAATTGTTCTTTTTATCGAAATCGACTATCGCAAATGTATGCTCATACTTGATCCGCACGAAGTGACAATCACTTTTTCTAAGAGTCCTAGAGGCTTCTCCATGAACCCGTCTGCCAATTGCAATTTCATTATGGTAGCTCTTAAAGCTGGTTTTCCCCATTTTTTCCAGATTTCCTTGGTGGCGATAGTAACTCCCGCTCCACTGTCAAGAATAGATTTGGAAACTACTCCTTGGAATTCTACTGGTAGCGTGGTGTTTCCATCTTCTCCCTCGCAATACTCTCCAACCTTGTTTAATGGTACTAGCCTAGTGTGTAGTTGAGGCCTGTCCAACTCTCTGATCCCTTCCTGTAGCCTCAAGGTGGGGTCTTTCACTCCAAATTTTTCTAGGCATTTACCTACTGTGGTCCACATGTTTGGTCGTAACCTTAGGAGTTCTGCTAATGTGATTGTGCATGCCACCGGGGTGGACAATAACTCAATCAATCCTTGTGAATCCATCACTTTGTTATCTAAGAAAGTCTTTGAGATGGGATTTCTCTCACTTCAAACTTGGCCTCATACTCTCCTAGGTAAGAAGGTAAAGTTTTCAGCGAGTCTGGTTGGCTGTGCCCCGAACTAATTGATCCCTGGTCTCCCCCTTGTGAATGTATCTCAAAGTTCATTTGTGACCTTGCCTCAAATTCTTCAATAGGAGGTGAGATCACGTTATTCTCTTTTCTCTTGCTATTCATGTGGTTACTCATCCTGTTAGCCTTGTTGGCCTCACGGATTTGCTTCCAAAGATCATCTAGACCATTACAGTCTTTACCCATTTCTATCAATGTTTTATGCTGGAACCCGTCACTTGCCTCATCTGTTGTATTTGTCACTATGATAGGCTCTCCTCTGGACTCATAGGCATTAGTGAGTCTTTCCTTTGTTTCTACTTGTTCCTCTAAAGTTGGATGGATAGGGATTGGAGGTGGTGCTTCATGCAAATTTGCAGTTTTGCCCAGTGGGTCTTCCATCAATGATTGAGCTGTTTCGATCATCTTTTTACACATTTCCAAATTTTGTTTTTGTATTTCCGCATATGGATAAGTCATCCATCTTTGCTCCTCGGTTTGGTTCTTTTTTAGTCTGGCTTCATAAGCTTTTAGAAGCGCATCCAACTGCTCATTTACCTTGTCTACCAATACAGATCCTCTTGATCCTGCACTTTTGGGCACTGCTATTTCCTTGGGTGCTATGGTTGCCGTGGTGTGTGAACTTAAGCTAGCTAGATCCTCTAACCGCTCTAATCTATCCTTTGTATGTTTCAACTCCTCAGATAGAGCTGTTTTCTCTCGTTCTTTCTTAGCTTTCATACGCGCCTTTCTAGCTTTTCAAGTGCTTCTCTAATTTTTCGTTTCTGAACTTTGGGCATCGGTTTTTGGCTCTTCAACTATGGCTTCGTTCGTCATTCTTTGAGCTTGGGCTCGTGTTACTGTCTGAATAGGTATGATTGTTTCATTTTCCGACCCTCCACTGGAAGGTACTGTTTCTAGCATGTTCAAGGTGGTTTTTGCTCCTTTGCTCGGGTTTTTAGGGCAATTGGGAATCAAATGAGTAACTCCACACTCGGTGCAATATGCGTTGAATCTAATGATTTCATCATGAGGACAGTCTCTTAGCCAATGGTCTCCACCACACTTGTAGTAGGGTCCCTTGGGTTGTTGAGGTGCTCCTTGAGCTCCTCTTTGTTGGTATGCATGTCTCTGTCTACCCATGCCTCCGTTGTGGCTATGAACAACAATGTTCGTTCATGTAAGCTATATCTTCCTTCTCCTGCTGCGTGTGCAGCTGTTGGTGGTCCTGTACTTCCTATCATGCTCCATGGTTCTGGTGTCGAGAGTTCTTCCGATGGATAATAGACAGGGTTTGCCGCATATCCGTTGGGATCTTCATAATATGCATACATAGGCACCAAAGACTTATCCTCTGATTTGGTTACGGTTGGTGTGTATCTTATACCGACTGGTCGTAATCCTGGTAGGGGTGGTTGTTGCCCCAACACCGGTTGTGGTCTTTCTACACCTACAGGTTCTGGTAGGTTGCCTGCTTGATATCTAGGCATCAGTGGAACTTGAGGAGAAGCTACCGGAGCTTGGGGAGCGTAAGGTCTCTCTCTCACAAATCCCTTGTTATAATAACATTCCTCTGTCCCATGGTCGTAATCCTGATAGGGGTGGTTGTTGCCCCAACACCGGTTGTGGTCTTTCTACACCTATAGGTCCTGGTAGGTTGCCTGCTTGATACCTAGGCATCAGTGGAACTTGAGGAGAAGCTACCGGAGCTTGGGGAGCGTAAGGTCTCTCTCTCACAAATCCCTTGTTATAATAACATTCCTCTGTCCCATGGTTTGTCCATTTTTGTTCAATAGCACACCACTTGGGCTGTTTAGCCTGTGGTTTGGCGTACAAGTTAATCTTTTTTAGCACTTCATCTACAAGCAGCTCTTGGTTTACAACTACTTCTCCTTTCGGTGTTGTCTTAGAAGACTTGCCTCCACTTTGTTGTGAAGATGAATCGCCGTCAAGGTCCTTGAACTCCCCCTCCTTGTAGACCGCACAATTGTCCACAAGGTAAAGAGCCTCCTTGCTCAACTCATTCAACGTCGTGCTCCTCTTCATATGTAAGTCTTTCTGGAGATCCGCATTCCTTAGTCCTTGGATGAATATAAGCATAAGTCTCGACTGAGTTGGCAGTTCTTCCACAGGACATAACTTAATATATCTTTTTAGTATTAGGGCTACCTTTCGTATAGATTCCCCATCTTTATGTTTGAATTTATGGATTTGTAAGACGGTATTATGAGTTATCCCCCTTTGTGAGAATTCCTCGATAAATTCGTCAAAAACTTCCTGCATAGACTCTAAGTCTCTATGCTCTACAGAGTCAAAAACCAAGTGGCAGCGTCATCCTCTAGGGTTAGTCCAAACCCTGCGAATTGGGTAGGGAAGTCTAACACCTCTTCGGCTCT
Source organism: Adiantum capillus-veneris (assembly GCF_014529385.1). NCBI lineage: Eukaryota > Viridiplantae > Streptophyta > Polypodiopsida > Polypodiales > Pteridaceae > Adiantum > Adiantum capillus-veneris. The sequence goes on along the minus strand of NC_140959.1, from coordinate 82,116,536 downwards.
AATTACACGCACAAAGGTTGCTACATGATCTCTTGGGTCTTTGTTTCCTGTGTATTTCTTGTTTACCCACTTTTGCACTTGAGAAGGTCTACTTCTACAATAATCTACAAACCTCATCATTGGATCTCCATGTCCTAATCGATATACCTTCTCACGTATTCTGTAATAGGTTGGTTCCTCTCCCAGTGGTGCTCCTAGGCCATAATTTCTAACAGTTCTCGCCAGGGATGGTTCATCTCTTCAAACTCGTTCTATGGGTGGCCCTCCAGGCTCTATTGACCCTTGAGTCTTTGGCTTACTCTCTCCTTGATACCTTGAATAGAGTGGTGGTTCTTGCAAATCCCTTACCCCTCGTGCGGCTTGATAACCATCTCGATTTCGGTCTTGTTCCAATGTTGCACTCTGTCGAAGCCATGCCTGCAATGATGGCTGGTTTGCTGGTTGGTTTTGGTTGTTGAATGCCTGCGGTCGGGTGGAATGTGAGGTGGCGTCATAATCTTCTGAAAAAGGATTCGTTGACTTGCTTGGGGTGTAGGTGGCTCTTGGCACTTCCTCAGGGGCATATGCTGATGCTCCTGGACCTGTTTCCCTTTCTACCTCCTCTGGGAGAATACGTTGGTATTCTCGCTCATATCTATCAACAAAAACTATACCCTTCCCCATAGGAGTTTCATAAGAGAATAAGTAAAGAACCTTGTCTTTGCTCAATTCGTTTAAGTATGGTTCTTTCCTGCGAAAGTAATCGACTATACCCTCACTCTCATGCTTGTAGATTCCCACGTTCTCATTATAAGTTGAAACCCTGGTTGTTTTCTTATCATACATCAAAATAGCTCCAGACCGATCAATGTTTGGTGGCGGTTCTTGAGCTTCTGAAACCATTTTCCCTTTCGCCACATTATCTCCATATCTGTTGTAATCTTCAGAGTTACCGACTATTAGATAGTGGTTCCCCTTTTCATCTCGGAATCTATCTCCATCATCATAGACTCGAATTATCTCCAATCTCTGTGCTGGCCTCTCTTCGATACAAATGCACTTGCGTCCTCGATAGTCATAATAGACTAGGGCTCCCCTTGAGTTTGTTCCCTCTAAGAAGATCACAGTGAGCTTGGAATCATTCAAAGGATTTAGGGAGGTGCTTCCTCCTGACATTGGTCCATGATAGGTGAAACCTCCTGGCTGTTGACTACCCATCATGAAGAAAGATTTTTCTGACGAAGTGTCAGTATCACTACCTTCCTCAATAATTGGTGCTAGTGGATCTAGCCTTGCCTGAGTTACACTCTCCTCGGTGGACACTAAGCTACCTTGGTCACCTGCCACCTTCTGGTCTCTAAAAATGTATCTTCCTGATCTTAAATTCATCAAACTTATCAATGCAATTAATCACAAATCCAACCACTCACCTGGCAAAGGATCAATCTCAGCACAACTTCTTGCTTTGTTGCTGAATATACCTATACACAAGCGTTTAATTTCGGCAATCGAATCAAAGCATTTATCTGCTAGAGGTTATCTTAGTAATGATTGGTATAACTAGAGAGTTGATCTCAACCACTAAAATATTTTATACACTGCTGATGTTCTGGATTAGGTCTGCTATTTTGGAACTGTACTTCCCTCGGATGTTGGTCAATTTACGCGAAAAAGTCTGAATTCAGTCTTTGCTCCGTCAAATGAACAAACAAGCTCCAAATTTACTTCTGAAAGAAGATATGGAACCCTTAAGCCAAATGGAATCTCACTGTCTAAGCCCCGGGGAGGTCACCTAAGAAAAATGTAACCTATCACGTGAGTTCAACAGAAGGGTATTTAAAGTTCTTGAAACTTACAGAAATATATATACAGAAGGACATTAGTTTTTTAAATTTTAAAAAAACTTACAGATTTTAAAAGAAAAGGGTATATTATATTCCTAAGAAAATTCATAGATAAGGGGTTTTACAAACATGTCTTGAACGCACATGATATGGTAGTTTTACACATAGTGAACCCCTCGAGGTCTAAGCCCAGTCAAATTTTCTCTTCAGTAGGCCCCAGTAGACATCCTACACGTAGGATGTCTCCTACTTTGTTTTGCCTGGGATTTTGCACTATGGATTCCCCTTTATGTGCTGAGTCCACAGCTGTTTTTACTTCTTGATTTGGACACCTGTAAGCTGGTCAATGGATCGGAAATCTGTTCCGACAGTCTGTTGCTGATCTCGATCAGTCTAATCAACTACAATTTGGACCAAAATTGACCAGGAGGCTTACCTCAGGCTATACAACACCTTGCTATGCCCCCAGTCAGTGTATGGCTTCAATTTCTTGCTTTAGACATCCTACGCGTAGGATGTCTTTTTTATCAGAATGGATTCAAATTCAAAACACAGGCTCCCCTTGAGTTGCTGATCACTTTGGTATGCGCAAAATTTGGTTTGGAGTGCAAAATGACACAGAAGACATCCTACGCGTAGGATGTCTTTTTGGCCTGTTTGACCCTAGACTTGACCCACAGCTTCCCCTTGATGTTTGCAACCCAGTGGTATGCTTAGATTTTGGTTTGGATTTCAAAAGTCCCCAATTTTAGCTGCTCTTACCTTTTTCAGGCAAAAGTGCTAAAGTCTGCTTTGAACCCAATTTTCTCACCCAAATGAGATGAAACCCCTCTCAGTCACTCAATATATCATGCAAGTCATGCTCATGCAGCCATCTTATGGTTTTGGTCTTAAAATAATACTTTGGCACAATTTGGGTAGGATGTCTGGCAATTTCAGTCTATCTGGCCTTATCCTGTCAAGATATGGTCAAATTTCCACTTTCCAGTTGAAAATAGGGTAAACCCCACCTTCTGAACACACTGGTCAACTCAAAATCCCAAAATTCCCACTAGGTTAGCCTGTAGACATCCTACGCATAGGATGTCTCCTGGCTTGAAATTAATTTTTTTCTTGACAGAAATGCTCCTGATGCTCTGCAGCTCTATCAAAAACACTCACTAAATTTTGGACTTCACTTAGGCTTTCAAACACACTTTTGTGTCTTTTTGCGTCTTTAACAAACTTGTGATGACTTTACCAAGCAAGTATACATGCATGAAGTGCTCTAGATCCTGAGTCATGATGTCCTACTTACTCTACTCCTACTCATCATGTGAAATGGTGATAATGGTGTTTTGGTTTCTTTCTGGCCTCTCCGGAATCTCAAGCTCTCCCCTCACCGCATCTACCACTCCAACTCCTACTCAAGAACACAACTAATACCTAAAACTATCTTAGTCTACCTAATTCTACCTAAGTCGAAGGATCTAGGCCAGACACACTCCCTCTAAGACCTAGAGAGTCCTCCACCCTTTGATCCTATCTAAATGTAAAACGAGATTCTTGGCAAGCCAAAAATCCCTATCCTCAAGGACTAGTCTCGGCCACCTACCTAAGGTTTTCGTCCCCGGCAGCGGCGCCAATGTTGGACGGATACACCGCGACGGACGTCAGCACAACGAAAACTCACCTAACAAGATTTGTTAGCTAAGGATGAAGCTCGACCCGCAGGCGCGTGGAAGCAAGCATAGGGTGTCAACCTACACTCAACCGACTCCTAACTAATTCCTACAGAGGTCTCCACCAATTTTCTAAGTCACAACCTTCGAGAGTGCATAAGAGGAAACTTCCTACAACGCTTTCTAGAGCCGAACACCCATCAAACAATCTCAAAACACCATAGAACTTGAAGGAGACCCTACTAATACCAATAGGTTGCTCTTCCTAAGGTCTATGAACCAAAACCCCAACCCAAAACACCCGGTGCAAAATCACGTAAGATGTCTGGCTGAAATTTGCAAGTCTTCATTTCCGAAATCTAAAGTTCCTAATGTGTAGCTCTACTCAATGTGAACGCATGGATATGCTGCAATGCAAAATCGGACAACGTATGCTCACCAAATCACCAGATGAAGCTCGTAGAAGGAGCTCACAAAACCGGACCGTACGCGCGCAATGTAGGTATCGGCTCGTAGCTCTCATCAGGGGCAACACGCTTCACTTCTCCGCACTCGATTCCGACCACCGGTGCACACGTAGCATCAAGATGAATCTCACACTCTCTCTCGTACACAGTACGCTCACTCACAGACTTAAAAACTTGTTTTTTTTAAAATGACAAAAGGGTCCTTCATTAAGGTCAAAAAGTGGTATAAATACCTTACAATTCTCAAACCCTAAAGTTCCAAAATCAACCATCTACTCAATCTAACTATCAAAACTGGGATACAATCTGGAAACTTCTGTAAGCCCCAATATTTACAAGGTGAAAAATCGGGTTTCCTCAATAAATGAATCATTACAAAAAATGATAATCTTCCGAGTAGTTAGTTTCCGTGGGGTGTGTCCAGCTTCTAACATGCATGATCGAGCTTCTAATCTCTGAATTTTACAAAACAATTCTTACCCGTTGAGGATGGCGTCGAATTACCCTGCCCTATGATGTCCCAAAGTCCACTTCCCTGCCATATTTTACTATATAGTAACGCACATGCGTGTCTAGCATGGGTGCATCAGTATCCTCAGCCTCTGCATCTGGGAAGTAGCATGCTCTAAAATAGGGGACTCTATCCCCCCTCCCACTACCAAAACAAGCAAAGCCACAGGATCCCCTGTTGGTTTTCCTCTGTCAGCGCTCCCACCCTTGAGACGGATGTCGATGCGTGCTGCCAAAAGAAGATGATTGTTGGGTGAAGCAGGAGTGGAATGGAGTGGCGTGGGGCCCTACGGGGGAAGGGGAGTGGGACCCTACAATGCACGAGGAGTAGGTTGGTAAGACGGGACAATAAAAGGAGGTGCCATTGGTTCAAGTCTTTGGGCGTAGGGAGTCCCTCCCTCGCTCCCCATGGCGTCGACTGAGAAGGCCGTAGGTTGCAAGCTACTATGAAGTGTAACGGCCAAACAATCCCTCCGTCAAACGGAAAAACTCGTCTCGTAAAGAGAGTGCCTGCTGGAGGTCTGGGTCTACCACTGGTGGAGGAACCTCGATAGATGGACCGGACATTATTCAGTGAGCAAGAGAGCCCCATAGGTATTCCCATTTTTTGTCTCTTACAATATGGCCCAATTGGATAAAGCAATTCTGCAGTATCCATTTGATTATCATAATAAGAGAAATTTTGTCAAAGCACAGCGGTGGTTTTTTGACTGATTTTTTAACCCAACAAGGTGTTCTTACCAACGAGATCTTTTGAAACCCTTGTGTCTTTTTGTTGGAAAAAGCTAGGTTGATAATATCTTCGAGTACTCCAAGAAGGCCATAATTTCCTGAGAGAGGAATGTTTTCATAACATTGTGTAATATCAGCTGTGAAGATACAGTAGATATCCGTAGGTAAGTTGATAAACACCTCCGATGAATTCTTAGCAAGCCAAAAGGTACATCATTCTATACCACTAAATCTTTTAAGATCTACTCTTCTTTTTGCACAAAGATTGCAGACCTCTCTCATGATAAGGTTTAGGCAGGAACTAACACTTTTTTGTAACACCGGAGAAAATACAGTTTGAAGCATCAAAAATCCATTTGAACTTTTGCTTGTGTTTCTTAAAATTTGGGAATAACACAAGAAGCTTACTTGAAGTTTCATTGTAACCCATATTGTCCAAATCCTTCGGCAAAGCTATAGCTACATCATTTAGTGTTTCATTTGTCTTTTCAAATTCAGTTCCGCCCAACATTACTAGGGCAGCTTCATAAACAAGCTTTTTACAGATTATCGATACAGTGTTAGCAGCTTTATCAAGTCCGACAATAAAACACTCACGAGTCAGCTCATGACATTCTTGCATAATTTTTGGAGTGACCCAAGTAGTATCCAAACTAAGCCATTTTTTTGGTAAAAGCTTAATCTTTTGAAAAAAAACATCCATTTTCAGTTTTTCAGCAAGATCCTATAGGACCTTTTGCTCTAGTTGGAGCTTTAAGCTTAAGTTAGCCAGACAGTCTAGTAGTGCAGACAATGCCATTCTAGGGTTTAGCGGTTCCATAGGTATGTGATTTGAACCCATTCCAAGTAGATCTCGAAGAGAAGAAACATTAATAATAGCTAGGTTTGTCATATAGACGTGTACACCAAGTAATTCAAAGTCCTTACCGAAGGCGTTGATATTTTTACAGTTACATCTTAAAATAGGTTCATGTCTCAAAAATTCTTTTGAGTACACAAAGCACTATGTTATCGATCAAAGAATGATCACCATAAACTAAATCAAAACTTTCAATGAAAATTGATTTAGGTGAAAAGAACGCAAAAATTCTATTGCTGAAATGAAATGAATGAAATTAGTACTACAATCCTCAGCTTTGCTTGGTAGACAACGCCTCCTGATCTCATTGACCGCTACCTGCACAATTGTAAAGAAAGAGGATGCAAGAGAGCTACACAAGACAAGCACACACCACACAGAGATGGAAAGCTTCTTCTTCTTCTCACAGAAAAGAGAGTACAAAATGACTAGGTGCTAAAGCTGAAAAGTAGCACATATGTACATGCGGTCACTAAGTGTGAACACGCTAGAAACATACTAGGCTAGCACTATAAGTGTAGTCCAGCTGTAGAATCCCTGGCAAAGATCCTCCGTGTCGGTCACCTAACGCACCAGTGAGTAAATGCCGTAAGCGGCCAAGACCCGTAGTGGATGCCAGCTCAAGATGTAGAGCTTGACATCTCAGCACTCCCCCTCGAGCTCTGCATGTTGCAGAGTCCAAGCATAGTCCAAAAACTTTGAAGCTTCTCAGCTCCGAGGGCCTTGGTAAAGATATCCGCTATCTGCTCCTCTGTGCTGACGTAGACCAAGTCGATGTCGCCCGCCAACACTCACTCTTGAACGTAGTGGTAATGGACCTCTATGTGCTTGATCCTGGCATGGAACACTGGGTTCCTAGCCAACTGCATGCTGTTGAGGTTGTCACAATGGATGACAATCTGCTGGTCCACCTGCACTCCCAAGTCCTCAAGTAATGTGCGTAGCCAAGATACCTCGCACGCCGCAATTGCTGCACCTCTGTACTCGGCCTCTGTGCTTCATAAAGCAACCGTAGGCTACTTTTTGCTGATCCAAGTAACAGCAGCACTCCCAAAAGAGAACATGAAGCCACTCGTAGATCTCCTATCAACAATGCTACCTGCCCAATCTGCATCTGTATACCCATACAATGCTAATGGCACATCTGCTGCATAGAACAATGTGTAGTCAAGAGTCCCTTGCACATACCGAAGTGTGCGTCGTACTCCATCCAAATGTGGCTTCCTCGTAAGCTGCATGAACTGACTTTCCAAGCCTACTGTGTAGCTCAAGTCTGGCCTCGTGATAGTCAAGTAGATTAGACTACCCACAATCTTCCTGTACATCTTGACATCCTCAACAACATCACCCTTCTCTGCACTCAGCTTTGCATTCACATCCAAGGGAATAGAAATTGGCTTACAATCAGCCATACCATACTTTGACAACATGTCCAAAGCATATTGTCTCTATAACAGCCATACACCCTCTGGAGTTCTGATCACCTCAATGCCAAGAATGTAGCACAACTCGCCCAAATCTTTCATTTCAAACTCCTGTTTGAGAAGACCCTTCACATGGTCAATCTCCATAGCATTGTCACCCACAATAATAAGGTCATCTACATATATGGTAATGACCACAATCCCCACATCACTCTCACGTACATAGAGTGAATGATCAGCATGAGCTCTCCTAAACCCAATATTGACAAGATACTTGGCAATCCTGTCATACCATGCTCTAGAGCCCTGCTTCAAACCATACAAAGCTTTGAGAAGTCTGCATACATAATCTGGGTAACCTGGATCGACATAACTAGGTGGCTGATCCATATACACTTCCTCTTGCAACTCACCATTCAAGAAGGCATTCTTTACATCCATTTGATGCATAATCCATCCTCTAGATGCAGCCACTGCTATGACAGCTCTCACAATCGTCATCTTTGCCACTGGAGCAAAGGTCTCCTCATAGTCTATGCCATACGTCTGTGCATAACCCTTTGCGACCAGCCTTGCCTTGTGACGCTCGATGTTACCATCAGCCTTATGCTTGGTTTTATACACCCATTTACAGCCAATATCTTTCTTGCCACTTGGCAATGGCACCAACTCCCATGTGTCGTTTGCTTCCAATGCAGCCATCTCTTCATTCATTGAATCATCCCAATGCACATTTCCAATTGCATCCTCAAAACATGTGGGCTCCACATCCTGTATCACCTTAGCCATGTAGGCTTGGTGATGCGCTAGATACCCATCATAAGTCAATTTCTGAACTGGATTTCTGACTCTGTTAGATCTGCGCGGTCCTGGGTCACTCCTTTGCCCTCTAGCATCTTCTTGTACTTTCTTTACACCAGGTGTCCTGACAGCCGAAATTCCAAATTCCTCATCAAGACTTTGTTCAGAACCATTTGAATCCATGTCTACATGTGAAAAACCTGATGATGCATCAGCCATAAAGGAGGTTCATCAACCTTTTCCTTTCATTTTCGTGATACGTTTCCTGTACCTGCTGGTGGAGTAACCTACGTACGTAGTCTACCATTCCATGGCTTCTCAACAGAGCCACGAGAAGAGGACTCTTGTGGTCCACTCAAAACCTGTGACTGTGGCCTCACATTTTGTACAACCACATCATCTTTTACATCAGCCCCAATAGTGCCATGTGCATTACTATACCAGCTACTCATCTCATCAAAGACTACATCTCTGCTCACTCGTAATTCTCGTGTAGTAGGATTGTAGCACCTGTACCCCTTTTGATCAAGGGAATATCCCACAAGAATGCATTTCTCTGCTTTAGGATCCAATTTCCTACGCAACTCATCTGGTACATGCACGTAAGCTATGCATCCAAACACTTTCAAGTGTGCCAAATCAGGCTTTGTACCTGTAAACTTTTCCTCAGGTGTTACATCATGCACCGTAGTTGTAGGTGTCCTGTTCATAATGTACACAACTGTATTTACATCTTCAGCCCAGAAATGATGAGGCATGTTCTTCTCATTCATGAATGCACGTGCAACCTCTGCAATGTGCCTGTTTTTCCTTTCTGCGACCCCATTCTGCTGTGGAGTATATCTGCATGTAAACTGCCTGCGTATACCATGCATTCGTAGAAAATCTAAAAAATTGTTGGAGAAGTACTCTCCCCCTCCATCTGACCTCAATGTCTTGATTTGCATATCTGTCTCCTCAATCATGACTTTGAAGTCCTGAAAGTGACCAAACACTTCACTTTTGTTACGCATGAAGTAGACCCATACTTTCCTTGTATGGTCATCAATGAAAGAGATATAATACCTGCAACCATGTATACTTGCAGTATCGGTTGGACCCCAAACATTTGTGTGCACCACCTCAAGTGGCTTTTTACATACATTACGTTCATGTGGAAATGAGCCCTTTGACTGTTTTCCAAACTGGCATGCTGCAAACACTTTATGCATACCATCGACCTTGAATTTGGGCAAACCTTTTACAATCTGTTTTGATTGCATGATGCACAATCTCTGCTCATTGACATGGCCAATGCGTTTGTGCCAAATGTCAACATCAGCCACAACACCTGTGCCCTGTGCAAATAATGCAACTTTTATCTCAGGCATGTCTACATTCAGCGTAAACATTCTGCCCACACATTTGCCCTCTGTGATCAACTTACAGCCATTCTGGATATCTTCTACATAACAGCCATTTGGATTGAAGAGAACCTGCAAACCCTGCTCAACCATTTGTCCAACAGAAACAAGATTCTTTGTAATGTTTGGGACATGAAGTACATCTGCTAAGTACTTTGATTTGCCACTCTTCGTATTTAGAGGTATGTCCCCTACATGAGCAATGGGGTGAGTTGTGTCATCTCCTGTCTACACATAGCCTAACACATCTGGTTTGCGCATATCTCTAAACCACTCTCCACGAGACGTCATGTGATTAGAGGCACCTGAATCCACATACCAAACATCATCTTGGGTGGAATTCTCTGCAGTCATTGTATTCATTACATGCTGCATAACAAACATACGCTCATTTTTGTTGTCATCTGCATCTCTGCTAGTAGATGCATAGTTGCCCTGTTCTCTCTTTCCACTTGCTTTTCCCTTTGGACACTCACATGACACGTGACCTCTTTCACCACAAGTCCAACATTCTCTGCTATCTGCAGTATGTTGCTGCCTGCTTGATCCTGCACCGTGACCTCTTTAACTCCCCCTGCCTTGAGACTAGTTTCCCCTGCCACATGTATTGTTTTGATTTGATTGACCTTCTGGAAATTGGCCCCTTCAACCACTTGGGCCTCGACCACGACCTCTACCTCTACCTCTACCTCTATTGGAGTTAGAATAGAAGGCCTGTTCAGAATTATTTCTGCCATGAGAAGAAGATGTGTCAAGGTTCTTCTCCTCAAGAATAAGCATAGAAATCAAATCTTGGAACACGGGGGATGTTGTCTCTTGTATTCATGGAAGACCTGAAATGTACATACTCATCTCCTAGGCCATCCAAGCATGCACGGACAATGTCATCGTCTTCCACTAAGACTTTAATAGATCCAAGAGCCTCAATGATACTCTTGATCTTCAAGGCATAATCATTGATAGAGAGGTTGTTCCTCTTAACCTGATTTAGCTCCAACTTTAGTTGAAGCTTCCTAGCCTTGGTGTTCACCTCGAACACTGTGCCTAAGTTTTTCCATGCAATGGCGGGGGTTTCAGCATCCTGTAGATAGCCCATCATGCCATCTGTGATGCTCATAGAAAGCCAATACATCACTTTGCTCTGGCCTTGTTGCCAGTCACTCAAAGCTTTTCTTTGTTCTGCTGTAGCATTTGCCTCGGGAATCTCTGATTCCTTTTCATTGTCTCCTTCTACATAGTCCCAATAACCTTTGCCTTTTAGGAAATTTGTTATTCTGAACATCCATTTAGGGTAGTTATTTTTCTCAAGCTTCTCAGTAACAATCTGACTGAAACCGTCAGACATCTTGAAGCACTAAGACAAAATAGCTGCAATTTGCAAAAACCTGCAAATCTGCTGAACCTGCTATCATGGTACCTATAACGCTTTCTACACTCAACGAGTGTCTGTTGGGATCGGAGAGCACACACACAGAGAGCCAACACGAAGAAGGAGATAGACACAGTGTGTGGCGGGGCTGTACTCACACTACAATGTGTAGTTATGAGTATAGTTATTATGAATGAGTAAATGAATGGTTGTACATGGGCGGTTGAACAATGGGCAGCCGGGCACACGGGCCTTTAACCCAACAATCTCCCACTTAAAGTCAGTGTGCCTTTAAAGTGGCCAAAGTACAGCAAAAGAAGTCAAGCCATACCCATCAGCGATCTGCAGTGTGCAAACCGCTGTGAGGCTAACGACTTCGTGAGTAGATCAGCAGGGTTATCATCAGTGTGTACCTTGACAAGCTCTATGCGCTTGTCCTCTAGCACCTCTCGTATGAAGTGATACCTCACCTCAATGTGCTTTGTCTTCGCATGGAAGACAGGATTCCGTGCCAATGCTATGGCACTCTGGCTATCACAATGTAGAATCGGAGCATCACAAGCCATACCAAGATCTCCCACTAGTCGTGAGAGCCATACGGCCTCCTTGGCAGCCTCAGTGGCAGCCATATATTCAGCCTCTGTAGTGCTCAAAGCAACGCATGGCTGTAAACGTGATGCCCACGAAACCGGTCCACCTGCAATTGTGAACACATAGCCGCTAGTAGACTTCCTCGAGTCCACTGACCCTGCATAGTCTGAATCTGTATATCCGCAAACAGACATATCCTTCTCACCATAACATAGGGACAACTCTGAAGTCCCTCTCAAGTATCTGAGAATACCTCTCACTGCATCCCAATGACGCTTGCCCGCGTTAGACATGTACCTGCTAACCACACCAACTGCATGAGCAAGATCTGGACGCATAGCCACCATGGCATACATCAAGGAACCAACAGCTGACGCATAGGGAATCTGAGACATCTCTGTAGTCTCCAAATCTGTCTGAGGGCAGTCATCATGGCTGAGTTTTACATATGGAGGCAACGGGGTACTAATGGCCTTCCCCCCTTCCATATGAAAACGCTCAAGCACCCTGTCAATGTACTCTTTCTGACTAAGAAAGAGCATCTTGCGAGAACGATCACGAGTGATCCGCATACCCAAAATATGACTGGCATCCCCAAGATCCTTCATGGAAAAGGTCTCATGTAGCCTATGTTTCAAGGCATCCACATCAGAAATACACTTCCCTGCGATCAGCATGTCATCCACATACAAAACCAAAACAATAAGACTACCATCTGCAGCCTTGCGAGTATAGAGGCATGGGTCCTCATAACTGCGTACATAACCCAATGAACTCATGAATGCATCAAACTTACGATACCATTCACGAGATGATTGCTTCAGCCCATACAAGGTCTTAAGAAGCCGGCATACCATCTTCTTTGAACCATGAATAACAAACCCACTTGGTTGCTCCATGTACAAATCCTCGTGCAAGTCCGGATGTAAGAAAGCTGTCTTTACATCCATTTGCTTCAACTCCATGTCTTCTGTAGCTACCAAGGCAAACAACATACGCAAAGTAGACATCTTCACCACTGGGGAGAAGATCTCGTCAAAATCAATGCCCTTCTGTTGCTTGAATCCTTTAGCCACAAGCCTTGCTTTGTACCTAGGCTTTGCATCCATTGAACACAATTTTATCTTGTAAACCCACTTGCATGGTAGTGCCTTCTTACCCTTTGGCAAAGGAGTAAGCTCCCACGTTTTATTTTGGATCAACGAATCCATCTCTGACTGCATAGCCTGCTCCCACTTGAGCTTGTCAACACTAGACATGGCCTCATCATAACATGATGGCTCCCCACAATCAGTCAACAATACATAATCCATAGAAGGCACAAAACGCTGAGGCTGTCTTGCACGCCGCTCTGAACGCCTCAAAGACTGTGCAGGAGGTGCATCTGGCTGTCCCACATCTACATGATCTCCCAACAAGGGCTGATCTCCCACTTGAGGGTCAATGGGCTGCCCACGAGCAGCCATGGGACCATCATACCGATGACCATCCTCCTCAAATATCACACGCCGAACCTCAACCGTTCGCGGTGATGCTCTATACATAGAGTCCTCATGAAAAACAACATCATGGCTGCGCACAATCTTCCTGTCAATAGGATCCCACAATCGATAACCCATCTCACCAGAGCTACCATAACCCAAGAAGATACATCTCTTGCTCTTTGGATCCAATTTGCTGCGTTTTGCCTTAGGTACATGTACATAAGCTTCACAGCCAAAAACACGAAGGTGACCATACGAAGGTGGCAAACCTATCCATACCTCTTCAGGCACTTTGAAGCCCAAAGGAACACTAGGTGAACGATTTATCAAATGCACAGAAGTGGCAATAGCTTCAGCCCAAAATCCATTTGACAAACCAGCCATAGAAAGCATACTACGGACTTTTTCCTGTATAGTCCTGTTCATGCGCTCTGCCACACCATTTTGAGGAGGTGTATAGGGAGCACTAAGCTCGCGCCATATACCCTTCTCAACACATAATGTTGTGAAAGCATGAGACATAAATTCACCCCCATTGTCTGTACGTAAGCATTTCAACTTACAACCTGATTGGTTCTCAACAAGAGCCAACCATTGCTTAAATATATCAAACACCATATCCTTCTTACGAATGGGGTATGCCCATACCTTCCTGCTAGCATCATCAATGAACGTAACAAAGTACATAGCACCTCCAAGAGAAGCATTGGGCATCGGCCCACATACATCACTATGCACCAAAGCTAGCTTTTCCAAAGATCTGTGTGGAACACTTTTCTTATGAGAAGACCGAGCATGTCGACCATAAAGGCAATGCTCACAAAACTCAAAACCACCAAAATCTGAAACGGGAATGTAATCTGCACGTGCCAACAACTTCAAACCTTTTAGTGACATATGCCCCAAACACTGATGCCATAAAGAAGCAGGAGGTTGCTCAGTGATCCCCACAATGTGATCAGCCACACTAGCTACACAAAGGGAATACAACGTATTCCTCTTAGCACCTTTAACCAAAACAAGACTGCCCTTAGTGATCTTCCAACCTCCATCACCAAAAGATACATTGAAACCAATTTATGTAAGCCTCATAGATAGACACCACTTTGTCACCACAAGTTGGGCTTACCCCAACAATCGCCCCCGTAAGCCAAACATGGGACTTTCCTGTCCCCTTGAGTACCAACGTGTTCCGCCTTTTTCTAGGCTCAGAGGTTGAGAGCTTCAACGTGGCTGGGAGCAAGCTCAGAGGTTGAAGTCAACATCAACATGTCCTGTTCCACGGACTCAGAGGTTGGACTTTGAACCATGGCTCTGATACCAGTTGTTGGGATCGGAGAGCACACACACAGAGAGCCAACACGAAGAAGGAGATAGACACAGTGTGTGGCGGGGCTGTACTCACACTACAATGTGTAGTTATGAGTATAGTTATTATGAATGAGTAAATGAATGGCTGTCATGGGCGGCTGAACAACGGGCAGCCGGGCACACGGGCCTTTAACCCAACAGTGTCCACAATCAAGTGTACATACAACCATTGTACTTGTACAGTAAATCTCTGTGTATTTGCACTTTGGAGACCTGTTCAAAAACTTGTGCAAAAAACGAAGGGATTGTGATGCTCTTGCTCTCTTAGCCTCTCTTGCATGTACCATGTAAAGAAAGAGGATGCAAGAGAGCTACACAAGACAAGCACACACCACACAGAGAAAAGAGAGTACAAAAAAGAGAAAAGAGAGTACAAAATGACTAAGTGCTAAAGCTAAAAAGTAGCACATATGTACATGCGGTCACTAAGTGTGAACACGCTAGAAGCATACTAGGCTGGCACTATAAGTGTAGTCCAACTGTAGAATCACTGGCAGAGATCCTCCGTGTCGGTCACCTAACGCGCCAATGAGTAAATTCCGTAAGCGGCCAAGACCCGTAGTGGATGCCAGCTCAAGATGTAGAGCTCGATATCTCAACAACAATCACATTTCCAAAAGATGTTTCACAAGCAACCCTCGACCCCTTCCTCTTGTAAAGCTTCTAGATTTTCCTCCTCTAAAACTGGAGCCGACAGATGAAGAGGGGGTAAGAAAGGAGGTAACGTTGAATTCGGAGTTAGTAATGTGTTGGGTCTTTTTTGGAGGGAGATTCATCATCTTCAAAGTTAGGCTTTAGCAGACCCATAATAGTTTTTATCCCTTTGTAAGAACCATAAGTAGTAAGGAGCATTCTTGGTTCATTTGCTCCGAGCTTTTTGAGCATGTCAACCATCAAAGTACGAAAGTGTATGAAGGAAATTTGTGCCAGAACTAACTCCTTGGCTTGTGCACCTAACCAAGAGTAGATGAGAGTAAGATGAAAGGATGTAGGCTTCTCCGAACATATAGATTCTAGATTATTGATGGCATACCAAACTGCATGGTCGAACCATATGATGCTAGACTCACATGATGCTTTAGGGTTAAGAAATCTGCAAGCGCACTTGAGATAAGGTTTGTAAATATTCCATACTGATTTTGCATAATAATCAACATTCTTTTTAGTAAATTCCATGAGTCCTTTGGTTCTCACATAAAGCCCTGCATTAGAACTAGACTTCTTGGAATCCAAAAAATTCATGTTGAACAGAGCTTTAATAAGCTCTCCTTTGTCTAAACATTGTACTCCTTTGAGTATCTTCAGTTGAGAGTCCTCCATTGTGGCAGGAGGTAGATTTGCCAAAAAAAACCCAGGTCTCTATTGAGATGGGAGCCAGAAAACCTTTATTAGGGAGTATCCAAAGTTTGTGCTCCACTCCTAAGGATTCAACCTCCACTTGCTGTATCAGTAAAGAAGGAAAGATTCTCGATACTTTAGGAACTAATTCCAAAATCAAAGTTTCACTTAGAGAAGATAAATCCTTCTAAAATTCTTTAACAGCTTTCGTAGTTGCTGCATCCCTACAGAAAATACTGTTGGTAGGTGGGAGAACCGGAATATTTGGGGCCGTGACAAAACTTGGGCTAAGTCCACACTGCTTTCTGAGAAGGTTATCAAGTTTAGCACCATTAGATGAGAACTTAGCCAAGTCCTCTTTATGTGCTTTAGATATAGTTGGGACATTTGCAATAATTCCAGAAATAGCAGAAACACCCTCCTTACTATTTTTGACCAAAACAACC
Source organism: Adiantum capillus-veneris (assembly GCF_014529385.1). Taxonomy (NCBI): domain Eukaryota; kingdom Viridiplantae; phylum Streptophyta; class Polypodiopsida; order Polypodiales; family Pteridaceae; genus Adiantum; species Adiantum capillus-veneris. Next base: position 82,100,257 of record NC_140959.1, on the reverse strand, counting down.
AAAGTTTTGACCCATTTTTCAAATGAGACTGTGTAAATAAGGGAGGTTGTAGGATTATTAGACGAGGCCACAATGAGAGCAGATGCGTCCGCATCTTGAATGCATCTTAGAACGAAGAGTGAAGCCCTTGAGAGTGGCTCCATTGGCCAATCCAATCCCTGATACAAGGAAATAGCCTGAAGGAGGCATAGTTAGAAATGTCTCAAAAATTTGTAATGAAATATTGTAAAAGGAAAAATCTTAGAATAAGCCATAGTGCTAATGGTATATTATAGTATTCTGGTAGCCACCTCAACCTTCAACTATTTAGAAAACATTCATAATGACCCTGTGAGGCTAACCCCTCTAGAGCAGATTGATTGTATCAACAGAACAACCTATCCTAACCCAATTCTGGGAGCTTGACCCTGACCCAGTGGTAAGACTGGATCTAAGTGCCAAAGGTGTGTGCTATAATTATCTTTATATACTACCCACAACAAACATACATATGTTCAAAGACCAAGGTATCCAAATAAATACAAGTTGAACCAAAGAGAGTGGCCCTCACCTGCACCCATAGAACAACATAGCATTTTGTTAGCATTGGCTCTGTATACAAGTAATGTATGGGCATCCTAGTTGTTATCCATGTCACAAAGTTTTGACTTTTCTTTGCAAATCAACTATATCATCAAAAAATGAACTAAAACAAGACTTTAGTAGTCAGTTACAACTTCATAACGAGCTGTATCAGTTTACAAACTGCCAATGATTTTCATTTAAGTATCTTTATAATTTTTATCTCCTCATTCTGGCAGATTCGATTAAGATATGCTCTCGGCCTCAACCATGCCCTGTTCTTTTCCGCTAATGATGCTATATATTCAGCCCTATCTGCCTTAAGCTTTTTTTAGATCTGTGCTCTCTTGATCGGATCAACTATAGTACTCATCCGAGCAGTCATCCTATATCTTGGTATAGCCTGATAACAGTAGACAAATCAGTTTTTGGCATAATAAGAATTACACTCTCTTGAAAATTTCTTATATATATAAGAAACCTTGCACTTTTTGCCATAATTTTGAGTGACCTCCTCCACCCTCAAGTGGCTGGATTCCATAAAAAACCAGAGTAAAACTACAAGATTATACCTGAAGTAATATGTACATGCTATAGCAACATGCTGAGTCCTAAAGCTAACGAAAACCTATTTAATGAAATTCTATTTGCCACAAGCTGGTCTAGCTCCTATCCATGTTCTAGACATGATGTTATGTAGAAAAAACCAAAAAATTGAAAGACCTAGGAGTTTTAGTACTCAAAAACAGGAAGAAGTTCAGCCAAGAAACCATAACCATCCTCCAACGAGTCAGTATTCCAATCCATGTAGCAAGTATACATCAACAACCACGAAGATCTTATGCTAAGCTATTACTACTAAACCCAAGACATTTCTACCAGGTTATCAAATCAATATCTAACAATAGCCTCATATCCGCATCTTTACTAGTTTGGGTCCGATAAACTAGCTCAAGATAATCTATCCTAAGGGGCATAGTAAGACTAGCCTGCCAGAGTCTATGTCATATATATGAAAAGTGACAAAAATGGTCCCTTCCCGAGGTGTTACAGGAATTGCGAACCTAAGCTTTGGTTGATGCAGTGATGAGATATAAATAATGTGCGGAAGAGAAGTTCAAATTGAGTGGCATTGGTATTATGTTACAATAAAATAAGGATAAAGAAGGTTTACACTCACAAGCTCACAATTTCGTGGAAAAACTAAGTTATCATACCTCCCCGTGTAATAGAGTCCACCATGTAGAGTCCATTATCATGGTGTATTGACACATTTGCAAATCACTTGCACTCGAAGATGAAGGTATGAAAGGTTCTAAAATCAACCTTAAGTATCCTTTCAATAAACCCACAGTACCTGGCCTCATCACCATTTGTGTCAAAGTTTCCCATGATGCCACAATCCACGGTGGTTCGACGCTCGTTAATGTAGCGTGTACTAAAGTGTTGACCCTTTGACCACATAGAGTTAAAGGAAAGACACAAAACAAAAAAGTTTATACAATCAATGCAAGATCTAAAATGAAGAAAGAACTAAATGCAATATGGTTTAAGTGTATGAGTACTATACCTTTGGCATGCAACCTCGTGCATACTCCCATTTTTTATCGGTGAGGTCCTCTCCGTGTGCCAAATCTTTGGTCATTCTTTCATGGATCCACTCGGCACTTATGAGATCTCGAAAGCATGCAAGGCATCAAGGAATTGGGGTTCACTCTTGCCTCCATGGGCTTGCTTCCATGCTTCCCTCTCCTGCATGCAGAATGCCTTTGCCATTGCCCACAAGTCCACCTACTTGGTCATAACCTTTGCATCGAGGATGCAAAAGTTGTCGATGACTCGACGTAAATCCACATCTATGTTAATTAATTTTTCCCTCCCACTTGGTAAAGTGTGAAGTCATCCTTGCATCCTCCTCATCTTACCACATGACGGGCATTGAAGGATCAACTTGTGCCAAATACTCTGAAATGTAAACAAATTCCTCTTGCACAATCCATCCTTCAGCCATGCATGCCTCTGATTGGGCCCGTAGTTGCTCAAAATTTTTGGTTCTTTAAAAATATCTCTAGAAAGAACATCCATCATGCATGCACTACTCCACATATAGTGATCTCCTCAACCACATGAACCAAGATGTGGACTTGACTAAAAAAGAACGGATCAGCAGGGATGGCATCTATTTCAATTTCTTTGGAGCTCACAAATCTACAAGATATCACACAAGATTACACTAAGAGAACGCACAAGAAGGTAAAGTTTATATAGATAATTTTAGTTAAATAGAAATATGAGATACCTTGCTAACTCCCTGATTTTCAAGATAGCTCTCCTCACTTTCTTGTCAGGGCATATGCACATACTCGATGGAAAAATAAACTACAATGTCAAAAGATTAGAATCACAATTCAATATCTAAAAAATGAGGGAGATGACTAAAATTGAATGAAAGAATTACTTGTAGCATCTTGTGCTAGTCATGGGACTTCAAGCCATACAATTGAACGCTTCCACCTTTCTTTGCCTTCGTGAAAGTTCCCTTTAGTGACCTCATGTATCCCGTTGGTGTGCAAATAGATGCAATGGAGTTCTTCACTCAATCTAGCTCACCTTTGGCTAGCACCTTTGGCTGGAGTTCTTCACTCAATCTAGCTCACCTTTGGCTAGAATCGCACAATCTTCCCATTGGAGGATGTACGTGGAGTGACGGAGTAGGGGAGACGCCTAAGGCCCTCAAATCCTCCCTAGCCCCCAAAGAGCCTCTTTTGCCTGTACATGGAGTGGCGGAGGAGGGGAGATGCCTCAAGGCCCTCAAATCCTCCATAGCCCCCAAAGAGTCTCTTTTGCCTATAATGTTGCCCCATAGTGTGTGAGAAACATTTTTGAATATGTGCATGGGATTCAAGAGGTGTTGAATTTTTAAGTCCTTACAATACAAAATCTTAAATATGGAGTACTTGGACATACCTCTTGGCGGATTAGACGAGGGTGGATCTCTGTTGTAATGCTCTTTCGAAATGGTTTCCCAATCTGCCATTGTAAGATTCAGAGGCGTCTTTCCATTGGTTGGAGCCTTGTATTTGCTATGACTTTGGGGTTGGAAACGGTTGTTTGGATAGATTACTTTGTGCAAGGAATCTGGTCAAGGATGGGCCACAATCGGGACATGCACAATGGCTTGATGTGGAAAACCCTACACTCATATAGAATCGTGAGAGGGAGGGTAAAAACTTCTATACTGGTAAGGGCGGGGGGGGGGGGGGGGGAGAGAGAGAGAGAGAGAGAGAGAGAGAGAGAGAGAGAGAGAGAGAGAGAGAGAGAGAGAGAGAGAGAGAGAGCACAACATACCAAAAATCTCTCCAAGCTCAGGGTAGTTGTGCATAGTCCACATAAGGATACCTTTCACAATAGCCTCTCTCTTCTCCCTTGGGAGTGCAACATTGACAACCTTCCACAACTCCTCCAACTCCTTGATGAGGGGCTTAAGGTAGACATCAATATTTGACACTTTATACTTCGCTGGCACAAGCAAAGAGAGAAGTATATATATTGCCCTTCTTCGTTGTCTCCCATGGTGGAATATTGTAGTCGATGATCACCACAGCCCAAGTGCTCCATGACGTAGACTGAGTGCCAAAGAGGTTGACACCATCCCTTGCTAACCCAAGCCTCAAGTGTCGAGGCTCCACTGACCCAAACTCTGGCCACTCAATTTTGATGTACCTCCATGCAGGTGAATCCATCGGAACATGCATGGTTCCATCGTTTGAACGATGGTTGGCGTGCCATGTGAGAAGATCCATCGTAGACTTGCTTTTGAACATATGATGAATCCGAGGGATAAGTGAAAAATGTCTCAATACCTTGTGGGGTAAGGGAGCCCCGCTTACACCACTGTTGTAGCGTGCTTCTTCACAAACAGGACAAGAAGTAGAGATTGCATGCTCATTGGGGTAGAGTATGCAATCGTTGATGGAAGCATGGATATGATCGTATTACATGCCAAGTGCAGTGACATATGACCTTGCTCCTTGATGATCTGATGACATGTGGGAGCCCCGCTTACACCACTGTTGTAGCGTGCTTCTTCACAAACAGGACAAGAAGTAGAGATTGCATGCTCATTGGGGTAGAGTATGCAATCGTTGATGGAAGCATGGATATGCTCGTATTACATGCCAAGTGCAGTGACATATGACCTTGCTCCTTGACGATCTGATGACATGTGGTAACTTTTGGGAAGCATCTTGCCCATCAAATTGCAACAAAATAGGGAATTAATTAACACAAATTCTAGGAGGGGCTAAAGAATTAATTAATAGAAATGCTAGGGGGGCTAAAGAATTAATTAGTACAAAATTCATTTACCCAAGTAGTGCATCGGCACTTGCATTGCTCCAACCAAATTTTGCTTGCAAGTTGAGGATTTCCAATGATACTCGAAGCACTAAGTAATGTGTACCATCATAGAGGGGTGTTTGGGCGCTCGAAAGAAACCTGTCCTTTGTTTTTTGTGCCAAATTCGTGCATGGTCTGCAATCATGTTTGTACACATTTTCCTCGTGTGCCAACAACACCTCAACCATATTGAACATGTGCTCATCCTCTAACTCAGAGTGCCCCTCAGGTGTGTGTTGAGGAACTGCCGAGGTAGAACCCTCGTCGTGTGCCATGTGTTTGGTGAATCTCTCTTGTTGTTGTCTTTTGGCCTTTCGTGTCATTGCATCACCGCCAAACACCAACCAATGGGGAGCATCATCAAGCGAAGGGAAGGCGGGGGGGGGGGGGGGGGGGGGGGGGGGGGGGGGGGGGGGGGGGGGGGGGGGGGGGGGCTCCCCCATCAATGGCTCAAGCACTCTACCAAGGGATCCAAAGCCCTCCTTCTTCACATGCTCTAAGGCAACGCGTCTCAAGCGAGGGATTGTCCTTTTTCACTTAGCGCAAGGGCAAGGGAGTTTGTCCTTGAGCCAACAATTGTGGTCCGAACCATGTAGAGGGCCACGATCGTTTCAATCGTCCTGCACACGCGTGAAATGGTGTTAGATTTGTAAAATCTTCAAAAAAATGATAGGACCTACAAATAAATAGTTTGTAGATTCTATAACACCTAAATTTTCAATAGTCCCTAACACTAAATGAATATTTAAAAATAAATAATTATTTGTGAGTACTACAAATAAATAGTTTGTAAAGACCTTAACCTTGGATTTTCAATAGTCAAATGACTTTGTGATTATTAAAAAAACAATAATAAAAATAAAACAAAAAATATATATTTTTAAAACATTAAAGGTGTACAAAAGGGACGTTGAAGGGATTTGAGGTTGGGAAAAAGAGAAATCTGCAACATCTGATACCTCACAATGTCCCTTTTATTGTACGCACGAATAGACGTGGTAATATTGATCCGTGATAATATTTGGTTGAACTTAAAAGACTAACACCAAGGCATGCCACGTATTCGTCATGCCTTGTTGCTCTCCCTCTTTCCCCGCCATCATGCCTGCTCTTCACATTGCCTCACCCCCCCCCCCCCCCCCCCCCCAAACCTCTCTCTCTCTCTCTCTCTTCACTCTCCTCTCTCTCTCTCTCTCTCTCTCTCACTCACACTCACACACACACACAAACACACAAACATTTTGGAGGATTTTCTTCATCGTCGCCGATCATAGGAGAAGGGTGATGAACGCTGGCTTTAGGACGCTCAAACGGTAGAAGATCCATCCAAGGCGCCTATAAAATGTAAGTTTTTTCTACCCCCCCCCCCCCCCCCCCCCCCCCCCCCCCCCCCCTTTATTTTCACTCTCTCTTCCATACATACAAAATCAAAAACCACAAATCTTACTTCGTGCATGGTTATTGCTTGTGATATGTCTTTGACTTGGTGTCTTCGATTGCTTGCGGTGATAATGCTTCTGGTTTGATTGTTTGCAATTAGAGAGAGAGGAAATGGGAGGCAGGTGTGTTTAGAATGGACTAGCGTTAATACTAACGTGGGTTAGAGAAAAAAAAAACCGAGAAAAATAGTTGATTTGTAAGTAATGTAGCCTTGTGTGTACAAAAGATAGTGAGAGGGAAAAAAATTTGAAACAAAAAAGAGAAGGGTATAAAAAAGGAGGAAGAAAACCTCTCTTTAAAGTTTAAAAATAAAATGTTAAAACAAATATTAAAAATAAAATGTTAAAGTGTGATTACGGTTAGGCCTAGGAGAGGGTTTAGGTTTAAGGTTAGGTTTGGGGTGGAGGGTTTTGGGTAGTCTTTAGGGTTAGGGTTACGTTTAGGGTAGATAATTTTGGCTATAGGGTTTAGGGTTAGGATAGGCTTTAGGTAGAGAGGGAGGGATAGAGGGATAGAGAAAAAGAGGGAGAGAAAGAAAGGGAAATAGGGAGAGATATAGAGAGGGAGATAGAGGTAGAGAGAAAGAGGAAAGAGGGGGAGAGAGAGAGAGAGAGAGAGGGAGAGGGAGAGGTAGAGGGAGGGAAAGAGGGAGAGGGTTTAGGGTAGTCTTTAGGATAGGGTTTAGGTAGAGAGGGAGAGAAAGAGAGCCTTAGACGGAAAGAGACAGAGAAAGAGAGGGAATAGGGAGAGGGTTTAGGGTTAGGCTTATGGTTTAAGGCCAGGGTTTGGTTTAGGATAGTAGGCTTTAGGTAGAGAAATTAGGATGTGGTTTATGTTTAGGCTTTAGGTTTAGAGAAAGAAGAAAGAGGGAGAGGGAGAGAGAGAGAGAGAGAGAGAGAGAGGGAGAGAGGGAAAGAGAGAAAGAAGAGGGTGAGAGGGAGAGGGAGAGGGAGAGCGGGAGACAAAGAGAGGGAGATAGAGGTAGAGAGAAAGAGGAAATAAGGGGAGAGAGAGGGAGAGGGTTTAGGGTAGGATTTAGGATAGGGTTAGGTAGAGAGGGAGAGAGTAAAAGAGGGAGAGAGAGAGAGAGAGAGAGAGAGAGAGAGAGAGAGAGAGAGAGAGGAAGAGAGAAAGAGAGAAAAAAGGGAGAAAGGGAGAGAGAAAAAGAGGGAGAGAGGGAAATAGGGAGAGATAGAGAGGGAGATAGAGGTAGAGAGAGGAAAGAGGGAGAGAGAGAGGGAGAGGGTTTAGGGTAGGCTTTAGGCTAGGGTTTACGGAGAGAGGGAGAGAAAGTGAGGGAAATAGAGTGAGGATTAGGCTTTAGGTAGAGAGAAAGAGAGGTAGGGAGGGAGATAGCGGTAGAGAGAAAGAGGAAAAAGAGGGAGAGGGAGGGAAAGGGGTAGAGACAAAGAGGAAGAGGGAAAGAGAGAGAGAGAGGGGGGGGAGGGAAAAAGAGGGAAAGAGAGAGAGAAATGGGTAGAGAAAGAGAGGAAAAGAGAGAGAGAGAGAGAGAGAGAGAGAGGGAGAGAGGGAGCGATAGAGAGGGAAGAGGGAGAGAAAGGGAGGTAGAGACAGAGAAGGAAAGAGGGAGAGAGATAGAGGTAGAGAGGGACATAGAGAGAGAGGAAAAGAGGTGTGGGACGCATGTCTAACCTCACCATCCTATTTTATTGCAGTATTATCAAGAATCACGATTGATTTGTCAAACCATGGGACGAAGCTGACTCGACTAGTGCATAGACGCTACAAGAGGTTGTCAATCTCTTGGAAAACAACTAACAACTCGCATCTAACTTAGGCTACACTCAAGTGACTGAAATCACCAAAAGCCAATCGCTCATCGGCAAGAAAATCACATCCTTTGCAGCATCAAATGACATCCAAACGTAACAAAACTTCTAGGATAAGTTTATAAGACCTAAGAACGCATGCCTATGGCCTCAAACCCCACTTTAGGTCAAGTTCCAAAATCGCGATTATTAACAACAGTGGGTTTTTGACCTAGTCGTTTTCGACCGAGAATGCATCTAAATGCTTAGCAATGATGCCCCAATACCCCGTCTATGCTTAGTTTTCGACTTAAAAGTGTAAATTCCTAGTTATGATGAAATTAGGCCGCGGGTCGGTGACGCCAAAAGCTACGAAATACTGTGAACTGCTTACGTCAATGCGTAGAGCTCTTACCTGCGGCTGCAATGCAACAAACGCATTCGCAATGTGAAAACCAGAGAGGGAGTAGGAAGCGCGAGAAGGAGGGAAGTGAGCGTCGTTAGTTCACGCTGTGTAATTCTTATCCAAAAACTTCTATAAAACTTACAAAAAATAGATTTTATACCTTAGCCAAGGTCTTTGGGTGGTCAAAAGTAATAATCTGGAGTTCTACCAAAGCTGGGAATTGAATGGCTGATACAATCTGGAAGCTTGTAGCCCTGGCTCATTAATTACAAGGTTTATCAAGAAAACAGGAGTTACAATATTCTTGATTTATCAAAATAATATTGTTTTTACAAGGAGAACTCTGAAAAATGGTGTACGTGTTAGCTTACTGCTGCTAACATTCCCCCCCTCCTCGCCTGTGTCGTCCCTTGACACAGATTTATGCACTGAAGTAATCTTTGGGTTGACGATGGACGAGGTGGTCCTTGTAAGGTTTCCAGTTTCTGAAACCTTAAAGGTTGTATAAAGCTTAATCAAACTGATATGATTATTGAAAAAGCAATGTAGAATTGTCCGACCATGGCAAATATTGGTATTTTTGGAATCTTAAGCACAGCAAACCCCGGGCTAGAAATTTTCAGAATTGAATTCCGATAAAAACTGGCATAGTTATGACCCCTGGAAGTTTACGCTGTGAATTGAGTAAAATAGGTAAAATTGGAGGGTTGCAGTAATCATTTAAGCATAGACTTTATTAAAGTCCTCCTAGATATTTACAAGATATTTACCAATTAAGCAAAAATAGGTCAAAATATAACATAATTGATATTTTAAAAGCTGGTAGGTAATGGGAGGGTCATCACTGACCTGCCAGGGACTCATTTACCAGCAGGGGTCGTTTTTTGACCTGTAGGAGGCTGCTTGAACTGCAAGCAACTGCTTTTTTAAGCCTGTGAGAGCTTAAGATTGCCAGAAAACTATAAATAGGACCCCTAGCTTCACATTTTACACAGACTCGGAGCCTTGATACTCCCTCTCTCATCTAGAGAGGACACTACGCAGAAATCAATCTCTAATTGATTAACCTTAACGGTAATTAGCCTAATCCTTCTTAATTAGCAAGGTTAGATTAAGATATTTGTTAATAAATCAAAGATTAGGCTTAAGTATGCTCCTCAAACCTCTCTTAATTAATTAATCTCTGCTGATTATTAGAATTAAGCTTAGTAATACTAAGCTAATTAATTATCCTATTATAATAGGACTGAAATTAGCCAAATTAACCATGAATTAATGGTAAATATATTAATTAAGATTAGATTACGTTGAAGTAATTATCAAAGATGCATTAGACAGTTTTTAATGTAGGAAAATTATCCTATAATTTTTTGAGAAGTTTTCCTAATTAATTAGGCATAATTACTCTGTTTTTTGAGCAATTTTAATAGGGGAAATTAGTAAATGAATTTCAAATGATATGATATATTTATCAGTGGTTACTTAGGTGTTCAAGAACCCGTGATAATTAGGAGAAATTCAGAAAATTAATCTAGATAATTAATTTAGAAGAAGTTCTTTGTTTTTTGAGTAATTTAAATACGGGAAATTAGTAAATGGATTTCAAATGTTGTGATATATTTATCAGTGGTTAATTAGGTGTTCAAGAACCCGTGATAATTAGGAGAAGCTCAGAAAAATAATCTAGCTAATTAGTTTAGCAGATGTACTCTATTTCTTGAGTAATTTAAATAGGGGAAATTAGTAAATGGATTTCAAATGTTGTGATATATTTATCAGTGGTTAATTAGGTGTTCAAAAACCCATGATAATTAGGAGAAGCTCATAAAATTAATCTAGCTAATTAAGTTAGCAGAAATACTCTATTTTTTGAGTAATTTAAATAGGGGAAATTAGTAAATGGATTTTAAATGTTGTGATATATTTATCAGGGGTTAAATAGGTGTTCACGAATCCGTGAAAATTAGGAGAAGCTTATAAAATTAATCTAGCTAATTAAGTTAGCAGAAATACTCTGTTTTGTGAGTAATTTAAATAGGGGAAATTAGTAAATGGAATTCAAATGTTGTGATATATTTATCAGTGGCTAATTAGGTGTTCAAGAATTTGTGATAATTAGAAGAAGCTCAGAAAGTTAATCTAGCTAATTAAATTAGCAGAATTACTCTATTTTTGAGTAATTTAAATAGGGGAAATTAGTAAATTGAATTCAAATGCTATGATACATTTATCAAGGGTGAATTAGGTATTAAGGAACTCGTGACAATTATTATAAGCTCACATAATTAGTTTAACTAATTATCTTAGTGAAATTACGCTATTTTTAGGGGTAAATTAAAGAGGGAAATTAGTAAATCATACACTATAATTACATGCTATTTATTAGAGCTGTATTATTGTAAGGTCTCTGACCCCAACCAAAAAGAGCACCCTTGTATCATGAAATGATCATAATGGAAAAAAGTTACTATTTTTAGCAGTTTTCCGAATTCTGTCAGTGCCATGATGTTTAAAATGTCATAAAGCTTCGAAATGTGAATTAAAATAATTTTTGTGAAAATTTTCCAAATATAGTAAGTTTTTGGTCAACCGACCCGTCCAGTCTCGACCGTCTCGAAAATCTGCACCTGTATCCCGAATTTGAAAAAAATGAATTTTTGGACCCCAGGGGGCTGCTAAATATGGCAGGTACTCAGACATGTACGTCTTAGTTAAAGCTTAGTATAGCAATTTACGGCATCAAAATCCGACTCGTATGGCCCGTTTTAGCCTAAAACCAATTTTTCACAAAATTGTCCGGGAGGCACCGGGGGCCCGAGGCTGTGTGGGAACAGGTCCCAGCCCACTCCAGACCTGCTTTAGCAGCTAGGGGGCGCCCTCTTGCTTTGTGGGAGTCTTGGGGAAGCTGCCAAGCTTGCAACTCAGTGTGAGAGTCACTTTACTGAGCCAACTGGACACTTGGTGGGTAGGCAACTGGACTTGCCATGCAAGGACTGAGTGCTCATCCAGATGCAATTAGCAACACAAATCGATTTTCAGCCTGTAGGAGCCTATTTAAAGGCCTACACACACACACACACAGATATATATGCTCACACACACACATTGCATACTCACACACCTACACACTGGGAAGGTGCTGCCGGCACACACACAGCTTTTGAAGGAGAAGCAAGGAGGGAGGTGCTGCCGAATTTCCCATCTCGAGGATTCATTGCATCAGAAATTTAAGAGGATTCTCAGCTCGTAATCACGGTAATTATGGTCTAATTACTGCTCTTCTTAATCTCATCATTACCCACTCATAATTCTTGTCTACTATGCCTACTTTTAGCTATAATTCTCTATAGCTGCTCTCTAAGTTTTCATAGCTATACTTCATCACATAATTATCATTCATTTAGTTAATTTATTCAGCCATTCATCATCCTTAATCAAGGATTAATGCATGATTAGAAAAGATTCTCTCTCTAGGCGGTATAGTCAATAAATTGTCAGCTAGTAATAGTGTAGATTTGTCAGAATTTAATCTTTCACTACTCAATAGAGTTGTAATTAAATTATACTTAATCTTCTCCCACATTTAGATGCGATTAAGGCTGAAAATTAATCCGTCATTAGTCCAATAAGAAGAAGGTTTTTCCATCACACATGCCTGCGGTCACTTTGCACCTTCATATTGCGCTAGGAAAATGAATGAGCTTGCTTACTTCATATCTTTCGTGAATCAATTAGAAAAACTCTGAATTTCTTAATCATCTAAGCCAAGTAATTAACCTTAGAGTCGTTTCACATAGGGTGGATACAAAATTACCCTTAAAATTGCTAGGGCAAAAAGGGAAAAATCTCACCTCGTGCATAAGGAGGAGTCTTTAATAAATCTAATCTGCCGATTGGTTTGTCATGTTACTCTCGGACCTTAGCTCTTTTTTTTTCAAGTCTATCATTTAAGTAGTGAGAAAAATGGTCCCGGTTAAGAGAACTCGCTTCGGTGGAGCCCACGACCGCGAGGCGGGAACAAGCAATGTCAACGGAAAAGGAAAGGCTCCCATGGACGAGCAAATACCGGCCATCTCACGGGCTATTGACGAAGAAATGGAAGAGGTAGGTCACAATTTCTATTCAAGTTGTTTAATTAACATTGCATACGATTAGTTAGGAATGAACATATCCCTGAACATGTTGGAGAAATTCGACAGAAATCTCGGCATTGAATGCATAGTACATTTAAGTATAAAGTAGGAAAGAAATGATTGATGGGTATGCTGTTTGCAAGAGGAAAGAATGTTTGCTAGGGAAAATTTAGCTCGACATGTTCATTTTATTTCCAATGTTGAATCAGTCCTGACCCCCCTACTGATCACAGGGGGCAGAGTTCCTCGTTAGGGCTCTTGAATCCACGACTTGCTTTTTATGCAGTGGATACCCATGACTTGCTTTCTATGCGGTGGGAACCCACGTCTTGCTTTCTATGCGGTGGGAGTGTCCATGACGTGCTTTCTATGCGGTGGACATACCTAGTTGTATGGGCAGCTAGGCGACAACGGGAGGAGTGAACTCTCGCTGGAGGGGGGATGTTGTACCTCCAGAACATTGGAACTTTTAGGAATAAGTTTGAGTAGAATTTTTACTAGAATTCTGTCTTGGTGTTGTTTGCAATACTGGTTGAAGGGCTGTTTTAACGAACCATGTGATTCGGAATTAAACAAGGAATATCTATGTTGAACAACCTTTGTGGTAGTAATTAGGTCACACGAGGAAGTGTGAGTGTGGGGGTGGAAAGTGGGGGCTTGGCTCGGGTTGCCACTGCCTACGAGATGGGTGGTCCCGATTGGTCGGGAACTCTCTGTCCCCATAGTGCTTACTCGATATTGGTATTACTCATTGCCCCTAGAGCGGCGAATCCTCGAGAGTACGTGCCTCTGAAACATGGGGAAAAAGGCACTCGGGGTTTCTCTCCTCTTGGAAGGTGGGTCTTAGGATCGCTAGATAGTTAAGTACGCTTCCCCTGCGAGGTAGAGCTAGATCTCGTTGCTAGTAGGTTCGAACTCGACTCACTTTGTGATGAGAGATCGTCCGCTAGTTGAACCCTGAACCATTTTGTTTGCTTCCGCTATAGATCTAGTGGCCACCAGGTTTACCATCAGATCCGTTGTTTGATACGATGGGGTGGGGACCTCACAATTATAGGGTAAACAGTCCGTGATAATTATGCCAAGGTTAGAAAAGTAGTGTAGATATTTATCTAAGTCAAATTACTCTATTTTTAGCTAAAAACTAAAGAGGGAAATTTGTAAATCATGCTATATGATTACATGCTATTTATCAGAGCTATATTATACAGTAAAGAGGCCGTGATAATTATGTCAAGGTTAGAAAAGTAGTATAGATATTTATCTAAGTCAAATTACCCTATTTGTAGCTAAAAACTAAAGAGGAAAATTAGTAAATCATGCTATATGATTACATCCTATTTATCAGAGCTATATTATAGGGTAAAGAGGTCGTGATAATTATGTCAAGGTTAGAAAAGTAGTATAGATATTTATCTAAGTCAAATTACTCTATTTTTAGCTAAAAACTAAAGAGGGAAATTAGTAAATCATGCTATTTATCAGAGCTATATTATAGGGTAAAGAGGCCGTGATAATTATTCCAAGGTTAGAAAAGTAGTAAAGATATTTATCTAGGTCAAATTACACCATTTTTAGCAAAAAATTAAAGAGAGAAATTAGTAAATCATGCTATATGATTGCATGCTATTTATCAAAGCTATATTATAGGGTAAAGAGGCCGTGATAATTATGCCAAGGTTAAAAACGTAGTATAGATATTTATCTAGGTCAAATTACACCATTTTTAGCTAAAAATTAAAGAGGGAAATTAGTAAATCATGCTATATGATTACATGCTATTTATCAGAGCTATATTATAGGGTAAAGAGACCGTGATAATTATGCCAAGGTTAGAAAAGTAGTATAGATATTTATCTAAGTCAAATTATACTATTTTTAGCTGAAAATTGAAGATGAAAATTATATAATTAAGTTAGAAAATAATAAGATAATTACCAGAGGTCAAAAATTACCTTATCTACTTGTGGTAATTATACCATAGTTAATTGGTGAAGTTAGAAAATTATAATTGACCAAAAGTCCTATTTTTAGCAAATGATTAATTAAAATAAATAGACTTTGTGGTCAAAAGTTTTTAAGAAAATTATCGTAAGAGTAAACCTATGATATCAAGTTGAGAAAATGAAATCTTTAATAGAAATTAAATACAATAAATATTAAGCCTGAAATAAGTAGATTATTAGCTTAAAATTCGATGGAAAAATTAGGAAAAAGATATAGAAAATTATAAGAAAGATAGGAGAGCTTAGAAAACCCTTAAAGAAGCGGTGGAAAAATTTATCATACCTATATAGACAAATAAGAAATTACTAGGTCAAGAATTTACCAATTAAGACTATAAATTTAACCTTGGACGGGTTACGGTTGAATACAAAGGTTAAGTCTAGATTTTGAAGTATTTACCTAATGATTAGACATCCTTTTATAAGGATAAGAAGTTATGATACCAAAAAAAAAGGACTCGAGCAAATCCTTCATCTGATGATGAGGACGTAGCTCCAAAACGAACTAGAGCGACGCACGATGACGAAGCCGGGCCTAGTAGTAGGCCTACGGAGGAGAGTCTTCAGGCGCCAGCGCAGCAGCAGATGGCCAATCAATCTCAGGTGGGTGTCCCATTGTTCAATTAATTCTTTAATTAGTTAAGTTATTTTATAAGTTAGAATTGCATACGTAAGAAGGATAAACTGACTGAAAACGGAAGGTAAATTCCAACGTGCATTTGTTTATAATGTAGGAAAGAATTGTTTAGGTTAAAACTGGTTGAATTAGGAAAGATATGTTTGATCATCCTTAAGACAGCTTGTCTCAAGACACCTCCAACTCCTTGATATAAATTGATGATAATGATTAGCTGTCTAGCCACGGTTAAGTCGGTTACCCCCATGAACGATGAGTTTCTACTCCGTGTCATGTCTTGATGTTTCTACATAAGTTAGGATACCGTTTTTTTAATCCTAGGGGAGCCGCCCGGTTGTATGGGCACTCGGAACCTTGGGTGGGGGTTTATCCACTCCGGATTTGAATAAGGAATGGGTGCCGTTTTTCACCCTTAGGTGGTCTTGAGACAAGAAGAGTACTGGTCATGGTTATTATGGACAATGTTTTGATTGACAGTACCCTGTCTTAAGTTTAAAGATGTCTGTTTTCTAAAATAATGCTTGCAATGCTGCCTTCAAGAAATTACTGTGATGGAACTTTAAAAGAGACCATTAATTTAAATATTAAAACAATGTATAATAAGATGAATGAATCTTGTGTGAGTGCGGGGTGGTAAGTGGGGATTGACTAAGGTTGTCAATCATGGACGGGTGGACCTGATTAGTCAGGTAACTATCCATTCCCACGCACTAAAACGTTTTAGAAACTTCTCGCTTGGAAGAGGAATCCACCAACGGTTGTGTTCTCACATATGTTAGGGGGAAAAAAGCGTTGGCTAAAGAAACCATAATCTAAATGATGAAGTTATAGGGCCGGAATAAGATTTTATTTTTTTTTGTAGGCCGTTTGAATACATTGTCCCGTTTCCGCTGCGAGAGAGGACTAGGTCTGCTTCTAAGGCTATAGACCCAAGCCATTGTCAATGGTAAAGGTCTATTCCTTGGATTTTTCTTGTTTAGAGACTCCGATTTTTATAAGGCCTAGAGACCTGTTAAGGATCCCATCCCGATCTTGGTGTAGTCGGGGTTGGGGACATTACAGTCCTTCAGTGCTTCTAGTGCTTTTTCATATCTGATTTTGCGTTCTTTGTCTGGTACTTTGCAAAAACTGCATGGTGACTTTGTTTTTTAGTTCCACTGTCGAGTAGCCTATAAATCTGGCTGTGAGGTTTCTTATTACCGGCACAAATATCTCCGTTCGCTAGGTGAAAAAGCCAGTGTAGAAGGCCTCCTCAAAAGCTAGATATTGTGCGAGGGCAGAAACATGCATCGGACATAAAAGCCATAAAGAACTTCCTCTGAGGGCGTCCCACTTAGATCATAGTAGAGGCCTTTGTTTCCTTCCAAAAATGAGAGCCATGGGGCTCCTATCTGCTCAGGATCATTGAAGACTTGTATGCAAGTAAGTAGCATCCTACAATTTTTGTATAGCATTGCGCAGGAGAGATCTGGGAGACTTTTGAAGAATGTCATGGCGCCCGTTAGGGTTTTCACCATGTATTCTTCTGTTGCTTGGCCTTTCTCTGGAGCTGGCAGCCTGGGAAAATTCAGCCATGTTGGCCTAATCTTCTGCAGTGCTTCGTGTGCTTGCCACGTCCTTACTCGCGGTACAGGACAAAATGTTGGATCTTTCTGTATGGCCGCAGATGCTCTTGTGAACAGAATCAAGTATCTTGGATTCTTGTTCAGCCAATTGAGCCTCCACTTAGGGTGGCCTTGATCTGCGCCATCTTCTTGCATATCCTTGTATAATCTTTCCTTTACCTGTAAGAGCTCAACCTTGATGAGAGGGTATGGCAGGGATTGTTGGTGCCATTGAGCATTGATTTGATTGGGAGTGAGCTGTGTGACATTGACAAAGTGTAAAACTCTCAACTCCCAATCCATAGTTTCCTTCCACTGCTCATCTACCTCCAAGGCAATCTTCTCATTCAGTGCATCTTCCTCAGCCTTTGACAGCTAGACCATCGGCACTATGTCTTCCTCTGTAATTTGGATTTGAAAATCTTCTCCCCCACTCGGATCTGTTGTAGACTGCGTCTCAAAGTCAGCAAATGAGACTGAGGGGATTTCCACTTGGGGCGGCTCTGAAGTGCCTGCCTCTTCCTGTATGTCTGGCTTTCCATCTCTAAGGAGTTGGTTTACTCTTTTCAATTCTGCAATCTCTTTAAGGAGCTCCTCCTCTCTTTGGACCCGCATGAGCACCAGGTCTCTGCGTTGTGACTGCTCTAGCTTCAACTCCAGCTCTAAATCTTTGTTTTTCTTTTCAAGTGATTTATACACCTCATCTGTTCCCTTGATCAAGGCCACGATTGGATTTTCTCTTAATTGCCGCAAGAAAGTGACCCGATCATTAATTCTTTGTTCAGAATACTGCAGAGATGCGTTTGCTACATCTAATTGTACTTGAATCTTTTGAGCTGACAGAGAGGTGGTAAGAAGTTCATTTGTCACTTCTGTCAATTGCTCATCTTTCACTTTGCACGCATCAGATAGCTTAGTCAGGAGGTCTCCCAACTCCTCCATTTCCTTCTGTTGGCTGTCCTTGGCTATTTGATGTCGTTTCGCTTCAGTCTTTAGCTCTTGTACTTGATTTTGGAGATCAGTAATCGTAGCCATTCTGTCTTCGAGCTCTCCTTGAAGAGCATCGATGACCATTTCTAATTCTTTGGCTTTAGTACTCCGACGGTTAAAGGCTGCTGAGGGGAGTTTCTCCGTCATGAGCTGCATCTGCTTTGCATACTCGTTCACTTGTAGAATGACTTCATCATTGGACTGCCATTCTTCTTGTCTCTTGCAGGTTGAGATGGGCCCACGGCCTCTTGTGTTGCTTCTTGCTGTGTTGTTATTGCTGGTGTTTCTATAGAGATGGTTGCTTCTTGGCCATCCTGAGGTTTTGAAACCCCGGCAGTTTTTGGCTGAGTGGAAACAAGCTGTGTAGTCTCAACCCTTACAGTTTTTTCAGTTGTACGCCTTCTTGCCTTCTCAATGACAGTTTTTTCATCATGTGTAGTGGTTTGCTCCTTTTCTTTATCTTCTTCTTTATCAGTTTCATCTACCGGCTTGTGAGTCTCCTCGGCTGTTTGTTCTGGTGCTTGTTCAGCTTTGTTTTCTTCATGTTGTTCGGCGTGGTCAGCTTGCTGTGTAGATTCCGTTTGGTGGGTAAACTCAGACTCGTTTTCCTTGTCAGCCTCGGCTTCTTCAGTGGTTTCTTGGCCTGGCGGTGATGATGGTGGAGTGGGCATGGGTTGGTCCTGTTGTTCCGGCGGTGGTGAAGTGGGTCGGGGAGATGCCTGGCCTTGCTCTTGAGTTGCTGCCTCCTCAGCTTTCTTGGCCGCTTCTTCCGCTTCTTTCAGCTTCAAAGCCTCTACCTCTTGGTAGATTCTTTCTAAATGATCCTTGGGATCCTCGACCTCTTTCCTTGAATGATGTTTCGTTCGAAGTCCCTTCAAGACGGTGGGTACCCACTTTTCTAGGTCTTTTCCCTG
The DNA here is from genome assembly GCF_014529385.1 of Adiantum capillus-veneris. NCBI lineage: Eukaryota > Viridiplantae > Streptophyta > Polypodiopsida > Polypodiales > Pteridaceae > Adiantum > Adiantum capillus-veneris. The sequence goes on along the minus strand of NC_140959.1, from coordinate 82,081,399 downwards.
CAATTGCCTAGTGCGCTGATACGCCTGTTTTTCTCTTTCAAATCTCGCTTGCTTTTGAGCTGGCTCTTCTTGGTGGGCAGTCACAGCTTTTCGCTTCATTTCTTCCCTCCTAGCTATTTTTTCTCTGTTGTCAGAGCTTTCACTCCTATGCTGCTTGGATGAACTGTCATCGGATTCATCACCTGATTTAAATGATCGCTTACCAGATCTTGTAGATCTTGGAGAGGGTGGATCTGCCAAGATCCATGTGTTCTGATCCGGGGTATGTTACCATATACATGTGGTAGTGATGTGTGTGAACACACTAGGACCGCCGGGGCATTTTTTCCCTCTTTAGGAGGTTTTTTCCCCCGTGCATTGTATATACGCCCATCACTCTAGGGCTATCTATCTTTCCATTGCACACTAAGTAACACACTCTCTATTGTGTGCCTTGAGCTTCCTTCGTCTTCTTCAAGCTGTGTGTGTTTCTCTGCAACCCTAATTCCAACAATTGGTATCAGAGCAGGTCACGTCTTCCCGGGCTTAGTCGCCAGCTGCTCCAGCACACGCCTGCTCACTTTCTCCGATTTCAGTGAGCTTTGGCGAGCGTTCGCTCGGTCTGCTCAGAATTTTGATTTGGGCTCATTTCGGCCTCCGTTTCCACTACGGGCAGTACTGCACAGGCTATTTCGTCATTTTGTGCAAATTCTCTGTCAGTGCCGTTTTCTGCATAACAGGTGCCTTATAGTCTTCTACGGTTTGTGCTATATAGCACAAGTTGTTCCCGCTCCATTTCTCCTATTTTCGGGCAGTTTTCACATCAGGTGCAGCATTTACCATGGCTGACAACAACAACACAGATGTGTTCAAGATGTTTGCTGCTGAGGACAGGTTGGATGGGGACAACTACCCTATGTGGGCTTATATGATGCAACATGTTCTTGTGTCAAAAGGTGTCTGGAACATTGTGCAGGGCATTGATGTACGTCCTGGTTCTGAAGATGTAGGCGATGTTGAGGATGTTGCAGGTCTTGCTGCAAGGATTGCAGCTGTTAGAGTTGTTTTGCCTACAGCAGAACAAGCTCGTTGGGATGTTAAGGATGCGCAGGCTCATGCATTGATTGCGTTGTCTGTGAAGCGCACCATTATTCCTCACATCCGTTCAGCAAAATCTGCAAAACAGGCTTGGGATATTCTAGCAGGTCTTTATGCAAGCCGCAATGAGGCTAAAATTGCTTTGCTGCGTAAAGAGCTAGAGTCGAAGATTATGCATGAGGAAGATGATATGGACACTTTCCTTGCTAGTGTCAAGGATATCAATGAGCAACTCATTTCTGCAGGTGAAGTCATTTCTGATAGTTCCCTTGTGCAGACTGTTCTTGATGCCTTACCAGATTCCTACCAGACTTTTGCTAGTACTTGGAGACTGATGACCCAAGGAAATCCTGAAGTTGTCAAGTTTGATGCATTATGCACATTGCTGTTGCAAGAGTCACTTTCTAGAAAAAACAGGACTAGGCAGCGTGCAGTTGAACAGGCTTTTATTGCTTCTCAAAGAAAGGGTGGTAACAGTAATGCAGCCACTTCTTATGGTTCTGCTACGAGTGGCAAAATTTCTGTTCCTAATGCTTCTGCTGGCAGCACTTCGTCTGGCAATTCTGGTGATAAGGGCAAAAAGAAGATGCGTTGCCATTATTGTAAAGCCAATGATCACTTGATCAAGTCGTGTCCTAAGTTGAAGGCCAAAGAGGCTAAGAAGAAAGAGGGTGGTTCCACTGCAAATGCTGGTTCCACTACAAATGCAGCCATTGTTGAGTCTTCTGTGAAAGGAGATTGTGATGCTGATGTTGATGCAGAATGGGCTTTTAGCGCAGAGTGCACTTACAATCCTGCTGTCCATGATGCATGCTTGTCAGTTGCTGCAGATTCACATGTGTGGTATTTCGACAGTGGTGCTACAAAGCACATTACCTCACATCGTGAATTGTTTACCTCTCTCGAGTCTGTCCCTCATGGGAATTCAGTCACTTGTGCCAACAACGCCTCTTATCCAGTTCAGGGAGTTGGAAAGATTGTGCTCACTGCTGCTAATGGCAGTTCCTTCACACTTGTTGATGCACTTTATGTACCTGGGATCAAGAAGAATCTCTTGTCTGTATCCGCACTTGCTAGACTTGGATTTGTAGTCAAATTTGTGGATGACAGATGTACAGTTCATGATCTCAGTTTTGGTGATGAAATTGTTGCATCTGGGCTTTTGTGCCGTGGGCTGTATAAGCTCACTTTGTATGACAAGTGTGGACAAAATTTTGCAAATGCTGTTGCAGATTCAAGGGCTATTTCAGATGCAAAACTTTGGCATGCACGTTTTGGTCATCTGAATTTTGCCAGTTTGCTGCGTTTGCAGAAATCTGATATGGTTGCTTCTTTGCCGCCTCTTGAAGCACCTATCAAACATGTTTGTGAAGGCTGTATTCTGGGTAAAATGCAGCGTTCTAAGCTTCCAAAGGATGGTTCAGTTAGGGCCACATGCAGGTTGCAGCTTGTGCATAGTGACGTTTGTGGGCCCATGCAAACTCCGTCCTTGGGCAATTACCTGTACTTCGTGACTTTCATTGATGATTACTCCAGGCATGCGTGGGTATTTCCGCTTAAAGCGAAGTCCGAAGTTTTTATGTGCTTCAAACAATTTTTGGCTATGGCTGAAAATGTCTCAAAATGTACTATGGGCACCCTCCGTTCCGATCGAGGGGGGGAGTATATGTCTCATGAATTTAATGCATTTCTGGCTAGTCGTGGGATAAAACACCAATGTACAGTGCCTTATACACCTCAGCAAAATGGTGTTGCTGAGAGGAAAAACAGGTCACTAACGGAAATGGCACGATGTATGGTCAAAAGTCAAGCTTTGCCGCATTCTTTTTGGCTTGAGGCCATCATGTGTGCCACTTATGTACTTAACAGGTGTCCTACGAAAGCTTTGCAGTCTATTACTCCATATGAAGCATGGCATGATAGAAAACCTTCTATTGAGCACATGCGTGTTTTTGGCTGTTTGGCATATGCTTTGGTGCCACAAGTGCAGCGCAGAAAATTGGATGATAAGGCTGTCAAATGTATTTTTGTTGGTTATAGTGCTGAAAGCAAAGGTTACAGGTTGTATCATCCGCAAACAAAACGTATTTTGGTTTCACGGGATGTAGTGTTTGTGGAAGATTCTGTTCAACCCTTGCTGTCATGTACTAGAGACAGTAATGTAAGCTCACAGGACATTTATGACACTTTGTTGCCTCTTTTCAGTGGTGGAAATACGAATGTAAGTTCCAATGAGGCAAATGTACAGCCTATGGGGGTTTCTGAAAATGTTTTAGAACAGCCTATTACTGATGCAGATGTACATGATGTACTTGATGAGGAAAGGGCTGAAAATGAGCAGGCTAGAGGTATGCCAAAATGGCTGGTGCACACTTTGCGTGACAGTAAATTGGATGCACCTTTATCTAGTTGTACTCGTTCAGGCTCTCGCCATGCATCTTATGCATCAGATTGTTATGCTTTGGCTGTGTCTAGTTTACATGATGTTGAGGAGCCTCTGTCTTTTGATGAAGCACAGAATTCAGAAAATTGGATTGCTGCCATGAAATCAGAATATGATGCACTTATAGAGAATGACACATGGACTTTATATGATTTGCCTCCTGGCAAAAAGGCCATTGGTACGAAGTGGGTTTACAAGTTGAAACGCAAGCCGGATGGTGAGATCGATCGCCATAAGGCTCGACTTGTTGCAAAGGGTTATGCACAACAAAAAGGCATAGATTATGAAGAGACTTTTGCTCCCACTTGTCGTATGACTACTGTGCGTTTTCTATGTGCATTGGCAGCTCATTTTGGTTGGGATGTACATCAATCAGACATTGTTACTGCTTTCTTGAATGGTGACATATTTGAGGAAGTTTATGTAACGCAGCCTCGCGGTTTTGTCATAAAAGGACAAGAGGACAAAGTGTGCAAATGTAAGAAGGCTTTGTATGGGTTGACGCAATCTCCTCGTGCTTGGTATGAGAAAGCTGACACTCATTTGGTTAAACGAGGCTTTCGTAACAGTCCAACAGAAAGCACATTGTATGTAAAGCGTGAGGATGATGTATTTCTCATTGTGGTTCTTTATGTTGATGATTTGCTGATCACTGGACCAAATGAGAGACATATTGCTGAATTTAAGGCTGATTTGAATGCTACTTTCAAGATGAAAGATTTGGGGCTGTTGCATCATTACTTGGGTATACAGTTTAAGCAGTGTGATGGTGGTATTGCCTTGTGTCAGAAAAGTTACATAGAGACATTGCTATGTAAGTTTGGACTTGAGGATTGCAAACCTATTGCCACTCCCATGGAAACAGGTTTGAAGTTGAGTCTACATGATGCTGGTGATCCTGCTGATGTCACTCTTTACCAAACTGCTGTTGGCTGCCTCATTTATGTATGCAACACGAGGCCAGATATTCAGTTTGCAGTCTCGCAGGTCAGCAGATTTATGCATAGCCCAGGGTCTAAGCATTGGCAGGCTGTCAAGAGGATTTTCCGCTACCTTAGTGGCACTTTACATCTTGGCTTGTTTTATCCCAAGGGGGGATCATTGCCGCCATACTTACATGCTTTTTCGGACTCAGATTGGGCTGGTTGTTTTGACACGCGAGTGTCCACAAGTGGTTTTTGTTTCATGCTTGGCAGTTCATGTATATCATGGTTGAGCAAGAAGCAACCTACTGTGGCCACTTTGAGTTGTGAGGCTGAGTACAGGGCAGTCTTCACAGCTACGGTTGAGTGTGTATGGCTCAGACGCCTTATGGCTGACTTGGGTGTTGGACAGGACACTGCCAACACTATCTACACTGACAGTCAGAGCGCATTGGCAGTTGCGAGGAACCCAGTTTTTCATGCTCGCACAAAGCACATTGAGGTGCATTACCACTATGTCAGGGAGAGGCTCTCAGCAGGAGAGATCAGCTTGGCTTATGTGCCAACACAGGACAACCTTGCAGATCTTTTCACAAAGGCATTGTCTCGTGAGAAGCTTGAAGCTTTCCGCAAAGCTTTGGGCTTACTCCCCTTTGTGGACTGATCCTGTCCTCAGGGCATGGCACTTCCCTTTACTCATGTGCCAGCTCTCGTTCACCGCATCACTCCAAGGGGGATTTGTTACCATATACATGTGGTAGTGATGTGTGTGAACACACTAGGACCGCCGGGGCATTTTTTCCCTCTTTAGGAGGTTTTTTCCCCCGTGCATTGTATATACGCCCATCACTCTAGGGCTATCTATCTTTCCATTGCACACTAAGTAACACACTCTCTATTGTGTGCCTTGAGCTTCCTTCGTCTTCTTCAAGCTGTGTGTGTTTCTCTGCAACCCTAATTCCAACAGGGTAGGCGGTAGGTTGTCGGCCATGCCAATGGCATGATAGGCTATTCTCGTCAAGACTTCAGGTGCACCCAAGTAGGTTATCTTTCCCTCCTTCTTGGTGGCCTTCAATGTTGTTAACACATATTGCGCGTGGTCCACAGGTTGTCTGGTGGTTGACTTCAGAACTTGTGTAAAAGTTGTGGCCACGGCATGATTTGGTGTCGTGTACCTTGGTGGCCTTTTCGTCAGGAAATGGAAATGTTGATGGTACAGACGGGCTGGCTCTTCCACCTGCTTGTGGATGAGATCAGCAAATGTAGCCGCAGTTGTTTCCTTTGTAAACGTGCCCGCTATTTTCCTATCTCTTGCCCGCATGGTCATCCCTTCAGTGGGAAATATGAGTTCCTCTGCCACTATTTCCTTTGTAATCACAACCTCTACCTTATTTCCTTGGTTGTCTGAGCGTTGGGCAGTTCCGTATTCCTTGATGGTGTATAGAAGCTCGTAAGCTTTCTGAAAGTCTACTCCGTAGGGCTCTTGTTCATAGAAGTGTCGAAGTCCCAACCTGCGGTTAGCCTCTTTGGTTTCTGGCTTTGCTGCGACATCATAAACCTCTTTGGTCAAGAGCTGCAACTTCACCGGATGCCCTTCTTCACTCTTGAATCTGCCCGTGAAGACCGTGGTGTGGTGTTCTTCTAACTGCTCTTTAGAAAAATAAGATGCCTTTACTGACTCGGGGTCCACTTGATACGGGGGCAGTTCTTGCAGTTTCTCCTTTTGGTTTAACTTCTTCTTGGCCTTCTCCGCGGCTTGCATTGCTGCTGTTGAATAGAGTGCAAAGTTAGCGGAGTTGTCAGATTTTTCTCCAGAATGTCCTTTTAAACTGAAATGCTGATAATCTGGTCCAAATTGATTCAAATCAATTTTTGAACAAGCAAAGATGCATAAAATCATGCAAGAAACAAAACTGTATGGTCAAAACAAAAATTTGCAACCAAAGTAAATAATCGCGATTATTTATAGCTAGGAAAATTTTCAACTTTTTTGCAATTTTGGCTTTATAGGCTTGAAGTATGTGCCAATGAAATTTGGGCTCATTTGGATGTACAGGGTGAAAATGGTAGGTCAGATTTTGGGTTTAGGTCTCTGAAACAGTAGATATAAAGAAAATTTGAGATTTTGAAATCCAAATTGACTCAAAATTGGCTAGTGGGCTTATCACATCATGTGCTTTGGATGTATGATGACAAATTTTTAAAATTGCCCCATTTTGGCCAAAAAGTAAATAATCGCGATTATTAACTTTTCTTCCAAAATTGACATTTTTTGACATAGACTGGTTCTAAGCATGGTATAGAGCTTGGGTATGAATTATGAGGTGATTTGGATCAAGAAAAGTTGTTCATAACCCAAATTTTGGCTTTCACAGGCTTCTTTGCGTTTTTTGGCAATTTTGCAAGTAAAGGGTGGTCATTTTAGCTCATACTTGATTTTTGGCATGTAATAGGTGTGTACACATGATAGGTGAGGTGAATTGATAATTTCCATGCAAAAATGTTACAAAAGTAAATAATCGCGATTATTTACGATAGTGACAAAAACTTTGCATTTCTCATAAATTTTTACCTAAACATGTTTCATACACCTAATACAAGTCCTAAATTGAATTTGGTCAAGTTTGGTCATGCCGGCACCACTTTGTGCTCTGCCGACTCTAAATGCACCATTTTTTGTGATTACTCTGTCTGTTAGGTTGGTCGGTCAACTTTGAGGCTTTAGACTTGTCTGTAACCTCGTGGTGAAGCTACATGTCCAATTTTGGCTTATTTGGAGTCAGATTGGCCTCGTATGTCGAATTTGACGCTTTGTAACCTTCGAGCCATTTTCTGCTTTTCAAGGGCTTTACTTGATGGATTTCTTCAAACCAATCATATACATTGTATATGAGCCTCATTAGCAAGCCATCTGTGGGGTCAGGTCGGAATTCTAGCCTTTCCCAAAAAACCCAAATTCTCTACTGAGGACCCCCTTGACCCCAATCGAATGATCATGTGATGGTATGGAATGGTTCTATTATGTTAGGGAATGCTAAGGTTCAAATCCCATCCGATTTGGTCAAGCTAGCAGGCCACTATGGTCACTTTTAAGTCGTAGGTCTTCGTGCACTGCTCGGCTTCTAGGGTTTTTTCTAGGGCTTTAGACTAGCCATCGGTCGTACAAAATGGATCATTGATTAGTAAAGAACTTACCCCTCATGTCTCGTGTGAAACGGCGTTGAAAAAAGTCAACTGTGGGCTTCGGAAAGGACGAGTGAAAAAAGCCGAAATGCTCTCTCTGCAAAGCTCCAAGTGGAAATGAGGTGGTTTTAGCTTAGGCTGGATATCTATATCTGGGCTTCCCGAACCAATATTCCCCAGATTCCCCCATTAGTCCTATTAGGCCATGAAATCTATGTTAGGCTCAAAAATTTCCAAAATCGGATTCCTGTTGCTCATTCTGCAAGAATTTTGCAAAAGTAGGCTTGGCCGCCTAATTTGGCCTTCCCGCTTCCATCTTCTGATTTCATTGAAAATTTTTGTGCTTGTCCGCCTTGTCTTTCTGATCACCATCGTGTCTTTCATTTTTCCATCTAAGCTTCCCTGCTATTTATTATTAATTTTTGACCTTTTTATTTTAAAAAATCAAAGAAAATAGAAAAATGCTCTAAAAAAGCAAAGTGAAAATCCAATAATCAAGAAAATACCTTGAAAAACATAGTTTTATTGTTTTTTGTTGGATTCCTCCATTTTTAAGCCTTCTTTTCAACAAACATGATGAAAAATACACAAAAAGAACTATTTTTTATTATTTTCTGGTAGTATATACACTATATACTCATCGGGAAGATATTATCAGTGAATTTTCCCTTGTTGATGAATTATAAGGGAATTATTAGGTAGTTTTGCAAAAAATCACACGTTAACATGAAACTTTTTCCTCCCTCTTCAAACATTGCCCTTAATTACTTAGTATTTAGTAGTACCCTTCCACCCCTTCTAGATGGCGTTCTCCGGAACGACTGCGTGCATGGGTCGAATAATTGTGTCTAAGCATAGCCTTGATTGGCTCTACCATGATACGAAGATCAATGCAATTCAACTCAATATGTTGTGCAAGAGCTGGGTCTTGAGTAATTAAATCAAGGGTTTCCGATGTCGAGGTTTGTTGTTGATGTCTTCCAAAGAGAAAATCTTGTAGCCTTTGTGCTCTCTGTTTGATAGTACCATCAGGGTGTTTAAGCACACTGATTGCTTGAGCTGTGGGGAGCACTTTAGACGGTTGTCGAGCTTTTTCTCGCCATTGGTAGCTCGGTCTGCTTGGTGCATGGTTCTTGAGAGTCTGTTGAGACTTAACTCGCCACTGTTTTATTGGTTTCACGTTGTGTAGAGAAGATAAGTTCTCCTTTTTATTTCAAACTTTTTTCATGTTAGGTTCCTTATTCATAGATGCTCGATTCTGTGCTTGAATCCTTGGAACCATCTTCTATTTCTCTGGTGAAATTTTAGGCACCCAGATCTGATTTGATTTATCCACAAGTTGTGCCTTTGGTACCCAACTTTTCCTGACTCCTTGCATGCTACTTGTAGCATTTGTTTGTCGAGGGGATGGAGAAGATGTACTTTGTGGATTGGTACTCTGATTGCATCTTTTCCATTCCTCTTTGCTAGGTGCAATAGGAACAATGAGTTGCCCTCCCTTAAGTGATGGGTGAAAGCGTGGTTTGGTGGTACAAGAAAGGACCTATTTTACTTCTACCAATGAAAAAGTGGGGACTGGTAAAATTTTTGTAGTTTAGGTTAAAACTTTTCGGACCTTGTATTTTTAGATTCTCCTTTTGAAGATCTATCCACTGATACACAGTATGATAGATAGTTTTTCATGTGACATGTAGAAATTGTAGCTCAAAGATTTGTCAAAGGTGTTGTCAAGGACAGTCCTTTTTGTACCACCAAAGCATGCTTTTAGCCTGATAGCTTTAGCTGATTTGTATCCCAATCTGGTACTGCTTTGTATGTACGCATCCAAGGAATGCCAAGAATCATCGTCTCATTCATGTATTCATTTGGCAAGCATACAAACTAATGCGGACATGAGCATCCATGTACTACCACGTTCAAGTTGGCTACTCCCAATGTTGGAGTTGGGTTCTTGTTGCATCCTTTGATTGTCGTTAATCCTGCGGTCAATGCTTGACTTGTTGCTTTCTTATATGTGGAATAACTGATTGCATTCACTCTAGCTCTTGTGTCTACCAAAGCATTGGTGCTATGATTGTTGAGTTGTACTTTGATGCGGAGATCCATTCCATCTAACCAGTCTCATCTGTTGAAACTGCGTCTTTAGGTAATTCCCATTATCGATCATCTAGTTCCAAAGTGTTGATGGGAATCGGTATCTGTTGATTCTTGAGAGCAGCTTTACGCTTGAGTACCCGAAGTCTAGCTTCCTCTTGGGCTTCATGAATAACTTGCTATCGCTTCATCTTCCTTTGTTTGGCTGCATGCATTCTCTCTAGCAATTCATTCGTTAGTGGACAAATTGTATTTCTTTAAACGACATCCACTAATCCAATTAGCCATTGGTTCACCATCTATGGTTGACAATTTTACTGCTCCACTTGGGGATACATCTTCAATGATAAATGGTCCATTTCCCTTTTTTTTAAACTTGGGAATGTGTTGCTTAACACTAGAATGGTAACAGGACACTTTTATGTCCTTGGACACTTTTATGTCCTTGGACACTTTTGTGTCCTGTTAAGTGACCATTTTGCTTGAATTATTTGAAGAGTATGAAAATGAATTTCTAGGTGCTATATATCCACACAGTTGCCTTATGAGCTGAAAAAAACTTAGCATTTTTTTTTGAGTAATGATGTCACCACTAACCTTACTCTTGCACAACATTTTTGAACCTAAACTGTGTGAAAAAACAGGTCCTGTTTTTGGATTTTTTTTCAATTTTTGGCAGCTATACCCCTCTAAACTTCATGTTTGTGAGGTTTAGATGGCTAGAGGTTAGGCCTTCATAGTTCTCAACATGTTTTGATGCTTGTAGGGAGATCTAAGTGTTAAAATTGAAAGTTATGACCAATTTACAAGAATTGCATAATCCTGTTTTTTTGGGCAAAACTAGCACTTTTATGATTTTTTTGGTGGCTTTCTTGATATCCGAATTCAATTTTGATTGTGTAAGTGTAATGTATAACATAAAGCTAATCTTCCTTGAGTTTTGGGGGACCTAATATGCTATATAGCATAGTATATGATGATGGTTGAGTTTTTTGATTGCTGAAGAATACCATACATTTTAGAGTAGCAAGTATAACTTTCTCAATATTGCTAGTTTCTTAGGCCAATTGTGTGTATTTTGTAGGTAGTGACCATATCTAATCATAGACTACAAACTTGGCTAGATATTGAGTAGTTTCTATGGGTTTCTAGAGGTCATAATGCTAAACCCAGTTTTTTCATGTTTGCTGTATTTAGCACTTTATCATTGCCCCCAAGGTTCCAATTGTAAGAGATCCATTATCCTTTTGACATGCTCCATGGCTCCTTTTGAATCCAGAGGCCCAAAGGGAACTAAGAAAACATGTATATAGTATCTGTATTGAGCGTGACTATAGAAACTTTGATGATAGGTCCGTAGAATGGCAAAAATGCAACTTTTTTGTACCTATTTTTTTGCCCAACAAAAAATTAGTGAGGTAAAAGCAACCATATGTTTTGGTCACCAACCCATTGAAGTTAACGGGGCATTTTATCTCATGTCCTACAAAAATCTCCACTCTTATTTATATGCAATCAACCGTAAGAAATTGCTGTTTTGGGCAAAATGCACTGGTCCATCAACTTTGGAGGCTTGTAGTGACCAAGGGATGAGAAAAATTACAAGTTTCTCATTTTTTTCCATATGTAGTAGTTATTGAACTATAAGCTCATGAAAGGATTTTTCAAAATGAGTGGATCTACTATGGTTTTGGAATTTTTTCCCAAAATCCTGAAAGGACACTTTTATGTCCTGTTAGGTTACCATTCTAGTGTTAAGGGAATAGACTAGAACTAAGTCCCCTTTCTTGAAAATTTTGGTGATTAACACTAGGTTGGTAATGGGACACTTTTATGTCCTGTGAAGTGACCATTTTCCTTGAATTATGTCAAGAGCTTCAAAATGGATTTTGAGGTGCTATCTGTCTAGAAAGTTGTCTCATGAGCTGAAAAAAACTCGACATTTTTTTGGAATATCAATTCCATCTTTAACCTTGTCCTTGGACAACATTTCACAACCTAAATTGTGTGAAAAAACGGGTCCTGTTTTTGGCTTTTTTCAACTTTTTGCAACTATACCACTCTAGAATTCATGTTTGTGAGGTCTATAATGCTGGAGAACTATCTTTAGTAGCCCTCAACATGTCCTGATGCTTCTAGGGAGAAATAAATGTTAAAGTTGTAGGTTATGACCAAATTACAAAAATTGTCAAATCCTGTTTTTTAGCCAATTTTAGCTCTTCTATGATTTTTTTGGTGGCTTTCATGATATCCAAATGCAGTTTTGATTTTCCATGTCGCATATTGTAACATAAAGCTAATATTCCTTGAGTTTTGGGGCACCTAATACCCTATTTTGCATAGTAGACAACGATGGTTGATTTTTTCAATTATAGAAGAAAACGAAACACTCTAGTATATCAAGTATAGCTTTTTCAATATTGTTAGTTTCTTGTGACAACTACATGCATTTTGTAGGTAGTAACCATATCTAGTCATAAGGATTAAATTTGGCTAGATATTGAATAGTTTCTATGGGATTCTACAACTCATAATGTTGAACCCAGTTTTTTCATGTTTGCTGTATTTAGCACTTCATCTTTGTCCCCAAGATTCGCCTTGGTAAGAGATGTATTATTCTTTTGACATGATCCATGGATCCTTATGAACCTAAAGGACAATAGGAACTAAGAAAACATGCATATATTATTTTTATTGAGCGTGGCTATAGAAACTTTGATGATAGATTTGCAGAATGGTAAACATTCAACTTTTTTGTACCTATTTATTTTGGCAAAACAAAAAATAGTGAGTGAGAAGCAATCATATGTTCTGATCACCAACCCATTGAAGTTAACTAGGGAATTTATCTCAAGTCCTACAAAAATCCCTAATCTTATTTTTATGCAGCAAAACGTAAGAAATGACTGTTTTGATGAAAATGTAATGGTCCATCAACTTTGGAGGCTTGGTGTGACCAAAACATGAGAAATTTTACAAGTTTCTTATTTTTTCCATGTGTAGTAGGCCTTGAACTATAACCTCATGAAATGACACTTTTATGGTTTTGGAGGTTTTTTTCAAAACCCTGAAAGGACACTTTTATGTCCTGTTAGGTTACCAACCTAGTGTTAAGTGGGAATCAAAAAACTGTTTTTGTGCATAGATATGAGCTACAACAGTTAGCCTTTGCTCGTCTAGCTTTTCCAAATCTTCAAGTCTTTCTGACAATTCATGTCCAATCCACTCAAGAGTTTGTGCTACCCTTAAGGTCGGCAATAGAAATTCTAGTAGTATGGCATCAAGACCATAAACAAGGTTAAAGGGTGTAGCATTTAAAGCCGAAGCCCATAGAGCAGCATGGAGATTCATTTCCCAATCTATCCTTCTTGAACTAACCACTTTGGTCAGTACTGAGCTAAGAATTTTATTCGTATGCTCAGTTTGTCTGTTTGCTTGTGGGTGATAGGGAGCTGATTTGTTATGGATAACCATAAACTCATTAAGCAAATACTCTATTACCTCGTTGAGGAAATGAGTTCCCCGATCACTGACAATCTCTATTGGCATTCCATACCTTACAAATACATACTCATATAAGAATGCAGCAGTGGTTCTGGCATCATTCCTTTGGGTTGCTTTAGCCTCGGCCCACTTGGTCAAATAGTCCGTAGCTACAATGATATATTGAGCTTGGGTTCTATAAGCAGGTGGCTGTATTGGTCCAACAAAATCTATAACCCATTTTGTGAAGGTTGTAACCCCCATCATTGGTCTTAAGGGCATGCTGTCTACTCGTGTTGCCATTTGCTCGTTGACAAGCATTACACCTTCGAACATATTCTTTGGCATCTGCAAAAAGTGTTGGCCACCATATGCCTGCCATCAAGATTGCTCTTGCGGTGGTCTCACTAGAAAAGTGACCTCCAGCTAATCCAGCATGTGCTTGTTCTATAATCAGAATATACTCGTTTTCATTTGCACAAAGACACAAATGTTGATCTTTACCTCTCCGATACAATTGGTTTCCAATGAGAGCATAGTCTCTTACTTCCGTTTCAATTGCTCTTTGACGGCATTTACTCATATCCTCAGGAAATGTTCGGTTTGATAAGTAAGTAACCAAATAGTTACTCCACATGGGACGAAGTTGACTCGACTAGTACATAGAGGCTACAAGAGGTTGTCAATCTCTTGGAAAACAACTAACAACTCGCATCTAACTCAGGCTACACTCAAGTGACTGAAACCACCAAAAGTGAATCGCTCATCGGCAAGCAAATCACATCCGTTATAGCATCAAATGACATCCAAATGTAGCGAAACTTCTAGGACAAGTTTATAAGACCTAAGCACACATGCCTATGACCTCAAACCCCACTTTAGGTCAAGTTCCAAAATCGTGATTATTAACAACAGTGGATTTTTGACCTAGTCGTTTTCGACCCAAAATGCATCTAAATGCTTAGTAATGATGCCCCAATACCCTGCCTATGCTTAGTTTTCGATTTAAAAGTGTAAATTCCTAGTTATGATGAAATTAGGCCGTGGGCCGGCGATGCCAAAAGCTACGAAATACTGTGAACTGCTTACGTCAATGCGTAGAGCTCTTACCTGCGGCTGCAATGCAACAAACGCATTCGCAATGTGACAACCAGAGAGGGAATAGGAAGCGCGAGAAGGAGAGAAGTGAGCGCCATTAGTTCACACAGTGTAATACTTATCCGAAAACTTCTATAAAACTTATAAAATTGGCTTTTATACCTTAGCCAAGGTTTTTGGGTGGTTAAAAGTAATAATCTGGAATTCTACCAAAGTTGGGAATTGAATGGCTGATACAATCTGGAAGCTTGTAGTCCTGGCTCATTAATTACAAGGTTTATCAAGAAAACAAGAGTTATAATATTTTCGATTTTTCAAAATAATAATTGTTTTTACAAGGAGAACTCCGAAAAATGGTGTATGTATTAGCTTGCTGCTAACAAGAGGTAGAGAAAGAGAGGGAGGGGGAAAGAGGGGGAGAAAGAGAGTGTAGCAATAGGTAGTTAGATTAGATCTTAGGTTCATTCTTCTCTACCTAAGAAGAGATGCACTCCTTTAATTTATGAAAGGTTGGAGTTGTTCATTGCAATAGAGTAAGTGGGACTGGGATTTATTATCTTGGTTGACATGTTTGTTTACAAGGTTTGGGGGACACGATCGAGGACTATGGTATTAATAATAGAGTCTTTTTAGGCTTGCCTACGATCTAACCATTATTGAGCTATTAGCAAGCTCGATAGCACTATTAAACCCACTCCACTACTCTTTGCAATAAACAATATTCTAAACAACGGGTGTAGTTACTTGAAGGCTGAGAGAAGTAGTAATCAAAACTTTAGTCTCTGTCTATCTCTACCCTCTCTGTACGTATGTTTAGGTGCAAAGAGAGGATTGGATGTACGCATGTAGCAGTATGCAGATTAGATATAGCGTTAGGTTCTGATAATTATCAACCTATAATGCAGATGTGAGGCGAGAGACCACCTGGTGGAGAGCAGCCCCATAGCATTTGTATTTTGGTTGGTTCACGTCGCAGATGGGCTCCCATCCAAGGTGGACATCGTCTCTAGTGAACTTGAAACCTGAGGCGGTAAGTCCAAACAAAGACATTAAGCTCATATGTAGCTAGTTTTTCGTGAGCATGAGTGTAGGTTTGTCTTTGATATTTGCACAAATGGCCCTCCTACACATTCAAAGGTGCCGGTCCATCTACCGAGGTTCCTCCACCAGTGGTAGACCCAGACCTCCAGCAGTCACTCTCTTTATGAGATGAGTACCTCCGTTTGACAGAGGGATTGTTTGTCCGTTACACTCTGTAGTAGCTTGCAGCCTACCGCCTTCTCAATAGTAGACACCATGGGGAGCCAGGGAGGGACTCCCTATGCCCAAAGACTTGCACCAATGGTATCTCCTTCTATTGTCCCATCTTACCAACCTACTCCTCATCACTTGTACGGTCCCACTCCCAAAAATCATCTTCTTTTGGCAGCACGCGTCGACATCCGTCTGAGGGGAGCGAGCGCTAACAGAGGCAAACCAATAGGGATCCTATGGCTTTTCTTGTTTTGGTATTCGGAGGGGGGGATAGAGTCCCCAGCTTTAGAGCATGCCGCTCCCCAGACGCAGAGGATGAGGATACTAATTCACCCATTCTAGACACGCATGGGTGTTACTATATAGTAAAATATGGCAGCGAAGTGGACTTTGGGACATCATAGGACAGGGTATTGTGATGCCATCTTCAAATTCTTATACACTCAACGTGTAAGAATTGTTTTGTAAAATTTAGAGATTAGCAGCCCGATCATGCACGCTATATCCAGGACGCGTTGCATGCTCGATTCCAAAACAACTCCAATGAGTAATTTTTGTCACAATGTGGCTGGAGGGCTACATTAAAACATTTTTATATAACAAACAATCCAATGTATGTGCTGCAACGGCCAACCAGGTGAGAGATCTAGACAAGAGCTTTCACGGAGGCAACATGGTAGATGCGGAGTGGGAGTAGGCCTTGTAAGAAAAGGGCGAACAAGCTGCAACGGGCTCTTTCTATAGACAACAATGCGAAGCTCGGGCCAGACAAACTCCCACACACTATGGTTCGAAATGCCAAGCAACATGGAAGGACAAATATGTAGGTTTCATTGAATTATGTAAATCGATTCAAAAAAGGCCTTTAGTTAATTAATCGCTTTTGTTATTGTTAACTTTCAAAAATATCACTCTAAGACGACCAACGAGAGAGATGGTCAAGTTTTGGGAGAGACACACATAATTCAAAACTTGGTGATGGTTGTTAGAGAACCGTCACATCTCGAGAGAGAAATTTGACTCAACGGCGGCTAGATCTCTATACGCGTTAAGTCTTAGCAAATCATATTAGTTTAATTGTTTACAGTTGTAATTTGTTTAATTTGGTTTTTGTTCATGTAGAGAGTCAAGGAGATCAAATGTACATGCTTGTGGACGAGGAGGAGGAGGAGGAGGAGGACTTGGAAAGATAGAAATTTATTTGTAGTCCTCTCTTAAGTGCCAATGTGGCACAAGAAAAACTTTATGAGCATATGCATATACACACTGAACTAAAATGGCATCTTATTTGTAACTTTTTTAAATAGTTAGTCCCTTGGGCTATAAGTTGTAAACGTAAGTTATATTCAAACTTTATTTTTTATTTTTTGTTTACACTTCAAAAATAATTGATGTTTTTTATATGTTTTATGTAGGTCAAAAATAAAGGTTCTCATTTGAGCCACCCAATTTATGAGCACCTTTATTTTGAATAGCCGTTTAGCGATAATAGACGTGGTAATAGTCCTGGATATATTTTTGCGTCTATTATCGCGCATATTGGTAACAAACCATTATCGTGGACATTACCGTATCTATTATTGCAAACAAATTTTTTTATTTCTCTCCTTTTCTAATTGTTATTCTGCGGTAATAGTAGCCATTCACATCTTTTCCTCTCATAGTGTATGGAGGTAACAAGAGCTTGTGATACTCTCAAAAAACACTATCATGTGTAGTACAACCGAATGCTCTAACTCAAACAATCATCGCATCCTCAAAAACTAATCTATGCTCACTAGAAAATCTCAAGAGTTTCAACTCGCATACGACGCCCGCTTTTGATAAATGTTAGGGTAACCCCAACTTGTGTCACTATATGGGAAAGCCCTCTAGCCACCTAGGAAAATAAATGATGATATGGTCCAATAGCAAGAGGATGCAACCTCTTTGAGCCAATAAATGTAAAGCGCTATGCCTACTTAAGAGGCTATTTTCTAATGAGTCATTGCACTTTGAGCATTATCACGTGTCTATACTCTCTCTCTCTCTCTCTCTCTCTCTCTCTATATATATATATATATATATATATATATATATATATATATATATATATATATATATGCTCTTTCATTTGGCATAGCCTAACCATGACCTCCATATCTCTAACCCTAACCTTAACACCATGGTTAAGCTAAGGCTTCACTAAACCATTGGTAATTAGGGAGCATGCTTTCGCATCTAACCCAACAAGTGGTATTAGCGTCAATAGTTCATACCTAGGCCTAATTTATTCCCCTCTTCCTCCCTCTCTAATCACTAAAATCTGATTAAGTTTAGACACATCCTTAGAAATACCAATGAGCCACTACCCTTCTTAATTAATCGATTAGTGAGGCATTTCTAATATTTGCGTGTGTATGTGTGTTCAATTTTAGTTATTACACCTCTTTGTGTTCATTTTCAGCCCATTTTTGCATCAGCATTGCTCTCATCATATTGTTATTTTCTTATGTAGTTTATGCGTGTGCAAAGTGCTCATCAACAATTCCGTAGAGCCCTCATATGCTTCAATCACACCTCGTTTGACTATCCTATTTAGCTCTCAAAATCATTCCATTTTTCAACTTTTAATTGACTACTTAATCATTTCTTTTGGAGATCATTAGTCGATTAATTAAACCCCCTAATTATAGGTGTGTGTGGAGGAGTATATCTTTGGAAATTTCTTGTCAAGCGTGTGAAGATCCTCCTAGTAATAGGAGTTGACCCTCTTTTTTGAGAGGAGAGACCTAAAGGGGCCATCCAATTTTGAGAGGCCATACCTAAAGGGGCCACCCAATTTGGTCATAAAAACACACGAGCAAAGTTTCAAACCACACCCAAATTGCACCATATAGATCCACTAGGTTCATAAATGGTCAAGTGATTGTTGTCGACTTGTCCACCCATAGATTGAGCTATTGAAACTGTACCTCATCCAATCGGCAGATAGAAGTCGTGCATTCAAGTAATTTGAAAAACTACAGTGGGCCTATAAGGATGATTTTCCACATGAGGAGGCCACCCGTGCGCCAACCCAAGGTGCTCAATTGTGTTGCTTCTGCGTGCGTATTCAAGCCCAACCAGATGAGAGGCAAGCACAAAGCCACAATTTTGGAGTCTTTAAGGTCCTCTAGGACTGACTCCCGTGGGCTAAGGGCTGAAGCCTTGAGCCAAGGCCCAAGGCACAAGCTATAAAGGCTATTCTCACATCTCTTGCAAAAACTCAACAAACACATCTTGTAAACATCACACCTTTTGGTGTTTTATTGTTTAATTTTTGGCAAAGATTTTCCCTACAATTAGTGCATATGATTGCACACTTCACCATGTATGGCACACATACACATAAAGATCACATTGAATCGTATGTTTACACATGAATCTTTTAGGATAACACTTTGAATATGCCAACCTATGTAAGGGGATTAGACAAACACTTTGAATATTCTAACCTATGTAAGGGGATTAGACAAACACTTTGAATATTCTAACCTATGTAAGGGGATTAGACACTCCTTACATAGACACTACCATGATACATGAAAATACATCTCTTTTGAAGCATCACATTATGAAAAAAAAAAAAAACACACACACACACACTCAATACATGATATGTATGTAAGTTTTTCACAATTAACCAAGAATGCTACACCCTCAACGAGTTGGACCAATGAAGATCAACATCAACATGAAGATCAAGACATGATGATGAGGATGACGAATGATAACTTGAAGATGACAACACATGAAGCTAATGAAATGAAGATGAAGATGACGACAACAAAAAAATGAAGATAATTTTGAAGAGGACACACATGATGACCTCTTCACACAAAGATGAATGAATGAATAAACAAATTTATACTACTTAGGACTACTAGTGAACCTAGTAAGTCTCACTTTTGAACCATAGTGATGATGAATCCAAATTGAGAACCGACATAGTGTATCATGGGACATTGAACCATGGTGATGAATCAAATTGAACCGCCATGGTGTACCATGTAGATGAATCATGCTAGCCTAGGAGTACAACATGACATGAACACATCAAAGAAACCCAAAAACACATAAAATCTTTGTAAAGGCATATTGTAAATGCGCTACACCTCTGTCTATGGCCAACAGTCGCTTACTCGCACTCGCAGCCATCTGTCCACAATCCTTAATCTTCATATCATAACAACTTTCTTCTTCACCTTGAGGAGAAGCTCCACCCACACGCAGTCTCTTGCTTCTCCCCTTCCTTGAATGTATACACCACATTGTGCAGATACACATACGCACACCACACTCTTTCAATAGGTATGAAAGCTCAGGTGCTTGGGGCATTCATGACGGTTTTGTCACGACATTTTTGGATCTACTGAGGCGCAAAAGGGAGAAACTTGGCCATGGAAGGTTGAGATTGGCAAAATCAATTGGAGTGGTTCTGTGGAGATCCGACAAGGATCATAGAGGATTTGGCATGTGTAGCCCCTCATGAGAAGGCATGAAACCGTGAGGGATCTATACATAATTTATAGTTGAAGAGCTTGGGCGAGTCTGCAGAGCTTTGGGCATGCAAGCCTTGGAGAACTGAGCAGGCATGTAAGTTGAGAGCTTGTGACTAGAGTAGAGAAGTAGGAATTGGGTACCATTGATGAAACACAACAAATCCCTTATTCTTGCCATTTCTTTAGAGAGACAGGTGTCAACGACCCCCTCCCCATTATTGGTATTAAGAATTATAACAAAATTATCGACTAGCACAGATTATCTATAATAAGTTTAAGATCATCTATCAATATTTGAAAACCATTTTTTGATTCATACGAGACACATGAAGTGAGAGCCATAATGTGGTCAAAAAATCCTCTCCAAAGCCACGTATAGAGCTATAATGTTTTTGGCAACAATTGTTTGTTTCTTCAGCCATAACATCTTGTCATCTAATTGAGATCCTCATATCAGAAATAAGATTATCTCAATAATGGAAAAACTATTATTTTTAAATGTTTCAAGCCTTATGTTTCAACAAACCATCATTTAAACTATAAGAACTCTGATGTGTTTTACGAGTTCTATTTCAAGTATGTGCCCTAAACCAAAGTATGACTTTATCAAGGCTCCAAATAGTTTTGGTGACTAAGTGTCCATTGAATATTGGGCACTCTTCTAAGTCTTTGACTATTCTGGGGGCAAAATTCCAAAAATCTCATCTCACTACTACATCCCTTGAGGCCTTCACATGAGGATTAAGTCTATCAAAACCAAAATCAAAGAAATGCTATCCAAAGGCTTCATCACATCACAGCCACGTGTTGATCATATCACAAGGCGTCCACTAGAAAATATGTAAGATAGCACGTGCGAACAAAATAAAGGATCTGTAAATAGATACACTTACAAAAAAATGTACTTACATAAAGGGATTTTTTTTTTACAAAGTGAAAATTTTTATACATAAGGACTAGTATTTTTACAAAAATACATACATAGGGATATATATAATACTTGAAAATATACAAACAAGAGATTATTTAAATACCTCTTGTTCTCACGTGCTATATAAATTTTTTACATATTGGACTCCCCGAGGATCATATATGTCGTATGTCACAGACAAAAGTTGATTCAAAAATGCCAAGGCATCAAGCAAGTTTTAGTCCAAATCTACATGCATTTCTAGATATATAGTTGTTACTATAAGTCATTGAGAGTTGAAATCTACAACCATATGCTTATCATGAGTAAATGTCCAAAAGAGTCTTATTTCAAGATATTAAATTCTACATACCAAAATATAACCAATTTTTCTCATGGCCGAATGTCAGTATTTTGGACTATCCAACTTTATGAAAGACTAAACCTAAAAGCAAATCGACGCTATTATCTAACTATCCATTTAAATAACAAGTGATTTAGTTTAAACATGGATTAAGAATTGAGTAGGTATACAAAAATAAACATAGCAAAAGGAGCCTCTTTTAAGCAATGGGCACTAATAGAGAAGATTATAGAGAACCGAAGACTTGATGAGGATCGAATTTAGTAAGGTTTATGGAGATGGATTGCGAAGCCTCATTTTTGCATGTGTTGGAATTAGGGTTGCAGAGAAACACACACAGCTTGGAGAAGACGAAGGAAGCTCAAGGCACACAATAGAGAGTGTGTTACTTAGTGTGCAATGGAAAGATAGATAGCCCTAGAGTGATGGCCGTATATACAATGCACGAGGGAAAAAACCTCCTAAAGAGGGAAAAAATGCCCCGGCGGTCCTAGTGTGTGTTGGGGTATAGGCGTCTGTGCCTTGTCCGACCGCCCAGAGTCTGGGCGCCCACTGACTTGTATACCTTATACATAGCATAAGTGTATAGGGGGCTGCTCACTCTTTGAGTCTCCCCACCCATATCTGTGTGTCGTGTGTCTCCTTCTCTCTCTCACTCTCCGTCTGTGGTGCTCCCCGATCCCCTTCAATTGGTATCAGAGCGTAGGTGCGGAGGGAGCGCGTGTGTGCATAGTCACGACGACAGCGGAGAGCCAGTTTCATTCCCGAAATCGCGTCCGCGCGCGTGCACACTTTCAAGAGTGCAAACAGGGTTTCGACTTCGGCATCGGCAAATTCAGCCTTCCAAGAGAATTTCTAGTAGGCGTCCTGCCGTTTTACCCCCCTTTCAAAGCCATTCGAGCCATCAAAAACTTCATTCGAGCTACGGTTGAGGAGCTGCATTTTTCAGCCCTCTTTTGGCAGTTATGTTGCGTTTTTAGGTCAAAACGGAGGTTTTTTTGGCATAGCTTTCACACCCGGACTCAGATACATGTGATCCAAGAGTCTACCTTTGGGTTTTGGCACGCTTCGGACGCGCTCGTCATATCAAAATTTTAAAATTCTGAACGCTGAATTTTCTGCAGCAGCAGCTGTTTATTGTGTGTCGAGGATTTCACACATGGTTTGCTCTCAGATGTGAGAGTGATATTTGCTGCAAGTTTCCTCATAGGTGGGAGGATACGATGTATGCCTTATGTAGTTTGATGCTCACGGAGACTAATGTGATTGCATTTTGAGCTCGGCAATGTATGCCTTGAGCATGTTTTTTGGCAGTCACAGGTAGAGCAGATATTTGTGTACTAGGTTTGCAGGTGTTTGCAATGATGTATGCAAAGTGTGGAGATTGGTGCATGCATTTGGAGTGCGCTTTGATGCGCTTTGGTTGCTCATGGTTTTGAGCGTGCAGTCAGTTTGGTTACTGGTTTTGTGGCTGTTTTACTGACGAAACTCTGACGAAATTTTCCCAGGAGTTTTATGCGTATCGTTTATGCGCTCTAGGTAAAGATTGCGGGTTGCCCTCAGCATTTGCGTGCGGTGTTCACTGCAGGTGGGAGATTTGTGCGTGTGTATGCATCGATACCGCACAGTGTGGGCTTGGTGGTTAGCTCACGGTTTGACAGGCGTACAGTTATCTTGACACACTCACAAGAGTGAATGTTGTGATGTATGCTTGTGTGGCTACGAGCTAGGTAGCCGGATTCGAGCACTAATGGCTTGAGGTTTTTCAGCAGGTTTCAGCTATAGGTTTACAAGTTTACAGGTTTCAGCCGGATTCGAGCACTAATGGCTTAAGGTTTTTCAGCAGGTTTCAGCTATAGGTTTACAAGTTTACAGGTAGGTTTGAGGGCTTATTTGGACGCTGAATTTTCAGCCATTGTTTCCTCTTTGCAGGTGTCCATGTATGACTCGGTTGTAGGCTGATCTGAGACACGTTTGTGACTTGTTTATGCAGCTGTTTAAGAGCTGAATTTTGAGGCTGTTTTGGGGTTGATTTGCAACCATATTTTACAGCCGTATTTGCAGACTTTTGTTGATGCGATTCGAGCCAGTTTAGGGCTGATTTGGTTGACATTTGCTACTCATTGTTGGTTGCTCTTTTGCGAGCATTATGGCTGATTTTTCATTTGACTTCCAGCGTAATGGTCTGACACAGTTTGATGGTGCAAATTTTGTTGCTTGGAAGGAGCATATGCTTGTTGCATTGGCGGATTTGGGATAGGATAAACCCTTGCGTGGTTTATCGGCGAAGCCCAAGTCTATGCGTGATGATGATTGGCAGGATCTTAATGAGTTAGCAATGTCTACGATTCGTTTGCATCTGGTTGAGTCAGACATGCATGCTTTGCTAGTGACTGAGCAAAGCAGAGAGTCAGTTGTGCGAGATACTTCTATGTAGGATAGACAGGTAGAGCGGTCTTGCTCTAGTGAGTCACGACAGGAGGACGTTGTGCAAGAGTCTATGCATACAGAGTTAGAGCATGAGAGCTCTAGTGAGTCACAGCAGATTGAGTGGTCATGTTTGCAGTGGATGATTGCAGAGGAGGCTGAGATGTCAGCGATTATGCAGTCATTCCTTTCTAAGCTCGACAGTGAGCATGGGGATATAGTTGTGCAGGATATGTCTTCCAGCAGACACCTAGAGCAGCTGGTTTGCTCTGAGGTTGCACGACAGGTTGATGCGTCTTTTGTGGACAGTCAGGAGATGCATGTGGCTGACACGCCTTGTCTGTCAGAGATGCCTATTGCCAGGGATATATATGTTGATGCATGCTCCGTAGAGCTAGCAGGGCCCGCTAGCATTGCATCGGCATTTGGTAGTCTCATGTATGAGATGTTGATCTTGAGACCGGATATCGCAGCTGCAGTGAGAGTATTTGCAGTTGAGGTTGTCAGTCGTTTGTTGACTGATGATGGCATAGTGCATGAGGGAGATATGCAGGTATTGCGTACATACTTGCAGTACGTGTGCGGTACGTATGGTGGTGTATGGACTTACACGGGAGAAGGACATCCGGATGCACACGATCACAGCCAGCCAGTGGGCATCGGTTGAGAGCGGTTTTCTCTCACCTTTTGTAGTCTTTAGACTAAGTTCCCTTTCTTAAAGGAACAGTCGCCTTTAAGTGGGAGGTTGTTGGGGTATAGGCGCCTGTGCCTTGCCCGGCCGCCCAAAGTCTGGGCGCCCACTGACTTGTATACCTTATACATAGCATAAGTGTATAGGGGGTTGCTCACTCTTTGAGTCTCCCCACCCATATCTGTGTGTCGTGTGTCTCCTTCTCTCTCTCACTCTCCGTCTGCGGTGCTCCCCGATCCCCTTCAGTGTGTTCACACACATCACTACCACATGTATATGGTAACAAATCCCCC
Source organism: Adiantum capillus-veneris (assembly GCF_014529385.1). NCBI lineage: Eukaryota > Viridiplantae > Streptophyta > Polypodiopsida > Polypodiales > Pteridaceae > Adiantum > Adiantum capillus-veneris. The sequence goes on along the minus strand of NC_140959.1, from coordinate 82,056,636 downwards.
CTGGAGTGATGTGGTGAACGAGAGCTGGCACATGAGTAATGGGAAGTGCCATGCCCTGAGGACAGGACCAGTCCACAAAGGGGAGTAAGCCCAAAGCTTTGCGGAAAGCTTCAAGCTTCTCACGAGAAAATGCCTTTGTGAAAAGATCTGCAAGTTTGTCCTGTGTTGGCACATAAGCCAAGCTGATCTCTCCTGCTGAGAGCCTCTCCCTGACATATTGGTAATGCACCTCAATGTTCTTTGTGCGAGCATGAAAAACTGGGTTCCTCGCAACTGCCAATGCGCTCTGACTGTCAGTGTAGATAGTGTTGGCAGTGTCCTGTCCAACACCCAAATCAGCCATAAGGCATCTAAGCCATACACACTCAACCGTAGCTGTGAAGACTGCCCTGTACTCAGCCTCACAACTCGAAGTGGCCATAGTAGGTTGCTTCTTGCTCAACCATGATATACATGAACTGCCAAGCATGAAACAAAAACCACTTGTGGACACTCGAGTGTCAAAACAACCAACCCAATCTGAGTCCGAAAAAGCATGTAAGTATGGCGGCAATGATCCCCCCTTGGGATAAAACAAGCCAAGATGTAAAGTGCCACTAAGATAGCGGAAAATCCTCTTGACAGCTTGCCAATGCTTAGACCCTAGGCTATGCATAAATCTTCTGACCTGTGAGACTGCAAATTGAATATCCGGCCTCGTGTTGCATACATAAATGAGGCAGCCAACAGCAGTTTGGTAAAGAGTGACATCAACAGGATTACCAGCATCATGTAGACTCAACTTCAAACCTGTTTCCATGGGAGTGGCAATAGGTTTGCAATCCTCAAGTCCAAACTTACATAGCAATGTCTCTATGTAGCTTTTCTGACACAAGGCAATACCACCATCACACTGCTTAAACTGTATACCCAAATAATGATGCAGCAGCCCCAAATCTTTCATCTTGAAAGTAGCATTCAAATCAGCCTTAAATTCAGCAATATGTCTCTCATTTGGTCCTGTGATCAGCAAATCATCAACATAAAGAACCACAATGAGAAGTACATCACCCTCACACTTTACATACAATGTGCTTTCTATTGGACTGTTACGAAAGCCTTGTTTGACCAAATGAGTGTCATCTTTCTCATACCAAGCACGAGGAGATTGCTTCAACCCATACAAAGCCTTGTTACATTTGCACACTTTGTCCTCTTGTCCTTTTATGACAAAACCGCGAGGCTGCGTTACATAAACTTCCTCAAATATGTCACCATTCAAGAAAGCAGTAACAATATCTGATTGATGTACATCCCAACCAAAATGAGCTGCCAATGCACATAGAAAACGCACAGTAGTCATACGACAAGTGGGAGCAAAAGTCTCTTCATAATCTATGCCTTTTTGTTGTGCATAACCCTTTGCAACAAGTCGAGACTGATGGCGATCGATCTCACCATCCGGCTTGCGTTTCAACTTGTAAACCCACTTCGTACCAATGGCCTTTTTGCCAGGAGGCAAATCATATAAAGTCCATGTGTCATTCTCTATAAGTGCATCATATTTTGATTGCATGGCAGCCATCCAATTTTCTGAATTCTGTGCTTCATCAAAAGATAGAGGCTCCTCAACATCATGTAAACTAGACACAGCCAAAGCATAACAATCTAATGCATAAGATGCATGGCGAGAGCCTGAACGAGTACAACTAGACAAAGGTGCATCCAATTTATTGTCGCGCAAAGTGTGCACCAGCCATTTTGGCATACCTCTAGCCTGCTCATTTTCAACCCTTTCCTCATCAAGTACATCATGTACATCTGCATCTACATCTGCATCAGTAATAGGCTGATCTAAAACATTTTCAGAAACCCCCATAGGCTGTACATTTGTCTCATTGGAACTTACATTCGTATTTCCACCACTGAAAAGAGGCAACAAAGTGTCATAAATGTCTTGTGAGCTTACATTACTGTCTCTAGTACATGACAGCAAGGGCTGAACAAAATCTTCCACAAACACTACATCCCGAGAAACCAGAATACGTTTTGTTTGCGGATGATACAATCTGTAACCTTTGCTTTCAGCACTATAACCAACAAAAATACATTTGACAGCCTTATCATCCAATTTTCTGCGCTGCACTTGTGGCGCCAAAGCATATGCCAAACAGCCAAAAACACGCATGTGCTCAATAGAAGGTTTTCTATCATGCCATGCTTCATATAGAGTAATAGACTGCAAATCTTTTGTAGGACACCTGTTAAGTACATAAGTGGCACACATAATGGCCTCAAGCCAAAAAGAATGCAGCAAAGCTTGACTTTTGACCATACATCGTGCCATTTCTGTCAATGACCTGTTTTTCCTCTCAGCAACACCATTTTGCTGAGGTGTATAAGGCACTGTACATTGGTGTTTTATCCCACGACTAGCCATAAATGCATTAAATTCATGAGTCATATACTCCCCCCCTCGATCGGAACGGAGGGTGCCCATAGTACGTTTCGAGACATTTTCAGCCATAGCCAGAAATTGTTTGAAGCACATAAAACTTTGGACTTCGCTTTAAGCGGAAATACCCATGCATGCCTGGAGTAATCATCAATGAAAGTCACGAAGTACAGGTAATTGCCCAAGGACGGAGTTTGCATGGGCCCACAAACATCACTATGCACAAGCTACAACCTGCATGTGGCCCGAACTGAACCATCCTTTGGAAATTTAGAACGGTGCATCTTACCCAAAATACAGCCTTCACAAACATTTTGTCAGGTGCTTCAAGAGGTGGCAAAGAAGCAACCATATCAGATTTCTGCAAACACAACAAACTGGCAAAATTCAGATGACCAAAACGTGCATGCCAAAGTTTTTCATCTGAAATAGCCCTTGAATCTGCAACAGCATTTGCAAAATTTTGTCCACACTTGTCATACAAAGTAAGCTTATACAGCCCACGGCGCAAAAGGCCAGATGCAACAATTTCATCACCAAAACTGAGATCATGAACTGTACATCTGTCATCCACAAATTTTACTACAAGTCCAAGTCTAGCAAGTGCGGATACAAACAAGAGATTCTTCTTGATCCCAGGTACATAAAGTGCATCAACAAGTGTGAAGGAACTGCCATTAGCAGCAATGAGCACAATCTTTCCAACTCCTTGAACTGGATAAGAGGCGTTGTTGGCAAAAGTGACTGAATTCCCATGAGGGACTGACTCGAGAGAGGTAAACAATTCACGATGTGAGGTAATGTGCTTTGTAGCACCACTGTCAAAATACCACACATGTGAATCTGCAGCAACTGACAAGCATGCATTATGGACAGCAGGATTGTAAGTGCACTCTGCACTAAAAGCCCATTCTGCATCAATATCAGCATTACAGTCTCCTTTCACAGAAGACTCAACAATGGCTGCATTTGTAGTGGAATCACGCTCTTTCTTCTTAGGCTCTTTGGCCTTCAACTTAGGACACGACTTGATCAAGTGATCATTGGCTTTACAATAATGGCAACGCATCTTCTTTTTGCCCTTATCACCAGAATTGCCAGACGAAGTGCTGCAAGCAGAAGCATTAGGAACATGATTTTTGCCACTCGCAGCAAAACCATAAAAAGTGGTTGCATTACTGTTACCACCCTTTCTTTGAGAAGCAATAAAAGCCTGTTCAACTACACACTGCCTAGTCCTGTTTTTTCTGGAAAGTGACTCTTGCAACAGCAATGTGCATAATGCATCAAACTTGACAACTTCAGGATTTCATTGGGTCATAAGTCTCCAAGTACTATCGAAAGTCTGGTAGGAATCTGGTAAGGCCAAGAACAGTCTGCACAAGGGAACTATCTGAAATGACTTCACCTGCAGAAATAAGCTGCTCATTGATATCCTTGACACTAGCAAGGAAAGTGTCCATATCATCTTCCTGATGCATAATCTTCGACTCCAGCTCTTTACGCAGCAAAGCAATTTTAGCCTCATTGCGGCTTGCATAAAGACCTACTAAAATATCCCAAGCCTGTTTTGCAGATTTTGCTGAACGGATGTGAGGAACAATGGTGCGCTTCACAGACAACGCAATCAATGCATGAGCCTGTGCATCCTTAACATCCCAACGAGCTTGTTCTGCCGTAGGTAAAACAACTCTAACAGCTGCAATCCTTGCAGCAAGACCTGTAACATCCTCAACATCGCCTACATCCTCAGAACCAGGACGTACATCAATGCCCTGCACGATGTTCCAGACACCCTTTGACACAAGAACATGTTGCATCATATAAGCCCACATAGGGTAGTTGTCCCCATCCAACCTATCCTCAGCAGCAAACATCTTGAACACATCTGTGTTGTTGTTGTCAGCCATGGTAAATGTTGCACCTGATGTGAAAACTATCCGAAAATAGGAGAAATGGAGCGGAAACAACCTGTGCTATATAGCACAAACCGTAGAAGACTATAAGGCACCTATTATGCAGAAAACGGCACTGACAGAAATTCTGCACAAAATGACGAAATAGCCTGTGCAGTACTGCCTGTAGTGGAAACGGAGGCCGAAATGAGCCCAAATCAAAATTCTGAGCAGACCAAGCTCTTTGAGCTTACCCAAAATTTTTGTCGACCTGCAAAGGCTCGCCAAAGCTCACTGAAATCGGAGAAAGTGAGCAGGCGTGTGCTGGAGCAGCTGGCGACTAAGCCCGGGAGGACGTGACCTGCTCTGATACCAATTGTTAGAATTAGGGTTGCAGAGAAACACACATAGCTTGGAGAAGACGAAGGAAGCTCAAGGCGTACAATAGAGAGTGTGTTACTTAGTGTGCAATGGAAAGATAGATAGCCCTAGAGTGATGGGCGTATATACAATGCACGGGGGAAAAAACCTCCTAAAGAGGGAAAAAATGCCCCGGCGGTCCTAGTGTGTTCACACACATCACTACCACATGTATATGGTAACAGCATGCTTGACATCGAATGAGATCAAAATGATTAATTGACACCTTTAGGTTTGGTAATCCCTTTTGATTAAATTAGCCATTTCAACCATAAGTAATAGAGTGTCATTCAGGACTAATGATTGAGTGTGATGCAGCAACAACAACAACAAAATGAATCATCTTGAAGTAATTAGCAATAATTGAGAAGAATAAAGATAACAAGAGACTTAGCAAGGTTCATATTTACTCAGGTTGCCCTCCCTACCAAATTTTGTTGTGTACAATCTAATATAAGCTCTTGTTTGGATGAGATGGCCGATTATGAAGGCTAAGATCTGTACAAACCATATGCTAATCAGCTCATTCATTATGAAACTTATCATAAAAAAAACTTTTATAGGCCCCTTCGCTCAAGGCCTATTCACTACACGAACCTTAAGTATGTGCATAGAGCAAGGAAGATTACAAGAAGTGGATCATAATTAATTTCATAGAGCTTACGAGTGGATCATAATCAATTACATAGAGCATTACTAATCTTCATTCTAATCCTTGTTGATGATCACCAACCATCATGATTACACTTACACAAAGATATGACACATACTTAGTGTGTGTGTGTGTGTGTGTGTGTGTGTGTGTGTGTGTGTGTGAGAGAGAGAGAGAGAGAGAGAGAGAGAGCAATGGCGTAGGAGAGGAGGACAAGAGATTGGGTATGAGTCTAATCATGCTCCAAGAGACTAGGTGAGTCAGTGTTCGGGAAAAGTGTGCCTCAGCTTAGCCTTGAGCCGGTTGCAAAATCAAAGTAGCCGGTTGAGGGGAGTGCAAGAAGGAGAAAATTCCGCTTGAAATACATGGAAAATAGTGTAATTTTGCAAAAACACTGGCTAGTAATGTAAAATTACCGGTTCAGATTTGTCTTGGAGGGATTTTTGTATGTTTGTGAAAATGATTTTTCCCGAACACTGAGGTGAGTCTTCCTCCGTGCACACACACTCCCAAGCTAAGAGAGGGCACCCTCCTACATACAAGATCCGTTAGTGAGATAGTAGGCAAGGAGAAAAGTGGATCCTTATGTCATGTTTGCCCTTTTTTATATTAAAAATTTCCCATTCTTTCAAGTAACGCTAGAGAGAGAGAATAGCCACTTTAGAATCATTTTTCACTCATTTTGGTTGTGAAAAAATCCCAATGGAACACAAATGAAAATTTTCAAGATTTGGTGGATTTTGTTGTCTTATGGGTTTAATTAAACCCAAAATTACCCACTTCAGAGCGCGCGCACACACACACAGAGTCACATTTTGATACTTTTTATGGGCTGTTCTAGTCTCATAATATCTTGTCAAAACTCCAGACATTTATGCTCTCAAACCTCTTTTACATCAATAATTGTCTTAGTCATTCTCTCTTCAACCAAGAGAGAAAAAAAAATCTTGCATTTAATTTGTCTTGCATTTTCTCTCTTCAACCAAGAGAGAGAAAGACTTATTTTTATTTTCATTCTTCTATTTCAACCTCATGAATGACATAAAATGAGATCAAATTGATTAATTAAAGCTATCGGGATCATCCATTTTGATGACACACATGAGACACACACTAGCCATAGAATTTGCATTTCACTGTGAAAAATTTACAAGTTTCCTTTTGCTATATGATAAGAAGCACGAAGGCCTGCTAAGTTAAGAGGGAGATGAGATTTATGGAGAGTAAGTTCAAATGAACACCTACAATCACATGAAATCTTTGTGGTGTTTTAATATAAAATTATATTTTCCACTATATATACAGAATCACAAATAGTTTTTATGCTAGGAAAGGCTCAAGTTTAATAATAATATTTTAATGTCTTTATAAAAAAGATAAATTTAATAAGCATAGAGAATAATAGAATAATTTAATAAAATGAATCTTTGTGTGGTCCTCAAATGAAAGGACTCTTTACAATCAGAATATTAAAAAAATTTCTTTAATCAATACTTGGCATCATGAATCAAACTCCTATAAATAGTCTTTAACCTTTTGTTTTCTAAAGCCTTTTTCAACATGTCAAAAAAATGAATGCAGCTTTTAGAAATAGCATTTGAAAGGGCATGATTAAGACTTTCAAGGCTCTCTTGAAAGACACATGTCAAACAATTAGAATTGCACGGCTTTCACCCATATGGATACCAAGGCCTTTAGCAAGCCAGAAAGCATGGCCCAACCATGCCACTGGTTGTGCATATATGTGAGCATGTGTAAGTGTGATATAGGGCACGGAGATGGCTTTTGGAGGGCCCTCAAACTATCGTCTCTAAAGGGCTTACTTTCCCTCTAAGAGACAATGATCTCATCCATGATGAACATGAGATGAATTTCTATAAAGTAGTGTCTAGTTTTTAAGTGATGTGCTATGAATTTTTGTCAATCTAGGAGTTCAAATTCTATCTTCATTCACAACATACTGTTACAAAGTTGTCATTGTTAACTTCAACTATGATAAAGGGTACTATCCCTCTGTGTGTGTGCGCGCGCGCGCACGCGCTAGGCATACTTGCTACTTTTAATGCTACCAAATAGTAGACATTTTAGTGCTTCAAAAGTATTCCCACACACACACACAGGTCTCAAACTTGACTTGCTTTACCTTCTTTTATTTTTTCCAGTCTGATGCTTCCAACTTGCTTTACCTTCATATGATACAAGTCCTCCAGAGGGGGGCAAAATCATGTCAAATTTGCTCTCTTTTGTATTTGTATTCTATATGTGAATCCACCACAGGTATTCAGAAATATACAAGGAAAGTGGCATATACCTCAACTATGATAGACTTTTAAGAAAGTTCACATAGTTCACACAGCAGTAACACATTTTTATAAAATCCATTCTACCCACATCTTGACTTTAGAGGACATGCAAAGTTTACAAAGCCCTTTTGTAATAGGTATTTTGATAGTAAATATATGGTTGAAATTCAGTAAATAATTTATCCTTTGTACTCACAATATTCTGACAAGGAAAAGTTTTCAGGCGGATTAAAGAGATAAGCTCGGGGCGTCTGTATCACTTGCGTTCAAAGTGTTATTAAAGTACCCTATGAAGAAATTTTTCTCAAGAAACTTGCAGGTTTTTTTCCCCCAAAATGCAATAAAAAACCCCTTTACTGAATGTAATCTTCTTAAATTCTTCAAATTAGCCAAATAAAAACCCTTATTTTGAACTCGTGTGCTATACATGCACATTAATTTGGAGGCATAACCCCCCTTCCCCAGCAAGCACTATAGACATGAAATATGCAAAAAAAAGTGCATTTTTACTTGAAATATAGAATTATACAAATGTATTTGCACAATTAGAATACACACATACACATATGGACGAATACCCGAAGGTGCACTTGCACATAGACACGCATCAGCGCCCATGCGAACACCCGACCTTAATAGTCTTATCGTTTTTGACATTTTAAGTCCACATGAAAAGGCTCAATATTAAGGCTTAGCACCCTTGCAGTCAAGTTTTGCTGCTAGAAAACTCAGAAAATTAGAATGTCTTTGATTAATGATGATTCTTCAACAACTTATTATGTCATTGGCATCATAAGGAAGAAGTTATGAAATACAATTGTCTTGAAATCATCCTACCAAATTGATGGTTGGTGGGAGAGAGATTAAGCCAATGTTGTGACAATCTTATTCTTGATGCAAACAATGCTTGTAAGGGAGTCTCAATGCACTCCCCTCCCTTCTGTCTGTCTATACCGCAAGGCTTGAGTAAGCGCGACTCTTTTCAAGTTCTAAGCTAATGAAAATTGTTGGGGAAAATGGCCCAAACTCTGTGAAAGCGGCAATGGAAAATCCCCACTAAATTGAGAGATTTCGACGATGATCAAGCTCGGCATCGCTTGCTAAATGGTAAGTAAAAGGAAACATGCGTATGCGCCTGCCATAGAGCAAGCTATATGAAGCCTGATTCATTGAAATTGGGTGGTGTCTATAACTTGAGCTATGCTAGCAAGACAATGATATACAGGTTTACTGAGTTTGAATGTGTGTGTATGAGTGTCATGCATAGGCAAATGTTTGCCCCCCTCACCCTTGACGACTTCCATTAATCGACCGGATCCAGCCCCGGATCGAAAGGAAGAAGTAGTGGGTGCGTAAGCAGAGGACAGCCTGCCACTTGTTGCCAAGAGTTCTCCACAGTGTTATAAACAAGACCTTGGTTATAGAAATACCTGCTAAAGAAGATGAGGTGCCCTTGTGCAGTACAATAGAAGCATTCGGACGGCGAGCTGAAGAACTGGTCGCAAATTGCACGTGGCATCTTGCCCACCTCCCGCCATCGCAGCGTCTTGGGATCTAAGCACCATATATACAATCCCAATACATACCTCCTCCAAGCTTTCCCTATCACCAAAATGCTCCCCCTGCATTCGACAAGGTGCCGAAATTTCGAATACCCGGGTATCTTGCCGGTCTTCATCTTGATCCACAATTGCGTCTGCAAATTGAATGCAAGAAGACCACTCCCTGGGCCCCTTGTTAGGCAAAGATAGTAGCCGCAATATTCCACCATGCTCCGGCTTATATCTTCATCAGGCGGCAGCGTCCCACAATGCACCCATTTGCCCGTCGTAGAGTCGTAAATTTCTGTCATCCTCCTGTTTTGATTGGCGTCCTGCAATCCGCACGCAACAAGGATCTTGTATGACATAGCTTTCCGATCCACTATCATGGACACCACCAATGGCACCCTCTTGCTTATCATCGATGGTATCTCCTTCCATTTCTTTGTCAGCGGATTGCATACAATCAGAGTTGCGCTCCCTGTGTCTAAATTTGAGCTCAAAAAGCAAATCAAGCCGCCCGCTGATGACACAGGATAAGCTACTGTGGGTAAGAAGTCCAAGGGAAAAGAGTACCATTTCTTTGAGAGCACCTCATATGCGGAGAGTTGTTGGTAGCGCGATCGGTTGAGGGCAAGGAAGTATGTTCCATGTCGATGATGGCGATGTTGCGATGGGATCTGTGTGCGAAAGCATAGGAATGGTCGTGAGAAGAGGAGATTGCGCCACGATTTGCAGACTACGCTGAAGCGGAAAATGGAGGAAATGGGTAAGAATGCGAGGATCCGTTCGATGAGCTCTTGTGGCAATTCACTCCATAGATGTGGTTGTAGAGATGGGTGCAAGGAGCAAAGCACTGAACATGCACTTGCCGATGATGATGGATCGCTGCCGGCAGTGGTTAAAGTGGAAAGGATATTGTTGCTTTGGTAATTGCTCTTGATAATGTTGATCCCTTTTCTGCAAGGAGGGGCATATAAATGCTGCTGATGATGATGATGATGGAGGAGTGCCGCATTGTTTGCATAACCTAGCTGATTGCCGCTGGTGGCCACGTCGGCAGATCTAGAGGCGCCTAACAAATAAGATATATTCTGATGGATGAAAAATGAGGAGGAAATCTGGTTATGGTGAATTGAGATGGAGAGGCGCGGGACTTTGCTGGGGCGTTCCAAATAGGTTTCTGCAGAGAAGTTCATGCTATGGACCTCTCAAGGTCAGATCATTAGCGCGACGACTCTATGAGTGCAAGAGACATGGGCAGGCCTGTGAATGAAGAGGTAAGAGATCTGTTGGAGTACAAGATGTGTGGGTGTGTGTTGCGCAGCCCGGGGGGGGGGGGGGGGGGGGGGGGGGGGGGGGCAGGTATAATGCATGCAGTCAGACCATATATGAGGAGGGGTGCTAAAGATGAATTAGCTTTCTTGATTTAGAAGACATGTAAAGAGGAAGCAGAACAAGAAGAAAGCTTCTATGCTACAGCTGCTTCTTCTTCATCATCATCACCAAAGCAAGCAACCTCTCCCAACTTTAGATAGGCGGCTGCTTTTCTGCTTTTTTGACATATAGAAAAACCAATATTTTCTAATGCGCTTACCTGCAATAATCGCTTATTCCCCAAGGGAAAGCGAGCGAGATCCGAGCTTTTCTACATTTCTGAAACCACAAGCAAAAGCAGAATTTACAAGTGGGCGATTCTGCTTTTCTCAAGCGAAATCTTGCTTTCAAAGGCAAAATGGACTTTAATGGAGACGAACCCCAAACGCACAGCGCAAAGAAAAGCATCAGAAGAAGCGCGACCCCTGCATGTGGGTGATGGCGGTAGGGCAAGACGAGAGCGAAAGCAGAGGTGGGTTTGCTTTCTCTCCGTTGCTTTTTTTGTGCTTTTTGCGAGCGGGGCGATGGCAAGTACAGGAGGGAAAGCTGTCTCACCTAATGCAGAGGGATCAGGGTCGGGGGGGAGAGGGAGAGGGAGAGCTGAGGCAGGGGAAGGCCTGCCCATAACGTGGATATGTGAGAGGCCGCGTGTAGTAGAGTATTGTTGCACCAAGAAAAGGGGAGAAGAAAGAAAAGAGAAAGAAAACAACGAGGAAGCCAAAAAGAAAAAGAGCAAGAGTGAACGTGTGGGTGTGTAGTCTATGTGTGTAAAGAAAGAGAGGAGGAAGAGATTTCTTAGAGAGAGAGAGAGAGAGACAGAGAGTTTGTGTGTGTGTGCGCGCGCGCGCGCTCTTGTGTGTGATCATTGATGCACAGTACCTAGGTAGTGTGTGTGCTTGTGTCTTGGAGAGGATAGAGTGACGCAAGAGTAAGGTCTTTCTAGAGAGAGAGGTTTGCGAGAGAGAAAGAGAGAAACCTCTTTCTATTGTGTGTGTGTGAGAGAGAGAGAGAGAGAGAGAGAGAGATCCCCATTTTCAATTGGGTCCCAATTTTCGGTTTGTCAAAGAGAGAAAAAAGAGATTAGGAGAGAGAAAGTGAGCGCCCATCTTTCTATTGAATGGGAGTTGGTGCCCGGCAAGAAGATTGCATCAACCCCTTTGGTTCGGTTTGGTGAGACGCTTCCAACTAGCCTAGCAACCCCCTCCCCCCCCCCCCCCCCCGGCCCAGTTTTTCAAATCATTTTTTCTCCCAACCTTTTTTGAAATTGAACGCCCAACACCTCCTTAGTGACCCTCTAAAGTTTTATACACGATTACATATGCTTGAATACTCCCTAGTGGTCTTTGTGTGTTTTGAAAGAGACCCCCCATAGGCATAGAGAGCGATTGACCAAGCGAAAATAAGGAAGAATCTGTGTGTTCATGCATGCGCCTATGCTAAGATTTATTGTGATCGATCTGCGAGAGATCATTGAGACATTGGTAGATAGTGAAAAACAAGAAAAATTAAACACAAAGATCCAACTCGTTGACCATGTTTAATACGCCTCGCTTTTTTGCCGGTGCGCCTCATTTTTTTTGTTGACCAGGTTTAGTGCGCCTCGAGATCCCGCCCTGCAACCCCGACCATTGAATCCCCCTCCCCCCGCATTTATTATGGGTGTCACTTAGTCTCAAGGAAAGGAAAGGCTATTGTGCAAAATAAGTATGCATCTACAAGAGATTCAAAGCAAATATTAATCCATGGTATTCAATTTAAGACCCCACATCATTTAATTTATAATAAACCTCCATTGCAATAGCCAACTTCATACTCAATGGAGAATCTTCCCATGCATGTCAAGTACTCATCTCTATACTATCTAATGCACATTGGAGGCCATGCCACTTACTTTTATAATGTGAAAAAAAGGACAACTTTTAATTTTTTGGGCTCCCTCTCTCTCTCTCTCTCTCTCTCTCTCTCTCTCTCACTCACACACACACACATTTGCGAATGACTATCATAATTCCATAACTTGCATTTCACATTGGGTGATTTTTTAGCAGATACGAAGTAAGAGTGTCTCCCTAGATACAATCACATATGCTATAGGCTGTTTTCAACTAATCATGGAGTGCATCGATTGCGGGATATACCCAACAGGGTCAAGGCCAAGAAGCTTTGGGTTGTTTTTGATAGATGTGAAGCGAGGGTGTCTCTCCAGATACAATCACATACACTTGCACCCTGAAGGCATGTAGCATTCCACAAGATGTTGGTATGGGAAAAAAAAATTCATTGGTTGTAGAATATGCCCAACTTCGTTAGGACCGAATAGCTATGGGTGTTTTTGAGCAGATATGAAGCAAGGGTGTCTCTCCAGATGCAATCACATATGTTCTAGGCTGTTTTCGACTAATGCGAAGGGAGGGTGTCTCTCTAGATGCATGTCGTCTCATGGAGTGCACCGATTGCACGATATACCGGGTCATTTTCAGCAAATGCAGAGAGACGACATCTCTCCAAATGCAATGATGTACAATTGCACCTTGAAGGTGTGTGGCATTACACAAGATGCTGATATGGGCAAAAGAATCCATAAAGCACAAAAAGTGCTTGAGGGGCTTCGTATCTGGGATGTCGTCTCTTGGAATGCACTGATTGCAGGATATGACCTACTTGGTTAGGACCAAGGATCTCTGAGCATTTTTTAGTAGATATGAAGTGAGGGTGTCTCTCTAGATACAAACACATATGCTCTAGGTTGTTTTAGCTGATGCCAAGGGAGACTGTCTCTCCAAATACATGTTCTCTCATGGAGTGCACTGATTGCAAATATGTCCAATAGGGTCAGGTTCTTGAAGCTTTGGGTGGTGCTCGATAAGGGGTGTCTCTCTATATGCTTGGCCAAGAAGCTTTGTGTTGTATTCGACAGATGCAAAGCGAGGGTATCTCTCCATATGCAATCACATATGCTCTAGGCTGCTTTTGGTGGATGAGAAGCGAGTGTGTCTCTCGAGATGCAATGTTGTCTCAAGGAGTGCATTGGTTGCAGGATATGTCTATGGTTGAGGCTTCTAATCTCTATGGTTCTATGTCTGTGTCCTACATTTTGCATATATCAAATATCAACGTGGCTTCTCAGTGTTTGAAGGGTAATGACATGTGTGAGGGTCGGTTTGAGGATGGATTGTTTGAGTGTGGGTGGATGAATACTAAAGTGAAGTAGCTTGCAAAATGAGGGTGTCTCTCTAGATGTAATCACATACGCTTGCATCTTGAATCTTTGGGCTGTTTTGGGCGGATGCGAAGCGAGGTTGTCTCTTTAGATGTAATCACAGACGCTTGCATCTTGAATCTCTGGGCTGTTTTGGGTGGATGCAAAGTGAGGGTGTCTCTCCATATGCAATCGCATTTGCTTTTTGCTATTTTCAGCTGATGAGAAGAGAGTGCATTGATTGCAGGATACGTTCAATAGGGTCAGGTCAGGAAGAGAGAGGTATTTTTAGCAGATGCAAAGAGAGGGCATCTCTCCAAATGCAATGATGTACACTTGCACCTTAAAGGCATGTGACATTACACAAGATGTTGATATGAGCAAAAGATTTCATAAAGCACAAAAAGTGCTTGAGGAGCTTCGTGTTTGGGATGTCGCCTCTTGGAATGCATTGATTGCAGGATATGCCCAACTTGGTTAGGGCCAAGGAGCTCTGGGCATTTTTGAGTGGATGTGAAGCAAGGATGTCTCTCCAAATACAAACACATACGCTCTAGGTTGTTTTTAGCTGATGCGAAGGGACTGTGTCTCTCCAGATGCATGTTGTCTCATGGAGTGCAGCCAGGGATTTCATTAACGTAATCACGATCGGTTGATTACGTCAATAACTCTAGTATTTACACAAAAAATTCACGTGATCACATTAATTGTTAACGTGACTTTGATTTTGACTTGCAAAAACCTATAGAGCCAGTTAGCCCTCCAGGTTTTTCATTTTTCCTTGCGGGGCCCGTCGGGCTTTTTCATTTTTCAGGCGGGCCGCCGGGTATATGCAGTAGCCTAGCGGGCCCGCAGGGAAAATGAAAAAGCCCGGCGGGAGTAATTATATATAGTAAATAGTGTGCTAACCCCGGTCTTTTAGTTAGCCAAATCCTTGGGGAGTGTATCCGAGTGCCGGGTATAGTCATCTCCTTGTGAATTGACCTAAGGTTACAGAGTAACATGTCCTTTTTTTGGGCCAAACGCGATTCTTAATTCGGTAACCACTTCTAAAAAAATTTAATTCGTTTACCGACATAAAGGTACGAAACCAAAACAACTGAAAACTTGGAGAATCATGCTCATTGCGAAGAAGCCATTGGTCCAAATGAGGGCTGTAATTGGTTTTAGAAGATGAGCATATGTAAATGACGAGTCGATAGTTAAGGGTCGGATGTCCTATACTAGTGTACCGGGCATATAAAGATCCTTGAAGTCTTACATTTGAGTTGATTTACACTTGTCACTCCACAATATAAGAGCTATAATCCTTGATTGGGTTAAAATAGCTTTTATATATTGAATTGGTTGCGTGGGTGAGCTACAATCCTTCACTGGGTACAAGTAGTCCTCAATTGAGTAATTATATTGAAGATTTATTTGCGTTAGTTCATGCATTGGTTTATATAGAGAGTGCATTATGTATTACGATAGATTATTAGTGCATGAAATGACCAATCATATATTTTATTGCTTTCGTTTGTTTTTTTGTAGCAAATGAAATTAGATGTGTCTTATTGTTTGCAAATCAAAGTGTACATATAATAATCATTATAATAATAATTGCATAGAGAGATTCAGAGTATTGTTATAGTTATTATGCCATGCATAGACTACATTGCAATGTGTATGGTTGCTCACAATATAGGTGATCGATATGTGGATTGACTAGCGTGCATTGAAAATCTCATATTGTGCATCATGGTTACTTTCATATTGAATGGTTTTTAAATTATAATATATATTGAAAATAAGAAAAATGTTTCAAAAACTGAACATCTTGTTCTTTTGTCTTCAGTTTTAATTTAAAAGCAATGGAGCAAAATGTGGGCACAAGTGGTACGAAGAAGCCAAAGAATAAAAAAGCTCATGGCAAAGAGTGTGATTATGCTCACAACATATACGGCCGATATACAGAATGGCAATGTAAATTTTGTCACACAACAAAATCAGGTAGTGCACCACGTATTAGGGATCATTTCCTGGGTAGCGCTAAGAACAGTGTAAGAAATGTGAACATCCTCAGGCACTTGCAATTGTAAAGCGTTTGAGAGAAGAGCTCGCCAAAAAGGGTGGTAAGAGACAACATATATATAGCTCTGTGGCTTTGAGTCAAGAGTTCCTAGGGCCAAATATTAACTCCGCAAATCCTGTAGTGACGTCAACTAACCTTGGAGAACAAACTGCGCAAGGAGAGGCAATTCCACGCAGTGTTCCTTTTAAACGTCACAATGAAAGTGGACTTTGTCAAATGCGTCAAAAATAATTACATCAAAGATTTCGAGTGCAGTCTCTAGAAGAATCACAAATTGTACTCGCCAAAGCAATATTCTTTACTGGAAGTGCTTTGGTCATGGTAGACAGCAATCATTGGAAGGCCGCTTGGAAGAAAATCGGTGAGTTTGGTCCAGGATTTTCAACTCCTTCTTATCACACAACAAGAAATGTTTTATTGGACAAATGTTACATCAAAGTCAAAGAGCGTGTTGGCAAAATAATACTTGGGAATATTTGGCTTTCAGGATATACAATTGTGAGTGATGGGTGGTCAAATGTTCAGAGAAGACCGCTGATCAATGTAATGCTGGTTTGTCTAACGGGAGAAACGTTTATAAAGGCGATTGATAGTTCTGGTGCAATTAAAAGTGACAAATACATTTCTGAGGTCTTGATTAATGTAATTAAAGAAATTGGTGTTGAACATGTCGTTCAATTAGTCATGAACAATGCAAAGAATTGTAAAAACGCCAGTAAATTAATAAAGAAGTGCTTTCCACACATTTTTACCAATGGTTGTAATACGCACAGCTTGAACTTGGTGCTGAAAGATTGGTACACTAGCGAAGAAATCACATGGTTCGCCAAAATAATTGATACAACAAGTCAAGTTGTGAAATTTATCTTGAAACGACAAAGAGTGCTCGATTTGTATAGGATGTGCATGTCAGTGATGCTAAAACTTCCTGTTGAAACTCGGTTCTGCACACACTTTTATACCTTGGAATCACTTCTTCGTAATAAATGCGTTGTGATTGACACATTCAATTGCGTGGCCTTTGATGAATGGCGGCTTGAGCAGAAAGAAAAAGTGAAAGATAAAATTACATGTCTATGTGGCAATGTAAACAAGGTTGCTTGGTGGAGGAGTGTAATGGATGCATACCATGTAATGATGCCCATTATGTTCGCGATCCGCAATCTTGATCAAAGGACGCCAAACTTGTACAAAGTGTGGATGACATGGTGGTCAGTCCAACAGAGTCTTGAAAATCCTCAAGAGCTGAAAGAGTTTGTAGTAGAGAAGGAGTAGCGATTACCATTCTCTGGCAAACAGTGAAAATTTTTGGCTAAGTATTTTCATGCAAGGTGGAAGAGCGCTCATAGTCCACTCCATAGCGTTGCTTACATGCTCGATTTAGAGTATTGGAATTTAGATATGATGTCCAATACAGAGGTGGTAGGCGATTTCTATCACGTGGTCAACACGTTCTACTCCAACGTTCAAGACCGAATTGATTGCATCAAAGAAATGAGTGCATTTAGATTAAAAGAAGGTCGTTTTGCGAATGATTTTATACAGGTAATGGCAAAAGAGAAACCTGCATGGAAGTGGTGGATGATGAATGGTGGAGAGCATTACTCTACCTTACGTCCCCTTGCAATGAAAGTACTCGTACAATGTGCAGCAAACTCAAGTTCAGAGAGAAACTGGAGTTTGTACAAGTATGTTCACAACACTATTCGCAACAGTCTATTAGCAGACAAAGCAAAAAAATTAGTGTATATGTTTTGCAACGAAAAGATACTGAATAACATGGAAAGTGCTGGCTACGAGCTGGAGGAAATGCTAACCTGGTTGTATGATTGTCAAAACAAAGATGAAGAAGGATTCAATGTTGGTGTATCTCAATGCACTGTAGACGAAATAAAAGAGAATTTGATAATAGATGTGGAGGTTGAATTACAAGGAGAACCACAACACTCATACTTAGAGCCAGATAACAACTCAACTGATTCAATATAGCTTGAGAGTAGAACGAGTAAATGTCAAAAACCATTGTAAAAGAGCTTGTATTCAAATGTGTTTTGAATAATTATAATGCTTCATATTCGTGATAGTACACAGTTTGTCGATCTCAATTGTGTTGCCTCGAAGCAGCATCTTGCTCATCAAATAGAATTCTAATTGTGCTAGGGGTATCTGGGCGTGCTTGCTTGAATTTATATTCGTTTGCCATGCCAAACATAATATATATTCCTTGTGGAATATCTTGTGAACAGATTGCGCATCGTGTGGGATCGTGTGGTCAGGTACTCTGTTGCTTGCCGTGACTGCGATGCAGAGCACGCTCCCACACGACCCCCTCTCTCCCTCTCTCCTCTCTCCTCTCGACGTACCTACAAAGGTGGTTGACGAGCGCTCTCTCTCTCTCTCTCTCTCTCTCTCTCTCTCTCTCTCTCTCTCTCTCTCTCTCTCTCTCTCTCTCTCTCTCTGAAGATGAAAGCAAGATGAAATAACACCCAGCGGGCCCGATCGGGCTTTTTAGTATTCCCGACGGGCCCGCAGGGAAAACCCTAAACCCCGACGGGCCCACCGGGGATACTGAAAAGCTCGACGGGAATTTAGTGGGTTTGCAGGTCACCATTAACCGGGTTCTATGTGATTATGTTTAGTGTAATCATGTAAATGTGTCAACAAGACCTTGTGATCACACAAAATTTGACGTAATTACGTAAATATTAAATCCCTGAGTGCAGTGATTGTGCAATATGCCCAATAGGGTCAAGTTCAAGAAGATTTGGGCTATTTTCGACGGGTGCGAAGCAAGGGTGTCTCCAGATGCAATCACATATGCTTGCATCATGAATCTTTGGGTTGTTTTGGCAGGTGCAAAGCGAGGGTGTTTCTCCATACGCTTGGCCAAGAAGCTCTGTGCTGTTTTTGGCGGATACAAAGCGAGGGTGTCTCTCCAAATGCAATCACATATGCCCTCGGTTGTTTTCAGCTAATGCGAAGCGAGGTTATGTTGTCTCAAGTAGTGCATTGCTTGTAGGATATGTTCAATAGAGTCAGTTCAGGAAGAGAGAGGTATTTTCAGCAGATGCAAAGGGAGGGCATCTCTCCAGATGCAATGATGTAGACTTGCACCTTGAAGGCATGTGGTAGTATAGAAGATGCTGATATGGGCAAAAGAATTCAAAAGTGCTTGAGGAGATTTGTGTTTGGGATGTCGTCTCTTGGAATGCACTGATTGCAAGATATGCGCAACATGGTTAGGGAGCTTTGGGCGTTTTTCAGTGGATGCAAAGCAAGGGTGTCTCTCCAGATTCAATCACATACAATCTGGGTTGTTTTTAGTTAATGCAAAGCAAAGGTGTCTCCTCAAATGCATGTTGTCTCATGGAGTGCACTCATTGCGGAATATGCCCAACAGGGTCAGGGTCAAGAAGGTCTGAGTTGTTTTTGGCGGATGCGAAGTGAGGGTGTCTCTCTAGATGCAATCACATACGCTTGCATCTTCAAGCTCTGGGCTTTTTTGGGCAGATGCAAAGTGAGGGTGTCTCTCCAGATGCAATCACATATGCTTGCATCTTGAAGTTATGGGCTATGTTCGATGAGGGTGTCTCTCCATATGCTTAGCCAACGATGTTTTTGGCAGATGCAAAGCGAGGGTGTTTCTGCAATTGCAATCACATATGCTCTGGGCTTTTTTCGGTGGATTTGAGGTGAGTGTCTCTCGAGATGCAATGTTGTCTCAAGGAGTGCATTGGTTGCAAGATATGTCTATGGTTGTGTGTATGTGTCCCACATTTTGCATGTAACAAGTATCAATGTGGTTGTTAAGTGTTTGAAGGGTAATGACATGTGTGAGGGTCGGTTTGAGTGTGGGTGGATGAATGCCAAAGTGAAGAAGTAGCTTGCAATGTGTGTGTGTGTGTGTGTGTGTGTGTGCGTGTGTGTGTGTGTGTGTGTGTGTGTGTGTGTGTGTGTGAGAGAGAGAGAGAGAGAGAGAGAGAGAGGAGAGAGAGAGAGAGAGAGAGAGAGAGAGAGAGAGACATTCGAAAGCGATTAATAGAGAAATGAGAGAGATGTAGTCACGAGTGAGCTTGTAAAATTGTATAAGATTTCCATTTGAGCTTGGGAGGGGGGAGAGAGAGAGAGAGAGAGAGAGAGAGAGAGAGAGAGGAGAGAGAGAGAGAGAGAGAGAGAGAGAGAGAGAGGAGAGAGAGAGAAGGGGGGGGGGGGGGGGGGGGAGAAATGCGAAAAAATGCAATGTGGGGGGTGGCTATTGTCAGACGTCGTCAGCTTTAATTTGAAAACGCAGCATCGCCAACCAAAGCTCTCTCTTTTATGTCAAACCACGCTAAAATGGCATGTTGGTTTTGCGAGGCTTGAGCCAATGTGATGTCTTGCTCCATGTTGGAGTTTGAAATTTGAAGCTAGGTCTCCCCCCCCCCCCACCCCCCCCCCCCCCCCCCCCCCCTCCCCCCCCTCTCTCTCTCTCATGCGCGTGCAGACGGAGTGGGACATTGGCATTGGAGCATGCGTAAACAAGTGTCCATTGTGTGTGTGTGTGATGGGGAGATGTATAAACACACACACACACACACACACACACACACACATGTACCAATGGTAAGAGCGAGCGAGACACGTCGATAGGTGGGTCACACGAGCTAGTGTGAAAAAAAGGCAGCTTTTTAGGTTTTTGGGCTCTCTCTCTCTCTCTCTCTCTCTCACACACACACACACACACTTTTGATTGTGTGTGTGTATCATTTATCTTGAGAATTTTCCATGTTTCTTATTAGATTTGACCATAAGCAACCAAAGAAGCAAAACAAATCCTATCTGTATTACTAGTCACTAGCCTCTATATAATGCACCTTGGTGGCTCCTGCCACATGGCATAAGAAGAGGGATTGGAGAGAGGAGTGGAAACCAATGCAAAGAAAGAAAGAGAGGGAGGCCTTAGAGTGGGGAGAGAAAGGGGCTCTCTCTCTCTCTCTCTCTCTCTCACACACACACACACACACACACACACACACAAGGGGAGCTTGGTGCACATATAGTAATTATAGACTATTATAGTATGGTTTGCTCACAGTAAAAGAGCTATGTATAAACTAAAAGCCAAAAAAAGAAGGCATTCATCGACCCCATGCACACTAAGTGTCATCGGCAATCACCACAGAGTTCGGCTTATAAGGAGCCACCCATACCAGTCGAACCGTAAACAAACATAATGGAGAACATAAAATAACTAAAAGGAAGGATGCATGTACGAAAAAGCCACCACGTAGACAACTCGAAAGCCAACCCTCCTTTGACAGGCACTAGAATCTCACACCTCATCAACAACTCGCAAAGAAGACAGTGTCTTGCAACCGAAAAGACGGTTCGCATTCCGCTAAACCATGAGACAACTATCCTCCAATAGTGTTAGTTTTGCCATATTGTGTCCCTTCACCAAAATTAATATCACTAGCTCGCGCGACTCGCCTATCGGCGGGTCTCGCTCGCTCTTACCACCGATATACATGTATATGTGTGTGCGGTGGTGACAATTGCCGACATGCATCTTTGCAGATAACTTTTTGGGTATATTCCATGTTGACAGTATGCAAGTGAAAGTGGTTGCATCTCCGGGGAATAGGGGAAACCCCATGCTTGCCACCCCTGCCTCAATTCTGTGGACCTCCCCAAGTTGTGCATATACTCGCAATAGGTGCATTGTAAGAGATGAAATCCCCAAAAGGAAGCTCCTCAAACACTTTGTGTGCTTTATGAAGTGCATCACATCTGGCATACATGACGACCAAGGCACCCACAAAGCGACAAACAATTTCCCTCCATGAGACAACATTGCATATGGAGACACACCCTCAATTTGCATCCGTTGAAAATAGCCCAGGTGTGGATGAGACACCCTCGATTCACATCCGTTGAGAACAACCTAAAGCTCGTTGTCCCCTCGATCCAAGGTTCTTAAGCGTTTGGCAACTAGTGGCGACTGGACTCCCGTCTAATAAGGCACATGAATGATTGTTGCCAAGCTGGTGTTTAACAAAATCTCTCTCTCTCTCTCTCTCTCTCTCTCTCTCCAAGGCCTCGAGTCACAACTGTTCAAGTTTCATATGTACCTTTGTTCGCCTTGCAGCCACTTCCCACAATTTTTATGTATGGGTTGTTGGCCTCCCCTTGCACCTTTAGTCTTCTGAAATCCTTGCCGGCCTAATAGATAGTATAGATAGATAGATAAGGACTCAAGGTTTTTAAACTAAATTTCTCTCCATGTAGTAGATTTTCTCACCTTCACGCTTAAAACTTAGATATAAACCTCAAAATTTCTAGGTGGGATTTTCTCAAACCTCAAACTTTGAGCCCTGTATCGACTCAAAACAATGCAGCTAAGGTTCTCTTTCCCCCTTTATTCGCCTACTGCTCTATTAATGATGGAGCTACAAAACAATGTCTTAATTCCTCCTCCTCCTAGTTTTTAAACTCGAGCTTTCCTCCTCCTCCTAGTTTTTAAACTCGAGCTTGCTCTATGTTTTATTGGTTGCAAGCCTAGATCACCCCCATTAGCAGACACCTCTCTCTCTCTCTCTCTCTCTCTCTCTCTCACTCACACACACACACACACACACACACACACACACACACACACACAAACACACACACATACACACACATGCCATTTTGAAGCTTTCCATTTCCTTCTTTCTATTCATCAATCGTTCTCTTGTCGCTTCCCTCGCCGATCTTTGCCCCATTACAGCCTCGACCTAATTCTGTACAGAGAATATATATTCATCAATCGTGTTCTTGTCCCTTCCCTGCCGATCTCCGCTCACTATAGCCTCCTCTCTTCTCCAACCCAAGTATATATTCTCTATACAAAATTAGGTCCCAAGTATATATCTTTGTACAAAATTATGTTTCTTCCTTCTTCCCTTGTTTAAACCCTTAATTCTTGCTCGTTCTTGCCTCCAAAATTCTCGCGACATACATACATTGCATTTCGCATGCAGCTCTCTCGAGAGCCTCTCTCTCTCTCTCTCTCTCTCTCTCTCTCTCTCACTCTCAGGATTGTTATGTAGCACGCAAATATTCTTCTATTCAAAAAAATGTGTTTCAGCTTAATGTCGTGTCATTTTCAATTTCAAAAATGTCGGTTGAGAGCGAGGGGAAGAGGAGATTTCCACTCCAAAATAGAGAAAAATAGTTCAAAAACCTGTAAAAATAACATAATTTTTAGAAATTTTCTCTTGGGAATTCAAGGAAAGGAATTTTGTATGTTTGGAAAAACGATTTTCCTAAACATTGTTTGCGATACAAGGAGTGTGCAATGCGTAAAAAACGTACTTAATAGGAATCACCAACGGGTTTTTTGGGAGAGAGAGAGAGAGAGAGAGAGAGAGAGAGAGAGAGAGAGTCTCGGGGCAATGCAGATCTCGAGTGTGTATGAGCTTCTAGAATATATGGTGCAGCATGCAGAGAGACTCAAGCCAACTCTCCTCTCTCTCTCTCTCTCTCTCTCTCAGTCACCTCCACACTGGTGATTATGAAGTCATATGAGACACACAATGTGTGCATGCATGCGAAGTCTTGAGTATATGTTTGGCAAAAATGTGCCTCAACTTAGTATCATGCCGTTTTCAATTTCAAAAATGCCGGTTGAGGGCAAGGGGAAAAGGATAAATTCCGCCTCAAAATAGAGAAAAATAGTGTAAAAAACATGAAAAAGTAATGTAATTTTCTAAAATTTCCTCTTGGAAAAAGGAATTTTGCATGTTTGAAAAACACTAGTGTGAACTAACTCATCATGTGTGATGCCAGAACTCTGAGCGGTGCTCTCTCTGGATGGGTGTTGTAGACACACACACACACACATAGTCTTGTATCCCAATTCTCGTGGGTGGTCCTCTCTCTCTCTCTCTCTCTCTCTCTCTCTTCATATCAGGCGTAGCCGATTTTGCTGCCAAACCATACCTGTCTAGCTCTCCGGCTCTCTCTCATCGTCCGCGTCTCTCTCTTTCTCTGTCATCGTTAGAGTCTCTCTCTCTCTCTCTCTCCTCTCTCTCTCTCTCTCTCTCTCTCTCTGTTAATCACTTGTGCGCCTCTGCAGTCTCTTCACTTAACATTGCATAGCAAGAGGACGTGACATCACGTTGAGTCACGCACTCACTGTGTGTGCGTGTGTGTGTCGCGCTCGTTGTTGCGACTCAGATCACAATCGCCGATTCTAGTAGCCACACGACCTCTCTCTCCCTCTTTATCGCAGCTTGCGCCACGTGTAAAGGAGACCCCTTTCCACCATAGTATGTTAAATAGATGATAATGCAAATTTGTGCATTCTTTATGTAGCCGATTGCTTCAATAGGATGTGCACATTTCCTGGACAAGTTTAAACCCAAACATGAATGATTTTTCTTGTAAATGCATATGATTCTCTCTCTCTCTCTCTCTCTCACACACACACACACACACACACACACACACACACACACACACACACGAGAGAGAGAGAGAGAGAGAGAGAGAGAGAGAGAGAGAGAGAGACGAAAAACATGCCTTTCCACTCATTGTCATGATCATATTGCTTGAAAAGGGTGGCTTCCCACAAGTCTAAGACAATCTAACAAATATGAGAGAGACACTTTTCTTGCTCAAAGGTAGAGTCATTTAACTCTAGTTAAGACATGTCATAAGCATTATAAGCTTTCAAACCAGTGTTGTTCTTTTCACCAAGGTACATATCTATAGCCTATCACCCGCCTAACGAAAACTTTCAACACAAATCTTTGATGTTTGAGACGAGAATGTCATTGAAATTTTGATTACATTG
The DNA here is from genome assembly GCF_014529385.1 of Adiantum capillus-veneris. Classification (NCBI taxonomy): domain Eukaryota; kingdom Viridiplantae; phylum Streptophyta; class Polypodiopsida; order Polypodiales; family Pteridaceae; genus Adiantum; species Adiantum capillus-veneris. The sequence continues at coordinate 82,031,923 of NC_140959.1, read as the reverse complement.
AAAGAAAATCACTAGTAACATTTTTGGGACTAATAAGATATGAAGTAGGCTAGTGGTTTGGTTGTTGATGAGAGGTAAAACTTTATGCTTAAGGGGAAAAAAAAAAGTTGGTGCATTGATTGAAACTTCGATGTGCATGTAGCGTCGATGTGAGAAAATACAATGTCGAAAGGGTTTCCTCAATTATTGGGTTCACGCGTCGACTTTACTATACACATGGTGTACATGTGCACATAGGGTGCACATTACCGTGATTGCACATCCACATGCACATTGTGCATGTGGATGTGCATCTTCTTTAGTATCTACAACTTTGAATGAGTATATCAAAGTGCATGCAAACACATCTTCTCTAGTGTTTGCAATATGACAAGAATGCTAGGTTCCATAGCTTGAGAGTTAAAATAACATCTTCATTTAGTCCAAAGGAGCTAGCTTGGTTGTTTGAGCATTCATCTTTGGTAACCAAGGTCACCGGTTTGAATGCGGTTAAGTCACCTGTTGGCACTCACAATTGTACTTTTTCAGCTCACACGAGAGTTGTGCGAGATGTCAAAAAAAAGAGGTGAAAATTCACTATGGCCTACACCAGGCTATCGAGAAGAGTTTCATCAAAGGCTTTCTTTAAATAGGAAAAAATAGAAAGTGACATTGGTATTTGTAATCATGTGGTATCACAATAAAAGATTACGGTTTTTGAAAAAAAAGTGTGACCAATCAAATATTTAGTTTACAATATATTACAAAAGCATAGAAAATAATGTTTGACACAATACTCACTTGCTCTCTTTAAAGAGAGGTACACAAATGTCTACACCCTCTTACAAGTGCTTTTAAAAAGATAATTTAAAATAAAATTTATTATTATTAACTTGCCATGTGACATTGATCGGCACACTTTTCCAATGGTCCAGATTTGCACCCAAAAATCCACCCTTTACTAAGAAGTACTTATGTAGTCCAAAAAGAGAACATCTTCGTTTTCCATCCAAAGTAATGGAATCCCAAAGGCATTCTCAAGAAAAGGAATTGCTTCCATATGGATGAGAAACTAGAAAATGAAGGAGTTTTATAGTTAGCTTCCATAATCTAAATGTTATGGGCTTTGTTTCTAGTTTAAGGAACCCCCCTTTCCCTCTCAACTACTAAACCCCCTCCCCCCCCCCCCAAAAAAAACCCCAAAAACACACACACACACATATACAATACGAGTACAACCGATCACCGAAAGTGGCCTCTCTCTCTCTCTCTCTCTTCCCCTCTTTATCTCGTGCTTGGCATTTAACCTTCAGCTCGCAGATGTTGACATGTGTAAAGGATACTCGGATTGCTGTTATAGAATACATATAGATATACATACATTTACATTATTTGAATTGATTATTTATATATATATATATATATATATATATATATATATATATATATATATATATATATATATATATATATATATATATATGTTCGTGTGTGTATATAGAGAGAGAAGTTTTTATTATTTTCACCAATGCTTGGAAAAAAAATTCTACGACATATACACTTCTTAATCCTTTTTGGTCTCTTTGAAAGGGGCCCTAGGTCTAAAGATAGATAGGTGTATATATTTAGTTAACTAATGGTATTTTGCCTCTAAAGCAGGCATACAACTTTTGTTTTGGGGTTTTTAAAAAAAAACAGTAAATACATATTTTTAGAAAGTTAAAGTGAGACTTCACCTTGTTTCAATATGTTGTTTGGCAATTTTGCTCGAGATCGACTGATTTTGACCATTTTGAGCAAAGTGAGTGGGGGTTGGCCGATTTGTTTAAGGAGAATCCAAGTAGATCCTTTTCCAAGGTTAGTGCATCAAAGCAAAATAATTTTATGTCTTTTGGGGGGGGGGGGGGGGGGGGGGGGGGGGTGGCTTTGCAAACACTTTCTATGTGTAGCCACAAGCATGTGAGGCAGTAGGCTAGAAGATGATTTTCTTTATATTGAGGGGTTCAAAGAGGAGTCACAAAGCTGGCCTATGTGACTTGGTTGGTAGTTGTAGGCTCTACTTGAGCAACATGTCGTGAGGTCGGTCGCTACGTCTTGTGATTTTTAATACGCACGTAACAGAGTGAGCTAAGTTTGAACAAAATCTCAAAATCTTTGTGATTTCGTCTAATGAATTGAGAAGGAGCTAGTAGGTGATAAGTCTCAAACTTAAGCTTAGTATGTTGCAGGTTTATGGTGTTTAGCGAAAGGTTTTTTCTCCCTTGGCTAACAAACTAGCCTTTCTACTAAAATTGCTGAAGGATGTAAAGTAGGTAAAGAGACACGTGGAGAGAGAGAGAGAGAGAGAGAGAGAGAGAGAGAGAGAGAGAGATGCCATGGGACTGAGGGGAGATACAGAGACATGCTTAGATTTTTCTCGCAGTTGATCTTGCCAGATTTTCTATCACCTTTGATGGGAGCTCATTGATGTTACGAGACAAATCCTAGGCCTAGCCATCTCTTGAAGGGAAGAGCAAGTTGGAAGTTCGTTCCAAAAGGAAACATAGCATCACGAGGTCGTGGAACAAACATAGAGGCTGAGAGAGAGAGAGAGAGAGAGAGAGAGAGAGAGAGAGAGAGGCGCCCTTTGTATTAGGGGAACCTTGAAAGGCCATAATGAAAGAGAAAATGAGCAAGCAACCTTTTGAGTTTTGATAAGTTTTGCTCGGAGATCAATACTTTCACAAGTTTTTTTTATTGTTGGCCATACCCACGATTCTAATGAAAAGGTATTCCTAATGGCATCAAAAAAATTAAAAGGTATTCTTAATTCAAAGATTCCCTCAACAACAACAAAATGATGCGATAGTCTATATTACGTAGCAACGGGCAATGACAAAGCACATAGATTTGCACCAGTATTAGTTAGGAAGGACGGATACAACATAGAGAGAGAGAGAGAGAGCAATGGAATTTTAAAGAGAAGAGATCGCCAAAGAAAAAATAAAGGAGAAGAGAAACACCTCTTTATATAGTCACAAAAAATATTTTGACTCCACCTTCATACGTCCTTTCACTTTCCACCTTCATCTTTCTTTTCATTTTCTTAAACTCACCTAGTCACCCTCTTCACTTATGGATTTAATATGTTTTGAAAGAATTTTTATTTTTCTGAGAATGGGGAGACGGGATATATTATATTAAGCCAAGAAGAAATGTAGAATAACTCAAGCACAACAGGCGCCTTGAGGGATCACATGACACATTTCACAACTACAGAGCCCTTTGTAGACGAGAACTACAAGGTAGATACATTTTGTGGAGTGGTTGATATCAGAACCATAATGGTTTTGATTGCCTTGAGTCCATTCTTTAGAGTTGTTGTGGTTTCCAATAGAGATGATAACTTCTCCACTTTCCTAAATTATTTACTTGAAACTAGCTATTGAGTGGTCATTTTCAAAGACACATAGGTTCCTAGATTTCCAAACTAGCATGAAGTAATAGAAGCAAACAATTTGTGTAAAGATAAGGATGGCTTGGTTTTCCCAACTCTTTCCTCGAAGAAGTAAGTTGTTCATACAGAAAAGGATCTTCCTGGTCTTTTGTATCCATTTATAGATTTTACCCCCACAAGTTCTCTTTGTAGTTGGACAATGGAGAACAGGTAGGGGGATCCTCACTAGCCACTTTGCACCCTGAGCATGTATCAAAGCCAAACTCTTTGGCTTGTATTTTGACCCCAATAAGCATCGTTCCCCATTAAACCTCCATAGGAAGATCTTCATTGTTGAGGGCCACTAAGGGTCCCTATATTGTTTGTCATAGATCATCTAGATTCTCGCCAGTGCTTCCCCCACTACTTATTCAGTGGGGAGAACCGATTTGCTTTAAACATAAGGCTGCAATAGGTTGACTTGGTTTGCGAATTGTTGAAATTTCTATGCTTGGGCCATTACCAGGCTTTCCAATCCAGATCAGCCTCTCAAATTGGCATAAGCACCCATCTAAGATCTTGGATAGCCCTATTGATTAGAAGTTGTTCAGTTCCATTATGGAGCTGGGAAGCCAATTGTGCTGCTTCCTTCCATCCTCTAATGTTTCCATCCCAAAAGTGGTTCAAGTGTATGAGTCCGTTGTTGTTGACTTTTTTGGCGAGACATTGCTCCAAAACAAAGTAAGAAGATATGTTTCCACTTTTGAGAGCCAAGGGGACCATGTGTTGTGGAGCTTGTAAAATATCTTATGCCTCACCCCACTCTAGTGTCTCTGATGCTTTGGTATATTTTTGCACTAGCTCACTCGTCCTACTACCCAGTTTCAGGTCTGTCCATCAAGGTGCCATCAGTTTTTCATGGACCTCAACCTCTTTCCATGAGCTCCCCTGAGAGATTAGCTTCACTTTATCAATCATGCCCCATGCTGTGATGGTCCAATATTGGTCTTGTTTGGCTATTGAGACCATAAATTTAGCACACTAGACTTTATCATGAATTGCAAGGTCGAGGATCCTAATACTGCCTTGCTCCTTGTAGATGACCCTCTATCCTGGAGACACTTTACAAAATAGATTTCTTAATAAAGCTGCAAAGGTGAGGTATGGGCATGGTAGGATTTCACTAAAGGATCCTCAAGAATTGTTATCAGCAGGTCTATGGGCATGCGCTCCAAGGCAACAAAGTGTGCACAGAAGGCACTTGGCAGAGCATTTGGGCAAAAATGACATCAAATCACTACTACCATTAATATAGAACACATTGGGGGAAAAGTCTTGGCTATCGGTAATTAAAAGATCTCAAAAAGAACATGATAAGGGACTCTATGTATCAAGGATAAGGGGGCGAGTTGGGTGGGATGGCTACCCTGATAGCTGATGTAATCATGGTCCCTGGATGACGTCATGGTTCAACAGGAGCATGACAAGACCTTGTAATTATTTGGGTTGATAAATATAATTCACTCACAATTGTGAGTTTTTCTTTAAAAAAACAAAGTAGTCCTTTGTAAAGGGTTGTATTTTGGTTGTATCTTTGGACCATTGGATAAAGCTTACAAATTAGTGCCACATAGCAAGCTAATAATAAATATTCTTTTAATCATTTCTTTTAGCCCCTTGTGAGAGGGTGTTGACATTTGTGTACTCTCTATTTAAAGAGGGGCATAGAATATGTCAAATACAATCTTTTCTCATCCTCTTTTAGTTTTTTTTTTCAATTTCTTACAATGTGTCCAGGTGTTTTTTTAGTCATTAGTTTTTATGCTTTTGAAATCTATTATAATCTTAACAATTCATTGTTATATTTATTTCCAAAAAACCTAATATATATTCTTTTGTGAAAGTAAAGTTTTCTCTCTACCAAAGTAGCCTCTTATGATTGAATGTAGGCCATAGTGAAGTTCACCTTGTTCCATAGGATCTTTTCACTCGTTTTAAGAATTCTTTCCAATTGCAATTTGTTTTTTTTTTTGGCTTTTTGAAAGAAGCCTTCGAGGAGAGTTGAGTTCCGTATACTTTAAATGTATTCGACGATCGAGACTTACGTTTTCGGAGCACTAAATTTTTTAGTTAAACTTAACTTAACGATTTTATCACTCTTTTATTGTTTTAGAAAGCCACGTGAATGTTTCACTTGTTTTGTTTTATAGCAAAACTTACAATGGTGTGACTATATTTATAAAGCTAACAAATTACACATTCTTGCCATGCTCGCGATAAGCCATGACTTCTTGAAGGGATCAAAGATACATCGGCTGAAGGGGGAGCTACCCATAACAATGGAAAAGCCCACCCTTTCATCCATGCACGTTTGTCATTGCGGCACCCATGGTTTTGTCCCACTCAATGGAGTTCCTTTGTTTCCCAATGGCGATGATCATTACCCTGCTTTCTTCGAGAACTTAGCTATTTCCAAGGAGTTCTCGAAGATCGGGTAGTTCCTTACCTTCCCAATGTGTTGTCCAATTGCATTTAAGGAGAGGCCCAACAAAAGGCAAATACATGATCATGAACAAATTGATTACCTTCACGCTACTGTGGAAAGCGAGGAGCACGAATTTTCATATTCGCATTGTATTTTGAATTTTGTCCATGGCCTACTGAGATCTTTGTTTATGGGATATTCCTACTCCTATTGGAAAAAATCAAGGGAGTCTTTCTCTCTCTAGAAGTTTCCAAGGCAAAAATTGACGTGAGGCAATTTGCATCTCTCTCTCTCTGTGTGTGTGTGTGTGTGTGTGTGTGTGTGTGTGTGTGTGTGTGTGTGTGTGTGTGTGTGTGTGTGTGCAATGGACTTGTCATCATCGATAGACATGATAATAGGAACTCTCTCTCCTCGGCCTTCTTTGCAATGCCCAATCTAATAGCCTCTCTGTGTGTGTGTGTGTGTGTGTGTGTGTTGCTTGGGGCTTGAAGGAGATATCTCGTTGTCCATGCCCTACTATGGTGCCTTGTTGCCCATGCCTAGTCTCTCGCATTCGCTTTATAAAAGAAAAATGAGTGGAATCTGTAGCAAAGGACACGTGAAGCACCACGGGTGTTGAGAGGGGGAATACAGTACAGAGGAGGTGCAGATTGTAGTAGGTGACAATGTTGTGATGCTCCACATCGGCAAGGGAAAAAAGAAAATAATAATGAGGTTTTTGCAAGTCAAGCATAGAGTCTAGACACAAAAAGCATTATGAGGAGTCAAAAGTAGCGAGCTTCTCTTTCGTGATCGGGCATGTGCTTAGAAGGCGAATTTGGATCAAGTCAATAGGATACACATTGCAATCTACAATAATGGAGTGCTTGGTGATGCAATAGTCAGTAAGTGTGCAAAATGTAGGTGTACTTGAGAAAGCATGAAAGGTTCTTAAGGAGATAACTATCCGAATTTTGCCTCATGGCAGTGGCAAAGGAAGCTTTGGGTTACATTAATTATTCCATGCCAAGGCCATTGATGTAATGATGAGCTTGGCAATGCGTTGTGAGATATGCATGTCAGATGGGGTGCTTGGCAAGCTTTGATCGAAATTTGTACCAAATTGTGGTGTGCTTCGCAAAAAGCACAAAGTGCTTGAGGATCTTGCTATTGAAAATGTTGTTACTTGAAGCACATGGATTGTGGGCTATGTACAACATTAGCAAGGTCAAGAACTAGTGGCATTGCTTATTCAAAAATGTTGGCCCCAATTTGGTGGCCTCCCAAAGGTTGGCCCATCAATGGCCGGCAGAAAGGTCATTTGTTGGAAGGGTAATGTGATGGGAAGTGCAGGCTGTGAGCAAGGAAGGAGGGAAAGATGTGTAAGTTGGTGTTGCATTGTGAGATGCATGAATGAGCTCATCCATGAAGCAAGAAATCATCAACATGGCATGGCGCCTCATTTCAACATTGGAAGTGACCAATCCCATGCAATTTGGGTATGGAGGTGCCACATCATCAAGGATGCCTCCCACTCAACGATGGCATGGATGGTGGAGAAACTTTTGGGATCTATTTTGAGAGGGGAAGATAGTGCATGGGAGAGGGGTGGGGGGGACCTCGAGAACGCAGCCGAAGACAAGGTTTGGCAAGAGGGTGACAAAAGAAGGAAGTGGTGTCTCTGGCTCTTGACCTGGAGAGAGACAAACAAGGAGCATAATCTCTCTCTCTCTCTATGGATAGGGGAGTAACAAGGGCATCTAAGGCATGAGGGTTAGGATGGCAATGAAGGAGGCATATGGCATGAGCATCAGTAGGGTAGAACAAGGGGAAAAGGGGAGAGGATCTTCTATCTCTCTCCCTCTCTCTCTCTCTCTCTCTCTCTCTCTCTCTCTCTCTCTCTACCTCTTTTGTTTTAGGAGTCGAGTTGAGAACTCTCTCACCGTTCCCCTCATACACCAAAGAAGTGCACAAGAAGAATGACCGAGACTATGCACCCAGACTCCTAGGGCAGACTCTTTTGTCACTAGTTTCCTCTGGACTACGTCTTCCCTCTAGATAGTCTCTCTCTGTCTGGATAGTTTCCTACGATATTAAATTACTCTTCTCCTTCTCCTTCTCCTTCTCCTTCTCTCTCTCTCTCTCTCTCTCTCTCTCTCTCTCTCTCTCTCTCTCTCTTTCGACCGTGGTAAAGAACAAAAACAAGAAGAAGAAGCCCGATTGAGAGATCTATTCCTCTCTCTCAATCTCCGTGAAGATATACAACGTGCTCAATGTGCAGAATGATCAAAGACATATTTCCAAGATCAGGAGTGCAAAAGGGTTGAAGACAGATTCTCATGCTTGGAGGTGAAAAAGACTTGAAGACGGAGAAGAAAATAGGATAATTGGCTAATTATCTACTATCATTTCTCTTAGGATTCTAATTGAAAGTAGAAGACGAGGTTTTTATGTGTTGAAGGGCTTTAGGGAAAGGAAGGTGAGGTTGAAATCAAATGGACAATGGTCGATGTTTGAAGTAAGTGTCAATCTACATTGACTGAGGGGCTCAAGTGTATGTAGCTATGAGGGATGTTCTAAACTCTAATATCTAACTAGCCCAAATGATTTTCTCATATTAAACTGATCAATTAATGTGGGAGAATAAACGAGAACAAGAGTTAGAATATAGACATGTGCTTATGGATCTATCTCAACATGGGGTAAAAGTCAATGGGTCCACATGAGAGATGGTCTGTCAAAGAGCAATGCTAGCTAATGGAGCTTAAAGACCTTAGGGTTAGATTCATTAAAGACCTCCAAAGCTTACTGTTAAAAGTCCTTGGACCTATGGCCTTAGGCAAGCTAGTGCTGTACTTGAGGTGGGAACCCGGCCCAAGCTTGAGGTGCTTGTCGTGCTTGCTGACTAAGGTGCTTGTCATGCTAGCTAATGGAGCTTAAAGACCTTAGGGTTAGCTTCATTAAAGACCTCCAAATCTTACTGTTAAAAGTCCTTGGACCTATGGCCTTAGGCAAGCTAGGGCTGTACTTGAGGTGGGAAGCTTGAGGTGCTTGTCGTGCTTGCTGACTAAGGTGCTTGAGGTGCTTGTCATGCTTGCTGACTAAGGTGCTTGTCATGTTCGATGACTAAGGTGCTTAAGGTGCTTCATGCCCAAGGTTGAGGGGCTTAAGGTGTTCCAAAAGTCAACAAGGATCCTACGTATGGAAGGGGTAAGCCCTACTTGTTACTTGTAGGAGCATGAGAGAGAACACACACACCCTCACTCAAGGGAAGCCTAGTCTAATGAGGCAACAAGGACACATGTCAATATCCTCTCCATGTTGCCCTCATAAGGTGACTAAAGCCTATTGGTTGGTCTCTAAAGGGGTCCGATAAGCTTTTAGCTAATTAAATTGATTGTTTACGCATTTATCAAGTCCTCTCTCTCAAAGGGGAAAGGAGGACACTTGTCCAAAGGCTACCTCTATGTGACCAAGGCTTGTGATTGGCTAGGCTTGAGAGAGCCAATGAGCCACAAGCATGAGCTAGAAGAGGGGGTCGACCATGCAAGTAGAGGGCTTGCTTGGGGGGTATACTCTCTCTCTCTCTCTCTCTCTCTCACACACACACACACACACACACACACACACACACACACACACACACACACACACACACACACACACACACACACTCATTGTATGGCGTGCTAAGTGCAAGAGCTTCATCTCCTTCTCCAAGTTTGTTCAGAAGTTGAGAGCCTACACCAACACTCTTGGCTATGGAATGCAAATCCAACCAAGAGCCATGCTCCAATGCTAAAGCTTGTCGTCATCTTCTCTATCTTCATTACTATGCTATTATGCTATGCTAAGCAAGAAGAGTGATGATAAGTGAGGAACTATTTCTTTCTCATAAGAATGTTTCTGCTTCCTCTTCCTTACCCTCTCTCCACCTTCGAAGGTGTTTGAGGTTTTGGGATTGAGGTCGGGGACAAGTTAATGCTTTCATTTAGCTAAGTTGTGGGCATAATTATGGTGCATGAAGCTCTCTATCTTCATTGCACCATCAAGGCCTCAGGGAACACAAAGCTTGAATTGTATCGAGTCTCTCTTTATGGGAGAAATTATAATACAAAAGCCTTTTGGAGGGGGGACGAGCTCCACATAAATCAAGTGTATAAACGCAAAATGCTAGGTCGTCAACTGTTTTAAATATCTAACCTAAGTCCTTATGAGCCCACACATTGTTAGAATTTAAGTTGTATCGCAAAACAAGAAATACTTGTGTCTTCTTTTTTATTTGCTTCAAGCTTTGTATCTTGTTGCTAGTTGTCAATAATTCAAGTCGTCGTGGTGGCAACCTTGCCTTCCTTGGCCCATTGTGCATCTACCCCCACCTTGTGAACTATCAATGGTGCCTAGCTATGAGGTTTGTATAATTGACTAAACCAGATGTCCTTAACACATTAAAATTTTGGCGTCTGAATGGCTAGACTAATTTGTGAAACTTCACAATTAAGAAAATATGTGTAGGGAATCAATGATTTTCCAAGATTTTTTCCCTCCAATTGTATCTTCAATTTTTTGTTAATCCTGATCATTATAATCATGCCAAAACTTCTCATTGAAGCTTTGGTAGAATCAGTAACAATACCCTAAGAATGTCCCCAAATAAGACGATTTCAACAAGCCGCTCCAAGCTTCAATGTTCACTCTGATGAGAAAATGATCTATGCATGTAGGTAAGACACTTTTTCAAACATGGAGTGTGTCTGTGTGTGTGTGTGTGTGTGTGTGAGAGAGAGAGAGAGAGAGAAAGAGAGAGAGAGAGATTTCTTGAACATGGAAGCACAAAGAGGAGGTAAGCACTTCACTTTTCCTTGACCCTTTTGGGTGTGTGCTATCATTTGTTTTAACAAAAAGGGAATGTCATTTGATGTAGAGTAGACAATGCACGTGGAGCCAAGTCAATAAGAGCAACTTTTCTCAAGAAAGGAGAGGGACCAACGATAACGTAAGAAAGCTCTATATGTGTATGTATGTGTTGTCTTGACTCTTAACCACTCAACCGTAGTACCAAGGCTATGGGCCCCTCACAGCCTTTTTATGCACACCTACATAGGCTAACAATAGCCAACCAAAGGGCCATCTTGAGATACCTTAATCTTCAAGTGGTAATTGAATGAATTGCCTTTTGCTTCAGAGGTGCTCGTGGGGAGGCCTTCCTCAAATGATTAAAGATTCTAGTACCCACAAAACTTGCAAACTCAAAAGCCATTTGTATAATTTTTTGGTTTCCTTTGGGTCTTATGTCACTTTCCTTATGGTACTTTGTACCCACTACGAGCTTAAGGTTATGACACAAAAATCTACCTAGCCTTTGAAGCTCTCCTTGTAGACTTGGTACATTGGTAAGTACCACACAAAGTCCATTATAGCTTTGTGATGTATCTATCTACATATCTATAAGGAGAGGAGTGATTTAGTCTGCCACATGGCAACAAATCCTTCATTCGATCGCTTCAACTTTTTTTTTTTTGCAAAACTCACAATTGTGAGTGGATACACCAATATACACCAACCTTGAGCTCATACCGAGTCTTGAGGGTCAAAGGATTACAAGTCTTCTGCTTGACAGAAAAACCACAACTACTCCTAGGCTTTACTTATTACAAGATGTCATCATGACCTGTATTGTTCCAGACCAGTCCTCAAGATTCGGGAAAAATGTGTCTCAACTTATATCCTACCGTTTTCAATTTCAAAAATGCCGATTGAAGGCAAGGGGAAAGAGAAATTCCACCCCAAAACATTAAAAAATAGTGTAAACATTTGAGAAAATAACCCAATTTTTGAAAATTTCCTCTTCACAAATTCAAGAAAAGGAATTTTGTATGTTTGGGAAAATGGTTTTTCCCAAACATTTCTTCTCCTTTTCTTCTCTTTTTTCATATACATACATGAGAGGTGCGATGTCGCTTACGTACTAATGATGTTAATGTGTGCTTGTAGTACTCTTAGTATGCTAACTTAGATGTGGTTTTTTAAAAAGTAAAAATTAGAAGATAAGAGTCCACTAAAATTTCTTTGAATACGATATTAAACAATAAAAAGTGCCATTTAAATGGCTAAAAAACATGAAAACAACATTTTATTAAAGCATATGTATTGACTTTTTTAAACGTAAAATGGACTTAATGTTGTTGTATTTCAAAAATCAAAACAAAATAAATTATATGTAATATTAAAATTAAAATTGTTTCTTGTTTTATATATATAAAAAAGGGTGTCCCTATATGTTTTTTAACAGAACAAAAACATTTTCAATTTTAATAGTACATATAATATTAAACTAAAAAAATGTTTTGTAAAAAAAGCAAATAGATTTATCTATTGGTTTGATTTGCCTCCCTTGTAAAGCCCTAAATATTGGTGGATCAAAAACTTTGTGGTGCCCATGGAAGATTTCTTTTTTATTATAAATACATCTAGCACAAATATGTAAGCATGGCAAAAAGAAAAAAAAATCCGGTATAACTTGAATTCTACAATTGAGAATTTAATTTAATTTTCATAACAAACTCTCCAAAGACATGGAGTAGAGTATAAGTTACCTTAATATGTATACATCCCACGTCCAATCACCAGAAGCTACTTGGTTGCAAAAGTAAGGCTTTGCTCAAATTGTCCATAAGGTTTTATCTTCAACTTGTAAATATGGATGTAGTTGGGTTGTAGACACTCCTCATGCACTTAATGGTGGGCCCAGCGCAGCTAGAGTTTCACAAAGGGGGGGGGGGGGGGGGGGGGGAGGGGACGGGGATGTTTATGCTCTATTTTGATGGTTTTCTATAGGTGGAATGATTATTGATTATCCTTTGAATCTTGACACTTACTCATCAGACAACACGACTTTGACCCAAGCTTGAATTTTGTTCTAGCTTCTGAGCCACACATGGTTGAAACATTCTGCACTGTCCACCATCAAACCATGCTACCTCTCTATCTATGTCCAATTTTATCTTTGTATTCTATAGTAGCGGTCATCGCATAAGTTTACTTCATGTATGACAACATTCTGGCAGCAATGGTCGGTATTGAATGTGCTTCTGTAACTAAGCAAGAGTGTGCTTTGCTGCAATCGGATATGGATAAGGCCTAGGACATGATTACATGGTGATTCATTGAAGAGTTCATGAAGTCTCTAGGCTTTGGGCCCCGGATGTGTCGTCTTGTCAGCACTCTTTGTGTTGGGAGCCACTCGGAGCTCCTCTTCAATGAAAGGATTTTGGGGGCCTTCGAGGTAAAAAGATCTATTAAGCAAGGATGCTCCCTAATGTTTGCCATTGAATCCCATTCTCTCGTTACATTACTTGAAGACATTGCGGCTAAAGGGGAGATTCAAGGACTAACTCTTCCTAACAACGACCAACTTTTGGCTAGGCTCTTTGTGGATGACTCCTTGCTCTTCTCAAAGCATGCCCTCAAGTCATCAGGAAGGCTCTTGAAATTGTGCAAATATTTTCTCTAGCATCAGGGTCAAGTGTAGCATTGAGAATTCAAGCCTTGATCTCTCTCTCCAAGATGACTCGTTCCACCCTTCAATGTGGACAAGGGAGATTGTAACAAAAGGGCGAAGGTGGGAGTATGTGCTCCTTCCCTTTCCAAGCAGAATTAAGGTTATCAAGTTCTTCTTGCTCCCCTACTTAGCCTTCAATGGGCTATTGCTAAATTTATCCAAGTGTAATTGGAAAGAGTTCTTGAAGCCAAATAAGAGATTCCTTTGGAAGAACAACAATAAAGGCTCCGTGCCTTGGAAGTGGGCTAAATGGGAGACCATTCCTAGACCAGTGGAGCAAGGCGGTCTCGGGATTCTTAATCATAACATTCATGTGGACGCCCTCTGTGCAAATTTTGTGGTTGCGCTCCCAAAACAGGACCATGTGTGGGCTATTATGGCTAAGGAGATTATGAATAACTCTAAGATAAGTTTGGAAGGTGGTATGTGGAAAGGGCTTGAAGTCCACGATAAGATGCTTGCCCCTCGGTGGGCCATTCTTGGGGGTATGACTAGCGAACTCACTCAAAAATGTAGCAGGGCCACGGAGTCCTTGGAATGGGGAGAGTTGTTTAGGTATATTCATTATTCTATAACTCACTGGTCCCCTTGACACTCCAAGGTCGGAAGCATCATGGTGACCCCTTTCTGGAGAGAAGTTGCCAAAAAAGCTAATAACAAAGGTATCAAACAGCTTGGCCAACTCCAGGATCACACCAAATGTAATTGGAAAGGAACGGACCAGCTGGCTCTCCAATATAATCTGAATGGGACAAAAAGGTTGTTGATCAGTAGAGCTCTGGAATGGGTGAACAAGCTGTATTTACTAGACTACAAATCCAAGTTCTTGTGGAAAGCATGGCAGTGGCCTAAGGACAAGCACTTCCTTAAACCTCAAACTAAGGAAGTGTACTTCACACTTATTTATTCAAAAGATTGGCTCTTACCGCTTAATAAGTAATGGGGCAAGAACTAGTTGGAGTTTAGATTGAAGACAGTTGTGAACAACATTTGGCGCCCGTCGTGGATGTACTTCAGAGGATTACTTTTGTGATGTTATCAAGTTATGACCCTGATGGCTTGGATTGCTTGATTCCACTCATTAGAATTCTTCCTTTTCCAATGGATACAATCACTTTCTAATTTCCTGGGGATAACCTCTATGAAGCTTGCTATTGAGAGGTTGTTTTTGAAAGTATCTAGCCCTCCAAACTTGTTTGAAGTAGCAAAAGCAAACAATTTGCGTGGAGATTAAAAGAACTTGGTTCGTCACAACCTTCCCTCTTAGAAATAGATTGTTCTTGGCCAATTGGTTTTCCTATTTCCATCTCGTGTTGATACCGTCCCAAAATTGGGCCAAATGTCAAAGTTCTTTGTTATTGACCTTTTTGGTAATTTCTCGCCAAAATGGATTCAATAGTTCATTGTCCACTTTAGAGAGCCATGGAGACCAGAGTGTTATGGATTTTTGGAAATATATGGGTGTCTTCCCCCCATTCTAGTGTCTTTTTTTCTCTAATACATTTGCGTACCAGCTTGCCCATGGTGCCACCTAATCTAAGGATTGTCTACCAAGGTGTTAGTAGTTTGTTTGTGAATCCCTAACTCCTTCCATAGTCCACCTTGATAGGAGAGCTCCATATAGATAGTGGGAACAGTCCCTAGTTGAAAATCAACATAGTAGTATAATCATCGCAACCAATTACCACGACAGCGGTATAGTGAACAGTCATTCAGAGGCCCAATCTGATACGTATAAATAAGGCCCATCACCCATTTTGTGGGGAGGGTTATCATTGTTACCATAGTTGAGACTCTGGAGTCTAGTTCTACTCTTGTAATTTTTTTAGAATTTGCTCTAAAAATTACTTGGCTCTCATGGTTGTACTTAATACCAATTGTACTCCCATTATTTGAACATACATTCTAGTTCCAGTTTCAATCTCTTGTTTCCATTTCCAGCTCATTCACTGTTTGATATTGCATTTGAAGTCTGCTTACCTAATCTGATCTAACTAACTCTAACACTCCAAATTTGAATAGCTGTCAAAAGTGACTAGCTCATGCCATTTTGACAATCACGATGGTGAGCTAAATAGCTATTGATAGAGAATCTATTTTCCAATTGGGTTTTGGAGTTAGCAAAAATTTAATCATGTTGCCCAAAAGATTTGAACGTGGATGAAGGCCGACAACAAGATTCATGGAGGAACCAAATTGTGTCAGTACCATTCCAGAGGCCCTTGGAGTGACGCTTTGAAACTGACACTTAGCCTAGAAATAACACGGATGCGAACGTGGACGAGCAAAATTATGAGGAGTTGAAGGATTCCCAACATTCCACCCAGTCTAGGCATAGGCATTTGGAGAGAGCAGCGAAGCGCTCTAGCTCCAGTGGATCTCAGAAATAGGATAAGGGCAAGAGTCAAAAGCACATTGAGGATAGTGAAGAAAGTAGGAAAAATCATAGATCACTACAAAGGAAGTCGAATACTATTACTAAGACAGATGACAAGGACAAATGGATACTGACACAGATCATTATAGTAAAGGATGAACCAAAGATAAGAAATCAGTTTCAAAAGATAGATCCAGACATCCCAAATGATCTATTGACTTGAAAATAGCATTTCTAGTTTTCAAGGATAAAAGGGATGATCCAAATATGCATATTTAGGTGTTTGAGTAATATGTCGAGTTAAAGGATTTTGATGAAGATGACTGGGGGGAATAATTTCCAAAAAGAGTGAAAGATGTGGCTAGGAAATGGTATTATCATTACCCAACATGCCATCTCATAACTTAGAGAAAATTGATCAAAGCTTTTCACCTCACATATTATGATAATAGGGGTGACAAGGATATCCTATGTGAATTAGACAGAAGGAAGCAAGGGAAACTTTCAATTTGAAGCTATGTTGAAAAGATCAAGGAGTTGACTCGACAATTGCATGAACCCTTGTCGGAGAAGAGATTGACAGCTTGGTTCGTCAATGGATTTAGAAGAAAGAAACTTAGGGAACATGAGGTTCCCAATTTGAAGCTATGTTGAAAAGATCAAGGAGTTGACTCGACAATTGCATGAACCCTTGTCGGAGAAGAGATTGACAGCTTGGTTCGTCAATGGATTTAGAAGAAAGAAACTTAGGGAACATGAGGTTCCCTCCCCAATAAAAAATTTTCATAACGTGGTTTAGAGAGCATTAAAACTTGAGCAACAAGCTAAAAATGTAATGGAAATGTCCTATGAACTTTGAGGATAGCGGAATTAAAAGAATTAAAGTGAGCATTTCTGTGAGATCACTTTGAGAACATAGAGGGTGAACTTAATTGATGGTAGCAACATAAACATAGTACTTAATTAACTTGGCATGAAAAATACTTTTGCAAGAGAGAGAGCATTAGAGAACATGACAATAGTTGAGGAACGGATTTACTTGGACCCGGTCCCCCCTCCAAAAGGCATTTGTATTATAGATTCTCCCATCAAGAGAGACTTGGTACAATACAATCTTTGTGTTCCTTGTGACCTTGGTGATGCTATGAAGATGGTAAGCTTCATGCATCACAAATATAACAAAAAATTTGCAAAAAGCATTAACAGCCTCAGTCCTAAGGCCTCAAACATCTTCGAAGGTGGAGAGAGCTAGCGGGGAATGAGGGTAGGGAAGAGGAAGAAGAATCATCCATAGGAGAAAGAAATATTTTCTCACTTATCATCACTCTTCTTGCTTAGCATAGCATAATAGCATAGTAATGAAGATGAATAAGATGACAAGCTTAAGCATTGAAGCATGGCTCTTGGTTGGATTTTCTTTCCATAGCCAAGAGTGTTGGTGTAGATCACTCTCCACTTCTCAACAAGCTTGGAGAAGGAGATGGAGCTCTTGCACTTTGCACTTCACACAATGAGAGAGAGAGAGAGAGAGAGAGAGAGAGAGAGAGAGAGAGAGAGAGAGAGAGAGTGTGTGTGTGTGTGTGTGTGGGAGAGTATACCCCCCCCACTCTCATGCTTGGTCCACCTCTCTCTCTCTCTCTCTCTCTCTCATATTATTTAGTTATATCATTTGGACATGTGTCCTCTTTGTCATCGTTGAGAGAAAGAACTTAATTATTTATTTTTATGTATCTAAATTCTCGTTGGACCCCTTTAAAGAATATCCAATAGAATTCAAGCACATCATGAGGACCACATATGGAGGATTTTAACATGTGTCTTTTATGCTTCTTACGTCATTTGGTTTGAATTGAACACTTCAAGCACTTAGTCAATTAAGCATCAAACCGTTTATGCCTCTTGAGAGTTTATCTTTGAATTGAACACTTCAAGAACCTTAGTCATTTAATCATGAGAATCACCTCAAGCTTGGGCAAGGTTCCCACAAACACTTTAAACACTTTAGTTTACCAAGCCGACAAACACCTCATACTTGGGTAGGATTCCCACCTCAAAGGTCAGCCCTAGCTTGCCTAAGGTTTGCCTAAGGTTAAGAGACTTTTAACACTAACTTTTGGTGGAGGTCTTTAATGAAGTTAACCCTAAGGTATTTTAAGCTCCATTAGATGCACATTGCTCTTTGATAAACTACTTCATTTTGGATCCCTATTGAGATGTAACCATCTCTCCTCTTGGTCCCTTGCTGAGGTAAATCTAGAAGCACTTATTGCACATTGCTCTTTGGTAGACTGTCTCCTTTTGGACCCCTATTGAGATGCAACCATTTCTCCTTTTGGTCCCCTGTTGAGATAGGTCTAGAAGCACATATCTGTATCCTAACTCTTGTTCCCTTTTTCATTTGCTTAGTCTAGTGTAGCATTGTAAGCATTGACAAGGTTCATATTATCCTTAAGCTAGGTTCCTTGCATCCCTCTAGCATCTTTAAAAGGATAATTCTTAAACTTATCAAGATATCATTGGATAATCTTACCGTTTCATAGTACCTTGTCTTCGTGTCGAAGAATCGATGCAGACTGCAACACCTCTTCTTGATCTTTGATCTCTCGTGGGTCCTTAATTATTGGTTCTTTTTGTGGCTCTCCTTTGTAAGGCTTGAGTAGGGTCACATGGTTAACATTGTGAATGAGCCAATGGCTGGGCAACTTTAATTGAAAATACATCTCATTGATTGGCTTAAGAATTTAAGAAGTACCATAGTATCTGTTTGCTAGTTTAACATAATACTCTTGGTGGCCCGTAGGATTCTTGCCTGTAGTATGCGTTAAACGAGCCTTGAGAAACTTTAGCAAGACCCAATCATTTTCCATTAAGGCTAAGGCTCTTCTGTGCTTATTAGCAGCAACCCTTTTTGCCTTTGCTTTGAGATGGATATAACCTCTTTGATCTTTGGAAAAGATTCTTGTGAGTCTCGGCTATATTCATCAGCAGACAGCAGCGAAGATCTTTCCATATACTTTAAGTAGTAAGGGACTTTTGGATCTTCCCTCTTTAATCTCGAAAGGTTCTTTCCCCATAGAAGTATGAACAATGTCATTGTACTCATACTCTATAAGAGATAGGCACTTCTCTCATTGAGAATGTTGATCTACTTCCATGACATAGGCTTTTAGTAGATTCAAGAAACGTTAGATTGGTTATTTCACTTTGGTCATCTGTTTGTGGAGATAGGCCGAAAGAAAAATTTAATCTCATTCCTAGATTCTCAAAGAGATCCTTCTAGAAATTACTGGTCATTCTAGGATCTTTTTCTGACACTATGGATGTTGGCAAGCCATGATACCTGAAAATTTGAGATCTAAAGAGGGTTGTCGTTTTATGTGCCTTAATAGTCTTTTTGACAGGCATAGAGTGTGTTTTCTTGCTAAGCCTGTTGATTGAAAACAATCCAAGCTGCTTCCCTCAAACAAATTTCAATTTTTGGTATACCATGCATTTTGAAATATACTCTTGTATATTTACTTTTCAAGATAGACTAATAGAAATGCATTTCTACTCCTCGAAGGGTAGATTATGGAATCCTTCTTTGTTTTGCATAATGACAAGCATGGGATTCATACTTGACTTTCTTATTGTATGGGTGAGTAACACATTGCCTATTGCCGTTTGGAAGATAACCATCCTCCAAGGTTCCTTTTCTTCTTCCCTAATACAAAGGCTATAATTACCTTAACTTAAATTCTTGGTCAGTAGCATACTCATCTATCATAAAAGATATATCATTGTGAGTTTCTATAGACACCCATTTACCCTTGGCCATTGTGAAAGTGCGTCAACACTTGATTGTGCTTGTCAGCAGTGTGAGCAATATGAAATTTGAATTACGAAAGAAAATTTTCCCACCTCATTTGTTCGTTGGAGAGCTTGGTTTGCGTCATGAATTTCTTGAGGTTTTGTGATCCATTCGTAGGATGAATGGATCCCCCAAGAGATAGTGCTTCCATGTTTCTAGGACATGTAAAATCTCTTTTTTGTATATGCCCAAGACTCGTTCATCGGCATTGCGCCTTCGGCTCTCATATGCTATGGCATGCCATTCTTGAAGAAAAACGGCTCCAAGGCAATGACCACAAGCATCACATTGGACCTCAAATGGATTTGAGAGATCTAGAAGCATAAGGACTCGTTGGGAGGTGAGCTTCTCTTTGAGATTGTCAAAAGAATTTTGTTCTTTATCAGTCCATGAGTACTTAATGTTCTTCCTTGTTAAGTCATGCAATGGTCCTGCTATTTGAGAGAAGTTTGATATGAAGCGTCTATAGTATGCACACATACCAACACTACAAGAGGCTCTTCATATTAGCGACGCTCACATAGCGACGCTCAAAAAAACATTTCCCGGCGTCACTATGAGCGTCGCTATAAGCGTCGCTATGAGCGTCGCAAATTTACAAATGAATTTGCGACGCTCATAGCGACGCTTATAGCGACGCTCATAGCGACGCCGGTTGGGGTAAAAAAAATAACCGAGCGCGCCCAAAAACTCAGATCTCAGATCTGAGTTTTTCGGCGCCCTCGAGCAAGGAGCAGGTAACGCTCTCCCTCACTCTCTCTCTCTCTCTCTCTCTCTCTCTCTCTTTCTTCTCCACACACACACACACACACACACACACACACACACACACACACACACACACACACACGAGGAGAGGAAGGAGATCCAGGTATGCTCCTTCGCTCTCCTCATTCTCATGTTCCCTTCCCCTCTTTCTCTCTCCCTCTCTCTCTCTCTCTCACACACACACATACACACACACACACAGTGTTTTGTGAGAGAGAGAGAGAGAGAGAGAGAGAGAGAGAGAGAGAGAGAGAGAGAGAGTACAAACAAAAACAAAAACGCACACACACATACATAAACAAAGAATGCACACACACATTGAGAGAGAAAAAGAGAGAGAGAGCATGCATAAACAAAAAACGCACGCATTGAGAGAGGAAAAGAGAGAGAGAACATGCATAAACAAAAAACGCACACATTGAGAAAGGAAAAGAGAGAGAAAACATGCATACGATCCAAAAAAACGCACACACATTGAAAGAGAAAGAGAGAGAAACTAATTTAACGTCGTAGGAAACTAATTAAAATTAAAAGACCTAAAGATCTAGCCGACGAGGAGTTGAACTGAAGACCTATTATTCAAGAGGGAAATGGCATAATCAATCTATCATACTTGGCATGGGTGATAGAAAGGTTATACCATTTATCTCTTTTTATTGGCACACACATCCACACACGCGCACACACACAAGAAGAAGAGAGTTATAACGTCGTAGGAAACTATCTTAAAAGACGTTAAAGATTAGGTTATATGTAGACTTACATTAAATTAGATTTAGGTTTATTTTTAACTAGATTTATGTTTATTTAAGCTAGATTTAGATTTACGTTATATTAGATTAGATTTAGGTCTCCATAGACTGCGATGCCCATCTAGACAACCTCTAGTCATTAGACTTACGTTAAATTAGATTTAGCTTTATTTTTAGTTAGATTTACGTTTATTTAGATTTACGCTTATTTACGTTAGATCGAGTCCACGCAAGAATTACTTACGGTTTAGGGTTTAGAGTTAGACGAACAGTGAAAAGATCTACTGTGAAAAGATGTTAAGATGAAGTGAAGTGCTACAGCTAGAGAAGAGGCAAAGGGATTTTGTCCACTACATGCAGTATCATGTAGACGTGGGTGTGTAGATTTCTTGTACTCACAAATATAGGTATTGACCAATAAAGACGAGATTATAACCCGGTGGTTCTGATCTCCGTGCACCTCTAGACCGAGGTGTGCGGGGATTGGGCATGACTAGAGAATGTGAGATAAAGAGAGAGAGAGAGAGAGAGAGAGAGAGAGAGAGAGAGAGAGAGAGAGAGATAAGACGAAGAATGCCAATAGAATATTAAATTTGTTGTCCAGATTATAAGTTTTTTATCCTCATTATGAGTAGCGACCAGGATGTGGGACCGTCCAATCGAAACACCTATCTCTCAACGAGGGTCTTATGTCCTTGTAATCAATGCAAGCATGCTGTGCGACGGACAAGACGTGTTTCTTTGCAGCACGTTCGCGAATTTGGCGAGTTCGATCCATCTATTATAGATCGAGTTGTTGCCAATTATAACTCGTCGGACTCTGACACTGGCCAACAAGCAGCAATCTTGCAACCCAATAGACGTGTTCGCAGGCGCTTTGGTCAAGCAGCATATGTGAGGCCACAAGATGTAGCCTCTGACAGCTCGGGGGATGATCATGCAGAGCACATTCCCAACGAGGCAATGTCTAAGCCCGAGATTGATGAAATGATCGAGACGATCATGGATTCAGAAAGGCTTATCTATGATGATATGAAAAGTGAAGCCGATACGTCATTGTATAATGGAGCACGTATGTATAGATTGAAAGCACTCTTGGTTCTTCTCAACATGCAGGCAAAGTTTGGATGGAGTGACACTAGCGTCACAACGCTTTTCAGGTGATCTATTACAATTAGTTTACTTTAATAGAACTCTAAATGTATAATGATCTGATAGATTTTTACACGACTGTATCATATTTTTATGTTGTGTAGATTGCTGAAAGAGCACATACTACCAGCTGACAATGTGATGCCAGATTCCCGAGATGAAGCAAGAAAGATTTTGCGAAACTTGGGGATGGATTACAATTCTATCCACGCTTGTCCTAATGACTGCATTCTTTTCAGAGGGGAATACACAGACATGGAGAAGTGTCCGAAATGTGATTCCGAAAGATATCGAGTAGATCTCCACGGGACAAAAATTCCACAAAAGGTTTTGCGACATTTTCCTTTGCTTCCTCGCATCAAGCATTTCTTCGAATGTAAGTCCATGGCCGCCCTAGCATCATGGCATGAGGAGAATAAATCTTCGGATGGTGTGCTACGAATTCCTGCAGATTGCGCAGCCTGGAAACATATAGATGGAACATGGTCGGATTTTGCCAGGGAAGCTTGAAATTTTCGCTTAGGCCTGGCTATGGATGGCGTAAATCCATTTGGTCAAAGATCAACATCTTACAGTGTATGGCCCGTTGTCATCGTCAACTACAACATTCCCCCGTGGTTGACTACGAAGAAGGGGCACCTATGGCTAAGCTTGATTGTGCCAGGGCGATATAAAGTGGGGAATATGGATGTGTATCTTCGTCCACTATTGGAAGAGCTACAACAATTGTGGATTGGCATAGAGGTGGTGGATATGAGCCGACACACAGGACGACGGAATGCTTTGATCAGAGGTATTCTAATGTGGACCATGCATGACTATCCCGGGCTAACAGAATGCTTAGGTGATCTATTGACACTCCTCACTCAGACACTGTAAATCTTGTTTTTTCCCATAGTTGATCTATTATCATGTGTATACATGCAGGGCTTCAAACAAGCGGATACAGAGCATGTGTCACATGTGGACCTAGACTGATTGCACGTAGGGCACCCTCACTGAAGAAGCAAATCTACGAAGGTCATCAAGCGTATCTTCCAGAGAATCATGTGTTACGCGACGGCTTTTTGGGAAGAGAGCCACCAAGGATGTCTGCACAAGCATGGTTAGAGCAGAAGGAGATGTGCGATGACGGATTGCCTCCAGGGATGAAGAGACTATCTCTATGGTACGAGTTACCATACTGGCCCCGACTCGTGATCAATCACTTGCTCGATCCAATGCACATATTCAAGAATGTGGGTAATCTACTATGGGACCATTTGACCGGCAAGAAAGATACTTTGGGAGCCAGAGTTGACCTTAGAAATGTGGATCGTATGGAGCAATATTGGCCGCAAACAGCGTCTGATGGATCGATAAAACTCCCTAAAGCACCATGGATTTTCACAGGAGCCCAAGAACGCAAAGTAAAAGAGGCCATTCGATCTTTGCGGACCCCCACTGGCGTAATGCACTCGCTCCGAACGTGTTTTACTAAAGAAGGAAAGCTTACCGGTTTGAAGTCACACGATTGGCATAAAATGTGTCAGGTACGTTCATAGTGGACTTTAATATCATTGCATAAAATGTGGACTTTAATATCATTGCTACACATACTTTACAGTTTATCTTACCGGTTGCCATTGAGGGATGTTTGTCTCTCGACATCCGTAACACAATCTACAAACTTGCAAAGCTGGTGCAATGGATCTCACAAAAGGAGATCGACGTAGACTCCATACCATTCGCCAAACTAAACGCTGCGGAGCTTGTGTGCATGTTTGAGAAACATTTTCCTACTACAATGCTAACCATTCAGGTGCATCTTCTTGTTCACATAGTTGATGAGGTGGAAATACCTGGCACAGTTCATTCCAGATGGATGTTCTTCTTAGAGCGTTTCATGAAAACGCTTAAGGGATATGTGCGTCAAAAGGCACGTCCGGAGGGTAGCATGGCAGAAGGTTGGTTGGTATCAGAGTCCCTAGTGTACATTGGAGAGTGGCTAGACGGATTTGATAAATCCCGGGACACGCTATGGCGAACCATAGATGATGAGCGCATATCTGGGATTGTCATGTGCAATCTCGGTGTTGAGAAGAAGATGACGGAAGATCTAGAGGCTAAAATCAACCGATTTTGCATGCTTCACAATCCAGTGATGCAAAAGTGGATTTCACAATATGAGGATGCAAAGCAAGAGCGACAAAGGGCACGAATCGAGTGGAGACGGGGAAGACGACCACCGATGCACTATCCAGCGGTTCTGGAGAGCCTACCAACCTTCATGAGCTTAAGATGGTTGCACAACCAATTGAAAAGCGCACAACAATGCGGTGACGAAGTGACTGAAGAAGAGTGGGAGTACTCTCGGGGTTGCGCGACCAAGGTAAGTTTGCAATGTACGACTAGCAAGTGACTTTATTTATAAACGTTTGAACGGCCACTCATAATCTTTGTTCGTTGTAGTATAAGTCATACACAGCAGCATGGTGTAAAGGTCGACATTTTAGGGTGGAACGAATCGACAAATAGCGTTTTACTCAAGATTGTGGAATCATGGAAAAATTTGAACAGTCTAGTCGACGACGTTCCTCTGATGCAGATCCTGTGGTGGCAGAACTCACTTACTTCGGCACGTTGCAAGAGATTTTGAGGATCGATTACAGAGGATTTTTTGTCGACTTGTTCGACGTGCAATGGTTCAAGATAATCATGGAGGGTCGCAACGCTACTGTGCGTAGAGGAGAGTCTGGTTTTCTTGAGGTGGATTCTACTAAGAAATGGACTGACCTAAGAGACACTTTCGTACTACCCGAGCATTGTGAACAAGTAAGTATATAAATAGTTAACATCCCCCTTTTACAAGTTATGTGCTTGAAAGCTCTCATGTAAGTTATGTGGCTCTGGCAGGTAGTATTTCATCCTACAAAGTCTACATCAAACTGGTGGTACGTCATAGAGGTAGCCCCTCGTAGTGCAAGGACGTATGAAGGCTACCATGTGCCAATCACAACGATATCAATGGAGGAGATCAGAGAAGATGCTCAATCAGAAGCCGCTGCGGTGGTGCCAGACGAGCATCAAGATGCTACTACTCTATATGGGGTGCATGCAGAGGAGCTACAAAATGAAACAGAGGATATGTGTTTAAACAGAGAGCTCTATATAGATATAGGAAGTTATGCTGAGTTATGCGAGGATGAGAGAGAGATCTCTTAAAGCCACAAATATTGTATTTGAACAATTTTGCTCCGTGTTGTAAAAGCTCTGGCTCTCTAAGTACCTTCCATGGTGTATAACGCTCTTTTCTACTCGCGCTCACATCTTTTGATTGAAAATTCTGAGTTTTCGACTTGCCCCTTCTATCACTCGATTCATTGCGTCATTGTATTTATATGCGTCATTACGTCATTGTATTTAATGGTCTTTGCGTCATTGTCTTCTCTATTCATTCAATATTAAGTTTAAATATTCGTGTGTTTAATGCAGGTATGGATGATGAGGAGTTTCTTTCTTCTTTGTCATCGCAGCAGAGACAGTGGTACGTGGAGCGTCATCGCTCTGGCGCATCATCGCGCGTTCCTACACCATCCGCATCTCCCTCTCTTTCGGAGCATTCAAGTGCTCCGAAGCTTCGGCGTCGACGAGACGAGCGTCACACTCGTCTAGACACCGGCGCTCTAGTGGTGGCGGTGGCCGTTGTTGTGGGGATTCCGCCACCGATGCCTCCACACCGCCTCGTGTTCGACGAGGCTCTTTACCCTCCCCTTCTTTGCCCGCCCCCACACCATCCACAGCATCGCCGTCTACGCCAGGTTTTGCACGGCTGACTGTTCCTAGAAGCTACACACCTCTACCTACTCCGCCAGGAGCCACCCCACTCGACACTCCTCGCTTCGGGGCCCAGACGCCGGTGGAGACACCTGACGTCCGTACCCCCATCGACACGCCGCTAGAGACCCCTGCCGGGACACCCAGGTTCACGCGTCACCGGCCAGAGGGCTTGCCTTACTCCGTCGACATCAGCGGCGGCATCATCATGGATGATGACGGCAAGAAGGTGATCTCGCGCATGCGTGGTCTTTGCTCTCAGCTGTTTAGACACTATATACTAAACAAATGGAGTGAAGTACCAAGTGATTTAAAAAAGAGAGTCATCAGCATACTTCATGATGAGTTTCCCGTTCCAACACGGGATCAGCGCTTCAATGAAGACCTGATGAAGATTCGAATGCACGAATACTGCAAACACAAGCGTTCCGAAGTGCAAAAAGCAATCAAGAATGGGTGGAATAGGCCAGATTGGCTGGCCAAAGAAGATTGGAAGAATGCGAAGAAAGCAGCGCGCGAGAATCCCGACAAGTGGAAGCAACAAAAGGATGCAGCCAGAGCGCGAGTAGAGGCAGGGAGCTCGCACCACTTGGGGAGTGGTGGATGGGCATCATTTGAGGCCGATTTTGTAAGTCTTTTCACATTGCTCTTTATGCATGTTCGATAGTTTAGGGTTTATGAGTTTCTTAGTTCTAACATAATGAAATCTTTGTATGTTTTGACAGTGGTCGATGACAGGACGTGATCCCACACCGTACGAGCGCGAGTACGCAGGCAGGAAGGGCTTAAACGCCCTGATGGACATTCTCAGTTCTCGCGGCGGCATGGTTAGTATTAGGGTTTACTCTTTTTTATTTTTTGTATTGTTTTATAAATGTCGTTATATGTTTATATTTACTGAAAACTGTCTTATTGTCTTTTTTTGCAGAATCCGACAGATACGCCGCTTGGACGCGATGAGACGTCTGACTAGACGACGTCAGTTTAGCCGTAGCTAGATAGCATTAGTTTAGGGTTTCTCATAGCTTATGTATCATGAGACGGATTTTATACGTCTTTTTGAACCATGTATATTATTACATTTGTCACCGCAGTTCCTTTTGCCAATCAATTCTTTATGCCTATGATGTTGTACAATTGTCATTATTACATTTGCCAATCAATTCATTTTGCCTATGATGTGTACAATTGTCAATTTTGCAAACAATGCGTCTTGTGGGTGACTATTTTGGGTCTCTTATCTACCTTTGCACTTTTTTTAAAAAGTGAATCAAGTACAATATGGTTGATGGGTGGCAGGGCATTCAATGCCCTGCCACCAAAAAAATATTCTCTTGGGCGTCGCTATAAGCGTCGCTATTTATGGCTCTGTAGCGTCGCTATGAGCGTCGCTATAGTCTTCTGTGAGAGCGTCGCTATATGCGTCGCTATAGGCGTCGCTATATAGCGACGCTGATAGCGACGCATATAGCGACGCCTATAGCGACGCTCTCGTAGCGACGCTCGTAGCGACGGTTTTAGCGACGCCGGGGGTTATAAAAACCCAATGTATTTCCGTCGCTACCAGCGTCACAAGAGCACACAACCTCTTGTAGTGCAATAGAGCTTCTTAGCTTGTGTAGATTCCTTGGATTAGGCCATGATTTTATTACCTCTAACTTTGATGGAACCATATAGATACCATCTTGAGAGATAATGTGACTTGAGTATTGAATCTCTTGTAGAAAAAAAATCACTTTTCTTTTGATTAATGAAAAGCTTATTCTCTCTCACAACTTGAAAGATTACCTGGAGGTGTCACTTGTACTCCTCAAGAGAATTTGAGTGGCCTAAATATTTTTTTCCATCGTGAGTTTGAATGCGGATGGAGCATTTGTCAGGCCAAAACTTGTAACTTATCAAATAGATCTTCTACCCGTGGCACGGGAAATCTTTTTTTTTCTTAGTGATCCTATTTAGTGCTCTACAATTGACACACATGTGATATGTGCCATCTTTATTTTGCACTAAAATTACTGGTGAAGAGAATGGAGAGGAGCTAGGCCTCACCATCCCTTTTTCCCCCAATTCATGCACTTGCCTCATGATCTTCTCTTATTGAGCTTGTGAAACTCAATAAGGAGGTTTATTAGGTGGTGAGCTTCCTAGTAGAAGCTCTATTGCATGGTCATCATCTCCTTGTTTTGGAGGTAGCTCACTAGGGATGTCATCAATGAAAAAATCTTGGAATCCATTTAGCAGATTAGACAACTCTAATTCCTCTTGATTCCCTTTATTGCTAATTGTGAAAACCTTAGAATCATTTACAGATTCTGTAACAAAAATCATATAGCAAAAAATAGAGCTTTTTATTGACTTATCAAAAGCAAGCATTTACCAGAGGTATGGTGTTCCCCGAATCATTAGCATCTATATACAATCTCTTTGCCATGTAGGTGAAATAGATTCTCCTTTCAGGGAACTTCATGTTGGCAGCCATGCGGTTGAACCATGGCGCCCCTAGGATAACATCCTCATGTTAATGAGGAGAGATGAAAAAGTCTTCTTTGTCGACGTAGCTTTGAACATGAAGCCACAACTTCCCAATCAAGGGAGTAATGAAGTCTTACTGTCCTTTAAAATCTCCATCGGAAGTTACAATATCTTCCATCTCAAAAGCTTGAATGCCCAACTTAGTGGCGAACTCCGTTGATATGAAGTTGTGAGTAGAGCCAGGGTCAAAGAGAATAAGGGCATCATGCTCCCTTACTTTTCCCCAAGCATAGGAGAGGTATGAGCCTTTGCAATGAGTATGCTCTTTTGGAGCTTCAACCATGGAAGCTCTAGGTGTGTCATTGTGTACATTTCTTTTGGGGCAAGAACGATAACCATGTTGCTCCCCACACTTCAAAGCATTTATGGTCTTTATGAAAGGACTCTAAACTTTGGGAGAGGGAGCTTATTTTTTTAGCTTCATTTCGATCCTTGTTTTCCATGGGCTTGAAATTTCTTCTCACCCCTTGTTGGAAATTGATCCTTAACTTGAAGCAACCATAGTGTTAGGCTGTTGTGAGTTGACATACTCGGTCATTTCTTCAGGTAATACCGCACAAAATTTTTGCTTTTTTTTGGAGAAGTCTATCCTTTGAAAGACTATAGATTTGAGATGTAAATCCCAAAACTTGTCTACATAGTTGTGGATAGACTCGTTGACGAGCACCTTCAAGCTCCCCATTCGGTAAGAACTTTGTCCTTTGCATCGCTTGCAAGGAATTGCTTCATGATGGAAACTCGTAGAGTTTTCCATGTCTTTGGGGCCTCGCCATTTTCATGAAGTCTAGCTCACCATTGATGATAAGATTTTTGGAAGTGCATAGCTACATGGTGTAGCTTGGAGGACTTCGTGAAGACCTCATCTCCAAAGGCTGCATCAAATTGTTGGATGAAGGCCAATACTTTGTCTATGGCACCAAAGGTGCCATCATAGGTGAGAAAAAAGATATTATTTCCTCCCTCTTTGAACTGATTGAGCTTTTGTGATCTTTTCCATGCGGGGTATAATTTGCGATGTCCTCCCCTCTTGTATTCTCTAGGAGAATAGTCATAGCTTTCGTCGGAAGAGGAGGAAGGTGAAGAAGAAGGAGAAGAGGGTGACATCTTTCTTGCCTTTTTCTTCCTTTGTTTCCTCTCCTCATTTTTGGAGTGACAAGGAGAAGGACTATGGGTTGACCATTTCCTCTTGGGAGGAGTTGGTGATTATCTAGATCGCTATTCTCATGGAGCCACATCTTTAGAGGAACATAGGGATTCACTTCTTTCTCATTCTTTGGATTCCTCCTCTCTTATGGGAGAGAGTTTTCTTTTGGGAGTCTCATCAACATGCCTCCTAAACTCTCTCTCCTCTTGGAGAGGAAGGGAAATCCCATAAGCACGAAGTTGCTGGGTAACTTTGGCTTGCAAAGTAGGGTTGCCCATAGATTGATGCAACCTAGTAACAAGATAAACATGGGGGCATCATCATTAGCACCTTCATGTGAAAATTCAAAGCTATCAATGTCCATTCTACTATCTTGGTTATTGTCAGCCATGCTAATTATACTTATGCGTTTACTTAGTGTATCCTTTGGAATTTCAAAACCTTAGTTGCTACTCCTCTTAGCCTTTGGAATTAAGCACTTAAGTATCTACACCCATGGATTGAATTGGTTAATTATAGAGAGTAGTGGGGTGGGTCTAACATAGCAGAACTGCCTAGGGATAGCTTCTTTTGAACTTATTATGGCTCAATAAGTATAAAGCCGTAGGCAAGTCAAAAAAGACCCCATTATTTAGACCAAAGCTCTCGAGCTGTGCACCATATCCCACATAGTGGGCTCAACAAAACCAATAATAGATCCTAATCCCACTTATCCTAATATAATTAACAAACCATTAATAGGTTACTTACTGACCTCTCTTCTTGAGCAAGAAAAGAGAAACCAAATGCTCTGATACCAATGCAACGAAAATGGTCTATAAACTTTGAGAATAGCGGAATTAAGAGAATTAAAGTGAGAATTTTTGTGAGATCACTTTGAGAACATAGAGGGTGAACTTAATTGATGGTAGCAACATAAACATAGTACTTAATTAACTTGGTATGAACAATACTTTTGCAAGAGAGAGCATTAGAGAACATGACAATAGTTGAGGAATGGATTTACTTGGACCCGGTCCCCCCTCCAAAAGGCATTTGTATTATAGATTCTCCCATCAAGAGAGACTTGGTACAATACAATCTTTGTGTTCCTTTTGTGACCTTGGTGATGCTATGAAGATGGAAAGCTTCACGCATCACAAGCATAGCATAAACTTTGAAAAAAGAATTAACTATCCCAAGCCTCAGTCCCAAGGTCTCAAACACTTTTGAAGGTGGAGAGAGCTAGCGGTGAATGAGGGTAGGGAAGAGGAAGAAGAATCATCCATAGGAGAAAGAAATAGCTCCTCACTTACCATCACTCTTCTTGCTTAGCATCGCATAATAGCATAGTAATGAAGATGAAGAAGATGGCAAGCTTAAGCATTGAAGCATCGCTCTTAGTTGGATTTGCATTCCATAGCCAAGAGTGTTGGTGTAGGCTCTCCACTTCTCAACAAGCTTGAAGAAGGAGATGGAGCTCTTGCACTTTGCATTTCACACAATGTGTGTGTGTGTGTGTGTGTGTGTGTGGGAAAGTATACCCCCCCCCTCTCATGCTTGGTCCACCTCTCTCTCTCTCTCTCTCTCTCTCTCTCTCTCTCTCTCTCTCTCTCTCTCTCGTATTATTTAGTTATATCATTTGCACATGTGTCCTCTTTTTCCTCTTTGAGAGAAAGAACTTAATTATTTTATTTTACACATCTAAATTCTCATTGGATCCCTTTAAAGCCTATCCAATAGGATTCAAGCACATCATGAGGGCCACATGTGGAGGATTTTTACATGTGTCTATTATGGTTCCTGAGGTATTTGGTTTGAATTGAAGACTTCAAGCACTTAGTCAATTAAGCATGAAACCGTTTATGCCTCTTGAGAGTTTATCTTCAAATTGAACACTTCAAGAACCTTCACCATTTAAGCATGAGAATCAACTCAAGCTTGGGCAAGGTTCCCACAAACCCTTTAACCTCCTTAGTTAGCAAGTTGACAAACATCTCATACTTGGGTAGGATTCCAATCTCAAAGGTCAAGCCTAGCTTGCTGCCTAAGGTCAAGAGATTTCTTAACACTAACATTTGGAGGTCTTTAATGAAGCTAAACCAAAGGTCTTTTAAACTCCTTTAGATGCACGTTGCTCTTTGATAAAATACCTCCTTTTGGACCCCTATTGAGATGTAATCATCTCTTCTCTTGGTGCGTTATTGAGGTAAATCTAAAAGCACTTATTGCACATTGCTCTTTGGTAGACCGTCTTCTTTTGGACCCCTATTGAGATGCACCCATTTGTCCTTTTGGTCCCCTGTTGAGATAGGTCTAGAAGCATATGTATATCCTAACTCTTGTTCCGCTTTTATCTTCCCAAATTAAATGATCCGTTTAATATGAGAAAATCATTTGGTAAAGTTAGATATCATATTTTATGACAAAAAAGGAAAAGGGTCATAAGAGCAGACAAAATTCCAGTGATAGGGACACATCAATTGAGGAGTTTGATTCAAGCTCCAGTTCTAGCTTATCTAATAGCAATTTAGATGATAGGGCTAAAGGCAAAAAGAAAGGATTATGGAAAAGGAAGTTGGAGGAGATAAGCAGAGGCTAAAACAAGAACCTTAGATGGGAAGCTTGAGTCTTGATTCTCAAAATGTAGATCCAAGGATCGCATGTCAAATGAGTATACCCAGTGTACGTATTATAAGGCATATGGATATGTTTGAAACAACTATGGGATAAGAATTCACTATATCAAGAAGGGTAAATATTTGTTGATGATTGCATTAACCAACCCAGAGGTGGTGAAGATAGATCCCGGGGTGTCCACTAGGAAATATGCTTGGGGGATGACTTAACAATTATGTGACTATCGCGTGAGTGCAACAGAAGGGGTTTCTAAATTTTATTTTTTCTCACATTTTCACATACAGAAGGGTACCAAAAATGAAATTGGGAAAGAAAATAATAGATTGAATTGGAAAAGGCTGTATTTTGATTTTCAAAAACTCAAAGATAACGATTTTTAAAAATAGTCCTTGAACACACATGATATAGACAATTTGTACATAGTGACCCCCAGAGAAAATATGTAAGATAGCACGTGAGAACAAAATAAGGGATTTATAATTAGGTACATTTGCAAAAAAATGTAATGGGTTTTTTTAATTGAGAAAGTGGAAATTTTTATACGTAACTTGCTAGTTTTTTTACAGAAAAATGCATACATAAGAGGTACATATAATACTTGAAAATATACAAGGGATTATTTAAATACCTCTTGTTCGCACGTGCTATATGCGATTTTTGCATAGTGGACGTCCCGAGAGATAGATGGAGCAGCTGGCTCCAAAGTAATTGTAGCCAATATAAGTATTAGACCTGGCAGAGGCAAGTATCAGGGAGGCCATGGTCAAGGGAGAGGTAGAGTGGATTTTCACATGAGGAATTTTAGCTACTATATTTGTGAAAAATATGGTCATTTTGTAACCCCGTGTCTTGATAATAAAAAACTAAAAGAAAGTTAGCCAGGTCTGTAGAGAGTGTGGTTTTCTCTCTTCAGATGATATAGACCCGGTATCTCCGTGTAGAGATTATATATCTCTAGGATAGAACTCGTGATCCATGTTCATCTAAGGGATGGGTGCTAACTATAATGTGGTACTAGCCTCTTTCTGATTTTTGATCGTTGCCCACAAGGATTGGAACAACTCTTCCATTTCAGGTGCTGGCTGCATCTCATGAGACTTCAACTTGTTTGTAGTGTTTTTTACTACTATTGTATCCAATGGCTTTTCATTCCTTGGTTTAGTTGGTTCACCCATTTATTTTCTTTTAGTGTGCTTTCATCCTCTCTTTTTTGGGACATGCACTACTTGTTCAAGGATGGTCAAAAGTTCTGGCTCCATTAGAGCTAGGGCTATCTCTATGAGCCTTCTGCACATTTTCAATCGCTAGGTTTCAACTTTAAGATGTAGATACGTCAAGAGTATTTGTTCTAAGGTTTGATTTTAGTCTAGCGTGAAACATGGCATCTAATTTCTCATTAAAATTTTCTACCAAGGCCAAACCTCTTGACGATATTTTAAACGATTTCTCTTTTTTTGTTAGTTCCCTGTTTTCCTTTTCTTGTTTCAATTGCTCTTTGGCTTGTTGCAACTCACTTTCTAAGGTGATTTTCTCTTTTAGTCTTTTTGCTTTCATTTTTTTCTCTTTTTGGTTTTCATGATTTTCTTCCAGTCCTCACGAATACGTTCTCAATTTGCCTTTGAATAACTAATTTTTGTTCCTCCTTAATAGGTGCATTTTTGGAAGATTCTTGGCTTGAGCTTGAGTCACCACATGTATAAGAACCGTCGGTTCTATCTCAGATCCTCTTGAAGAGGGTAGCACTCCTACAACATTTATTGTTGCTTTCCCCTTGTTGTCTGGGTGTTTTGGAAAATTAAGAATGAGATGTGTACCAACACATT
Source organism: Adiantum capillus-veneris (assembly GCF_014529385.1). Classification (NCBI taxonomy): domain Eukaryota; kingdom Viridiplantae; phylum Streptophyta; class Polypodiopsida; order Polypodiales; family Pteridaceae; genus Adiantum; species Adiantum capillus-veneris. Next base: position 81,997,671 of record NC_140959.1, on the reverse strand, counting down.
CTAAACAATAACCAGATATTTCTATGTTCTTTGCCTGACAAGGATAATCTCTTGGCCCTATTTGTTGCATAGCTGGTGGTGCATCCAATGGTTGTTCTTTCCTAGTAAGAATCTTCTTCGATCCATACTCTTGATTGGCTATCAAAATTAGCGTGTTCTCATCCATGGGGTAATGATGTTTTGAGGGTTGTGGAACATATGTTGCTGGTTGAGTGTAGTTCACTAATACTCTTCTATCATTCAAAAGAGGCAATTTTCGTCCTAGCATAGATTGCAGTATAGGATGAGTGTTACACCATGGGATGGGATGATTCCCTCCACATGTCTCACATATCCTCATTTGTGTTTGGCTACATTTGGGTTCTGTTTGTAGCCTTGCTTTATCCTTCTAATCACCTTTTTGACCACTTGATCAATGCTCAACATTGTAGGAGTTTTAATATCTCGCTTTTGTTTTAGATTTTCTCTTTGGAGAAAAGGCACTACTAGTTGCATTGTTTGCATCATCCGTCACCTCTCCATAAGAACTACAATTTTCAACTAGATATAAAGCTTCTCTAGTGACCTGCTCAAACATGGTGCATGCTTTCAACTGCAAGTCCTTTTTGAGAGTTTCATTCCTCAAGCTCTCTATGAAGAGAACTCAGAATCTCTCATCTTGTGGTAACTCTCGTTCCAAATATCTCTCAAGGTAATGTTTGAAGCGAAGAAAAGATTCCTTCACCTTCTCGTTTCTTTTTACTTAAAAGAGTAGATTTGTGACATTGTATTGTGCTTGATCTCCGTTTAGAGAACTCCTCTATGATTTCATGTACAAGCAATTCTATGTGTGGAAAATCATCTTTGTAAAGTGATTGAAACCACAGCAAGGCCCTTCCTTCTAATGTTAGCCCAAATCCCTCATACTAGGTTCAACTCCCAAAACTTGTTTCAAGAGTGAGACATGAGCATATGGATTTCCTGACCCATTGTAATTTTTTTTGATGCATGTGACCACTTGTTATGGTCTCATTTGTCTTGGTTCAATCACCCATCTGACCAATTTGTGGTCTCTTGCAAAGACGTTGTTGGGTGCTATGGACATGATGCCCGATTTCAAAAGTGTGTGAATTTATTTTTGTGGGTTCTTTTAGCTTGCTTTAGCAAGAAAATGTACATGCATGGAAAGTCACTAGCATAGCGCTAGCTGTCGGGTTATTATATGTGACCGTTAGTGAGTTTTATGAAGTGAGACTTGCATATAACTAAAAATGATGTAAAAACTTAAACATAGTTTAGCCAAAGTCCAAAAAGATTTTAGATTTTAGTTTGTTGTGACTCCTTGATGGTTTGTGATGCAATTTTTTCCCTCGCCTTGCCTTCTCTAAGTGTATTCATGTAGGGAAACTCTCTGTTCCTGTCAATTTTCATGTAGCAGAGTGTAGATTCAATTTTGGTTATCTTTAGCTTTCTTGCTAGTCATTTTTTTCAATATTTCTTTCAAGATTTAAAGTGTCTCAATTGGATTTGTACTCTTCAGGTTACGACTAGTTCTCTATAGGTTATACATATGGAAGCTTAGTGACAAATTGTGTGCAGACAGATTGGGAGGGCTGTATCTATGAATTGTGGAATTGATGTTGAATTTTTAGGTTTTTAATTTTCAATTGTGAAAAGGGGAGGTCATTGTCTTCATATGCATTGGATAGCATGTGTTGTAAATCCGTGCTTTGATAGGGCTTTGCTCCTATGTGCTATGGTCCTTTGGGTGGGTGTGTGCTTGTAAATTCCCAATGGAGCAAAGGCCTTTCGGTTGGGGTTTACTAAGAGTGGTTTTGGTATACATTTTGGTGTTGAGGTTGAAGTTTGAATGCTCTTGGTCTATATAGCTATAGAGGTGTCCCACTTTTTCTTTTGCCTAACAGTGTTCTGGTGCCCGTTAGAGGAATCGCTTCAAGCTACCTTTCTTTTACAGGTTTTGGAAGACATGGTGTTTAGTTTTTTGCAGTTTAGTGGGAAATCAAATGAAAGTCCCAAAGGTTTCATTGAGAAAATGGAGTTTTCTTGCCTTCTATTGACAAGCAAGACCTAGCATTGGTGCTTCAAATCTTCTACTTCTGTTTGAAGGGAGATGCTGGGGAATTGTTGGAAGGCTACAAAAAAGAGCTATAATCAGCCCAACCTCCTCAAGTTATGACTTATAAATTGGTAAGACATGATTTTATTACACACTTTTAACAGGTTGAAGACCCACAAAAGGTATGGTAGTCTATTCAAGGCTTGGCTTAGGGTGAAAGCCAGACCATAGAAGACTTTGTGAAGGCATTCAATGTGTTATGGACAAAGTGGTGTACATCTTTAAGGGCTGAAATTCATCCATCCATGTTGAAGAAGGATAGGTTTCCTATAATCTTGAGAGGTAGTTTGGACTTGAAGGTGGATCTTAAGCAACCAAAGACCTTTAAGGAGGCAATTGAAATTGAAAAGAATAAAGAGTGAAAATCGGAGCACCTTCATCAACTTGGAATCAATGTTGAGGAAAATGTTGAAGTGAGAGCTATAGAGAAACCAAGGGTCTTCATTAGGGAGCCAGGTTACGATGATCAACAATCTTCTTATGATGTGAATGCTTTTTGCAAGGAGATGCAAGAGGTTGTAGTGATAGCCGTTTTTCGGCTTTCCATAATTGCCATAGTAAGCTACCTCACCCTACCAAATTCACCCAAACACTATGGCTATCCCTACCATTTCACTGTACATAGGCGTGTGTGAGTTACGGGGCTTTTCCCATATCTTCTTAAAATCCTCAGCTAGCTAGTCACTGGGCTAGTTGAGTCAAAAAAATAAATAAAATATATTATGGCCCATTTGTGTGTAAATATTGCATTATATATATGGCCTAAATATAGGGATTTTTATAATTATTCTAGTATTTTATTTAAATATTTACTTAGGTGTGTGTTTTATTAAACCTATGTACACCTTCTTTCATCCTCTTACACCATAAGTATATTTTTTGCCAATATGTACATACTCTAACCTCATATTTTTCCTTAATACAAATCACTCCCACATTTTCACCCTCACCCTTGTGAAAACAAAAAATTGATTTCTACTCATTGGTCACGTTTATTATATTATTTACTTGCATACCTTTTCCTCTTTCACCCAAAATAATTCAAAGAGGGACCATATCATATGATTCCAATATCTTTCCATATCCATAACTCCTCCATATTTTTATTATTATTTTTACTCATTATTCTAACACCATGTGCTCATTGAGCTAAAGTCCATGAATAGTCCATACACTAGTCCCACCATGTATATATTTCTTTATTCACCAATAATTCTCCTCCATGCATGTGTCAAGGGCAACTTGGATGCTTTGTATTATGATATGACAAAGGAGGGCCTCACTCTTGGATGCATTGTACAAATTCAACAAAGGAGGGGGCCACTGAAGACTTTTTGTGAAAAAAAAACAGGTTTTTTGGTGGGATTTTTAATATCCATCTCCACTCCGAATTTGGAAGGGTGGTCAAAAGAGAAAATATAGCCCACGCTCTTAGTCATCACCTCAAATTTTTCCATGATTTTTGAAGCTACCAGCGGTGAGAAATGATTTTTTGAGTGGACCCCAGCCTGCCCACTTTTCTCACAAGTAGCCCATAGTCTTCTCTCACCTCTTTCCACACTTCTACACACACACACACACACACACATCCCTCTCAATCCCTCACTCAAACCTGCACCTTCAATGGTTTCTCTCATCTTCTTCACCATAAACCTCCCCACTTACTTCCATAGCTCTCATATGAGCTCTCCATGTACATACACCATCTCTATGCCTCTCTCTATTATCTCCAAAGTACAATTCCATCTTACTCCTTATATATATACATACATTCAGCATGTGTACCATGCTTAACCTCTACAAATCAAGAGATCTCATCAACGGAATTACCATTTTCATCACGATAATCAACCTTGGCGGCGGTGGCGTAAAGAAGGGAAGACGAAGAAGAAGATCGATAGTCATTTTGAGAACCTACACAAGTAAGTCCAAAACTTCTTCAAGCTTCACCATCACAAGGATTTCCTCACTTCATTCAACCATCCACCTCATACTACCCATTGTAAATGTAACATTAACTTTCTAGTGATTACTAACACTAACCACTAACATACTAACACAAAATAGCATTGACCTAACCATAAAAGACACCTCACCTCAAGACATGTACAAAGTAACTCTCTCTCTCTCTCTCTCTCTCTCTCTCTCTCTCTCTCTCTCTCTCCTTTTCCTTAAAACTTTACTTTCACCTTATCTACCATCAATAATGCTCTTTTTTGAGCCCACATCCATGACTCAAGCAGGCAAAGAAGGCCCGCAATGTTTTGATATTCAAAAAAATCATAATCCTGATTTGTTAGCTTGTAAATTAGGATTTCCAATAATCTTAATGAGGGGTCTTCAACCTATAAATAGTCCCCTCTCCTTCTTGTAAAACAACCTCCAACATCTCACATAGCACCCCAACACTCTATGCGTGAGGAGAGACTTAGGTGTAGCAACCACTTGTGAGCTTCACTCTTGGTGTGAGAGAAGCCTTCAAGCTACACATTGCAAGTGAGAGAGCGTGAGTTCCACAAATCTCAAAATCACTATTGTATATGATCCTTCATCATCAATAAATTGAAGTTTGGTGCATCAAAGGCGTGATTCGACGTTCAAATCTTCGTCCTTCCATTTGTGCAATACGGTTTGGTGAATTCAAGGTGACTTGTGTATTTTGGGTTTTTATCGGTTGATCTTGATTTTAGAAAGTGTTTTAGTGTATTTTTCATTGCCAATTTTGTTTCCATTGTAAGAGGATATTGTGGTGAGAGGTCTCCCACACCCTAAGACAGCGTGTGTGTGTTTTGGCAATGTTTAGCAATCACTAAGCATTGAGTGAGTTTTGTACAAGTTCTACGATAGCATCATAACGAACCATCTCCATTTGCAAGTCACAAATAAGGTATTACGCAAGATCCTTTCCTCTCTCTCTTCCCTTTGCTCTAGCTCTCTCTGGTCCATTTTATGTGTCTCTTGGTGTGAGGTTGCTTGTGTGTGTTGTGTGGTGCATCTTCTTGGTTGTGCCAAAATCTCTCTTGCATCCTAGTTCGCATACCATAACTAGGTGGTTCCCCTATCTTGTTTGGGTTTGGCTGTGGGTTTGTTGTGTTGTACTTGTGGTTGCCCCAGCCCCAATTGAGCAGCACGGGAGCCTTGAGGGGTGTTTAGAAGTAGCCTCTCTTGTTGCCCGCCCCGGACCGCCTCAATTTTGGTGCCCCCACTGAGGACTGACTTTGTGCTTATTGTTATTGTATTGCATGAATGCTTGAATTTTAGCATAATCAAGTAGATTATATGAATCATGAAAACTTGTATAACCGAGTTTAATTTCAAGGCAAAAAAAATGATCTAGAATATGGTTTGGGTTAGCAGAACATAAGAAAGGAAGAAAACATTTTCACATAAAAGTCTAGAATTCATGTTGAAAGACCTTTCAAAACTTTGTGTAGTTAGTTGATGATTGTTTGGAACTAATCTTTGTGTGGTTCTAGCATTGAGAGACTATGACACGCTATACCTTTGATGATATCCCAATCTTCTTCGAAAATCCAGAAGAAGATGTTGATGATTTTATTACTGATTTTAAAATGGTTTGTCATATCCTTGGTAAAAGGGATGACATTGAAAAAGGGGATTTTCTATTGCTATGCCTTAGAGGCAACGATGAGCAATGGTTTTGGAGTATGTCTTCTCAGATTGAAGATGGATATACCCAAATTTCCAAAGCTTTGAAGGCCAGATTCTCTAAAGTTCCAACAACGGAGAAAGCATGGGCTTCACTACGGAGACTTCAACAACATGGTGAAGACTACTATGCTTATGAGGATAATTTTTCTCGTCAATGGGAAGGATGTGGATTTAGTTCTACATTTCCAGATTATGTTAAAATGGATCAATTTATTTCGGGTTTGTCTCCTTTCCTAAAGACTAAGGTTACTTGTAGTGGTCCCTCTACCTTTGAAGAAGCGGTCACTATTGCCCGAAGGAAGTTTCACAAGTACTTCTACATCAAAAATGGTTTCCATCATGCTGGAAGAACCAACCATCATGAAAGTGTTTCTATCAAGGAGTCATCTCCTTTGCCATACTTGTCTCCTTCTACTCCGACAAATGTTGAAGAAGTTACTTACATGCCAACTGATTATTCAAGTGCTAAAGTGTGTGGCCAAGATTCAAATGTGGAATCTCTTTCTTCTACCTTTATCACAAGCATGCAAAAATCGACAGAAGATATCTCAAATGGCATTGATGATTCAATAATGGATACATCCAACCTTTTGGCAGAGGATCAATTTCTAGTGCGAGCAGACGAAGCTTTTGTGCAACATGACTCTATGGAGAATGAAGACCTTGAAGGTAACCTTGATCTTATGGAATGTTCTGAGAGTGTATCTTGCCTAAAAGAAGAGAGTGAAGAGGAAGATGAAATCATAGGTGGAGAGATCATAGACCACATTGATCATAAAGAGATAATTGTATACATGGAATGCCAACTCCAAAACAAAGCAGAAGAGTGTGAGTTGAATCCATGTGAGGATAATCTTCAAGAAGTGTTTGAGGATGTTGAAAAGCATCGGTATGACCCATGTATATTAAGCATGGAGGAACCTATCATGCAAGAAGCCAAAGTTTTCACAAAGTCAAACAGTAATCTATCAACCTTTGAGGTGGTACAATGTGAGGAGTTACAACCTTGCCAAAGGGGGGGCTTAGAAGGGGATGAAGAACATGGGAGAGTAGTAAAAAATAAAATCATAAAAGTAAATTGTCAGAAGGGTATCATTCTCGCTAATGGTGTTTTAGTGGGTGGCTCTTCATTCATGGGACAATCTCTTAGGAAGAAAATCCAAGCTTTTGAAGCCCCAATCATTTTCACATTGGGTTTCACCTCTTCAAAGTGAACTTCTCCCCTCTTCACATATACCTTTCATCGGGGGAACCATACCTTCTTAAGTGGAAGAGGACATGAATACTTGGTGATGAACGGATGTTTCCAAACCTTCTTCATTTGGTTCTATGGTGTATGGAGGTCGCACATTGTGATGCTTCTGGTCTTCATCATAGATGAAAAACTTCTTGATTGCTACTTGTGGATATTTCATCAATCGGTACCAAAATCAGTTCTCTTCCAATGTGTTGGAAGCAATAGAAACCTTCATCTATTATCTACTTATGTGGTAAACTATTTGCAATATCTTCCAATAGAAGTTGGAAGCATGGATCAAGCTTTCTTAAATCATGAAGGTCATAGAATTTTTGACTTGATGAGCCTACCCAGGTTGAATGAATTTTATGAGCTATAGTTTAGGAATTTGCTCATACAAGCTCTTGAAGAGCGTAGCAGATACATCAACTTTACATAGGAGGAAGAGCAACCAATATTTTATATCACATTCATAGTGATAGATGCAATGATGGACAACAATAAAATCTACAAGTTTCTTCAACCGAAATCAGTAAGTGTTTCCATACCATACATCTCTCTTTGGGAAAGATATTTCAAGATCTTTGATCCTGGGGGGTGCTTATGGAAACTTTCTCAATGGAAGAGGTTTACTCCGTCACTTCATTACATCCTGCTATTGGCTCTGAGAACCTTCCATATCACACAAGGTTTTTAATCATACAACAAAGGTTCTTCAAAGATGAGAGCAGACAAAGACAGATGTTACACAATCTACATGTTGTATGATCGGATAAATGGTACATGGATGTACCATTATCTAAGGGGGGGGCTAATGATAGCCGTTTTTTGGCTTTTCATAATTTCCATAGTAAGCTACCTCACCCTACCAAATTCACCCAAACACTATGGCTATCCCTACCATTTCAATGTATATAGGCGTGTGTGAGTTACGGGGCTTTTCCCATATCTTCTTGAAATCCTCAGCTAGCTAGTCACTGGGCTAGTTGAGTCAAAAAAATAAATAAAATATATTATGGCCCAGTTGTGTGTAAATATTGCAATATATATATGGCCTAAATATAGGGATTTTTATAATTATTCTAGTATTTTATTTAAATATTTATACTTAGGTGTGTATTTTATTAAACCTATGTACACCTTCTTTCATCCTCTTACACCATAAGTATATTTTTTGCCAATATGTACATACTCTACCTCATATTTTTCCTTTATACAAATCATTCCCACATTTTCACCCTCACCCTCGTGAAAACAAAAAATTGATTTCTACTCATTGGTCACGTTTATTATATTATTTACTTGCATACCTTTTTCTCTTTCACCCAAAATAATTCAAATAGGGACCATAGCATATGATTCCAATATCTTTCTGTATCCATAACTCCTCCATAGTTTTATTATTATTTTTACTCATTATGCTAACACCATGTGCTCTTTGAGCTAAAGTCCATGAATAGTCCATACACTAGTCCCACCATGTATATATTTCTTTATTCACCAATAATCCTCCTCCATGGATGTGTCAAGGGCAACTTGGATGCTTTGTATTATGATATGACAAAGGAGGGGCTCACTCTTGGATGCATTGTACAAATTCAACAAAGGAGGGGGCCAGTGAAGACTTTTTGTGAAAAAAAAACAGGTCTTTTGGTGGGATTTTTAATATCCATCTCCACTCCGAATTTGGAGCGGTGGTGAAAAGAGAAAATAATGCCCATGCTCTGAATCATTACCTCAAATTGTTTCATGATTTTTGAAGCTACCAACGGTGAGAAATGATTTTTTGAGTGGACCCCAGTCTGCCCACTTTTCTCACAAGTAGCCCATAGTCTTTTCTCACCTCTTTCCACACTTCTACACACACACACACATCCCTCTCAATCCCTCACTCTAACCTGCCCCTTCAATGGTTTCTCTCATCTTCTTCACCATAAACCTCCCCACTTACTTCCATAGCTCTCATATGAGCTCTCCATGTACATACACCATCTCTATGCCTCTCTTTATTATCTCCAAAGTACAATTCCATCTTACTCCTTATATATATACATACATTCAGTATGTGTACCATGCTAAACCTCTAAAAATCAAGAGATCTCATCAACGGAATTACCATTTTCATCATGATAATCAACTTTGGTGGCGGGGGCCTAAAGAAGGGAAGACGAAGAAGAAGATCGATAGTCATTTTGAGAACCTACACAAGTAAGTCCAAAACTTCTTCAAGCTTCACGATCAGAAGGATTTCCTCACTTCATTTAACCATCCACCTCATTCTACCCATTGTAAATGTAACATTAACTTTCTAGTGATTACTAACACTAACCACTAACTTACTAACACAAAATAGCATTGACGTAACCATAAAAGACACCTCACCTCAAGACATGTACAAAGTAACTCTCTCTCTCTCTCTCTCTCTCTCTCCTTTTCCTTAAAACTTTACTTTGACCTTATCTACCATCAATAATGCTCGTTTTTGAGCTCACATCCATGACTCAAGCAGACAAAGAAGGCCCGCAATGTTTTGATATTAAAAAAAATCATAATCCTGATTTGTTAGCTTGTAATTTAGGATTTCCAATAATCTTAATGAGGGGTCTCCAACTTATAAATAGGCCCCTCTCCTTCTTGTAAAACAACCTCCAACATCTCACACAGCACCCCAACACTCTACGCGTGAGGAGAGACTCAGGTGTAGCAACCACTTGTGAGCTTCACTCTTGGTGTGAGAGAAGCCTTCAAGCTACACATTGCAAGTGAGAGAGCGTGAGTTCCACAAATCTCAAAATCACTATTGTATATGATCCTTCATCATCAATAAATTGAAGTTTGGTGCATCAAAGGCGTGATTCGACGTTCAAATCTTCGTCCTTCCATTTGTGCAATACAGTTTGGTGAATTCAAGGTGACTTGTGTATTTTGGGTTTTTATCGATTGATCTTGATTTTAGAAAGTGTTTTAGTGTGTTTTTCATAGCCAGTTTTTTGTCCATTGTAAGAGGGTATCGTGGTGAGAGGTCTCCCACACCCTAAGACAGTGTGTGTGTGTGTTTTGGCAATGTTTAGCAATCACTAAGCATTGAGTGAGTTTTGTACAAGTTCTACGATAGCATCATAACGAACCATCTCCATTTGCAAGTCACAAATAAGGTATTACGCAAGATCCTTTCCTCTCTCTCTTCCCTTTGCTCTAGCTCTCTCTGGTCCATTTTATGTGTCTCTTGGTGTGAGGTTGCTTGTGTGTGTTGTGTGGTGCATCTTCTTGGTTGTGCCAAAATCTCTCTTGCGTCCTAGTTCGCATACCATAACTAGGTGGTTCCCCTATCTTGTTTGGGTTTGGCTGTGGGTTTGTTGTTGTGTTGTGCTTGTGGTTGCCCCAGCCCCAATTGAGTAGCACGGGAGCCTTGAGGGGTGTTTAGAGGTCGCCTCTCTTGTTGCCCGCCCCGGACCGCCTCAATTTTGGTGCCCCCACTGAGGACTGACTTTGTGCTTATTGTTGTTGTATTGCATGAATGCTTGAATTTTAGCATAATCAAGTAGATTATATGAATCATGAAAACTTGTATAACCGAGTTTAATTTCAAGGCAAAAAAAATGATCTAGAATATGGTTTGGGTTAGTAGAACATAAGAAAGGAAGAAAACATTTTCACATAAAAGTCTAGAATTCATGTTGAAAGACCTTTCAAAACTTTGTGTAGTTAGTTGATGATTGTTTGGAACTAATCTTTGTGTGGTTCTAGCATTGAGAGACTATGACACGCTATACCTTTGATGATATCCCAATCTTCTTCGAAAATCCAGAAGAAGATGTTGATGATTTTATTACTGATTTTAAAATGGTTTGTCATATCCTTGGTAAAAGGGATGACATTGAAAAAGGGGATTTTCTATTGCTATGCCTTAGAGGCAACGATGAGCAATGGTTTTGGAGTATGTCTTCTCAGATTGAAGATGGATATACCCAAATTTCCAAAGCTTTGAAGGCCAGAATCTCTAAAGTTCCAACAACGGAGAAAGCATGGGCTTCACTACGGAGACTTCAACAACATGGTGAAGACTACTATGCTTATGAGGATATTTTTTCTCGTCAATGGGAAGGATGTGGATTTAGTTCTACATTTCCAGATTATGTAAAAATGGATCAATTTATTTCGGGTTTGTCTCCTTTCCTAAAGACTAAGGTTACTTGTAGTGGACCCTCTACCTTTGAAGAAGCGGTCACTATTGCCCGAAGGAAGTTTCACAAGTACTTCTACATCAAAAATGGTTTCCATCATGCTGGAAGAACCAACCATCATGAAAGTGTTTCTATCAAGGAGTCATCTCCTTTGCCATACTTGTCTCCTTCTACTCCGACAAATGTTGAAGAAGTTACTTACATGCCAACTGATTATTCAAGTGCTAAAGTGTGTGGCCAAGATTCAAATGTGGAATCTCTTTCTTCTAGCTTTATCACAAGCATGCAAAAATCGACACAAGATATCTCAAATGGCTTTGATGATTCATTAATAGATACATCCAAACTTTTGGTAGAGGATCAATTTCTAGTGCGAGCAGACGAAGCTTTTGTGCAACATGACTCTATGGAGAATGAAGACCTTGAAGGTAAACTTGATCTTATGGAATGTTCTGAGAGTGTATCTTGCCTAAAAGAAGAGAGTGAAGAGGAAGATAAAATCATAGGTCGAGAGATCGTAGACCACATTGATCATAAAGAGATGATTGTGTACATGGAATGCCAACTCCAAAACAAAGCAGGAGAGTGTGAGTTGAACCCATGTAAGGATAATCTTCAAGACGTGTTTGAGGATGTTGAAAAGCATCGGGATGACCCATGTATATTAAGCATGGAGGAACCTATCATGCAAAAAGCCAAAGTTTTCACAAAATCAAACAGTAATCCATCAACCTTTGAGGTGGTACAATGTGAGGAGTTACAACCTTGCCAAAGGAGGGGCTTAGAAGGGGATGAAGAACATGGGAGAGTAGTAAAAAATAAAATCATAAAAGAAAATTGTCGGAAGGGTATCATTCTCTCCAATGGTGTTTTAGTGGGTGGCTCTTCATTCATGGGACAATCTCTTAGCAAGAAAATCCAAGCTTTTGAAGCCCCAATCATCTTCACATTGGGTTTCACCTCTTCAAAGTCAACTTCTCCCCTCTTCACATATACCTTTCATCGGGGGCACCATACCTTCTTAAGTGGAAGAGGACATGAATACTTGGGGATGAACGGATGTTTCCAAACCTTCTTCATTTGGTTCTTTGGTGTATGGAGGTCGCACATTGTGATGCTTCTGGTCTTCATCATAGATGAAAAACTTCTTGATTGCTACATGTGGATATTTCATCAATCGGTACCAAAATCAGTTCTCTTCCAATGTGTTGGAAGCAATAGAAACCTTCATCTATTATCTACTTATGTGGTAAACTATTTGCAATATCTTCCAATAGAAGTTGGAAGCATGGATCAAGCTTTCCTAAATCATGAAGGTCATAGAATTTTTGACTTGATGAGCCTACCCAGGTTGAATGAATTTTATGAGCTACAGTTCAGGAATTTGCTCATACAAGCTTTTGAAGATCGTAGTAGATACATCAACTTTACATAGGAGGAAGAGCAACCAATATTTTATATCACATTCATAGTGATAGATGCAATGATGGACAACAATAAAATCTACAAGTTTCTTCAACCGAAATCAGTAAGTGTTTCCATACCATACATCTCTCTTTGGGAAAGATATTTCAAGATCTTTGATCCTGGGGGGTGCTTATGGAAACTTTCTCAATGGAAGAGGTTTACTCCGTCACTTCATTACATCCTGCTATTGGTTCTAAGAACCTTCCATATCACACAAGGTTTTTAATCATACAACAAAGGTTCTTCAAAGATGAGAGCAGACAAAGACAGACGTTACACAATCTGCATGTTGTATGATCGGATAAATGGTACATGGATGTACCATTATCTAAGGTGGGGGCTAATGATAGCCGTTTTTTGGCTTTCCATAATTGCCATAGTAAGATACCTCACCCTACCAAATTCACCCAAACACTATGGCTATCCCTACCATTTCACTGTACATAGGCGTGTGTGAGTTACGGAGCTTTTTCCATATCTTCTTAAAATCCTCAGCTAGCTAGTCACTGGGCTAGTTGAGTCAAAAAAATAAATAAAATCAAAAAAATAAAATAGATTATGGCCCATTTGTGTGTAAATATTTCAGTATATATATGGCCTAAATATAGGGATTTTTATAATTATTCTAGTATTTTATTTAAATATTTATACTTAGGTGTGTGTTTTATTAAACTTATGTACACCTTCTTTCATCCTCTTACACCATAAGTATATTTTTTGCCAATATGTACATACTCTAACCTCATATTTTTCCTTTATACAAATCATTCCCACATTTTCACCCTCACCCTCGTGAAAACAAAAAATTGATTTCTACTCATTGGTCACGTTTATTGTATTATTTACTTCCATATCTTTTCCTCTTTCACCCAAACTTTTTCAAAGAGGGACCATATCATATGATTGCAATATCTTTCCATATCCATAACTCCTCCATATTTTTATTATTATTTTTACCCATTATTCTAACACCATGTGCTCTTTGAGCTAAAGTCCATGAATAGTCCATACACTAGTCCCACCATGTATATATTTCTTTATTCACCAATAATCCTCCTCCATGGATGTGTCAAGGGCAAATTGGATGCTTTGTATTATGATATGACAAAGGAGGGGCTCACTCTTGGATGCATTGTACAAATTCAACAAAGGAGAGGGCCAGTGAAGACTTTTTGTGAAGAAAAAACAGGTCTATTGGTGGGATTTTTAATATCCATCTCCACTCCGAATTTGGAGCGGTGGTCAAAAGAGAAAATATAGCCCAGGCTCTGAATCATCACCTCAAATGTTTTCATGATTTTTAAACCTACGAGCGGTGAGAAATGATTTTTTGAGTGGACCCCAGTCTGCCCACTTTTCTCACAAGTAGCCCATAGTCTTCTCTCACCTCTTTCCACACTTCTACACACACACACACTCACATCCCTCTCAATCCCTCACTCAAACCTGCGCCTTGAATGGTTTCTCTCATCTTCTTTACCATTAACCTCCCCACTTACTTCCATAGCTCTCATATGAGCTCTCCATGTACATACACAATCTCTATGCCTGTCTCTATTATCTCCAAAGTACAATTCCATCTTACTCCTTATATATATACATACATTCAACATGTGTAGCATGCTTAATCTCTACAAATTAAGAGATCTCATCAACGGAATAACCATTTTCATCACGATAATCAACCTTGGCGGCGGTGGCGTAAAGAAGGGAAGACGAAGAAGAAGATCGATAGTTATTTTGAGAATCTACACAAGTAAGTCCAAAACTTCTTCAAGCTTCACCATCACAAGGATTTCCTCACTTCATTCAACCATCCACCTCATACTATCCATTGTCAATGTAACATTAACTTTCTAGTGATTACTAACACTAACCACTAACATACTAACACAAAATAGCATTGACCTAACCATAAAAGACACCTCACCTCAAGACATGTAGAAAGTAACTCTCTCTCTCTCTCTCTCTCTCTCTCTCTCTCCTTTTCCTTAAAACTTTACTTTCACCTTATCTACCATCAATAATGCTCTTGTTTGAGCCCACATCCATGACTCAAGCAGACAAAGAAGGCCCGCAATGTTTTGATATTAAGAAAAAGCATAATCTTGATTTGTTAGCTTGTAAATTAGGATTTCCAATAATCTTAATGAGGGGTCTCCAACCTATAAATAGGCCCCTCTCCTTCTTGCAAAACAACCTTGAACATCTCACATAGCACCCCAACACTCTATGCGTGAGGAGAGACTTAGGTGTAGCAACCACTTGTGAGCTTCACTCTTGGTGTGAGAGAAGCCTTCAAGCTACACATTGCAAGTGAGAGAGCGTGAGTTCCACAAATCTCAAAACCACTATTGTATATGCTCCTTTATCATCAATAAATTGAAGTTTGGTGCATCAAAGGCGTGATTCGACGTTCAAATCTTCGTCCTTCCATTTGTGCAATACGGTTTGGTGAATTCAAGGTGACTTGTGTATTTTGGATTTTTATCGGTTGATCTTGATTTTAGAAAGTGTTTTAGTGTGTTTTTCATTGCCAGTTTTTGGTCCATTGTAAGAGGGTATTGTGGTGAGAGGTCTCCCACACCCTAAGACATCGTGTGTGTGTTTTGGCAATGTTTAGCAATCACTAAGCATTGAGTAAGTTTTGTACAAGTTCTACGATAGCATCATAACGAACCATCTCCATTTGCAAGTCACAAATAAGGTATTACGCAAGATCCTTTCCTCTCTCTCTTCCCTTTGCTCTAGCTCTCTCTGGTCCATGTTATGTGTGTCTTGGTGTGAGGTTGCTTGTGTGTGTTGTGTGGTGCATCTTCTTGGTTGTGCCAAAATCTCTCTTGCGTCCTAGTTCGCATACCATAACTAGGTGGTTCCCCTATCTTGTTTGGGTTTGGCTGTGGGTTTGTTGTTGTGTTGTGCTTGTGGTTGCCCCAGCCCCAATTGAGTAGCACGGGAGCCTTGAGGGGTGTTTAGAGGTCGCCTCTCTTGTTGCCCGCCCCGGACCGCCTCAATTTTGGTGCCCCCACTGAGGACTGACTTTGTGCTTATTGTTGTTGTATTGCATGAATGCTTGAATTTTAGTATAATCAAGTAGATTATATGAATCATGAAAACTTGTATAACCGAGTTTAATTTCAAGGCAAAAAAAAAGATCTAGAATATGGTTTGGGTTAGCAGAACATAAGAAAGGAAGAAAACATTTTCACATAAAAGTCTAGAATTCATGTTGAAAGACCTTTCAAAACTTTGTGTAGTTAGTTGATGATTGTTTGGAACTAATCTTTGTGTGGTTCTAGCATTGAGAGACTATGACACGCTATACCTTTGATGATATCCCAATCTTCTTCGGAAATCTAGAAGAAGATGTTGATGATTTTCTTGCTGATTTTAGAATTGTTTGTCATATCCTTGGTAAAAGGGATGACATTGAAAAAGGGGATTTTCTATTGCTATGCCTTAGAGGCAACGATGAGCAATGGTTTTGGAGTATGTCTTCTCAGATTGAAGATGGATATACCCAAATTTCCAAAGCTTTGAAGGCCAGAATCTCTAAAGTTCCAACAACGGAGAAAGCATGGGCTTCACTACGGAGACTTCAACAACATGGTGAAGACTACTATGCTTATGAGGATATTTTTTCTCATCAATGGGAAGGATGTGGATTTAGTTCTACATTTCCAGATTATGTAAAAATGGATCAATTTATTTCGGGTTTGTCTCCTTTCCTAAAGACTAAGGTTACTTGTAGTGGTCCCTCTACCTTTGAAGAAGCGGTCACTATTGCCCGAAGGAAGTTTCACAAGTACTTCTACATCAAAAATGGTTTCCATCATGCTGGAAGAACCAACCATCATGAAAGTGTTTCTATCAAGGAGTCATCTCCTTTGCCATACTTGTCTCCTTCTACTCCGACAAATGTTGAAGAAGTTACTTACATGCCAACTGATTATTCAAGTGCTAAAGTGTGTGGCCAAGATTCAAATGTGGAATCTCTTTCTTCTAACTTTATCACAAGCATGCAAAAATCGACACAAGATATCGCAAATGGCATTGATGATTCAATAATGGATACATCCAACCTTTTGGTAGAGGATCAATTTCTAGTCCGAGCAGACGAAGCTTTTGTGGAACATGACTCTATGGAGAATGAAGACCTTGAAGGTAACCTTGATCTTATGGAATGTTCTGAGAGTGTATCTTGCCTAAAAGAAGAGAGTAAAGAGGAAGATGAAATCATAGGTGGAGAGATCATAGACCACATTGATCATAAAGAGATGATTGTGTACATGGAATGCCACCTCCAAAACAAAGCAGAAGAGTGTGAGTTGAACCCATGTGAGGATAATCTTCAAGAAGTGTTTGAGGATGTTGAAAAGCATTGGTATGACCCATGTATATTAAGCATGGAGGAACCTATCATGCAAGAAGCCAAAGTTTTCACAAAATCAAACAGTAATCCATCAACCTTTGAGGTGGTACAATGTGAGGAGTTACAACCTTGCCAAAGGAGGGGCTTAGAAGGGGATGAAGAACATGTGAGAGTAGTAAAAAATAAAATCATAAAAGAAAATTGTCAGAAGGGTATCATTCTCTCCAATGGTGTTTTAGTGGGTGGCTCTTCATTCATGGGACAATCTCTTAGCAAGAAAATCCAAGCTTTTGAAGCCCCAATCATCTTCACATTGGGTTTCACCTCTTCAAATTCAACTTCTCCCCTCTTCACATATACCTTTCATCGGGGGCACCATACCTTCTTAAGTGGAAGAGGACATGAATACTTGGTGATGAACGGATGTTTCCAAACCTTCTTCATTTGGTTCTTTGGTGTATGGAGGTTGCACATTGTGATGCTTCTGGTCTTCATCATAGATGAAAAACTTCTTGATTGCTACATGTGGATATTTCATCAATCGGTACCAAAATCAGTTCTCTTCCAATGTGTTGGAAGCAATAGAAACCTTCATCTATTATCTACTTATGTGGTAAACTATTTGCAATATCTTCCAATAGAAGTTGGAAGCATGGATCAAGCTTTCCTAAATCATGAAGGTCATAGAATTTTTGACTTGATGAGCCTACCCAGGTTGAATGAATTTTATGAGCTACAGTTCAGGAATTTGCTCATACAAGCTTTTGAAGATCGTAGTAGATACATCAACTTTACATAGGAGGAAGAGCAACCAATATTTTATATCACATTCATAGTGATAGATGCAATGATGGAAAACAATAAAATCTACAAGTTTCTTCAACCGAAATCAGTAAGTGTTTCCATACCATACATCTCTCTTTGGGTAAGATATTTCAAGATCTTTGATCCTGGGGGGTGCTTATGGAAACTTTCTCAATGGAAGAGGTTTACTCCGTCACTTCATTACATCCTGCTATTGGCTCTGAGAACCTTTCATATCACACAAGGTTTTTAATCATACAACAAAGGTTCTTCAAAGATGAGAGCAGACAAAGACAGACGTTACACAATCTACATGTTGTATGATCGGATAAATGGTACATGAATGTACCATTATCTAAGGGGGGGGCTAATGATAGCCTTTTTTTGGCTTTCCATAATTGCCATAGTAAGCTACCTCACCCTACCAAATTCACCCAAACACTATGGCTATCCCTACCATTTCACTGTACATAGGCGTGTGTGAGTTACGGGGCTTTTCCCATATCTTCTTAAAATCCTCAGCTAGCTAGTCACTGGGCTAGTTGAGTCAAAAAAATAAATAAAATAAAAAAAGTTAAACATATTATGGCCCATTTGTGTGTAAATATTACATTATATATATGGCCTAAATATAGGGATTTTTATAATTATTCTAGTATTTTATTTAAATATTTATACTTAGGTGTGTGTTTTATTAAACCTATGTACACCTTCTTTCATCCTCTTACACCATAAGTATATTTTTTGCCAATATGTACATACTCTACCCTCATATTTTTTCTTTATACAAATCACTCCCACATTTTCACCCTCACCCTCGTGAAAACAAAAAATTGATTTCTACTCATTGGTCACGTTTATTATATTATTTACTTGCATACCTTTTCCTCTTTCACCCAAAATAATTCAAAGAGGGACCATATCATATGATTCCAATATCTTTCCATATCCATAACTTCTCCATATTTTTATTATTATTTTTACTCTTTATTCTAACACCATGTGCTCATTGAGCTAAAGTCCATGAATAGTCCATACACTAGTCCCACCATGTATATATTTCTTTATTCACCAATAATCCTCCTCCATGCATGTGTCAAGGGAAACTTGGATGCTTTGAATTATGATATGACAAAGGAGGGGCTCACTCTTGGATGCATTGTACAAATTCAACAAAGGAGGGGGCCACTGAAGACTTTTTTTGAAGAAAAAACAGGTCTTTTGGTGGGATTTTTAATATCCATCTCCACCCCGAATTTGGAGCGGTGGTCAAAAGAGAAAATGTAGTCCACGCTCTGATTCATCATCTCAAAGTTTTTCATGATTTTTGAAGCTACCAGCGGTGAGAAATGGTTTTTTGAGTGGACCCCAGTCTGCCCACTTTTCTCACAAGCTGCCCATAGTCTTCTCTCACCTCTTTCCACACTTCTACACACACACACACACACACACACACACACACACACACACACACACACACACACACACACACATCCCTCTCAATCCCTCACTCAAACCTGCACCTTCAATGGTTTCTCTCATCTTCTTCACCATTAACCTCCCCACTTACTTCCATAGCTCTCATATGAGCTCTCCATGTACATACACCATCTCTATGCCTCTCTCTATTATCTCCAAAGTAAAATTCCATCTTACTCCTTATATATATATATACATACATTCAGCATGTGTACCGTGCTTAACCTCTACAAATCAAGATATCTCATCAACGGAATTACCATTTTCATCACGATAATCAACCTTGGCGGCGGTGGCGTAAAGAAGGAAAGACGAAGAAGAAGATCGATAGTCATTTTGAGAACCTACACAAGTAACTCCAAAACTTCTTCAAGCTTCACCATCACAAGGATTTCCTCACTTCATTCAACCATCCAACTCATACTACCCATTGTAAATGTAACATTAACTTTCTAGCGATTACTAACACTAACCACTAACATACTAACACAAAATAGCATTGACCTAACCATAAAAGACACCTCACCTCAAGACATGTAGAAAGTAACTCTCTCTCTCTCTCTCTCTCTCTCTCTCTCTCTCTCTCTCTCTCTCTCCTTTTCCTTAAAACTTTACTTTGACCTTATCGACCATCAATAATGCTCTTTTTTGAGCCCACATCCATGACTCAAGCAGACAAAGAAGGCCCGCAATGTTTTGATATTCAAAAAAATCATAATCCTGATTTGTTAGCTTGTAAATTAGGATTTCCAATAATCTTAATGAGGGGTCTCCAACCTATAAATAGGCCCCTCTCCTTCTTGTAAAACAACCTCCAACATCTCACATAGCACCCCAACACTCTATGGGTGAGGAGAGACTTAGGTGTAGCAACCACTTGTGAGCTTTACTCTTGGTGTGAGAGAAGCCTTCAAGCTACACATTGCAAGTGAGAGAGCGTGAGTTCCACAAATCTCAAAACCACTATTGTATATGCTCCTTCATCATCAATAAATTGAAGTTTGGTGCATCAAAGGCGTGATTCGACGTTCAAATCTTCGTCCTTCCATTTGTGCAATACGGTTTGGTGAATTCAAGGTGACTTGTGTATTTTGGATTTTTATCGGTTGATCTTGATTTTAGAAAGTGTTTTAGTGTGTTTTTCATTGCCAGTTTTTTGTCCATTGTAAGAGGGTATTGTGGTGTGAGGTCTCCCACACCCTAAGACAGTGTGTGTGTGTGTTTTGGCAATGTTTAGCAATCACTAAGCATTGAGTAAGTTTTGTACAAGTTCTACGATAGCATCATAACGAACCATCTCCATTTGCAAGTCACAAATAAGGTATTACGCAAGATCCTTTCCTCTCTCTCTTCCCTTTGCTCTAGCTGTCTCTGGTCCATTTCATGTGTGTCTTGGTTTGAGGTTGCTTGTGTGTGTTGTGTGGTGCGTCTTCTTGGTTGTGCCAAAATCTCTCTTGCGTCCTAGTTTGCATAACATAACTAGGTGGTGCCCCTATCTTGTTTGAGTTTGGCTGTGGGTTTGTTGTTGTGTTGTGCTTGTGGTTGCCCCAGCCCCAATTGAGCAGCACGAGAGCCTTGAGGGGTGTTTAGAGGTCGCCTCTCTTGTTGCCCGCCCGGACCGCCTCAGTAGGTCTATGAAGAATCTTAGTGGGCATATGATGGGAGGTGGAAGAGGTCAAAGATATGAATATGGAAGAGGTTTTAGGTCTTATGAAGAATATTAGTGTGCATATGATGGGATGTGGAAGAGGTCAAAGCTATGGATATGGATGTGGCTATGGAAGCAATGAGGGGTTTACAAGTGGTAGAGTAAGGGGCATGGTTGGAAGAGGGGATATGTTTCAATGTTATAATTGTGGTGAATAAGGTCATAAAAGCCCTCAATGTGGCAAGCCAAAGATAATTTGTGGTGACATGTTTCACAAATTCCTTCTCGAGCTCAAGATTATGGTATTGAGATTAAAGGGGGAGCATGGCCAAGCAATTGGACATCTGAAGAGAAGGAAAACACAAAGGTGGTAAGCATAATCCATGTTTGAGAGGAAAGAGAATGATGAGGTATATGGTCATGCCGGTAGGTAAGAGGGTTACAAGAGATCATGCATGAGTGATACAAGTCCCAACCATAAAAGAGGGAAATAGGTACATGTAAAGAGAAGAAGAATAGGAAACCCAAGCAACATTACAATGCACTTGACTTTCCTTTGGGAGAAAAGCAACCAAAATTTGGTTAGTAGAAAGGCTAATGTTACCTTTGGGCAACTCATGGATATGTGTCATAAGTTAAAGAGGTAGTGGAAGTATGTAGTCAATCCCATGAAGAAGGAGCCTGCAAGGGGGTCTGTGAGAGTCCTGTTATCTCATAAAATCTAAAATCTAACCAACCCAAATGATTTTCTCTTATTAAACTGATCATTTAATGTGGGAGAATAAATGGGAACAAGGGCTAGAATATAGACATGTGCTTATGGATCTATCTCAACACTGGGCCAATGGTAAAGAGGCCCGGATGAGAGATGATTTGTCAAAGAGTAAGGCTAGCTAATGGAGCTAAAAGACCTTAGGGTTAGCTTCATTAAAGACCTCCAAAGGTTAGTGTTCAGTCCTTTTACCTTAGGAAAGCTAGGTTTGTGCTTGAGGTGGGAACCCAGCCTAAGCTTAAGGTGTTTGTCATGCTTATTGACTAAAGTGCTTGAGGTGATTTTCTTGATTTTTGACTAAGGTGCTTGAGGTGCTTAATGACTAAGTTAAGCTTCATTAAAGACCTTAAAAGGTTGGTGTTGAGAGTCCTTTGAACTTAGGAAAACTAGGGAAATTCTTGAGGTGGAAACCCGGCCCAAGCTTGAAGTGCTTATCATGCTTACTGACTAAGGTGCTGGAGGTGCTTATCCTGCTTGCTGGCTAAGGTGCTTGAGGTGCTTGAGGTTCTTAATGACTAAGGTGCTTGATGGGTTAAGGTGTTCAAAAAGTTAAAGCACATCCCTACACAAGGGGGGGTGAGCCCTCATTGTAAGAACTAAAAAGAGAACACTGTGAGGTCCCCAACCCCGAGAATGTCAGGATATGGCAAGTTTGGACTAGAAAAGGGCAAGGCTGGGCTAGGCAGTGTGGAAAGGGAGTCCAACTAGGGCAAAGGGCCAGGGGCCATGCTATATAGTGGGTGGTTGGGTGGTGGAATCCTAGGTTCTAGTTCCCCTTGTCTTACACTGGTATCAAAGCTCAGGGGAGGGAGGGGCTATGGAGGAAAGGGGAACCTTGCATGGTGTTGCATGCTTGCTTTTTTTCTCTCTCTTTCTCACTCTCTCTCTGAAAGTTCCATGGAGACAGGCGTGGGCAAGATCCTTGGGAAGAAGAAGGCCGTGGAGTTCTTGGCATGCCACATGCAAACCTTGTGCGAAGCTTGGCGTGTGCAGGCCCTCCACAAACACGACAAGCGACTAGGCGTTCATGCGGGAGCAAACCCCTAAAAGGAGGGAGAAGCTCGACAAGGGTTGGTTGTTTTCAACACAGACGCATCAAAAAGCGTGCACATGGGCCTGCTGGAGAATTTGGGCTTCATCGTGCTCTGCATCTGAGCCATGTAGCGGGCAGGGCGAGCGCAACTTTGCCTCCTGCACTGCTGAAATTCATCGCCATTGCTTACCTATGTTTCTTTCACATGAGGCCGCCCAAGGGGAGGGAATTTTGATAATTAAATAGTTAATGGGGCATTCCCACCCCGGGCACACACCCCTCCAAAGTTTGACCCCTTGCTTCACCAAGCTCGAAGATTCGAGGCTGATGAGCTATCGAGTTTCATGACATACGTGCCAGCAGTAGAGGCTGCATTTGACCGTGGTCGTTCATGGTATGGAATACAACCAAAACACTCCTATGATGGAATTCACAGATGGAGTGAGGGTTTAAGACCACACGCATGCAAGGGCATGCAAGACAACACGACCAAGCATGTTGATGCAAGTATGTTCACAAGACATCACATAAGGTGTCGATGATGAAGAAAGTGCTTCACCTCGGACAAGGACACGAACGGATGATCAAGTTCGCAATTTCAAGTTCTTGCAATTTTCATCGTTTTATGTATATAATTGTATTGCAAGACTATGTTCTTATGTTGATCTCGGCCATGGTGTGCTGAGAAATTATCTACGGGTCTAGTATGACCAAGGTCAACATATTACGTCCAACATTGGTAGTCATTACCATGATTTGGACTAAGGAGCATGGCTCCAATAGAGATAACCTCTACACAAGTTTCAAGGAGGCACGATTGTCAAGTAATAGAGCCAACTCAGGCATGGCATGTGTCTTATAAGGAATTGGTGATTGGCAAGGCCGATCATTCTTTCAATTCTAAGCAGCAGGAAATTCGCAATGGTGAAAGTTGAATCCACTGTCGACCATGTCTATTGAACCAAGCATCAATATCCGGAAAATCAATTCTTGGTTTTCTTCTTGCTGGCAACTCATTTGATTCTTCCGGCGGCAAGCTTCTGTGGTAAGTGTACTTGATAAGGTACGCAGTTGATTTTTGGTTATGGAGCATCTGCTTGATATAGTACGATATGCAATAGACATGTATACACTCTAGGCATGCACATCACAAGCATGGCTTGTGAAAATTACTGTAAGCACCAAAAATTTGATTGGTTTAACAGTAGAATGGTAACAGGACACTTTTATGTCCTTGGACACTTTTGTGTCCTGTTAAGTGACCATTTTGCTTGAATTATTTGAAGAGTATGAAAATGAATTTCTAGGTGCTATATATCCACAAAGTTGCCTTATTAGCTGAAAAAAACTTAGCATTTTTTTTTGAGTATCGATCTCACCATTAACCTTACTCTTGCACAACATTTTTGAACCTAACTGTGTGAAAAAACGGGTCCTATTTTTGGCTTGTTTTCAAATTTTGGCAACTATACCACTCTAAACTTCATGTTTGTGAGGTTTAGATGGCTAGAGGTTAGGCCTTCATAGTTCTCAACATTTTTTGATGCTTGTAGGGAGAGCTAAGTGTTAAAATTGAAAGTTATGACTAATTTACAAGAATTGCATAATCCTGTTTTTTTTGGCCAAAATTAGCACTTTTATGATTTTTTTGGTGGCTTTCTTCATATCCAAATTCAATTTTGATTATGTAAGTGTAATGTATAACATAAAGCTAATCTTCCTTGAGTTTTGGGGGACCTAATATGCTATATAGCATAGTATATGATGATGGTTGAGTTTTTTTATTGCTGAAGAATACGATACATTTTAGAGTAGCAAGTATAACTTTCTCAATATTGCTAGTTTCTTAGGCCAATTGTGTGTATTTTGTAGGTAGTAACCATATCTAATCATAGACTACAAACTTGGCTAGATATTGAGTAGTTTCTATGGGTTTCTAGAGGTCATAATGCTAAACCCAGTTTTTTCATGTTTGCTGTATTTAGCACTTTATCATTGCCCCCAAGGTTCCAATTGTAAGAGATCCATTATCCTTTTGACATGCTCCATGGCTCCTTTTGAATCCAGAGGCCCAAAGGCAACTAAGAAAACATGTATATAGTATCTGTATTGAGCGTGACTATAGAAACTTTGATGATAGGTCCACAGAATGGCAAAGATGCAACTTTTTTGTACCTATTTTTTTAGCCCAAAAAAAAAATAGTAAGGTAAAAGCAACCATATGTTTTGGTCACCAACCCATTGGAGTTAACGGGGCATTTTATCTCATGTCCTACAAAAATCTCCACTCTTATTTATATGCAATCAACCGTAAGAAATTGTTGTTTTGGGCAAAATGCACTGGTCCATCAACTTTGGAGGCTTGTAGTGACCAAGGGACGAGAAAAATTACAAGTTTCTCATTTTTTCCATATGTAGTAGTTATTGAACTATAAGCTCATGAAAGGATTTTTCAAAATGAGTGGATCTACTATGGTTTTGGAGTTTTTTCCCAAAACCCTGAAAGGACACTTTTGTGTCCTGTTAGGTTACCATTCTAGTGTTAAAGATTGGGATCAAGCATGGCTTGAGTATCAACCACCTTGCTCTGTAGCACGGCTTCTTAGTGATTCAATTCTGATGAAAAAGCATAGCAAAATTGCAATGTTTTGGAATCTCAAGGAGACATGCATGGCCTTTCCGGACTTGTTGAAGGAAGCAAGTTGCTCGGCATGGACGACTCATTGTAACGGTTTCTATACACTGATGGAGGATGCTTACCACACAATACTGGTTAATTTCAATTGAAATTGCTTGACATGGTCGATTATTTTTGTCATAATATCTGCAAACACATCCGTTGGCTCTCAACACAAACATATTTATGTGAAGCAAGGCTTCAATGTACGCCCCTTACATTGAGTTTTTTTCCATTTGGGGTAGGCTATGAGCACACTCTTTTGGGGAATTTCTCCATATGCCTGCATGATATTTCAGGCCAACTTTCTCTCACACAATGGAGATGGTTATGGTCTACATTTGAGTGATTTTTTCTTCCGACAATTTAAGACAAAATTGGTTACAGCAGGATGGCCAGGTTAGACCATGTTCAATATTGTTTATTTTTCCATGTTTATACATTTACATTGGAAACTAATGCTTTTGTACAAAGCAAAGTTCTTTGAAAATTTTACATGAAGCAAGGCTTCTCCCTTGTGCCAAAGTACTGCCCAATGACTTGGAATCACGAACAGTGGTACACAAGTTTGAAAAACTGGTAAAATAGGGAATATCACCTCATAGAATCCCTAACAGTTTAGACTGTGCAAGGAACTAATGGTTTTGGCTCTCACGTTTGAGGCCATCACTCTCGCCAAGGGCTTAAAAATTTGTATGCAAGGCATGCTAACCAGGTGGCATGAATTCCACCGCTTCAGAGATTACGCTTCCGCTATCGCACCAGAAACTTTGTCATGGACAAACTAAGTTCTGGAGTGTTTAAATATCCGGTTGCTGTCAACGCACAATACCACTAAATGGAACCTAAATCTAGGACTTATTTCACAGGCAAAGTTCCATATTAAGTCATTTTTGTCAAGTCACGACCCCATACATGCTAGGTGGGTCAAGCTGTGGCTTGTGTTTTCTGTTCCCTCTCTTGATGAGAGAGTTATAAAGGTAAATTGCTGCATGCTTATAGGATAAGATGCAAGTTAGGCATCAGATGCGGTACAACACTCAGATTGGGCACAACATATACAAACTCGTCACTTAAGGAAAATTCCTCAACCTAGCATTCTTTCTCTCTCTCTCCATGAATAATAAAAACTTTCTACGCAGTTTTTGATACATGTTTTGTTTGGGAGTCAGCATGAGCCAAGGTGCTCTAACTCTCATTTAGAAATTGGGCAAGACTCCCTCTACATTAGCCTTCATCGTTTCCTCGATTGACCACTAATTGCCATAAGGGCTATGCGCCACACATGCTGGGCTAAGAGTCATTGTCAGATCTCTGGTATGACTCAACGGTTGGCATTCCTTGGGGGATTGTTCTTAAGCTCGAACAGATCTTCCTACTGGACTACACAACGATGTTAATGGACAAGCAAGAGTCTTGTCATTCCGGATGTTTATGGTATCATTTCTGCACGACATGGTTTCAGTGCGACTCGAGTTGAGTTTTTGATAACCATAAACTCAACTCGGTTGATTTCTACCATGGTTTTTAGATGCAACATAGTGTTGCGATAGCATGGTTGTCCATAAGGGCTAGAATTTCCACTTGTGTGGATCTCCTGCTCTCTCTATAGCACTATGAGTGTCTATGGACGCATTGTTTTGGGGTAAGACCCTGCGGGTGCTTACTAAATCACCCCATAGTCATGGAGGATCACTGTTGATCTATTCTCGTTATACTTTCAAGGAAAGAAGACCGCACTATACCACGCGGCAGCAGATGAATTCACCTTCTCAAGTTGATTCCAATCATTCTGTACATGGTTGACTATGTTGGTTGCCGTTACCTGCTAATCGAGCAGTTTCTACAAAGGGTCCTACCAAAGGGTTTGACTACGTAGATTCTAATTGAAGGGTTTGGATTGCAACGGCCACAGCCAGGGTTTCCAGTGCAATGTTGCTTTTTTTTTCACACGTCGACCACGTGTTCCTCTGTATTTGAATACGGATAAGTGAACATTTAGTTCAATCTCTAGGTACGTATCTATTGGTTTGGTGTTATTCTAGTTTTTACTATGCATTGCTTGGTTTTCTCAAGTCATTTAAATACGCTTGAATATTTTAGGGCCATGCCAAGGGCATGTCAAAACAAGTATTTTGGGCCATAGTGTCCAATGTACATTATACTTTTATGAATCCACTTGTAGGATTCAATTTGACATGTGTTGTCACATGGGATACAACATGGTCTAGGGACTCAAGGAGTTCGGTTTAGCCAGTGTGGAGAAATGAATGAGGGTCCCTCTCACTCTTGTCGCAGAATGTTTAGAGTTACCTCCACACACAAGTACATCTTGTACTTGTAGGATGTTCTTTTTTCAGACATCCTTAGATGGGACATATTCCACATGTGTTGAATATGAGTCTTGAGGACTGACATAGGCGTCCACTATTTCAAATATATATCACAACAAAGTCCCTAGGTGCTGGTCACATCTATTTTCTAGACCATTTTCAACACGACGTATCAGGAGCAATTTAATGGCAAAAAATTATCGGATACTTAGAATGACTTGTTTATGAACAAGTACTACTAAACAACGTTACACATGGTTGTTTATACATGTAAGGTCTCTGACCCCGATCAAAAGAGCACCATTGTACCATGAAATGAACATAATGGAAAAAGTTACTATTTTTAGCAGTTTTTCAAATTCTGTCAGTGCCATGATGTTCAGATTTTTTTAAAGCTTCGAAATGTGAATTAAAATATTTTCTGTAAAAAATTCTAAAAATAGAAAGTTTTTGGTCTCCCGAACCGTCTAGTTTTGACCGTCTCGAAAAATTGCACCCGTACCTCGAATTTGAAAAAAATGCAATTTCGGACCCCGAGGGGCTGCTAAATATGGCAGGTACTCGGTCCAGTATGCCTTAGTTAGAGCTCAGTATAGCAATTTACGGCATCAAAATCCAAGTCGTATGACCCGTTTTAGCCTAAAACCATTTTTTCATAAAATTGTCTAGGGAGGCACCGGGGGCCCGAGGCTGTGTGGGAACAGGTTCTAGGCCACTCCAGACTAGCTTTAGCAGCTAGGGGGCGCCCTCTTGCCTTGTGGGAGTCTTTGGGAAGTTTCCAAGCTTGCAACTAAGTGTGACAACCAGTTAACTAAACCCACTGGACACTTGGTGGGTAGGCAACTAGACTTGCCATGCAAGGACTGAGTGCTCACTCAGATGCTTATAGCAGCACATATCAATTTTCAGCGTGTAAGAGCCTATTTAAAGGGCTACTCACACACACACACACACACACACACACACACACACACACACACACACACACACACACACACACACACACACACACACACACACACACACACACACACACACACATACTCACACAAATATAGTGCACACACTGGGAAGGTACTGCCGGTACACACACCTTTTGAAGGAGGAACAAGGAGGGAGGTGCTGTCGAATTCTCGCCTCAAGAAGCTCAATTAGATCAGAGAATCGAGAAGATTATCAGCCCTTAATCACGGTAACCACGGTTTAATTATGCCTTCTGTAAATTCTTTTCATTACCATCTAAATTCCTCGTCTATAATGCTTATTCCTAGTCATAATTCTTTATAATTACTCTCTCATTTCTCCTTAACCATATTCTATTATGTAATCATCATCCCATAGTTGAATTATCAGCCATTCATCACTCTTAATTAGAATTTTCTCTCTCTAGGTAGCATAGTAATTATTAGAATTTTCTCTCTCTAGGTAGCATAGTAATTAATCGGTAAGCTGTTAATTGTGTAGATTGATGAGAATCACTCTTTCTATCATTCATTAATATTGTAGCTAAATTAAATTCATTTCCCTTATGCATAGGTGTAAGAAAAGTCAACTCTTAGAGACTTAACGACGGATTAATTATTCCTTAATTACATCTTAATGCATAGTGCATGATTATTAGAATTTTCTCTCTCTAGGTAGCATAGTAATTAATCGGTAAGCTGGTAATTGTGTAGATTGATGAGAATCACTCTTTCTATCATTCATTAATATTGTAGCTAAATTAAATTCATTTCCCTTATGCATTAAGATGTAATTAAGGAATAATTAATCCGTCGTTAAGTCTCTAAGAGTTGACTTTTCTTACACCTATGCATAAGGTGAATCTACACCATCTATTTGCTAGGAAAGAGATTAATCATGCTTAATTCATCTCTCTGGTAATTCCATTAGTGAAATCCTATTATTCTTGATCATGTAAGCCGAGTAATTATCTTTAGATCTGGTTCCCATAGGATCATGTGTCATTCATAATGATTGCTATATGGAAAAATCTAGACCTCTCATATAGGAGGGATTAATTAATGTTGCTAATCTATCTATTGGGTTGTTATGACGCTTGCGAACCTTAGCTCTTTTCTCCAAGCTAATTACTTAAAGTAGTGAGTAAAATGGCTCCGGTTAAGAGAACTCGCTTCAGTGGTGCCCACGACCGCGAGGCAGGAACAAGCAATGTCAATGGAAAGGGAAAAGCTCCCATGGACGATCAAATGGCCATCTCACGGGCCATCAACAAAGAAATGGAAGAGGTAGGTCAGAATTTCATTCAAGTTGTTTAATTTAACATTGCACACGTTTAGCTAGGAATGAACATATCCCCAAACATGTTGGAGAAATCTGACGGAAACCTCGGCATTGAATTCATTGTACATTAAGTTCTAAAGTAGGAAGAAAATGATTGATGGGTATCCTGTTTGCAAGAGGAAAGAATGTCTGCTAGGGAAAATTTAGCTCGACATGTTCATTTTATTTCCAATGTTGAATCAGTCCTGACCCCCCTACTGATCACAGGGGGCAGAGTTCCTCGTTAAGGGCTCTTGAATCCACGACTTGCTTTTTATGCGGTGGTTATCCACGACTTGCTTTCTATACGGTGGGAACCCACGTCTTGCTTTCTATGCGGTGGGAGTGTCCATGACGTGCTTTCTATGCGGTGGACATACCTAGTTGTATTGGCAGCTAGCTGACAACGAGAGGAGTGAACTCTCGCTGGAGGGGGGATGTTGTACCTCCAGAACATTGGAATTTTAATGAATAAGTTTGAGTAGAATTTTTACTAGAATGCTGTATTGGTGTTGTTTGCAATACTGGTTGAAGGGCGATCTTAACGAACAATGTGCTTCGAAATTAAAACAAGGAATGTTTATGTTGAACAACCTTTGTGGTAGTAATTAGGTCACACAAGGAAGTGTGAGTATGGGGGTGGAAAGTGGGGGCTTGGCTCAGGTTGCCAATGCCTACGAGATGGGTGGTCCCGATTGGTCGGGAACTCTCTGTCCCCATAGTGCTTACTTCGATATTAGTAGTACTCATTGCCCCTAGAGCGGTGAAATCTCGAGAGTACGTGTCTCTGAAACATGGGGAAAAAGGTGCTCGAGGTTTCTCTCCTCTTGGAAGGTGGGTCTTAGGATCGCTAGATAGTTTAAGTATGCTTCCCCTACGAGGTGGAGCTAGATCTCCCTGCTAGTAGGCTCGAACTTGACTCACCTTGTGATGAGAGATCGTCCGCTAGTCGAACCCTGAACCATTTTGTTACTTCCGCAATAGATCTAATGGCCACCAGGTTCACCATCAAATCCGCTGGTTGATACGGCGGGGTGGGGACCTCACACCTGATATCAGAGCCTAGGCTAGGCTGGGAAATAAAATCGTACTATTTGAATATTTAAATAAGGAATTGAAAGTATATAGGTAGTTGATCCGAATTCCTTGCATCGGTGTTGCAGGAAGACCCTGTGCTCAAATATCGGAAGTTCCAAGTGTTTGAGATTATTTATGAGCAAGCTCAAAGATCCCCAGTTTACCAGTTCAGGCGAGATGTCATGGAGATACTGATGAAGGCTCATACGCCACACTCCACTCGCATTGATAAAGGATGGGAACCTGATTGGACATTTCCAGGAGGGGTTTACTACATCAACGCTCGAAAGCTAGGATGCCTGGCTACCGATTTGAAGAAGATACGTTGGGGAGAAGAGTTGAAGGTGGTGGAGATATTCTACTTGGTGCCTACACGATTGGACTTGACTATCTCAGGCGACACCAATCAAACCCTCAACGACTGGCTCTTGGAGAAGGTCACCAATGTGATCCCAGCAAACAGAGTCAAAACCTTTGGAGTACCAAAAGAGGAATTCCGGCTTGATATCTTAGTTTAGTATCCACTCAATAATGAGTACAGGAACTATTTCACGAACGAAGTAGTGCATCATGTGAATACCATCTCCTAGACGTATGTCATACGCAATCCATAAAGCCATGTAATAAGCTGATCATCAGTTATCCTAAACCTTGAGGGGTTTCGATTGTAATAAATTTTCATCAATAAAGTGCTTTTTGTCTCTGAATCTTTGCCTCTTGATAAAGTGGAATTTTGAAATTTTATTAAAGTCTCGTGTCTATTTTTAAATCCAAGTAATGGTATCAAGAATTTCGTATAACACATGTAGGCACTGCTTGTTGCTCTGTACTCGGCAGCGCAAGAGAAGAAGATCCTCCTTAAGCAAGCTCAACCTCCGATATTTAAGGGCAAGGGGGCAAATGTGGAGAGAGATGTGGAAGTGTGGATGGAAGCCATGGACGACTATTTTGAGTCTGCGGGGACCCAACCCGTAAATCAGACCATGCTTGCGATGTTCCGCTTGACTGGCGATGCCAAGATATGGTGGAAGCAACATTGCAGGGATATGGATATTAAGGGATCTTCCCAGTCGTGGGAAGACATCAAAACTACGATAATGGGGCGTTATTTACCGCCTGCCTATAGAACCTTGAGGATGAATGAATTCTTTTCACTTCGGCAGCTGAATTCATCTATTGAAGAATATTATGCAAATTTTGTCACTCTTCGGAGATATGCTCCTAAGATGACCTTGGAACAACAGGTGGCGAGATTCTGCCAAGGACTAATCGATCCTTTGAATACTCGGTTGGAAGCTTTCAGACCGACAACACTACAGGATGCCTTGTTGAGGGCCAAACCTCTAGCTCTTGAAGTACAAAAGGTTAATCAGAACAGGAGGAATCATTGGGCAAAGAGGGCAAGGAAAACTGCTTGGAATAACAGACCAGCCAACCAAGCATATGACCAGCGCCCTATTGTGGCTACCACCACAACCATGGAGTTCCCTGATGTTCGATGCTATGGTTGCGGTGAGCATGGACATTACAGATCCAATTGCCCTAGGAACATTCATGCAACCAATGCCAATGCCATACCCTTGAATACTCGTGGGCGTGGCCAAGCTAACGGAAGAGGAGGACGAGGAAGGATGAACATAGGGCGAGGGTGTGGAGCTACCGCCAGAGTAAATTCCGTAGTGGTACAACCAACTGTGGGTGATGAAGCAGTGGAGAGAGAAACCCTACATGCTGCAATTGATAATCCCAATGGTTGAGAACAATACGCGGTCATCCATACGCCAGGATCTCCCAGAGGTGAACAAGTTAACTTCCTTATAGATTGTGGTAGTACTCTTTCATTTCTTTCACCCAGATGCATGAGGAAGCTTAAGCTAGATAAGTACCCAACAAGCAAGCTAGTTGTAGAGTTAGCAAACGGCAAGGAAGTAGTATCTCAACATTCTGCAGGAAAAATCAACTTTGATTTAGGGGGACACCCAACTTCTGCCCAATTTCGAACCCTACCCTTAGGATTCTTTGATGGGATACTAGGGATGGACTGGCTAAAGCAAAATAGGGCCCACATACATTGTGCACAAGGGAATTTTACCTTTACAGATAACTTGGGTAATGAAGCCTTAATCCACGGGGAAAATGGGAGACCTAGGGCTACTCTAGTTAAGGCCAACAGACTTTTGAAGGGACTAAGGAAGGGTCAAAAAATTTATGCAGTAAAACTCAACAAGGTGGACCAATCAGATACCTCACTTTGACCAAACTGGTTGAGAGAGTATGATGATGTATTCCCTGAAGACCTTACGAACCTTCCGCCACATAGAGAGGTAGATCATGAGATTGAGACTATACCTGGATGTGAACCTATCTCAAAAAGACCTTATAAGATGATGTCACTTCCAGAGGCCATCGAACTCAAGGAACAACTTAGGCAACTCATTGAGCAAGGATTCATTCGACCCAATACTTCTCCTTGGGGTGCTCCAGTTCTTTTTCAGAAGAAGAAGGATGGAACCTTAAGGCTATGCATAGATTACCGTGGACTGAACCAGGTAACTGTCAAGAACAAGTATCCAATTCCAAGGATTGACAAACTCTTGGACAGGCTCCACGACGCCAAAATGTTTACAAAGATTGATGTAAGGTCAGGATATTACCAAATTAGAATCAAAGAATCAGATATTCCAAAGACAGCTTTCAACACTAGGTATGGGCACTACGAGTTCACAGTAATGTCTTTTGGTCTAACAAATGCTCCTGCAAGCTTCAATCGACTTATGCAGGATATTTTTGGACCTTACCTGGATGATTTTGTCTTGGTTTTCTTTGATGACATTCTGATCTATTCTAAGGATGAGGCAGACCACGAAGAACATGCTTGCAAAGTACTTGATCTTCTTCGGGAACACCAACTTTACGCTAAAGAGAGCAAGTGCACTTTTTGCTCACCAAAGGTCAACTATCTTGGATTTGTCCTATCGGCTGAAGGGATTTCAGTGGACCCAGATATAGTTAATTGGCCTCAACCATCCACTGTCAGTGAAGTAAGAGGATTTCTCGAAATAACGGGATGGTACAGGATTTTTTTCAAGGACTATGCACGTATTGTTGCACCTTTGACGGAACTCCTGAAGAAAGGAATGAGGATCGAATGGAAGACCGAGCACTAGCTTTGCTAAACTAAAAGAGTTCTTGGTCTCAGCTCCTATTTTAAAGCTTCCAGATTTCAGCAAGGAATTTGAAGTAGCGACTGACGCTAGCAAATTTTCTCTAGGCGGGGTTCTTACTCAAGAAGGAAGACCAGTGGCGTATACTTCGCAAAAGCTGAGAGATCATGAGAAGAATTATCCTACTCAAGATTTGGGACTTTTAGCAGTTATTCATGCGCTGAAGTTATGGAGACATTATCTTCTTGGGCACAAGTTTCAGCTAGTTACAGACCACAAGAGCTTAAAATGGATTTTTACTCAACCTATTCTCAATATGCGACAACGACGATGGATAGAGCTATTACAGGAATATGACCTTGACATAAAGTATAGACTAGGAAAGGAAAATGCAGTTGCAGATGGTCTTAGATGAAAATCCTTTCTCGGAGCTATCTCTATTCCAAATAACCCTATCTGGGATAGAATCAAAGAAGCATCCTTGGTAGATCCAGAGTACCAGCATATAGTATCTCTAGTCCAACAGAATAAGATGCCTGAAGCTAAAGATTACTCTCTTATGGGAGGATGTCTTTACTACAGACATAGACTCTGTGTACCCAGAGACCCAGCTCTAAAGAAGGCTATTCTGTATGAAGCACACGATAGCCCTACATCCGGACATCCAGGCTATGCTAAGACTCTTCATGCTGTCAGGAGGAGTTACTTTTGGTATGGAATGAAAGGAGACATACTTTGCTATGTGAGGAAATGTCTTTCTTGTCAGTGGATAAAAGCCGAAAGGATCAAGTTATCAGGGCAACTCAACCTCTTGACATACCCCAGATGAAATGGGAATGTATCAGTATGGATTTTGTTACAGGATTACCTTCTACAGGAGGTTATGATTGTGTTTTTGTGGTTGTTGATATGCTCACAAAAGTGGCTCATCTAATACCCATAAAGACAACCTTTACTACTTCAGATATTAGTCGGGTATTCATCAAGGAGATTTTTAGGTTATATGGTCTGCCCAAGCGTATCGTCAGTGATAGAGATGCCAAGTTTACATCAAAATTTTGGACTTCTCTTTTCCAATCTATTGGGTCACAATTAGCTTTCAGTACAGCGTATCATCCCCAGACAGATGGGCAAACTGAAAGAGTTAATCAAGTCATCGAGGACATTCTCAGAGCCTATTGTTCGCAAGAACCAAAGAAGTGGTTACAATATCTACCTTTGGTGGAGTATGCTTACAACTCTTCCGAACACAGAAGCATTGGAATGTCACCTTTCAAAGCTCTTTATGGACAGGACTGTTTAGCACCACTGAACTTCTCAGATCCAACCATCAGAGTAAGCATCTAGGAAGATGCTAGAAGATATGGAAGCACAGACTAGAGCTATTTGACAGGACATTCAGGCTGCTCAGGATAGACAGAAGCATTATGCAGATAAGAACTGTTCGGAAAGAACTTTCAAAGAAGGAGATAAGGTTTTTCTGCGAGTCCGACCAAAGAAAAGCAACTTATCACTAGGCAGATATAAGAAGCTAAGTCCAAGGTATTGTGGACCATTCGAGATCGTTAAGGTTGTAAGTGACCAAGCCTACAAGCTAAAGTTACCTGCAAACTTGAAGGTTCATGATGTGTTCCACGTCAGCTTACTCAAACCCTATATTCCTAACCCTGATCAATTCTTGGACTCAGATCAGATAGTCATGCCAACACAAGGAGTACTCGAGCTCCAACCTGACTACGTACTAGAAACAAGGGAAAGGAAGTTACGTAACAGAACTATCACGGAGCATTTGGTAAAGTGGAAGGATTACCCTGAAGAAGATGCAACTTGGGAGGACGAACCAACACTCATAAAAGATTACCCAAACACATTCTTGAGATGAGGACATCTCAAATTTTTCACGTGGGGGAGGTTGTAAGGTCTCTAACCCCGATCAAAAGAGCACCATTGTACCATGAAATGAACATAATGGAAAAAGTTGCTATTTTTAGCAGTTTTTCAAATTCTGTCAGTGCCATGATGTTCAGAATGTTTTAAAGCTTCGAAATGTGAATTAAAATAATTTTTGTAAAAAAAATCCAAAAATAGAAAGTTTTTGGTCGCCCGACCCGTCTAGTTTTGACCGTCTCGAAAAACTGCACCCGTACCCCGATTTTGAAAAAAATACAATTTTGGACCCCGGGGGGCTGCTAAATATGGCAGGTACTCAGTCCCGTACGCCTTAGTTAGAGCTCAGTATAGCAATTTACGGCATCAAAATCCGACTCGCATGACCCGTTTTAGCCTAAAACCAATTTTTCATAAAATTGTCCGGGGAGGCACCGGGGGCCCGGGGCTGTGTGGGAACAGGCTCCAGGTGACTCCAGACCATCTTTAGCAGCTAGGGGGCGCCCTCTTGCCTTGTGGGAGTCTTTGGGAAGTTTCCAAGCTTGCAACTAAGTGTGAGAACCAGTTAACTAAACCCACTGGACACTTGGTGGGTAGGCAACTAGACTTGCCATGCAAGGACTCAGTGCTCACTTAGATGCTTATAGCAGCACAAATCGATTTTCAGCCTGTAAGAGCCTATTTAAAGGCCTACTCACACACACATACACACACACACACACACACACACACACACACACACACACACACACACACACATGCTCACACACATATAGTGCACACACACACACACACACACACCTACACACACTGAGAAGGTGCTGCCGATACACACACCTTTTGAAGGAGGAACAAGGAGGGAGGTGCTGTCGAATTCTCGCCTCAAGAAGCTCGATTAGATCAGAGAATCGAGAAGATTATCAGCCCTTAATCACGATAACCACGGTTTAATTAATGCCTTCTGTAAATTCTTTTCATTACCATCTAAATTCCTCGTCTATAATGCTTATTCCTAGTCGTAATTCTTTATAATTACTCTCTAATTTCTCCTTAACCATATTATATTATGTAATCATCATCCCATAGGTGAATTATCAGCCATTCATCTCTCTTAATTAATGATTAAGTGCATGATTATTAGAATTTTCTCTCTCTAGGTAGCATAATAATTAATCGGTAAGTTGGTAATTGTGTAGATTGATGAGAATCACTCTTTCTATCATTCATTAATATTGTAGCTAAATTAAATTCATTTCCCTTATGCATTAAGATGTAATTAAGGAATAATTAATCCGTCGTTAAGTCTCTAAGAGTTGACTTTTCTTACACCTATGCATAAGGTGAATCTGCATCATTTATTTGCTAGGAAAGAGATTAATCATGCTTAATTCATCTCTCTGGTAATTCCATTAGTGAAATCCTATTATTCTTGATCATGTAAACCGAGTAATTATCTTTAGATCCGATTTCCATAGGATTATGTGTCATTCATAATGATTGCTATATGGAAAAATCTAGACCTCTCAAATAGGAGGGATTAATTAATGTTGCTAATCTATCTATTGGGTTGTTATGACGCTTGCGAACCTTAGCTCTTTTCTCCAAGCTAATTACTTAAAGTAGTGAGTAAAATGGCTCCGGTTAAGAGAACTCGCTTTGGTGGTGCCCACGACCGCGAGGCAGGAACAAGCAATGTCAATGGAAAGGGAAAAGCTCCCATGGACGATCAAATGGCCATCTCACGGGCCATCGACGAAGAAATGGAAGAGGTAGGTCAGAATTTCATTCAAGTTGTTTAATTTAACATTGCACACGTTTAGCTAGGAATGAACATATCCCCAAACATGTTGGAGAAATCCGACGGAAACCTCGGCATTGAATTCATTGTACATTAAGTTCTAAAGTAGGAAGGAAATGATTGATGGGTATGGTGTTTGCAAGAGGAAAGAATGTCTGCTAGGGAAAATTTAGTTCGACATGTTCATTTTATTTCCAATGTTGAATCAGTCCTGACCCCCCTACTGAGGGCAGAGTTCCTCGTTAAGGGATCTTGAATCCACGACTTGCTTTTTATGCGATGGATACCCACGAATTGCTTTCTATACGGTGGGAACCCACGTCTTGCTTTCTATGCGGTGGGAGTGTCCATGACGTGCTTTCTATGCGGTGGACATACCTAGTTGTATGGGCAACTAGGCGACAACGAGAGGAGTGAACTCTCGCTGGAGGGGGGATGTTGTACCTCCAGAACATTGGAATTTTAATGAATAAGTTTGAGTAGAATTTTAACTAGAATACTGTATTGGTGTTGTTTGCAATACTGGTTGAAGGGCTGTCTTAACAAACAATGTGCTTCGGAATTAAAACAAGGAATGTTTATGTTGAACAACCTTTGTGGTAGTAATTAGGTCACACAAGGAAGTGTGAGTATGGGGGTGAAAAGTGGGGGCTTGGCTCAGGTCGCCAATGCCTACGAGATGGGTGGTCCCGATTGGTCGGGAACTCTCTCTCCCCATAGTGCTTACTTCGATATTAGTAATACTCATTGCCCCTAGAGTGGTGAAATCTCGAGAGTATGTGCCTCTGAAACATGGGGAAAAAGGCGCTCGGGGTTTCGCTCCTCTTGGAAGGTGGGTCTTAGGATAGTTTATGTACACTTCACCTGCGAGGCGGAGCTAGATCTCCCTACTAGGAGGCTCGAACTCGACTCACCTTGTGATGAGAGATCGTCCGCTAGTCGAACCCTGAACCATTTTGTTGCTTCTGCAATAGATCTAGTGGCCACCAGGTTCACCATCAAATCCGTTGGTTGATACCGCGGGGTGGGGACCTCACAATACATATAGCAAGGCTCTAAGTTGTTACTGAAAAAGTTTCATTATTTGTACTTAGAAATGATCAATGTTTCACCTTCTATTATGGTTCAAATGTTTCAACAAGGCTTGCACATGATTGCAATTGAAAGTATTTAGTTTCTTGTAGCACTATTTCCATTCCTTTTTAATGTGTGCTAGACGCATCACATTTGCCATAAGTATTGGCAAGGATCACCATGGATATACATTTCGGATTTGTTTTTTGTTAAATGCATGCCCACTAGGTGTTATGGGCCCTAGTGTTTAGCAAAGGCTGATTTGGAACGGCATGCATATTCCTCAAGTTGTTGCTTATAAAGCATTTTTGCACTCTATGTGTAATATCTCAATGAGTTTACTTTTCGGTCTACCAATCAACAATAGAGGTCATGGCTCGATTTGGGTTCTTGTAGATCTTTCAAATTGACCATGATGGTTATTCATCCAATTGTTGATTCCTTAGCAATGTGGTACGATATTGTGATCCCTGTTTACCAGCCATCTGGAAAGAATGTCTGTAAACCATGGGGGATAAACACCTCAGTACTGTCAGTTATCCAAGGGGATAAGCATATTACAAAGTGTAATCTTGTGCTAAAAGGATATGCAAGTGCGTACATTAGCACCACGCGATCCAATTAGTAAGCATTTATTGCTCTACTTGCAGTTTGTTTATAAAGTTAAAGCATGGTTGCGACTAGGTGTAGTCTCTTCATGTATAAATCAAGTTCTCAACCTTGAACACTAGTTGATGGTGGGGTTATTTGCTGTTGAAATTGGGAAACAAGTCAAGGACTTAAACTTGGCTGATGAGTATGTTAGCAAGTCACTTTCATGGAAAGTGAAAAGAGGTACTCCTTAGGGTACATATTTGGGTGATAACTCGTTTTGAATACTCATGTGTGTTCTTAATGGAGTCTACACACAATGATAGGATAGGAATCGGTAACAAAAGCTGGTTGCAAATGGACAACAATGTGGAAAATCAAGATGCTACTCTTGGTTTCATTGAACCTCCTGCGGAACAGTATTCCGATCAACCAAACAGCTGGATCCATGAAGGATGCCACTTGGGAAAACATTAGTGATCTTAAGAAGAAGTTTCCCACTTTTGTTTTTGAGGACGAAAACTCTTCTTAAGGAGGGAGTAATGTCAGGACACCAGCAAGGCCAGACTAGACAAGGGCAAGGCCGGGGGCTAGGCAGTGAGTCCAACTAGAGCAAAGGGCTAGGGGCCATGCTATATAGTGGGTGGTTGAGTGGTGGACTCCTAGGTTCTAGTTCCCCTTGTCTTACAGAGAAGATTGGGGCAACTTGATAGATGGCCTTCCTTTATTCTCCTTTTCCATTGACGACACCCTACTCTGTTTCCACAAAGCAGAGATACGAGCAACAGAACAGAGGAAGTCCTCTATCCATCATTTACGTGGTTATAAGGGTCATACACCACAAGCCAGGTCGATAAATCTAAGATTCTAATGAAAGCTATTCCCTAACATAAAGATGAAATCCCATTGACATATTTACAATCCATAAACAATGCCTTTCTCCCCACGTCTAAGAGGCATGAAAACCATCCACAAGCCATAAATATGATATGAGACTTACTCTAAACTAACTAGTAATCTTGTGGGCACGTAGATTTGGGTCATCTCGACTCTTGGCACAATGAGTCTCTAATTTCACTTCTCTTAATAAAAGGGAGTGGAGAGTTTCTCGACTAATCGAGACCACCTATCCTTGACTGGCAACCTCAGCCAGCCCCCACTTTCCACCCCACAATCACACTTTTTACCACACTGTTTAACATATACAAACAGTGTTCCTTAATTAATTCCAAACACAGGTTCTTTTA
Organism: Adiantum capillus-veneris; assembly: GCF_014529385.1. NCBI lineage: Eukaryota > Viridiplantae > Streptophyta > Polypodiopsida > Polypodiales > Pteridaceae > Adiantum > Adiantum capillus-veneris. Next base: position 81,956,756 of record NC_140959.1, on the reverse strand, counting down.
TACAGCCCTTCAAACAATACCAAAACAATTCAAACAAGGCCTAATGAAGACAACCCTATTATTCAACAAAAATAACTTTTTTAATTTCTTATGAGTTGCCGCTACCCGCGAGGCATCCCGCTAACCACGAGGCATCTTGCTAACCGCGAGGCATCTTGTTACCCGTGAGGCATCTCACTAACCGCGAGGAACAAAAGAGAGCCGATAACCTCAGCTTAATCTTCGCTAGCCGCGGAATCATCTCGCTACCTGCGAGGAACAAAAGATATTCTTATCAAACAATAACAATTTGTTAAGCAATAACAATTTAACAAACAATGACAATTTATCAAATAGTTTTTTCACTAATCTATGAAAACATATAATTGTTTCTTGTGATAGAATCACATTTCTCGGACAGTTTAAGGGAATCCCTATGCTTAGCTTCCCAAGTCAACATGAATAGCAATGCAGAATTATAAATTTGTCTTATCGGATTAGCGACATGTTCGATTACCTCCCGTGTTTGAGGTTGGACGACTTCAAATACCTCCGCTTGAGCAACATTTGGAGTAGTTGATGCCTTCCTCTGCACCTTCCTCGGAGGTGGAGCGACATGAGCATCCTTCGAGCTTCGAGTCACTTGATTCGGGGCCATCGTATCGATGTAGAGAAGAGGGAAAGAGAGAAGAGAACTTCAGAATCTCAAGGCAACACGATGATGGTAGAGAAAGACTTGGAGATGGAGATGGCTTGAAGGTAAGAGCTCGAGGGAGAGAGGTTGAGGGAGAGAAGATAACTCCAACATCAAGGCAAGAGAGCTTCCGCTTCTGAGAGTGTGTGTCTGTCTCTTCAAAGTGAGGGGAGAGGGGTCTTTATATAGGCTCTCAAGGCCATCTAAGAATAGAGGGATACGTTCGTGTACGTTCGCAGATCTCTTTTTTTTTTGCGGACGCGGAATTCGATGCACGATTTCAGTTCTTCAATTCTAGAAGAAGCTTGGTTTTGAAGACAAGAACTCTAAACTTAACTCCCTCCTCTTCCTTTCCTAAAATTGCTCTGTCTTTCCCAAGAGTCAACTCTTATTTCTAAATACAATCTTGAGGCTTAAGTTTCCCATCAATCTTATTGTCTTCAAGTGAATAAGGGTCATAAATTGATAGTTTTAAAGTCCGATTTTTGATCCAATAGTTCCATTAGAATGCTCTTTGACTTAATAAAATGCAAAACTCAAATATTTGCAAAGTAAATGAAATGCTTTTATTGAAAAATGTTGGGTACATTACAAACACACACACCCTCACACAAGGCAAGCTTCGCATAAAGAAAGCAACTAGGATAGTTGTCAAGTTCCTCTTCATGTTGCCCTCATGGTGTACCTAAAGCCTATTGGATGGCCTCCTAAGGGGTCCAATGATAATTTAACTAGTTTAATTAATCGTATTTGCATTTATCAAGTCCTCTCTCTCAAAGGGGAAAGGGGGACACTTGTGAAGGCTAGCATGCTTGCTTGATATGCACTCTGCATGTGATTGGCAAGGCTTGGAGGGGTCCAATGAGCTTCCATCATGAGCTAGAAGAGGGTGTCAACCAAGGAAGCTAGGGGCTTGCTTACAAGGTATAATCCCTGCCCCCCCAACAAACACACACTCATTGTGTGAGGTGAAAAGTGCAAGAGCTCCATCTCCTTCTCCAAGCTTGTAGAGAAGTTGATAGCCTACACCAACACTCTTGGCTATGGAATGCAAATCCAACCAAGAGCCATGCTCCAATCCTTAAGATTTCCATCTTCTCCATCTTCATTATTATGCTATTATGTATGCTAAGCAAGAAGTGTGATGATAAGTGGGGAACTATTTATTTCTCATATGAATGTTTATTCTTCCTCTTCCCTAAGCTCATTCCCCACTAGCTCTCTCCACCTTTGAAGGTGTATGAGGCCTTGGGACTGAGACTGGGGATGGATAATAATTTCTACAAAGTTTATGTTATGCTCTTGATGCATGAAGCTTTCCATCTTCATTGCATCTCCTAGGTCACAAAAATGACAAAGACTGTATTACCAAGTGTCTCTTGATGGAATAATCTATAATACAAAATCCTATTGGAGGGGGGCCGGCTCCACATAAATCCGGTCCTCAACTCTTGTCAAGTTCTCTAAACTCTCTCTCTTGCAAAAGTATTGTTCATGCCTAGTTAATTAAATATGATGGTTATGTTGCTACCTCTAATTAAGTTCACCCTCTATGTTCTCAAAGTAGTATCACAAAAACGCTCACTCTAATTCTCTTGGTTCTTCTATTCTCAAAGTTCATAGGCCATTTTCATTACATTGGTATCAGAGATATTGGTTTCTCTTTTCTTTCTTAAGAAGAGAGGTCCTTAAGTTTTTCATGAAAGGTTTGGCATGTTCATTGCAATAAGGAATTTGGGACACGGATCTATTATCTTGGTTGAGAAGGACTTAGTTCGAGGTACACCATTGGGCATGTTCATTGCAATAGGGAATTTGGGACAAAGATCTATTATCTTGGTTGAGATGGACTTAGTTCGAGGTACACCATTGGGAACTATATAGTATAAATAATGGAGTCTCTCGGGGCTTGACTTTGGCTTAACCATTATTGAGCTACGAGCAAGCTCAACAAGAACCATAATCAACCGAGCAATGTTAGATCCTCTCCACTAGTCTTTGCAATCAATGGTGTCTAAACCACGAGTAAAGAAGAGTAGCGACTAAGGTTTTTGGGGGTACCAAAGCACAAAGTAATCTATACATAAGTTTAATTAGCATGGCTGACAATAACCAAGAGAGTATAATGAACATTGATAAATTTGATTTTGCACATGAATGTGCTAATGATGATACCCCCATGTTTGTCAATTATCTTGTTACTAGGTTAAAGTAAGCTATGGGGAACCCTGCTTTGCAAGCCAAAGTTACTCAACAACTTTGTGCTTATGGGATTTCCCTTCCTCTCCAAGAGGAGAGAGAGAGAGCTTAGGAGGCCTCTTGATGAGACTCCCAAAAGAATACTCTCTCCCATAAGATAGGAGGAATCCAAAGAACAAGAAAGAAGAAAATCCCTAAGTTCCTTTGAAGATGAGGCTCCACAAAGACTGTGGTCTAGACGGTTGCCAACTCCTCCCAAGAGGAAACGGTCAACCCATAGTCCTTCTCCTTGTCACCCAACAAAGGAAGAGAGGAAACAAAGGAAGAAAAAGGCAAGAAAGAGGTCACCCTATTCTCCTTCTTCTTCACCTTTCTCCTCTTCCGTCAAAAGTAATAGCTATTCTCCTAGAGAATACAAGAGGAAAGGACATCGAAAATATTACCTTGCATGGTGAAGGTCCGAAAAGCTCAAGAAAATCAAAGAGGGAGGAAAGAGTATCTATTTTCTCACCTATGATGGCACCTTGGGTGCTATCGACAAAGTATTGGCCTTTGTTCAACAATTTGATGCGGCCTTTGGCGACAAGGGCTTCATAGAGTCCTCCAAGCTACACCATGTAGCTATGCACTTTTAGAAATTTTCTCGTCAATGGTGGGCTAGCCTTCGTAGCAATGGTGAAGTGCCAAAGACACGAAAAACTCTACGAGTTTCCATCATGAAGCAAATCCTTGCGAGCGATGCAAAGCACAAAGTGCTTACCAAATGAAAAAGTTTGAAGGCTCTCTTCCATGAGTCTATCCACAAATACGTAGACAAGTCTTGGGATTTACAACTCAAGGCTACTGTCTCTCAAAAGGTACACATTGTTGAGAAAAAAAAAAACAATTCTATGCAAGATTTCTTGAAGAGATGGCCGAGTACATCAACTCCCAACGTCCTGGTTCTATCACCGAAGTAATCCACCACACCAAGGTTGCTTCACACATTTATTTACAACAAGGGGCTAGAAGGAATGCGAAGCCCATGGAAAGCAAAGACAAAAGTGATGCAAAGGGAAAAACCAATGCCCAAAATTCTTCCCAAGGCAATTTCAACAACAACAACACAATCGGTCCAAGGAAAAGGGAGTTTACAAAGGTAGGAATAAACTCTCTCCTGAAGAGCTTGAAGATTTTTGTAAGGACCACAATTGTTTTAAATGTGGGGAACAAGGACATGGCTATCGTTCTTACCCCAAGAGAAATGCCCGCAATGAGACTCCTAGAGCTTCCACTATCGAAGCTTCAAAAGAGGATGCTCATTGCAAGGGATCACCTTTCTCCTATGGTTGGGAAAAGTTAAGGGAGCATGATGCCTTCATCTTGTTTGACCTTGGATCTACTCACAACTTTATATCAATGGGGTTGGTCACCAAGTTGGAAATTCAAGCTTTCGAGATGGGAGATGCCGTAACTACCGATACAACTTTCAAGGACAGCAAGCCTCCGTTACTCCCTTGATTGGGAAGTTGAGGCTTCATTTTCAAAGCTACATCAACAAAGAAGAATTTTTCATCTCTCCTCTGCATGAGAATGTTATCCGAGGGGCACCATGGTTCAACCGCATGGCTTCCAACATGAAATTCCCTGAAAGGAGAATCTACTTCACCTACAGCGAAAAGAGCATGCATATAGATGCTAGTGAGTCTAGTCATACTATACCACTTATAAGTTCTCTTGCTTTTAACAAATCAATGAAAATCTCAAAGAATACCTAAAAGTTCCTTATGTTTCATCAAATATAAATGGTAGAAATCAAGAAGAGTTAGACTTGTCTAATTCTAAAAGGACTCCAAGATGTGTTCATCGATGATATCCCTATGAACTTACCTCCAACAAGAGGGGATGATGATCATCAAATTGAGCTCCTACTAGGAAGTTCACAAGGTGAGGCCTACCTCCTCTCCCTTTTGTTCGCCACTCCTTTTAGTGCAAAAGAAATATGTTACATACCGCATGTGTGTGGACTATCAAGCAGTAAACCATATCACTATCAAAAATAGATTTCTTGTACTATGGGTAGAAGATCTATTTGATAAGCTACAAGGCTCTACCTACTTCAATAGGATTGACCTTAACAGTGGCTATCATCAAATAAGGATAGTGAATGAAGATATCCTAAAACTCGTGTCTCATAAAATGTTTGGTGTTTATGAATATCTAATCATGTCTTTTGGCTTGACTAATGCACCAACAACGTTCAATTGTTTAATGGAGAAAATATTTAGACCCTACCACAAATTCACTGGAGTGTTCTTTGATGATATCATCATCTACTCCAAGTCCTTGGATGAACACAAGAACATCTCTAGGTGATTTTTCAAGAATTGAGGGAGAGCAAGCTTTTTATCAATCAAAATAAAAGTGAATTTTTCCTTTAAGAGATTCAATTCTTAGGTCATAATATCTCTCAAGATGGTATCTATAAGGATCCATCAAAGTTGGAGGTAGTACAAGTAAGGTGCCTAGTCCAATGCATCTTCATGAGCTAAGAATCTTTATAGGTATGTGTGCAACCATAGACGCTTCATAGAAAAATTCTCTCAAATAGTAGGACCACTACATGACATAACAAAGAAAGACTTTAACACTAGAATGGTAACCTAACAGGACATAAAAGTGTCCTTTCAGGGTTTTGGGAAAAAATTCCAAAACCATAGTAGATCCACTCATTTTGAAAAATCCTTTCATGAGCTTATAGTTCAATAACTACTACTTATGGAAAAAATGAGAAACTTGTAATTTTTCTCATCCCTTGGTCACTACAAGCCTCCAAAGTTGATGGACCAGTGGATTTTGCCCAAAACAACAATTTCTTACGGTTGATTGCATATAAATAAGAGTGGAGATTTTTGTAGGACATGAGATAAAATGCCCCATTAACTTCAATGGGTTGGTGACCAAAACATATGGTTGCTTTTACCTCACTAATGTTTTTTTGGGCAAAAAAAAAAGGTACAAAAAAGTTGCATTTTTGCCATTCTGCGGACCTATCATCAAAGTTTCTATAGTCACGGTCAATACAGATACTATATACATGTTTTCATAGTTCCCTTTGGGCCTCTGGATTCAAAAGGATCCATGGAGCATGTCAAAAGGATAATGGATCTCTTACAATTGGAACCTTGGGGGAAATGATAAAGTGCTAAATACAGCAAACATGAAAAAACTGGGTTTAGCATTATGACCTCTAGAAACCCATAGAAACTACTCAATATCTAGCCAAGTTTGTAGTCTATAATTAGATATGGTTACTACCTACAAAATACACAAAATTGGCCTAAGAAACTAACAATATTGAGAAAGTTATACTTGCTACTCTAAAATGTATCGTATTCTTCAGCAATCAAAAAACTCAACCATCATCATATACTATGCTATATAGCATATTATGTCCCCCAAAACTCAAGGAAGATTAGCTTTATGTTATACATTACACTTACACAGTCAAAATTGAATTTGGATATCAAGAAAGCCACCAAAAAAATCATAAAAGTGCTAATTTTGGCCAAAAAACAGGATTATGCAATTCTTGTAAATTGGTCATAACTTTCAATTTTAACACTTAGCTCTCCCTACAAGCATCAAAACATGTTGAGAACTATAAAGGCCTAACCTCTAGCCATCTAAACCTCACAAACATGAAGTTTAGAGTGGTTTAGTTGCCAAAATTTGAAAAAAAGCCAAAAACAGGACCCATTTTTTCACACAGTTTAGGTTCAAAAATGTTGTGCAAGAGTAATGTTAATGGTGAGATCGATACTCAAAAAAAAATGCTAAGTTTTTTTCAGCTCATAAGGCAACTTTGTGGATATATAGCACCTAAAAATTCATTTTCATACTCTTCAAATAATTCAAGCAAAATGGTCACTTAACAGGACACAAAAGTGTCCAAGGACATAAAAGTGTCCTGTTACCATTCTAGTGTTAAGTACTCATGGACTGCTAAGGAGAAAAATGATTTTGGTAAGTTCAGAGAAGCTTACCTCCCAACCAGTCCTTATGCTTCCGGATCTCTGAAAAAGTCATTTGAGGTCCAATGTGATGCTTGTGGTAATTGCCTTGGAGCAGTCTTGCTTCAAGAAGGGCATGCCATAGAATATGAGAGCCGAAGACTCAATGATGAGTCTTGGGCATACACAAAAAGATTTTTTTTCTTTTCTACATGCCCTAGACACATGGAAGCACTATTTTCTTGGGACTCCATTTATTTTGTGAATAGACCACCAAAGTCTCATGTACCTCATGACGCAAACCAAGCATTTTGACAAACAAATGAGGTGGAAAAATTATCTTTCTTAATTTTATTTTCATATTGCTCACATTTTTGGTAATCACAATCAAGTGGCCGATGCACTTTCAGGATGACCAAAAGTTAATGTGGTGTCTATAGCAACTCACAATGATCTATCTTCTATGATAGATGAGTATGCTACTGACTCTAATTTAAAGACATGATGTCAGCCCTTGCATTGGGGAAGAAAGAAGAACCATTCACCTTGTAGGATGGTTATTCTCTCCATGGAAATAGGATATGTGCTACCCACTCCCGTTGTGATAAAGTCATGTATGAATTCCATACTCCTCCCTGTGCGGGAAGAGTATATCCATGGATTTTATCTTTGGATTACCCAAGTCTATCCATTGGAATTCAGGAATATGGACAATAGTTGATAGGTTTATCAAGCAAGCGCACTTTATTCTTATAAAAAAGACTATTAAGGCACACCAAATGGCTACTCTCTTCATATCTGATACTTTCAAACAGATATGATACTTTCAAACATCATGGATTGCCAACATCCATCATGTCAGATAGATATCCTAGAATGATCGTTAATTTTTGGAAAGGTCTCTTTGAAAATCTAGGTACAAGATTGAATTTCTCTTTGATCTATCACCCACAAACGGATGGCCAAAGTGAGATAGCCAATCTTATGATACTTGATCTACTAAAGACTTATGTTACACAAGTAGATCAACACTCACAATGGGAAAAACACCTACCCCTTGTAGAGTATGTATACAATAATATTGTCCATACTTGTACAGGAAAATAACCTTTTGAAATCATTGAGGGAAGACCTAAAAGTCCCTTTCTACTTAAAGTACATGGGAAGATCTTTGCTGCCGATGAGTATAGCCCTGACCTACAAGAATACTTCCAAAAGATTAGGGAGGCTATATCCATTTCTCAACAAAGGAAAAAAGATGTTGCTGAGAATCATAGAAGGGACTTAACGTTCAAAGAAAATGACTGGGTCTTACTTAAGTTTCCCAACGCTTGATTTAGGCAAACAACGGGCTATCAAAAGTATCATGCTAAATTAGCAAGAAGATACTATGTTCCTTTTCAAATCTTGAAGCCAATCAATGAGATGGCCTATCAACGCAAGTTGCGGACCAACCATTGGACCATACACAATTATTTTTGTGTGAGACTACTTAAGCCCTACAAAGGAGAGCCCCCAAGTGAACCAACTATTGAAGACCCTCTAGAAATCAAAGACCAAGAAGAGGTGCTACAACCCGAAGCTATTCCTCGGCATGAAGACAAGATACCACAACATGGTAAGATTATCCGACGGTATCTTATTAAGTTCAAAAATTATCCTTTTGAAGATGCTAGATGGATGCAAGGAATAAAACTTAAGGATAGTATGAACCTTGTCAATGCTTACAATGCTACATTAGAGTAAGCAAATGTACATGTTTCTTTTAAATGATCAATGTTTTTGTCTTATAAATCTAATTCTTCTTTATTGTGCACAAATTTAAGTAGTATGCATGCTTAGAATCATATTTGTGATTACGTCTCTCAAACACCAAATAGAATTTGTCACTCTATTTGGGAGAATGAAATGGACTAAAGAGCAGACATTCTTGCGGGAAACTACTTCTTCTAAGCACCAAATAGATTAGTTATCCATCTTAGAATGATGTTTCAGGGTAAAAAAGTATCCTATATCTGCTAAGAAACATTGACTAATGAGAATCTCTTCTACCTCATAGTAGTCGAGGACTGCTATGATTTCTAGACTTGAGGTAATGTCATAAAATCTAATATCTAACCAACCCAAATGATTTTCTCATATTAAAGTGATCATTTAATGTTGGAGAATAATTGAGAACAAGGGTTAGAATATAAATATGTGCTTACGGGTCTATATCAACACGAGGCCAATGGTAAAGGGGGCCAAATGAGAGATGGTCTGTCAAAGAGAAATGCTAGAATGGAGCTTAAAGACCTTAGGGTTATCTTCATTAAAGACCTTCAAAGGTTAGTGTTAAAAGTCCTTTGAACTTAGGCAAGCTAGGGAAATGCTTGAGGTGGGAACCTGGCCCAAGCTTGAAGTGCTTATCGTGCTTAATGACTGATGTGTTGGAGGTGCTTGTCCTGCTTGTGCTGACTAAGGTGCTTGAGGTGCTTGAGGTTCTTAATGACTAAGGTGCTAAGGTGCTCCATGAATAAGGTGGTTTTTGGGTTAAGGTGTTCAGAAAGTAAAAGCACATCCCTACACAAGGGGGGGTGAGCCCTCATTGTAAGAGCTATAGAGAGAGCACACACACCCTCACACAAGGCAAGATTGGTATAAAGAAAGAAACTAGGACACTTGTCAAGTTCCTCTTCATGTTGCCCTCATGGTGTGCCTAAAGCCTATTGGCTAGCCTCCCAAGGGGTCCAATAATAATTTAACTAGTTTAATTAATCGTGTTTGCATTTATCAAGTCCTCTCTCTCAAAGGCGAAAGGAGCGCACTTGTCCCAAGGCTAGCATGCTTGCTTGATATGCACTCTGCATGCGATTGGCAAGGCTTGAAGGGGTCCAATGAGATTCCATCCTGAGCTAGAATAGGGGGTCAACCAAGGAAGCTAGGGGCTTGCTTACAGGGTATACTCCCGCCCCCCCTTCCCCCCCCCCCCCCCCCCCCCCCCCCCCCCCCCCCCCCCCCCCCCCACACACACACACACACACACACACTCATTGTGTGAGGTGAAAAGTGCAAGATCTCCATCTCCTTCTCCAAGCTTGTAGAGAAGTTCACAGCTTACACCAGCACTCTTGGCTATGGAATGAAAATCCAACAAAGAGCCATGCTCTAATCCTTAAGATTACCATCACTCTCTACAATAGAAGGGGTGGTAGGAGAAGGTTTGACATGGATAGAAATAAATATTTGGACACTGATTTTGATGATAAAAGTGATGAATAAGTGTATTCAAGTGAAGAATAAGACAATGGGGATGATGGCAATGACGTGGAAGATAGCAATGATAGTGATCTAGATGTTTCCTCCTTATTTCTTGACGAAGAGCATGATGAGAAACAAATATTTATTGCAGTTTTGGAGAATTAGGATATCTCTGATCCTTATGGGAAAATGGAAGATCTAATCCAACCCAAAGTTCAACCTAATGTCAAACAGGAGCTGATACAAGGTATGCTATCTCCGGACTTGACTAGTCATGAGAAGGGTGAGTACCTATATATGATACAACAATATTCCAATTTATTCAACATCACTTATTATGAGGAAATTAGAGGCTTTAGAGGGGATGAAATCCACATTCCAATTAAGTAAGTATCTCACCCTGTACGCAAAAGCTAAGGAGAATGGGACAGGTACAACTTAATGCTTTAAAGGAAGAGGAAGACAAGCTTCTCAAAGTAGGTTTTATATGACCTGTGAGTACTGCAAAATGGGTGAGCCCTGTTGTTTTCACACCCAAGAAGGATGGAAAGTGGAAAATATGTGTTCATTTTAAGCCTCTAAATGTAGCCATTAAGAGATATCCATACCTCTTCCTTTCATAGATGATATAATTGACTCTATTGCAAGGCATGAGAGGTGTAGTGTTTGTGATGGATTCTCTGCATATTTTTAGCTCACCTTGGATTTAGAATATTGAAATAAGACCACATTTATCATACTATGGGGATGCTTTTGTTATTGTGTGCTTCCTTTTGGTCTTATGAATGGTTGTGCATGGCGCCGCATCAATAAGTGTTCTCTTCCTTTCTTGGCAAGTTTGTGAAGGATCTTATTAATGAATTTTGTGTTTATAGTTCTAGAAAGGATCATTGTTCAAATCTTGGGATGGCATTGAAGCAATATAATGAAAGTGGAGGTCAACTCAACCTAAAGAAGTGTCATCTTTCTCAACCAAGAGTGAAATTTTTTGGGGCATATGATCTCAGAGAATGGGATTGAAGTGGATCTTGATAAAGTGAAGTCTTTGGTGCTCCTCCCATATCCTAAAGAAACAAAGAAACTTTCTACTTTCATTCAAAAGGTGAAGTATATGTCAAGGTTCATTTCATTGTCCTCTCAATTTCTTTATCCTCTATGCAAGTAGAAAAGTTGGATCCTCTACAATGGACAAATGAATGTGGAGGTTTTTCAAGGTATCAAAGAGATTCTTGGTTCTCTTCCTGCTATGCAAGCTCCTAATTGGGATAAGGAGATTTATATGAATCCATTAGCAGGTTATGATGCTACTGGAGCTATGTAATGAGGTAACAATCCCCACTACATGAAAAGCCTATCTATTGTGCTAGCAAGGTAAAGCTAGAGGTGGAAAGGGGATATACTGAGGTGGATCTCATCATAGTGAGTGTGATTTATGAATGTAGAAGGTTTACGCACTAGCTTCTCCCAAACCATTCACATCTCTCACTATCGACACTCTTCTACCTCAATTGTGTATAGCCCTACTTTGTCAAAGAGGCTCATGAAGTGGATTGTGGAGCTACAGTAATTCCAATCTCTTTCTTGTTGAGGAGAGTAGAAGAGCTGTTGGGGGTCCCATCATTGCAATAGCTCTAATGACCAACAAAATTGACAATATGGAGGGATGAGCTACCTGGCTAGGGCATGGAAACACTCACATGGTTAGTGAGCTAATCGTGGCAACACAAATGGTTAACTCTACAAGGTGGGCTTCTCGGCCTATGGACAAGATAAGCCACAATGAAGGGCAATCTTCATATCCACTTCTCTTCACCTCTAATCAACCCAATCATACACACTACGATTGCAAGATGCACACAACACTAATCCTATCATGCAACACACTAATCGCAAGCACACACACATAGATCTGTTGAGCACCACACTCCAATCAAACCTACATGCACACACAAGCAAAAGAGAGAAATCACAAAAGATTAAAGAGGGATTAACCACTAATTAATTAAGATCTAGCTAATCTAAGCATCATAGGCAATCAGAAGAAGCATGAGAGAGGCATACTGAGAGAGAATGAATCATTGATTAGTATTAATCAAGTATCATGAGCAAAAAGAAGCTCAGGACTCCGTAGCTACACACCTCAAGAGCTCTCGCCAAAGAGTGCTCTCAACAAATGAGCTTGAGAACCCTAATTTCTTTTACACATTGCCTTATATACTTAGGTTAAAAATATGCACTGTCCGGGTGCCCAAGGACTGTAGGGCTCCATCACTTACTGAATCTCCTACCTAGGCATAATAAGTGACCTGTTCCTTACAACTTGGAACTCCCATTGAGCCCGTAACACATCAAAAATATTACAATGGCTTGAAATAAATCGAGAATTTTCAATACGTGACCATTTTGGAAAAACATGAAAAATGTGTAACTCCAATCTTTACTACTTCTTCATGTTGATCTTCGATGTGCATTCCTACGTCTTCGATCTTTAGCGGCTTTTGTTAACTTATGTTGACTCAGTTGACATTCCCCCTTCCGATTTTAGTGCCCGTCCTCGGGCACTGTTGAAAAGTGCCGGTGGAGGCTGTGGAAGGTTTTGATTGGTTGTTAATGGCCTGATTCTCTTCATTTGTCATTGGATTTGTTGATGAGGTTCAATTTGTTGCAGCGTCTTCATTTGTTTGAATATGTCTGATGTGAGAGATGATGTTGCGTTTTTCCGATGTAATAGCATAATGATGAGGCTGTTGTTTATTGATGAAAGTATGTACAAGGGAAGTAGAATGATGAGGTTCTAAATTAGGGTCTAATACCTGGATGACCAAAGGGAAAAAACCCAGTGGAAAAAAGTGTCTTTGGGATAAGTGCATTATCGGAGTACTTATTAGCATGGGAAATATTAATAAAGTACTCAAGGGATTACTTGCTGCTAGATATGGAATTAAAAGGCAACAAATATGAGAGGGTAGCATGATGGAACATTGGTTTGCCTGTTGTAGTCCACTAAAGGTGCATAGGAGGAAGCAAAAAGATTGTCTAATGCATATGTCCAATGATGGGACATCCTATTTATGCATACACAAAAATGCATGGAAAACAATATGTTGTGCAAGAAAGATTTTGAGGGGTTATTAAAAAAGATGGTGTAGCTATAAAAGAATATGACATGGCTTTGCAAGCTGGCACCCCTTTAGGAATGGTTTTTGTTGATGAGGATATGTGCTCTCATCTTATTGTGCACTGTGCGTGAGTGTTGGACTCTATGACACTTCACCAATTGTAAGTTAATAGACTTCGACTCTTATGCTCATCTCATCCAGCATGAGCAACACAACTTAGATATAATCAACTCTTCTAGCTTGAGAGTAAGCCTAATAACTACGACTCTTAGCACAGATTTTATTAAGACATGAAGCTTTGGGACTAATGCTTTGCTCATTGTATGGCTCAATAGCCCGATTCTGACTATGCCAAAGAGTATTTTTTGCACCTTGGTGACTTGACTCTCTACATTCTTGTGCTTACTACAAACATCTTTTGAGGTAAAACTAAGCTTGAATACTCAAAAAGAGGATTAGTGAAGGACCAAGTTGGCATTGAAGGTTTCATTTGCCATACCTGTTTTATCTTCTTCAAATCTGCATTTGCGTCGGTTGGGTTGTCCTTATTTGATTGTGAAGACTCCATTATCTATTTGATTCTCCAATTAGGCATGTTGATAGGATCCTTTGATGTTCTGTTCACTGTCGGCATTTGGCTTTTGACTAGGAGCACTGGAAGACTTAGGAATCCAAATATCTTGATAACCTTTGTTGACTTTGCTTTGCTGTAGGTCTCGCTGAGCTCTTGAGATCTTCATGTAGGTCTGGTGCAATTGTAGCTGTCTTGTGGTTGACTATAGACAAATCTTTTTATAGCATGTGTAGAATACTTGTCCAAGAGGAACATTCTTTGAGATCCGTCTTTGTTCTATCTCCTCTTGAGAGTTGTGGTTGACTTTAGAGTGTTTCAATGTTGCTCTGTTGTATACCTGCTTCTTAGGTATCCTAGGATATTGTCAAGGTTGATACCTTGTGGGCCTTCTTTCTGGAGAGGATCTTGATTTCACTTCATATGCTCTAACCTGCGGTTTTGACACCCATATTTGTTTGTTACCGCTATAATACTCCTGTTCTTTTAAGCTCCATTGTGATGCTAATCATCCCATGTGTTTGTATTTCTGTGTTGATTTCTTGTCTTTAATCCAAACCGGATCATTGACTTTGACTAAACTTCTTGAAACAAACACTTGCTTGAATTTTCTTTTCTTTCTTGATTAGTTTGGTTGATATACCTTTGCTTTTCTGGGTGTCTCCTTAGAGATTTCAATTGGGTCAGCAATTGACTTGAAGTTTTGAAAGCCCGACTTGCTTGAATAAGCTGATCCATGAGGGTTCTTTGACGTAGATGGCATATGCTGTCACACCTTTTGTGCTAATTGGTGGAGGTTCCAATTTATCTTTTCCTTTGTCTGCAATATTTGTCTTTGATTCCTGTAGCTTTTGCAACTCTAAATATGGCATTAACGGTACCTATAACTGTTCTTGGCTACCTCTTGGAAAAGAGAGTATTAGCATTGTGTCTTCTTTGTCGTCCTTGTGTTGGTCTAACCACCACTAATGTCCAAGCATGACATCTGCAAGCATTTTGTTTGAAGGCTTCACCTGAAACTTTACATGCTCTTCATGATCTTGGATACTAAGGGTAGCAACCATTTCTTCTTGACTTGTATGCATACCTAGCATTGGTTTACTCTGAGTAATCTCTAGAATTCTTTGAATATTGTCTGCAACCATATTGCACTTTGCTTCGTTATCTAGTAGAGCATTGCATCTGACACTCGCTCCTTTTGTAGTGCTGAGAACTATAGTTATTCTCATTGCTCGTTCATTTGAAGATCTTTGTCTTGCTTTTGCCATGGTCTCATCTTGATCTAACTGTGTCTCTATGGAGGGTGGCTTGAGACTCTATTTTCTAATCTGACTTAAAGCAGCTGATTCAACTGGCAATGTATGGATCTTTAGCCTTCCTATTGCTTCCTGGTTGTTTGCAACCCCATTCTTCTTAACTTATGGCTTTGGTGGTATTCTCTTCTCAATAGCTCCCGTGGTTGCTTTTTGTTTTGTTTGATCTGCACTGGCTATTGCCTGATTTGCTTTAAGCTCTTCTAAAGTTCTATTTAGGGGAGATGAATCATCCTCAATAAGATTTGCTTTGGCATCGGTCTCCTTTGTAGTTGTGCTTGTGGACTTTGTGTTGTCGTTCTCGGGTGACCATTCTTGATCTCCATTCTTTGTTGTTTGTGAATATTGCATCTTGTTTACATTCTGTAGCTCTAACATTTTCTAGGCCATTGGCATTCCCATTATGACGTCTTCTAGCATATCTTTTGCTGTGATCACATAGAATTGGGCAGTGATGATCTGTGAACTTACTTCAATGGTGGTGGAGATGACTCTCCAGCATTTTGCTCGTTTGTTTCCTGATATGCTCACAAATTTAGGAGCATCTTCTAGCTGTGGTTGTCCAGATATTTTCCAAGTGCAAAAGGACATGAGGCTCTTGTCTAACTTTTCTTCGTTTCCTATGTATCAATAATTGTCACCAACAATGTTTACTTTGTTTCTTATGTTTCAAGGATGATCTCCATTCTTTTCTTCGTTTTCTTCGTTTACTTCTCTTGACAACTTTTCTTCATTTTCACCAACAATGTTGCACTTGATCATCTCAGGATTTGTGTCTGAATTGACTTTTTTTGCTATGGCAGTGTCCGTTAATTGAAATTTTTCTTCAACTTCTTTGCTTTGATCACCTGCTTTTGTTGATGTCGACTCCATTGATTGTAATACTGCACTTTTTTGCAATTGTTGAGCATTGTCTTCCTTCATCTGAGTAACCCTTGATCTTAGAAGATCCATTGTACTTTTTGGCAGAATCTATCTCTTTGGAGGAGATTTTGGTGGTGACCTTTGTGTATCCTTTTGGACTTTAGCTTTCATTGAATTTGACTTTTCTGTCACTTGTTCTGATAGCTTGAGGCTTTGCATCATCTTTAGATAGTCTCTGACTTTAATGAGCCGTCCATAGGGGTTTGTATAGGGTCATGATCTTGCTGATATTCATTACCATGTGCATCTTGATATGCATATGTGAGCTTGATCACATGTAGCTATTTGAACACTATGGTCTTTGTTGGCTTTTGGCTTTGACTTGTGGAGATCAAGTGAAACTTATATCCCTGATGATCTTCATAAAGGCATTTGTCTGTAGACTCTGATAGAATCTGGGTCAATTGGAAACTTCCAACAACCATATGATCTTTCAATGGTTTCTGCCTTGAAGGGGTATGTTGGCTAGAGGCTCTAGGGCTTCTAATTGGTGTACCATTTCCTGGTACATAAGTTGAGCTTGATGGATTTACAGCTCCCCCCATCCTAGGGTGATCACTATAGCCTGCTTCATTATAAGAGCTCAAAATTGTTTGGATCTGATTTAGTTTCACCTTTTGGGACTGTGAAGGTACACTTTGGGTAGCATTGTTGATGTTTGGCGTCTGTAATCCTTTTGCATAGTTTCCTATGTATCTCCTTGAAACATGACAAATTATTCCCCAAGTTAAGCTATAGATAGCATTATCTTTGCCCTGATATTGTCTATCCCATGGGTCTCCTATGATATGAGCTTTTGTGGTTTCAGGACCCAATAAATCATAGATGCTAGACTCTCGTTTATATCTACGACTGTGCCAGGGAGTTTGTCACTCGACAGGACTGGCAAACTTTTGATGCACGATTTCGCAAGCTAGCTGTCAAGGTCCAAATATTGGTGACGCAAGTAGAAAATCTCACACAACTAATTTACATAATGCTACCAGAATCAGCTTCTCACTCGCCAGCAACCCAAGGGATTATCTGCCCAACAATTATGACCAAAGAGGTCCAGCATGTACCAGATTTGGTCGTGACCAACGTGGTCAAGAAACGACTCTCACAATCAGACTTCCAACGAGCAAAGCGTTAAAAATTATGCTTTTATTGCTTAGGAACGCATCAAAAAAAGCAGTGTCCACATGTCTGACATACTTAGGCATGATGCATCAGTCCGTGATTTGCAAAAGCCTTCAGTTTTTGTGCAGGGCACAGTAGTTATATGTTTTTGAGCATGTTCTGCTTATCCTTTTTCAAAGTATTCTATGTTTTTGCATTGGGTAGTGTTTTGCCCATTCCTTGTTTGGCATTATGATTTTTGGTAAGACCAGTTTACATGATCAGTCAAACACGTTATGAATTGCAAATTTACAATTTGCATTTACTTTAGACAATATGGGTTGTTGTACAAAGCTAATGCTTGACCACTTTTACGAGAAGCAAGGCTTCCACTGGTGCTCCGATTAACTTGGCGTCAAGAGCAGTAGCAATCAAGTATGAGGCATTTATGTTACCACAACATGCCCGATCACAACAACAGTTGCGCGGGTAAGTTATGACGGCATGGAAGCAAGGCGTGAAGGCACGCCATATCTTGGCATGCGTGCTCATGCATACTGCTGAGATTAACACCATGTTACTCCAAGTCGTCACGCAATTCATTAGGTATGCAATTGTTTTACATTTTTCCGGATGTGATTGCTTGAATCTCCAGGAAATTGGCACAACTTGTTGCTTGCTGACATGATGGGGGCCGAGGTTATGTTAATCGTGTTGTCATCTCACTGAACCCCTCCTAGCAAGGCTTGTGCATGGCACTTATGTGTTGGTTTTTATGTTTAAGACCTTCACGGTAGCCAAAGGGCTTCCACTTTTTCATACACGGCATGTTACCCAGGGGGTATAAAACATGTTTTTGCTCTTACCCAGCCACTCTGTCATGGACAAGTTGAATAATGGATTGTTTAACATACTTGCAGGGTGCTGTCAACACACAACAACACTAACACGAACCAAAAATTCGGACTTGATTCCCGGGCAAGGTGCCACTTTCAAGTCATCCTCATACAGTCACGACCCTACATGGTAGATGGTCAAGATTTACCTTGTGTTTTCTGTTGCCTCTCTCGATGAGAGCATCGAACAGAAAAATTGTGGAATGCTTATAGGATAAGCTGCATTTCGGGCATAAGATGTCTAAGAGCACACGTTCTGGGCACACACCCACTAGAAATTTTAGGAACTTTCCTCAGCCCAGCATGCTCTTCTTTTCGTTCTCTCTCTCTCTCTCTCTCTCTCTCTCTCTCTCTCTCTCTCTTTAAGGGAATAATGAAAATCTTCTAAGAAGCTTTTGATACATGTTTTGCTCGTGAGTCATCTTGCGCCAAGGTGCTCTAACTCACAGCTAGCACGTGGCTAAGATGCTACTCAAATTAGTCTTCATCGGTTCGTCGATTGAACACTATTTTACATAAGGACTATGAGCCAAACAGGCTAAGAGCCGTTGTCAGGCCAAGGGTAAGACCCAATTATTGGCATTCTTTGGGTGATTGTTTTCAAGAGATCTCCCAGGGAAGTACACATCAACGTTAATGGACAAGCAAAAGTCTTGTCATTACGGATGTTTTAGGGTGTCATTTTGGCACTACATTTTTTCTGCGCGACACTCACGTTGAGTTTTTGAAAATCTTCAACTCATAGCCGCTGATCTCTACAAGGACATATACATACAGCAATCAGTTCTGACAACATGGTTGTCCACAAGAGCTAGGCAGTTCACTTGTGTGGATTTCCTGATCTCTCTATAGCACTACGGAGTGTCTATGGACATACTATTTTGGGGTACGACCCGGCGGGTGACTGCTAAATCACCCATAGGCATTGAGGATCACATTTTGATCTCTCCTAGTTAGACTTTCAAGGAAAGCATTCTGCAATCTACCACGCGGTAGCGGACCAAACTCAACTTTTCAAGTTGATTCCAATCATTATGTACACGGTTAACTATGTTGGTTATTGTTACCTGCTAGTTGAACAGTTTCTACAAGGGTCTTACCAAGGGGTTTGACTACGTAGATTTTAACCAAAGGGGTTGGATTGCGAAGGCTACACCTATGGTTCCCCGTGCAATACTGTTTGTTTTTTTTCAGGTAGGAGACGTGCTCCTCTCCATTTGAATACGGGTAAGTGAACATTACCTTCAAATCTCCAGGTACGCATCTATTGATTTTGTGCTATTCCTTTTTCAGTATGCTTTGCTTGGTTTTTCAAGACGTATAAGTACGCTTGAATGTTACAAAGCCATGCCAAGGGCATGTCGGCACAAAGTATTTTGGGCCCAATCTATTTTTCTGCCTTATGCTGTTACGAACCTACTGGTAGGGTTCAATTTGGCACATGTTGTCACATGGGATACAACATGGTCTAGGAACTCTAGGAGTTTGGTTTAGCCAGTGTGGAGCAAGTTAATGAGGGTCCCTCTCACTCTTGTCGCGGAGTGTTTTGCAGTTCCTCCACACACAAGTACATCTTGTACTTGAAGGATGTTCTTTTTTACACATCCTTACATGAGACATATTCCACATGTGGAGAATATGAGTCTCTGGACTGACACTGGTGTCATTATTTCAATTATGTGTCACGACAAAGTCCCTAGGTGCTGGTCACATCTGTTTTCTAGACCAGTTTTAGCACGACGTATCAGGAGCAATTTCGTGGCCAGAAATTTTCGGATACTTAGAATGACTTGTTAAGCTACAAGTATTGCTAAACAACATAACAGATGGTTGTTTATACATATAACAAATGAAAAAGTTTCATTGTTTGTATCTAGAAGTGATCACTGTTTCACCTTCTATTATGATTGAGATGTTTAAGCAAAGCTTGCAAAAGATTGCAAATGAAAGTATTCAGTTTCTTTTCAGAACTATTTACATTCCTAATGTGTGCTAGGCGCATCACATTTACCATAAGTATTGGCAAGAATTACCATGGAAATAAGGTTCGGATCTATTTTTTGCTAAATGCATGCACACTAGGTGTTATGGGCCCTAGTGTTTAGCAAAGGCTGATTTGGAACGACACGCATATTCCTCAATTTGTTGCTTATAAAGCAATTTGCACTCTATGTGCACTATCTCTATGAGATAACTTTTTGGTCTACTAATCACCAATAGAGGTCATGGCTCGGTTTGGGCGTTTGTAGATTTTCTCAAGTTAACCACAATGGTTGTACACTACTGTGATTCTACCAGTCATCTGGGACAATTTTCTGTAACCGTGAGGAAAACACACCTCAGCATTGTCAGTTATCCAAGGGGATAGGCAGATTACAAAGAGTAATCTTGTGCTAAAGGACCTGCTAAGAGCATACATTAGCACAATGCATTTCTGAATAGATGATTTTCTCCCTCTTCTAGAATTTTCTTAAGTACGATTTTTGACTTTGAACACCTCTTGTGGTGGGGTTGGAGATTGTGTCAATACTTTCATACGTCAAGGACTTACTAGATGTGCTGACAGAGTATGTTGGCAAGTAACCTTCATTAGGGATGAACATGTAACGGACTGTTCAAGATACTCAAGCGAGTAGGAAATCTGGCTCAAAACTGCATGGAAAGTTACGCCAAGGTTTCCTTGCATTATTCCAGTACCTTCAAAAGATCTGAAAACTGGTTATGCCTTTGGACAACTTTTAGTTGAGGTTCCTCCTTTACAGCACTCAAGTGGGTTATATATGGAGTTACCATTTAGACCAAAGTTGTTTCAAACGGACAACAATGTTGAAAATCAAGATATTCCTCTTGGTTTCATTGAACCTCCTCACTGCACCAATTATCGATCATACAGAGAACTGCCTCACTTATGGGGTGTCAATAAAGAGAACACCAGTATTCTTAAGAAGATGCTACTTGTGTTTTCGAGGACGAAAACTCTTCCTTAAGGGGGGAGTAATGTCAGGACACGGGTCCTGTACCCTAATGACTAGGCAAGGCTTACGGCCACGGGCCGGGCTAAGCAATGTGGACAGGGGATCCATGCAAGGGGCTAGGAGCCTACCCTATAAAGGGAGGTTGGGAGGAGGACCACCAACAGCCTAGTGCCTAGTTCATTACAGTATATAGTATGATATGAAATATAGTTTTTATATTTATTATAGTATATATATATATATATATATATATATATATTATACTACTATAATTGTATATTAGATATTATACATCATAATATACATATTATATTATATTATATAAACTATATAATTATATTGAAATTTATTCTATAATATATGTAGTATATAGAATTATATATAGTATATAGTATATATTATAATGTATAGTGCATGTAATTATATAATACAAATATGAGTTATTCTAACTATATAATATATATAGAACTCATGTATAGTATATGATACATGGTGTAAATTTAATATATTAGTATAACCTATCTATATAGCATTATAATATATTTGATTTAGTGTAATATCGTGCATATTCTTAATTAAAGTAAAATATAAAATACAATAATGAGTGTAATAAATGCATATCTTTTGAGAGATTATGAAAGATTTGGAGTGTTGTTGATTCCTTTATATCTTAATGATTATGATTCTGTGTATTTTAAAGAATGAATATTTAAAACTCATTCACTATAGTTTTCAATGAATGCATTAACTCTTGAAAGCCATATTCTTTTGCACATTCTCTGTGACTTATTCACAGCTCTTGTCATCTCTTTTTGTCACTCCCTTTTCCCCTTACATCTCTGTTTCAAACATGACAACCACAACCATGCTTTCATGGACAATAAATGGTGCTCCTATGGAATACTGTGTTTCATTAAGAAATGGAGAGCTTCTCTTTAGTGAATATTTCCTTCAAAGCTTGCTACCTTCTTCTATCAAGTTTTAAGGTTTACAAGCAATCGTTTAGACTGGGAGCTCTATGTGTAAGGTCAATGTGTTGCCAAGATGGGATCATGAAGACCAGAAGCATTACCTCCTTGATCGTGCCTTGTCCTCTGCTTACCACATTAGATGATTGTGTTAATGTGCTTGATAGCTTAGAAACAATGCAAGATGGAGGTTCTCATTCTCTTTATGCTACACCATTTAACAAAAGTTTTGATAAATTACATTTAAATCTCGATACTAATGAAGATGTAGATGTAGTTGTTTTGGAGATAGTGCAAACAACCAAGGCACCAATAGCCTAAATACACATACACGGGTTGGTTGAGCATACCATGCAAGAGTATTCAAAGGATACATCCATCATTGCATGGATGAAAGGTAGAGCTAAATCCTGCATGTTGTCCAAACTACTAGACATTTGTGGACCTCCCAAAATGGGAGATGAGCTCCCAACTATATACAATGGAAATGTTTATTTCGAGCTTCCTACAACATGCGACAATAAAAAGATGCTCAGGATGGAGCAAAAGTATGACGGTCACCTTTGGACTCGACCAACATGTCCATAGACTGCATAGTGCATGTGAGCTATTGTCTTGGAGGTCTTCAATGTTGCAAGGTAACATGCCCTTTTAACCTTAGTGAAAGAAGATGCAATGATGCTTTTTTTCATAGTCATTTGGATAGACAAATCAGCATGGGATATCCTACTAGCAACGGTAAATCTAAATAACTTGTCACTATTGTGATAAAATGGTCACTTATACAAATGCTAGCAAGTGTATAATCTATTATGTGATGCCAAAGGAAGCCACAATAACACGTTTGGTGATCCATCTTGTTGTGCATGGCCATAATGTTCAGCTAGGTACTTGGAGGGCAACCCTTGAAAATGTGCACAGTCTTGTTAGTATCTAGTTCTAAAGATTGAGAAGGGTGGTCCTAGAAAGGTATAAATGTTAGTTTCTCGACAAAATTTATTCCAATCTTGGACTAAAGAAGATGATTTGGATAAATGGTGTGTTTTTTCTTTCTTTGATGGAATTCATTTTCCTGGTCAAGGTGGGCCCAACAATAAATGTTATGTGCTCAAAATGTCCATGAAAGGACTTGCTTTAGGATTTGAACTTGTCGATCGAATGATGCAAGGAGGGACATCACATTTGATAAGTGCATGGGTGCACTTTGATCACACTCATTGAATTGAAGGATGGGCAACTATGCTATTCTTGGTTTATGATCCTGGGTAAGTGAGCTCATGAAAACATGTTAGATAGCATATTTTGATTCTTGCCACCTGTTTATACTTATTTGTATTTTGAATACAACATGAGAGCATTACAGGTAATTGCAATAAGTAAATGTAAAGAGGAAGATGAGGAGAGATGCAGTCATGACCCACCAGACTTTGCTGGATTGATGTTTGACAAAGATGGAGCTAGTTTGTTGGAAATACGGGCTATATGAAATGGAGGAGGAGAGAGCATTTCAGTGAAGCAAGGAGAGGATTTAGCAAGGTGTATTGAAGAGGTCAAAGTTGCACGTGAAGAGTGGGCTATGTGCAAGATGCCAACCAATTTCATGAGGAAATGTTTTGGTATGGAAGGGAGGAAAAATTGTGGTAACAAATTACAGAGCCATCAGGTGGGATTGGTTGTGCCATGTTTTTGGTCTGAGAAAATTTTTAAATAAAAGACAATTGCATAGTGGATATGGTTCTACAATCATGACATGACATTATTACAGAGACAAGTCAATTTATCACCTGTCATTTCAATGTTCCAAAAAGTGGACATTTGGAACCAGATTGTGAAAGGAAGAGAGTGATAGCCTAGTGCAAAGTGGTTTTCAAATTGCATATTTTGCGACACCACTATAAAACATCATCAATATGTTTCCTGGTCTTACAGAGGAGGGATCCAATAGCAAGAAGCACAAGTGGACATGGTATTTCTAGAGATGCACAAAAGAGATTGGATTCAGTTGCATGTATGGTTGCAACGTTCTTGGAAGAGAAACTGGAAAGTGAATAGCACATAGTTTTTCAAGTCGACAGAGAGTTTTTATGATGTCCACATAAAGGCCGAACCTAGGTGCACTTACCCCGATTTTTAGAAGAGAGAATCCACAAATGAAGCCTTTTTGGTATGTAAGCACATGTACTTTGTGTATGTGCACATACTTGGGCTTCAACCAAAAGAGAACATGAACTAGCTCTCATCAACCTTGCATTTGTATCAAGAAAAATCCGTACAATAAAACCTGTGGTGTAGTGAACCTAAACCTTAAAGATAGTCGTCTAGAGATATGCATTGGGGGAATTATTAATTTTTTGAATCTCTTCTAGTTGTAGATGTATGGTTTGTGGCTCCCATCTCGCAAATGTACGAGCTCAAAATCAGGAATTTTGGAAATTAAACACATTTTTGGGTATGTATCATATGAGTAATATCTCTTTTTTTGTTAATATTTTTTATGTCATTAGAGAAGGCTCAAATTATGAATTCAAGATTTTGCAAGCTTATACATGGTCTTTGGTGTGCACCCTATAGTGATGTCTCTTGTTTTTTGCATTTTTTGTGTCATTAGAAAAGGCTCTAAATCTGAAGTCATTTTTTTAGAACTTATACATGTTTTTTGGTGTGTAGCGTACCATAGTGTCTCTTTTTTGGATTAACATTTTTTGTGTTGTTAGAAAGGCTCTAAAACTAAAGTCAAAAATGTCACAGAAATGGTTTTGATTTCAAAATCTCAAAATTAGAAGCTCTCAAAAAAAACATACTTTTTGCTAGAGTGGTGAAGGTTAAGATATGATGCATCAACTTTTCATGGTTGGATGTTGTCAAAATTGGATTCTTATATCATGATAAGTTTTTTGTTGAACTTATTTTATGCATAAATATATTATATCTTAAAAGTCATGTGTTTGGACTCCGATTGACTGCAGTGGACACGTCAAACTCCAAGTGTGGGAGTTGGTTTAGTGTGAATATGGGTTGTGGTTAAGGGATGAGATTACCTCATGGATAATGGTTGTGATTTTATGGTGGAAACTGATGTGGATCTTAGTGTCTTTTCTAGATATGGTTATGCTACCAACATTTCTACAGCCATGTTATGTTCTAAAGTGGTTATGCAGGATTGGTTGTGCCTCACCCGAGTTGGGTGGAGTGCTCACCCGTGTGATGTGATTGGATTATGGTTTTGGGATTGGACCATGAAGTGGTTTGTAAGGTTTATGGTAGATGTGTAAGGGTAGAGACCCTGTATAGTCTACTGCTTGGAAAAGATTGTTTATGCATATGGAAGGTGCTATTGTGATTGGATTCATGTATTATGTTTCTGATGGAAGCATCACTACAAGACTAGGATCACCTACATCAGTTAGCCTTAGATAAAAGGGTCATTGGGGCTTTGTTGGAGCAGGGGTATTGCCTAGGTCTTCTTCTTTTTGTTAGGCTCATTTACACGGTTAGTGTGTTGGGGGTTGAATGAACTACATGGCTAATGCGTCGGAGATTTTGCCTTGGATTTTCCTAAACACCCATTGCTGGGCATCGAAGAGGCGTGGCACTTGAACTCGTATGATATGGTGTTGATATCCTACCACCTACTGGTACTTGGGATCCTTTCGATCTTGGTTTCATGGAGGGAGGTGAGCGGCCTCAGCTTATGTCTGGCTCAGGTAGGTTGGAGGTTTTCTGGCTCACTCCTAGCGAACTAAAATTCTCTCTATCCATAGTAGAGTGGAAGTGGATGGGTGGATCGGTCGATCCCTACACAGGGTACGGTGCTCTGCTAGTTATTTTTTCATATACTTTTTTATCTTATGATATACCAAATTTTGTCATTGCATTAATATATGGTTGCCTATTTATTTAGATGGGCATTTAAAGATTCTTTGTTGTCATTCTGTCATATATCTGTGTACTCTATTTTACCCTCCACTATATTGTCTCCCTCTCTTCCCGCAATGTGGTGTACACATATATTCACCCTCTACAATGTTATTTTGTTCTTGAGTACACTTTCATTCATTATACCCATTCAAGGGTAGCATTAGCCGCTAGGTGCCTCTGAATGCAGTCTAGCTCATGGCCTAAACTCCATGCTTGGTCAAGTGTTGAGAACTCCTCTTCTATGCAAACACTTTGGCAACTCTGATGTATATTGAAAATTGTATAAAGGTGTAAATTATATATTTTGTGCATAAACTCCTGGGGAGGGGTATCTCTCACGTGGTATTAGAGCCAATGCTTAAGGTTACGGGGATAGCCTAAAGCCTGTTACTAGTCTAATTAGTTATGCATTGTGCATGCATTCATAGATGCTATTTGGGAAAGGATATTGTATTCATAATGGATCTATAAGTGACATTGGTTGGTGGTACCTTCTTGACTTGTCTTCTTGAATGAGAGTATTTGGTTTAAGTTACGAGTGAAGTGGTTGAAGTGTTCAACAACAGTGTCGTAATTTCTTTGAATGTTTGTTTTGTAGGTACCAAACGGCTCCCAGAGTGACATCTGAATGCTTTAGCCAAGGAAATGAAGTTTTGGCCATAGTGTTTAACAATATGGAAACACGGTTATCAAGAGATGAAAGGAAACTCTTCTACTTAAAATTGGGACCAAAGTCTTTGGCATACTAGGAAGCACAACTTGTTGGAATAGTGTTGATCGTAGTTACCTTACCGTCATCAAGAACCCTTCCGTCAATTCTTTATCTATCGATAGTTCAAGAGACTGGTTTGACAACCTTGGGCTACTTCAACTCAAAATGTGGTTAGGCCTAGAATACATGTTCTACTACTTAGCAATGTGCTCCCAAATGTTAAGGATTGCCGAAGTTGCTGAGAAGTTTGAATCTTTTGCAGCTGTCATAGGGAAAGAAAAAATAGAGGACAACTATAGACCACGTTGTTGCATGGGAGTTCTAAGAGAATACCCTCTCATGAGAGTTAAAATAATATTTAGAGAATTGGCTCCAAGACATCCATGGTATTGTAATGAAATCATAAAAATCAAATTTTAATGAATAAAAAAAGCATAAACTCAGTTCTGGTTCACATGTCTACTAGGTTTTCTCTCTCCTTTTCTTGTTTTTAGATGGATCTTCTTAATTGTGTTGATGAACTCCCAAGTGATTTTGCACGAAGGGTATTTTTTAATTACGTGGTCGGATTCAATATCCATTGGGAAATTGAAGTGGTTCGAGCTTCAAAGGGGACTAGAGACTACCTTGTTCTGAACACTTACATAGCATGGGAGCTATATGTAGAAGCCCAACCTAAATATCAAACACAAGTGCTTTTTTGTTTACAATCCCTATATGTTATCACATCCATGGTTTACGACCGATCCACAACTTTGGGTGAAGAAAAAGATCCAAGAAGGCAACAAAAAAGTATAGGGATATGTTATTAACCTTAACCTGTGTTCAGTTTTGGGCATACCGAGTCAAGAGCTCATTCTTAGTAAGAAGGACCTCATGCTAAACGAAAGATACGGCTTTTGTGAGAAGTTCATAATCAAAGTTAAGAAGAAGTCAAATGGAGGCAATCGATTCTATTATGTACCCCAAGATTGGTTCAATAGAGTCTACAGACTCATTCTCAAATACAATCCTCACAATGTCACTACTACCTCTGATAACTATGAGAATCCCAGATGCATTAGTGAATTTGTTCAAGCACAACCAATGGCCGTGATCTCGGGTAGATATTTCTACAGAGATGATGTAAATGAACGGCACGCTCATGTAAACTGCTTTAATGCATTACCGCTCACAAATGTAGTGGTACAAAAAGGAAGGCGTGAGTTGTAGTGCACAAATTGAAGTTCTACACTTTGAAACTCAAGATGTGAACAAATATAAGGGTAGGAAATTAGTTGTAGGAACCAAGAATTGGTTCATAGGACCCTTTTGTATTCATGTATCCTAATCAAGACACTATGTATCTTTTTGGTTTTTATGGTTATAAAAATTTGATTTTGATATGACTCATATTGTTTTGAGGTCATAATAATTGAGTTTGAATTTTGTTTTTATCATTCTAACTAACTTGAGTGATGGGATGTGTGTGTAGAAGGCTGACATCTTACCTTGAGGAATATGGACAAATATACTCTTCTACCTTATGGTGGAAGAGCATCTTCAAATAGGAGTGGAAGTGCAACGGCTTGTCACTACCATGCATAATGGAAAAGAGAAGCAAAGGTTACTTTCCATGGATTGTATTGTACCTAATACATTCCGAGCTTGGTACCATTACGTGTTGTAGAAAACCTCGAGTTTAGACCACCTGAACATAAGCCCCGCCCATTGGGAGTATTGAATGGATACAATCCAAGTTGGAACATGTAATCATTGTAGCTAACCAACTGTTGTATATAAATTCTTATGAACTTACCTTGAGACCGACAAAGGAAACATGGATAGCTAGAAACGTACTTCCCTTAGTAATGCCTACGAGATGTTTCAACATTGTCATGTTCAATGTATGGGGCCATCAAAGCCAGCATACCAACGGCCAACATTCCTTTAGCTTGGTACCTTGGAAGTTTTTATTTGACTTGTTTCAAAAGTCCATAATCCACAATCCTCACCATGTAAAAGTTTTATACAATGCCTATAACAGACCTTTGCAGATTGTGTGAATATACACATCTTGGGTGGGTGGGATACACCAGATGTGTTTCCAAAAAACTCTTCTTACTTTGATGACTACTTCGGGTACAAGAAGGAAAAAATTCACAGCAAAATGGGAGTACCTGTAACTAACCGATCTCTTACCCAAAAATGTTATGATTCACACACTCATGAGTAAATGTTTCAAACAAATATAAAGAAGGATTATTAGATCACCTCAAAGAATGGGATAGCTATGCTCCACTGGTGGAAGGATGTCATAATGGCTACTATTGGGTGCATTATTTCAAAGCTATTAAGATTTATTAGAAGCCTTCAAGACACTTTGTAGACTTTCTGGAACCCCAAAGTTTTGTGATATAGAAAGTGGATTGATTTATTCGTTATTCTTTCTCCTTCTCTCTCTCTCTCTCTCTCTCTTACCTTATCTTCAATAGTCTATTTTATTTGGCTTAAAGAACTTTGAGTGGATTAGAATGTTATACTAAGTGTGACCTTGGTTGATGTGGTGCAGTAAGTTACCATGCCTCCTAGAGGAAATGCGACTACTGGTAACACAAATGCGCCTATTGTTCTGCAACACACCATCATTGATAGATACATCCATGCTATGCTTCGCAAGTCTCAACTTGAAAACGTTAGCGGGGAAGGCAAAGATATAGGCAAGGTTCTCGAATATTGGATTGAGTGCATGGATGATTAATTTGATTTGTCTCATTCATCTGCAGTAAACAAAGCTATTTTCACTAAGTTCAAACTAGAGAAACCAACCAAGCGTTGGTGGAGAGACCATTGCACAAAAAACAATGTTGATCTTAAGGCAGCAACTTGGGATTATGTTAAGACCCAACTCAAGAAGAACTATTAGAATAAAGTTTATCATTCAGTTTGTATGAATGAGTTTCTTGATTGTACTCAAGGAACTATAGATCTAGAATCCTACTATCAACATTTCTTGACCCTTGTCAAGTATGCTCCTGCAGGGATGACTCAAGAGGTCAAGGTAGCTCTATTCATGTCAGGGTTACATATTCCTATGAAGACTAGACTCTAGAGTCTTTGTATTACCAACTTTACAGATGTCCTTGATGCAGGAAAACCCATTGAACTAGAGTTATCCAATACCAAAAAGAGGAAACCAGAACATGCTCCTCTTAGTGAAATCAAAAGGCCTCGTCCCAAGGAGGAACAAAGGTCTGGAAATCCACAACAAAGAAGAGAGGACTTATTACATATGAAATCCAAACAATATCATTTGTGTTACACTTGTATTAATCCTCGCCATCAGTCCAAAGATTGTCCATTTAACACTCAAGATTTATAGAATTGGTGGACAATTATGAACCTACGAACTTCAACTTGAATCAAAAAATTTGTAAATTCTAAACCTAGACTATCTACAATTTAGAGGAACTTCAATCAACAGAACCTTAAACAAAGTCAGAGAAAACCTCAAAATCAAGGAAACTTTAGACCAAGAAATCCACCTTTTGTCCGGAATGGACCACCTGCCAACACTAACAACAATGGAAATGTTAACCGTCAACCTCGTCCAAGAGGAGGAGGAAATCAAAGGCCTCAAGGAAGACCTCAATTTAACAGAGCTCAAGGGGCTAGAGCCAAAGGAAATCAAGCAAACGCTAATGTTCATGGTGCAATTGAACATCAGGGAGTGAATGAACAATTTTCAGTAATTCAAACCCCCATGGAGTATCAAGATAACCATTTTACCTTATTGGTTGATGCAAGGAGTAGACATTCTTTCATATCTCCTAGTTGCATCAAAGATCTCATTTGCCTGAACACCCTGATACAAACCTTACAGTGGAACGAGCTATGGGTAGGAGGGTTAAATCTTCTACTTCAGTGGGTAACTTGAATTTGGTTTTGGATGGTCACAACACTTTTGAAAATTTTTGAGTCTTACCCATAAGGATCTATGATGCAATCCTAGGAATGTATTGGCTTAAGGCCAATGATGCTTACATACATTGGAAAGTCGCTTCGGTGACTTTCAAAAATGACCAAAACTCTAGGGTTACATTTAGAGGGAAATGAGTAAAGCATAAACTCAGACTAGTGAACTTTACCAAACTTATAAAGAGCCATGGGAAGAATCAAAAGATGTACGCAGTAAAGCTTAACTCTAAGGAGAAGGAGTTAGATTCACCTGAACCCGAATGGATAACAAAATTTGATGATGTATTTTCTGAAGAGCTTTCACATTTATCACCTAAGCGTGATGTTGATCGTGCAATAGAGCTTACTCCAGGAGCTCAACTACTTTCCCATAGACCATACAAAATATTGGTATCTGGATCTGTGGAACTCAAGGAGCAACTAACTCAACTTCTTGAACAAGGCTTCATTCGACCCAACATTTTTCCATGAAGTACTCCTATTCTCTTAATCAAAGGATGGATTCTACTCTATGTCTTTGTATTGATTTAACGTGGATTCACTCAGGTAACGATCAAGAATAAGTACGCAATACCAAGGATTGATGAGTTGCTTGACCGATTATGTAAAGCTTCTATCTTCACAAAAATTGATCTTTAGTCAGGGTATTAACAAATCCAAATCAAGGAGGAGGACATACCAAAGACAGGATTTGATACTCGTTTTGGACATTATGAATTTATAGTTATGTCTTTTGGACTTACTAATGCCCCTGAAACTTATATTTGTCTCATGATTGATGCCTTTTGAGAGAATATTGATAAATTTTGTTCTTGTCTTCTTTGATGATATCTTGGTTTACTCAAGAAACAAAGAAGAACACAAACAACATATGCAACAAGTACTTGAACTTCTCCATCAAAACCAACTTTATGCTAAGCAAAGAAAATGCACGTTCTTCACTGACAAGGTGGAATGTTTGGGATTTACGGTATCCAAGGATGGTGTTTCTACTGATCCAAGTAATATCGAAGCTATTATTCTTGGCCTACATCAAAATCATTAAGGAAAGTACATGTATTTCTTGGTTGGACAGGATGGTATCGTATATTTATTCAAGGCTATGCTAAGATTGCATCTCCATTGACTAATACACTTAAGAAGGCTAAAGTGTTTACCTGGAATGAACGTGCTCAAGTTAGTTCTAAGAAACTCAAAGAAGCTTTGGTGAATGATCCAATACTAGAGCTTCCGGATTTCTCAAAGATATTCACTATGCTCACTGATGCCAGTGGACAAGCAATCGATGGTGTTCTATCTCAAGAAGGAAAACCAATAGCTTATGAATCTTGTAAATTACGGGGATAATAAATTTATGAGCTTTTAGTTTAGAGATTTTTTCAAACATTTAGAACTTTTTTCATTGCATGCTCAAATAAGCTTATTGTTTATGAGTGGGAGGGGATTCTAATGTATTTTAAGTGAGACTATAATGAAAATTTCAACAAAATAATGTTATGCATATAATCATGTCATATTTTTCTCTTGTTAAAATTTGTTACCTACTTTTGTCATATCCAATGCCTAGTTTGGGCTTGGGTTTTGCAATGTGTGGAGAGTAATGTTAACTCCACTTTTACTGACCTTGTAGGTGTTGTAGTCACTCCTATAGGTTTCGCTTACCCAATGTCTCAGTTTGGGTTTGGGTTGTACAATGTAAAAGAGCAATGTTAACTCCATTATTGATGGCCTTGTGGGTGTTGCACTCACTCTGCAAGTTCATATAATGTCTCTTTTTGGGCAAGTGAGGGGTTTCCACACCTTCAAAGGGTGCTCTTGGTATCATTTTGGCATCCCTCAATGGGGTTTGCCTTGTCTAGGCTTACACTTCTTTGCTAAGCTATGGTCTCTTTGGGTTCCACGCTCGCATGCCGTGGTTTTTTTGGTTGTTCACTTTCCCATTTATTGTAAGAATATGGAATTTATAGGCATTTGGGAACGCGTATTGGGAAATAATTGATTGGTGAATACGTCCAAGATAAGGTGAATACAACCAATTTTATTATTTGATCTTGATGTGTGTGCACGTCTATGCGAACTAATATTTGAACTAATGACTTTTAGCAAATGTGTGTTGGATCTCAATGGTGTGGATACGCATGTGAAGGTATTAGCAGGTTGTATGTGTCTTAGATCATGATGCTCATTTGAGAAGACTCTTGCTCAGAGGCTTAGCATGTCATAAAACCATTCATCATTCGTCAAAACATGTGAAGGGTTTTTAGATTGGAGGACAATCTGGTATTGGACAAAACAAGAACAAATCATCCATGAAGTCTCAAAAAGTGAAAACTGTGGAGACAAATCCTTGAAGAAGCATTCTAGTTCTACAATAGAATGTGTGTGTGTGTGTGTGTGTGTACGAATCAATGATTGAGCAGGAAAAGATGGGCAACTACTTTTTAGGTAATACAATGGATGTGGTCTTGAATGCTTATCCTTGTGTTGAAGCTAACTATGCTTACGATAGTTATTTTCCCTCAACATGCATTTTCGCTGGAATATTAGATACATGTAGAACAAGACTACTAAAGTTTTTGTAGTGGATGTAGGTATTGCTAGAAATAATATGGCATGTCAAGCATGAAATTAAACAAGAATCAGACATCCCCATGAGCTCATCTACTAGGATGTTAGAACAAGAGGGATTCCAATGAAAAACAATGCAAGAAAGATTGGCAATGTCAAGTCTTATCATGGTAATAACTAAATGGTTACTTGGGCATCCTTTATGGCCTCTCTCAAAAGGTATAAGGAACTAAATATAGCTTTTTCCTCGGACCTCCAAAGAGCCCCATTTTATTGGATGAACACCAACTAAGAACCTCTTAGGCTTGAACTATGAGCTACTTCCCACGAGCTTTCATCTCTCCCAATTTCTCTCACATTCACAAAAAGGTGGGTATTTCTTGGAATGGAAAATCCAACAATCCCAACAAGAGCCCTCACCAAATGTGGTAGTAGCAATGGCACTGGTGGGTGTAGCCTCAAAAAAACTTTAACAAATGCTTGCAAGTATGCCATGCTATAAAAATGTAACTCCACTTGATGTACATGTGCACTTATTTCCTCTTACAACTTAATTAACTAGCTTTGATTTTGGGGCACACAATAGATCTACCATCACCCACTCCACAGATACCATTGTGTTTACTTCTAGTTAAAATTTTTTGCACAACTACGACAGAAACATTGATTCCTTTAAACCTTAGAGCTGCGCAAGTCTTCTCATGCTAAGTAGCATGTATCCCAACCACTTGTAGCTCCCCATCACACTGCTTTGGAAGATCTTTAATTTGCACCTCATAAACACATCCGCTCTTAGAGGCCTTCCTTGCTGATGCATATGTGGGATGATTTTCTATGTAGACTATCTCCTATATAGATCTCAAAGTTTGTCCATATTTAATGAAGGTCTTCAACTTACGTTGGACACGAACGTAGTGTCAGGAGTGCTATGACGTCCACCCTGTTGTAAAAGGAGCTTGAGCCATCGCTACTCTGCGTCGTCGAGGTAGAGGATTGAGTCATGGGAAGGAACATCTTCTCGGATACACAGGGATGAAGGACTACCCTAACGGTTTTGACGGACTCGGCTTCAAGAAGAATCCAAAGGTTATCTAGAGGAAAACGTTGCGTTGATGGAGTGGGATAACATTAATAATGCTAATGGAGTGGCTGAAAGAAGAAGCCAAATGATTTGAAGAAGCTTCTCCTCGCTTTTGCTGCCTACTAACCACCCTTCCTCTTCCATGGCGCTTCCTTGTGGTAGCCACAGAGGCGGGTTCTAGTTGTGGTTCAAGCACTCAAGAAAAGGGGGATTAGGGTTTAGTTGGTGGATATGGGTGAACAACACCATGAATGATCTCCCCATACTCTATAAGTCATTTTATGGACCTGGGGAGGTTCATAGCTACCAGCTGCAAGGGTAGTGGGGCATGCATGGGGAATTAGACGTCTATATAGGATGGCGGTGGGGTTTGTGGTGTCAAAAACAGCTCCCCTCTGCTCATAATCACCATGCCATCAAGGCTGTGGCTTCCACCATCTGTCACTATAGGAAGAGTAGGCACCCCCCAACATCTTGAGTTGCTAGTTGTTGCTAACTTCATCAACACCCCGCTAGCTAGATGCTAACATGTGCAAACATGCGCATAGATGGTGTGTGAGATCTTGATAAGCGTCCATTTGCTATAATTTTTTTTACCAAAATACCTTTAACAATTAAGATTTTCTACGGGGGATCTCACATTTCCTACAGATTGTGTCCATTTGCTATCAAATGGTCACCAAAGTACACTTAAAAATTGAAGATTATGTAGAGGAAGAGCTCACAATCTGTTTGCGCGCGTAGACGAAATATCAGCTCTTAACGATGCACCCAGTTAAAACTCTTTTTCAAGATTGTGAGAGTGATTGCATGAAGACCAACAAAAACATTTTATTATAACATTTGGGGACTTATTGCAAAGGGAAAATTCTCAAAATATCCCTCAAATTCCAAAAATTCTCACAATATCCCTAGTATATTTTTCCAGAAATTCTCAAAATGCCCCTAAAAACTCTTAAATTTTCCAAATTACCCCCTGTAACTCTCATAAACATCTCCGAACAGTCTTCTTTTTGGAGCTCTCATAAGATACCCCTCAACCAAAAATGACAAAACTACGATTTGGATGGCATTGTGGGCTCTTAGACTAAAATGAGTTATTACGAGTAGACACAAATACCAGCTCACTCATGAAAATTTACATGAATATGACACTTGAAGATGGATCTCTATTGTCAAAAAGACACAAAATTCGGAGCAATGCATTAAAATTGATAAAGGGTATTTTGAAAATTTTTGAATTTTGAGAGATATTTTGGGAATTTTTCCTTTGTAGAATTTTCTTTTCCTTTGTTAGAAAAATTCCTTGAGTCCCACATTGTTAGAAAAAAATGTCTTCACAGGTTCTATTGCAATAATTCCCATAATTTTGGAAGAATAGTTTTTCACTTAGTATGCCATTGAGAGCTGACCCCACGACTCTATACAATCTTCAATTTTGAGGTTGATATGTTAGATACTGATTTTACCAAATTTAGCACAATTAGAATATATTTTTTACCTTGCAAACTTTGAGGAATGGGGTTGAACTTTGGAGTGGGAGATTTGACAATGTGGAAGATGATTGAGGTCCAACAGCCCCTTCATCATCCTCATATTCATATAATTTTGGGGATTCTTGAGTCTTATAATATTGCCTTAGGTTATAGGAATATGTAAAGGCCAATCCAACAAGCATGGAATGTGTAATGAGAATGTAACTATAGAGGTCACTTCAGCGTGTCCAACCAAATGGAGAATAATGGAAGAAAGTTATGCTTGCTAAGTTAGGGAAAGATAGCTACGACACATCATATTTGCCACCTTTTTCTATACAAATGCTCCTAAATAAAGGATCGTGTGTTGATGGCAACGACCAGTATCATAAAATTTTGTCTTTTCCATGACTCCTAAAACCATCTCAGTATAAATTAAGAAATTTAACTACATGCATTTATAGAAAACAATACTGGTACCACCATGCAAAGTCAAGTTTAAACACACACAAACAGAGAGAAGAAGATGTGGAATGCTTCCCTTATGGACCCTTTGATCGATCCAATCTTATCACTATGGTCTTGCTATAATTGAGGCAAACTTGAACCTCACTTAAAATAGTAGATTTAAATATTTTAAAAGGAGTCCTCTACTTCCTTCTCATTCTTAGATTAGTTTCTTACTAAAATAGTTGGCAACACATTGCATTCCCATTCTAAAATGCACTCGACCTGTGCTACTCTTGATTCTTTTCTATTGCATACGTCCCAATAGCTTGTAACCCCTCTCTCGTAGAAATTACGTAATCACAAAGAAACATGCCTTAACTATATTTTGAATATAATATCTTAAAATCATACATGCAGAGAATTAGGTCTAGAAGAGCCACTAAGTATGGCACATTTCCAAATACATGCATCAAAAAGCTCCACAACCCTTTTTGATGTTTTCCACATGTTCAGATGAAGACCCAAGGATATTGTTTTAGGATTTCTAATCGAATTAGCTTTTCATGTTTTTTGGTTATTTTGAAGAAATGTGCTTTTTAGGATGACCTAAACATAAAAATATAAATTTTAGTCTCCGTTGAATTAAAAAATGATCACTTGGAGCGAAAATAGGATTAAACTAGATTTTTATCGGAATCATTTTTATGAAAAGCAATATCGTAAATATGTCAAGACATTACGAGAGAGTCACAATTATGTCGGGACATCACGGTGCGACATAGCCTAGCCAAGGTTTCATTAGTTAGCCGAATACTATTCAATTGATCAATTTTACTGTAAAAATTGGATGGAAAGTGGGAGAGTTGATCACCAAAAGCCAAGCCATGTTTTTAGCAAAGTTCCCAAAAGCTTGTAGCTATTATTGGCTCAAAAACTAGCGCTAGATTTTGGCTTGGGACTCACTCCAGTCTGGCACAGTGCCTATAAATTCACATGCAGTGCTCAATTTTTAGTGCCGTCTGTTGTAGCTATTCCTGGCTCAAAAACTAGCGCTAGATTTTTGCTTGGGGCTCACTCTAGTCTTTCACAGTGCCTATAAATTCACCCGTAGTGCTCAATTTTCAATGTCATCTATTGTGTCTACTACCACAAGGTAGTACTTACTTATTATACGATGGAGTGGTGCAAGCTCTTCATCACCATCTCCATAAGCTCTTCTCTCTCGTTTACGAAAAGAAGAAGAAGAAGAAGCAGAAGAAGAAAAAGAAAAAGAAGGATACTGTCTTGCTACTTGCTTACTATCTCCTCTCTCCTTTCACGGTGTATCCGCTCTATGAAAGCTCTCATGGTGAACACCTCTATGTAGATCTCATCACCACTCTCTTGAGGCAAGTCAGGAAGCCTTTCAACAACCCCTAATCAATGCTAAAGCACAATGAGAAGGTCTTAAATCCATAGCCATTATCATCTCTCTCTCTCTCTCTCTCTCTCTCTCTCTCTCTCTCTCTTTCTCTCTCTCTCTCTCTCTCTCTCTCTCTCTCTCTCTCTCTCTCTCTCTCTCGTTTTTTCTTAGTAGTCACCCTCTCGGTGATTGTTTTTTTCATATATGAGCGTATCTGTGGATTTGACGAGTACGTATGAAGTTGTCCCATTATTATTTCATCATGTTTAACATGCTGATTGGTGCACACGATGTGTTTATGATCACGTTCGTGCATAAAAAGCGATTTGTGTTTCACGTCACAAAAGCGGTAGGAACACTATTTTGGTCATAATTTACAAACCGTTATGAATCAGCCCGAACCCTTAAAATGAGAGATAAAATACATCATTTAGAACATATTCTCTCTTTGATGTAGTGTAAATGTCACGCAAAGCTAAGAGATATGGTAAAAAACAGCTTGTTGTCCATCGCATTGTCAAAATTTTGGACTCCACGCTCCTTGGAGAACCACTATATAGATTCACTGGATGGGCAGACCCACTTAGCTAATTGAAATATTGATTAAAATTGATGATAAATGTATCTAGGTCTCCATTATCACCTCGGGTATCCGATTTATTAATTCTTCCATAACCAGGTTTACCTACACATGTAGAGGTGCTACCTAGGGGGAGCACCATATGACATCGTGAGTTAAACGAGCCGCTTATAGAGTTGATTTCAGTTATTAGATGTCCATAAATTCATGTGTGGGTATATGGTTAGTCAACCCGAACCGCATAATCATATATGAAAAAGGTGGCTTTCTTTTTTGGTACATATATGTGTGAGTATCATATGGGTAAAGTGATGTAATAGAGTGTTAGTATATATTATGGAGCTGAGCTTGATGCATTGGGTTGAGGTCAAACACTTTCATTTGCATATTATGCATGCTTCCAAAAATGGCATGAAGTTGTTTTTTTACATATATGTGAAGTTATGGTTTATGGTCGGAGCTGTTTTTTGTCATGTTTATGGTGATGGTGTTAGGAAATAAGACGTAGCTAAATAGATAATTGAGTAGATTACTTAATGGAGAGAGACAGATTTATATACACGAGATTATAGAGTAGAGAGAGAGAGAGAGTACACACGATATACGTGGTTCACCCAATGTGGGCTACGTCCACGGGAAAGCATCCACTCAATGGCTTTAGTACTTCAAAACAAGAAGTAGTTTACAAAGGGATTATACCCTTAATGGAGCTCCCGCCTTGCTTCACTCTCACCACCTCACACTCACCTTGTTGCATCAAATTCACACTATGCAATCTGTGTAGAAATGGCCTCCTTTTATAGGCCAAAAGGGTTGCCCTCTCTTATGAGAGACAGCCATGTGTAGCCGCCCTTGTGCCGCCCTTGAGAAGACAAGTCCGCTTTTGAATTCGGCCACCGGCCACCGGCCATTGACTTCCGACCAGCAGCCATCGGCCATTGACTAGCGTCCACTGGCCAACCGACCGGTTGTTTTCCGACCAGTTTTCGGCCGCCGTCCGACCATAATATTCTGGAGAAAAGGAATATTCCGGCGAAAAAAAGTCTCGGGGGCCTCCGCCCCCGAGGCCTTTAAAGTTGCCCCTGATTCTTGTCTGTGAAAATTTTGGTTTCCGGTGAGTGATTTTTCTTCACACACGATGGCTTCTCCTCATAATGGGGGCCTTACAAATGTGCACTTTTACCACAGAAAATTACAAGGGTAAATCAGGCTCCATACTTAACAGATGGAATGTTATCATATGATGTATGGAACCTTGTATGTTGATGTGGATGCCTCATGTGCATGGGTATGATTGCTTTCCACCTTTCTAGGTCAAAATTATCCCTATGTGCTAGAGAGGTGAAGTGCAGATAAAACTTTGCATGGTTGGATGTTGTCAAAATTCGATTTTTATATCATGATTAGTTGTTGGTCAGACTTATTTCATGCATAAAAATGTGATGACTCAAGAGTCATGTGTGTGTAGACTCCAATTGACTTTAGTGGATACGTCAAACTCCAAGTGTGGGAATTGGTCTAGTGTGAATATGGGTTGTGGTTAAGGGCTGAGATTTCTTCATGGATAATGGTTGTGATTTTATGGTGGAATCCGGTGTGGCTCTTGGTTTTTTTGGATATTGTTATGTTGCCAAAATGCTGTCAAAATTTTTACAACCATGTTATGTTCTAAAGTGGTTATGCAGGATTGGTTGTACCTCACCAGACTAGGGTAGAGTGCTCACCTGTGTAATGTGATTGGACTATGGTTTTGGGATTGGACCATGAAGTGGTTTGTAAGGTTTATGGTAGAGGTGTAAGGATAGAGACACTATATAGTCAAACTGCTTGGAAAAGATTTTTTATGCATAGGAAGGTGCTATTGTGATTGGACTCACGTGTTATGTTTCTCATGGCAGCGTCGCTACAAGACTAGGATCACCTACATTGCTTAGCATTAGATAAAAGGGTCATTGACACGGGGCTTTGTTGGATCGAGGGTGTTTCCTAGGTCTTCTTCTTTGTGTTAGGCTCATCTACACGGTTAGTGCATCGGGGGTTAAATGACCTACACAGATAACACGTGGGTGATTTTGCCTTGGATTTGCCTAAACACACCGTGCTGCTGGGTATCGAAGAGGCATGGTGCCTAAATTAGTATGCTTGATATTGATACCCTACCACCTACTGGTACTTGCAATCCTTTCGGAGCTTGGGTTCATGGAGGGAGACAAAGCGGCCTCAGCTTATATCTGGCACAGGTAGGTTGGAGGTGTTTTGGCTTGCTCCCGTCGAAGTGAAATTAAAGTGGATGGGTGAACCGGTTGATCCCTACATAGGGTTTGATGCTCTATTAGTTATTTTTTCATATACTTTTTGATGTTATGGTATACTCATATTTTGTCATTGCATTAATATATGGTTGCCTATCCATTTAGATAGGGCATTTAAATATTCTCAGTTATCATTCTCTCATGTCTCTGTGCACTCTTTTTCACCCTCCACTATATTCTCTCTCTCTCTCTCTTCCCACAATACGGTGTACACATATATTCACCCTCCACAATGTTATTTTGTTCTTGAGTACGCTTTCATTCATCACACCATTCATGGGTAGAACTAGCTGCTAGGTGCCTCTGGATGCACTCTAGGTCATGGCCTAAATTCCATGCTTGGTCGGGCACTAAGAAATCCTCCCTTATGCAAACACTTCCACATCTCTAATGTATATTGAAAATTGTATAAAAGGTGTAAGTTGTATATTTTGTGCATAGACCTATGGGAAGGGGTATCTCTCATAAAACATGGCTATAAAAATCAAACTCAATGAAAAAGGCATACTCTCCACCTCCCATGTAAGAAAAGAATTTTTTTAGCTCGATGAAAAATGTGTACTCTCCATCTCACACATTAAAAAAGAAATTCTTTAGGATGTACTTATAACTACATGCAGTGGTCTTCCAAGAATGATGTCATAGTTGTTCTTCTTGGCAAAATCAACAATGGAAAATATATGCTCATATTCAATATAGCAAGAGGTAACAACTATTTTCTCTAGAAGTCCTAGGGGTTTCTCCCTATATCCATTTGTGACCTGTAGTTTGATGCAGTTGCTCTTACAATAGGCTTTCCCCATTTTTTCCATGCTTCTTTTGCAGCAATGGCTACTATAGCCCCACTATCAAGAATTTCCATGGTGGGACACCTTGAAATTCCACAAGAAGAGTCGTGTTGCCATCTTCTCCTTCATAATATTCTTCAATGTTTTTAATGGTACATGTATAGTATTTAGGTGAGGCATTTTAAGTTCTTGGATTTCATCTTGAATTTGTGACAAAGGATCCTTCACACCAAAATTTTCTGGAGAGTCTCCTACCATAGCATATGTTACTTTGTATTCGTAATAACTTAGCTAATGTTATTGTATATTTCACTGGTGTGGACAAGATTTCTATTAAATCTTTAGAGTCAATGAATTTCATGGAAGAGAGTCTCTATGATGGGACTGCAACCACATCTTATTTGGCCTTGTATTCTCTCGTATAGTCTAAGGAAATGTTCTTAGCAAACGGGGTCAGTTGTCTATAGATAGAACATATCCTTGGTCTCCCCAATATGATTTCATTTCTAGATTTATTTTGGATCCAACCTCAAATTTGTCTATCGATGGAAAAAACGCTCATCTCCCATCATTGGTCTAGTTTACACATTTTCTTAACTCATTAGCTTTGTTGTCTTCTCTGACTTATTTCCTGAGTTCGTTAAGACCATCTATTTCTCTATACTCCTCTGGTATGCCTAGGAAAAATCCATTGGAAGAGTGATATGTGGTATTCAAAATTTGGTTTGTTCTTACTACTAGAATCTGGCTCTGCTCGCTCATGCTTTGGAGGAATATTGGTGTCTGTGGGACAATTATCACATCTTTTGTTATCCCAACTGGAGGTTCTAGTAAAGCTTGGGTTATTTGAATAATTTTTAGGCACATTTCAAGCCTTTGATTTTCTAGTTCAGCATATGGATATGTCAACCACCTTTGTTCTTGAGTTTGATTATTTTTGAGTTGTGTGTCATAGGCTTTGAGGAGGGCATGTAATGGTTCATTAACCTTATCTACTACCAAAATTGATCCTCTTGTACTAGTGTTGTTGGGTTTCTCCACTATGCCTGGATATGGCACTACCCCATGGGTTTCCTCTTCTTTGTTTGTTTCTTCTCCATGTTTTTTTAGTCTTCCTTTCATTTTTTTCAGTTCTTCCATAAAGGAAATCTGTTCACACTCCTTCCTAGCTTTCATCCTAGCCTTCCTTGATTTCCATGTGTTTGGCTAGCTCTTATGTCAAGGCTAGGTGTATCTATTTTTGGTTCTTCTATGATGGGTTTGCTTGTCATTTTCTAAGCTTGTGCTCTTGTGATGACATGGATTTGTATCACATTTTTGTTTTTTGATCCGCTTTTGATAGTATGGACTCTAGTATATTCAACATTAATTTTGCTCCTTTGTTAGGGTTCTTCAGGAAATTAGAAATTGAATGAGTGATTCCACAATCATCACAATATGCATTCACTCTTATGATCTCCATGTGAGGACAATATTTCATCATCCAATCACCACCACACTTATAACATGGTCCTTTAGGTTCTCCTTGAGCAGCTCTCTCTTGCTAAGCAGGTCTTGATCCCGCTAATCCTCCATTAGCTATGAATAGCAATGTACATTCATCCAAATTGTATCTACCTTCTCTTGAATCATGTGCAACAATTAGTGTTCCAATAAATCCAATCATGATCCATGGTTCCAATTCTTTTGGTTCTTCAGGTGGATAATATCCCATATTGGTCATACATCCACTAGGCTCCTTGTTAAGTATGGAGCCTGATTTAACCGTTGTAATTTTTTGTGGTAAAAACACACATTTCTAAGGGCCCCATTATGAGGAGAAGCCATGTGCATGCAGAAAAATCGCTTGCCAAAAAATAAAATCACTCGTCGAAAACCAAAATTTTCGTACCGGAATATTCCTTTTCGCCGAAATGTTATGGCCGGCCGACGGCCGAAAAGTGGTAGAAAAAGGACTGGTCGATTGGCCGGTTGGCCGGTGGCCGGTACTCAATGACCGGGATGGCCGGTGGTCGGAAGTTAATGGCCGGTGGCCGATGGCCGAATTCAAAAGCGGACTTGTCTTCTCAAGGGCGGCCACACATGGGTGGATTGCAGGGTCCGATTTGGACTTATCTACACAAGGGCGGCTACACATGGCTGGACAACAAGCCAACATCGGAGGCCAATGTGGCAGGTAATGTAGAGCAAGATGCTCTAATTCTCTCATTAGACAATGTGTCTAATTCGTGGATAGTAGATTCCGGGGCTTCATTCCATGCGGCATGACACAAGCAACATTTCCAAGGTTACACCAAAGGTAATTTTGGGTATGTATACTTGGGAGATGATGAAGCTTGTGAAATTGTCGGCAAAGGTACAATTTGTGTCAAAACTGCTTAATGAAAATGAATGGAAGCTTAAAGATGCTTGTGAAATTGTCGGCAAAGGTACAGTTTGTGTCAAAATTGCTTAACGAAAATGAATGGAAGCTTAAAGATGTTAGGCATGTTCCTTCTCTTTGCAAAAATTTGATCTCTACAAGACAATTGGACGATGAAGGTCACAACATTGCATTCAGAAGCAAACAGTGGAAGATCTCAAAGGGATCTTTGGTGGTTGCCAAGGGAGAAAAGGTTGGTACACTTTACTTGTGTGTTGTTAGCACGCAACCTTTAGCTTGTGCAACAACTACAAAAGTCGACAGTGGGGTGTGGCACTATTGACTTGGGCATATGAGTGCCAAAGGAATGCAAATCCTTCAAACAAGGAAGCTTCTACCAGGTTTGAAATAAGTGGACTTAGAGTTCTGTGAAGATTGTGTTTATGGTAAACAAAAGAGGGTAAAATTTCAAAAATCTGGAAATGAAAGAAAAAATAAAAAAACTTGAGTTGGTTCATTCTGACGTTTGGGGTCCTGCAAGTACACCATCACTTGGTGGCTCATTGTATTATGCAACATTCATAGACGATGTGACTAGGAAACCATGGGTTTATGTAATGAAGAATAAATCCGATGTGTTTTCCATATTTCAAAGGTGGAAAGCTTTTGTGGAGAATGAAACACGTACTAAGGTTAAATGCCTTATATTCGACAATG
Source organism: Adiantum capillus-veneris (assembly GCF_014529385.1). Lineage (NCBI taxonomy): Eukaryota > Viridiplantae > Streptophyta > Polypodiopsida > Polypodiales > Pteridaceae > Adiantum > Adiantum capillus-veneris. The sequence continues at coordinate 81,912,466 of NC_140959.1, read as the reverse complement.
GAGGCGAATATTGCAGCCAAGATTTTGAAAGCTTTTGTGCTAGCAATGGCATTCAGAGTCAAAGAACAACCCCAAGGATACCTCAACAAAATGGCATTTCCTAAAGTATGAACATTAAAATCATGGAGCAAGCACGAAGCATGCAGCTACATGCAGGCCTACTGCTTGAGCTTTGGACGGAAGCTGTAAGTACGTCTCTGTACTTAAGCAAATGGTAACCCTCAATGGCATTGGATGGGGGAGTTGTAGAAGAGGCATGGACATGTAAACCGGTGAATTATTCATTCCTCAAAGCGTCTGAGTGTGAGGATTTCATGCACATAGATAGAAGTGTAAGATCAAAGCTAGATGCTGGCGGGAGCAAAGCGAACCCCGAACCCCGACGGCCTCTAAAACACCGGGGACCGAATGGCGCGCCTCGAGCCTGTCATGGTAAAGCAAACATGGGGCACCACCTAGATTCAGCGGCTAGGACGCAAACAACACACCACCATAACAAAGTTTTCATCCAAGAGAGCTGGATGCTTGGGAGTAATGATAAAAAGGAAAGGGAATGAGATCAAGTGAGAGAGAGAGAGAGAGAGTGAGGGAGGGGGTATAGAGGCTTAGTACTTAGGGATCACAAAAGGATGGCGAATCCGCACACCCTTCACACATACACAAGCTCACTCCAAAACACAAGACTAGGTGGCGATTCCGCACACCTCACATGGGCAAAACATTGCAAGAAAACATACTCACAAAACCTCAAGCTTTATTTAGAGAATTAGGCGATGAAATGGGGAGCATAGGGCAGGGGAATGAGAAGGGAGAGAGTGGTAGAGCACATGGCGGATAGGTGGGAGTTGATGGCGAAGACTCGCACGAGGATTATGGCCATCATCCTTCATTTAGTTGCCCTTCATCTTCCATATCCAAGGGTGTAGAGGTCATGCTCAAGACAAGCATGGTGATTGCGGTGATGGTGATGGTGTGGGTGTGTGTGTGTGCACTAGGCACACACAGTGCATAGTGTGTTCTTTGGTGATGTTGTGTGTTTTTGTGTGATAATGACCCCTCTTTATATAGGGGAGGAGGGGGGGGGGGGAGAAATTCTAGAATTTAGAAATGAAGAAATCATTATCTACATAGGCCATGTGATTGTGGGCCCCACTTGTCTGGCTGTGTGTATATGTGCCAGAACAGCAATCTCATGAGAGAGAGACTAAGAGAGAGAGATGGGTTGATGAAAAAAAGTGAGAGGTGACATGGAGAATAAAGTAATTACAAGAGGGGAGAGAGAGGAGTGTGTTCAGAGGTGAATCTGTGTGCAGATGTGTGTGAACACAAGAAAAATCAGGTAACCACCGGGTGGGGATGAGTCTGTGGGCACTTTTTTTAGTGAAACTGAGTGTGTGTGAGTGTGGGGGAGGTTATTTAGCTACAACACAAGAGACATGGTGCCCTTTAGAGAGAGGGGGGGGTATTTGGGTCATGGGATATGATAGGAGAGAGAAAGGGGGGGTGGGGTATACTATTTTGGAAGATAGGGTAAGTTGCATGTGAGTTAGGGTGCATTATTGATGAGAGGTGGGGTAGCTTGAGGGGAGAGAGAAAGGAGAAAGGACAAGGGGAAGAGAGAGGGGGTTGACCTTTTGAGTGGAGGAGAGGAAAAGGGACACACGGTGGGGCAACAGTGAAGAAAAAGGAGGCAAGGTGGGGATGGGCTGCCCCGCAGGCATGAGGTGGCCTATTTTACCTTTCTCATATATTTACATAATCATACTTTATTTTTTTTTCTTACTTTTTCAATGCCTTTTATCACTCCCTTCCTAAGAGGAGGTTTCCATGGGGTGGGGACGAGAGAAGAGGGGTATGGGAGCTTGGCTTGTGAAAAGCCCCCATCATTAGCCCTCCCCTTTTGGCTAGAGGCATTCATGTCTCTAGCTCATCTGTTTGATCATTATCGTCGAAGGTGGCGGCTGATGGTGTGTCCTCATCTGGAATGTCAATAGGTGGAGCCTGGTCAAATCGAAGAAAATAAGGTTTAAGTCGCCAACCATTTACCCTGGTTTTATGAAGTTTTCCATCAGCCTCCATAAGCTGGTAGCTTCCATTGGCATACTTTTTCCTGATGATGAAAGGATCTTCCCATCGGAGTAGGAGTTTCTTATCCTTGCGCGTGTCGAAGCGATTGTCGTAGCGGAGCACCAACATTCCTTTCTTCAATTCTTTTTTCCGGAGATGCTCGTTAAAGCTAAGCCGTCTATGCTCTGCTTGTGCTACATAATAATTTATTGCTTCTTCTCTGTCCAGCTGCAGTCTTTCCAAGTTGATGATGTGATCTCTCAAATGCATGTTGGGCTGTTGAAGCTGGCTTGCCATTACTCTGAATCTTTGTAGTTGCACTTCAATGGGCAAGATTGCTTCCTTACCAAATACTAGATGATACAGTGTGAATCCCAAGGATGTACGAAATGAAGTTCCGTAGGCCCATAAAGCTGGTAGTAGATACTTATCCCAGTCTCCAGGATGATTGTTTACCTGCTTGGTAATAATTTTAGAAACCATTCCATTTACCTTTTCAACTAGGCCATTACATTGAGGGTAATATGGTGAAGAGTGCCTCCTTGTAATGCCCAGTTTCTGCATTAATTCTCCTACCAAGTCTTCTCTGAAACCTGGCCCTCTATCAGAGATGATATCTAAAGGTGTGCCAAACCTACAACATATGTGCTCGTAGATAAATTTAGCTACCTCTACCGCTGTGATTCTAGTGGTGGCTGTAGCCTCTGCCCATCTAGTCATGTAGTCGACCCCCATAATAATGTAGAATTTTCCTGAGTTGGCCCTAGGTAATGGCCCAATGGCATCGATACCCCATTTTTCAAATGGGCCATATGAGAGAATAGGTGTCTGTGGTTCAGGCATAAGTGACCTAGTGCCGGCCTTTTGACACAACTTACATGTTTTGCACCAATGGTGTACATCACGGTTGAGGCTAGGCCATATGAAGCATGCCTGCAAGATTTTCCTACTTGTTATGTTTAGGGCAAAGTGACCACCACAAACCCCGTCGTGACAGCTAGCCATTACTCTCGTGATTTCCTGAGAGAGAGGGACCTTCCTGAGTATTTGGTCCTTACCCTTACAGTACAAACCGTCATTGATGAGTCGATACCTTGTGGCCTTTCGCGTCAGCCATTGCTTCTGTCCCTTTGTTAAATCTAATGGGCATTCCCCTGTTTCCAAAAAATGCATGATGTCAGTCAAGGTGTCACTGCCTTGAAATAGAGGGAGCTTTAGTTTTATTGCTCCAACCACCACTTCCTGTAGTCTTTCACTTGCTAGGGCATCTGCTTCTTGGTTTTGAGCCCTTGGGATATGGTGTATTTGAACTTCTTCAAACTTACCCAACAAGGTTTTTACACCACTTAAGTGAGTCCTTAAACTAGGATTCTTGCATGTCCATGCTCCATTTACTTGCCTTACCAAACGTAGAGCATCCCCAAATACATTAAGGCGTTGTACACCTTGCGAGACGCACCATTGTAGACCCTTGGTTAGTGCTGCATACTCAGCTTCATTGTTAGAATGTGAATCTAACAAATGTTCCAACGAAAATACCTTTGTCCCTTTGTCATCAAAGACCACTATGCCTGCAGCTACTTTGTCGGATGCTCGCTTGTAGGCTCCATCAAAGTAGAGAGAGTATGCTCCTTCTACCATCGGTGGTACTGGAGGTAATCGGACTTCTCCTTCCTTAGATTGCTTCTCCTTCCTTTCAAAGACTTGGTAGGTCATGAGTCCCCCCAAACTTGCCCTTGTCGTGCTTTCTACCTGTACCGTGTAGTCAAACTCTTGCAGACGTACTAGCCATTTAGTAATTCTAGCAGACACATCCATGTGTTGTACAACATAGGGAAATATTTCATCCGTGGTTAGAATCACAAATTGCTTAGGTAGCAAATATGACCTAAACTTTGTAGTTTCAAATCTAAGAGCTAGGACTAAGTGTTCCACATGGGTGAAACCTTTCTCTCCTGCTGTCATCATTCGACTAGAGAAGTAGATTGGCCTCATGAAAGATGTTGTCGTATCCTTTTGGAGTAGCACAGCCCCCAATGAGTCATCACCAACACTTGAGGTGACATATAATTTTTCATCCGACTTAGGTGGTGAGATAGTTGGCAGAGTGGCTAAGACCTCCTTTACCTTGTTGTAGTGATGTTCGCTTTCCTCGTCCCAAGTGAAAGTTGATCTTTGAGTGAGTTGTTGCAGTGGTAGAACAAGTTGTGATAGTAGATGTATGAATCTACTTAAGTACCTCACCTTCTGTAGAAAAGAGACCAGTTGACGTGCAGTCGTTGGTGAAGGTAGGGCTATGAGTGCGGACACCTTACTTGGGTCGGCGTTGATACCTTTTGCTGAAATTTCATGGCCTAGTAGAATGACTTTACTCTCCCCAATGTGGCATTTATCCACATTTAATTGCCCACCTAGGCTCTACAACCTGGCCAAACCTTCAGTTAACTTTTCTAAATGTGAAATACGGGAGCTATATATACAAAAATCATCAATGAACACTCTTATGGATGTTCCAAAGAACGGTTGAAAAACACATGTGACATATCTTTGGAATGTGGCAGGTGCATTTGTGAGATCAAATGGCATAACCTTGTATGCAAAAAAACCCCATGGAATGATAAAAGTGGTTTTTAGCTGATCTTCCAAGGCTATGCGTATTTGAAAGTATCCAGAATAACCATCACAGACGGTATAGCATTCAAAACCCGCTACTTCATTCAGAATTTCATCCAAGTAAGGGAGAGGAAAGTGGTCTCTCTTTGTAGCTACATTTAGTGGTTTGTAGTCAACACAGACCCTCCACTTACCATTCTTTTTAGGCATCACCACTACGAGTGACACCCATTCTGAGTTTTCTACAAGATAGATGAATCCCGCCTCCAGCAGTTTCCTTACCTCGGCCAAGAGTGCCTTTTCTTGTATGACCCCCAATCGTCGTAGCTTTTGCACAACTGTTTTTACCCCTTCCTTCAACTTAATATGATGTTCCTCCACTGTAATTCCTGTGATTCTTTCATAGTTGTCAATGAACAGGTTAGGAAATCTCATCAACATTTGCAAAAAACTATCTTTCTCCTCAAGTGTTAATTCCGTAGACGACATACCCTTCAACCTACTTCCTCCTAGGCCAGGTGATTTTCTCTCCTCTTCATTGGGTTTCCCTTTTGGTGATGGATCACCAGTTGTGCTTACACTTTGTGGATCCTTCATAATGATACCCATCACATCAATGGAACTGTCACTTTCGTCGGTGGATGTGGTCTCCTCCTCATAACTGGAAGATTTGCTAGTGGTTTCATCTGCCGATGTTTCCAGATTCATTTGCTTTTGCTTGCCAATCCTCATGCCGTAGTAGATTGTCTCCCCTTTCTTACCGGTCATGCCTAGAAGGCCAGTACCCCAGTCCTGTTTTGCCTTCATGGCCATCAAACATGGCCTTCCCAAAATTAGTGGATAGCCCTCCCCCTTAGTAGGCATTACAAAAACATCTACCTCTACCTCTACCTCTACCTAAGTGTTGAAAGCTTTGATTTTCACGGCACTTACCACACCCACACACTTTACTTTTGCGTTGTTTGCCATCTTTGCCTTGCATGGAGAAGGCCTGTCAACCTCGAGCCCTAATCGAAGCATCATAGCTTCGCTCATTACACAGATTTGTGCACCTCCATCAATGTAGGTGTTTCCAACCCTCTTTCCTTTTATGTTTACGTTGACAATTGGAAGGATGTCATCCATGTTGCATCCCGAAATTGCTCCGGCTACCTTTGTTTTGGAGCGTCTTGTACTTACCATTTTAGACCATTGTCGCCTTACTTTTGGTGCAAGATGTAGCAGCTATGGCCATGTAATCTTCGGTCCTTGCTCTGCCACATCCAATGTTAGATCATAGGGCTTAGAACTTTCCCCTAGCTGGAAGTCGGTGATGCCCAATTTCCGTCGTGGCCTGGATGGCCTCTTGCTAGTTTCTCCTCTCATGCTTCTCTCATCATCTGATTGTGTAGGTTTCTCCCTCCTAGCTCTTTTCCCAGTCATGGCTTCAAGTGGTTCTAAAAAGGTTACCTTCTCCTTACCCTTGTCCCTCTCCTTTGCTCTGGGTGGATCCACTACTACGGCTTTTCCTATCTCTTCTAGCTTTATGATGTTTACAGGGCGATCAGGTGGTGGGGCTGGTGGAAGAGGTGGGATGGATGCTTGTAGTGGTGTCTGGGGTGGACGTAGAATTTGTGTTGGTGGGGGTGGTGCTCGGGGTGGGGGTGTTCTTTCTCTAGGGGGTGACAATTGGTTCCTCCTACCTCCTCTATTATAGTTTTGTCGTGGTTTGGGACAGTAGTACATACCGTGACCGTCTTCTCCGCAATTGTAGCAATGATACTCCCTGTTTTGTCGTCGTGCTCTTCCAGGGTCTTGATCTCTTTCTTGACTCCTCCCTTGCTGTATTAAGTGGACAGACAAATTCTGCAGTTGGTCATTAATATGGGCCAACATATCTTGTTGGTCATCTCTTACCCCAAGAGCCGGTGGTGGTGGTATGGTGGTTGTCGTAGTTGCTGGTCGACGCGATGTTCCTGCTTCTGTTGACTCGGTTTTTTTGGCTTTCATTCGCAGCTTCTTGTCCTTAAGGCGAGCAATCTCAACGGCTAACTCGTACGTAGCCGGGAATCTACCTTTCACCTTCTCCTTGAGAAGCGGCCATAAGCCATGCGTGAACCGATCTTTTTTTAGGAAATCGGGTGCAGCTTCCCCCCTAGCTAGTGACTCAACCCACCGTTCCCACAAATCCACAAATTTGGACTCATAGGTGGCATATTCTAAAAGACCCTCCTGCTTCAAGTCTCTCAACTTGTCCCACAAATTTTCTGAAGTGGTACCTCCCCCAAAGCGCCTCTTAAAAGCGGTTTTTAAGGGTTCCCAGTCATCCTTGGTTGCTTGTGGAAGTGCATTGTACCATGATCTATCTTCTAGCTTCATGAGATGCTTAAAGATTCTAACCCGGGATTCATCCGTATCTTTGTTGCTCACTACACATGCTACTTCAAAGTCATCTAGGAAGTCTGTTACCAAATCCTCCCCCTTCTTTCCTTTAAATGTTGGAAATGCTACACTTGCCATGATTACTAAGAGAGAGCTAGAAAGACACACTGCTTAACTTGCAAAAGTTTTTTTTCTTCTTTACAAGGAGGCGTGTATACCCTCTTATACTAGGACATAGATTAAAACTTCAAACGGTACATTGCCTTGTACCAAAGGTAAGACAAATGGTTGATCTGATGCCAGAACCTCCAAAAACCGCTCCCCATGCGGCATGGTGTCAATGACGTGCTGGTAGTGAGCCTTCAAATCCAGTATTACCTTGATTGAGCGTACACGTGTTGGTATGTGTGATCTGTCTTGAGGTAGGTTGTACTGATTCATGTGAAGCTTAGAGGTGCTTATTCACTGTCCAAGCTTGTGGGAGAGGGTGGTGTTCTTTCCTGAAACAAACTCAGTAGATCCTTAGTTTCTCTAGTGAGAGTGTGAGCCAATGCTTCCGTTATCTGTGCTGCAGCATCAGGTGCGACTTGAAAACTGACTGTGATAATTACCTCGGTGACTTGAGTTACCCGATTCTCAAAGTAGAATAGTGTTGATTCTCTATTGTGTAGAGCTCCTTCCTTTTTGTTTTTGTGGGTTGGTTGTAGGTTGCGGACATGGTTTCGACCTTCTCCTTCTTCTTCTTGGCACTTGGCCTATGTATATCCACAGGGTTTGGCGCGTTGGTTGACTCTCCCACTGCAAATCGATTACCGTTACGCCTGGCACTCGAGCTTCGATGGCGATGCGGAGTTCGTCTAGTTGTGCTTGGAGCTCTTCTTCTTCTGTCGTCCAATTAGCAAATCCTGCTAGCCATTCATCCATTCACAATAGTTTAAGGGTTTAAGTCTTGTAAACTGAAGGGTTTCATGAAAAGATCCTCCGTGGGGGCACCAAATGACGGGAGAAAAGCGAACCCCGAACCCCGACGGCCTCTAAAACACCGGGGACCGAATGGCGCGCCTCGAGCATGTCACGGTAAAGCAAACAGTGGGCCCCACCTAGCTTCAGCGGCTAGGACGCAAACAACACACCACCATAACAAAGTTTTCATCCAAGAGATATGGATGCTTGGGAGTAATGATGAAAAGGAAAGGGAATGAGATCAAGTGAGAGAGAGAGAGAGAGAGAGAGAGAGAGAGAGAGTGAGGGAGGGGGTATAGCGGCTTAGTACTTAGGCATCACAAAAGGATGGCGAATCCGCACACCCTTCACACATACACAAGCTCACTCCAAAACACAAGACTAGGTGGAGATTCCGCACACCTCACATGGGCAAAACATTGCAAGAAAACATACTCACAAAACCTCAAGCTTTATTTAGAGAATTAGGCGATGAAATGGGGAGCATAGGGTAGGGGAATGAGAAGGGAGAGAGTGGTAGAGCACATGGCGGATAGGTGGGAGTTGATGGCGAAGACTCGCACGAGGATTATGGCCATCATCCTTCATCTAGTTGCCCTTCATCTTCCATAGCCAAGGGTGTAGAGGTCATGCTCAAGACAAGCATGGTGATTGCGGTGATGGTGATGGTGTGGGTGTGTGTGTGTGCACTAGGCACACACAGTGCATAGTGTGTTCTTTGGTGATGTTGTGTGTTTTTGTGTGATAATGACCCCTCTTTATATAGGGGAGGAGGGGGGGGGGGAGAAATTCTAGAATTTAGAAATGAAGAAATCATTATCTACATAGGCCATGTGATTGTGGGCCCCACTTGTCTGGCTGTGTGTATATGTGCCAGAACAGCTGTGAGACTAAGAGAAAGAGATGGGTTGATGAACAAAAGTGAGAGGTGACATGGAGAATAAAGTAATTACAAGAGGGGAGAGAGAGGAGTGTGTTCAAAGGTGAATCTGTGTGTAGATGTGTGTGAACACAAGAAAAATCAGGTAACCACCGGGTGGGGATGGGTCTGTGGGCACTTTTTTTAGTGAAACTGAGTGTGTGTGAGTGTGGGGGAGGTTATTTAGCTACAAGACAAGAGACATGGCGCCCTTTAGAGAGAGGGGGGGGTATTTGGGTCATGGGATATGATAGGAGAGAGAAAGGGGGGGTGGGGTATACTATTTTGGAAGATAGGGTAAGTTGCATGTGAGTTAGGGTGCATTATTGGTGAGTTAAAATGCATTATTGGTGAGAGGTGGGGTAGCTTGAGGGGAGAGAGAAAGGAGAAAGGACAAGGGGAAGAGAGAGGGGGTTGACCTTTTGAGTGGAGAAAAGGGACACACGGTGGGGCAACAGTGAAGAAAAAGGAGGCAAGGTGGGGATGGGCTGCCCCGCAGGCATGAGGTGGCCTATTTTACCTTTCTCATATATTTACATAATCATACTTTATTTTTTTTCTTACTTTTCCAATGCCTTTTATCACTCCCTCCCTAAGAGGAGGTTTCCATGGGGTGGGGACGAGAGAAGAGGGGTATGGGAGCTTGGCCTGTGAAAAGCCCCTCATCAATGCAAAGTCCAAACAGTATTTCTTCATTGGCTATGGAGAAGGTGGCTTTGGGTATCGCCTATGGAATCCTAAAGATGGTAAAATCTTAAGGAGTAGGGATGTAATTTTTAACAAACAAAATATGTACAAAGATTACTTGGAAAGAAAACAAACAAGAGAAACAGGTGATGAGCACATGGAGCTTGAGGACGGTGACTCGACTCAAGAATTGCAAACGGTGACAATGTGCAACAACGTCAACCAAATGAGGAGCCTCAACCTATTCCCCGAAGATCTACAGGAGCAAGTAGACCTCCAAAAAGGTTTTTTCCTTCCTTCAACCATCTCTTGATCTCAGATTCTAGAGAGCCAGAATTATACGAAGAAGCTATGGAACACGAATTCGAAGAAGAATGGACGAAGAGAATGCAAGTGGATATGGACTCATTACATCACAACCAAACATAGGAGTTGGTTGAGTTGCCTAAAGGTAAGTGAGCACTTCAAAACAAATGGGTGTACAAGCTGAAGGAAGAAGAAGGTGGGAAGAAAAAGTACAATTCTACGCTTGTGGTAAAAGGGTTTTCTCAAAAGAAAGGTATTGACTTCAATGAAATATTTTCTCCTGTTGTAAAAATGAACTCAATTAGGCTTTTCTTAAGCCTTGTGGCTGCTCATTATCTAAATCTTGAGAAAATGGATGTAAATAGGGCATTCCCTCACGGTGACTTAGATGAGGAAATTTACATGGTTCAACCAAAGGGGTATGAAGTAAAAGGTAAGGAGAAAATGGTTTGAAGACTCAAGAAGAGCTTCTATGGTTTAAAGCAAGCATTAAGAAATGGTACTTGAAGTTCAATTGTTGGATGTTGGATCATGGATTCACAAGATGCAACTTGGATCACTGTGTCTATACAAAGAAGTTGGGAGATGGGAAGTTCATCATCCTAATGTTGTATGTTGATGACATGCTGATTGCAAGTGCTAACATGCAGGACATCAAAGACGTAAAAGAGGAGTTGTCTAAATATTTTTCAATGAAAGATTTAGGTGCTGCAAAGAGGATACTTGGTATGAAAATATCAAGGGACAGGAAGAGAAGACAATAAAGCTATCTCAAGAGGATTACATCAAGAAGGTACTAGAAAGGTTTGCACAACAAATGCTTTGTATTTTGGAGGAACTGATAATTTTCTAGAAGGGTATACTGATGCAAATATGGCAGGTGACAAAGTTACTCGAAGGAGCACTACTGGCTATGTCGTCATGGTTGGAGGCACAAAAATAAGCTAGGCTTCAAAGATGCAAAAAGTGGTCTCACTTTCTACCACAAAATCAGATTATGTAGCAATGACGGAGGCAAGCAAAGAAATTCTGTGGCGTCACAGATTTTTAGAAGAGCTTGGATTCAAACAAGACAATTGTGTCTTGTATAGTGATAGCCAAAGTTCTATCCATCTTGAAAAGAACTCAGCCTTTCATTCAAGGACAAAGCAAATTGAGGTGAGATATCACTTCATACGCACTCTTTTGGAAGAGGGACAACTAAAGCTAGGAAAGGTGCATACAAGTGAAAATCTTGTAGACATGTTTACAAAGGTGGTCAACAAGGAGAAGTTGAGCTTTTCCTCATCTTCAATCTGCCTTCAAGGATAGAAAGCTAGGATGGAAAGCAATCATAGGTTTAGTTTGGAGTTCAGTCTCTAAGTGGGAGATTGTTAAGTATGGAGCCTCATTTAACCCTTGTAATTTTCTGTGGTAAAATGCACATTTGTAAGGCCCCCATTATGAGGAGAAGCCATTGTGCATGAAGAAAAATCACTCGCCGAAAAATAAAATCACTCACCGAAAACCAAAATTTTCATGCCCAGTCTCAAGCCTAAGCTCGAGACTGGCTTTGCCGGAATATTCCTTTTTGCCGGTATGTTCTGGCCAGACGGCGGCCGGAAAGTGGTCAAAAATCGACCGATCGATTGGCCGGTTGGCCGGTGGCCAGTAGTCAATGGCCGGTGGCCGGTGGCCAAATTCAATGGCTGGTGAACGAATTCAAAAACGGACTTGTCTTCTCAAGGGTGGCCACACATGGGCGGATTGAAGGGTCCGATTTGGACTTATCTACACAAGGGCGGCTACACATGGCTGCCTCTCATGAGAGAGGGAAACCCTTTTGGCCTATAAAAGGAGGCCATTTCTACACACATTTCATAGTGTGAAGTTGATGCAACAAGGTGGGTGTGAGATGGTGAGCGTGAAGCAAGGTGGGAGCTCCAAAAGGGTATAATCCCTTTGTAACCTACTTCTTCTTTTGAAGTACTAAAGCCATTGCATGGCTGCGTTCTCGTGGACGTAGCCCACATTGGGTGAACCATGTATATTGTGTGTACTATCTCTCTCTCTCTCTCTCTCTCTCTCTCTCTCTCTCTCTCTCTCTCTCTCTCTCTCTCTCTACTCTATAATCTCTTGTGTGCGTAAATTATCTCTCTCCATTGAGCAATCTACTCAATTATCTACTTAGCTATGTCATATTTCCTAACACTCCTCATAATATGCAGGGATTAGCACAAGTTCTTGCTCCTTTGGATCTTCTTTACTTGGTGCATATCTGACTCCTATATAACGTTTTCCTGCTAGTGGAGGTTATTGTCCTAAGATTGTTTGTGGTTTTTTAACTCCCGTTGGTCTCGGAAGAATTTTTGTTGTGTATCTTGGCATTGGTGGGACTTGTGCTTGTTCTACTTGAGCGTGTGGGGCATACTGACATTGTTTTACCTATCCCTTCTTGTAATAGCACTCTTTAGTCGTATGATTTGTCCATTTCTACTCTATTGCACACCACTTAGGTTGCTTAACTTGCGGCTTAGTAAATGGATGAATCCTTCGATGACCTGTTCTTGATTTAGCAAAGACTTGAATTTTTGTACCGACTTGGCAAAATTGGATCCACTATGCTATGACGAGGAATCATCATCTAAATCCTTGTCATTCCATTCCTTGTAGGAAACCCAATTATCTACTAAAAATAGAGCTTCTTTTGTTAACTCATTCAATGTAGTTCTCTTTTTCATGTGTAGATCTTTCTGGAGATCTGTGTTCCTTATTCCTTAGATAAAAATGAGCATTAACCTTCATTAGGATGATAGTTCTTCTACTAGACAAAAATTCACAAATCTTTGTAGCCTGGCTGATTTTTGTATAGATTCGCCTTCATCCTGTTTGAATTTATGGATTTTGAAACGGTGTTATAAGCTATTCCTTTTCGACAGAATTCCTTGATAAACTCATCAAACACCTCCTCAATCGACTCAAAATTCCTACATTCCATAGAATCAAACTAGGTGGAAGATTCTTCTTCAAGAGTCATCTACGACTTCCGCAATGTTGATTAAGCACACAAAGGCTGCCACGTGAACCTTGAGATCTTTGCTCCCGGATTACTTATTGCTCACCCCTTTTTGGACCTGTGATGGTCTGATCCTATGTTGATCTACAAACCTAAGCATAGGGTCACCCCGTCCTCCTCTTTGAGTTATTTTTGGTTTAAGGTATTGTAAGGGTTCTTCCCCTAGAGGTGCTCCTAATCCATAATTCATGGCTGGTGTCATGGGTGGTTGTTCCTCTCTTTGGAGTGTGTTTTTTTAGCAAGCTTTTGATTTTGAGATTTTGCAATGAAAACTGTTTTTGCAAGCTTTTTAAGATTTAATTTGGAGGCTTTTCTAACGGCACAAAAAAGTTAACCAAAACACCAGACACTACTCATATAATACACATCAAGAAATATATATAAGTTTCAAAAAATCCTAACTTTGAGCTTGAACATCTAGCAAGATATGAACCACAAAGCATACATCTATATACGTAACTATAACTATATCATGATGTATCTATACTATATATCATTATATATATATATATATATATATATATATATATATATATATATATATGTACTATATATAATTATATCATATAACTATACACGTATAAAAATCTTACATATGTTCCTATTCATGCTCATCTCTGAGAAGACTATCATTGTACGTAATGTTGATGACACTTAGAGGAAGATAAGAACACATAGTGGATGATGAGCCATGCTCACAAAAACAAAAAGATGTTTTGCAACCATTTAAAACTATGTTGCCTTCATTGCGATGGAGATTACAAGCTATGCTGAAAACATCCCTAATTATGATGTTTATTCCAAAAAATACAAGAAAATGTTAACAAGAAGACTAGCTTAAAATTATCGTAAATGGCCAGATACTAATGGTGTTTTGGAAACAAATAAATACTACAAGTCATGCATGTTGGTAAAGAAAGTGTACAAACCATTAGGATGAGGACGGGGTCTAGGAGGGTCACTTTATTTTCCATGAGATTATGGAGGTGATTAGCATTTTGGAAAATAGATGCACACCATGTGTGCAAGAATGGTGGGTGGGTAAGAGAGGTGTAAGAGTCATCAAAGGATGCACTTTCTCCCCCAAAAGAGGAGCTAGACAACTTTATGATTTTTGACCTTTCATAATTTCTACATATGATCTCCGATTTGAGCGGAGGTTACATATCTATAATCTACAAGCCAAGCTCTTTCCATAAATATGTTACATGATATGGTTTTGCTGGCCAGGTTTTAAATTTCATTTTTGGGGGAAAATTTGAATTCAAATAAACTAGACTTTTTGCCTATTTGAAATCAAAAGCTTTCCTTTGATTTCTTTTATTAATACTAGAAATTTAGCTCCCTTAAACTTCCAAATAAAGAGCCCCTCCTAGACCCCATTCTCTTCTTAATGCCGATATCACAAAAGTAAGCACAACACTTCTCATGTCCTCTTTCTCATCTTTCAAAGACAATCATGCTAAGAAGAGCGTGATTTAAATCAATCTCACATTTATTTATTCCAATTATTAGAAATCTTGTTCAAGCCCATGTTTAGTACAAAGATCAATTGCTATGTTTAGATTGCTAATATCCTACCTAATTCATGTCGTATCTTCAATAAACCTGCCAAAGGTAGAACACACATGAGTATGTATGCTATTACTAAGCAAGCTAATAGATCCAATTCATCTAGATCCACCATACTATTGTTGCTAATTTGAAAAACCTCCTAGGGTGGAACCCCTACCAATACCTACTATTGGTTCCAACCCCATACCAGGTCTCCTCGATTCAAACCCATTTGTATCATGGGTCCCTTTCTTTTGCCTACTCCCATGCTCATACTTATACCCATGTTGGGAGACATCCCCATTGGCATAGCAAGAGGAACCATTACACTCGCACCGGCCACCCCAAGTCTTGAACCAAAACCAATCAATTTTCCTATGTCTGGCGTACTCTTGCCTATCGATTTTGCTATGCTTGTCGCACTATTCTTTTATTCTTTTACTTTGCATTTGATCAAAATTGATACCTATGTCTACTCAAGGATTTCTTTTAATTGCTTAAAAATAGAGGAGAACGTGAGTAACCAAGTTCAAACTATAAAATTACACCAGTAAAAGAAGTATCATGGATCTTATGGCTTTCTATGTTCAAATCAATCAAGCCCTTTCTAAGACTATCAGCCCAAACAACTGACCTTGTTTCCAACCATTTTTCCTGTTGCTTGCCAACAAAGTAGAGGTGGTCAAGGAGGGGTCTTTGGAATCTTACTAGATTAGAAAACTTGATGCATATTGTGGAAACTCTTTAGAGATAGATATGATTAGCTTGCCCTTAAGTCATCCCGACAATGAGAGATACAGGGAGACACAACATGTGGGTATGGGCATATGACATTATGGTTTCAATCACATGGCTTAAACATGGATATAATGCCTCTATTTCAGTACTCCTTGCACCACCCTACCTATCTCTCTCACAAAGAGACAAAGGTCACTAGCTATATGTCAAGATTTGATTCAACTAGATACCAAGAGCACATGGATACAACCGATATAGGAGCTGGACACAATAATTACTTTCTTTAGAGAGCATCTCTAGAGACTGAGATTGGTAAATTTAGGAGAGTACTAGCGAAGGTCACTTTATGCTAGTTGTGTCATATAGTGTCAAAGAAAGAGTCGTGAGATATCAAGATCATTGATTCCTCGGATTGTTTTTGCTAGAGCTGTGTAGACAAAGGGAGAATACCTTGAGGAGATCATGCAGTGGGAGACGTTCACAAAGGGAGATCATTGACTTCTTTAGAGCTCGGGGTTAGCAACCAAATGAGCATGCTTCATAGCAGAATTCATAACCAACTTATACTAGAGGTATATTAGCTGACAGATCCATTGAGCCTCGGAGAGCTCGACGCCCTTGTTGACCACGACATTGATGGAGGCTCCATCATGGGACCAAGACTATTCTAGTACAATACAACTATTTACAGAGGTAGACATTGACAAATGTCTTCAACGACCGATGCAATATTCTCTAGGATAACATCCAACATGAGGCATTCTCAAGCATTGACGATGATGATGATAATTTTAGTATTTCACTTCATTTTTATTTTGGTACCCAGACATTGGATTAGATCCACTAAGATTGTATAAGTTTGGTCTCATAGGTTACTTTGGCCTTTTGATGACATTTAATATAAATTACATTTCATTTCTCATGCCAACTCATGCGATACACAATGCCCAACCGCGAGCACCATAGCCATGCCACAGTCAAGTTCCAAAACCCACGCCATGTGATGCTTTAAAATGTACACCCTTTGTATATATATACATTAACATTTTGCTCTCTTGAATACCATGTGGGACAACACGTTGCCATGTGGCACCTTCTCAGCATGCGCCTCAGGGGTGGCCAAAAAGAACTTCACAAAACCTCATTAAAAATCCATTTTTTCCCATCTTTGGTGTCCATCTATTTGATGCTCAGGTACCTAATCTTCTTGCCGTAAATCCTAGCCGGTAGAGTCAGTCCTTGACTTCAAACCTCCCCATGTTTTCCGCATGTTTATATCCTTGAGACCTATTTCCAAGGATGTCCAAATTGCCAAAATCAACCTGGCACCTTAATGTCGAAATCGAGCGCCGACTTCAACCTGCAATACGTCTCTGGTCGGGGATCCAAGTGAGGTGCTGTCTGTCCCAATTGACTCAACTTGATTTATACTACCCTCTAGAATATTGTCAAGGCCCAAAAGATTCCAAATGGCACCTCTCCCAATGTGGTTGGGTGGGCACATAATCGACCCTCAACAAATCTTTTGGTGGCCATAACTTGCAATCTAGAGCTGCAATTAGCAATCCGAAAAGACGGGCATGCTCCATAATTCAAGCACTACATGTATATCACTCCAAAATTGTTCCAAAAATTTGTCCTGAGATATCTAGTCGGTCAAGAATCTACATCACCTTCCAACTTTTAACTGCAATACCTTTCACACCAGGGCTCGGTTTGACGAGCCATCTAGATCAGCTTGCACAACATTGTGAACTTCATATTCTAGGGCATCAAACTAACATCTAGGGCACCTTTACCTGTCATCCTAACTCAATCATTTTGGTGCGTTTTTGGCCTTAAAAAGTCGCATTAAACATACATTCATGCTAGCACTTTCTTGACCAAGTCTTCCACATTGGCTTTTGCACTTTTTCCTGCACCTTCTAGCACCCTTTGCTTCGCATATAGCTCTCTCTTGCACAAACTAACTGCGGTTGCACCATCATTGCCTACCCCCTAGTTGAAAATTTATGTTCAACCACACATAGTCTTATTGTACCAAAAAACTTACACACTCCAAACAAGCTCTTTGTATACCATACAAACACCTAGCATAGGAACAAAAACTAGTATTTGTCACTCACCACCTTTGTTCAAGCAGGTTGCCCAACCCCCTGCTTTACCGCATAGTCACCACATGGGTCAAACACCTTGCACTGATATCTTCCACCCACCTGTAACACCCTTGCATAGTGCCACACCAAGGCACATAACCAACCACACACCCAAACCGCCAAAAACATACCTTTGTCATTCCAAGCACTTAATGGAAAACTGCTCACTTCAAACACATCATCACCAAGCACATCAAATAGAGCAGCATTGTGCTTGCCATCCAAAAACTTACCTGATCACGTACCTTACCTGCCCTCCCAACCATGTAAAGAGGGTCCTCTTCAAGAAAACCCTGATGTACCTGCTCAATAACCCACTGTATAGCTTCTTATATCACCATAACCTTCAACCACCACTCACAAGCCCCTTTAGAAATCTTGGACACCTATCATAGAGCGTACTTGTAGCACTAGAAGCACTTCTATCTTTGGCTCCACACTGTCCTTCTCACCTGCCACACAGTCAAATTCTAGCATCATCGAGCTCTTCATCATCATATGGCCCGTCAAGGTCAATTAGCACCACCTTCTTGTCGGTCTCAATTATTTTCTCTTCAAGCACCTCCTCTTCTATTGTTGGATCATGCTCCATCATTGTAGGCAAGGCTATCCTACCCTTGAAAAGGTTTTGCACTTGTTGCATGTGTGCTCCTTGCCGCACTGTCGAAGCAAGGGACTTGCCAATACACCGTGTGCGAGCCACAAATGGCTCCAAGCACACAACAAGCCTAAACTAGCAAGCTCAAGAGAGCAAAGGGTGTGTCACTCACCGCTCTACGCTCGCCTTCGTGGTGGATTCCTCGCCGCGATGAAGAAGAAGCTGCAGTCGTGCCGCGCTCAACCGCTTCGCCGCCGTCGTGCCTTTGCAATGCTCGATCGCACACATACTCTCCCTCTCTCTCTCTCTCACACACACACACACACACACACACAAGGAGGTGAAGATGGAGCAAGAGCACTCTTCTATTGCACAATGAGAGAATGAGTGAATTTTAGGTCTAGTTGGCTTTTATATGAGCTCACCCCATTCACACTTGGGCGCGCATGCTTAGCCAACTAATCCCTTGAATGTCCCAGTTAAAGTGCCCCTCTCATCGGCGATCACTCTTACCCTTTTCCTATTGGTCTGACAAGCCCGATACCTGACTCTACCAAATACATAATACGCGTCCGTCGTAGGTGATGGGGTGTCCGTGAGCCGTGAGGGTTAACATTGCACCACCGTGGCACATTTCACTTCCACTTCATCAACAAGGACATTTGCATGGCACCATACATCACCTTTACCTGCATATCATCACCTGCAGGTCTGGAGTGATCCACTTGGTCTCCATCAAGCATCTCATCTTGTACTTCATTATGCTCCTCGTCCAGTGCCTCTCCACTCACATGTAAGAGGTCATCCTCATCATACCTGGATTCAAATGACTCAGTCTCCCAAGTTTTGTCGGCATCCGTAGAGCTACATCACTTGCCTCAATCTCTTCTTCAATCTCAAGCTGGGGAATATCCTCTAGCTTTACCGCCTCGACCTTGTCTCCAAACCGCACTCTTTGAAATTTAGCACACTTGAATGGAGATTATATAGCCTCACTTGAGCTTGGCAATACATCCTTTGTCCAATCTGGAACCACCTGAAATTCCTCCATAATTGGAGCCCCTCTAGTCACCATCCTTGACATAGGAACCACCCTGTCCCTCTATAGCCAAAGAACCCTTGGTTCTTCTTGCACATGCACTTCTCTTTGCAATACCTGTGGCTCGACTACCACAACATCACACTGCCTTGGGACCACCACAGGTGGAAAACCCCACCTAGCTTCACACTTCTTTAGAATCTTCTTGGTCCACTCTTTCGCTAGAGACACCACTTCCTTGTATGATATTGGACCATCTATCTCAACCTTGTTGTGCACTTTCTCATGTAGGCAATCCATGAATTTACTTAGCTTTTAAAAATCGGCATTCTCTATAGTAGTTATCTTGATTATCCTTCCCCAAATGACTTCAAACTCCCATATGAATGCTTGAAAATTCACTTCCATGGTCTGCTTTAAACTGTTCAACTTTCTCTTTACTTCATCCATCTGCGGATCTGCTACACATTTGCTTCAAAAAGCTGCCTGTAGGGCTTCACAATCACTCTTTTCTTCATCATGCAAGCCATCAAACCATAGGCTCGCTTTACCACAAACCAAGATAGAGAACACCTGTATTGTGCCTTCTTCTCTTGACAGACATCTTTCCACCATGAACAATCGATAGTCTTGGAGCCAAGTTTCCGCATTCTTGACCCAGTGAAAAAGGGAAATTTGGACCATGCCATTTCTTTTCTAGTAGCACATGCTCTTCAAAGGCTGCACGTTTGGCATCACCAAAATCACTGCTTTGACTTTAACTAGGAGCATCCAATAGCTCCTCCATGGGGGCACTAGAAAATGGAGAGGGGGAATGGGGGAGCACACCGAACACACAAAAAAATTGCATCTCTATAGCCTAGGGCATACACACCACCCCAATCCACTAGAGTTCACCTTTGAAACTCTCCACACACACTAGCAAGCCCCCATCGGCACTCACACCAATGTGTAAACATGCACACACTCAACTACCCATGCATTGCACTGCAGCTTCAAGCCACATACCGCTGCCACACATGAAACCACACTCTCACTTCCATTTTGCACAAAAAGAAGGGGCCCAAGGGGCACACAAATCCGCATAGGAATGACACACACAAGCAGAAGAAGTAGATAAGGAGGGGTAGGGGAAACAACGTGAGAGAAACACCATGGGAGCCTCATCACTGTTCAAAGATTATTTATAGCTCACTTACATCAAATGGCACACCCACATGGTCATTGAGCAAGAAAACACACACTTGGGGCTTTGCAGGCACACACCTTTGCACAAAAAATTCCTTTATAAAAAAACACCCATTCACCTTGGCTCCCCTGCAAATGGGAGGCAAAAGAACTCCTATGGAAAACAGCCTAATGGAAAAAAGCTTTAAAAATGACTAAAGAATGGCTTATATAGTGGGTCCCCTTCAATCTTGGTATCTCAGCTCTAACTGGTCCATTTTGCACTTCAATTTAGAAACTTTTGGGAAGGGGTTGCACCACCTTGCTTGATTTCTATCTGCTCTCTTAAAGAGGGGTGCACTAGCGATGTTGCTAGTGCCCCTAGGCATTTTTTTAAAAACCCATCTTCTTTTACCACATTTGGAAAGCCTTTTTCTCCTCTTTGTCCATCCCTTTAAATTGCCTTTTGAGCTCTCTCTCTCTCTCTCTCTCTCTCTCTCTCTCTCTCTCTCTCTCTCTCTCTCTCTCTCTCTCTCTCTCTCTCTCTCTCTCTCTCTCTCTCTCTCTCTCTCTCTCTCTCTCTCTCTCTCTCTCTCTCTCTCTCTCTCTCTCTCTCCACTTTTTGTTGGCCGGACCTTGCACTGCCCATTTGGATGGCTTTTTGCTTGCCCTCTTGAGTGCCCACACACTGCATGCTTTTAGGTTGATTTCCCAACCCCCTACATGATAACATGTCTGCCACTTGGATTAAATACTTGGCATTGAGAACACTCCTAACCTTCATGCACCCACGCACATACCCCACCATAGATATAGAAAGAACCCAAAAAGATCATATCACTCAAGCATCATTTTGCACCCAACCTGTTTCCAACGAAGCATCATAGTATCTACGCTCATGTTCTTCATGCATATGTGTCCCTTCCTCCCAACTAGGTAGAGAGGAATACTCCTCTAAAGAACCTTGTAGCTGATGCATTGCCCACTTCAAAGCCACTTTGATTAGCATACCTTTCAACCACTACAGAGATGCCTCCTTTTAATGCTCCAGCAAGGCCACACCCTTGGACTTTCATCCATGCACAATAAGAACCATCCATTGTACTCAAAACTCTTACAACATGGGCACCTTGGCTGTCATCAACTCCATATTCACCCCCATACCTGCAACACCCTTAATCCCAGCATCCTCAAACCCTTTCTCACCAACCTACTCATAGGGATCCACCTTTACCTCTTGCAGATGAACCGTATCTACCTTCTCTTCAAGCTTCCCCTCATCCAATGGAAAACAAGGCACAAGGACACCTTTAACCTATATCTTGGTAAGAGCTTTCTCAACAAGCACCTATGATTCTCCTCGATGTCAACCATCACTTCATTGAAGCCCAATCATCCTTGTCATTAGGGCATATCATCTGATCAATGGAACCAATCTCCACAACATCCCTCCTGCAACCATAGGAATGTGGCATGCACCTTCACCTTACACTTCATCTTCATTCACCTACATACCCTCGCTGGTAGGCCCGTATTCCACCTCTTGGCTTTCATCCATCATACTTGCTTTCCCTTTCATCTTCTCTTCACATACATCCACTCCATCTTCAATCACATGCATAAGGACAAACTCCTCATACCTTGTTTAGGACGAATCCATCTCCCAACTTGTATCGCTATCCAAAGAGTTGTTGTAGCTTGACTTCGGCTCATCCTCTGTCTTGAGATTTGGAATCTTGTCCATCTCTACCGCTTCAATCTCCTCAGCAATCCTCACATGCAGGCCATGAGCACACTCCCAAGGAATTCAAATATCCATAATCCAATTTTCCAACACATCTCCTAGGTCTATAACCATGGACGCATCTTCAATAGCAGGATCTTTTGTTCCTGGGATGTTGGACATAGGAACAACCTTGTCTCTTTGTAGCCATAGCACCCTAGGGTCTTCTTGCACTTGCAAACTCTCTAGCACCAACAATGTATTTTGAGCTCTTACTCCTCTTTTGAGCTCTTACTCAAAAATTTTATTTCCCCCTCCTTTAGCTTTGGAGCTCACCATTTCTTTTTCCCCATCGTCCAGCCAAGTTTTCTTTTACACTCATAAGAAATCCCTTTCTTTTGCACTTATGAGCCGCGGGGGTTTCGCATCACATGTTTCCCACAACATCGGTTCTTCCACACGCTCGCAAATGCCAAATAAATTATCTGATCATGCCCGTTGGGGGATCCAATTTGCCAATTCCAAAATCCTAATGCTCTTCCACCATCCAACATCACCATGGCCTCAAACAACATGTTCAAGGACGAGGAAAACCATCCAAACCCTTTCAGTTGTGGTTGTCCTTAGACTTGATCGAGTGTATCTCGCTGCCCATGACTCCGATCGACAAGCCATAAGTTTTGGTTGGCTCCACACATTGCATGAAACCTCCAAGGACCTTCTCAAGCTCAAAAAAATATCTATTGGAACGCTTATTGACCTGGTTAGGTTCGCACACACCCGACCCCCAGAAAAAATTTCACATGCCATAACTTGCTCACTCAAGACCCCATTGCCAATCCAAAAAGACTGCATCCTCCACAACCCGAGCACTTCCATCCTATCTGCTAACACCAGCTCTAGACATCTATCCCTATGTGACCTATTCGTCATCAAGGATCTACAAAACTGTCCACTTTCAAGCTAGCATATCTCTGTTTGACAAGCCGTCCAAATAGGCTTCTAGAGAACCTTGATCACTACATTCCAGGGCACTATCCTTGCACTTTGGACACTTTGACTTGCCATCCCAACTGGCCCATTTTGGAGCCTTCTTGGCCTAAAAATTTGCATATACCAAAAAATTTTGTTGGCCTTGTCCTACCCAGGTCCTCCATGCCTACTTAGTCCCTCTGCCCAGCACCTGTATGCACCCATAGAATGGCTTGGCACCACTTCTAGATTTGACCAACTTTACATGTATCATCATAGCCCCTCATCAAACACTTTCGTTCAACCAAACGCATATTTAACAAACTTTGAAAATTGCCACACTAAACAAAGAACCACCAATACTCACATGCCTACAACCATATATGCAGACTACGTACAAAGCTTCATCTCATTTGGACACTTCAAAATTTTTGGTGGGCTGCCCAACCCCTTACATAATAACATGGCTACCACTTGGATCAAACACTTGGCACTAAGTACAACCCCTGACCTGTAAAATCTTTACATATTGTTGCGTCCATGCACATAGCCCACCATACATATAAAAAACACTCAACAACCTCATATCACCCCAATCATCATCCTACACCCGACATGTTTCCAAGGAAGCATGATAGTGTCTACGCTCTTGTTATTCATGCATATAAAACCCTTCCTCCCATAGAATCTTCCTCTAAAGAACCTTGTAGTTGATGAATCACCCAATTCACAACTTCATTGAGCAGCATACCTTTCAACCATGACACACATGCCTTCTTTGAACGTTTGAGCAAGGCCACACCCTTGGCCTTTTCTCCAAGCACAATAACCCATCCCT
This sequence comes from Adiantum capillus-veneris, assembly GCF_014529385.1. NCBI lineage: Eukaryota > Viridiplantae > Streptophyta > Polypodiopsida > Polypodiales > Pteridaceae > Adiantum > Adiantum capillus-veneris. The sequence continues at coordinate 81,888,710 of NC_140959.1, read as the reverse complement.
TGTATTGGAAACTCTTCCAACATAGACACCCTGGTTGTCATCAACTCCACATTCACCTCCATACTTGCATTACCCTTAATCATAGCATCCTCAATCCGTTTCTCACCAACCTCCTCATAGGCATCCACCATTATCTCTTGCAAATCAACCGCATGTACCTGCTCTTCAAGATTCCCCTCATCCCCAATGTCGGACATTGAGACACAAGGCCACCTTTAACCTCTATCTTGGTGAGAGATTTCTCAACAAGAACCTACTATTCCTTCTCCATGTCAACCATTTGGTCATTGGTTCATCTAACCTGACAAATGAAACCAATTTCCAAAGTATTCCTCATGCAATTGATAGGCATATGGCCTACACCTTCCCCTTGCACTTCATTTTCATTCACCTTCATAACCTCATTGGTAGGCCCAAATTCCTCCTGTTGGCTTTCATCTAGCATACATGCTTGCCCTTCAATCTACACTTCACGTACATCCATTACATCTTCACTCACATGCATAAGGCCAAATTGCTCAAACATTGAATAGGACAAATCTATCTCCGATCTTGTATCGCTATCCATCAAAGAGCTGCTGCAACTTGACTTGTGCTCGTCCTATGTCTTCAGATTTGGAATCTTTTCCATTATTGCTTCAATCTGAGAAAACCTCACATGAAAGCCATGAGAACACTCCCAAGGAATTAGACTATCCACAATTGAATTTGCCAACAGATCTCCTTTGTTTGTAACCATCGACACCTCTTTCAATAACTAAATAATTTCTGGCTGCCATGTTGGGCATAGGAACTACCCCATTCCTTTTTAGCCATATTAGCCTAGTCTCTTCTTGCACTTATAGAGTCTCTAGCACTGGCAGTGTCTTCATTTCCTCCACTTCAATTGGATTTAATACCATTGGGTTGGACCATCCTTGTCTTGCTTGATGCTTATTCAAGATATTTTGTGTGTGACCTCTTGCAAAGGCCGCACCGGCACATTGATCTCCACATTATCACAAACATCCACATGCAAAAACTTCAAAATTTTTATTAATTTCAAAATATTGACATTCTTTGTAGCCGTTATCAATGTGATAAAGTGGAGATCAATGTGACCGCACCGGCACATTGATCTCCACTTTATCACAAACATCCACATGCAAGAACTCCAAAAATTTTATTAATTTCAAAAAATTGGCATTCTTTGTAGCCGTTATCTTTATGAGTTGTTCCCAAACAAACCTGAACTCCCACTTGACCATTTGGAAATCCCCATCCATTGAATCCATCTAGCTTTCACTTCACCCGATCGAGCTGTGTACTTGCTTCAAGCCTGCACCAAAAGGCCATCTCCAAATCTTCCTAGCTTGTCTTTTCTTCATTGCATAGTCCATTGTACATTAAATTTTCTCCTCCTCAAACTAGGAATGGGAAAGCTTGGGCCACTCCCTCGAAGCCGCTTTCTAGCAGGAACAAACCATAATCCTATAGCCATACCTTTATGTCTTCAACCCTATTGAAAAATTGAAATCCCAACCACTCCATCCTTAACGCACCTTCTCTTCAAAACTTGCATTTCCATCATTTTCACAGTAGTGTCTTCACCTTCAAATAGGAGCACTCCTCAATGGGGAAATGAGAAGATGGAGAGGGGGAATGGGGAGCACACCCAAAGGACAAGTAGATGCCTCTCTATAGATCATGGAATTCACATCACCGCTATCCTCTTAGAAACACCTTCAAAAGATACAATACAGTCTGATAGGCCACCGACTACACACTCTACCAAGACCTTCATTCCACTCACACATGCCGTCAATGCTCCTTTGAACACACCCGATGCACACCACAACCCAGATTTTCACTCCCTTTGCACCACAAAATGGGTTGAGAGCACACACTTGCTTCACACGCAAAGAGAAAGAGAAAGAGAAAGAGAGGGGAGGTGGGAAACACTACCAGAAAATGGTGGGAGCAGTCTTCTATTGCTTAGCAAGAGCATACAACCATCAAAACTCCACAAATGGAAAGCCCATACAAAGAAAAAACCCCAAGGGTTGATACTTGAGATTTTACACTTCACTGTTCACAAATGGGGGGGAAGCCACTCTTTGGCTCACCTCACTCTCAACTGCCCCCAAAGAAAATTGTACAGTTGAACTATTACACTTCATTGTTTAGAAACAAGGGAAAAAATCCACTCTTGGGCTCCTCACCTCACTCTCGACTGCCCCCAAAGAAGAAGAGGAAGAATCCCTTTTAAACGACCCCGCCCCCCTCTCAGCTGTCCCTTTTCTTCTTTTTTTCAAACTTTCTAAGAAAAGACCAAGCACTAGCGCCGGTGCCACTCCTCTTTTGAGCTCTCCCTCAAACTTTTTTTTCCTCCCCTTCTTTAGCTTTTGAAGCCCACCTCTTCTTTTTCCCCATCATCCTGCCAAGATTTATTTTACACTCATAAGAAATCCCTTTCTTTTACACTTATGAGCAAGGGGGCCCTACCATTTGTATATTCATATATTCCTATGTCTCCTTGGCTTGTTTGTACTTTCACTACCTTCTTGTCAAACACCTAATGGTTTTAGGGATATCTACTCAAGGTGGCATGTCTACAATCGTTGAAATCATCTTTCGGTTTGCAATGTTGTCTCCATATTTGTTATAGTTTTTGAGATTTATGACAATGAGGTTATAAACTCCCTCTAAATCTCTGAACCTTCTCTATCATCATACAATTGAACTACTTACACTCCTCTGGGCGGCTTTTCTTCAATACATACTAGTTTACATCCTCTTGCAATAGAGTATACCAAGGCTCCATGGGCATTTGATCCTTCTAAAAATATGGTCGTATACATTGGTCCCTGCTTCATACTCTTGGAAGTGCTGCCTTCTCTAACTTGGGTTGATTGATGAGCGACAATGTTTTGGTCAAGCATAAAGTAAAGATATTGGTCTGAAGAGGTGTCAGTATCACTACCCTCTTCTATAATTAGAGCTAGGGGATCTAAACCAGCTTAATTCATGCTCTCATTTATAGACACTAGGGTGGCTTGGTCTAACCTGCTCTATGATCTCTCTAAAGATAATTGCCTGATCTTAAATATATCAATTTATCATGACTTCAACAATCAATCCAAACCTTATTCCTTACAAGTCTGTTTTGCAGCCCGCCTTGGTTGTTGCCCTCCTTCTTGGATAACTTGGATGCTTGTATACAAAATCAAACACTTTGCCTCTTGTCTTTTGAGTTCTCAATCCAAATTTTCCTTTCAAAACATTCACTAAAATTTATCAAAATTGCAAAAAGTTAAAACATTTAGGTCAAAATTTTGAAAAGTTCAGCCCTAAATTCTACAAGACCTTTAAGTGTGATTATCGAGCCTATTTTACTCAACCAAGGTATTTCTAAAAACATTGCACAATGGACTATCTGCTAGTATGGTCACATCCTTAATCTGATCTTGGTGGTAGTGATCGTGATTCATTGAGATTGGTGAGATTTTTGAGCCCCTATATGGTGAGCTTATGTACACCCTATATGAAGTGCTTTGATACATGTTGGTGTCTATTTTGCCCAATTATCAAAATCTGGCTTTAGAATTCAGCTTTTAGTTGATTTATTGGTCTTTTACTTGTCCAATGAGTCAAGGAATGCATATCTGGGATCCTTCCACTGCTAGGAATCAATTAGAACCAATCTAGCCCCAAACTAATAGAGATGCCAACAACCATGATTGGTGCCACTTGTGTGTTTTTTGAGATCTGACACTTCTTGTAGCTTCCCTATCACTTTTATAGTATGTAGCACCTATGGATGGCTTGAATTTTTGAGCCTTGGCCTGTCAAAAGGCAATGTTTTCCTCCAAGCCTAGTCACTTAGGAAATTTTTAATGGATCTATCTAATTTCTAAACTATTTTCACCTATGAAAAGTGGATTTGGCAAGTACAGAACTTGAGGATCGTGATGGTATCTATGGAGATGAAATTGTGTCAAGTGGCAGCAACCGCGATTGCTGCTATTATTGGTGAGATTTTTGAACATGGGAATTTTTGTAGCTTCCCTACTTCCTGTACTTCTCACGTTTGAAGTCTCTCTCTCTCTCTCTCTCTCTCTCTCTCTCTCTCTCTCTCTCTCTCTCTCTCTCTCTCTCTCTCTCTCTCTCTCTCTCTCTCTCTCTCTCTCTCTCTCTCTGCATGTGACTCATCCCCTCCTCCAGAGCACTAGGGATGTCTCTAGTGGGGGTGGGTGCGTGGGTTGGGAAGGGAGGGAGGGGGGCGCGGGGGGGGGGTGGGTTGTCTTCAAAAGATTGAGAGGGGCTCATGCCCATGGAAACACGACCCTTGAAGGGTGCTTGCAACATCATCACTGCAAATCAGAGCCACCACAGGTGCCGCCTACCACCACCCCTCCAAAGCTCATGGACCAGCCACCACTGCCGCCAATCTCGACCAAAACAACACTAGGAACCGCCCGCTCGCACTATGCATAGTGCCTAGCCCCGAGCACCATAGGCATGCCATAGTCAAGCTCCAAATTCACACCATGTGATATTTTAAAACCTATACCCTTTGTATATATACACACTAAAGTTCTGCACTCTCTAAATACATTTTCCATGTGGCATCTTCTCAGAATGCACCCTAGGGGTGGCCAAAAAAACTTCACAAAACCTCATTAAAAATCCCCCCCCCCCCCCCCCCCCCCCCCCCCACCCCACCCATCTTTTATATCTAGCTATTTGATACTACTCTACACCAATTAAAAGCACCACTTAAACCTTGTTTAGATGAGCTGGTTCTCCAACTTAGCCCTAATTGCAAAAACCAGCCAAAACTTCCAAATTAGTCATTTTAAGATATATGCAAGTACACAAATAAAAATTTGTCAATTCACACTTCCATTTCTCAAGTATGCACATTTCTTGGATATTCAATCACTTTTAGCTATCAAAATTTGCAATATGGCACTGAAAAGAAACCTTGGTTGATCTATGAAACACCAAAACTGAATCCTAACCTAAATACTTCTCTTGTCTCTAACATGGGGCAATAAAATAACAAAACACAAAACAAAACAAAATAAAATGAAGTGATATCGGGGTAAAAGATATTAGAAATTCTTACTCTAATCACAACTCACAGAAACCACCTAATAGACACCAACTTTGACAAGACTCAAAGTACAAACTCAATGCACAATGCACTAAAACCAACAGTCCTACGTTCTTGGCAATGACACCAATGTTCGTGGGCCACCACAATTAGATGGAGTACTCTAGCGAGAACTCAAACGAACATAAATATGTCAATTGGAGGATGTAGGTGACCCAACTAGTGCATGGAAATGTCAAATGTAATTTCCTATGGACAATGTATTGAGGAGAAAGGTGTCACTTTCAAGCCATGAAGCAACTAATGGGATAATATCTAAGTCTCCTATGTGGTCTATCTCTCACTTTAATGGTTGTTAAGGTGTCAAATGAACTCCAAATGACATGAAAAATTTGATATTGGGAATCTCTAGGCTATAGGAAACAGGTTCCTAACAACCAAACCTGCAAAAGTCACCATTGGGTAGGTGAACAACTGTGACCGTTTCCACCTCTTACCTTCACCAAAAATGACAAATGAGGGGTCATTTGGATTCATCTAGGACCTACTTACCTCTATCCATGGCTAATTTCACTTAAAACACCATTAACAACTCACAAAGAGAAAATAAACACACAAGGAGACCTAGAGATAAAATCTATCATTGCATCGCACACATGCACTCAAACACAACACACAAGACATGTACAAGATGCTAAGAGTGAGAGGAAGAAACACAAGAAGTTTCATTAGCAATGCTCACCCGTACAAAGAGTAGTGAACGTGCCAGTGTAGGCATGCTCTTCACCACATAAGCCCAATCGTTATCCCTCCATAACAATTACAAACTTTTGGATTATATACCCATGGTTAAAAATAGGTATTGTCTCAAAAGAGATCATTATTACAAAAAAGTGGTGGACTATGCTATTTAAACTCTCATCAAGTACAAAGCTTTTTCAATAAGATCCGATTTTGCTCAAGTGTATGAATTGCAATACAAGCTTTAGGCAAAAAAAAAAAAAGTAAATGGAATTTGTTGACTAGTCAGATTTGGCATGAGCTAGTTTTTTGCTTCAACACTTGGAATTGGTCCTTTGCTTCAGCAATTACCTTCAATTATGTGTTCATCAAAGATGAAAGTTGTTTTGGTCCGATCGTTCTACTCAAATAATATCAAAACTTATAGAGCTCTCGCGAAAGTGTTCACACTTCACTTAGGAAAGATGTACTTGAGAAAAAAGTTCAATTTTGGGCCTTAGAGAAAAAAACACTTATTCTTTACAGACCAAAAAATGTACTTTTTTAAAATTTTGATGCCATTCAGGTCTTACACAGCCTATTGCTGTCACTTTTGGCCAAAAATTTCACATTTTCATGTATCTAAGGCAGAAGAGATAAGACAAACCTTACAATTATTTTTCAAAAGCTAATTCTTGACTTACCAATGAGTTTCCATAGATTCCTTGGATCAAAGCTGACCAAAGATGCTTATTTTGTTCTCTGGAATTGACATACACAAAGAGCAAGAAAAAAGAGAGGGGAGGGGGGAAATGATGCCAAACAACAAGTGGAACGTCCTTCTATTTCTTAGAAAGAGCATACAACCATACAAAACGCCACAAATGACTAGGTCATACAAAGAAAACAGCCCCAAGGACTCACACTTGAGTTTGTGCACTTCACTGTTCACAAACAAGGGGAAAAATCTCTGCTTGGGCTCACCTCACTCCCAACTTCCTCCCAAGAAGAAGAGGAAGAAACCGTTTTAAAAGGGAAAACAAACCTCCTTTTTTTGAGACACCGCCCTTTTCTTCATTTTTTCAAACTTTTTTCTTTCAAATTTCTAAAAAAGGCCAAGCACTAGCGGTGACACTGCTACTCTCTTTTTCCCCTTCTTTAGCTTTTGAATCTCACCTCTTCTTTTTCCCCACCGTCCAAGCTTTCTTTTACACTCATCAGAAATCCCTTTTTTTTGCACTTCTGGGAAAGTGGATTTCCCATCATATGTTTCTCACGACATCGGTGCTTCCACACGCTTGCAAATGCCAAATAAATTTGCCAATCATGCCGCATGGGGGCTCCAATTTGCCAATGCCAAAATCCCAATGCTCTTCCACCATCCAATATCACCATGGCCTCAGAAAACATGTCCAAGGATGAGGAAAACCATCCAAACCCATTTTGTTGTGGTTTTCTACGGACTTGAACGGGCTTATCTCGGTGCCCATGACTCCAATCGACAAGCCATAAATTTGACTGACTCCACATATTGCATGCAACCTTCAAGAACCTTGTCAAGCTCAAAAAAATCCCTGTTGGAATTCCCATTGACCCGATTAGGTTGGCAAACACCCGAACCCCAAAATGTTTTTCACATGCCATAACTTGCTCATTCAAGACCCCATTGCCAATCCAAAAAGATTGGAATGCTCCACAACCCAAGCACTTCAATCCTATCTGCTCAAATAACACCAGCTCTGGCCATTTGTCCCTATATGACCTATTCGTTAGGTATCTACAAAACTTTCCACTTTCAAGCTAGCATAACTTTCACACCGTGGATCCAAGTGACGAGCAGTCTAGATAGGCTTCTAGAGAATCTTGATCACAAATTTCCTTGGCACTATCCTAAAACTTTGGACACTTTGACTTTCCATATCAAGTGGCCCTTTTTGGAGACTTCTTGGCCTGAAATCCCGTATATACCATACATTTTCATTGGCCTTGTCCTGTCCAGGTCCTCCATACCTACTTAGGCCCTTTGCCCATCATCTGTATGCACCCTTAGAATGGATTGGCACCACTTCTAGATTGGAACAACTTTGCATGTACCATCATTGATCACCCCCCCTCGTCAAACACTTTTGTTCAACCAAAATCATATTTATCAAACTTTGAAAGCCTCCACACTGAAAAAACAACTAAAATCACTCACATGCCTACAACCATATGTACAGGATACGTACAAAGCCTTTGAAGGAGAGGAGCCAGGAACACAGTGGAAGAGGAAGAGGAATACACACATACCACCATAGCCACACACACAGGTTGGAGGGGGAGAGCCATCACACAATGTGTGACCCCTTTCCATCTTCTCTATCTTATGCACTAAGGCACAATACACATTGTACTTAGTGTTAGTGGCTCACACAAGTGTATAGCTATACACTTAGGGTTAGTAGCAGTTAGTGATGGGTGTTTGGCTACATGGCCATTAAACCTAACATTCTCCCACTTGATGGCCAATGTGGGAGACCATAAGAATGGAAGAGAACCACTCTTCACCCAAGGCCCATCAACTCAAGACAATGCTAAAACTGATGGCTAGAGAGACTTTTAGTGAGTGCATCCGTTGTGTTCTTTAATGTAGGAATCTTCACTAAATCAAGGATATTATTTGCCAGGCATTCATGATTGAAGTGATAACGCACATCAATGTGTTTTGTTCTAGAATGAGAAATTGGATTGTTAGCCAAGGAAATAGCACTCTGGCTGTCACAATGAAGAAATGGTGTACACTGCTCCAATCCAAGATCTTTTACTAGGTGAGCAAGACAAGTAGCTTCTTTGCATGCCTCACTCAATGCAACATACTCTATCTCTGTGGTAGAAATGGATGTACAGTCTTGAAGAATGGATCTCCAATAAATAGCAGATACAGCAAATGTGTAAATCCAACATGTTGTTGATTTACAAATGTCAACATAACCTACATAATCACTATCTACAGATCCTTGAATGGATGACTCTCCGATCATAGCATAACTGTCTATCTGCAGTGCCACTCAAGTATTTGAGAATTGACTTGACAACATCCCAATTCTTTTTACCAGGGTTAGACATAAATCTTTTGACAACTCCCACTGCATGTGCAATGTCAAATCCTGTAGCCACCATGGCATACATGAGACTACCACAAGACGAAGCATAAAAAACCATTGCAGCTTTTTCCTTTGCAGATTTGGGATAGTCGTTCTTTCTAAGTTTAATATGCAGGCAATGGAGTACTCAAATCCTTCCCCTTCTGCATGTTGAAACAATCAAGAACCTTTTGCACATACTCTTTTTGAGAAAGTTACGACAATCTCTTCTTATGATCACGAGTAATGCGCATACCCAGAATGTGATTGGATTCACCCAAATATTTCATGTCAAATTGAATTTTCAGCTTGCTTTTCAAGTCATCAATGTCCTTCATGGAATGAACAATAAGCATTTCATCTACATAAAGGATAAGCATAATAAGCTCTCCATTGGGTTGTCATTTCACGTAAAGACATGGACCATGATTGCTGCCCTTATATCCTGGGGAACGCATAAATGCATCAAACTTTTGATACCATTGTTTGGATGATTGATTCAATCCATAGAGACTTTTCAGAAGCTTACAAACCAAATGTTCCTTTCCGTTTAGCACAAACCCTTCAGGTTGTTGCATATAAATATCTTCCTCAAGATCCCCATGTAAGAAAGCTGCAATGACATACATTTGATCAAGCTCCATACCTTCACTGTCTAGCAACCAAACTAAGCAATATTCTCAATGTGGTCATCTTGACCATTGGAGAAAATATCTCCTAGAAATCAACACCATATTCTTGCTTGAAACCTTTGGCCACTAAACGAGCTTTGTAATTGTCAACCTTGTTCTTGTAAACCAATTTACAAGGCAATGATTTCCTACCTTATGGAAATGGAACAAGTTCCCATGTTTTGTTCTTTGCAATACTGGACAAATCCCTCTTTATAGAATGTTCCCACTGAACCTTATCATTGGATAGCATAACCTCTTTGTAGCAAGAAGGCTCACCACTACTTGTCAGCAAAACAAAATCCACACCTGGAAAAAATGTTCTGGAGGAGATGAGAGTCTTTGAGATCTCCGTCGCTAATTAGAACTCATACTAGCCTGTGTAGTGAGTGGCTTGGGAGTTGTCTAGACAGGAGGTTGTTAGAAGCAAGCTAACCCGGATACCATTTTTCGTAGCTCTATTTGTAAAAACATTTATTATTTTGATGAATCAGGAATATTGTAACTCTTACTTTCCAAATAAACCTTGTAATCGATGAGCCGGGGCTACAAGCTTTCAGATTGTATCAACCTATCTTTAGTTGGAGCTCCCAATTTATTAGTTTTGACCACCAAAAACCTTGGCTAAGGTATAAAAGCCAATTTTTGTCAGTTATTTTTATGTTTTGGATAATGAAATACACAGCGTGAGCTAACGGCGCTCACTTATCTCTTTCTCACGCTTTCTACTCCCTCCCCAATTATCACATTACAGTCGTGTCTGTTGCGTTGCAATCATAGGTAAGAGCTCTACGCATTGACATACGCATTTCACCATATTTTGTAGTTGTTGGTGTTGTCGATCCACGGCCTAAATTCATCATAAGTAGGCATTTACACTTCAATATCAAAAACTAAGCATAGGTGGGGCATTGGGGCATCATTGCTAAGCATTTAGATGCCTTCTGGTTTGAAAATAACTAGGTTAAAAATCTACTGTTGTTAATAATCACAATTTTTGCAATTGACCTAAAGTGGGATTTGAGACCATAAGCATGTGTGCTAGGTCTTATAAACATGTCCTAGAAGTTTTGTTACGTTTGGATGTCATTTGATGCTGTACAGATGTCATTTGTTTGCCGATGGCGATTGGATTTTTGTGATTTCAGTCACTTGAGTGTAGCCTGAGATAGATGCGATTTTTTTGTTGTTTTCAAGAGATTGACAACCTTGTGTAGCCTCTATGCACTAGTCGAGTCACTTTCATCCAATGGATTGACAATTTATTGGTGGTTCTCGCTACATCTGCAATAAGATAGGAGTGAGGCTAGACACCCGTCCCACATTTGGCACCACTGCTAGGGATCAAAAAGACCTAAACTAGGGAAAAACACAAGCGTCTTGTGAAGCTAACCTTTAACTTCCTCTAGGATCTCCTAGAGTAAAAACTTTCTTTTAAAACCGCATAGCTTAAGATTGTCATCTTTTGCTGTGTAGGGGTAGCTTGGAATTAGTCGTACTTACTAAGTGCCATTAGGATTGTAGAATTAGAGTAGGATTTTGAGAATGATTGATGGATGAGACAAGTCTTAAGATCAAGGATCGAAAAACCATAAACAACAATAAAACGAGTGTTTGTGGATACTTCCACAACCCCATCGTAGTAGAACCTAAGAGTAGGGTAAGTAGAATCCGAGGTGGGTTGCAGAACATTTCTCTCTCGAAAAGAATCAATTGTGAGTTGTTATGTGAAGTTGCAAAATTTCAGGTCTACGGCTAGAAATAGCACAAAAAAACTGCCAATCGCTCAATCCGAGTGGAGAATATGCTTAGAAGTTGTATGAACCAATGGGTGAGCTCAAGAACACAATGAGGTAAAAATTTCAAGAGTTTGAAAAAACTTAGATTATTTACTTTTTCTTGACATTTTAGGCCAAATTAAGTTTTGACTTGATTCATAGGCTTTAAATAGCTCATGAAAAAGACTACCAAGGAAAAAGTTCAAAAAAGTGTTCATTTTAGGCCAAATAATTTCAGCTCAAAACTAACCAAGGTTGATACCAGAGACTCTATGCATGTGTACAAACAACTTTTGTAAAGGACCATAGAATTTGGATCACCAAATTGACCAAAAACTTGGTAAAAACTAAAGATTGTATAGACATTCGAGAACTTGAGTGCAAATTTGGGAAAATTTCACCCAAACTCAATGAAACTTGATTCATAGGCTTATATTGATGTGATAGACATGTGTACATGCTCAGTTGACCAAAAAGATGCAAAAATTTAACAGTTGTGTAAATAATTGTGATTATTTACAGCTGTAAATAATTGTGATTATTTACATCTGTCCCATTTTTTAACTTTTTTGACCAAGTTAGCATACCACTAGCTTTACCATGTGGTAATAAGCCCACAAACCAAATTTGGTGAGATTTGGACCATTGGATTGAAAATTGTGGCCAAATTTGCAAAGTCTGTCTGCAGACACAAAAATTGTCCAAACTTGAGGAAACTTGGCTAGGGAGCTTAAGTTGAGATACAGAATAGATCTGTGTCAAGATTGGGGCAAAAAACTTGCAAAAAATAGCTAGAGTAAATAATTGTGATTATTTACATTTGCTACAAAAATTAATAATATTCCACAATTGAATATACCACAAGTTCAAGTATATTAAGTAGACCACACAAATCAATTTTGATGAAATTTGGACCACAAAAGTGAGACTTAAGTCAGATTCTTAAAAACCGAGTCTATGGACACGAAACACTTTATAAACTTGAACAAATTTTGGTCGAACTTACTGAAACTGATCGAGAGACCTTAACAGGTTGTATACTTGGAAAATCAAGCCAAAAAGTGTAAAAATTTGACAAAAGTAAATAATCACGATTATTTACTACTGCTATACAGAGACACCAATTTTGAATTTTGAACTTGTACAATGTTAGACCAATATAATACAAGGCCATCGGGAAATTTGGATTCATTCAGATCCAAATTGGTACATGTTTACTCAATTTCCAAGCTGCAGACTAGTCCTTTGGCAAATTGCAAAAGTAGAATCTGCAAGTCTCAACTACTCACTTAATTAGCTCGGTTTGAAATGATACACATAGACCAGTCACAATAGTCAACAAAAACTATCCAGTCTTTGTGAAAGAATAGCTAACTTGATCAAAATTGATACAAGAATCAGGTTGTAGACAAGGAATTGACAGCCTGACATAAGTTGCAATCAAATCAAGTGGAAGAAATTGGCAACAAGTCAATTAGATGATAAGTACTCTATCCAAAGCTTCACAAGTCTTTATGAACCTTAGATCTGGTTGTATACTAGGAAACCAAGGCATACTTCGAGAAACCTCCAGTAGAGTATCCACCGAAGAAAGTATGAATCAAGGCAATCCCTTGCACACTATCCTTGAAGAAGTCTCAGACTCTTTTTCAGATTCAACATCTCAAATAACTTCCTATTCGACTCACTCAGAAATTGGAATGACAGTGCGCTACAAGCATATACTCTCTTTTTATAAGACTAATCGCCATGGAGCTCAAGTTTACCTGGATCCTAACAAAGAGTATGCTATTCGCATTGATGACCATGATATTGAGTTTGAAGAGGAAATCAGGGTAAACAAACAAGGAAAATTGTACATGGATAGAAAAGAAACGCAGTATTTACAAGTCAAAAACTGTGATGTGATAGACAAATGGGGGTTAGAGGTAAATACCATAACTCAAGATATGGTAGCAAAAGAAGGACCATCAACTTTAGAATTTGAGGATACCATCAGGTTGACTTGAAGCCTTTGAAATGGCTTAGTGTGGATAATATAAGTGTCAGAATCTATTGTTGGGAGGATAGAAACATTAAAGATCTTCTATGGACTTCTCATGCCAAATCAGGACAACTAACACCCATGAAGATCATCTCTATCTTCAAGATCAAAGACAAGGGTTTAGCAGATCAGACAACCTACCTGTTTAGGGATTAGTATAACAATAACTTTGCTATGATGACTCCTAAGGAGGTGGAACAAACCAAATACCAAGGGTATTCCATAAGAGATTGGATATTGGCCCAAGGACCAAAAACTATTCCAAGAGAAGAACACCATGAGAGATCTTCTAAGAGTAATATTAAGAAGCCAAAAAACCACCTCATCACAAAGAAAACCGGGTGACACTAAGGCCAGTCCAGGACTACATGAGTCACTATTTCCAACAGACTGGTTTGAAGGACTCAAAACAAGACCAACTGCGAGGAGATCAGGAGTTGAACCAAATAGATGTGTCAGACCAGCTAATTTTCAGAAATGGGTCAGAAGATACAGTGGATCTGAGGATCCATATGACCACTAAGCAAGATTTAAACAAGTGCTAAGAGCAGAACACATGTTTGATTTCCATAGTCAATTCCTTGGGGTTTGGAATGACATTAGAAGGAAAAGCATTGACATGGTTCCATAACATTCCACCAAGGTCAATCATGGACTTGAATATATTAGCTCAAGGATTTGTAGTTGCTTGTTCCAAAATGGAAATCAAACACAATATAGTAGCTCAAATCTATAGCTTTAAACAGAAACAAGGTGAGTCTGTTATGGATTGTGCAACTCGAATGAAGCAATACATTGCAAGATGCTCGGAGCTAGAGATAGCGACAGACGAACGACTAGTATCTTTGTTTCTAGAGGCATGCTATACTGTATAGCAAGAAGCATACAACCCTAGAAGAGTGTGTATCAGATGCTATTGACTTAGGAAACAATTGTGATATTTTCAACGAAGAAGATGTCCCTAAGGATAATCAAAGTGAGAAAACAACATCCACCAAACCAGCACAAGTAGAAACGGTGGCTACAACACCACTTTCAACCATAGAAGACATGCTCAAAAGGATAAATGACATGATGAATAACATGCAAAAAGAATCTATGAGGGGACCAAGAAAAGGGATACCTCAACAGGGACAACCAAGTAGGCCGCAGAAATGGTGTCTAATTGAGGGTAAATGGAATAACCATGAGACCAATGAATGCTATTACCGACCAAAGTATGATGGGAATGTTAAGTACGTGTCTATGAGGCCACAAAGACAACCCATGTAAATATATTAGCTTAATATAGCCCAAGCTCAAAGCCCATCGATGGGTATGGAAAGACCTCAGCCTATGTTGGGTCAACAACCTCCATATCTTGAACATAATGAAATGCCTGTAAAGTACATGCATTCAGAGGGAGTCATATGAGTAAGCACTAGTGCATGTTACACCCTATGATGAGCCTAGTCCATCTACAATAATGGTAGAAGGAGAGTGGTATAATTCACATCCACCACCAACGGAAGAACTTGTGACTTATGCTACACCAGAGCTTGCACCAATGTACTATGTAGCTAATCAAAGTGTTAGACCTCAAATGATAAGACCCATGATTGAGGCAAGAATTGGAAACTTTTATAATTGTGGTGCAGATGATCATTGGAAAAACGAATGCCCAGAGCCTGACAAAAACCTCAAACAATTGAATCTTATTGCATACAATGTTGCAAAAAGGGAGGATATTTCCCTGAAGATTGTCCAAAAAATCCTTTAAACAAGGTTCAAGTGATATCTAGTAGCTCATCAGAGAGTGAACCGATTGTTCCAATCAAGGTAATCACTAGAGACATGGTAAGAAAAAGAAACATAACTCCTTTGATGACTCAAGAATACAAAAATTTACTCTGAAAAGACCAAGAGAAGCAGAAACAAAAGGTATGAGATGAGATAACAAAAACAAAGAGCTGAAATTGAGGAGAAAGCAAAGAAGCTATTCCAAGAAAAGGTGAAAGAAACTAGAAGTGAAGTCAAAGAAAACACCGTGAAATCTGAAGGATCAATTTTGGTTTTGACCGAATTTTGAGCCTATTAATGCAGCCTTGGAAGCTTACCAAGGGAGACTTAAAGTAGGCCAAAACAAGAAAAACAAATGGAAAAACTATCATTCTCCAGACATGGAAGCAGCTAAGCTTGAAGCTTATCAAAATTTGGTAAGAATCATACAAGAGATGCTAGAAAAACTAAAACCCAAGCTCAAAAGTATGGAAAAACCTAAGGAGCTAGTGGTAGGAAACAATAGAGAAAAATCCAAAGTGGTGGTAGAACCCCACCTTGAAAAGAAAGAGCAAGAACTTATAGTGCCGAACAACGAAGATACCTTAGACGGAAATCCATTCGTAGAAGAAGACTGCCCAGGACACTCATGGGAAAAAGTTAGAGATTAACGATGGGAGCTTAACTCCAAAGTCAGCTCCTATAAAGGAAGTTTGGTTAGACAGCCTACCTCTTGATATGGACATGGATGTACAATTCTTGTATGGGGATTGTGGATCTAAAGCTTCCATTAACCTTGAAAACATTACCCTCTTACTTGGGAGATAATGAAGATAAATCCATAGTGTGTAAAACCACTCAAGTAAAAAGAGTTGAATAGAGCCACCCTAGAAGTAGACAACCTCCATTCAATTATGTCTACACCCATCCAATGCACTCTTACTTTAGGAGAACTACTGAAAATCAGGCAATATATATGGAATGGTCTATAGAAAACTCTAGAGAAGGTGGGAATAATAGGGTTAATCACAAAAAATTTGGGAAGGTTAAAACATGAAATGGATAACAAAGATATTAGGTATGTTCCAATGAACAAAGTCAGAGAATACTATGAAGGAGAAGAAGAAAACACAACCCTTCCGGTGAGATATAATGACATAGAAATCATGGCAATACTGGATAGTGGGGCATGCATAGCCATAGCCACAAAAGAAGTATGGGAATCCTAGGGACAACCAACCATTAGGCAAACTCTCATGAAATTGCAATTGGTTGATGGACATATCAAAAGACCCTTAGAACTGCTTGAAAAAGTGATAGTTACTTCCTGTGTGATTGAATATCAACACATTTTTTCCATAGTAGACTTTGGAAAGAAACTCAATTACAAAATCATCTTGGGAAGACCTTTCATGCGACAAGTACAACTCATCCACGATTGGGAAAACAATTATTTGTAATTGAAGCAAGTGGGATCAATCACAAGGGTTAATCTAAAAGGTCACACTTATAGAGATGTCATGAAAACAACTATACAGGAATTCGATTCAGTCTCTTTGGATGAAACTAAACTTCCATCTTGGTTGAACAAAGACACTCCTATTTGGATGTGTGGAGCCTCAAAAAATGGGAGTTTAAAACAAGAGGAATGTATCTTAGAAAGGGATTTCAGAGATGAAGCCTATATATCTGAACCCTTTCTAGAGCATTTGCTTGAGCCATTTGAGTGGACTCAAATCTTAGCGACAATGGATGTATGTGTAAATACATCTATGCCCACTCAGTTTTGCAATCAAGATGGCTATGACATAATTTCCATCCAAATGAACTCAACCCTCCACATTGAAGACAAAATTCCAAAATCTAATGACTTGATGAAAGATAAACAAGTCTTTCAAGCCTCTACTAGATGCAACAGATGAGCTAGAAGAACACTTAGCTACCTCAGATGATTCAGGGTCAGAAAAAGAACATGTGAGAGCTAAGCTACTGATGAAAGGAGGGGAGGAAATTTTTTTTGACTTTCAAAACCAAAAACCGAGAAGATAGAAATGGTATAGACGCAAAAGAGACACGCGAAACTTGAAGGCTAGACATATGCCATCGATCTCCAATAGAGCACAGCTCCTGATGCAGATAGATGCACATAATTGTGTCAAGGATAAAATCATTGGTAGATATCCTTTAAATGAAGAACATGAAACGACAAAAACATTGAGAAAAACGAGAAAGGAAACTCAAGAAAAACCTAAAAACTAGTACAAGGATTCAACCATGACACGAGTTGAACGGAAAAAGAAGTATTGAGTTGAAAAAAGCTCTAAAGGAGATATATACAATGAAAATGGAAACCACAAAAGAGGATGGTAAAGATGTAATGAGCGTTCCATCCCATAGAAATATACTCTCCAAGCCCGGAAAATCATAGTCGAACAACTTGTCAGAAAAACTACAAAAACAATGCGAGTCATATGAAGGACCTGAAAAATGCAAAAAGGATAGATCTGGCCAAGCCAGGAGAAGAGACTACACCTACCTACATTGCAAATGACCTGACGGAAGAAGAAGAAGATCTTTTGTTAAGCTCACTGAGAGAATACCGAGATATCTTTGCTTGGTCTTATAAGGATCTCAAGGGTGTTGATCCAGAAATCCATCAACATACTATACCCATGAGAGATGATACTAAACCAAGTAAACAAAGGCCACACACATATAATGAAACATTTTCCAGAAAGATCAAAGAAGAGATTGAAAAACTAAAGGAAGCCAAATTCATTTATGAAATTGAACACAGAGATTCGGTTTCTCCAATTGTGGTAGTACCCAAGAAAAATGGAAAATTATGAGTGTGTGTTAATCTCAAGAAAGTGAATGAAGCTACTATTAGAGACAAATTTACTCTTCCAATCACTGAGCATGTTTTAGAACAAGCTTCATGAAAAGAACCTTACAACTTTTTAGATGGATTTTTGGGATACAATCAACTTTTAGTTGATCCCAAGGACCAGCATATAACTACCTTTGCAACTAAATGGGATATTTTTTCCTATCAGGTTATGCCTTTTAAGTTAAGTACATATCCTGCCACCTTCCAAAGATTGATGAGCCATTCTTTTAAAGAATATTTTAGGAATTTCTTGGAAGTATATATGGATGATCTATGTGTACATTCATCAATCCGGGCTGATCATTTTGAACACCTCAAAAAGGTATTCAAAAAGTGTAGAATTTATAGGATTTGTTTAAATCCAGAAAAGTGCACATTCATGGGTAGACAAGAAAAATTTCTTGGACATATACTGTCTAAAAATGACATAGCTAGTGATATGGATAAAATTCATGTTATTGCTGATTTGCCTAAACTGACAACAGTCAAGGGGGTTCAAGCCTTCATGGGACATTGTGGATATTAGACACGATTGATTTACATGTACGCTATAATTGTAAAACCCATGTACAACATGATCACACAATTTGAATGGAATGATGAGTATGAAGAATCCTTTATGAAGCGTAAGCAGTCCCTCACTTCAGCTCCTATATTGAAAGCACCAAATTGGAATAAGATATTCCACATACATGTAGATGCTCCCAATTTTTCCATCTGATATATACCAGCTCAACCAGGAGATGGAGAAATTTATTTTCCTATTTCTTATGCTAGCCGACAGTTGAACATGGGAGAAAAGAATTATACCACCACCAAAAGGGAAGTACTAGAAATGATCTATGCCATAAAAAAGTATAGACGTTATCTATTAGCAAACAAATTTGTGTTGTTTGTGGACCACCAAGCGTTATCATACTTGGTGAATAAGCCATGCAACACAAGGAGAATAGTGAGATGGTTTATCATTCTTTTGGAATTTGATTTCACTATAGTTGTGAAAAAAAGATCCACTCATCAAAGAGAAGATCATTTGTCAAAATTGTTTCTAAAGAACCACCTAAGGGTGTAGATGATGATCTATGAGATGCATATCTGTTCTCCATAGACATGATACCTCGATGTTCTGAAAACATGGTATCATTGATGACCATAGCTCAAGTGGACTCGCAAATATCACTTCCTATTATAGTTGGATTAATTGAGAAATAGGTTATGTATCAATTACTAGATGGAAGGTTATCCAAAAGATATCAAGATGGATATTGTTGTTGTGCATTAATCCCGAGGAGAAAACCCAATACCTAAGTCAAGCACATATTATGGTACTAGGGCTTCACTTTGCGGAAGACCAAGCTATGCAATGGATCTTGAGACTTGGAGTATTTTGGCCAACTATGAGGAGAGATGTTCATTCATTTGTACAAAAATGTCCTCAATGTCAAAAAAAAACACCCATATCTCATGTAGCATTGTTCCAAATGTCTCTTGTTCATAAGTGGAGTAACTATCTAGTTATTTACTTATCAAGCCAAATATTTCCTGCGGATAAGAGTAAACACCATCAAAGGGCAGTTGAAACTAAAGCAAGAGAATATTCTCTTATTGGAAACCAATTATATTGGAGAGGTAAAGATCAACACCTGTATCTTTGTGCAAATAAAGATGAATATATTTTCATTATAGAAAAAGCACATGCTGGACTAGCTGGAGATCACTTTTTTAGTGAGACCACTACAAGAGCATTCTTAATTGTAGGTATATGGTGACCAACACTTTTTGCAGATTCCAAAGAATATGTTCAAAGGTGTGATGATTGTCAACAAGAAAAAATGCCAACCTGTGTAGATAGCATGCCCTTAATACCAATGATGGGGAATAGAGCTTTTGCAAAACGGGGTATAGATTTTGTTAGGCCAGTACAACCACCTACTTATAGAACCCAATCTCAATATATCATTGTAGCTACAGACTATTTGACCAAGTGGACTGAGGCTAAAGCAATTCAAAAGAATGATGCCAGAACCACAGCCACATTCTTATATGAGTATGTGTTCACAAGATATGGACTGCGAATAGAAATGGTCAAGTGATAGGGGGACTCATTTCCTCAATGAGGTAATTGAGTATTTGCTTAATGAATTTATGGTCATCCATAACAAATCAGCTCCCTATCACCCACAAGCAAATCAGCTCCCTATCACCCACAAGCAAATGGACAACCTGAGTATACAAATAAAATTCTTAGCTCGATATTGACTAAAGTGGTTAGTTCAGGAAGGACGTCAGACTAGGAGATGAGTCTCCATGTTGCTTTATGGGCTTAATATCGAGTTTCATTCAAAACAACTTTAAATGGTACACCCTTTAATCTTGTTTATGGTCTTGATGCCATATTGCCAATAGAATTTCTATTTCCTACACTAAGGGTAGCTAAGGATATTGAGTGTACTGGACATGAATTTTCAGAAAGACTTGAAGATTTGGGAAAACTAGATGAGCAAATGCTAACTGCTGTAGCTCACATCTATGTACAAAAGCGAATACAAAACAGTTTTTTGATTCCCATCTAATTACAAAAATCTTCAAAAAAGGGGAGTTAGTTTTAGTCTATTCCCTGAAGCAACACATTCTCAAGTTTAAGAAAAAGGGAAATGGATCGTTTGTCATTGAAAGATGTGTCTCCAAGTGGAGCAATTAAGTTGTGCACCCTAGATGGTCAACCAATGTCTAATTGGATTAGTGGATGGCATTTACAGAAGTACAATTTTCCACTATCCAATGAATTGCTAGAAAGGATGCATGCAGCTAAGCAAGGAAAGATAAAACAACATCAGGTTATTGATGAAGCCCAAGAAGAAGCTCGGCTTCGAGTACTCAAAAGGAAATCTGCTCTCAAGATTCAGCAAATACCTATTCCCATCAACACTCTGGAAATAGATGATCCACAATGGGAATTGCAAAAAGATGCAGTGTCAACACATGATGA
Source organism: Adiantum capillus-veneris (assembly GCF_014529385.1). Classification (NCBI taxonomy): domain Eukaryota; kingdom Viridiplantae; phylum Streptophyta; class Polypodiopsida; order Polypodiales; family Pteridaceae; genus Adiantum; species Adiantum capillus-veneris. The sequence goes on along the minus strand of NC_140959.1, from coordinate 81,867,640 downwards.
ATGGTTAGATGGAATGGACCTTTGCATCAAATTACAACTGAAGAATCATAGCACGAATGCATTGATTGACACAGGAGCTTGAGTAAATACAACCAGTTATTTCACGTACAAGAAAGCAACAAGTCAATCTTTGACAGCAGGAATAGCAACTATCAAAGGATGCAACCAAAACCCAGCACTTGACATTGGGAGTAGTCAATCTAAATGTGATAGTACACGGATGTTTCTTTCCTCATCAATTTGTATGCTTAGTGATTGAGCACATGAATGAAATGATGATTCTAGGAATCTCATGGATGCGGACGTACAAGGCAATACCAGATTGGGATACCAATCAGCTCAAGCAATCACCTAAAGGTGGACACTTCATTGTTCCAATTGCACCAAGCAAAGAGGAATGGAAAGAAGGTTACCAAAAAAGAAAACCACAAATCAATCAATCTTCTCCATCCTATCGACAAGAAAATGCTACAAGTAGCATGCAAGGAGTTAGGAAAATTTGGGTACCAAAAGCACAGCTTAAGGATAAGCCGATTCAAATTTGGGTGCCCAAAGCATCATCGACAGTACCAAAGACGGTTCCAAGGTTCAAAACACAAATAAGAGCATCTTCGAACAAAGAGCCTAACACAAAATGGATTTGGAAGAAAAAGGTGCATTTATCTTCTTCACAATCTGTAAAACTGATCAAGCAATGGAGAGTTAGATCTCAAACGACTCCACCACACCATTCTGCTCAAAGAAAACCAAGATATCAAAGGCGGATAAAATCTTGACAACAATTATTATTGATAACAATAGCTCAAGAAATCAAAATGCCAAAGCATCTTGATGGGACAATCAATCAAAGAGCACACAAGTTACAGGATTTTCTCTTTGGAAGACAACATCAGAAAACCTCAACATCAGAAACCCTTGAGTTACTTAGTCAAGACCCAACTCTTTCACATCATAATGGTTTGAATTGCATTGATCTTCAAAGCATGGTAGATACAACCAAGGCTATGCATAGGCACACTTGTTCAACCCATGCACATTGTCATCCCGGCGTACGCTATCTAGGAGGGGTGGAAGGGAACTAAGTAATAAAGGGCAATGTTTGAAGAGAAAGGAAAAACGTTTGATGTTAACGTGTGATTTTTTGCAAAATAATAATGCCCTTATAAATCATCCACAAGGGAATTTAATTGATAATATCTCCTCGATGAGTGTAAATAGTGTATATACTATCAAAAAAATATCAAAAAATAATCCTTTTTGGTTAATTTTCATCATTTTTCTTGATATTGGGACTTAAAAATAAAAAAATCCAGCAAAAAACAATAAAGATGTGTTTTTCAATGGATTTTCTTTATTATTGGATTTTTCTTTTTCTTTTTAGCACAATTTATTATTTTCTTTAATTTTTTTAATACACATGTCAAAAATTAATAATAAATAGCAAATGAGCTAGATGGAAAAACTGAAGATACACTAATGATCAGAAGGACAAGGCGGAAATACACAAAAGAAATCAATCAAATTGGTAGATGGAAGCGAGAAGCCTAAATTAGGCGGCCTGACCTACTTTTGCAGAATGTCTGTAGAATGAGCTATAGGAATCCGATTTGGGAAATTTTTAAGTCTAACATACATTTCACGAACTAGTAGGACTAACCGGGGCATTTGGCAAAAAAAGGTTCGGAAATTCCAAGTGTAGATATCCAAGGTAGCCTAAAATCACCTCATTTCCACTTGTCGCCTTTGAAGAGAGAGCTTTTCGACCTTCTTCGCGCGTATTTTGTGGAGTCCACAGTTGCCTGTTTATAGTGCCATCTCACACGTGACATAAGAGGTAAGCTCTATACTTATCAACAATCCATTCTGTACGGCCAGTAGCTAGTCTAAACCCCATGAAAAAATCCTAGAATCCGAGCAGTGCACGAATCTCTAAGACCAAAAGTTCAATATAGCGGCCTGTCAGCTCAACCGAATCAGACCGGACTTGACCCGTAGCATGCCCCTAGATGATTGAACACTTCTATATCACCAGTTGACCATTCGGTAGGGGGATCCATGTAAAAAATCTAGGTTTTTGGCAGATGCCAAAAATACAAAGCGTCAAATTGACTCCAAATGGGAAAAAACTAAATGAGTTGCTTCAGGACTATGTAGACGACAAGTCCATAGTCTCAAAAGTGACTAACCAACTTCACAGGCCAGATAGTCAAAAAAATCAATGATTTCAGAGTCGACAAAGCACGAAGTGATGCTGACAGCACAATACTTTACCAAATTCAATTTAGGAGTTGTATTAGGTGTATAGAATATGTGTAGGTCAAAATTTTCAAGTTTTACAAGAAAACGTTGATTGCTGTAAATAATCACGACTATTTACTTTTGCAATATTTTGGCTTGAAAATGGTGCGATCAACTCACCTATCACTTGTACACACTTATTACATGCCAAATTTCAAGTATGAGCCAAAATGATCCATGATAACTTGGAAAACAGTAAAAAAATGCAAAGAAGTCCTTTCAAACCAATTTTTGAGTTATCAATCACAGTTTTTGATTCAAATCACCTCATATCACATACAGAGGGTCTACATCACGCTTAAAACCAAGCTGCACAAAAAAATTGTACATTTCGATGAAAAAGTTAATAATCGTGATTATTTACTTTTTTGCCAAGATGGGGAGAAATTGCAAATTTGCCTTCCTGGGACCAAAGCACATGGTGCCCTAATCCCACTGACCAATTTTGAACAAATTTGCAGCTCAAAATCCAAAATTTCCTTTATATCTACAATTTCAGAGATGGAAAGCCTAAATATGGCACCATTCTCACCCAATGCACTCAAAAGATCCCACACTTCACTCAGAGTATCTAATTGATGTCTATTTCAAGTCCATGATGCGAAAATTGCAAAAAGTTGACAAACTTAATCAGTCATAAATAATCCTGATTATTTACTTTTGTTGCAAATTTTTGCCTGGACTTTATGATTTCGATCTTTACAGATTTTTATGCATCTATGTATGTTCAAAAATTGATTTGAAGCAAATTGGACTAAATCTGTAAGCAGTTTAGACTGAAGGACATTTCGGAGAGGAATCTACCAAATTTTAACAGGAGCAATGCAATCTGTGGAGAAGGCCAAGAAGGGGGTCACTCAAAAAGAGAAGCTGCAAGAGCTGCCACCATACCAACTAGACCCCAGTTGAGTAAAGACAGCCAAAGAAACCTATCTGTCAAAAGAACAGCTTGAGGAGAACAACACAGCGATTTTCATGGGTAGATTTAAAAGTGAAGAAGGGCATCAGGTCAAACTACAACTGCTACCGAGAGAGGTCTATGATGTTGCAGCAAAGCCCAAAAAAAAAGAAGCTAATAGAAGGCTTGGACTCAGAGAGTTCTATGACTAGGAGCCATGTGGTGTAGACTTTTAGAAAGCCTATGAGCTCCTGTCAACAATCAACAAAGACGGGTCAGCCCAGATTACTGACCAACAAGAAATTGTAACCAAAGAAATTGTGACCGAGGCTCTCAAATGGCCGACGAAAGGGATGACAATGAGGGATAAGAACAAAAAGATAGCAGGTACCTTCACCAAGGAGACCATGCAGCTACGTTTGTTGATCTCATCCAAAAATAGGTGGAAGAACCAGCACGACTATATAAAGAGACAATCAAGGTACACACCACCTAATCACGTAGTTGCAACTACCTTCACACAAGTGTTGAAGTTGACAACCACGCAACATATTGATCATGCCCAATATGTCCTATCCACATTGAAGGGTACCAAGAAAGAGAGCAAGATAACCTATTTGGGAGCACTTGAGGTACTCACAAGAATAGCATACCATACTATTGGCATGGCAGACAATTTGCCATTTGCCCCATATCAAAACACATGGATTGTGTCTACACTGCCATCTCCTCAAGCCACAAGGTCCACAGAAAGAGTTTACAAATCTGATGAATAATCTTCAGGGAGCTCTCATGAAGCACATAGCAGCGAAAGCTCCAACAACAAGGAAAGAAGAGCCCACATAGAGGAGATGAAAAGAAAAGCAGTAGACAAACATCAAGAAGAGCCTCAGCAAAAAAAGGCGAGTTATGAAAGGGAAAAAGAAGCTTATGAAAGAAGCCGCCAAGCTGCAGGTGAGGACCCAAAAAGTGGGTACCAAAAGAGATAAAGGGGCCGAGAACAAAAAACCCTGCAAGGAAACAGGCAGAGGGCCCTATTGAGTATCTTGAACGCATGTATGCGGAAACAACAGCATTAAGACTAAAAGAAGCTCAAGAGGCTACAAGAAAAGCATAAGAACATGCGTCAGAGTAGCAGAGACAAGCCGAAGCACCCCAACAAAGTGAACCCTAGCAAGAACAAAGTGAGACGTCTCCTAGACCATCATCAACTGCAAAACGGAACAACAAGACCACCCATGGCTAAGCCCTCTCCCATCACCAATAGTTAGACCCAGTAAGGGAGAACAAATCAAAGCAAAGGAGCCAAAGCCGGAAAGGGCAACAAGTACTGAACCAGAGGAGGCAACAAGGTTTGAGCAAACCAAGGCAACAGAAACAGAAACCACACCCTCTACAACCACCCAATAGGAGACGAACAAGGCATCCACGAAGCCTCAAGATGACAAAGGAGCCGAGGCAACTGAACAGCCTTAAGGAGAGGTAGAGACCCTGACGCGACCACAAGCAACCACCACAGCCCCACCCAAGGAGCCACCCATCGGGACTGCTAAAGCATCTAGGCAGCCCACAGAGCACCAAGATTGGCAAAAAAATGATGAATTCTTTCTCCAGGTAAATAAATATGCCAAGTAGATGCAAAAAATGACCAAAAAATGACATCAACAGCACTTAGCCGCAGTGCTGCTAAGGCTAGAGAATTAGAGATGGTAATAGATGCTCTGCAAGGAGAACTAGAGGATAGGATGATTGTCATTACTGAGCTATAGAGACATATCCAAGAGTTGAAAGATGAAGCTGAACAACACCAGCTGGCTAGAGAAAAGCAATAAAAGGAAATGGAAGAGCTAGGTGAACTTCTCATGAACTTATCAGACGCTTGCAATGTAAAGAAAGAGGATGCAAGAGAGCTACACAAGACAAGCACACACCACACAGAGATGGAAATCTTCTTCTTCTTCTCACAGAAAAGAGAGTACAAAATGACTAAGTGCAAAAGCTAAAAAGTAGCACATATGTACATGCAGTCACTAAGTGTGAACACGCTAGAAGCGTACTAGGCTGGCACTATAAGTGTAGTCCAGCTGTAGAATCACTGGCATAGATCCTCCGTGTCGGTCACCTACGCGCCAGTGAGTAAATGCCGTAAGCGGCCAAGACCCGTAGTGGATGCCAGCTCAAGATGTACAGCTCGACATCTTAACACTCCCCCTCGAGCTCTGCATGTCGAAGAGTCCAAGCATAGTCCGAAAACATCAAAGCTTCTCAGCTCCGAGGGCCTTGGTAAAGATATCCGCTATCTGCTCCTCTGTGCTGACGTAGACCAAGTCGATGTCGCCCGTCAACACTCGCTCTCGAACGTAGTGGTAATGGACCTCTATGTGCTTGGTCCTGGCATGGAACACTGGGTTCCTAGCCAACTGCATGCTGCTGAGGTTGTCACAATGGATGACAATCTGCTAGTCCACCTGCACTCCCAAGTCCTCAAGTAATGTGCGTAGGTAGCCATGCTACTGTGCATGGAGTTGAGCTGGCAGCTTGGGAGAGGTTTTGTATGACTCTGAGGGTATCGGATGTGTGGCAACACTCTAGTTTTGTGAGGTCCCCAGATAGCCTAGCCTTCTTTTGTTCAGACCGTAGAGTGGGAGGAGTGGATGTATCGCAGATAGATCGCTTCTACACTAGTGACCATCTTAGTGGCTTGGGTGGGACAATTGGCATTCTGGCAAAGACTTCCCTCTTGAACCATGCACCAGTGATCCTCACAGTGGCAGCCAGGTAGAGGAGGGGGAGCACGATACTTTGCATCCCAGAGAGGGTCTTGCTAGACTCTACACTCAAATAGAGAGTTGAGGCTCTCTGGACAGAGAGATTGGACATGCAAAATTCTCCTTCTGATAGAGTGGCCTCAGGACTAGCTCAGATTAGTCGTTTCTTTCTCCAGAATCTTTGGCTCGCTTTGCTGCAGCGAGAGATGAGGAGCAGCATCTCAGATGGGGCATTGCTTCATTGCAGAGGATACAGGAGCAGCATCCAGACAGTCCTTGGTTGGAGGAGCAGCTACAACAGGCTTGCCAGGAGCTTGTTAGCACAGAGGAGCAGCGACATGAGTTTTCCTTCCATCGTTGATAGACATCTTAGTGGACACAGGTGGACGAGAGAGTGACTGGTGCTTTCTTGGAGGCAGTGGAACCAGGCATTCGCATGACAAGGTCAGTCAGTTGAGGAGGCCCGACGTGTCAAGTGCTTCTGATCCAGAGGACATGCATGCAGTTTCTACTAACTTCTACCATGAGTTACTATCTATAGAGCCTCAATCAGAGCGTCAGGATGCATGCAGGGAGTAGGTGTGGACACAGATGCCTTGCCTTGTGAGTGAGGAGATGCTTCAAAGGCTTGAGCTACCACTTTAGCTTGAGGAGCTACACACGGATCTTAATGCACTCCCCCGTGGTAGTTGTCCAGGTGAGGATGGATTGACTCCCGGTTTTTTCTTGGAGTACTGGGACTTGCTTGGCCTAGATCTCTGTACTGCTTTTCAGTACATCTTGCACACAGGAGTGATGCCTGATAGCATGAGAGAGGGTCTGGTTTACCTCATTCCCAAGGAGGGTGGCTCCTTGGATGAGATTTGACAATGGTGCCCCATCACCATCCTGAACTCAGCCTACAAAATTCTTGCCAAGGCTTTGAGTTTGAGGATCCAGCCACTTCTAGAGAGCCTTATACATGGGACTCACACAAGTTTTGTTAAGGAGTGCAATATCCTTGACAACATCTTTAGTTTTTGGGAGGCTTCCGCCCTAGCACGGCTCCGTGGTGAGGACCTGGTGATTCTTCTTCTCGATTTTGAGAAGGCATACAACAGAGTTGACTGGGACTTTCTAGAGGGCACTCTACACAAGATGGGCTTCTGAGATGCTTGGATCAGAGGAGTGTCAGCTTTCTATAGACAGGCACACAGTTAGGCTCTTTTGGCAGGAGGTAAAAGTGATCGGTTCATGCTCACACATTTGGTCAAACATGGATGTCCTCTTGTCCCCTTCCTCTTTCTATTCTATGCTGAGGTGATGAGCAGGTTTTTGGTGTCGCAGCAGGTTGGTCTACAAGGCTTAGCACTCCCTATTCGGGGAGATGAGCTGCTCGATGCTGAGTTTGCTGACAACTCAGCCTTGTACTTAGATGGCCAGAAGGCCAACCTTCACAGGCCAGGAGGCCAACCTTCACAGGTGTGAGAAGGCTCTTGAGACCTTTTGTTGTGCATTTGGTGCGCTGATAAACTGAAGAAAGACTGTGGCTTTCTCGATTAGTGCTCCTGTGCCCGACTGGACGCCAGGTGAGGGTTTCAAGTGGATTCCCCCAGGGAATACGGTTAGGTACTTGGGCTATCAGGTTGGTTTGGACTTATCTCTCGAGCAGCAGATTTCTCCCCTCCTCCTCTCCATCAGGAGGAAGTTGTTACATTGGAGCTCAGCACGATTGTCTTTGGCTAGCAGAGTTGTAGTGACCAACAAGGTCCTGTTGGCTACTATGTGGTATGTTACTTCTTGCTGGATCTTCTTGAGTTCTTGTATCAGCCAGGTAGAGTGGATGATCAGGAACTTCCTTTGGTCAGGGGAAGACACTTTGACTGCCCGAGCCAAAGTGGCTTGGCAGGTCATCACTCTTCCTTGTTCACAGGGAGGGCTTGGGATCATTGACCCAGCACAACAGAGCAGATCCCTTCTTGGGAAGTTCATCATTTGAGGTCTTCTTCCAGGTGAGGATCCCTAGAAGAAGCTCTTGTTATAGCGTCTTTGTGCTAGCGTCCCTCAGGCAGGAGGCCCTTGGAAACCTTCAACTAGATGGATCTTCACAGAGATGCGTAGAGTTGGTTTGAGCAGGAAACTGAAGGGTCGCTTTGCTGTGGGGTTGCTTCGATCTTGGGAGCACTTGCGGCGAGGCGTGGAGCAGCGCCAACCTACTTGCACAGAGGAGAACCTGCAATGATAGCCACTTATTTAGAACCCCATGGTTAGCACTCAGAGAGGGAACTTGGTTGGTAGTCAGCCTCATGTTTCCTGGGGTTCCATGGCAGCAGGTCCAGCATGCTCTTTAGGTGACTAGTTACAGTTTTTAGGCTTGTCAGAGGAGCTACATGGCTTTCAACTACACGGCATGAGAGGGGTGCAGAGCATGTCTCAGGACATTTCACAGGCAATACCAGCTGAGTGGCTCACGCCTCTCGAGTCAGCAGTGCCCAGATGGATGGGAGCGTTCACGCGACTAGAGGTTCTCATCTCTATTCGGGCCTTCTCAAAGACTGTTCCCTCTCTCTTCTTCGAGCTACAGGGAGAGGGACGCTTATAGAGAGTTGCAGTAGAGGCCCCACAGGTGGCAGAGTGCTGCTTTCAGAGGATCCGAGTGGTGGGCATCTTTGGGAGGACTTGTGTCATCGATCCTGACCGAGCAGCTCTTGAGACTGGACATTGCTGTGGGCCTGGGAGTGTTGTCCAGTAGCACGAGTACAGTGAGACCCTCATGAGTGGCTCTGGAGGGACCCCTTCTCTTCTGCAGACCACCCAAGTGTCCCTTTCTTTTGATACATTGTTTGATTGGGACATCACATACTGGCAGCACACAGAGAGGCTCGCCCCACTGCAACACCTCATTGGCAGGAGCAGGGTCTCACAACTGAGTTTTTGGCAGCTTTTTGGGAGAGGTTGTGGGACCCCTTCTCTTCTGCAGACCACCCAAGTGTCCCTTTCTTTTGATACATTGTTTGATTGGGACATCACATACTGGCAGCACACAGAGAGGCTCGCCCCACTGCAACACCTCATTGGCAGGAGGAGGGTCTCACAACTGAGTTTTTGGCAGCTTTTTGGGAGAGGTTGTGGGACTTCAGACAGTCGAGGTGAGTCACTTTGTTTCAGTGGCTGGCTACACACAGAGCTATGGCAGTTGGAGGGACCCCTTCTCTTCTGCAGACCACCCAAGTGTCTCTTTCTTTTGATACATTGTTTGATTGGGACATCACATACTGGCAGCACACAGAGACCCCTTCTCTTCTGCAGACCACCCAAGTGTCCCTTTCTTTTGATACATTGTTTGATTGGGACATCACATGCTGGCAGCACACAGAGAGGCTCGCCCCACTGCAACACCTCATTGGCCGGAGGAGGGTCTCACAACTGAATTTTTGGCAGCTTTTTGGGAGAGGTTGTGGGACTCCAGACAGTCGAGGTGAGTCACTTTGTTTTAGTGGCTGGCTACACACAGAGCTATGGCAGTTGGAGGTTGGTTGTTGCATAGTGGTCTCTCGGTCGCATATACATCTTGTGGCCACCTTGTAGAGAGTCAGCGTCATTGTCTTTGGGACAGCCCTTTGGCACAACAGGTGTGGCGTTGTGTTCTTTGGCTAATGCCTACTTTTTTCACGGCTTGGCAGTACACTTGGGGGCAGCGGCTTGGTCCACTCTCATGGGTCCGACACTTCAGTTTGCGCTATCTTCCACCATCAGAATGATAGTCATATAGGGGTGGCGGCCTACATTCCAGCCTGCCATAGAGCTTACTCCACATGAGTGGTGCAGTGAGAGAGAGGAGTGCTGGGAGCTCATCAGTGGCCTGACACTCTGGTTCATCTGACAGGCCCGCTGTTTTCGCATCTTTGAGGCTCGCCGTGTACCACTAGCAGAGACTGTTTGCGATCTTTGGCTAGAGTTGTTGGCTAGAGCTTATCCACACTCTTAGAGGACATCTAGAGAGACTCGAGGGCAGCTCCGACCGCATGCAAGAGCGTAGAAAGTCCTTCCTTCGACTCTGGCATCCGGGGCCTTTTCTCACCATGGTCCAGGGTGTACTCAGATGGCACTACCGTCCACCAGTGTGGCATTTCCCTCCTCCCATTTCTTGATTTAGCCCCATTGTAGATATGTTTTTTTTCATTGGGAGAGTCTCCCCTTCATGGTTGTTATAGCCCTCTCTCAAAGAGGTGGCTGTAGCCCTATGGGAAGTTTCATTGACTAATAGAAGGATCTTTTTCTCGGAAAAAAAAAGTATACAACTATACACTTGTGTGAGCCACTAACACTAAGTACAATGTGTATTGTACTTAGTGCATAAGATAGAGAAGATAGAAAGTGGGCACAGAATGTATGATGGCTCTCCCCCTCAACCTCTGTGTGTGGCTATGGTGGTGTGTGTGTGTGTGTGTGTGTGATTCATCTGCCTCTTTTGTTGTGCTCCCTGCTCCTCTCCTTCATCTGGTATCAGAGCAGTTTCATTCAAAAATTTCTTCCATGCGTGCGTGCATTTTCAAGAGTGCAAACTGGGTTTTGACTTTAGCATCCGCAAATTGAGCATTCCGAGAGTGTTTCCACCATGTGTCCAGAGGTTTTACCCCCCTTTCGGAGACATTCGTGCCATCAGAAACCTCATTTGATCTACGGTTCAAGAGCTGAATTTTTCAGACCTCCTTTGGTAGTTTGTGTTGCAGAGCTTCCATAGCCAGTTTATAGGTACCATTGTTGTAGTCTCTTCCATATATGAGAGCCCATGGATCATTCGGGAGTGTGTAGCCTCTTTCGGAGTGGCCTTATACACACACATAGAGTGGGATTTGGATGGCATTGTATTCTTCGACTACAAGTACAAATACAGGTACAGGTACAGGTACTATCATAATAACTAATATCTAATTCTACTAAATGATTTTCTCATGTTAAACTAATTATTGAATATGGGAAAGTGCCAAGGGAGAAAAAGCTAGAATATTGGTTAAGCTGGAAGACCGGCCATAGTAGGGATCCAAAAGAGGGAAAATAAGGATCCAAAGGGGGGGCCATCTGCAAAAGAGCAATGTGCAACAATGGGCTTTAAAGACCCTAAGGTTCATCCCATTAAGACTTCCAAAATGCTAAGGTTCCAAAAATCAAAGGTTGTGTCCAATGGTCAAGTTTAGGAAAATTGGATGCTTTGTGTGTATACAAAAGAGTCTTCATAAGTCCTACATAGGACAAGGCGAGCACTTTAAGTAGGGGATGAGAGAGAAACATACACATACACACACACACACACACACTCACAAGATTCCTTTACACAAAGGGAATGAGGGACACATGTCAGTTCCCTAGCCCAGATGCCCACAAGGTGCACTCAAATCCTATTGGATGGCCATGGAAATGGACCAATGAGAATTAGGCTAGAGTAAATATATTTTAATTCATTTAAAAACAATTAATAAAAGAACCAATAATAATAAATCTCTCTAGGATACTATTGGACAGTCTCCCAAGGAGTCCAATAAGCATTCAGCAGCCCAATGGCTAGCCTGATTCCTATTGGGGCCAGGAGACAAAGGGGTCCAATGAGAGTTTAGTTGCATCAAATTATTACCTAAAGCTCTCAAAAAAAAGGAAAGAGGAACACATGTCAAAAGGCTATCACTTATGCTTCTTAAATACTATTGGCTAAGCTTGGAGAGGTTCGATGGGGTGCCAGCGTGAGGATTTAGCAAGAGTGATCGACCAAGAGAGAGAGGGGGCTGATTTTTCAAAGGCATTTTTCCACTCACACTAGCTCATGTGTGAAGCAAGAAGACTCTCTCTCTCCTTCTCAAGCTTTAATGGAAAGTTTATCATCGACTCCAAGCTTGTGAGAAGGGAGGCCTACACCAACAACTCTTGGCTTTGTGATGCAAATCCAACCAAGAGCGAAGATTCAATGCATGCTCATATGCTCTACCATACTAATTAATAAGCTATTCTATGCTAATATAAATGATTATGTGAGGAGATGTACTTCTTTCTCGTAAGACTACTCCTTCTTCCTCTCAATCTACTCTCAGATCCCACTAGTTCTCACCATCTTCGAAGGTGTGTGAGGTCTTGGGGCCAGTGAGGGAATTGATGTTGTGTTTTATAAGTGTTTTTCTTAGTGCTTGAAGTTTCCATATTCATTGCACTAGCTAGTTATTGAAGAATCACAAAGAATTGTTTTGTAAAATGTCTCCCTTGATGGGGAAACCTATAATACAAAGCCTTTTGCAGGGGGGACCGGCTCCATGAAAATTTGGTCCTCAACTATTGTTAATAGCTTAATTTCTCTCTCTTTTGAAGTATTGTTCATGCCTATATAACTAGGTGTTATGAGTTTTTTTGCTCTCTCCACCCAAAAACTCTTGCTATGCTCATTAGAAATCTATTCTAATGAAATGCTCACTATGTCTATGCTATTTTCCACTACACACAAGTTACTAGTCCATTAAATGTTACAGGTACAGGTACATAGGGTGGCTTGGTTAGCTTCCTCTATGCTTCTTGGCCTCAATTTGGGCTTCGGCTATGGCATCAACATCAACTCACAAGCTACAAGTTTCAATGCTTGCGATATTCTGGTTCTAGTGGGAGCCATTTTTTATGTGTATATACATATGTTGGCAACCTTTGACAATGTTTGAGCTCTTTTGCAAGCAGTTTTACTCCTCCATGGGATATTTCTTTGCATGCACATGATGACGGCCAGCTTTCAAAACCGCAGCCGCAAAAAATAACCCCAATCAGGGAGGAGCACAATACCAAGAAAATGATAAAAAAACGTTTTTTACATTCACCACCACCCCTTCTATGCTTGCCCACAGCGGGCTGCCCCTCAGTTTCGGCCACATTCCTCAATTACTACCATATTATGAGTCCTCTCTTTCTTGCTCGGCTCTGCCAAACCCACTATCTCTCTCTCCTTGATTCTGTGTTACCTAGCCCAATGGGCATATAAAACAAGCCTACTCCCTCTTTCTTCTACTGGCGAGCCACCATGCTTGGACAAAAGTCTCCCTCTCTCTCTTTCATTATTCACTATCTCTCTCACCCCTCTCATAGACCCAAGCCAGGACAGCAAAGGTCGACTCTCTCTCCCCTCGTTTAGGCCCAAGCCAGGACAGCCCCCCCCCCCCCCCCTGGCCCACTACCTCTCTCTCTCTCTCTCTATCCCACCCCGTTGACCATCCTCTCTCTCCCCTCGTTTAGGCTCAAGCCAGGACAGCAAAAGTCGACTCTCTCTCTCTCTCTCTCTTTCTTGTACACCCGGCCCAGACACACATCCCCCAACCCCCCCCCCCACCCTTCCTCCCTCACTCGGAACCACTCGCCATCTCTCTCTCTCTCTCTCTCTCTCTCTCTCTCATGCTCTCTGTGTAAGCATCCCAGGTGCAAACGATAATATCTCTCTCTCTCTCTCTTATTCACACCCACACCCACACCCACACCCACACACACACATACCCCACACCACCCTCCACCTTACCCTCATCCCCCCCCCCCCCCCCCCCCCCCCCCCCCCCCCCCCCCTCTTGGCCGCTACCTCTGTCTCCATCTCACTCCTGCCCTCTCTCCTGTCTCCCCTCCATCATGCTGAACATGCACAAAAGTCTCTCTCTCTCTACACACACATGCACTCACACACACTCTCCCCTCCCTCTCTCCCCAGCACCCTCTCTCTCTCTCTCTCTCTCTCTCTCTCTCTCTCTCTCTCTCTCTCTCTCTCTCTCTCTCTCTCTCTCTCTCTCTCTGTTTTTCTGCGTAGTAAGCAGCTAAAAATATATATGTATATATATATTAGTCCCTTTTTTTCCTCTCCTTCCCACACACTCTCTCTTGACACACACACACACACACACACACACACACACACACACACTTACACACCCACACCCAACCCATATACATACGCACACACACTTACAAGCATCTTGACACTCACACATTACACACACACGTGCTCGCATATGCACTCATGAGCAAAAACAAATATAAACACATACATAGATGCACATACGCACCTACTTGCATGAACATAAACACACAATACACACACATCATACGTGCCCACAAATTTTTTTTTGAAAAAACCGAAGGAATCGACATCGATGGCCAAAGAATAAAGATAGCCAAGTCGTGCGATGGTGACACCAAATCAAGGAAAGACGCCAAAGGCATGCCTCAAAACAGGCAAACGTGCTACATCGACTCATCAACGAGGCTTGCCATTTGCCGGTATCTCATCCACGACGCATCTCTCCAGTAACATTTGTAGGTTATTATTATTTTCCAGTTTCAAGATAAAAACCTGTTAAAAAACCCCATTGTAAATTGTCACCTCTCTCTAGGTGATGATCACAAAGGCACACCTAGGAGATATCATTTTTAAATTCTCTAAGACAAAGCATGGGTCAACCATCTGGGACCCAACTCCTTGCTTTGTCTCTCCTGATTAGGGCCCTAACCTAATCAGATTACCCTAACCTAATGCAGCTTGCACCCATAAAAAGGCACTGAGAAGTCACTATGGGGGGGGGGAGTCAGTACTTGGTAGCATTTTGTTGGGAGGGATTGGAAGCACTTGCATCAAGAGAGAGAGGGGATTTTAGTATAGCATTTTGGAAATTAGAACTATGGGAAAGAAGATATGTCTACACCTTGACTCCAATGGTCGCTACAAATTCATGATAGTAGAAATCTCCGTGCTTATGAGTCACCTCTAGAGAACGCACTATAGGCTCACTATATCTCTCTATCTCTCTTGATCACCATGGTTTCCACCTCGCCAAAGATAAGGATTCTCTAAATATTGCATTGAATCAGTGTTTTCTCACACCCCTAGGGGTTTCTATTTCTCTCTCTCTCTCTCTCTCTCTCTCTCTCTCTCTCTCTCTCTCTCTCTCTCTCTCTCTCTCTCTCTCTCGGTGTGCATAGTTTGGGTTATTTCAATTCACCATTGTCCATGTCCTAGCCGCTCAAAGCTAGGTGGTGCCCCTGTTCGCTTCTCGTGGCCAGATCGGCAATCATTGGCTCCTGGTGTTTGAGGCCGTCAGGGTCCGTGTCGCGCTTTGCGCTCATCATTTGGTGCCCCCACTAAGGAGGGATTCTCAAAAACCTCCGGTTTACAATGCTGAAGACAACTCACATCGTCAACCATGGACGAATGGCTGCAAGAATTCTCCAACTGGAGATTGAAGGAGGAGGAGATTGAAGAAACATTGTTCGCCTTCATCTAAATTCTACTGCCAGGCTGTAGCATCGTCAGTATCCAAGAGGTAAGGTCCCCATCTCATATTGCTCGTGCTAACCGCAAATTAGGAGCATCAGGTGGGAGGGCTACAAAATGCCATCATTGCTGTCGACCAAAGCACACGATCAACGAATGCCAACCACAAAGCTAGCGAAGAGGCATAAATCATCTACATCGACGTTCACCATGCGGAGGTCATCCATATCAAAGGAGGAAATATATCACTAAGGATTCTCTTTTGTAGGGAGTATGCAAGTAAAGATATAGCCTCTACTCCTAAGTGGCCAAAAGGGGCTGCTCAAGCCAAAGGAAAGGAAGGGCTGGGCCAGTCCTGAAGCACATGACCCCAAAGGAAGACGCATCTAGCCATATGAGTGCTTCAAGTTTGGGAAGTAGAGTCGTCTCTAGTTTGCAAAAAAGAAGGCCATCCGAGGCGGGGAGGCGAAAGGTCGCTATCGATTTGCACAGCGCATGCGAGTGCTACCAGTCCATTTCGACAAACCCAAAGCAGAAGTGGTAAGAAGGTTTCCATGCCCTAAGGAGGAGTGATTTGGCTACTGTTCCCGCTGCTTTGGAGGGTGGATAGAGGGTCTTCCTCTTATCCTTGTACATCTTATCCTGAAGAAACTGTCCACCATGGGTGAGATCCATTGGGCTGGAGACGAGTTACAGCTGAATGGAGTGGAGTTCATGCAACGTGCCAACTATGGTAATTACTTGCAATTGCTTCTAGCTAAAAGGCTAGGAGTAGTCAAACGCGTCGCCATCACCCTGTACGTGCTGAGCGACAAAGGAAAAGTGGAGCCTATGAAAGGTGACGAACTCCTGTGGATGTGCCAACTCATCAACACCGGCACGGTAAGAGTAGAAATAAGTGTTCCACCTTCTGTGCATCATGGAAAATGGACCAATAGCTTTTCCGTTTATGTTTCTGCAACACATGCACGTGAATATTTATGTAGATATATTATTCCCATATTGGATTACCACTACTCTTTCAATGTTTCCATTTTTATCCTGTTTTAAATCAATCCACCTAACCCTGTAAGAAAGCCGCTATGAGCTACTGATGTCATTTGTGATATTTGAAAAAAAAAAAAAAGTTTGTAATTTCCTGCTCATTCAGTTACGACCATGGCAAGCGTCTCTTTCCCCACATTCAATGGAAAGAAGAGAGAAGACATCACCACCGATTTTTTGGATGACTTTGACATTGCTTGTATGGTTTCCAACAAGGATGACGATGCCTCACGGCTATGAATTTTTTCTCTACTGATGAAAGTAGAGGCAAAGTTTTGGTAAAATGCTTTGCCCCAAGCTACCAAGAATGCATGGGATGTACTATGTGCTGCCTTTGTGAAGAGGTTTGGTGGAGGCACAACCTCAAAAAAGTTATGGCAGTTGCTGACAGAGTTAAAATAGGAATTTCTACTAGAGTATGCCACTTATGAATCTAAGTTTGTGGATTTGTGGGAGCGATGGGTTGCCTCACTAGAGGAAGGTGAAGGAGCGCCTAATTTCTTGAAGAAGGACCATTTCATTGCTGGCCTGTGGTCGCGACTTAAAGAGAATGTGAAGGGAAGGTTCCTTGCAACGTATGAGTTGGCAGTGGAAGTAGCCTGCCTTAAAGACAAGAAGCTACACATGCAAGCAAGAGACAACGAGTCAGAGGAATTAAGCTCAGTTGGACTAACCCCAGTGACTGCAACAGTCACTCATAGAACCCAAGAGGCATCAAAAGAGCAGCAAGACCTGTTGAGTTGCATCACTACTCGGCTTGAAAGTTTATCCATGCATCTAGTACAACAAATGCATGCACCGATTAGAAATCTAGAGAAAGGGAGGGGACAACGAAGGCAAAACCAAGAATACCACTGCTACAACTATGGGGAGGACGGCCATGGCATGTATTAATGTCCACATATGAGAAGGCATAACTTCAATAGAGGAGGAAGACAACATCAGACCTCCCCACCAAGGGCAAGACCACCACCACCCAGGAAACCAAGGCCGATTCCACCAGTTCAAATCCTTCGACCACCTGTACAACCACCACCACCACCACAACCTCTCATCCCACCGCTACCTCCACCTCCTACTGGAAACCAAGCAGTGAGTGTCACTAGCCTGGAAGCTAAAGGGAAGGCAAAGATAAAAGAGTCGGTCCGAGAGAAGAACAAAGGAAAAGGAAAGGTAGAAGAAGTGGATGCTATGGGAGTAAAGCGTGCCAGGCACAAAGAAGCATCTCAAAGGGAGGAGAAGATGAAAGGAAAAGGCGAATCTAGCAAACAGGTATCTAAGCCTCGACGAAAGATTGACATCGTAGATTTTTCATTGGGTGAGTATGCTAAACTATATGACCTAGTTCAAGATGTATTGATGTAGGGTCCAAAGATAACTTGGCCCCAGTTACTCCATCTTGCACCAAGGATGAGGATGGTAAGTACAAGAAAATCAAGACCAAGGATAGCTGGGGCTATCTCTGGGAGGAATCTTGACAACATCCTGCCAACCATGGACGCCCACATCAAGAGGCAACATATCTCAAACGTCTACATAGATGGTGGCACACAGATATGCGTCATGAGTGAGAAAATGATGCACCATCTAGGCCTAGAGGTAAGTAGGCCGGCACCCTGCTGAGCCAAAATGGTAAATTATGTCAGAGTGAAGTGTGTAGGTATAGTGAATGCAGTCAAAGTGAAGGCATTCAACACAGAAGTGGAGGTAGACATTCTTGTCATTCCACACAAAGGGGAGGGTTACCCTATCATTCTTGGAAGACCCTAACTCATGGTTATGGAATCTAAGAAAGACTGGAGAACCGGAACGATTCAAATGGAGTATGCTAAAGGGAAGTCCATGTTCTACAAAATGGAGACTGGGAAGCAGTGCAACATTCTTGAAAGATGAGTTCACGATTGACTATTTATCCACCTCAAGAGAAGAGACAAAAACAATTGAAGAGAGAGAAAATAGCATCGAAGTAATGGGGGTCATCCTCAAGGACCCAAAAAGATCGACACAATCTAAAACACCACCAGAGAACCGAGAGGGACCATCAGGTATGCAACCCTTGGTGGATACAAGTAAGTTACATCAGATGCTCTCTAGTGAGTTAAATGGTGAAGAGAGGAAATAATATGTCTCTATGCTAGGTAACTTCACCACATTGTTCATTGATGGTTATGATAAGATCACATACATCCCAATGGTACAACACCGCATAAGACTCAAGGAAGGAAGTAAGGCCGTAGTGCAAAAGCTTAGAAGGCTTGGTAATCCAACAAGAAACATTTCTCAAAGAGGTAAGGAACTTTCTACAGGCAGGTTTCATTTACCCCATCAAAGACTAAGAGTGGGTCTCTCTAGTGGTACTCACACCAAAGAAGAATGGTAAGTGGAGAGTCTATGTAGACTACAAACCTCTCAATGCAACCACAAAGAGGGATCATTTTCCCCTCCCATTCCAAGACAAAATCCTCAATGAGGTAGCAGGTCATGAGCGCTACACAGTATGTGATGGCTACTCAGGCTACTTTTAAATTAGCATTGTAGAAGAAGACCAAAAAAAGACAACTTTCATAACACCATAGGAATGTTTTGCTTACAGAGTGATGCCTTTTGGCCTCACCAACGTTCCAGCCACATTCCAACGCTATGTAAATTTTGTGTTCCAACCATACTTTGGAATGTCAATGGAATTGGAGCTGATCTCTTTAGAGAGCTGATTCTAGTGTTAGAATTTACAGCTGGTAAGTCGTCAGTTCAGTCAGTGAAACTGGAATAGAATATGAAAACTGAATTGAAATAGTTAATTGGATTGAAATATTCTAATGGGACAAGAAACAGACTGAATTATTCTCAGATTCAGATTCAAAGTTTATGAATAACGAGTACAAGGTATGACAGACTGAAGCATAATTGACTACTGTAGTAATGTTTACAAAGTAGATTACAAGTGAAGAGATTGTAACTCAGGAACAGCTTCGGAGACTAAAACCAAGAGACTAAGAGTAAGAAGTCAAAAGACAAGCAGTCTGACTACAGTGTAATGGGTCCTATTTATAGCCTCTTGAAGTTATTGTGGTAACTATCGTGGTAATTATTGACTGATCCACTGTTCCGCTTTCATGAGGTAGTTCTTGCCTGTTGAGATTGTCTTTGTCATCTACATCCTTCCCTCCTTTCTTGAATTTTGGTATGACTCCAAAATTTTTGAAAAATTCCACCATCTGGTTCTTTTGAGGTGTTGAGAGACCTCTTTGCCTACTTGCTGGTTTGGCCGAAGTTGCTCATGATAGTACTCCTTTGAAGTTGCTAAGTCTCCTGGTATTGCTAGCTTTATACCATACTTCATGCTTGTTGAGTGCTTGACATCCCTATAATTGGAATTCCAAGGGTGTCTAGCCAAAGAAATTCCAGCACCTTACTAGGAAAATCCCCCGTCTGATTCTGAAATTCGCTAGAAAACTCCACCGTCTGATTCTGAGACCGGTTGGAAAAATCCGCCATCTGATTTTGAGATGGAACTACCCAGTATCCTTCCACTGAACCCGGTTCCTCTTGCCCTTCGGCCGTGTTGGTGTTTCAAAAGTCCTAGTGCCAGCATTGTCCTTCTGGATAAGTCTTAAATGGACCCCTACTCAAGCTGATCCCGCCTTTCTGTGGTCATTTCTAATTCACAAGGTGTCAAAGGATGATAGGTTTTGGTGTCGGGATCATAGAGCGTGCGTTTGCCTTTTGTCAAATGAGTTCTGGCCAATTTATAACAATGCGAAGCTGTATGGATCCATCCTTTTGGAAGAGGCTGATTTGTTTTAATCCTTGCTTTAAAGAGAATCTCAGCCATCTCTCTGTACTATGGTCCTAGTTTTGGTTTAGCCGTAACATCCTTTTCAGGGATTTTAGAGGACTCCATAGTAAGTTGCAGCAGCTGGTTTGTGATCTTGGTGAGTCCTCTAGGCTGGATTTTTCATCGTCCCATACACATCTTGATCCTCTGTATCTCATCTTTGAGTTCCCTAGGATCATTTAATTGAAGAGCATCATTGAGTAGTGTTTGCGAGGTTTTCCATTCTACAGTAGATCGCTCATACCAATTTTGAAGATCATCAATGATATTATAATATGTGAGCCAATCTATTGGTTTTGGATGTTGAGGATACAATGATGGAAAAAACCTAGGTAGCTCGGCTTCTCTAGCTGGTGAAGCATACAAGAGAACTGGGGAATCGGGTACAAACTCCAAAAAATTGAGGACAGTCTGGTTCTCCTGCTGCATCATTTTCCGAGTAACTCTGATCAGCTGAAACAGTCTTCAGAAAGCAGTTGCTTGTTATCCAATTGTCATTTGAGTTGAAGACCCTTTACTGGTGGTAGCTTGATCTTCAATAATATCTTGTATCCACTGATCCAAAACTCCCCTGGAAATTTTCGTTTGCAATAAAACTTCTTTCAATTGACTTCTGACATCTTTCATACATTTATATGTTGTCATGCTCCCCAGCAAGATCTCTAATTCGATGGCTAGGGAATGACAGTCTGTAGTAGACTGCCACTACCAATGTGGATTATCTATCTTGTCAATAGATGTTAGTACCCATTCAGGTAACCTCTCTAGCAATTGAATTCTGCTAGGATGATCAGGTAGTTGGCACACCTCTTGGTCATGGAAAGCAGCTGATTTCCAATGTTGGACCATTTCTCTGGCGCCAACATATAATCGTTGAAATCGTTCAAAATAAAAAAAGTAGAGCATCATCCTCCAAATACATCCTAGTTACAGGAGCTTGCTAATGTCTTAGTCTCTTGTTCAATGTGATAAGTTGTAGTGAATGTTGCTTATCACCTTCCGGAACCTCAGTCTCCCCTTCTCATCTGAACTGTGTTGTGACTGGTGTGCTGGTGAATTCCCAGTGTTGCTGGGTTGATGATCTCCGGCTAGTTGATCACCCAACTACTGACCCCTATACTGGTCTGGCTGGTCTGTATTGGGTTGATTTCCCCCTGTGGCCCCTGCTCCACTAGCACCAGATCTTGAAGGTGGAGATGGAGGAGCGTCATCATCATCATGTATTTCTGCTGGTTCATCCTCCTCCCTGCTTTATCATCATCCTCATCGAGGTTATTCTGTTGTTCAATATAGTACAGGATAGCTTGATTTGCCAAAGCACTGTTGTATTCAAAAAGTTTATCCTGCAAATCACTCTGCATTGTTTCCATGAGCACCCTCAGATTATCTATATTGAAAACAACATTTTCCTCTAGATTTAGTATCTCAACCAAATTATTATAGATATATCTTTCAGTTAAAGTGGATTTCAATGCAGTGTGGCTGGTTAGCAATGAGTTGAAATCAACTCTCTTCATTTGCAACATGGTTTCGAATCTATCACCAGCTCTCTCAGCCTCCACCTTTTCTTCTTTAAGCATCCCCATCTCAGACTCCATCTTTGACAACTTATTATCTAAATGTTGAATGGTCCTAGCTGATTGATTTTCAAGGACAATATGCCGAAGGGACTGTGCTCCTCTCTCCTACTCCAACTTCTCAACTTGCTGCTCAGTCTCCCTCAGTTAGGCCTTTATCCTAGTTAATTCATCATTAGACATTGAGGCATCCAATATTTGTCCTATGGCATTAACAATGGTGTTCCAGGATGACTAAATGAATATTGAACAACCATCATTCACAGTTGCTGGGTTACAGGCAACTGGCTCATAAACTGTGACACAAGCCATATAAGGTAGTGCAGCATAATCACATTTGTGTAGAATTAGATGTCCTTTGAGAGGATGAGTCTATAGCTGTTGTAATCGATCCTTCTTAGGTAAAGTCAAATCCAATTCACTATAAGGGATGGGAACTTTACCAAGTGGACTCGAAGGTGCCGATCCTTTTTCCTTATCAGTTTGACCCACTGGCTACTCACTCCTAGTTCTATCTATCTAGTCTGTTCCTGCTTGCTGGTTGGTTCCACCAGTGATCTAGGCTGGAGGCTGGTTTGGCTGGTCAGCTGAAGTGTGGTCTGTTGGAGTCTTTTCAATAAACACTGTTTTGACCTGACTTTCTAGCTACTTAAGAAAAGCACTGCTTTTGACCAGTGTGGTTTTTTATCTTTTAGGATTGTCAGCTTCCTCTTGCGTGGCCTTCCTCTTTTGTCCAGTGAGAGATAATTGGTTACCTGGGGCTTCTTCATCTTATGACAAATCCATATTGTTAGTTACTGGAAAGGGCTTCTGGCTCCAAGCCATCCTTACCTGACTATGAGCGTCCGGAGAAGTTTCCCAGTAAAGGAACTGCCAAACATACCATGCTTTGAAAACACTTTGGGACTTCAACTTAGCAGCCTGCTGAAGCACATTATGTGACAGAATCTGACATAGATTTATTGAAACTGTGACGTCCAATCTTTTTGCCAGTAGCATAGAATAGTTTCTTTGACACATAAGTCGGATTGTTTTTGAGACTCACAACTTCAACCACAAAACGATAAGTGGCAAGAATGTCCAGACCCACTAACCGTGTGCACTGGCTTTGCATTTTTTTTTTTGGGAGCATCATCTTCTTTCAAAGTTGTACTGATCTATTCTCTTGTTGCCACATATGGCTTTGGCTCATTTGGAATCTTGAATGCGAAAGCAATATTTTTCGGTGTTACTGACACTTTTCTACCATATACCATAGCACTTCCCTCATCAACATTGAAGGAATCAAGAACCTGTCTAATGATAGTTTTGTCAAACTCAATTCTTGTGGCTTACACAACCACATGCAAATCCCACAATCGGAGTAACGCCTCGGCATGCTCAGTAAACACATACCATTGTATTTTACTGCTGTGAGAAATAAGTGGAAGAGAAGCTTTTGCAGCAGCAATAAGTGCTTGGGTTTCCTCTATAGTTTCCTGCATCTTTTTGGACATTTTCTTCCTACCCATACACCGTGAAGACTATGAATCAATAGAAGAAAAAGAAGAAGACTTACTTGAAGCCTCAAACCCATATCCTGGTGTGGCTGGTAAAGATAGATAGCAGTCAACAGATTCCTCAGACAAAGAAGTTTGTGTTTGTAGCGACAAAACTTTAGATCTTGGCGATGGCGAATGGATAGCAGTGGGTAGACGACGCGTAGGAGATTTACAAGGAAAAATGCCTACTCCACTTACTATTATATGCGTTTGCGCCATAGAAGCTCCACTACTTACCGTTCCTAGAGTCCTGTGCACCACAAATGATGTGGCACACATGCATTGGCTAATACTCTCCATCGTCTTTGAAATGATTACCACTGATAGTCCAACTGACCCTTTTTCCCATAAAAAATGATATTGGTTTTGACACTTTACTGACTCTGGTACTGACATGGTTTTGTCGTACTGAGACTTTTTTGGCCTTTTGACTGGCTCTGGAACTGGCTGTACATGAAAAAGGTTTAAAATAGCTAATTCTGGAATTTCTTGGTCTTCAGTTCCCAAACTAATAGTACCCTTATCCCTGGAGGTCTCCTTGTCTTCCGAATAATAGAGTTTGATTTTGGCCCCATTATATACCCCTGGCAACAGTAATCCAGATAAATCTTTCAATCTTACTATGCCATTGGAGAACACCCAATCGACTTCATATGGACCTGCCCAATCTATCTTTAAGTTAGGTTCTGAGGCCCTAGTTTTGATTGATATAGCAGAAGCAAATCTTCTTTCTAAAACTCCTTGACTTTGATTCGTCTGTCATGCCAATGTTTCCTTCTTTGCTGAACAATTTCCTGTTCTAGCATAGCCCTCTGCCTTAACTCATCCAGCTGTGCTAACTCCTCCAGTCTTTATTTCAGATTGTGATTAAAATCCAACCCATACTTGACTGCCATCCTGAGACTAGTTATGACAAATTCCATAGGCACAATAGCTTCAATGCCATACACCATTCTAAATGGTGTCAATCCCGTAGTGAACTTATAAGTTGTTCAATATGCCCAGAGAGCAGTTTGAAGTTTTAAATCCCACTGATGTGGCTCTTTTTGCACAATTTTAGTGAGAATAGTTTTGATAGTCTTGTTGCTGCTTTTGGCTTGCCCATCTAGGATAATATGGTGTTGATTTTTGATGCTTGACTGAAAGCATATCCATAAGAATGTCCATAGTGTCATTTATAAAGTGCATACCTAGGTCGGACACAATCTCCATAGGACATCGGTATTGACAAACAATATTTTCAAAGAGAAACACAGTAGTGAATTTGCTGTGTTGTCGGGAAGATCCTAGTAGCTTCTATCCATTTGGTGACATAACATGTCAGAAGCCGAACCGGTGTTAGAGGAGTCATATCTGCTGTCGTGGGTCTGCCCATTCTTTGGCATATATCACAAGTTTTACAAAAGCTTTTCACATCAGATATTAAAGTTTTCCACCGCAATCCGAGTCTTACCTTAGCGCGAGCGACATTTTCCGAGCAAAACAAAATGCGAGAAAAGATTAGGTACCGGTGTCAAAGAAGTCAACCCATCTTGTGCTCTCAAACCATCGCATCAACAATAGTTGAGTACCCAACAAATTTCCAAAAGAGAATGGAGCAACTACTCTAGGTTGAGCTCCAACATGGACTAGGGGACTACGCTCTATACTTGCCCGACAAAGATTTCCATCTTCGTTGGTAGCTGTATCCTTTCCAAGTTGGAGGGGATTAAGTCCATATTCATCGAAAAGAAATCCATCAAGCCATTCAAGATCGACAAGGTTGCCACCTCCCCTAATCCCAAAAAGCCACGACATATTTCCGAAAGATTAGGCAGAGACCTTCTTGTTGGTGACCATGCAAATAAAGCAAAAGCCACTGGAGGGGGTGAAGGAGAGGGAGGGGCAAGAATTCAAGGAAAAGGATGCTGATGAAGAGGATGCGCATAGGGAGACACTATGCAAAGAAGATATGGATAAAGAGATTTTTACAATGGCCACCATAGCTACACATAGAAGCAAGCTTTCCAGCTACCTTTCCTCACTCTTTCACCTGCGAGCAAACTCCTCTCTCTCTCTCTCTCTCTCTCTCTCTCTCTCTCTTTGTATGTGTGTGTGTGTGTGCACGTGTGCGCGTTGCAATTGCCTATACTTTGCTAATGAAGCACCCACAAAAAAACTCGGCACACCTATGATCGCATGCCAACATGCGCTCCACTTTGGATCTCCATGAAGAGATCCGCATGAGCTTCATCAGTTTGCTTGTGAGAAGGTATGAATGATGATTTGGGCATTCATAATCCACATGCAAGTAGGTGGCATAACATGCAGATATAAAAGCTAGGAGCTGCAACACCATGGGTAGCATAAAATAGAATAACTTGATAGGGGGTTCAAAGATGATCTCTCTCTCTCTCTCTCTCTCTCTCTCTCTCTCTCTCTCTCTCTCTCACTAACAACCCCCATCTCCATGCAACCAAAGGCACAAAACACATAGAGAGAGAGACTAGTCACTCACCGGTAAGAGCTGAATTCTTTCTCGCTCAAACGCACATGCGCACACACAATCACAAATTGTTACTAACAACCCCCATGTCCATGCTGCCACAGGCACATAACACATAGAGAGAGAGACTAGTCACTAGTAAGAGCTGAATTCTTTCTTGATCAAATGCACACGCGCACACACAATCACAAATCGAGAGAGAGAGAGAGAGAGAGAGAGAGAGATATGGGGTGTATTGACGTCACAACGACAACTAGTGCTCAAAAACATGTGTCTCAACTTGATATTATGCCCCTAAATAAACAAGAATAGGGTAACTCTTTTGAAAAATAACCCAATTTTCCAAAATCTCCTCATGGAAAATTCATGCAAAGAAATTTTATATGTTTGGAAAAATGATTTTTCGTAGACACTAGCGACAATGAAAGAGATGTCCATCACCGAAAGAGAAAGAACGAAAAGCTCTGATTTCAAACACGTACCGTTGTTTACTTTGGGATACGGATCTCTTCACGGAGATTGAGTTTCTCCATCGTGGCCCTCCCTACACATTACTTTGCCTCTTGAACCGCAAGCGGGTATGCATTGCTACACGAAGAAGGTAATTGTTTGATGTTCTGCCATTAACCTTTTATACAAGGGTTTTACTATTGGTGCTCTCTTCACAAGATTGTTTGGAAAAAATCAATTTCACAAACAAACAAAATTCCATTTAACTTGATAAATTCAACGAAGAATTTCCTAATGACGTGCACCGTAAATGATCACATCTCTCATAATCACGTCACTCATTTTATCAACACATGAGGCTTCAGTCAATTCAGTGGATTTTTGCCCACCAATTGCTAGCACCTATATATGCTAGATGAAAAGTCTCTCTAGTAGTGCGCGCATGTCACTCAATTTATCAACACATGAGGCTTTAGTTAGTTTAGTGGATTTTTGCCCATATATGCTTGATGAAAAGTCTCTCTAGGAGCGTGCGCCGGTGCGTGCTGCTAGAGAGAGAGAGAGAGAGAGAGAGAGAGAGAGAGAGATCATCTTTCCTTCCGGCATGGCTGTCTCCGCCACATGGAGCATCCCCATCAGATTGATTGGCATATTGATCTCAAGTCCTGCATGTGAGTCTCGTCCTCGCAATTCACCCACAACCACATCATTAGGGTTGGACAGATACAGTCCCCTCCATTTCTTTGTTTGTCCACAATAGTGGCATGTTGCAGGCTTGCCAATGGCGATGTATGAAGCAGTAGTATGTGTGATCAATTTTAAGAAAATGTCATTATCTCGAATCCTTCCAGGTTCTCTCTCTCTCTCTCGCTTAGCTATACTGCCACTAAGACTCTTTTCAAGCTGCTTTGCATGTGTGATGTAGAACCATCTCTCTCTCTCTCTCTCTCTCTCTCTCTCTCTCTCTCTCTATTCCTTCCTTCTCAAGCTCTTCTGATTTTAGCTTCCCCGCCTACAGTCTGCATAGCATCGGGCAATTTTGCTTGCAGAATCCCTTCCCCAATTGGCAAACATGAGACTAAGCAAAGCTTGTCTGCTGTCTGTGGTTGTTGTTGCATTGTAGGACCTTGTGTCTGTGGTTGTTGTTGCATTGTAGGACCTTATATGAGGGGGAGGGAATCTCGGGAGGAAAGACTCGTTTTATTTAAAACAAGCCAAATATGTACAAGAGTATGTGTGAGTAGGGGGTTCTAGCTGGAGTTTATTCCAAAATAACCTAGAATCACCAGTAGATGCTTGCGCTCGCGGAGATTTAAAGGAGCGATCTAGGCTAAGGACGATGTGCAAGCATCGCACGAAGTAGGGCAGGAGACTCCACCTGGGGGGGAGGGTGCCTGTCAAGGACATGCATGGGAGCTACGGAGGAGTTGGCGGGTGCAGAGGGTTATTATTTTTAATGTTGAAAAATGAAAACTCTTACAGGTTCATGCGATAGCTACAATGGTTACGAGAGTGCTTGAGCATCGATGTGGCAAAGATCGAATCTGCTACTACCATTTTTAAATGAAAGGAATATAGGAAGATTTGTATGGTACTCCTTGGGAGGAGAGAATGGGGTTTGGAGGCATCTCGCAAGAAACGAATAAAAGCGAGAGCTACCAGTATGTTACTTTAGGATTGCAGGCAAGTTATGTATGAAATCTAAAATTACTAAGGCGTAGTGGCCACTCTTCTTGATCTTCAAGAGAAGCGTAAACTTTTGCGAACTTGATGTGGGTAGCAGTTGTTGTCCTGATTGAGCAAAGGTTAATTAATTTATAGAGAGATTATTATATGAAAAGAGAGAGAGAGAGAGAGAGAGAGAGAGAGAGAGAGAGAGAGATGCACTAGGTCGACTAGCAAACGGCAAGGAGCCTCTGTTTCCTACTTCTTGTGCACATGCACGTCAGTCTAGAGAGGGAAATAAAGAGAGGGAGAATGCTGCAGAACTTCAAACCGAAAAAATGGTTCCAATGTATTTTAACCGTTTGAAATGATAAAATCTTGGTTAGATTTTGAGGTTGCATTTGAGAAACTCGAGCAATTTACACAAGTCTTAGTGTAATTATGACTAAAAGCTTCAAAATTTGACCTAAAAAGCAAGAGAGTTTCAAGTTTTCCCTTATTTTCACTAGTTAGGAAAAATGTATTTTTTCTAGTCCTGACAGACAGAGGAAAGGAGAGAGAGAAGAGGTGATAACATTCTGTCTAGCAATCCATGTTGATGTGCGCTGCTAGAGAAAGTTTAGCTTTTGATGGTTCAAGATCATTAACTGATCGACAGAGAAGAAGACTCGAAAGAAGAGAGAGAGAGAGAGGAGCCAAGCGGGATGTAATAGAGTAATGTCGATCAAGTTGTTGTTCTTTAAAAAATTGGCCTCTCTAGCACTTCACTCCAAAATTGAGAGAGAGAGAGAGAGAGAGAGAGAGAGAGAGAGAGAGAGAGAGAGAGAGAGAGAGAGAGGATCCAAGTGGGATATAATTGAGTAATGCAAGAGGCATGTGATCAAATTTTTGTTCTTGAAAAAAATGGACTCTCTAGCACTTCACACTAATGTGGAGAGAGAGAGAGAGAGAGAGAGAGAGAGAGAGAGAGAGAGAGAGAGAGAGAGAGAGAGAGAGAGAGAGAGAGAGAGAGAGAGAGAGAGAGAGAGACGCTTGGCCTACACACAGGAGAGCAAGGAGGTGATGTTGTATTGGATTCTAGGAATCCATATCATGCTTGCAACATTGGACATCTTATAAAAGATGGACCACTCAAACACATTTAACTGCAATGCATGGTTAAAAGTCGTTGCACATTTCTACTCTGCTCAAAGCCTTTCCTCACATGATCACCAAGGCATAATTATGAGAAGAAGTAATTGATGGTGTGACCCTGCTCCAAACTTGTTAACAAAAGGTAGTACCAAATATGTTGCTTGGTCTGTGCCTAAATGGTTGTCTCAAAAGGAGAAGGCTTGCAAACAAAGTCGTTTCATAGTACGATGCCAATAAAAGCAAGAATGAGAATTCTCTGCCACACATGCATATGGCTATGATCTTTCCGGCAAGGCTATATTGGCATTGAGCTTACGAGGCCATGTAATTATCCAACTTTCTTGCATGACATCAAGCTCACATTCCTTCACCGTCATTATAGACTAAAATATATAAAAAAAGACAAAGATTTTATATATGAGAGACTTTTGGTATTAGAGGGATAGGGTCTTCAAGTTGCAAATATACATTTTCTTTTTGAATGTCCATCGTAGTTTGAGAACATCCATCAACTTCACTATGTTGGCGAGCATGGCTTAACCTCTAACAAAAAAAATTTCAATTAGATAGAAACGCATACTTTCACCCTCTCCTTATAATGCTTAAAAGTAAGAAAAACACACTCAATGCTCTGTGATTTTTTATGTATATTTTTTGCTGTGTTTTGCTCAGTTTAGGGATTGCTTGAGAAAACTCGCTCGGAGTTTGAGATTCCTCCCACAATCCAGCCTACAGAATTTTTTTGGAAGTTATATCAGTACAAAAATGTCCCCCAGAATCCCCATTATGTGCCTCTGAGATAACTTGAATTCATCCCTCCATAGGCACACATCTATGAAGAACCCCATCGACTCTTAATTTGTAAAGTGATCCACAAATGATGGTGAACTTCAGACTCTTAATAATCAGAGCCTTCTTCTGATTCTGAGTCCAGTTGTCTGGGAATCCTCCCATTAAAAGAAACTAATATACCTCATACAATTCTGGATCAGCTGATTCCACAGTTGTTAACAAAAATAGTTCTACATCCATTGGATCGTCTCTTAAAGACCCCTCAAAGTAGCCGACCATACTCCGAGACAGGAAATCAGCACCACAATGTTTTTTTCCAGGCTTATTCCATCAAGAACATCATCCATCGTATCAGTCTACCTTGAATAAATGACTTTATCAATCAGAAATAGTAAGGCCTAATGATCCACATAAAAATGAAATAGCTTGCCCAACAAATAATGCCTGAATTTAGTAGCACTGAAAACCATCCCTAAGGCTTCTCTTTTAGTAGTTGTATACCCTTGTTCAGCTTGATTGAACTTGCGAACTGGATAATCATTTTTGCCTTCTCGCTGAGCAAGTATTGCTCCCATCGCCAATCGGTGAAGCATCAACATGTACATGAAGGATGACATCCCAATTTGGTTGTCGAAGAATTGGATTATTGATAGTGGCATTCTTTAAATTCTGAAAACTTTCCTCACATTCAGTAGTCTAGCTGAACTTGCTGGTCTTCTTTGTAAGTTCATACAAAGGTAATTCCTAGGAAGCAACCTAGGAAGCAAACTTGTGCACAAATTGTCCATAAAAATTGATATATCCCAAGAAAGAGCTTAACTCTGACACATTGCGAGGCGCCTTAGCGTGTTGGACACACTAGATCTTCTCATTGGTCATTTCTATACCATTCTTAGACACTACATGTCCCAGTAGCTGTCCTTTCCAGATTAAGAAAACAGATTTGAATGGGTTCAAACAAATCCGCTTTTTCTGACAACGTTGAAAAACCATTTCAAGGAAAAGTAAATGACTCTCCTCTGTTGAATATACAGTGAAGTCATCCATAAATATGGCAAGAAATCTATGAAGAAATTCACTGTATATTTCTATCATACATTGTTGAAAAGTGGCTGGTGCATTGCAAAGGCCGAATGGCATCACCAAATACATAAATGATCCCCACTCAGTAATAAAAAGTGGTTTTACCTAAGTCTTCAGGAGCAATCTGTAATTGATTATAGCCATTATAACCTTCCATAAAACTATACATCTCATATCTTGCAATTTCATCAAGCAATATATCCGTGAAAGATAATGGAAAGGGATCCTTAATTATTTGATCATTTAGATTCCTATAGTCCACACACACCCTAAGCTTTCCATTCTTTTTTGGTACCACCACAATAGGGAATAACCAGTCCACTACTAGCTACTTCAGTAATGAACCCAACTTTAGAAGGTTATCAATCTCTTCCTTGACCTTCTTAGCGTAATTTGGATTCATTCGGTATCGTTGAAACCGTACTGGTCTGGCATTTGGTTTCAAGGGTATTCGATGTTGACATACCTTTGGATCTACTCCTTTAAGATCAGTATGTTCCCATGAAAACACGTCCTTGTACTGGTGGATCATATGTCGGGCCTTTTCCTTCATCTTAGGATTTAGATGCTTGTTGACCTTGAATAATATAGGATTTTGCTCAGAAACTAAATTCCATTCCTCTAATTCTTGATCATCCGAAATTAACCAGTTAAGCCCTCTGCCCTTTCTCTTGGTTGACTCCTCAAAGTAATCCCAAGATGGTCCCCTAAGCTCTGAGCTTCTATTCCGATTTTTAGTAACTTCCTAAGCGTTTTTATTTAGAACCCACTGGTACACTGGAATCAACTGGTTCATCTGGGCCTTTAGTGAGCTGAACTGGTCGTTGTCATGTTGTGGCACGTATATAGTGGGAACGGGCATTAAACGATTTATCTTGTGACTTTTTGATGCATAAATACTCATATGCATAAATAAAATCTCTCTACCATACCTTAGTATTACCTTTGAAGTAATATAAATGTACATTACTATTAGAACGTACTGCAAGAGAAGTATCAATGATTGTGCCTCTTTTTGACTGGGGGAAAAGCATTTGTATATTTCTTCTAATATGTCAGCTATACCCTACCATATATAAATTATTTTCTTATTTTCACATATATTAATAATATAAACCTTCAATAATGCATACCTTCTTGGATACATACAAGAGGGAAGGGCCTACTACAAGACTTTATGAAAAGGAAGATCCAAAGCTTCTTGGACCATCCCAATTTGAAAATCTCGACCTAAGGGTGTGGAGAAAAGGCCAAAACCAAGTCAAGATCTTCTAGTAGGCCAATTTTTTCTTTTGAAGCATGTCAATCCGAGTTACAGGTCAAAAGTTACAGGGAAAAGAATGAAAAAGCCTCTCTCAACTATACTGCAAGAAGAGATGGTCAACAGATGAATCAAGTGAAAAGAGTTAATCTTGGTCTTTTTCCATAAAATAAGATATTTGGAGGATAAATAACATAAGCATGTGAATGTGACACCTCAAAGATGCCTTGAAGGACAAGACACACAAGTTGGGACCCCCTGCTGGAGCCACAGAGAAGATGCCTCGGTGGGACCCACATACATCATGCACCCACATGGAGCCTCAACGACCAAAAATGCTGAATTTCATGATATTTTGAGTCCTAATATTGCACATTTTAAGAGATATCCAAAGAACATTTGATTTGGGCTAACTCTTTAGCCTAATCAAGTGATTATGTAAAACATGGCTCCCTCACCTATAGAAAGGGCAACCTTATCTTCATTGAGGCAAGTTATGAGTTAGTGAGAATAGCTCAATTCCATAGTGTCACACTCATCTTAGTGCCACACTTTCTCTTGAAGAAAAGCTGAAGTCTTGCCTCATCTTCTCTCTCCATTAAGGTGGTGGCGATTGCTCTCATGTAAGATATATGTTGCTAGTTTTTCTTTCATTTGCATATCTAGTCCAATACTTGTCTTTAACTCCTTCTCTATCTCTCATTATTTATCTTTAATACCACCACCACACTTAGATCTATCTCTAATTCTATCTTTACTCCTCCTTTCATCTCTCTTGTTGTGTCCTAATCGTTTCATTGGAAGGTATTCAAGCAGCAATCTTGTCAATGTAACGGGCACAACCTTCTTGCGGGAAACAATTATGTGCACAAGGTTAGTAACCATATCATCATATTTCACAAACACATCTCTCTCTTAAGGTTCTCATTCTCTTCCACAAACTCTAGAATCTCCTTGCTACAGGTACTTCTCTCCCCGCAGTATCCTTATTGCCTAAGGGCAACAATAGGGCTTGGGAGAGAAACTCTCTTCTTCTTCTCCTTTCACTTCTTTCACACCTTTATCTTTGAACATACTAAGTATATCATCGATGAATAACCATAATCCACATAGAGGCAATTTCTTTCATTTCCATTCTGTGCAATCTGTTAGGGTCAACATTTGGATTAGTCGAAAGATTCAGTTTCAGCAACGCATAGTGTTTCTATTTGGTCCTGAAAGGCTCAATGAAATACTTCTCTCACCAGATCCCATCATACTACCTAGTATTGACTATAACTTCTCTTTTGATGTGAGTGTGGTTATTTTATTATGAATCAAGAGGATTTGTACTCACAACTAATCCCCATCGCTAGACAGAACATATACATTTTAGTAAGCACAAAGCTACAGTTCCAAAGAGTAATCCGTAGCTTATTTGGACAACAAAGATTAAATATCATTAACTCATCCATTAACCCTTTTATCCTACCCATGATACGATATGATCGTAATCTCGATGTTTTCATTTTTGTTTTGTTCTGACTATCTTTCATGAGTTCTCTCCATCACGTGTGTGTTTGTAAGGAAAAGTGAGCGGCTTCTTTGGCTACATTTCTTCTTTACATCTTGGCTCTTTCTCATAAACCTTGAGCTTCCTCACAAACTCTCACAGCAACAGGCCCGGTGCCTTCCTGGCAAGACCGCCTACTTCTTGACATATTTTTGGTGAACCCGACGTCAAACTACCAGGGTGAGAGTTTGTGTGTAACCATGGGTGATCATGTTGAGCAAGAGGGTATGAATTTTGACCCGACAACAATGCAAATGTTTCAAGCATTTGCAATGTTCATGCAACAACAACATGCTTCTGAAAGAAAGGAGATTTCAACAACGAAGGCCATACAAGCGGTTGTGAACAGAATGGATCAGTTCAATAGCAAAGATGTAACGAAGTACTTACGCGAGTATGTGAAAGAGATGGAGCTGCATCGCGTGTCAGAAGGTGAGATGATTCAAAGCTTTGAGCTAGTTGTTGCTCCAGAATTAGGGAGCATGTTAGGGATATTAAAGATGGACATGTGAGAAATTGGGAAGAACTCAAAGTAGCTTTAAAGGAGGAATATTTCATGGAGGACTCGGAGAGAGTGTCCAAAAGGACATTCTTAGAATGGGTAGTCAAGCCAAAGCAAGGACTATCAATAACAGAGATACGTAGGGAATTTGAGCGGCGCTATGCACAACTCACAAGGACAAAAAGGGCCACACTAGATGCAGAGAAGACATATATTTTCTTACAAGTTGCAGGTAAATAGTTTCAAGAAAATTTGGAGCTTCTTCTTGAAGATAAAGATGCTGAGCAAGGACTAAAGACCGACTGGAATGAGGTTGAAGGTGTTGTCTCACTGCTTGAAAAACAACAAAGAAGAAGGGACAAGATGGTAGTAAACACTACAAGTCCTTCCACCTCAACTTCTGACAACATGGTAAAGCCTACTTTTATCGCTCCTAAGTTTGATAAGTCCATGCTAGATGACCTTGTGAAGGGAATGCGTGACTTGAAGGTGAAACTTGCAAAGCTTGAAGAAAAAGGCCAACCATGAGGGCCACTTCCTAGGCAAAGACAAAAGCCCAAAGAAGGGTTTGTTAATAGATGTATTTGGTGTGATAGTACAGACCATGTACGAAGGGATGTGATGATTTTAGTGATGCTTTTTCAAAAGATGTTGTCTTTTTTAAGGATGGTAAAATCCACTTAAGAGAGACACGTCTACCCTTGAGAACTAACTTTGGGAAGTGGAAAATGCAAACCTTAGTTGAAGATATGGAAACTAACCGTGCGAGCTCTTCAGTTAAGGCAGCTACTTATGGAGTAAAAATTGAGCACCTTAATGATGAAGAGGCAAGTGACCATCATGGTCAAATTTGGCCAAATGTCATGCAATTAGCTAAAAAGGGAAAGCTTACAAAAGAGATTCTACATGAAGCAGGTGATTGCATACGTCTAGAAACATGATGGAATGATCCAGTGGACTCATTGTCAGTGCATGCCTACATTTCAAAATGCCAACAAAATGAGGCGATTGTAGAAGAGAACCGCAGACGTGAGAATGCTGATGAAGGACCATCAAAAAGAGCTTCCAGAAGTGGGGGAAGAAGTGACTCAATGCCTTCCCAAACACCCTCAACACAAGGAGAGTCCCCACCTGAAGTACTCATGGAGGAGTCTACAACAGGAAAGAAGAAAGAGCCAACAAAAGGTAAGACAAAAGGCCCAACTTATAAACTACAATCTGATATTGAGGTTGCTACAGATTTAAAAAAAGTCTTGGAGGAAAGGATCTTGAATAGCAAGATTGAGTTTACTCTGGGATAAGTTCTTGGCATTGCAAAGCGTGAATTCCATGAGGAGATCATTGACATCATCAAGAGGAAGAGGCAAACCCTTGCTGAAGTTTCTCGTCCACAGGTTGAAGGGGAAACCTCGAAGACACAAGGGATGCAGCTGCAAAATAAGGAGGATGATGGATCTGTGGTAGGATGCTACCAATCTAGTGGGAGAGTGAAGCAAGTGCATTTCTCAAATGATGATGAAGAAGTTGAAGATATTCCTAGGAGCTACTATTGACGAAGTCACTGGGCAAGGGATACTACAGAAACTTTGGTCAAGGTAGGTGATCTTGAAGAGCCATTTGTTGCCTTGATTGACCATGGTTCAGAAATAAACATAATGTCAAAGAGTCTCTACAACAAGTGCAAATGGCCGATGGACACAGATCATGGCTGGATGGTAAAAGTGGCAAACAATTCATCCGGTGAATTGTATGCAGCATGTCCAGGTGTGAAGGTAACAATAGGTGATGTAAAGATTGACCAAAACTTCTTTGTACATGATACATCTTCATATCATCTCATCCTTGGACAACCCTACATTGTGGGAGTTCGAATGGAAACAAAGGTAATGGATGATGCTTCAGCATATGCTAGGATACGTAGCAAAGATGGTAAACGAGCTGTCCAATTTCTCACAGTTTGTGTAAACCATGAAAGAAATCGTGACAACCTCAGAGAACATCCTCTACCAAAGGTGAGCAAAGAGTTTCATGATCATAGAGAAATGATGGGTTTTGGCCAAGTACCATTGTAAAGTGAGATTGTAGTGGTACAGAAAGAAAAAGGGTCTCGCCTGATCCAAAAATAGGTGAAACATTTTCAATGGGCTCCTTGGTAACAAGGAATGGATCAGTATGTTTTACAAAACTTGAAGA
Source organism: Adiantum capillus-veneris (assembly GCF_014529385.1). NCBI lineage: Eukaryota > Viridiplantae > Streptophyta > Polypodiopsida > Polypodiales > Pteridaceae > Adiantum > Adiantum capillus-veneris. The sequence goes on along the minus strand of NC_140959.1, from coordinate 81,831,306 downwards.
TTTGAAGAGATGTGAGACGCAATATGTGCATAATGTACAAATAGGCATGAAAAAGAGTGGGTTGCTAGAGCCTACTGAAAATGTTTTGGGTTTGTGTGAACAAGTTTCTTTTGTAGATACTATGGGTGAGCTTGATGCTATAATGGGGTCTAATTTGCATCTTGAAAATGAAGTTGTGGAAGTTTGCTCTATGGAAATATATCAAGTAATAGAAGCCTTTAAAGAAAGCCAAACAGTTGGCCCAGAAGTCCATGTTGAAACTAAATACAAGAGTGTAGCAAAGAAGGTGAAACCAGTAGCTTCACCCTTACCACCCATCAACAGGGAAAAGATTGAGCAGGCTTCTTTACAACCAAGTTTGAGGAATCCTAAAAAGATTGGGCATACCTTCACAGAGGAGTCTTTTCAAGAGTTACAGATTGGTTGTGAGGAGTTTCTAACATAGGAGGAGACAAAGTGCTTCAAAGAAATGCTCTCAAAGCATGGTAAGGCTTTTGCATTTGAGCCACATGAGATAGGGTGTGTTGATCCTTCTATTGTAGCTCCAATGGTAATTTTCACAATACCTCATGTGCCTTGGAATCTACGGCCTATCGATTCCAAAGGCTCATTTGCCAAAGTTTGTAGAGCTACTGCATGAGAAAATAAAAATGGGAATCTTGGAGCCTTCTTGTGCTCCATACTCAAACAAGTGGTTCACAGTTCCAAAGAAGAATGGTTCTCTACGCTTCATCCAAGATATGCAACCAGTGAACAAGGTGACAATTAGAAATGTAGGTACAGCTTCAATTGTGGAAGAGTTTACAGAGGCGTTTGCAGGGAGGGCAATCATGGGGGATCTCTATTCAAGGTATGATAAGTTTCAGCTTGCAATCGAAAGCAGAGACTTGAAAACCATGAGGACACCTTTGGGTTTGGTAAGGATGTGTACCTTGCCACAGGGAGAAACCAACTCGGTTGCACATATGATGAATGGGATGAATAAGGTCTTACGTGACTTTATTCCTCAAATCACAATGCCTTTAATTGATGATTTCACTATCAAAGGATGTGAAGAAAGTGACAAACATGAAGCTCTGGATCTCAAGGGATGTCGCAGGTTTGTGGTAAATCACATAAATGATTGTGATAAAATTTTGTCTAGGCTGGAAGAAGTGAATCTTACATTGTCAGGGAAAAAGTCTATGTTTGGTGTCAATGAAGTGCTCATTGTGGGGCACATGTGCGGGCTATATGATAGGAAACCTTGTCCAACAAAGGTAGATGCCATCCAAATAATGAAAGAAACATGAAATATCATCACTGAGGCTAGAAGGTTTCTGGGAGCATGTGTCTTCTATGTTATTTGAATTCCACATTATGCACATGTAGCTGATCCTCTTTATCAGCTGCTTAGAAAGAATCAAAAGTTTAAATGGACAAAAGCACATGTAAAATCCATGAAAAAGCTAAAGGAGTTTCTCCAGTCAGCACCAACTTTGAGAAAGGTAGACTATGAGTGTCAAAGGCTAGTAATTGTGACAGTAGACACCAGTTCTACAGGGATTGGATGGGCAATAGGGCAAGATGACGAAGAAGGACGCATGTATGTGGTAAGATTTGGAGCAAAGGTACTAAGTGCTCGCCAAAGAAACTATCCACAAATAAAGAGAGAGCTATGGGGTATGGTTACAGCCTTGAAAAGTGGGAAAGAGTATCTAATTGGTGCATGTGTGGTTGTAGAAACAGATTGTCTACCACTTCTTGGGATGATTACGAGCTGCTCAACTCCGGACATTGCTATGTTGCGGTGGATTTCCTACATTAAGTCCTTAAATCCCGAGTTTAAGCACATTGCAGGTAAACACAATACAGTGGCAGATATGCTATCAAGGGCAAGGTATAAAGATAAGTCACAAATGATTGACGTGGGAGATGATGTAGGCACAAAGTTCTATTCTATATCTCATGTGAAAGGTAACAATGTCTGCATGAATAATTCACTTGACTTGTTCTTGAAAGATCTCTATGAAGGTGATTGGCTTTCTATTGGAAGCTACTTGAGTACTCTAACAAAACAGGATGATTGGTCTGAACAAGAATTCAAGAGGATACACAGGAAAGCATATGGGTACTTTTTGAAGGATGGTTACTTGTGGAAGCATCCTAAACAAAAGGGTGCTACACCACAACGGGTTATATGTAAAAAAGAGACTCAAGTAAAGCTCATGCAAGAGTTTCATGAGAGTCTATGGGCTGGACACAGGGCTGTATGGGAAACCTTCTCCAAGTTGAAAGAAAAATACTCGTGGAAGGGTATGTATAAAGATGTATCTCAGTTTGTAGAGTCATGTGTAACTTGTCAAATGTATTCAAATGTTCGACATCGTGATGGATTGCACCCTACATATCCACTAGCCATGCACTATAAATGGGTTGTGGATATAGTCACAATGCCTTTAGGACTTTGGAAAACGAGATACTTGGTTCTTGCACGAGAGGACCTAACTAACCAGGTTGAAGGAAGAGAATTAAGAGATAAAACCACAGAAGCTGTGTGCAAATTCCTTCTTGATGAGGTGATTTTCCGTTATGGTTGTGTGCGAAAGATCACTGCAGATAGAGGTGAGCTGAATGCTGAGGAAGCAAGGGAGTTCTTTTCCAGATTGGGAATCAATCTTTCTCTTACTACAGCTTACAACCCTGAAGGCAATGGAAAGAGTGAAAGAGGGCATCCTCCTATCATCAAAGCTTTGGCAAAGGCTTGCGAAGGAAGAGTTGGTGAGTGGCCAAAATTGTTACCATATGCTTTATGGGCTGATCGTACAACACATAGCTCAGTAACTGGCTACATGCCTGCCGAGCTAATGTATGGTCAAAAGCCAGTGATGCCGATTAAGGATACAATTCCCACATGGAATGTACTATCTTGGCAAGAGGGGCTTAGCAGGGAAGATCTCCTTGCACTCCGTATAAAGCAGCTAGAGAGAAGACCTGGAGACATTGAAGCTGCAAAAGAACGACTTAAAAATGCAAGGTTGAAAAGCAAGGACTACTTTGATAAGCGACATCGACTCAAGAGCAAAGCAATTGACAAAGGTGACTGGGTTTTAGTGTATGATAGTAGCCTTGATAACCAGCACACAGTCATGCATAAGTTCTCAAAAGATGGTTTGGACCGTACATTGTAAAGCATGTGCATGAAAATGCTACTTACAGCTTGTCTGAACTAGATGGTACAAAAGTAAAGATTCCCATTGTGGGAAAAAGGATTAATGTTTAAGAGAAGAGGAGACAATGATCTAAAAGATGTTGATGAGGAAGAAGAGCAAAACACAGGTGAGGATCAAAGTGAACACGAAGCTCTGGAATCATCCAGTGAAGAAGAAAGCAAGGAAGATGTACAAGAGGTCTGATCTTACAAAGAGACAACGTGGCACATAGCGCAAGATGTGCAGGTTTAGTGGGGGTGGATGTCGTGCTGTGGCACGTATATAGTGGGAACGGGCATGAAACGATTTATCTTGTGACTTTTTGATGCATAAATACTCATATGCATAAATAAAATCTTTCTACCATACCTTAGTATTACCTTAGTAATATAAATGTACATTACTATTAGAACGTACTGCAAGAGAAGTATCAATGATTGTGCCTCTTTTTGTCTGGGGTAAAAGCATTTGTATATTTCTTCTAATATCTCAGCTATACCCTACCATATATAAATTATTTTCTTATTTTCACATATATTTAATAATATAAACCTTCAATAATGCATACCTTCTTGGATACATACAAGAGGAAAGGGCCTACTGCAAGACTTTATGAAAAGGAAGATCCAAAGCTTCTTGGAACATACCAATTTGAAAATCTCGACCTAAGGGTGTGGAGAAAAGGCCAAAACCAATTCAAGCTCTTTTAGTAGGCCAATTTTTCCTTTTGAAGCATGTCAATCCGAGTTACAGGTCAAAAGTTACATGGAAATGAGTGAAAAAGCCTCTCACAACTAACCTGCAAGAAGAGATGGTAAATAGGTGAATCAAGTGAAAAGAGGTAATGTTGGTCTTTTTCCATAAAATAAGATATTTGGAGGATAAAATACATAAGCATGTGAATGTGACACCTCAAAGATGCCTTGAAGGACAAGACACACAAGTTGGGACCCCCTGCTGGAGCCGCACAGAAGACGCCTAGGTGCGGCCCACATACATCATGCACCCACATGGAGCCTCAACGACCAAAAATACTGAATTTCATGATATTTTGAGTCCTAATATTTCCCATTTTAAGAAGTATCGTGTGAGGTCCCTGCCCCTTGTCGAGAGGAGCGGAGTACCTTTGATAGGTCTCCAATCCTGATAAGGAAAAACCAACGGACATTGCCTTAGCTACTACGTAGCCACGGGCATGAACCATTAGTGAAGGATTGGTCCTATCTCGCTATGGCGGAGCGTGACCACCATAACCCTATCTAAAAACTATCTATAGTCAATTATACCTCAAAGTATAAATCTTAGAGTGGCCAACCTGTGCGCTTTTTTCTCCATATTTCAGAAGCACAGCCGCCAAGGTTTGTTTCTTTTAAGATTTATGACTAAAAAAAATTCTAGTGTTGGAAAGTTACCCGACTCATCGGGTCCACCCGTCCATAGAATGATACCGCCGGGGTATCATTCTCAGACTTTCCACACCACACTCACCCTTCTTTTGTTATCTAATTACTACCACACTGTTTAAACATACATGTTCCTTTACTTTATTTATGATACTGGTTCGTTAAAACAGCCCTTCAAACAGTATTACAAACAATTGTCAAACAAGAAGTCGTCCAATTTTAAACCAACAACCCTTGGATTAGGTTCACTCAAGAATCTCTACCGGCGCTATTATGTCCGATCGGTATATACATTATTTATAAAAACCCTTGTCCTCATGAGCGTCCCATACCGCTCGACAAGTACTCGTTGTGCTAATCTGGACGTACTCCCGTCACAGCAACAACGGTGCCAATCTGGGCGTCATCCTCACGCCTCGGCAACTGCCACATAATACCAGCGCTAATAAGTAGAGATACTTGAGAAGAACCATACCGAAGGTTTTAGACAAACATTTTTTCCTATAGAAACCAGTTTAACCAGAAAATCTTTCCTACTTGTCAAACATATGACGCGTTTCTTGGGGTTAAGCCCCGTGGTTTCGGTTCGTGTTTTCTTTTCATAAGGTAAATAATATATTCCTATGGTCTCGCATATGCAATGATGCATAACTTGAAATTGCAATACTAACCTGTACCATAGCTCCGATTGGTCCGATTGGTGGAGACATAGCATTTTCCATAGGGATTCCATCGTTACTTGTACCAGCTTCATGATCATTAGCGCCTTGGGTTCGAGCAGGCTTTGGAGCCATTTTTTTTGTACTACACTTATGTTATACACTTAGAACTTTAAATTGGTCAATTTTCCTAGTAATCTCCTTGTTTTCAAAGAGAGTCTGAAATTTGAATCCTCGCCAACTCGGATTCACACTTAGTGTTGTTGTTCTACATCTAATTTCTATACATCAAATATTTGCTAATCTTAATTAATCAAAAATTAAGTCTGTAAATTATGAGTGAAAGTTTAGGAATGCATTACTTTTATGCATGACATTTCTAATCCAATTCTAACTTCAATTCTATACTTCAACTAAATCAATTTTTAGTATTATTCAAAATTCTATTTAACCTAATTGACAATAACATTGGTGAATGAGAATTTCATAATGTATAATAAGAATATGATGAGTTCTCTTATGTATTAACTTTCAATTAACAATATATAAGTTAATAGTAAAGATGTACTAACTAGAGAGAATAGGTATACTTAGAGAGATTAGAGTAAGAGAAAACATACACACACATCTTTTCTAAAGTTAATTGATTCTTACTATCCATTAGAAAGATTAGAGTAAAAGAGAACACACATACATACTTTTCTAAAGCTAATTGAATCTCACCAATCTATTAGAGAGATTAGAATAAAAGATAACACACACACACACACACACACATATCCTTCTTAAAACTAATTGAATCTTACTAATCTATTAGAAGATTAGAGTAATAGATAGCACACACACACACACATAACTAATTGAATCTTACTAATCTATTAGAGAGATTAGAGTAAGAGATAGCACACACACACACACACATAACTAATTGAATCTTACTAATCCATTAGAGATTAGAGTAAGAGATAGCACACATACACATAGCTAATTGAATCTTACTAATCTATTAGAGAGATTATAGTAAAAGATAGCACACACACACACACACATATCTAATTGAATATTACTAATCTATTAAAGATTAGAGTAAGAGATAGCACACATACACATAACTAATTGAATCTTACTAATCTATTAGAGATTAGAGTAATAGATAGCACACACACACATAATTAATTGAATCTTACTAATCTATTAGAGATTAGAGTAATAGATAGTACACACACACACATAACTAATTGAATCTTACTAATCTATTAGAGAGATTAGAGTAAGAGATAGCAAACATACACACATATCCTTCTTAAAACTAATTGAATGCTCAATTAATACACACCTTATTAGTCCACTAGAGTTTTTGCTCTCTTAGTGGTTTGTGGACGCTTTCTCTCTAAGAGAAGTGGCAGCACTTCGTGAGCGCTATAGAGGCAATCTCTATGTCTAAAGTGTGAGCATGGATGCTCTATTTATAGCAGAAAGAAAAACGTCCAACTTTTTTTTTTCGAAAAAAAAATATTTTTTTAAAATTGTTTTTAAAGAAAAAAAATATTTTTTTATTTTTTTATTTTTTTATCAAAAATCATATCCGCGTTTTTGGTACCCTTGTGGTACCCATGAGCTTGACCACTTTGTCATTATCATCAAAAGATAAGGCCACTCCTTTCCATGTGATAGTGTGTCCCACTTTGTCTCCTCCTATGTGATCCATGTGCTTTCATTTGTCATCCCTATGTATTCTTTTGTCTTTATAATTATTTTATTTATTTCCTTAATGATAATTTAATTTACATTTTTAAGTTAAACTTTACAGTCTTATATTAACTTTACAGTTGTAAAAGAAAATTCTACAATCAGTAAATAAGTCTTGCAATAAGTTAGTTAGTGATTCATATAGCTAAACATGTCAGAATTTTGTAGCGTAAATTTTAAATTCTAGGTTTTCTCAACCTACGATTCATAATTTGAACTTGAATATCTTAAATAATGAGTGATGGTTAAAAAAATTCAAATGTGTAATAGAACTTGTGTGAAATTTGAAAGTAGAGACCTTACATATCCAAAGAACATTTGATTTGGGCTAACTCTTTATCCTAATCAAGTGATTATGTAAAACATGGCTCCCTCACCTATAGAAAGGGCAACCTTATCTTCATTGAGGCAAGTTATGAGTTAGTGAGAATAGCTCAATTCCATAGTGTCACACTCATCTTAGTGCCACACTTTCTCTTGAAGAAAAGCTGAAGTCTTGCCTCATCTTCTCTCTCCATTAAGGTGGTGGCGATTGCTCTCATGTAAGATATATGTTGCTAGTTTTTCTTTCATTTGCATATCTAGTCCAATACTTGTCTTTAACTCCTTCTCTATCTCTCATTATTTATCTTTAATACCACCACCACACTTAGATCTATCTCTAATTCTATCTTTACTCCTCCTTTCATCTCTTTTGTTGTGTCCTAATCGTTTCATTGGAAGGTATTCAAGCAGCAATCTTGTCAATGTAACGGGCACAACCTTCTTGCGGGAAAAAATTATGTGCACAAGGTTAGTAACCATATCATCATCTTTCACAAACACCTCTCTCTCTTAAGGTTCCCATTCTCTTCCACAAACTCTAGAATCTCCTTGCTATAGGTACTTCTCTCCCTGCAGTATCCTTAGTGCCTAAGGGCAACAATAGGGCTTGGGAGAGAAACTCTCTTCTTCTTCTCCTTTCACTTCTTTCACACCTTTATCTTTGAACATACTAAGTATATCATCGATGAATAACCATAATCCACATAGAGGCAATTTCTTTCATTTCCATTCTGTGCAATCTATTAGGGTCAACATTTGGATTAGTCGAAAGATTCACTTTCAGCAACGCATAGTGTTTCTATTTGGTCCTGAAAGGCTCAATGAAATACTTCTCTCACTAGATCGCATCATACTACCTATTATTGACTATAACTTCTCTTTTGATGTGAGTGTGGTTATTTTATTATGAATCAAGAGGATTTGTACTCACAACTAATGCCCATCGCTAGACAAAACATATACATTATAGTAAGCACAAAGCTATAGTTCCAAAGAGCAATCCGTAGCTTATTTGGACAACAAAGATTAAATATCATTAACTCATCCATTAACCCTTTTATCCTACCCATGATACGATATGATCGTAATCTCGATGTTTTCATTTTTGTTTTGTTCTGACTATCTTTCATGAGTTCTCTCCATCACGTGTGTGTTTGTAAGGAAAAGTGAGCGGCTTCTTTGGCTACATTTCTTCTTTAGCCCTAGAAGCTATGTTATCTACATCTTAGCTCTTTCTCATAACCCTTGAGCTTCCTCACAAACTCTCACAACAAGAGGCCCGGTGCCTTCCTGGCAGGACCGCCTACTTCTTGACACCGTTCTCCAAAGTTTTGCTTAGTGAACTGGTCTGGGAATTTCTTCTTTTGATTTTCAGCTTGATCTTTGTCTAGTAACACTGCGTTGAGATCTATCTCGGTTAATAAAAAATATTTTATGCTGCCAGCATTCTCTCAATTTTCTACATCTTATGCTTCTAGCACAGCTTTTTGTATCACAGCTCCTTCCTCCAGCTCCTAGTGTTGTTCGCTTGAATCTAAATTCTACTACTAGCAGCTTGTATTGTGAGAGTCTAATTAGCATAGTCATGAACATCCTATGCCGTTCGCAGCCATGGATGCCCCATTAGCATCCCATATGCACCTTGCACATCTAATACTAGGACGCTAGTTTTGAACTTTTCTTTGTTTACTCTTATCTGCATACTCTCTATCATACCAGTTACCTGCACTACTCCATGATCTGCCATTCGAACTTTGAAAGCTACATGTTGTAGATTTGTAATTCCCATCCTTTGGTGAAGATGTGCCCCCATGATGTTTACTCCTACTCCTCCATCCAGTATCACACCAGATAGTGGCTCCCACTGCTTCCTAACTTTATAATCTACCTGGATCACCGACAATTAATTATCTCTAACAACAGCCAAATCAACTGTTCTGGATTCCGCCTTAGCCTTCCTGTGCTGTCTAATGAAACTTGCTGCTTCAAGAAAAGTTTTTCTAATGTCCTCTAGCTCCACTGTGAGTTTTTGAATTTTGTTATAAATCTTGACATGAATTTCCTCTCTCTCATGATCAGATTTGTTCTCAGAACTAGAATAATTGCTAGTATCTTCACAATACCATTCCTTTGTTCTAGTGCTTTCAGCTCCCTTATCAGTTCCGAACTTTTCCATTAGTCCCTGAACTGTAGCCAACATGGTCTCAGGTGTTCTGGACCTTGACTGATCTGGTTGTGCTTTCTCAGAAGACTGGACTACTATCTTTTGAATGACCCGGGTATCAAAATTTTTTGACTCCTCTGGTAGCTTCTTGGCTAAATCTTCTGTGATTCTGATCTCCAATTCTCTCTGCTCCTGCCATTCATCAACCATCTTTTTTTTACCCTTGGCTTTCCACACCTCTCTCTATTGAGCCCATTTTCTACTTTCAGGAGTGACTAGTTTCGTTGGGTTATTTGGTATTTCCTCAATAATCACCCCTTTGCTGCGTGTGCTCATACATGAACCGGTTCTGGGGCCCTCACTTCAGTAGCTGCAGTAACAAGTGTTCTTGGACACTAAGCTGCAAAATGTCCATACTTACCACAAGTATAGCAATTCAAAATTCGACTTTGGAAATTACCATGACCCAGGCCCCGGCCAGTACCCTCTTGGTACCTGCCATGGCCCATACCAACACCACTAATACCTGATTTCTCTTCTTGGGGTACACTGGTAGTCTCCACTCTTACTGGTTCAGCATTGGTAAATGCCACCATAGATAGATCTTTTCCCTTCTTGAAATGATGAATGCGAATGCCATAGTTGTCTCATAGATGGTCGTAGGCTTTGCAGTATGTACAATGTGGACATTCATTCAAAACATGATCTTTGGAGTTACACCTTGAACCCCAGGTTTCGACTCTTCTTACTGGTTGTCTAGTCTAGCTGATTTCAGCAATCTGTCAGGCCATCTCATCAATCTTTCTAGACCAAGACCCCTTCTTAGCCTTGTCTTTGCTCTTTTCATCTGAGCTACTTTTAGAACTACTGGAGGTCTTACTAGAATCAGAATGCTCAGTAGAAGTACTGCTACCACTGGACCTCCTATTCTTATGACTCCTTTCCTTCTTAGCTTGCTATTCGAGCTTCAGGGGTCGCTGCACCAAATCATTAAATTTCTTTGTTGGTGTAGGCAGCTCTTGTTCCCTAAGCTTCCTACTATGGAAACCATTTTAAAACCATGCCCGCAACCGCTTTTTTGATGGTGGTTCTTGTAGTAGCTTCCTAGTCAAATTTTTGATTTTCTCCACATAACTTATGACTGATAATTTTCTTTGCTTTATCTTATCTAGTTCACAGAGGATATCATCATCTCCTCTATTATCTAAATATTCCAATTGGAAAGCTTCGAGCAGTTTGTATATAATCTAAGTTGACAAGCTGGGTAATGGTAGTACCATTTCCTTGTTGCCTCCTTTAATGTTTGAGGAAAGTATTCCCCCCAGTCATCTTCATCAATATTTTTCAACTTAGCATAATGTTCAAAGGCTTGGATATGAACATCCAGGTCATCTTTCTTTCCACCTTTGAACATTGGAAAATAAATTATCAACGAACAGGTGTAGTCTGAGAACTCCTCGCCTTGCGTTCCTCCATCTCATCCCTTCTTATTCTAGGTTGAGTGGAGTGTTGAGAGTCCTTAGCCTCATCTGCCTGACTGTGCTCCTCCTAAGCCTCATCTCACTCCTTGATTCGTGCTTAGGATCAAAATATCTTTTTGACTCCTCAGGGATAGGGTCAACGCGGTAGGATGGTTTACGACCATGAATGGTTTTGGGTGCCATGACTTTTGCTGAAAATTCAAATTGGGAGAAGAGTTCTGGTCAACGAGCAAACATCTCTATCCACCGTGATCGCCAAAATGGAATTGGAGCTGATCTCTTTAGATATCTGATTCTAGTGTTAGAATTTACAACTAATGGTAAGTTGTCAGTTCAGTCATTGAAATTGGAATAGAAGATGGAAACTAAACTGAAATAGTTAACTGGACTAAAATACTTTACTAGGACAAGAAACAGACTGAATGATTGGAAACGTGTTTCAGATTTCGATTCAAAGTTTATGAAGAACGAGTACAAGGTATGACAGACTGAAGCATAATTGACTAATGTAGTAATGTTTACAAAGTAGAATTACAAGTGAAGAGATTGTAACTCAGGAACAGCTTCGGAGACTAAAACCAAGAGATTAAGAGTAACAAGTCAAAAGACAAGCAGCCCGATTACAGTGTAATGGGTTTATTTATAGCCTCTTGAAGTTACTGTGGTAACTACCGTGGTAATTACTGACTGATCCACTATTCGGATTCCAGGAGGCAATTCCCGCCTGTTGAGACTGTATTCACAGTCTACAGTCAATACGAACATTCATAGATGATTTTTGCATCTACAGTTCTCGCTCCCTCCATTTGAGAAGGTCTATGATGGCCTGGCTAGGCTGCAAACCTTGGGTGGCCAGCTTAACGTGGATAAGTGTCAGATTGGTGAAAGCAAGGTCACTCTTCTTGGCCATGTAATTTTAGAAAAAGGGATTGAGGTTGACCCTAGTAAGATCCAAGCTTTGGTATCTTTGTCATCATCCACCACAACTATGCAATTGGTCTCTTTCCTTCACAAGTATTTGAGCAGGTTCATTCACTTGCTCTCTTAGGTGGTTCTCCCTCTACAACAAGTCACCCATAGAGATGTCTTCTCATGGTGTGAAGAAAATTAGCAACAATTTATTGAAGTGAAACAAATCCTGGCTACACTTCCCACTGTTGCACCCCTAGATGGGATGAACCATTTTATGTGAACCCCAGTGTAGGAAGTGAAACACTTGGAGCCGTACTAATGCAAAAGGACCCTCAAACCTCTTTCATGCAGCCTATCTACTTCTATTTGTGTCACGACCCCATCAGAAAAAGGATTCACCGCAGTAGAGCACATGGTGCTTGCATTAATGTTTGCCACTACAAAGTTCCGCTCTTATCTATTTCCTAGACCCTTTGTAATTCTGAAAATGGAAGAGGTCTTTTTGTATGTGATGCAAAACATGGATCTCTCATCTAGAATCTCTAAGTGGCTTGCTAGATTATAAGAGTTTGATTACACCATGCAGGTAGAAAACTCCACCACGGCTAGTATAGTTGGTATTCTTACTCATCGTCGCAAGCTAAAGGTCAACACGGAAGGTAAAGAAGTGACACCAATGATAGAAGTTCCTAATCTAGAAAGAGCTCATTCTGTTTTCTTTGATGGAGCATACAAAAGAATTGTGGACTAGTCTGCAGCTGGCATCATCATCTTCAATGAGCAAAAGGAAAAGGTATTTTCTATTGGGTAGCTGTTATACTCCCTCTCCAACAATGAGACAGAGTACGCGGCTTTAATTCTTGGATTAGAACAATGTGTTTTGCAAGGGATTCAATGCCTAAATGTGTTTGGCACTTGGATTTGGAAAAATCAAGTTTTACTTGGCCAATTACGCCGAGTCAAGGATCTTTTAAGGAAGTTTGAAGTGGTGTAGTTCTTTCATGTCCCTAGGGTAGAAAATCAAGAGGCAGATGCTCTAGCCAAGGAGAGAATACAAGATGTTCCCATAGGAGAAATCAAACTAAAACTACCCCTCTTTGAAGGTAGAAATGCTATGCCTGATATCATCAGCTTCCTAGATATTGGAGAGTGTCTTGAAGGGTACACCAAGGGCCAGAAACAATGGTTGGTCAGGAAGGATACAAGATACCACCTTGTAAACAAAAACCTATATTGCAAGGGCAAAGAACAAATCTCAGGTGAGTGCCAATATCCAGTGAGATCACAAAGGTAATTTCAAATTTCCATGATGGTGTCTCGGCGGTGGCCATTTTTCTCTAGATATTAACAACAGGAAGATTCTACAGGCAAGATTATCTTGGCCTAGTCTATGCAAAGATGTGCATCATTGGTGTAAAACATGAAAGGCTTGTCAAGTGTCCGGTGATCGTACACTAACCTATGAGCCACAGACTCTTATCATCTCATATGGTCCATTTGAAAAGTGGGGAATAGATGCAGTTGGTCCTTTACCAAGGGCTCAATCAGGTAAAACTATACATTCTAGTTGGTGTAGACTACATGACCCGATGGGTGGAAGCAGCAGCCACCACACGCATTACAGCCCAAGAAGTGGTGAAGTTCATATTTGAGCACATTTGTTGCCGTTTTGGCACACCTCTAGAGATAATATCTGATAAAGGACCAGGTTTTAGAGGCGATTTGGTGGGAGAACTGATGAGAAAGTTAGGCATTGCACGTTGATATTCCACCCCATACTATCTACAGTGCAATGGTCTAGTCAAAATGGTAAACGGAATGATCTATAAGATCATCACAAAGTAGGTGAATAACCACACAAGTGATTGCGATAAGCGTCTCATGGCCACTCTTTGGGCCTACCACACCACATTTCAAACATCACTAGGTTTCACCCCGTTCCATCTGGTATATAGAAAGGAGGCCATTCTACCCATCAAGGTACAGATAGCCAGCTTGCGAGTTATGGCCAGCCAATTACAACACCCAATTGTCCATCTCCAAAACCACATCCTAGATCTGGAAAGGATTCAACTAGATAGGGAGGATTCAATCAATCACTACGCAGTGCAAGTAGAGAGACGCCGACTCGCAATCAATCAAGGGCTTAAGAAAAACGGCCTATAAAAAGGCATGTTAGTATTGAGATACAACAACAGATTTGACACTAGGAAAGATAAGAAATTTCAACCCACATGGGAAGAGCCACTCATTGTCAAAAAGCACTACGCCAATGGTAGCTACAAATTCATGGAAGCAGATGGTAGAATTCACAAGACTAGAGTCAATGGATGGAGGCTCAAGAGGTACTTTTTAAGGTTTGACCCAGAATTCATGCTAGATATTCTAGAGGAGGGAGAACCCTCCAACCCCACTACTAGAGAATCAGAAGCAAAGCTAGAAGTATGAATGCCTCTAGCTAGTAGGGAGGGCTAATAACGGCCAATTTCCAAAACCGAGACAGCAAGAACTAACCCCAATCGGAGAGGAGCATAATACCAAGAAAATGATAAAAAAACATTTTTTACATTCACCACCTACCCTTCTACGCTTGCCCACACCGGGCCGCCCCTCAGTTTGGCCACATTCCTCCATTACCACCAAAGGACGAGTCCTCTCTCTCTCCTACTCGGCTCTACCAAACCCACTATCTCTCTCTCTCTCTCTCTCTCTCTCTCTCTCTCTCTCTCTCTCTCTCTCTCTCTCTCTCTTACCTTGCTTTTGTTGACGGGAGCAAAGCGAACCCCGAACCCCGATGGCCTCTAAAACGCTAGGGGCCGAATGGCACGCCTCGAGCCTGTCACGATAAAGCGAACAGGGGGCACCACCTAGCTTTAAGCGGCTAGGACGCAAACCACGATGATGTGAACACCACAAACTTACACACCGAGAGAGAGAGAGAGAGAGAGAGAGAGAGAGAGAGAGAGAGAGAGAGAGAGAGAGAGAGAGAGAGAGAGAGAGAGAGAGAGAGAGAGAGAGAGAGATTTGCAAATGATGAAAACCCTCGGGGGTGTGAGTGAGAATTATTTCTGCAGTATTTACAAATGGCATGCCGTGGTGGTAGAGAGGTAGAGAGAAAAGATGGTGCAAACTACTTGGTGCGTTCTCTAAGACGACTCAATGATTGTGGAGCTTGCTATCAAAAGCGTGTGTACGTGTATGCATCCACCATTGGAGTCGAGAGGTGGACGTGGCTCCCTTCGCATGGTGCAATTTCCCAAGGCAAACCCAACACACAAGCCCCCTTCCAGTGATGGTGATAGTATCAACTCTTCCCACTACACTCTACCAAGTGCTGACTTCTCATGAACTGCCCCCCCCCCCGATAGTGACCTCTCAGTGCCAATTTATAGGTGTTGGCTGCTTGGATTATGGTAATCCCGGTGTGATTAGGGTAAGCTTAATCAGGGAGACAAAGCAAGTGGTTGGCTCGGTGTGGTTGACCCTTGCTTTGTTTTGGGAGGTTATAAAAAGATGGGAATCTCTAGGTGGGCCTTTGTGACCATCACCTAGAGAGAGGAAATTTACAATGGCTTGGTGAAAACTGAAGAAATGATGAAAATAACCTATAAATTATTGAAATTGGCTTCGTGGTTGCGTGTTGCCGGCAAATGGTGTGTTGTCGGTGTGTCGGTGTAGAGCGTACTTCTTTTCGGGATCAGCCGGGGCCTGCCTTCGACGCCTTTCGTTTTTTTGTTGTTGGCGGCGCGTGATTTGGGTCCCATCCTTCTTTTGTCAATGACGATGGTGTAGAATCCTCTTTTTGTATATTTTTTTAAAGTGCGTGCATATACACTTATCGTGTGTATGTATGGGTGCGTGAAGGTATTTGTACATGTGCGTGCAAGCGTGAGTGTGTGTATATATGTACGCGAATGTGAGTGCACGAGCATGCGTGGGAACGAAGGAATGTATACAATATATATATATATATTTCTATTTTTTCTTTTTTCGATTTCTGGCGGTACAAAGGACGCAGAGGTTTGGTGGGGGTTGAGGATGGAGAAGGGGGGTGTGTGTGTGTGTGCGCATGCGCAGCGGATGTGCGTGTGTATGTGTATGTGGGGATAGCGTGCGTGTGTGAAGCAAGAGCTTGCGGATGGTGTGGAGCCGAGGGCGACGCACAGGGCGCGAGGGAGAGTGAGAGTGAGGAGGGGAGATGGTGAGGGGGGGGGGGGGGGGGGGGGGGGGAAGAGGGGATAGGCGTTGGGGTGTGTGGATGAGGATGCACGCGGGCGGCACTGTACAGCTCAAGGCCCAAGAGGGCGGGGGTAACGACAGGGCGTACGACAAGGAGGGGAGAGGGGGGTGGTTATGCTTAGTCAACGGGTGGAAGATGTAAAGAATGAGGATGCAAGAGAGCTACACAAGACAAGCACAAAGCACACAGAGATGGAAAGCTTCTTCTTCTTCTTCACAGAAAAGAGAGTACAAAATGACTAAGTGCTAAAGCTGAAAAGTAGCACATATGTACATACGGTCACTAAGTGTGAACTCGCTAGAAGCATACTAGGCTGGCACTATAAGTGTAGTCCAGCTGTAGAATCACTGTCTGTACTCGGCCTCTGTGCTCGATAAAGCAACCGTAGGCTGCTTTTTGCTGCTCCAAGTAACAGCAACACTCCCAAAAGAGAACATGAAGCCACTCGTAGATCTCCTATCAACAATGCTACCTGCCCAATCTGCATCTGTATACCCATACAATGCTAATGGTGCATCTGCTGCATAGAACAATGCGTAGTCAAGAGTACCTTGCACATACCTAAGTGTGCGTCGTACTCCATCCAAATGTGGCTTCCTCGGAAGCTGCATGAACTGACTCTCCAAGCCTACTGTGTAGCTCAAGTATGGCCTTGTGATAGTCAAGTAGATTAGACTACCCACCATCTTCCTGTACATATTGACATCCTCAACAACATCACCCTTCTCTGCACTCAGCTTTGCATTCACATCCAAGGGAATGGAAATCGGCTTACAATTAGCCATACCATACTTTGACAACATGTCCAAAGCATATTGTCTCTGTGACAACCATACACCCTCTGGAGTCTTGATCACCTCAATGCCAAGAAAGTAGCGCAACTCGCCCAAATCTTTCATTTCAAACTCCTGTTTGAGAAGACCCTTCACATGGTCAATCTCCATAGCATTGTCACCAACAATAATAAGGTCATCTACATATATGGTAATGACCACAATCCCCACATCACTCTCACGTACATAGAGTGAATGATCAGCATGAGCTCTCCTAAAACCATACTGACAAGATACTTGGCAATCCTGTCATACCATGCTCTAGAGCCCTGCTTCAAACCATACAAAGCTTTGAGAAGTCTGCATACATAATCTGGGTAACCTGGATCGACATAACCAGGTGGCTGATCCATATACACTTCCTCTTGCAACTCACCATTCAAGAAGGCATTCTTTACATCCATTTGATGCATAATCCATCCTCTAGATGCAGCCACTGCTATGACAGCTCTCACAGTTGTCATCTTTGCCACTAGAGCAAAGGTCTCCTCATAGTCTATGCCATACGTTTGTGCATAACCCTTTGCGACCAGCCTTGCCTTGTGACACTCAATGTTACCATCAGCCTTATGCTTGGTTTTATACACCCATTTACAGCCAATAGCTTTCTTGCCACTTGGCAATGGCACCAACTCCCATGTGTCGTTTGCTTCCAATGCAGCCATCTCTTCATTCATTGCATCATCCCAATGCACATTTCCAACTGCATCCTCAAAACATGTGGGCTCCACATCCTGTATCACCTTAGCCATGTAGGCTTGGTGATGCGCTAGATACCCACCATAAGTCAATTTCTGAACTGGATTTCTGACTCTATTAGATCTGCGCGGTCCTTGGTCACTCCTTTGCCCTCTAGCATCTTCTTGTACTTTCCTTACACCAGGTGTCCTGACAGTCGGAATTCCAAATTCCTCATCAAGACTTTGTTCAGAACCATCTGAATCCATGTCTACATGTGAAAAACCTGATGATGCATCAACCATAAAGGGAGGTTCATCAACCTTTTCCTTTCCTTTTCGTGATACATTCCCTGTACCTGTTGGCGGAGTAACCTGCGTACGTAGTCTACCATTCCATGGTTTCTCAACAGAGCCACGAGAAGAGGACTCTTGTGGTCCACTCAAAACCTATGACTGTGGCCTCACATTTTGTACAACCACATCATCTTTTACATCAGCCCTAATAGTGCCATGTGCATTACTGTACCAGCTGCTCATCTCATCAAAGACTACATCTCTGCTCACTCGTAATTCTCGTGTAGTAGGATTGTAGCACCTGTACCCCTTTTGTTCAAGGGAATATCCCACAAGAATACATTTATCTACTTTAGGATCCAATTTCCTACGCAACTCATCTGGTACATGCACGTAAGCTATGCAGCCAAACACTTTCGAGTGTGCCAAATCAGGCTTTGTACCTGTAAACTTTTCCTCAGGTGTTACATCATGCACCGCAGCTGTAGGTGTCCTGTTCATAATGTACACAGCTGTATTTACAGCTCAGCCCAGAAATGATGAGGCATGTTCTTCTCATTCATCAATGCACGTGCAACCTCTGCAATGTGCCTGTTTTTCCTTTCTACGACCCCACTCATCTGGTACATGCACGTAAGCTATGCAGCCAAACACTTTCGAGTGTGCCAAATCAGGCTTTGTACCTGTAAACTTTTCCTCAGGTGTTACATCATGCACCGCAGCTGTAGGTGTCCTGTTCATAATGTACACAGCTGTATTTACAGCTTCAGCCCAGAAATGATGAGGCATGTTCTTCTCATTCATCAATGCACGTGCAACCTCTGCAATGTGCCTGTTTTTCCTTTCTACGACCCCATTCTGCTGTGGAGTATATCTGCATGTAAACTGCCTTTGTATACCATGCATTCGCAGAAAATCTGAAAAATCATTGGAGAAGGTACTCTCCCCCTCCATCTGACCTCAATGTCTTGATTTGCATATCTGTCTCCTTCTCAATCATGACTTTGAAATCTTGAAAGTGACCAAACACTTCACTTTTGTTACGCATGAAGTAGACCCATACTTTCCTTGTATGGTCATCAATGAAAGAGACATAATACCTGCAACCATGTATACTTGCAGTATCGGTTGGACCCCAAACATCTGTGTGCACCACCTCAAATGAGCCCTTTGACTGTTTTCCAAACTGGCATGCTGCACACACTTTATGCATACCATCCACCTTGAATTTGGGCAACCTTTTACAATCTGTTTTGATTGCATGCTGCGCAATCTCTGCTCATTGACATGGCCAATGCGTTTGTGCCAAATGTCAACATCAGCCACAACACCTGTGCCCTGTGCAAATAATGTAGCTTTTACCTCAGGCATGTCTACATTCAGCGTAAACATTCTGCCCACACATTTGCCCTGTGTGATCAGCTTACAGCCATTCTGGAAATCTTCTACATAACAGCCATTTGGATTGAAGCGAACCTGCAAACCCTGCTCAACCATTTGTCCAACAGAAACAAGATTCTTTGTAATGTTTGGGACATGAAGTACATCTGCTAAGTACTTTGATTTCCCACTCTTCGTATTTAGAGGTATGTCCCCTACATGAGCAATGGGGTGAGCTGTGTCATCTCCTGTCTGCACATAGCCTGACACATCTGGTTTGCGCATATCTCTAAACCACTCTCCACGAGACGTCATGTGATTAGAGGCACCTGAATCCACATACCAAACATCATCTTGGGTGGAATTCTCTGCAGTCATTGTATTCATTACATGCTGCATAACAAACATGCGCTCGTTTTTGCTGTCATCTGCATCTCTGCTAGTAGATGCATAGTTTCCCTGTTCTTTCTTTCTACTTGCTTTTCCCTTTGGACAGTCACGTGACATGTGACCTCTTTCACCACAAGTCCAACATTCTCTACTATCTGGAGTATGTTGCTGCCTGCTTGATCCTGCACCACGACCTCTTTGACTCCCCCTGCCTTGAGACTGGTTTCCCTGCCACCTGTATTGTTTTGATTTGATTGACCTTCCAGAAATTGGCCCCTGCAACCCTTGGGCCTCGACCACGACCTCTACCTCTACCTCTGTTGGAGTTAGAATAGAAGTCCTGTTCAGAATTATTTCTGCCATGAGAAGAAGATGTGTCAAGGTTCTTCTCCTCAAGAATAAGCATAGAAATCAAATCTTGGAACACGGGGATGTCGTCTCTTGTATTCATGGAAGACCTAAAATGTACATACTCATCTCCTAGACCATCCAAGCATGCACGGACAATGTCATCGTCTTCCACTGAGACTTTAATAGATCCAAGAGCCTCAATGATACTCTTGATCTTCAAAGCTTAATCATTGATGGAGAGGTTGTTCCTCTTAACCTGATTTAGCTCTGACTTTAGTTGAAGCTTCCTGGCCTTGGTGTTCACCTCGAACACTCTGCCTAAGTTTCTCCATGCAATGGCGGGGGTTTCAGCATCCTGTAGATAGCCCATCATGCCATTTGTGATGCTCATAGACAGCCAATACATCACTTTGCTCTGGCCTTGTTGCCAGTCCCTCAAAGCTTTCCTTTGTTCTGCTGTAGCATTTGCCTCGGGAATCTCTGGTTCCTTTTCATTGTCTCCTTCTACATAGTCCCAATAACCTTTTTCTTTTAGGAAATTTGTTATTCTGAACTTCCATGCAGGGTAGTTATTTTTCTCAAGCTTCTCAGTAACAATCTGACTGAAACCGTCAGACATCTTGAAGCACTAAGACAAAATAGGTGCAATCTGCAAAAAACCTGCAAATCTGCTGAACCTGCTATTGTGGTTCCTGTAACGCTTTCTACACTCAACGAGTGTCCACAATCAAGCGTTTCACAACCACTGTACTTGTACAGTAAATCTCTGTATACCTCTCTTGCCTGCACTAGGCTCTGATACCATGTAAAGAATGAGGATGCAAGAGAGATACACAAGACAAGCACAAAGCACACAGAGATGGAAAGCTTCTTCTTCTTCTTCACAGAAAAGAGAGTACAAAATGACTAAGTGCTAAAGCTGAAAAGTAGCACATATGTACATGCGGTCACTAAGTGTGAACTCACTAGAAGCGTACTAGGCTGGCACTATAAGTGTAGTCCAGCTGTAGAATCACTGGCAGAGATCCTCCGTGTCGGTCACCTAACGCGCCAGTGAGTAAATGCCGTAAGCGGCCAAGACCCATAGTGGATGCCAGCTCAAGGTGTAGAGCTCGACATCTCAACAGAAGAGAGAGGGAGAGAGTTAGGGGGGGGGGTGATTCCCACCAAGGGAGGAGAGAGAGAGAGAGAGAGAGAGAGAGAGAGGGAGAGAGAGAGAGAGAGAGAGAGAGAGAGAGAGAGAGAGAGAGAGAGAGAGAGAGAGAGAGAGGGTTGGGTAGAGATAGGATAGAGAGAGGATATAGTGGGAGAGAATGTGGTGAGGGAGAGAGGAGGGGAATGAGAGAGATAGAGGGGAGGAGAGGTGGTACTTGCCCTAAGGCCCGCTGTAGCTAATTCTGAGAGAGAGAGAGAGAGAGAGAGAGATAGGTGTAGATAAGGGGGGGGCTTTTTAGGCTAATGGTCCTCCAAAAAGGGGGGGGGGGAGGAGAAAAAAGGGGGGGGGGGGTGTGAGGACGAGAGGAGGTGGGGGTACGGCCCGCTGGGGTTGGAGTGTGGAGAGAGAGAGAGAGAGAGAGAGAGAGAGAGAGAGAGAGGAGAGAGAGAGAGAGAGAGAGAGAGAGAGAGAGAGAGAGAGAGAGGCAGGATACTATCTATGGCAGCCTGCCGGGGCTGGAGTGTGTAAAGAGATACCAAAGGCACCTACCGGGCCGGATGATGCAGCGGTAGAGTAGGAGAGAGAGAATATGGGTGGGGCTGGGCAGTAGGAGAAAGGGAGAGGGATCGTCTTGTGGTGATAATGGAGGAGTGTGGCCAATCTGGCGGCGCCCTACCGGAGGTTAACTTTGGGGAAGGGGTATGGTAAGTGATAAAGACACTTTTTTGCTTGTTTTTTTTTTCTTTGGTAACAAACCCTCCCCTTCTTCGGGTGTGGTTCTCACGGGCATGGTTTCGAAAGCCGGCCATCATTAGCCGTCCCATCTGGCTAGAGGCATTCATGCTTCTAGCCCTTCCTTTGCATCTTTAGCTGTGGAGTTAGAGGTTTCTCCCTCTTCTGGAATGTCTAGCATGAATTCTGGATGAAACTTAAGAAAATACCTTTTCAGTCTCCATCCATTGACCCTAGTCTTGTGAATTCTCCCATCTTCTTCCATCAGCTTATAGCTGCCATTGCCATAGCGTTTCTTGATGATGAATGGCCCTTCCCATGTGGGTTGAAATTTCTTGTCCTTACTGGTATCAAATCTATTGTCGTATCTCAACGCTAACATACCTTTTTCCAATCCATTTTCTTTAAGCCCTTGATTGAAGGTGAGTCGGCGTTGTTATGCCTGTGTTGCATAGTGATTGATTGGTTCTTCCCTATGTAGATGGAGTCTCTCCAGATCCAAGATGTGGTTTCTGAGATTTAAAATTGGAGGATGTATCTGGCTAGCCAAAACTCGTAAGCTGGCTATTTGTACCTCAATGTGAAGACTTGCCTCCTTCCCATAAACTAGATGGAAATGGGTGAAACCTAGTGATATTCGGAACGTTGTTTTGTAGGCCCAAAGAGCTGCCATGATATGTTTATCCCAGTCCCTTGTGTGATTGTTCACCTGATTTGTGATGATTTTGCAAATCATTCCGTTTACCTTCTCTACCAGACCATTGCATTGTGGATAGTATGGTGTGGAATGTCGGCGTGTGATGCCTAACTTCTTCATCAGTTCTCCCACCAAATCACCTCTGAATCCTGGTCCTCTATCTGATATTATCTCAAGAGGAGTTCCAAACGGCAATAGATATGCTAAAAAATGAACTTTGCCACCTCTTGGGCTGTAATACGGGTGGTGGCTGTTGCTTCTGCCCATCGAGTCATGTAGTCTACACCCACTATGATGTACAATTTACCTGATTGGTCCCTTAGTAAAGGACCGATTGCATCTATTCCCCATTTCTCAAATGGACCATATGAGATGATAGGAGTTTGTGGCTCGTAGGTTAAGGTGCGATCACTGGCCACTTGACAAGCCTTACATGCTTTACACCAATGGTGTACATCCCTGTGCAAGCTAGGCCAAGAGTATCCTGCTTGTAGAATCTTCTTACTGGTGATGTATAGAGCAAAATGACCGCCGCAGATGCCAGCATGGCAACTTGAAATTACCTCTGTGATCTCATTGGAGGTTGGCATCCGCCTGAGAATTTGATCCTTGCCCTTACAATACAAGTGGTCATTTACAAGGTGGTACCTAGTAGCCTTCCTTACCAGCCACTATTTTTGGCCTTTGGTGTATCCTTTTGGACATTCTCCTGTATCTAAAAAACTGACGATATCAGGCATAGCATCACTACCTTGGAGGAGGGGTAGCTCTAGTTTGATTGCTCCTACGGAAACGTCTTGTATTCTTTCTTTGGCTAGAGCATCTGCCTCCTGATTTTCTACTCTGGGGACATGAAATAGCTTCACTGCTTCAAACTTCTTTAGAAGGTCCTTAACTTGGCGAAGTTTACCAAGTAAAACTTGATTCTTACAAACCCAGGTGCCATTTATCTGCCTTATCAAAAGCAAAGCATCGCCAAACACATTTAGCGCTGAATTCCTTGTGAAATACATTGTTCCAACCCAAGAATTAGGGCTGTATATTCTGCTTCATTGTTGGAGTGGGAGTGTAATAACTTCCCAATGGAGAACATTCTTTCTTGCTGTTCATTGAAAATGACTATGCCTACTGTAGATTGATCCATTGTTCTCTTGTATGATCCGTCAAAGAAAAGAGAGTGATCTCTTTCTAGCCTAGGACTCTCTACCATTGGTGTTTCTTCCTTTGCTTCCGTGTTGATCGTCAGCTTCTTCTCATAATGGCGATGAGTGAGAATTCTCGCTAAACTAGCCCTGGTGGAGTTTTCTACTTACATGGTGTAGTCAAATTCTTGTAATCTAATCAACCACTTTGAGATCCTAGATGAGACATCCATGTGTCGCATTACATATGGGAAAACCTCTTCCATTGCCACGATTACAAAGGGTCTAGGTAGGAGATAGGAGCAGAACTTTGTGGTAGCAAACATTAGTGCCAGAACCATGTGTTCTACTTCGGTAAATCCCTTTTCTGACGGGGTCATGACACGACTAGAGAAGTAAATAGGACGCATGAAAGAAGTTTGGGGGTCCTTTTGCATTAGCACGGCTCCGAGTGAATCACTTCCTACACTAGGGTTCACATAAAATGGCTCGTCCCACTTAGGACATGAAATAGTGGGAAGCTTAGCTAGGATTTGCTTTACCTCAGTAAACTGCTGCTCATTCTCTTCACTCCATGAGAAGACATACCTTTGGGTGAGTTGTTGTAGAGGAAGGACCACTTGAGATAGCAAGTGAATGAACCTGCTTAAGTATCTTACTTTCTGAAGGAAAGAAACCAGCTGCTTAGCGGTGGTGGGTGACGACAAAGATACTAGGGCCTGAATCTTTCTAGGGTTAGCCTCGATCCCTTTTGCTGAAATTACATGACCAAGGAGAGTGACTTTGCTTTCACCAATGTGACACTTATCCACATTGAGCTGGCCACCCAAGGTTTGTAGCCTGGTTAAGCAATCATAGACTTTGCTTAAATGAAGGGCTCGTGAACTATAGATGCAAAAATCATCTATGAAAACCCGTATCGATGTTCCAAAGTAGAGTTGGAAAACAAAAGTCACATAGCGCTGAAATGTGGCCGGGGCGTTAGTGAGGCCAAACGGCATCACTCTGTAGGCAAAACATCCCCAAGGTATGATGAAGATTATCTTCTTCTAATCTTCTTCCGCAATGCTAATCTAGAAGTATCCTGAGTAGCCATCGCACAATG
Source organism: Adiantum capillus-veneris (assembly GCF_014529385.1). Classification (NCBI taxonomy): domain Eukaryota; kingdom Viridiplantae; phylum Streptophyta; class Polypodiopsida; order Polypodiales; family Pteridaceae; genus Adiantum; species Adiantum capillus-veneris. The sequence continues at coordinate 81,806,423 of NC_140959.1, read as the reverse complement.
CGTATCGTTCGTGACCTACCACTTCATTGAGTATTTCATCCTGGAATGGCAGGGAAAAGTGATCCCTCTTTGTGGCTGCATTGAGAGGTTTATAATCCACACAGACTCTCCACTTACCATTTTTTTTCGGTGTGAATACTACTGGGGAGACCCATTCTGAGTCTTTGACAGGGTAGATGAAACCTGCTTGTAGCAAACTTCTCACTTCTTTAAGCAGTGCCTCTTGTTGGATTACTCCAAGTCTTTTGAGCTTTTGTACTACGGGTTTACTGCCTTCCTTGAGCTTTATGTGGTGTTGCACTACTATAATTCTTGTGATTTTATCATAGCCATCAATGAACAAAGTAGTGAAGTTACCTAGCATGGAGACATACTCCTTCCTTTCTTCATTGGTTAACTCATTTGAGAGTATTTTTTCTAATTTATCTGCATCCTCCAAGGACTACATTCCTGATGATCCCTCTTGGTTTGTCAAGGGTGTTTCAGATTGTTTCAATCTGTTTGGGTCTTTAGGAATCACCCCCATCACTTCGATGCTACTGTCACCTCCGTCAGTGATGGTCGTCTCTTCTCCTAGGGTAGACGAGTAGTCGCTGGTGGACTCATCTTCTGAAGCCTCCAAGATCATGTTGCGCTGCTTTCTAGTCCTCATGTCATAGAATATGGACTTCCCTTTAGTGTCCTTCATCTGAATCATCCCAGTGCTCCAGTCTTGTTTAGCTTCCATAGCCATAAGCCAAGGCCTCCCAAGAATGATGGGGTAGCCCTCCCCTTTGTGTGGCATGACGAAGATGTCTACCTCCACTTCTGTATTGAATGCTTTTACTTTGACCGCATTTACAATGCCCACACATTTCACTCTTACATTGTTTGCCATCTTGGCTCGGCAGGGTGCCGGCCTACTTACCTCTAGACCTAGATGGTGCATCATCTTTTCACTCATGACGCATATTTGCACGCCACCATCTATGTAGACGTTTGAAATTCGTTGCCCCTTGATGTGAGCATCCATGGTTGGTAGGATGTCGTCGAGATCCCTTCCTGAGAGCCCCAGCTATCCTGGGCCTTGATTTCCTGGTACTTACCATCTTTGTCCATTGCCTCCTCATCCTTGGTGCAAGGTGGAGTAATTGGATCCAAGTTATCTTCAGGCCTTGCATTAACACATCCTGAACTAAGTCATAGGGTTTTGCATACTCACCTAGTGAGAAGTCCACGATGTCTATCTTCCGCTGCGGTTTAGCTGCTTGCTTGCTAGACTCGGCCCTCCCATTCATCTTCTCTTCTCTTTGAGATGCTTCTTCATTCCTGGCACACTTCACTCCCATAGCATCCACTTCTTCTACCTTCGCTTTCCCTTTGTGCTTCTCTCAAACTGATTCTTCTACCTTTGCCTTCCCTTTAGCCTCCAAGCTAATAACACTCACCGCTTGGTTCACAGCAGGTGGTGGGGATAGTGTCGGAATGAGAGGTTGGGGTGGTGGTTGCTGTTGTACAGGTGGTGGAAGGATTTGGACGGGTGGGATCGGTCCTGGTTGCCTAGGTGGTGGTGGTCTTGCTCTTGGCGGAGAGATCTGATTCTGTCTCCCCCCTCTATTGAAATTCTGCCTCCTCGGTGTGGGCAGTAGTACATTCCATGGCCATCTTCCCCGCAGTTGTAACAATGGTACTCTTGGTTCTGCCTTCGTTGTCCTCTTCCTTGTTCTGGATTACTGCCAGGTGCATGCCCTTGCTGCACCAGATGCACGGATAAACTCTCTAGTTGGGTGGTGATGCAAGTCTTGCTGCTCTTCCGATGCCTCTTGCGGTTGGACTCTATGATTGGCTGTTGCAGTCACTGGGGTTGGTCGAGCGGAGCTTGTTTCCTCTTACTCGTTTACTCTTGCTTGTATGCGCAACTTATTGTCTTTAAGGCGGGCTACTTCGACTGCCAACTCATATGTTGCAGGAAACCTTCCCTTCACCTTATCTCTAAGCGACGACCAAGACCAGCAATGAAACGGTCCTTCTTTAGGAAACTAGGCACTCCTTCGCCTTCCTCCAGTGAGGCAATCCATCTCTCCCATAAGTCCACACATTTGGACTCGTAGGTGGCATACTCCAACAAACCTCCCTGCTTTAATTCTGTCATTAGCTGCCATAGCTTCTCCGAGGTTGTGCCTCCACCAAACCTCTTTATAGAAGCAGCCCTTAAAACATCCCATGCATTCTTGGTAGCATTGGGCAATGAATTATACCAGGACTTGGCCTCTACTTTCATTAGTAGAGGAAAAATTCTAAGTCGTGAAGCGTCGTCATCTTTGTTGGAGACGACACATGCAATGTCGCCATCATCCAAAAAGTCAGTGGTGAGATCCTCTCCCTTCTTTCCACTGAACGTGGGGAAAGAAACACTTGCCATGGTAGTGACTCAGGAAATTACAACCACTTTTTTTTTACATTAACAACAGTAGCAGCTCATAGCGGCCTTTTATAGAGGTGGGTAGATAGGTTAAAACAGGATAACGATAGAAAAATTAAAGGAATGATGGTAATCCAATATGGGGAGAATGATAGGGTTCGGGGAATTGAGGATTTCTCCTAGTACCGCCGCACCGAATAGGTGTATGATCTTCTGTTGGTAAAATACTTTCCTATCTACATAGATATTCACATGCATATGCTACAGGAATCTGAACGGGAATGCCGTCGGCCCGTTTTCCATCATGAAAAGAGGGTGGAATACTTACTTATACTCTTACTATGCCAGTGTTGATGAGTCGGCACATCCATAAGAGGTCGTCGCCTTTCATGGGCTCTACCTTTCCTTCGTTGCTTAGCACGTACGGGGTGATGGCGACGTGTCTGACCGCTCCGAGCCTCTTGGCTAATAGCAATTACAGGTAATTTCCGTAGTCGGCGTGTTGCATGAATTCTACTCCATTGAGTTGAAAATCGTCCCCGGCCCACTAGGTTTCACCCATGGTAGAGAGCTTCTTCAGGATAAGTTGTACAGGGAGAGGAGGAAGATCCTCCACTCGCTTTCCAAAACAGCAAGAGAAGTAGCCGAACCACTCTTCCCTAGGACATGGGAATCTTCTTACCACTTCTTCTTCAGGATTGTCGAAGTGGATTTGTAGCACTCGCATGCGTCGTGCAAATCGGTAGGTGACCTTCCGCCGCTTAGCTTCGGATGACTTCCTCCTTGGCAAGCTGGGTACTACCCGGATTTCTTAGCTTGAAGCACTTTCTTGGCCAGATGCTTCTCCCTTTGGGGTCATGTGTTTCCAGATTGGCTTAGCTTCTCCTTACCTTTGGCTCACGCAGCCCCTTTAGGCCACTTTGGAGTTATAACTTTGACTGCAATTTCTTTAGGAAAAAGAGGCCTCACCATTTTCTTCCCTTCCTTGAAGTGAATGACTTCTTTGTGATGAATGTCGATGTAGACAATTTCAGCCCTTTCGCTGCCTTCGTTTGTTGGCACTCATTGAGAGTGTGTCCTGGTTGACAACAGTGATGGCACTTCATCGATCTCCCACCTGATGCTCTCAATTTATGGTTAGAACGAGCAACACGAGATGGAGAATTTACCTCTTGAATACTGACGACGCTGCAGCCTGGCAGTAGTACTTCAATGAAGGCGGCTAGTGACTCCTTCGTCTCCTCTTCTTCCGTCCTCCAGTTAGAAAATTCCTTCAGCCATTCATCCATGATTGATAGTGGGCGTCACTTTCAGCATTGTAAACCAAAGGGTCTTAGAAAGCCCTCCTCTGTGGGGGCACCAAATGATGGGAACCCCAGACCCTGAACCCTGACGGCCTCTAAAATGCTGGGGACCGAATGGCGCGCCTTGAGCCTGTCACGGTAAAGCGAACATGGGGCACCACCTAGCTTTAAGCGGCTAGGACGCAAACCACGATGATATGAACACCGCAAACTTACACACCGAGAGAGAGAGAGAGAGAGAGAGAGAGAGAGAGAGAGAGAGAGAGAGAGAGAGAGAGAGAGAGAGAGAGAGAGAGAGAGAGAGATTTGCAAATGATGAAAACCCTCGGGGGTGTGAGGGAGAATTATTTTTGCAGTATTTACAAATGGCAGGCCGTGGTGGTAGAGAGGTAGGGAGAAAAGATGGTGCAATTTACTTGGTGCATTCTCTAAGATGATGTGTCGCATGGTGCAATTTCCCAAGGCAAACCCAACACACAAGCCCCCTACACGTGATGGTGATAGTGTCAACTCTTTCCACTACACTCTACCAAGTGCTGACTTCTCATGAACTGCCCCCCCCCCCCCCCGATAGTGACCTCTCAGTGCCAATTTATAGGTGTTGGCTGCTTGGATTATGGTAATCGCGGTGTGATTAGGGTAAGCTTAATCGGGGAGAAAAAGCAAGTGGTGGGCTCGGTGTGGTTGACCCTTGCTTTGTTTTAAGAGGTTATTAAAAGATGGGAATCTCTAGGTGGGCCTTTGTGACCATCACCTAGAGAGAGGAAATTTACAAAGTGAGAATTTTACAACGGCTTGGTGAAAACTGAAGAAATGATGAAAATAACCTATAAATTACTGAAATTGGCATCGTGGTTGCGTGTTGCCGGTGCGTCGGTGTAGAGCATACTTCTTTTCGGGGTTGGCCGGGGCATGCCTTTGGCACATTTCTTTTTTTGTTGTTGGCGGCGGGTGATTTGGGTCCCTTCCTTCTTTTGTCGATGACGATGGTGTAGAATCCTCTTTTTGTATATTTTTTTAAAGTGCGTGCGTATACACGTGTCGTGTGTATGTATGGGTGCGTGAAGGTATTTGTACATGTGTGTGCAAGCGTGAGTGTGTGTATATATGTACGCGAATGTGAGTGCGCGAGCGTACGTGGGAACGGGGGAATATATATTTCTATTTTTTCTTTTTTCGGTTTCTGGCGGTGCAGACAACGCAGAGGTTGGGGAGGGGTTGAGTATGGTGAAGGGGGGGGTGTGTGGTGTGCGCATGCGCAACGGGTGTGCGTGTGTATGTTTGTGGTGTGTGTATGTGGGGATAGCGTGTGTGTGTGTGCAGCGCGAGCTTGCGGATGGTGTGGAGACGGGTGAGGGGGGAGGAAGAGGGGATAGGGGTTGGGGGGTGAATCCAAGGTGACTTGTGAATTTTGATTTTCTATTATTTGATCTTGTTTTAGAAAGTGTTTTAGTGTGCTTTCATTGCCAATTTTGTGTCCATTGTAAGAGGGTATTGTGGTGAGAGGTCTCCCACACCCTAAGACTGTGTGTTGGCAATGTTTAGCATTCACTAAGCATTGAGTAGTTTTGTAGAAGCTCTACGATAGCATCATAATGAACCATCTCCATTTGAAAGTCATAAACAAGGTATTATGCAAGCTCCATTCCTCTCTCTCTCTCTTGCCTTTTCTCTAGCTCTCTTTCTCTATTTGGTGTGTGTCTTGGTGTTAGATTGCTTGTGTGTGTTTTGTGGTGCATCTTCCTCGGTGTGACAAAATATCTCTTGTGTCCTAGTTCACATACCATAACTAGGTGGTGCCTCTATCTTGCTTGGGTTTGGCTGTGGGTTTCTTGTTCTGCTGTGCTTGTGGTTGCCCCAGCCCCAATTGAGCAGCACGGGAGCCTTGAGGGTCGTTAGAGGTCGCCTCTCCTGTTGCTCGCCCCGAACCGCCTCACTAGCTTGATCTATTGCTTCTCTCTTCTCTCCTTGGATGCAGCTTCCTGATCTCAAATTCATCAAACTCTTCGCTCAAAAAACTATCAATCCAAACCTCTTATCTTAGAAGCGTGCTTGCAGTTGCTGCTTTGTCTCTTCTTCATTTTTAGCTGCTCTTTAGAATGGTGGAGTACTTTGCACTCCAAACTGACTATCGACTTGAGGGATTCTTGGTTTTGGGTGTCTGCACAAAACTTCAAATACTGCAAAGCTTTTGTTAATAGAGTTTTGCCAAGTCCTACTGAATAAAGAGACAAAATTCTTATGTGAGTCCCAATATTTTATCCGTGAAGGCAGGTGGAATGCTAGGATCACAAAGAAGACTCCTGGATTAGAACATTCCCAATTTAAGCATTAAGATTTCACGTAGACATCATACATGTATCATGTCTAAAGTATCAGTTTTTACTCAAACTTGATCCCCAAGCTTATTTTAGGATGCTTAACACCCTGGTGAGCACTATTGTCAGATCTGGACTCTACAATTTCTCTTGAGACACTATAAGCTTATAATTTCTTTTAGTTCATAATGGAATGAGTCTTATCTAGAGGTCCTTCACTACACCATAAACTTCCCAGAAGCCTCAATTCTCAATTCTATTATTGAGCTAAATAGGATCAATTCAAGCATTCATCTTCTCCATTCCATTTTTAGATCTTTATAAGCCTCTAAGTTGCTTCAATTTCAATGTAAGTTTGCCAAAGTTGTTCTTAATCACAATGAATCATTGAGATGAGACATTTTTGCTCAAGATCTAGCCTTTAGACATTATCCACGTTGTCGTGCTGTGACACGTACATAGTGGGAACGCATGCTACAAGATCTATCTTGTAACTTTTTAGATACATAATTATCTTTCCTATGCATATTTAAGTATAATAATAAGCCTTCTATCTCATCCTATTATTTTTCTCAAGGGTAACCTATCCTTACTTTACCATCAAAAAATACTATGGGAAAAGCATCAATTGATCCGCCTCTTTAACTTGGGGCAAAAAGCATTGAATCTTTATTTCTACTATTTCATTATCATCTCACACCCTAGCTAGATCCTGTATCTAGGGTAAACTCCAATATATATAGATTCTATGTATTTTTCTTATATTTCTTTTCAAATAGCTACTAGGAGGGAATCAAATCCTAGTGGGACACTAGGTGGCATGATTTCAAAGATACACTTATTTTAATGCATTATTGCAAGCATGATTACAAAACATTGTCAAGGAGTAATGTCATGCTTTCATATGGCATGAGGTGTCCTTTGGAATAAAATGAAAGTCTAGGCTAAGGGGACCACGGGAAGACTTTTGCTGCCAGAAATGGACCCTATTGTGATGAATTTTTTACACAAGGTTCCAATCCAAATTGGAAAATGATTTTAAAATGAAAATCGTAGCTAATGAGCTGAAGTTTCTGCCCATATTTTTACTTTTTTATTTGGAGCCATGGTGGAGGAGATATGATCAAAATACTGGACCCCAGTCTGCCCATATCATGCAGGGACAACTCATTTCCAAATTTTCCAATTCCTATTCACACTGGCTCCTCTCTTCTTGTGTAAACCCTTGGGGGTTCCCTTCACCTATAAAAGGGGACCTCTTCTTCCTTGAAAAGGAACTCAAGCATTCAAGCCATTGATGAGAGGAATTCTTGAGGGAGTGAGTAGTAATGCCTAATTGTACTTAGCCATTAACATAAGCCTAAGCCTACACTTTCTCCTAGAGGAAGACTAGCCATCCTTGCATGCTATCCTTGGAAGATCAGCTCTAATCAAAGAAGGGAGTGGACTTGGCGTATCAATCAAAGTTGAATTCTCCCCTCTTCTTCTCTCTCCATCAATAATGGTGCCGAAGGGTTTGTCAAGTAAGATGTGTTCTACATTGATGTTTTCTTGATTTCTTGTTGTTTTCATTTTCATCTCTAATCCAAAAAATATATATATGTATCTAATCTCATCTCCTTAACCAAACCTATCTCTCTCACTCTTAGTAATTCATCCTCTCTACAAATTTTAGGTTCTCCTTGCTACAGGTACATCTCTCCCCACCGTATCCTTATTGCCTACGGGCAAGAATAGGGCTTGGGAGGGAAACTTCTCATCTCTTCACTTCTCTCATATCTACATTTCTCACATATTATCCTAGATGAATAAGCCACATGATGATCATTTCTATCGCTTTCACTCTGTACGATCTATTAGAATTAACGTATGGATTAGCCGTAAAATACACTTTCGACAACGCATAGTGTTTCTCTTCGGCCCTGAAAGTCTCAATGAAATACTTCTATCACCGGATCCCATCATACTACCTCTCATAGACTATAATTTTTCTTTTGATGTAAGCGTAGTTATCTTGCTATGAACCAAGAGGATTTCTACACACAATTAATCCCAATCACTAGACAAAATATATATATTATGGTAAGCACAAAACTACAATTCCAAAGAACAATTCGTAGCCTATTTGGTTAGCCAAGATTGAATGCCGTTAACTCATCTATTAACCCTTTCATATTACCCATGATACGATATGAGCACAGTCTTGATGTTTTCATCTTCGTATTGTTTTGAAATTCTGTTTTGTGTTCTTTCTTTGTGTGTGTGAGTGCAAGAGAGAAAGAGTGAGTCTTCTTTGATTGCACTTCTTTTCAAACCCTAGTCTTCATGGAATCTATGGTTTAACTCCTTCATATAGTTTTTATTGAGTTCTCTCACAAACTCTCACAGCCATAAGCTCAGTGCTTTCTTGGCAAGACCGCAAATTTCTCGACATATTTTTGGTGAACCCGACGCGAATCTGCTAAGTTGAGAGTTTGTGGGTAACCATGGGTGATCATGTTGAGCAACAGGGTATGCATTTTGACCCAGCAACAATGTAAATGTTTCAAGCATTTGCAATATTCATGCAATAACAACATGCTACTGAAAGAAGGGAGATTTCAGCAACGAAGTCCATACAAGCGGTCGTCAATAGAATGGATCAGTTCAATGGAAAGATGTAACCAAGTACTTACGCGAGTATGTGAAGGATATGAAGCTGCATCGCATGTCAGAAGGTGAGATGATTCAAAGATTTGAGCTAGTTGTTGCTCCAGAAACTAGGGAGCATATTAGGGTAATTAAAGATGGAGATGGGAGAAATTGGGAAGAACTCAAAGTAGCTTTAAAGGAGGAATATTTCATGGAGGACTCAGAGAGAGTGACCAAAAGGACATTCTTAGAATGGGTAGTCAAGCCAAAGCAAGGACTATCAATAACAGAGCTACTTAGGGAATTTGAGTCGCGCTATGCACAACTCACTAGGACAGAAAGGGTCACACTAGATGCAGAGAAGACAGATCTTTTCTTACAAGCTGCAGGTAAAGAGTTTCAAGAAAATTTGGAGCTTCTTCTTGAAGATAAAGATGCTGAGCAAGGACTAAAGACCGACTGGAATCAGGTTGAAGGTGTTGTCTCACTGCTTGCCAAACGACAAAGAAGAAGGGACAAGATGGTAGTAAACACTACAAGTCCTTCCACCTCAACTTCTGAAAAAATGGTAAAGCCTACTTTTATCGCTCCTAAGTTTGATGAGTCCATGCTAGATGAGCTTGTGAAGGGAATGCGTGACTTGAAGGTGAAGTTTGCAAAGCTTGAAGAAAAAGACCAACCATCACGGCCACTTCCTAGGCAAAGACAACAGCCCAAAGAAGGGTTTGTTAATAGATGTATTTGGTGTGATAGTACAGACCATGTAAGAAGGGATTGTGATGATTTTAGTGATGCTTTGTCAAAAGATGTTGTCTTTACTAAGGATGGTAAAATCCACTTAAGAGAGACAGGTCTACCCTTGAGAACTAACTTTGGGAAGGGGGGAATGCAAACCTTAGTTGAAGATATGGCAACCAAGCATGCCACCTCTTCAATTGAGGCAGCTACTTATGGAGTAAAAATTGAACATTTTTGTGATGAAGAGGTGCGTGACCATCATGGTCAAATTTGGCCAAATATCATGCAATTAGCTAAAAAGGGAAAGCTTACAAAAGAGATTCCACATGAAGCAGGTGATTTCATACGTCTAGAAACAGGATGGAATGATCCAGTGGACTCATTGTCAGTGCATGCCTACATTACAAAATGCCAACAAAATGATGCGATTGTAGAAGAGAAGCACAGACGTGACAATGCTGATGAAGGACCATCAAAAAGAGCTTCTAGAGGTGGGGGAAGAAGCGACTCAATGCCTTCTCAAACAACCTCAACACAAGGAGCATCTCCATCTGAAGTACTCATGGAGGAGTCTACAACAGGAAAGAAGAAAGAGCCAACAAAAGGTATGACAAAAGGCCCAACTTATAAACTACAATCTGATATTGAGGTTGCTGCAGATTTAAAGAAAGTCTTGGAGGAAAGGATCTTGAATAGCAAGATTGAGTTTACTCTGGGAGAAGTTTTTGGCATTGCAAAGCGTGAATTCCATGAGGAGATCATTGACATCATCAAGAGGAAGAGGCAAACCCTTTCTGAAGTTTCTCGTCCACAGGTTGAAGGGGAAACCTCAAAGACACAAGGGATGCAACTGCAAATTAAGGAGAATGATGGAGCTGTGGTAGGATGCTACCAATCTAGTGGGAGAGTGAAGCAAGTGCGTTTCTCTAATGATGATAAAGAAGTTGAAGATATTCCTAGGAGTTACTATTCACGAAGTCATTGGGCAAGGCTACTACAGAAACTTTGGTCAAGGTAGGTGATCTTGAAGAGCCATTTGTTGCCTTGATTGACCATGGTTCGGAAATAAACATAATGTCAAAGAGTCTCTACAACAAGTGCAAATGTTCGATGGACACAGATCATGGCTGGATGGTAAAAGTGGCAAACAATTCATCCGGTGAATTGTATGCAGCATGTCTAGGTGTGAAGGTAACAATAGGTGATGTAAAGATTGACCAAAAATTCTTTGTACAGGATACATCTTCATATCATCTCATCCTTGGACAGCCCTACATTGTGGGAGTTCGAATGGAAACAAAGGTAATGGATGATGGTTCAGCATATGCTAGGATACGTAGCAGAGATGGTAAACAAGCTGTCCAATTTCTCACAGTTTGTGTGAACCATGAAAGAAATCATGACAACCTCAGAGAACATCCTCTACCAAAGGTGAGCAAAGAGTTTCATGATCATAGAGAAATGATGGGTTTTGGCCAAATACCATTGTAAAGCGGGATTGCAGTGGTACAGAAAGAAAAAGGGTCTCGTCTGATCCAAAAATAGGTGAACCGTTTTCAACGAGATCCTTGGTAACAAAGAATGGATCAATATGTTTTACAAAACTTGAAGATTTGAAGAGATGTGAGAGGCAATGTGTGCATAATGTACAAATAGGCATGAAAAAGAGTGGGTTGCTAGAGCCTACTAAAAATATTTTGGGTTTGTGTGAACAAGTTTCTTTTGTAGATACTATGGGTGAGCTTGATGCTATAATGGGGTCTAATTTGCATCTTGAAAATGAAGTTGTGGAAGTTTGCTCTATGAAAATGTATCAAGTAATAGAAGCTTTTAAAGAAAGCCAAATAGTTGGCCCAGAATTCCATGTTGAAACTAAATACAAGAGTGTAGCAAAGAAGGTGAAACTAGTAGCTTCACCCTTACCATCGAACAACAGGGAAAAGATTGAGCAGGCTTCTTTACAACCAAGTTTGAGGAATCCTAAAAAGATTGGACATACCTTCACAAAGGAGTCTTTCCAAGACTTGTAGATTGGTCGCAAGGAGTTTCTAACACAAGAGGAGACAAAGTGCTTCAAAGAAATGCTTTCAAAGCATGGTACGTCTTTTGCATTTGAGACACATGAGATAGGATGTGTTGATCCTTCTATTGTAGCTCCTATGGTAATTTTCACAATACCTCATGTGCTTGGAATCTGCGGCCTATTCCGGTTCCAAAGGCTCATTTGCCAAAGTTAGTAGAGCTACTGAATGAGAAAATCAAAATGGGAATCTTGGAGCCTTCTTGTGCTTCATACTAAAACAGGTGGTTCACAGTTCCGAAAAAGAATGGTTCTCTACGCTTCGTCCAAGATATGCAACCAGTGAACAAGGTGACAATTAGAAATGTAGGTACAGGTCCAATTGTGGATGAGTTTGCAGAGGCATTTCCAGGGAGGGAAATCTACTCAATGGGGGATCTCTACCCAGGGTATGATCAATTTCAGCTTGCAATCGAAAGGAGAGACTTGACAACCATGAGGACACCTTTGGGTTTGGTAAGGATGTGTACCTTGCCACAGGGAGCAACCAACTCGGTTGCACATATGATTAATGGGATGAATAAGGTCTTACGTGACTTTATTCCTCAAATCACAATGCCTTTCATTGATGATTTACCTGTCAAAGGATGTGAAGAAAGTGACAAAGATGAAGCTTTGGATCTCAAGGGATGTCGCAGGTTTGTGGTAAATCACATAAATGATTGTGATAAAAATTTTTCTAGGTTGGAAGAAGTGAATCTTATATTGTCAGGGAAAAAGTCTATGTTTGGTGTCAATGAAGTGCTTATTGTGGGGCACATGTGCAGGCCATATGGTAGGAAACCTTGTCCAACAAAGGTAGATGCCATCCAAAGAATGAAAGAAACGTGCACTAGCATCACTGAGGTTAAAAGGTTTCTGGGAGCATGTGTCTTCTATGTTATTTGGATTTCACATTATGCACATGTAGCTGATCCTCTTTATCAACTGCTTAGAAAGAATCAGAAGTTTAAATGGACAGAAGCACATGTAAAATCCATGAAAAAGCTAAAGGAGTTGCTCCAGTCAGCAACGACTTTGAGAAAGGTAGACTATGATTGTCAAAGGCCAGTAATTGTGACAGTAGACACCAGTCCTACAGGGATTGGATGGGCAATAGGGCAAGATGACAAAGAAGGACACAGGTATGTGGTAAGATTTGGAGCAAAGGTGCTAAGTACTCGCCAAAGAAACTATCCACAGATAAAGAGAGAGTTATGGGGTATGGTTACAGCCTTGAAAAGTGGGAAAGAGTACCTAATTGGTGCATGTGTGGTTGTAGAAACAGATTGTCTACCACTTCTTGGGATGATTACAAGCTGCTCAACTCGAGACATTGCTATGTTGCGGTGGATTTCCTACATTAAGTCCTTAAATCCTGAGTTTAAGCACATTACAGGTAAAGACAATACAGTGGCAGATATGCTATCAAGGGCAAGGTATGAAGATGAGTCACAAATGATTGATGAGGGAGATGATGTAGGTACAAAGTTCTATTCTATCTCTCATGTCAAAGGTAACAATGTCTGCATGAATAATTCACTTGACTTGTTCTTGAAAGATCTTTATGAAGGTGATTGGCTTTCTATTGGAAGCTACTTGAGTACTCTAACAAAACAGGATGATTGGTCTGAACAAGAATTCAAGAGGATACGCAGTAAAGCATATGGGTACTTTTTGAGGGATGGTTACTTGTGGAAGCATCCTAAACAAAAGGGTTCTACACCACAACGGGTTATATCTAAAAAAGAGACTCAAGTAAAGCTCATGCAAGAGTTTCATGAGAGTCTATGGGCTGGACATAGGGCTGTGTGGGCAACCTTCTCCAAGTTGAAAGAAAAATATTGGTGAAAGGGTATGTATAAAGATGTATCTCAATTTGTAGAGTCATGTGTAGCTTGTCAAATGTACTCAAATCTCCGACATTGTGATGGATTGCACCCTACATATCCACTAGCCATGCACTATAAATGGGTTGTGGATCTAGTCACAATGCCTCTAGGACTCTGACAGATGAGATACTTGGTTCTTGCACGAGAGGACCTAACTAACCAGGTTGAAGGAAGAGCATTAAGAGCTAAAACCATAGAAGCTGTGTGCAAATTCCTTCTTGATGAGGTGATTTGCCGTTATGGTTGTGTGGGAAAAATCACTGCAGATAGAGGTGAACTGGATGCCGAATAAGCAAGGGAGTTTTTTTCTAGATTAGGAATCAATATTTCTCTTACTACAGCTTACAACCCTGAAGGCAATGGAAAGAGTGAAAGAGGGCATCCTCCTATCATCAAAGCTTTGGCCAAGGCTTGCGAAGGAAGAGTTGGTGAGTGGCCAAAATTGTTACCATATGCTTTATGGGCTGATTGTACAACACATAGCTCAGTAATTGGCTACATGCCTGCGGAGCTAATGTATGGTCAAAAGCCAGTGATGCCGATTGAAGATACAATTCCCACATGGAATGTACTACCTTGGAAAGAGGGGCTTAGCAGGGAAGATCTCCTTGCACTGCGTATAAGGCAGCTAGAGAGAAGACCTCGAGACATTGAAGCTGCAAAAGAATGACTCAAAAATGCAAGGTTGAAAAACAAGGACCACTTTGATAAGCGACATCGACTCAGGAGTAAAGCAATTGACAAAGGTGACTGGGTTTTGGTGTATGATAGTAGCCTTGATAACCAGCCCAGAGTCATGCGTAAGTTTTCAAAAAGATGATTTGGACCGTACATTGTAATGCATGTGCATGAAAATGCTACTTACAGCTTGTCTGAACTAGATGGTACAGAAGTAAAGATTCCCATTGCAGGAAAAAGGATCAAAATGTTTAAGAGAAGAGGAGACAATGATCCAGAAGATGTTGATGAGGAAGAAGAGCAAACCACAGGTAAAGATCAAAGTGAAGATGAAGCTTTGGAATCATCTAGTGAAGAAGAAAGCAAGGAAGATGTACAAGAGGGCTGATCTTACAAAGAAATAATGTGACACATACTGGAGGATGTGCAGGTTTAGAGGGGGTGGATGTCGTGCTGTGACACGTACATAGTGGGAACGCATGCTACAAGATCTATCTTGTAACTTTTAAGATACATAATTATCTTTCCTATAATGTACATATGCATATTTAGGTGTAATAATAAGCCTTCTATCTCATCCTATTATTATTCTCAAGGGTAACCTATCCTTATTTTACCATCAAAAAATACTATGGGAAAAGCATCAATAGCTCCGCCTCTTTAACTTGGGGCAAAAAGCATTGATTCTTTATTTCTACTATTTCATTATCATCTCACACCCTAGCTAGATCCTATATCTAGGGTAAACTCCCATATATATATATATTCTATGTATTTTTCTTATATTTCTTTTTAAATAGCTACTAGGAGGGAATCAAATCCTAGTGGGACACTAGGTGGCATGATTTCAAAGATACACTTAGTTTAATGCATTATTGCAAGCATGATTACAAAACTTTGTCAAAGAGCAATGTCATGCTTTCATGTGGCATGAGGTGTCCTTTGGAATTAAATGAAAGTCTAGGCTAAGGGGACCACGGGAAGACTTTTGCTGCCAGAAATGGACCCTATTTTGATGAATTTTTTACACAAGGTTCCAATCCGAATTGGAAAATGATTTTAAAATAAAAATCGTAGCTAATGAGCTGAAGTTTTTGCCCATATTTTTACTTTTCTATTTGGAGCCACGGTTAAGGAGATATGATGAAAATACTGGACCCCATTCTGCCCACATCATGCAGGGACAGCTCATTTCCAACTTTTCCAATTCCTATTCACACTGGCTCCTCTCTTCTTGTGTAAAGCCTTGGGGGTTCCCTTCACCTATAAAAGGAGAACTCTTCTTCCTTGAAAAGGAACTCAAGCATTCAAGCCATTGATGAGAGGAATTCTTGAGGGAGTGAGTAGTAATGATTAATTGTACTTAGCCATTAACATAAGCCTAAGCCTACACTTTCTCCTAGAGGAAGACTAGCCATCCTTGCATGCTATCCTTGGAAGATTAACTCTAATCAAAGAAGGTAGTGGACTTGGCCTATCAATCAAAGTTGAATTATCCCCTCTTCTTCTCTCTCCATCAATAATGGTGCCGAAGGGTTTGTCAAGTAAGATGTGTTCTACATTGATGTTTTCTTGATTTCTTGTTGTTTTCATTTTCATCTCTAATCCAAAATATATATATATGTATCTAATCTCATCTCCTTAACCAAACCTATCTCTCTCACTCTTAGTAATTCATCCTCTCTACAAATTTTAGGTTCTCCTTGCTACAGGTACATCTCTCCCCGTAGTATCCTTATTGCCTACAGGCAAGAATAGGGCTTGGGAGGGAAACTTCTCATCTCTTCACTTCTCTCATATCTACATTTTTCTCATATCTACATTTCTCACATATTATCCTAGATGAATAACCCACATGATGATCATTTCTATCGCTTTCACTCTGTACGATCTATTAAAATTAACGTATGGATTAGCCGTAAAATACACTTTCAACAACGTATAGTGTTTCTCTTCGGCCCTGAAAGTCTCAATGAAATACTTCTATCACCGGATCCCATCATACTACCTCTCATAGACTATAATTTTTCTTTTGACGTAAGCGTAGTTATCTTGCTATGAACCAAGAGGATTTCTACACACAATTAATCCCAATCACTAGACAAAATATATATATTATGGTAAGCACAAAACTACAATTCCAAAGAACAATTCGTAGCCTATTTGGTTAGCTAAGATTGAATGCCATTAACTCATCTATTAACCCTTTCATATTACCCATGATACGATATGACCACAGCCTTGATGTTTTCATCTTCGTATTGTTTTGACATTCTCTTTTGTGTTCTTTCTTTGTGTGTGTGAGTGCAAGAGAGAAAGAGTGAGTCTTCTTTGATTGCACTTCTTTCCAAACCCTAGTCTTCATGGTATCTATGGTTTAACTCCTTCATATAGTTTTTATTGAGTTCTCTCACAAACTCTCACAGCCATAAGCCCGGTGCTTTCCTGGCAAGATCGCAAATTTCTCGACAACGTATAATGTCTCTTTGCTCAGAATGGAGTTTTGTTTCTGTCCCAAGTACGCCTTGATGTTTAGAACATGCAAGTGTGCTCATAACAATACTTGGATCACTAATTTGCACAATATCCTCATTTTTTTCAAGGAATTTCTGGAAAATAGTAAAAATCTCTCAATACTCTCTCTATATGCTCAATTGAAGTGAAACTTGGTTCATGTATTCCATTCAACTTGCAAATTGTGGGTAAGCTATCAAAAGTTTAATTTACCTGCTTATTCTACTCTAGAGACATTATACATGTATAATTTCTACTGGTGAACTTTTGTACAAAACTCATGCACAAGCATCCCCTAGTCTCTAGTACTATTTTTTGAACACTTTTACCAGTCTCTCATGCAAAAATATGCACAGATTCACAAGTTTCCCAAGTTTTCGCTATTGACTCACATATTTTGTCTTTTGGGGACCAAATGCTGGCCAAGACTCTAGTCTCAAGGTGTCATTAGGGTGTAACACCCCTTTTGAACACTTTGGTCCAATCTGTTTTGTCAAATTTGGTCTCCAACTACGGCTTAGACATCATAATCGTATAATGTTACTGATAAAAAATTGCACTTTTCTTATCCATATCTCTTGGATATGTGTTCTTTTATCCCCAACAACACTCAACCATGCCAAATTGTCTACTGAAGCTTGTTTATTTCATTTCTTTCCAAAAATCTACTTTTCTAAGATTGTAAATGCAACACAGGATGAAAGCAAAAATTTCAGAGATGGACAACTCTAGATCATAATCACATGTCTTATTTACGAATAATCCTACAAAACATGTAGAAGGACTTGTATTTATCAATAGAGTAAATGCTTTCGTGTCTCTTTTGGGCTCGTTAATGCCTATATCTCCTCACAATTCACTCATAATCCAACCAACACTAACTAAGACTAATACTACCTATGACAAAAAAATCCCGGGCAAGACACATGCTCCCTAACACTCCCCTAAGATCCAAAGAGTCCCACTCCTCAATCCTTCCTAAAGTGAAATAACATGCCTTTGATAACCGGAGGTACTTTTACCTTGTAGGGCTAGTGGAAGGTCATTTAGCTAGGGCTCTCATCCTCAATAGCGGAGCCAATGTTGTCGAGAAGACACACTCCTTGCAATTACCAGCAAAGCGAGAACTAGGCTAAACCACAAGATGTCAACCAAGGATGAAGCTTGACCCGTAGGTGCATGGAAACAAATAGATGGTTGTCAATCACCTACTTGACCTTCTAAGACATTCACTACCAAATAAAATCAACTAAAACACATTAAGAACACACAACCACTACCTTTTTTATGAAGCCAATGCTCAACCAAATGCAAGTTAAAATCGCCGAATCATCATGAGACTCAAGGGATAACCTTTTCACACATAGAGGAAACCATCCTATGGTCTATAACCCAACTTACTACCATAAAAACCCGGTGCAAAAATCGCATATAAAGACAGGTCAAAATTTACAGTTCACCGATTCTCAACATGCTTAGGTCTAAGGCATATCTCATCTCATCAGGTTTGCAATGAGATATAGAAATCAACAAACAGATGCATGGATGGAGAGAAAACTCACCTCAAAGATTGTGGAAGATCTCTTTGCAAAGAGACGGACACCGCACAAGCTTGACATTGAAGTGTAGCTCTCACCATTGCTAACACAATGGTGAAGTCGACTTTGCAATGTAGCCATTGTACAGCATGCAGGGAGAATAAGAAGACTTCACTCTCTATCTCTCCAGACACAACATGCAGTCACACATACTTACTGGCTCGATCAACAATTGATTCATTCAAAATTTGTATTAGGTTTACAAAAATTGACTTTTATACCTCAGCCTTGGAGGTTCTAACTTATCAAGATTACATCCTAGCATCTAATGTGTGGTTTATGATTCCACATACGCACTAAATTACAAAATGAAAACTCAATCAAGTCCCAAAATAACTACAATAAGTTTGTCAAAATAAGTATTACAAAAATTGGGCTTTGCCGCTGTGTTAGCCGTAGACATCAACAACAAGTCAATCAAGTGTGCGACTGACTGATGTGGTCAAATTTTTGAATGTGAGGTTTGAGCCAACAAGGGAAGATAGGAGTGTTAGCACAAAAAGGGTGTTTTGGTTGGTTTCACCAAATCAGGTGCTACGTTCTCCACTATGGGACTGCTAACCAATTACAGGCTCTTGCTCATTTCGTTGTGCTGACGGATACTCAAAGCATAATCCATGCGATGTGCACTTTTGGATGATGTCATGCTTTTGTGATCCATGTGTAAATGGGAAGTGGAGGATATGTAGTAATAAGCAGCACATTGAAGAATGGAAATATGTCTCCATTGATCCATTGATAGAGTCGGTACAAGTAGATAGAGATGAGAATGAGAATGATGGGAAGAACTACAATTATCTATTTTCCTCCCAATTGAGTCGGGATTTAAGCATGCCTATGTATGAAGGAGACCCTAAGGTGTTGACCCAATTACTTTCCATTGGGGAAAACTTGCAGTGAAGGTAGCCGAGGAGAAAGAAGCCTTCTACCTTCTAAAATGTTCAAAAAATATGTACTAAGAGCCAAGAGTATTGAAGGACCTTTGGCATAACAAGATCATAAAAGGCGGAATTTTTATTGAGGATTTTTATTATACCCAAGTTGAGGGAAAAGTTGATACCTTTATCCTATTGAGTCAAAAACCATTGGTGATTATCTACTCCCATCTAGTTAGAGCCATACAATTCCCCATGGAGGCTATCCCTGGCCTGCATAACCACTTCAACCTATCCTCAAAGATATATAAATATCTATAATACTATGCCATATAAATAGGAAAGTGGGTAGGAGGGGAGTCATACAATGTTTACCCCAACTACAATTTTAACCACAACCAACAATTGTAATGAGTCTCTTGAATAGAATCTTACTTGAGATCAGCACTATTAATGCCATTGTTGTGTAATCAACTTGGTACTCTATAGTATCAAACTTTAGTACTCCAGAGTACCAAGGCTAGTGTTATACAATACAAAACTTTGGTGATGCGCTATATATTTTTTAGCTAAATGTTGTGTTATTGTAGCACTAAATTTTGGTAGTTTTGTTTTGTGTTCATGTGAATATTGTAGTACCAAATTTGATACTCTATGTTATCATACCAAATTTGATACTCTATAGTAATGTAGTACCTAATTTGATACTCTATACTACCCACCATTGGCTACTATCTGCTACCTTTATAATCATTCAGTTACTATTGTGTTATACAATACCAATGCTTGGTGGTAATATGCCACCAATTTTTGTACTGTAGTATCAAATCTTGGTACTGTGCTAAATGGTTTTAGCTGACTGCTATGTACAGTTCTTATGTAGATAGAGTTATAAATCCCATTCCCATTGTGTAATAAGAACCTTTGTACTCTGCAAAAACTATCCCCTTCCTCTTTATTTCTCATCCTCCCCTCCCTTGCTCTCATCATCTCTCTCCCCTCAAGGCTAGATTAATCTATTTTGTTAATAAATCAAAGATTAGGCCTATGTATACTCATAAACCCTCTCTTAATTAATTATTCTCTGCTGATTGTTGTAATTTTCGTACGGCTTCATGGACCACACTTGCGTGTTGGATTTGATCTCCGAGCGCCCTCGCACGAAGGTCTCCTTCTTCCTCCTTCTCAATTCCCCCAAGCAAGAAGAAAAAAAACCCTCTTCGAAAAACGTCCCCTCTCCCCTTTTCTTCTTTTTCCAAGTCCAAAGGAAAAAATTCCTTCTTTAGCAGTGACGCCCGGCGCCACTGGCCTCATGCAACTTTCCTTTTTGTTTTGTTTTTTTCCTCCCCTTAAGTATTGGGCATGCCTTCCTTTTTTATCTCTAGCTACCATTCACTTTCCCCTTTATAATCAAAGGGTCTCTTTTAGTCACTGCTTCCCATGCTATCGACGTCCACACTTGCTCGGACTCACTGATATTACCCATGTTGTTTCACGCTGGAGCTTCACTTTATGGCCTCCAAACCCCGAGAACTTTGCTACATACGGGCTGCCCGAATAACGAGTCATAAAAGTTGAAAAAAAAAACCCCATTCCCCTTCTTCGTGATTGCGCGTCAACTTGAAGTGGGTGCACCCCAATGCCCCTGACTCCGATTAGAATCACATGCTGCATGCTACCCACCAAACACGTGGCGAGCTCAAGAAAACACAAAATGGTGCGTTTCCCAGTGCGGCCCCCAATCGCCTCGAAACTGGCCTCTGTCAAACCTTGATTGTCTATAACTTTCCATCCAGAAGCCCGATTCTCAATCCGAAAAAACCGGCGTGCTCCACAACTCGAGCACTTCCCATGTATGATTTCACACCCGCCTTGATCAACCACCTGTGCCCGCCCAATCCGGTGCGGATCTACAAACGCATCCCACTTCAACTTGCCATATCTTGCACATTCGGGCTCCGTTTGATGAGCTCTCTGGACGAGCTTCTAGAGCATCTCGAATACCACATTTCAGCACACAAAACCATCACTTCGGACACATGAGGCCACCATCCAATTTAGCACCTGGCAGCATACCATCGGCCTAGAAAGCCACATCAAACATACATTTTGACACCCACCTCGGTGCAACCACACTTCATAGCCGCACTATCACCATACCATGCACCAGCTTGCATATATATCACTGCATGGGCCATCTTCTACCATCGACAGCATTTGGATGTACCAACGTCCAAACTAAGTTCGTACCTAATGAGAGGCAAAATAAAAGGATTTACTGAAACGTTTATCTCAACCATCCTAAGAGGACCACCTAAAATTCTATGAATTACACGTTGAAATTGCAACTTAGTACTAACAATTATGTGTACATTTTTCCTTGCAATGGGAATGAAAGGATCATACAAATTATTCTGCTTCACGCAAACTACTTGACTATGCTAAAGGTTGAACCTACACAAAAAGATACACAAGCCCTCCTCAATGGGGGCACCAAAATTGAGGCGGTCCGGGGCGGGCAACAAGAGAGGCGACCTCTAACCACCCTCAAGGTTTTCGTGCTGCTCAATTGGGGCTAGGGCAACCACAAGCACAACACAACAAGAAACCCACAGCCAAACCCAAGCAAGATAGAGGCACCACCTAGTTATTGTATGCGAACTAGGACGTAAAAGAGATTTTGTCACACCTAGGAAGATGCACCACAAAACGCACACAAGAAATCTAACACCAAGACACACACCAAATAGAGCAAAGGCAAGAGAGAGAGAGAGAGAGAGGAATGGAACTTGCGTAATACCTTGTTTATGACTTGCAAATGGAGATGTTTTGTTATGATGCTATCATAGATCTTCTACAAAACTACTCAATGCTTAGTGGATGCTAAAAATTGCCAACACACATTGTCTTAGGGTGTGGGAGACCTCTCACCACAATACCCTCTTACTATGGACACAAAATTGGCAATGAAAGCACATTAAAACACTTTTTAAAACAAGATCCAACGATAGAAGCTCAAAATACACAAGTCACCTTGAATTCACCAAACCGTATTGCACAAGTGGAAGGACGAAGATTTGAAGGTCGAATTACGCCTTTGACGCACCAAACCTCAATTTATTGATGATGGAGAAACATATACAATAGTGGTTTTGAAATTTTGAACTCACTGTCTCTCACTTGCAATGTGTAGCTTGAAAGCTTCTCTTACACCAAAAGTGAAGCTCACAAAGTGGTTGATACACTTAAGTCTCTCCTCACACATAGAGTGTTGGGGTGATATGTGAGATATTGGAGGTTGTTTTACAAGAAGGAGAGGGGCCTATTTATAGGTTGGAGACCCCTCATTAAGATTATTGGAAATCCTAATTTACAAGCTAACAAATCAGGATTATGATTTTTAAAAAAAACATTGTGGGCCTTCTTTGTCTGCTTGAGTCATGGATGTGGGCTCAAAAGAGATCATTATTGATGGTAGATAAGGTGAAAGTAGAGTTTTAAAGAAGGAGTGTGGGAGAGAGAGAGAGAGAGAGTTACTATGCACATGTCAGAGGTAAGGTGTCTTTTATGGTTAGGTCAATGGCTATTTTTTGTTAGTATGTTACTGGTTAGTGTTAGTAATCACTAGAAAGTTAATGATATATTTACAATGGGTAGAATGAGGCGGATGGTTGAATGAAGTGAGAAAATCCTTGCGATGGTGAACCTTGAAGAAGTTTTTGACTTACTTGTGTATGTTCTCAAAATGACTATTGATCCTCTTCTTCGTCTTCTCTTCTTTACGCCACCACCGCCAAGGTTGATTATCGCGATGAAAATGACAATTTGGTTGATGAGATTGCTTAATTTGCAGAGGTTAAGCATGGTTTACATGCTGAATTTTATGTATATAGAGAAGGGTTAAGATGGAATTGTACTTTGGATGTCATAGAGAGAGGCATAGAGATGGTGTATGTACTTGTAGAGCTCATATGAGAGCTATGGAAGTAAGAGGACAGGTTAATGGTGAAGAAGATGAGAGAAACCATGGAAGGTGCAGGTTTGAGTGAGGGATTGAGAGGAATGAGTGTGTGCGTGTGTGGAAGTGGGAAAGGAGGTGAGAGAAGACTATGGGTTACTTTGTGAGAAAAGTGGACAGACTGGGGTCCACTCAAAAAATTCATCTCACCGGTGGTAGCTTCAAAAAGCATGAAAAAGTTTTAGGTAAGTATTTAGCTTATGAGCTACATTTTCTCTGTTGGCCGCTTCTTCAAATTCCAAACGCAGATGGACGCCAAAAATCTCACCAAAAGCCTCTTTTTTTATGCCTGCAAAAGTCTTTTAGTGGTCCCCTCCTTTATTGAATTTTCACAATGCATCCAAGAGTGGGCCCCTCCTTTGTCATATCATGATACAAAGCATCCAAGTTCCCTTTACACATGCATGGAGGAGGATTATTGATGAAAGAAGAAATATATACATGGTGGGACTAGTGTATGGACTATTCATGGATTTTAGCTCAATGAGCACATGGTGTTAGAATAATGAGTATATAATAAGAAAAAATATGGAAGAATTATTGGATATGGAAAAATATATTGGAATCATATGATATGATCCCTTTTTTGTATTATTTTGGGTGAAAGAGAAAAAGGTATGCAAGTAAATGAAAATAATATAATAAACGTGACTAATAAAGTAGAAATCAAATTTTTGTTTTCCCGAGGGTGAGGGTGAAAATGTGGGGGTGATTTGTATAAAGAAAAGGTTAGAATATGTACACATTGACAAAAAAATATACTTATGGTGCAAGAGAATAAAAGAAGTCCTATGTTTAAATATACCTATGTTTAAATATTTAAATAAAATATCAAAATAATTCTAAAAATCCCTATATTTAGGCCATATATACAATGAAATATTTACACACAAAAAAGGCCATAATATACTTTTCTTTTTCCGGTTGAACTAGCCCAGTGTGACTAGCTAAGTGAGGGTTTTTAAGGAGATATGGGATAAGTCCCCTAACTCACACACGCCTATGTACAGTGAAAGGGTGAAGATAACCACAGTGTTTGAATGATTTGATAAAGTGAGGTAGCTCACTATGGAAATTTTGAATAGCCAAAAAACGGCTATCACTAGCTTAGTGTCAACTAAGGAGAGTGTGAACAAGGATGGTGGTGAGACTGACACCTCTTTGGAGCAATGTTTTTACCTCATGGCTGACCAAAATATCATTGTTAACAAATCAAACCAAGCAGGAAGAGGTAGCACCTCTAGGAATCCCACATAGACCACAAGGTATACAACCCTTTACCTAGAAGGACCAAATTCCCATGGAGCTCTGGTATATGTTGATGCAAGGGGACGTAAAAGCATATGTATAGAGGAAAAACAAGCCAATGTAGTGGAAGCCCTTCTAGTATATGATGATGGGGATAGATTCCAAATAATGCGGGAATACATTACCTCATTGTTGAGGACCCTAAGAACTATAGCAGATACTGTGATAATGTTGCAAAAGGGAAGATGGTTTCTAAGATGAGAGAAATACCTCCTCGGATAGAATTTCCTAATGTCATCCTTGTGTTTGAGAAGAAGGTGACTAAAGTAGTGACAAACCAAGGAGTGGTAGGAATCTATGAGTACGCGAAATGTAGGGCCAAAACATATTTTAGGTGTTTAGCACCCTACACTTTTGAGTTAAGCACGGAAAAGACTTCATACTTGTTATTGTACGAATCACATGAAGGGAGTCTCATAATATATATTGACAAGTATGGATGGGAGTATACGATGATAAAAAAATGGAAGTAGCGAGAATGATAAGCACAGGAGTAACTCCAACAAATCCAGTTGTAGCCCAAGGCCCAAAACCTACCCTAGCAAGTCTACAAATCCCTTTGAGGAAGTGAAAGATACGGCTAGGTTTACATCTAGTCAAGCTAGAGTGTTTGAAACGCCAATTTTTCCTTCATACTTGAACCAAACCCTGAAACTTTGCAATCTTGGTTGTATCGCACAATTATGAGGAAACAAGAATTCTATAGAGCATAGGTATTTATCACAAAAAGACCATATGTAAGCCGCATAGTGTAACCAATGCCCATTAATTCTTACTCTTATCCCAAGGAAGGCAAGGATCATCAATGATGCCGACCACAACAAGATTCCCCTATATGGAGAGGATCAAGACGTAAATAAGATTTGCAGTGGAACCACCGGTTGCCTATAGAGGATACGTGTTGGAAGAGGAATTTGATGCTAGATCAAAAAATGAAATGAAAACATGAACGAGGACCTGTACGAGGAGAGGGATGAGGAGATTCTATAGTAAGGTTGTTAGACCATAGACGTGTTAGACCCTCTCAAGTCCAGAAATGGGTTAAAAAGAAAAATTCAGGGAAAAGAGACTCTAGAGACCATGTGGCAACATTCTTGACAGTGATCTGAGCAAAAGAGGTCAGGGACTTTGATACACAATCTGCCAAATTTGGGATACCTTAGAGGAAGACACCACAACCTGGTTTGATTCTGTTGAAGACATGATTTTGAGACTATCCAAGAAGTATTTGATGAATTTGTGGAGGAATTTTCTCAAAGAGGAAGAGCTCACAATACGGTTTCACAAATTCATAGGTTCAAGCAGAAAGAGGGAGTATCTATCAAGAAAGCAGTCTTACGATTAAAACAACCTATAAAACTTTTCCCGGTGGAAGAATTACCTGCTCAATTTAGACTCATGTTGATGTTCATCCAAGGATTAAGAAATGTGGATCTTCATAAGGATTTGCATATGAAGAAGAGCTCATCTCTAGATGAGTTGACCAAGGAAGCTCTATACTTAGTAGACAATTGTGCAGTCTACAAGGACTTAATGATGATTTGACATCACACCATAGTGAGACTAGGTCCATGAAGTCTATACAAAAGGATGAATCAATTGGGAGTCAGGAACAACTCATTGCAAAAGTGCTCAAAAGAAGAATCCCATTTGCAAAGCCATAGGCTAAGCAAGCAAAATGGTGTGTCATTGAGAAAAATTGGATCAACCATGCAACAGAGGAGCGTTCCTTTAACAAGGGATATGTGTGAGAGATACAATATGTCCCTCCAATCCAGGTAGCACCTCATCAAGAACCACCGATGCCTAGGTATACAACACGGAGGGAACTAGGGATTTAATATTTATGTGATCACATGAAATTTCTTTTGATTAAAATGTTTATTATCATATTCACATATTCAAAATTAACATGATCACAAACAATCCAATAAGTGGTGATGTGCCAAACCACCAAAATATCATTGGTATGTCTTTTTCTCCACGGGCCTATTGGGAAACTATAAGAATGCTAGATCGAGCCCGCCAAGAAATGAAAAAACCTCAGTGGGTTAAAGGGAAGTCACGTGAACATTTAACGTGATCACGTATTTTGAAATGTGATCACTCAATGTTATTAATGTGATCACGTTAATGAAATCCTTGCAGGGAACTTCCCAAGACTTGTAGGGGTTGAACGGTCAGGAGCAAGACCAGCGGGTGTAAGGTATACACCTACCATAGAGGAACCAGAGGATCAAGCATTAGTGCATGTGATTGCATATTATAAAGAGCCAAGTGGTTATGTGAAAAACCAAGTATACTATCCACCCAAAGAGACAAAAACACCAGAACCATGGAGTGTGAGTGAAATGATGGACCACTAACTGCCACACAGATTGCAGGTGAAAGCAGATATAGCTTAGATGAGAGAACATTGATTTTCATTCCACATGGAGGTGACGGGAGCAAAGCGAACCCCCGAACCCCGACAGCCTCTAAAACACCAGGGACCGAATGGCGCGCCTCGAGCCTGTCATGGTAAAGCAAACAGGGGGCACCACCTAGCTTCAGCGGCTAGGACGCAAACAACACACCACCATAACAAAGTTTTCATCCAAGAGAGATGGATGCTTGGGAGTAATGATGAAGAGGAAAGGGAATGAGATCAAGTGAGTGAGAGAGAGAGAGAGAGAGAGAGAGAGAGAGAGAGAGAGAGAGAGAGAGAGAGAGAGTGGGCGAGGGGGTATAGCGGCTTAGTACTTAGGCACCACAAAAGGATGGCGAATCCGCACACCCTTCACACATACACAATCTCACTCCAAACACAAGACTAGGTGGCGATTCCGCACACCTCACATGGGCAAAACATTGCAAGAAATAATACTCACAAAACCTCAAGCTTTATTTAGAGAATAAGGCGATGAAATGGGGAGCATAGGGTAGGGGAATGAGAAGGGAGAGCGTGGTAGAGCACATGGCGGATAGGTGGGAGTTGATGGTGAAGACTCGCACGAGGGTTATGGCCATCATCCTTCATTTAGTTTCCCTTCATCTTCCATAGCCCAAGGGTGTAGAGGTCATGCTCAAGACGAGCATGGTGATTGCGGTGATGGTGATGGTGTGGGTGTGTATGTGTGCACTAGGCACACACAGTGCATAGTGTACTCTTTGGTGATGGTGTGTGTCCTTAGTGTGATGGTGACCCCTCTTTATATAGGGGAGGAGGGGGGAGAAATTCTAGAATTTAGAAATGAAGAAATCATTATCTACATAGGCCATGTGACTGTGGGCCCCACTTGTCTGACTGTGTGTATATGTGCCAGAACAGCAGTCTCATGAGAGAGAGACTAAGAGAGAGAGGTGGGTTGATGAAAACAAGTGAGGGGTGACATGGAGAATAAAGTAATTACAAGAATGGAGAGAGGGGAGTGTGTTCAGAGGTGAATCTGTGTGCAGATGTGTGTGAACACAAGAAAAATCAGGTAACCACCCGGTGGGGATGGGTCTGTGGGCACCTTTTTCAGTGAAACTGAGTGTGTGTGAGTGTGGGGAAGGTTATTTAGCTACAAGACAAGAGACATGGCGCCCTTTAGAGAGAGAGAGGGGGGTATTTGGGTCATGGGATATGATAGGAGAGAGAAAGAGGGGGTGGGGTATACTATTTTGGAAGATAGGGTAAGTTGCATGTGAGTTAGGGTGCATTATTGGTGAGTTATAATGCATTATTGGTGAGAGGTGGGGTAGCTTGAGGGGAGAGAGAAAGGAGAAAGGACAAGGGGAAGAGAGAGGGGGTTGACCTTTTGAGTGGAGGAGAGGAAAAGGGACACCCGGCGGGGCAACAGTGAAGAAAAAGGAGGCAAGGTGGGGATGGGCTACCCCGCGGGCATGAGGTGGCCTATTTTACCTTTCTTATATATTTACATAATCATACTTTATTTTCTTTCTTACTTTTTCCAATGCCTTTATCACTTCCTCCATAAGAGGGGGTTTTCATGGGGTGGGGACAAGAGAAGAGGGGTATGGGAGCTTGGCTTGTGAAAAGCCCCCATCATTGCCCTCCCCTTTTGGCTAGAGGCATTCATGTCTCTAGCTCATTTGTTTGATCATTATCGTCGGAGGTGGCGGCTGATGGTGTGTCCTCATCTGGAATGTCAATTGGTGGAGCCTGCTCAAATCGAAGAAAATAAGGTTTAAGTCACCAACCATTTACCCTGGTTTTATGAAGTTTTCCATCAGCCTCCATAAGCTGGTAGCTTCCATTGGCATACTTTTTCCTGATGATGAAAGGGCCTTCCCATCGGAGCAGGAGTTTCTTATCCTTGCGCGTGTCGAAGCGATTGTCAAAGCGGAGCACCAACATTCCTTTTTTCAATTCTTTTTTCCGGAGATGCTCGTTAAAGCTAAGCCGTCTATGCTCTACTTGTGATGCATAATAATTTATTGCTTCTTCTCTGTCCAGCTGCAGTCTTTCCAAGTTGATGATGTGATCTCTCAAATGCATGTTGGGTTGTTGAAGTTGGCTTGCCATTACTCTGAGACTTTGTAGTTGCACTTCAATGGGCAAGATTGCTTCCTTACCAAATACTAGATGATACGGTGTGAATCCCAAGGATGTACGAAATGAAGTTCTGTAGGCCCATAAAGCTGGTGGTAGATACTTATCCCAGTCTCCGGGGTGATTGTTTACCTACTTGGTAATAATTTTAGAAACCATTCCATTTACCTTTTCAACTAGGCCATTACATTGAGGGTAATATGGTGAAGAGTGCCTCCTTGTAATGCCTAGTTTCTGCATTAATTCTCCTACCAAGTCTGCTCTGAAACCTGGCCCTCTATCAGAGATGATCTCTAAAGGTGTGCCAAACCTACAACATATGTGCTCGTAGATAAATTTAGCTACCTCTACCGCTGTGATTCTAGTGGTGGGTGTAGCCTCTGCCCATCTAGTCATGTAGTCGACCCCCATGATAATGTAGAATTTTCCTGAGTTGGCCCTAGGTAATGGCCCAATGGCATCGATACCCCATTTTTCAAAATGGTCCATATGAGAGAATAGGTGTCTGTGGTTCAGGCATAAGTGACCTAGTGCCGGCCTTTTGACACAACTTACATGTTTTGCACCAGTGGTGTACATCACGGTTGAGGCTAGGCCATATGAAGCCTGCCTGCAAGATTTTCCTACTTGTTATGTTTAGGGCAAAGTGACCACCACAAACCCCATCGTGACAGCTAGCAATTACTCATGTGATTTCCTGAGAGAGAGGGAGCTTCCTGAGTATTTGGTCCTTACCCTTACAGTACAAACCGTCATTGATGAGTCGATACCTTGTGGCCTTCCGCGTCAGCCATTGCTTCTGTCCCTTTGTTAAATCTGATGGGCATTCCCCTGTTTCCAAAAAATGCATGATGTCAGGCAAGGCATCACTTCCTTGAAATAGAGGGAGCTTTAGTTTTATTGCTACCCACCACTTCCTGTAGTCTTTCACTTGCTAGGGCATCTGCTTCTTGGTTTTGAGCCCTTGGGATATGGTGTATTTGAACTTCTTCAAACTTACCCAACAAGGTTTTTACACCACTTAAGTGAGTCCTTAAACTAGGATTCTTGCATGTCCATGCTCCATTTACTTGCCTTACCAGAAGTAGAGAATCCCCAAATACATTAAGGCATTGTACACCTTGCGAGACGCACCATTGTAGACCCTTGGTTAGTGCTGCATACTCAGCTTCATTGTTAGAATGTGAATCTAACAATTGGCCCAACAAAAATACCTTTGTCATCAAAGACCACTATGCCTGCAGCTGCTTTGTCGGACGCTCGCTTGTAGGCTCCATCAAAGTAGAGAGAGTATGCTCCTTCTACCATCGGTGGTACTGGAGGTAATCGGACTTCTCCTTCCTTAGATTGCTTCTCCTTCCTTTCAAAGATTTGGTAGGTCATGAGTCCCCCCAAACTTGCCCTTGTCGTGCTTTCTACCTGTACCGTGTATTCAAACTCTTGCAGACGAACTAGCCATTTAGTAATTCTAGCAGACACATCCATGTGTTGTACAACATAGGGAAATATTTCATCCGTGGTTAGAATCACAAATTGCTTAGGCAGCAAATATGACCTAAACTTTGTAGTTGTAAATCTAAGAGCTAGGACTAAGTGTTCCACATGGGTGAAACCTTTCTCTCCTGCTGTCATCATTCGACTAGAGAAGTAGATTGGCCTCATGAAAGATGTCGTCGTATCCTTTTGGAGTAGCACAACCCCCAATGAGTCATCACCAACACTTGAGGTGACATAGAATTTTTCATCCCACTTAGGTGGTGAGATAGTTGGCAGAGTGGCTAAGACCTCCTTTACCTTGTTGTAGTGATGTTCGCTTTCCTCGTCCCAAGTGAAAGTTGATCTTTGAGTGAGTTGTTGCAGTGGTAGAACAAGTTGTGATAGTAGATGTATGAATCTACTTAAGTACCTCACCTTCTGTAGAAAAGAGACCAGTTGACGTGCGGTCGTTGGTGAAGGTAGGGCTATGAGTGCGGACACCTTACTTGGGTCGGCGTTGATACCTTTTGCTGAAATTTCATGGCCTAGTAGAATGACTTTAACTCTCCCCAATGTGGCATTTATCCACATTTAATTGCCCACTAGGCTCTGCAACCTGGCCAAACCTTGAGTTACCTTTTCTAAATGTGAAATACGGGAGCTATATATACAAAAATCATCAATGAACACTCTTATGGATGTTCCAAAGAATGGTTGAAAAACATATGTGACATATCTTTGGAATGTGGCAGGTGCATTTGTGAGACCAAATGGCATAACCCTGTATGCAAAACAACCCCATGGCGTGATAAAAGTGGTTTTTAGCTGATCTTCCAAGGCTATGCGTATTTGAAAGTATCCAGAATAACCATCACAGACGGTATAGCATTCAAAACCCGCTACTTCATTCAGAATTTCATCCAAGAAAGGGAGAGGAAAGTGGTCTCTCTTTGTAGCTGCATTTAGTGGTTTGTAGTCAACACAGACCCTCCACTTACCATTCTTTTTAGGCATCACCACAACGGGTGACACCCATTCTGAGTTTTCTACAGGATAGATGAATCTTGCCTCCAGCAGTTTCCTTACCTCGGCCAAGAGTTCCTTTTCTTGTATGACCCCCAGTCGTCGTAGCTTTTGCACAACTGGTTTTACCCCTTCCTTCAGCTTAATATTATGTTCCACCACTGTAATGCCTGTGATTCTTTCATAGTTGTCAATGAACAGGTTAGGAAATCCCATCAACATTTGCAAAAAACTATCTTTCTCCTCAAGTGTTAATTCCGTAGACAACATACCCTTCAACCTACTTCCTCCTAGGCCAAGTGATTTGATCTCCTCTTCATTGGGTTGCCCTTTTGGTGATGGATCATCAGTTGTGCTTACCCTTTGTGGATCCTTCATAATGATACCCATCACATCAATGGAACTATCACTTTTGTCGGTGGATGTGGTCTCCTCCTCAGAACTGGAAGATTCGCTAGTGGTTTCATCTGCCGATGTTTCCAGATTCATTTGCTTCTGCTTGCCAATCCTCATGTCGTAGTAGATTGTCTCCCCTTTCTTACCGGTCATACGTAGAAGGCCAGTACCCCAGTCCTGTTTTACCTTCATGGCCATCAACCATGGCCTTCCCAAAATTAGTGGATAGCCCTCCCCCTTAGTAGGCATTACAAAAACATCTACCTCTACCTCAGTGTTGAAAGATTTGATTTTCACAGCACTTATCACACCCACACACTTTACTTTTGCGTTGTTTGCCATCTATGCCTTGCATGGAGAACGCCTGTCAACCTCGAGCCCTAATCGAAGCATCATAGCTTCGCTCATTACACAGATTTGTGCACCTCCATCAATGTAGGTGTTTCCAACCCTCTTTCCTTTTATGTTTACGTCGACAATTGAAGGATGTAGCAAGATGTAGCAGCTATGGCCATGTAATCTTCGGTCCTTGCTCTGCCACATCCAATGTTAGATCATAGGGCTTTGAACTTTCCCCTAGCTGGAAGTCGGTGATGCCCAATTTCCGTCCTGGCCTGGATGGCCTCTTGCTAGTTTCTCCTCTCATGCTTCTCTCATCATCTGATCGTGTAGCTTTCTCCCTCCTAGCTCTTTTCACAGTCATGGCCTCAAGTGGTTCTAAAAAGGTTACCTTCTCCTTACCCTTGTCCCTCTCCTTTGCTCTGGGTGGATCCACTACTACGGTTTTTCCTTTCTCTTCTAGCCTTATGATGTTTACAGGGCGATCAGGTGGTGGGGCCGGTGGAAGAGGTGGAATGGATGCTTGTAGTGGTGTCTGGGGTGGACGTAGAATTTGTGTTGGTGGGGTTGGTGCTCGGGGTGGGGGTGTTCTTTCTCTAAGGGGTGACAATTGGTTCCTCCTACCTCCTCTATTATAGTTTTGTCATGGTTTGGGACAATAGTACATACCATGACCATCTTCTCCGCAGTTGTAGCAATGATACTCCCTGTTTTGTCGTCGTGCTCTTCTAGGGTCTTGATCTCTTTCTTGACTCCTCCCTTGCTGTATTAAGTGGACAGACAAATTCTGCAGTTGGTCAGTAATATGGGCCAACATATCTTGTTGGTCATCTCTTACCCCAAGAGATGGTGGTGGTGGTGGAATGGTGGTTGTCGTAGTTGCTGGTCGACGTGATGTTGTTGTTTCTGTTGACTCGGTTTCTTTGGCTTTCATTCGCAGCTTCTTGTCCTTAAGGCGAGCAATCTCAACGGCTAACTCGTACGTAGCCGGGAATCTACCTTTCACCTTCTCCTTGAGAAGCGGCCATAAGCCATGCGTGAACCGATCTTTTTTTAGGAAATCGGGTGCAGCTTCCCACCTTGCCAGTGACTCAACCCACCGTTCCCACAAATCCACAAATTTGGACTCATAGGTGGCATATTCTAAAAGACCCTCCTGCTTCAAGTCTCTCAACTTGTCCCACAACTTTTTTGAAGTGGTACCTCCCCCAAAGCGCCTCTTAAAAGCGGTTTTTAAGGGTTCCCAGTCATCCTTGGTTGCTTGTGGAAGTGCATTGTACCATGATCTAGCTTCTAGCTTCATGAGATGCTTAAAGATTCTAACCCGGGATTCATCCGTATCTTTGTTGCTCACTACACATGCTACTTCAAAGTCATCTAAGAAGTCTGTTACCAAATCCTCCCCCTTCTTTCCTTTAAATGTTGGAAATGCTACACTTGCCATGATTACTGAGAGAGAGCTAGAAAGACACACTGCTTAACTTGCAAAAGTTTTTTTTCTTCTTTACAAGGAGGCGTGTATACCCTCTTATACTAGGACATAGATTAAAACTTCAAACGGTACATTGCCTTGTACCAAAGGTAAGACAAATGGCTGATCTGATGCCAGAACCTCAAAAAACCGCTCCCCACCCAGCATGGTGTCAATGACGTGCTGGTAGTGAGCCTTCAAGTCCAGTATTACCTTGATTGAGCGTACACGTGTTGGTATGTGTGATCTGTCTTGAGGTAGGTTGCACTGATTCAAGTGAAGCTTAGAGGTGCTTAGTCACTGTCCAAGCTTGTGGGAGAGGGTGGAGTTCTTTCCTGAAACAAACTCAGTAGATCCCTAGTTTCTCTAGTGAGAGTGTGAGCCAATGATTTCGTTATCTGTGCTGTAGCATCAAGCGCGACTTGAAAACTGACTGTGATAATTACCTCGGTGACTTGAGTTACCCGATTCTCAAAGTAGAATAGTGTTGATTCTCTATTGTGCAGAGCTCCTTCCATTTTGTTGTTGTTGGTTGGTTGTAGGTTGCGGACATGGTTTCGACCTTCTTCTTCTTCTTCTTGGCACTTGGCCTATGTATATCCACTGGGTTTGGCGTGTTGGTTGACTCTCCCAGTGCAAATCGATTATCGTTATGCCTGGCACTCGAGCTTCGATGGAGATGCGGAGTTCGTCTAGTTGTGCTTGGAGCTCTTCTTCTTCTGTCGTCCAATTAGCAAATCCTGCTAGCCATTCATCCATTCACAATAGTTTAGGGGTTTCAGTCTTGTAAACTGAAGGGTTTCATGAAAAGATCCTCAGTGGTGGCACCAAATGACGGGAGCAAAGCGAACCCCCGAACCCCGACAGCCTCTAAAACACCGGGGACCGAATGGCGTGCCTCGAGCCTGTCATGGTAAAGCAAACAGGGGGCACCACCTAGCTTCAGCGGCTAGGACGCAAACAACACACCACCATAACAAAGTTTTCATCCAAGAGAGATGGATGCTTGGGAGTAATGATGAAGAGGAAAGGGAATGAGATCAAGTGAGAGAGAGAGAGAGAGAGAGAGAGAGAGAGAGAGAGAGAGAGAGAGAGAGAGAGAGTGAGGGAGGGGGTATAGCGGCTTAGTACTTAGGCACCACAAAAGGATGGCGAATCCGCACACCCTTCACACATACACAAGCTCACTCCAAACACAAGACTAGGTGGCGATTCCGCACACCTCACATGGGAAAAACATTGCAAGAAAACATACTCACAAAACCTCAAGCTTTATTTAGAGAATAAAGCGATGAAATGGGCAGCATAGGGTAGGGGAATGAGAAGGGAGAGCGTGGTAGAGCACATGGCGGATAGGTGGGAGTTGATGGCGAAGACTCGCACGAGGGTTATGGCCATCTCCTTCATTTAGTTTCCCTTCATCTTCCATAGCCCAAGGGTGTAGAGGTCATGCTCAAGACGAGCATGGTGATTGCGGTGATGGTGATGGTGTGGGTGTGTGTGTGCGCACTAGGCACACACAGTGCATAGTGTACTCTTTGGTGATGGTGTGTGTGTCCTTAGTGTGATGGTGACCCCTCTTTATATAGGGGAGGAGGGGGGAGAAATTCTAGAATTTAGAAATGAAGAAATCATTATCTACATAGGCCATGTGACTGTGGGCCCCACTTGTCTGGCTTTGTGTATATGTGCCAGAACAGCAGTCTCATGAGAGAGAGACTAAGAGAGAGAGGTGGGTTGATGAAAAAAAGTGAGAGGTGACATGGAGAATAAAGTAATTACAAGAGGGGAGAGAGAGGAGTGTGTTCAGAGGTGAATCTGTATGCAGATGTGTGTGAACACAAGAAAAATCAGGTAACCACCGGGTGGGGATGGGTCTGTGGGCACCTTTTTCAATGAAATTGAGTATGTGTGAGTGTGGGGAAGGTTATTTAGCTACAAGACAAGAGACATGGCTCCCTTTAGAGAGAGAGGGGGTATTTGGGTCATGAGATATGATAGGAGAGAGAAAGAGGGGGTGGGGTATACTATTTTGGAAGATAGGGTAAGTTGCATGTGAGTTAGGGTGCATTATTGGTGAGTTATAATGCATTATTGGTGAGAGGTGGGGTAGCTTGAGGGGAGAGAGAAAGGAGAAAGGACAAGGGGAAGAGAGAGGGGGTTGACCTTTTGAGTGGAGGAGAGGAAAAGGGACACCCGACGGGGCAACAATGAAGAAAAAGGAGGCAAGGTGGGGATGGGCTACCCCGCAGGCATGAGGTGGCCTATTTTACCTTTCTTATATATTTACATAATCATACTTTATTTTCTTTCTTACTTTTTCCAATGCCTTTATCACTTCCTCCATAAGAGGGGGTTTTCATGGGGTGG
This sequence comes from Adiantum capillus-veneris, assembly GCF_014529385.1. Classification (NCBI taxonomy): domain Eukaryota; kingdom Viridiplantae; phylum Streptophyta; class Polypodiopsida; order Polypodiales; family Pteridaceae; genus Adiantum; species Adiantum capillus-veneris. The sequence continues at coordinate 81,770,477 of NC_140959.1, read as the reverse complement.
GGACGAGAGAAGAGGGGTATGGGAGCTTGGCTTGTGAAAAGCCCCCATCAGAGGGTTACCAGGACCAAGGCCTGCTTATTAGGATCGAGGAGCCCAAGGACGATCTGAACAACCAAAAGGAGCTTTCTACAAGTGTGGTGGGGACCACTCATTAAGAGATTGTCCCCATGAGGAAATAATCAGAGTAAATGCATATCGCACTAAGTGTGGAGTCATTCATTTGATTCGGGATTTCCCAAAGAATCCTAACAAGGGAGCAAAGGTGACATTGAACATACTAGGGTCTATGCCATCTAGTAGTGGGTCAAAAAACAAAAAAATTATATCCATACAGGTTATCACGAGAGTGCAAGCGCAGAGGGAAAGAGAAGAATCATTGATTGAAGAACCCGAAACAGAGACTCCTAGTGTCAAGAAGAAAAGTCAACAAAACACGTGGAAGTCTAGGAAAGCACGCATGAAGACCAGGAACAAATGGGAGCAGATGCCCCTAATGGAGGAGTTAAAAAGAACCAGGGACAAATCAGAGAGACTGAGAGCCAAACTAGTCCAAAAATAGGAATTCAAGAGACCAAAGAACCCAACGAGATAAATAAACAGAGGAGCGCAATCTCAGGTGGATTAGTGCTAGTTGAGAAAGTGAATGAGTCCCTTGACGCACTCTTGAAAGCCTATGAAGCACAACTCCACACGAGCTAGAATCAAGAACATGTATGTATAACTTATCCCTACGCATAGTTGGAGAAAAAAAAATGGACATGTTTCAAAAAATGATCCAAACTGCCCAAACTCTGCTAGAACCACCTGCACGTAAACCAAAGACTAGGGTAGAAATTCCAATTGTAGCACCTATCACTCCATTGGGGCATGAAACAAAAAAACCCGATAAGAATCCCTCGATTGAATTAGAAAAGTCTACAATAGTGATGAATACTATAGATCCAACATCTGAGGGATTCCATTCTACGATTCTTGAGGCCTATAAAGAGGACCACAATGGCTTAGACAAGCTTTGGAGACAGATAAGAGAAGCAAATGAAGCAGCGGGGTTGAGTTAGAGAGTTAACCAAATCACTATAGGGAGGGACTTCTTTTTTCCACCAATTGATGAATTTGAAGCAGGGACCCAAGTGGATCTAGATATTTGCTCTTATTGGGGGGATATTGGATTTGTAAGATCTTTAGAGAGTCAACCTCAATCTTTGAAAATCCTAACTATATACATAGGAGAGGATGAAGCAAGGTTTGATGTGAAGGTTGTGCCAACACAAAGACTTTCTTCAAAAAAAGATGATAGATTGAAAAGGGGTGATAGACATATCCACACCAGTGACTTGCAACATCATATTAGCCGAGGTTTTTCGGCTAAGACCAAACATGTGGGTGACTGTTGGGAAATTCTTAGAAAAGTTTGGAATCAAGGACCCAAATTCAAGGATTCAAGAAGGGATTTGCAAATTAGAAAAACCTCAATTGAACACAAGACATGTATCCTTAAACATGGTTGGAGAGTATTGCGAAGGTGGAGATGGAAATACTATGTTTCCAGTGGAATCCCTAAAGGTAACAATGGAGATTCTCGATATTGCCACCAAGAGATTCAAAAAAAATAGAGGAAACTAGCCTTAAAAGCTACAGGATGAAATTGCAACTAGCCAATGGATGTATTGAGAGACTCGTATGGCTTCTAGAAAAAGTAATTGTGATTTCTTGCAATGTTGAGTATGAGCACACTTTTGCTATATTGGATTTTGGCAAGAAGAACAATTATGAAATTATACTTGGATGTCCCTTTTTATGAAACAACTCAAGATGGTTGAAGACTAGGGGTATGATCACATATACCTAAGGCACATGGAAATTGGCCTTAAAAGCTACATGATGAAATTGAAACTAGCCGATGGATGTATTGAGAGACTCGTATGGCTTCTAGAAAAATTAATTGTGATTTCTTGCAACGTTGAGTATGAGCACACTTTTTCTATATTGGATTTTGGCAAGAATAACAATTATGACATTATACTTGGACGTCCCTTTTTATGAAACAACTCAAGATGGTTGAAGACTAGGGGTATGACCACATATACCTAAGGCACATGGAAACAACAACGCTCATAAATCTAAAAGACCTTAGCTACAAAGATGTGAACCGAACACCAGTGGAAGAATTTGATTCAGCTTCATTATCAGGGTCGAAACTTCTATCTTGGTTCGGAAAGCCAAAAGAGCTATGGATGTGCGGTGCATCAAATTGTGGAAGCGTGTAGGGAGAAAAGTGTATATTGGAAAGAGCACCTAATGATAAGGGATACATTTGTGAGCCTTTTCTATAAGTGGCCCTCGAGCCATTGGAGTGGACCCAGATACTAGCAACCCTAGATGTGTGTGCTATTTCAGATGGACCCAATACAAAGTTCTGCGACAAGGACGAATATGATGTGATTCCTTACTATATGGTCAGTAGCAAGACCGAGAGAAACCCTCAAAACAACCCAAGACTGATGACATGGAGAAAGAAGGGAAGAAGAGTTTTACGACTCTCCAGAGCAATTTGAATGTGAGGATGATGCGGACAACGAGTGCTCGGACAACCTGAGTGACCAAGAGGAAACAGGAGCCGATGTCTTGTTTTATGAGTTTTCAAACCAAAAACCTAGACATCAAGAGAATTACAAGAAAAGAAGAGCTAGAGGCAAAGTAAGAGAGAACACCATGCCTAGGATAGGGGACAAAACACAATTTCTAATGTTTGTAAAAGCTGATGATTGTATCAAGGACAAAATATCAAGGAGATACTCTCAAGTTTAAGATCCAAAAGCAAAAGCAAGAATTAAAAGAAAAACTCGAGAGTCTAAAACAAAACCGAAGAAAACAAAAGAACTTGGGCAGGATAAAAGTGGAGACCCTAAGTGGACCAAAGTAGAGAGAAAACAGAAGTACACAATGCTTAAGAAAACTCTCAAGGAAGTATATAAAACAGAAGTAGAGAGTGGCAAAGAAGAAAACAAGAAGGACGAGGACAAAATGAATGTGTCATTCCACTACAAAAAGTTCACCATACAAGATAGGAAGATAGTGACGATGCAACTTCTCCGGGAGTGAAAAGACAAGGAGTCTTACGATGGACAAGAGAATGCAAAAAAGGTAGACTTGGCAGAACCAAGAGAAGAGTCACGACCAACATACATTGCAACGGATCTAAGTCCAGCAGAGGAAGAAAATCTCATTAGTCTTTTTAAGGAGTATAAGGAAGTGTTCTCTTGTTCATAGAAGGAAATGAAAGGAGGAGATCCTACGATATGTCAGCACACGATTCCCTTAAAACCTCACTCAAAGCCTAGCCGATAGAGACCATAAATGTACAATGATACATTTGCTAAGTGCATCAAAGAAGAGATTGATAAATTAAAAGACGTTCAATTCATCTATGAGATAGAACACACCAACTGGGTATCTCCCGTTGTGGTGATACATAAAAAGAATGGTAAACTAGAGTGTGTGTGAATCTAAAGAACACTAATGCAGCCACAATAAGGGATAACTATCCCTTGCCTCTTACAGAACATGTCCTAGTACGAGTAGTAGGAAAACATGCATACTCCTTCTTAGATGGGTTCTAAGGTTACAACCAACTCATGATTTCCCCTGAGGATCAATACAAGACAACACTTTCCACAAAATGGTGTATATACGCATATAGGGTGATTCATTTTGTCTTTACCAATGCCCCATTAACATTCCACCAATCAATGGTACCTACCTTTAGGGAGTACTTGAGAGCTATCTTGGAAATTTACATGGATGACTTATGTGTACACTCTCTCTTGCGAGAGGAACATACCGATCACCTCAAAAAGTGTTCAAGAAGTGCATAACTTATCGAATCTGTCTTAACATGGAAAAATGCATTTTCATGGTTAAATAAGGAAGAATCTTGGGACATATTGTCTCAAAAAATGGGATAACAGCTGATCTGGATAAAATCAAGGTGATTGTAGAAATTCCTAGGCCCCAAAATGAAAAATAGGTACAATGCTTCATAGGACACTATGGGTACTACAAAAGGTTTATACATATGTATACAATCATCACCCAACCTCTATATAGAAATATAGTAGCCTTTGAATGGATGGCTAGGTGTGAGGAATAATTTGAAAAATGGAAGAAAGTACCCATATCCGCTCCAATATTGATAGCACCAGATTGAGAGAATATCTTTCATGTTCCTATAGATGCTTTCAGCATTTTCTATTGGATACATCTTGGCTGAGCCACGAGAGGGAAATATGGACCTTCTACTATGCTATGTAAGTAGGAAACTAAATAGTGCTATAAATAATTACACCACTATGGAGCGAGAAAGGTTGGGAATGATATCTGCTGTTAAGAAATTTTGACCCTATCTCCTTGCAAACAAATTTGTATTTTTTATTGATCATCAAGCTCTCCTATACCTTGTCTACAAACCATGAAATACATGGAGAATTTTACAATGGTTTATCATTTTTCTAGAGTTTGAGTTTATAGTTGTGGTTGAAAAAGGGAAGACACATCTACAAACCGATCATCTTTCCAAATTACCATATGGAGAAGCTCCAGAAGGAATAGATGATGACATTCCTGATGCTTATTTTTGTCAACATTGAAATGATCCCTAATTGGTCAGAGGAAATTTTCACCCTACTATCCTATGGAGGGGAGCTCAATAGAATAGAGCAGGAGTGTAAACATCAAGCGGTTTGACAAGCAAGATCTTTCCACCTACTTGGTGGATGTTTGTATCAATTAGGGATTGATTATATCTTGTGTTTATGCATAAGTCCGGAGGAGTACGACTGTTACCTTCAAGAAGCACATGTACAGGACTAAGCATTTCATTGTGCACAAATGAAAGCATATTAGCACTTGAGAAGATGGATTCTCAAGATTACATTACTAATTGTACTTCTTGGAAGACTAAACCACCTGCAGATCATGCTATCCTATTTCAGGTAATAATTGCCCCAAGGTGGAGCCAATACATAATTGACTACCTGACAATAAGGAGGTTTCCTAAAAATACCTCTAGAGCAAGACCAATATCCATAGAAATAGAGGTAAATATTATGTACTAATTGAAGATAAACTCTATAAGAGTGGGAAAGACAATCATCTTCAGATATGTGCAATGAAGGTATGTACTTGCCAATCCTAAAGCAAGCACATGAAGGAATCAGTGGAGGCCATTTTTTAGGGGACAAGATGACAAAAATTGTCTTGACCGTGGGAATATGGTAGCCTACATTACATATGGATGCGGAAAATTACGTCAAAATATGTGATTCCTACCAATGTACCAAAGTACCAATACAAAGAAATGAAATTCCATTAAGACCAATGATGGGAGTCATAGCATTTGTTAAGTGGGGTATAGATTTTGTTGGACCAATCTCACCACCCACTTACAAATATCACACCCACTATATCATTGTAGCTACATACCTCTATAAAATGACAAGATGTAGGTTTTATGAGGTTACCAGCTATTCCATCACAATCTAATGAGCTTGACAATCAAATTCCACCACAAATGGACATCATTTATCCATGATATATCCACATTTAGGAAATATGAACACACAAATATATTTTATGGCCTCCCTCCTACAACTCAAATTCAAAATTAAATCATGAAGCCATTTACATCATGCACAGGCTATGAGAATCCTATCCCATCATTATCAAGCAAAATTGCATCAAGAGACATCATATGCGTATAATGTCTAATGGTATGCAAATGTCATTTTGAGAGGAGTTTTGCCTATCCAATGTTCAAACCACCTGGTTATGAGTCTTATCATCAAGTTGTAACCCATTTGAATGCCATTTGCTCAAGCCATGGCAATAATACATATCCATGGTCGGAAAAAATCTAAAATGGTCACATCTTGCCCAAATGACACCCAAACTATATTCCAGGCATGTATCCATGATACATATGCTATGAGCTATGCACATATGAAAAAGCACTTCATTGTAAGCACTTAGACATCATATGTGTATGATGTCTCACAACATGAATCTCCATCCAGAATGCACTTTTTGACACATTGATAGCACCTTTAGGCCCTAATTTTCTTGTGTTTCACTTTTGATGTTATTTGCAAATCTAGAAATTGCAATAACACTAGATCTGAAGAATTACTCTTATTTTTTACAGTTGAAGAATCCACAGGATCAATGAAAGCCAGCCGATCACCCGCAAAGAAGAAGATATTGTCCTTGATTGACGTTATTGCAGCCAGTGAGACTTACACACTACCAGAAGAGATACTCAAGCCAACCAAAGCTTGGGGAGACAAAATGAAAATAGAAAGAGAAGAACTGGTGGTGTATCAAGGAACTTTGAGAGACCTTCAAGGAAATACACTGGATATCCCAATGAATCCACTGAAATTTTGCAATATTCAATCAAAGAAGAAACACATACCCAATTGGAAACACAAGATTTGAACAACTTCTTCACAACACCACCAATGTGTGTAGATGTGCAAAGATTCTATGAGCTAGTGAGCTCAATTTAGAAAGATGGCAAGGCAATGATTATTGCTCCATAATACGGATACCACTGTGTTGGGGTTGTGGAACTGGAGAAAGATGTGAGGACAAGGATCCTACGGGGCAAGGCCCAACCTAGGGGGTCAGGGACCTAGGCCAAGGGCCGGCTGGACAAGTGCAGACTGGGGATCCTCTTAGGGCAAGTGCTAGGAGCTAGCCTATATAAGGGGCGGTAGGGTTGCTTGCAAGGAATGGGGGGTCTCGACGGGAGAAGCAACGCGGGCATAGTCCCTTACACACTCAAGCGGCCAAAGCCAAGGAGGGTACGGCCTACAGGAAACCTGATCTCTCTCTCTCTACCTCTGGTTTTGCCATGGCCCAAGGGACATGTTTCGACACAGGCGGGGTCCGAGGTTTGGACTGTACACGAAGCGAGGCGCCTTTTTCTTCCTATGCTGTAGCCCGCCATCGTTGTGTAGTTTTTATATATTTTCTTTTAAAGTTTTTTAGCATTAACCCTAAGCAAGGGTGCATGCCCACCTCGGGCACAACACCCCTCCGGATCTCGGCCACCTCAAGTAAGTATGGCCGTCTTGACCGCCATGGGCATGAAAAGACATGCATGCACCTCTTACGCTTCGTTGCACCATCGACAAGACAATACACAGCCAGTTGACATGCAAACTCCACCTAGTTTTTGGGGTTTTTGGTGGTATCTTCCTCGAGTTCCACAACCCCAACACAGTGGTATCCTTGAGCACCGCTTGAGACTCGGCGGTAGGGAACATCTGCACGGAGATGAAAATTTTAGCATGCATGCTCATGCATCATGCAAAACTTCGATGGCACGGCAAGTCGAGTCGCATGATTAATAAGGTATGCATATATTTTCTATTTGATTGGTCAATGTTTCGAATGCTGCATAGTTATATCATGCAACAGAAGTGAGCACGCATCAAGCACTCCAAGCACGCACAGCTTATGACAGTTATTTGAAGCATTCACATATTGTATTATTGGCAAGGGCCAATTATTAGTTGCACACCCACATCAAGCACGGCTTCCCGTTTCAGTAAATCATGTTCTTTAATATATATAAACAATAGTCTATACGACATACCCTTTCATGGTATAGTTACTGACATGTATGACATGTTATGCACTTACTTTGATCTTGGAGTACATACCACTATTTTATGATGATGAGACCTAGACGGTGAGCACGTAGGGCAACATGTAAGACAGGTAACAATAGCTTGTCTACATGCCACTAGGCAATGATTCTATGTCTACAACTTTCATACGGCATCACATCTAAGGATTACATTATCCTACAAGGATTACAAACATATTTTAATGTTGCTTGAGCCGATATGACAAGCTCTCTCAAGGAGATTCAAGAATGCACGGCATGTTATTTTGACGCGCTTGTAGTCACTTACGGTGCAATGATTGTCGTTGCTCATGGTAAAGTCACCTACTGCTTGACACTATCCTCCTGAAACCTATCCATCTTTATTCTATATGTATATGATGGTTAGGAAGCAGTGGCTTTCATGTCATGGTATGCTTCTCAGTTATCAAATCGGAGTCATATACAAGAGGGGTATGAGCTGATTGCACATTCTACGAAGTTTGTGAGCAGCTTACGTTCTTTTATCTATCCATAGTACTTTGAACTTACTGTCATGGATGCTATGTCTTTGTGCACATATGAACACTCCCAATTGCGAGGTCTTATGAAGACTACAAGTAGTTTCTAGCATGTAAAGTATGTTCCGTTTGTATCTACAAGACATAACCTATGAAATAAAACATACTCTTCATCACAAGGTGGGTAGAGTGGTCACACAAGGTGTATGCTCTACTGGAGTACTAGTAGACCATCATATGTAACATGTTGCTTGGGATTTCTTGCTTGCATGAATTGGTATCCCTCCTAAGCGCATGATAAGGCATACTCTATGAATTGGGCATGACCTCATATATTGAGCAAGGGTACATCTTTTTTGATGCATGAAGATGCTATCTAGCCTGCGATTACATCTATTATGGTTTACTTGCTCTAGAGCTACATGACACACTGCTACAAGCATGTGTTAGAGATTTCGACAGGGAATATGCAAGGCATAATTCTAGTGGTTGTCCCATTGAGACTTTTTAATACTTTGGTGCGACACGCTTTCTCCTTTGTGTGGGAAAAAAGAGAGTTGTGTTCAACTCTCTTGTCTTTGAGATAACCTCTCATCAAGAAAAGTTTGTATTTCTATGTATGCACCACATCTAAGGCATGTGGGGAGTTGTAATATGGACACTAGAGCTGCTTGAGTTGTTGTTATTTCTTGACTTGTGCAAGACACAACTAGGATTTGGTAAGCAAGGCTTGTCCGACTTCAAGCTAGGCTAGGGGCCATGAACTTCTCTTGTGAACATCTAGTTGTTTCACTACAATGTTGGAATTTAAAGAATGTCTACCCTCATTATGCACAAAGTTGCAAGTGTAGTATACACTTGAGGTTTTTTCTCCGTACATGCAAGGCATGAGGATCAGTTTCAGCAGATGGATGATACTTTGTCTTGATGGTTCTTTTACCATAGTTTTGACTATGAGTTACATTGTGGTACGTCACTTGGATACAAGCCTCATGACTATGAGTCATTCCTGTTTTCTTGTGAGGTGTTTCTATTCTCAATGCCTCAAAGATAGTGTCCTTTTTCTATACGATAGTTCAAGGTGAGTACGACTCTTCATTAAGATTGTTTTTATGTGTAAACAATCTATACAACTTACCACTCTCTTGTAGGTAGTCCTAGTCTGGAGATCAAGGTCATGGCATCTTGTCTATAGCATTCTATAGCCTCAGGTGGTTATGATCCTCTGTGGTCATGGTACCACTGTTTTGGGGTAAGACCCGGCGGGTGATTGTTACATCACCCCATAGGCATTAAGGATCACAGTTTGATCTGCATTGAGGATCACAGTTGATCGCTCCCAGTTATACTTTCAAGGAAAGAATTCCGCAATCTACCATGCGGTAGCAGGCGAACACACTTTCAAAGTTGATTCCAATCAATCTGTACACGGTTGACTATGTTGGTTACCGTTATCTGCTAGTTGAACAGTTTCTACAAAGAGTCTTACCAATGGGTTTGACTACGTAGATTCTAATCCAAGGGCTTGGATTGCAAAGGCAACACCGAGGGTTCCCAGTGCAATGCTGCTTGTTTCTTTCAGGTAGGGGACGTGCTCCTCTCCATTTGAATACAGGTAAGTGTACATTACGTTCAAATCTCCAGGTACGCATCTATTGATTTGGTGTTATTCCATTTTTAGTATGCTTTGCTTGGTTTTTCAAGACTTCTAAGTACGCTTGAATGCTACAGAGACATGCCAAGGGCATGTCGGCACAAAGTATTTTGGGCAAAGTGTCCAATCTATCTTTCTGTCTTATGTTGTTAGGAACCTACTTGTAGGGTTCAATTTGGCACATGTTGTCATATGGGATACAACATGGTCTAGGAACTCAAGGAGTTCGGTTTAGCCAGTGTGGAGCAAGGCTAATGCTGTTCCCTCTCACTCCTGTCATAGAGTGTTTGCAGTTACCTCCACACACAAGTACATCTTGTACTTGAAGGATGTTCTTTTTTATACATCCTTACATGAGACATATTCCACATGTGGAGAATATGAGTCTCTAGACTGACACTGGCGCAATTATTTCAATTATGTGTCACGACAAAGTCCCTAGGTGCTGGTCACATCTGTTTTCTAGACCCTTTTTAGTACGACATATTAGGAGCAATTGCGTGGCCAGAAATTTTCGAATACTTAGAATGACTTGTTAAGGTACAAGGACTACTAAACAACATTACAGATGGTTGTTTATACATCTAGCAAGGCTATAAATTGTTAATGAAAAAGTTTCATTGTCTGTACCTAGAAGTGATCAATGTTTTACCTTCTATTGCCATTCAGACGTTTCAGCAAGGTTTGCAAAAGATTGCGACTGAAAGTATTTAGTTTCTTTTCAGAACTATTTACATTCTCTCTTTAATGTGTGCTACGCGCATCACATTTTGCCATAAGTATTGGCAAGTCTCATTATGGATATACAGGTTCGGGTTAGTTTTTGCTAAATGCATGCACACTAGGTGTTATGGGCCCTAGTGTTTAGCAAAGGCTGCTTTGGAATGGCATGCATATTCCTTAGGTTGTTGCTTATGAAGCATTTTTCACTCTATGTGCACTATCTCTATGAGATTACTTTTGGATCTACTAATTACCAATAGAGGTCATGGCTCGGATTGGGCCTTTGTGGATTTTTTCAAGTTAACCACGATGGTTATTTCGGACATTGTTGATTCCTCACCAATGTTAAACACTACTGTGATTCCCTGTTTACCAGTCGTCTGGGATGACTGTCTGTAAACCGTGAGGAAAACACACCTCAATACTGTCAGTTATCCAAGGGGATAGGCAGATTACAAAGAGTAATATTGTGCTAAAGGATCTGCTAAGAGCATACTTTTGCACAACGCATTTCTGAATAGATGATTTTCTCCCTATTCTAGAATTTTCTTAAGTACGATTTTTGACTTTGAACACCTCTTGTGGTGGGGTTGGAGATTGTGTCAATACTTTCATACGTTAAGTAATTACCAGGTGTGCTGACAAAGTATGTTGGCAAGTAACCTTCATTAGGGATGAACATGTAGTTCTTTGTGTTCCAAACTATTCAGAATTCTAAAACGAGGACATTCCCTATCCACGAACTTTTCAGGATACTCAGGCGAGTAGGAAATCTGGCTCACAACTGCATAGAAAGTTACGCCAAGGTTTCCTTGCATTATTCCAGTACCTTGAGAAGATCTGAAAGCTGGTTATGCCTTTGGACAACTCTTAATTGTGGTTACTCCTTTACAGTACTCAAGTGAGTTATAGATGGAGTTACCATTTAGACCCAAGTGGTTGCAAACGGACAACAATGTTGAAAATCAAGATGTTGCTCTTGGTTTCATTGAACCTCCTCACTGCACCAATTATCGGTCATACAGACAACTGGCTCACTTATGGGACGTCAATAAAGAGAACATCAGTATTCTTAAGAAGATATTACTAGTGTTTTCGAAGACGAAAACTCTTCCTTAAGGGGGGAGTAATGTCAGGATAAGGGTCCTACGGGGCAAGGCCCAACCTAGGGGGTCAAGGACCTAGGCCAAGGGCCGGGTAGACCAGTGCGGACCGGGGATCCTCTTAGGGAAAGTGCTAGGAGCTAGCCTATATAAGCGGTGGTAGGGAGGAGGATCCCAGGTTCAGCTATCCTAGGCCTTATAAAAGAACAGATGAAGTAAAGGTCTACAACCCAATCAGACATTCAAAGACGTGGTAGACCCGGTAGCTGCAAAGGTCTGCAAGCTTTACAACCAATACTTCCATGTTTGCAGCAACCAGGCACAAAAGTACACAACACTTCCCCATGCAGTGGCCAAAAACTTGGGAATTGAGATGCAGCATGCCCAAATAGGTGAATTACGCCCAATACTTGCATGAGTAAGTGGTCATCATGGGTATAGAAAAGCCCAAGTACATTTGAGGTGGAGAAACACTGACGAAAATTGCATATGAAGCTATCGGTGCAAGAGTACAATGGCCTGACCTACCAACTGAGAATGAGTGGTTCAAGTTAAAGAAAGATACAGAAGATGAACCACCAATAGTAGAGGCACCATCGGTCACCACAAGGTTTTGGAGAAGGCTAGAGTTTGTACCAAAGGAAGAGTCCGAGGAGCCCCCAAAAAACAAGGGTAAGATGGCAATGACAAAAGAATAAAGGACCAAAGAGACACACAGCCAAAGGCTGCTTGGATCAAGAGGTTGATTGAGCAATTCAGGGTAGAATAGGCACTCAAAGGAGACTTTAAGTAGTATTGGATACTAGACCCAGCAAGGATCAATGGAAGCTCCTCAAGACCGCTGAAGGATCCATTTGATAATTACATTCGAGCCTATGAAAAAAGTGAAATGGTGATCGAAGAACATAATTTAGAGCCCTTCACAATGGAAGAGGTACAAGATGTCAAGAGGCAGCTCAAAGAAGCACCAGAGGCTCCATTCAAGAAAGGCAAAGAAGGTGAACAAACAAAAAGTGCAACTTCATCACCAAGCTCCTCTACTCCTGCAAGGCCAAATCCCTCTACATCCCAACCACAACATTCACTAGAAAACACATAAGAGGAAGCACCTTCACCAAAATAAAAATCAAAGAAGAAAGGAACACTTATGATGACCTCCTTCAAGCAGGATACACATCAGTGGAGGCTTCTATGCTGGTCTATGGAACTCCAACCCCACCGTGGGTTGCCAAACAAGAGCAAGAGAGAAAAGATATTCCCAAGGAACATGTGAGAGATGATAGATCAAAAGTACCATAGTTAAACCAAGAAACATAAAGAAGAGAACAAGAAAGGAAATCCCCATAGCCTAGAGTACCAGGGTTAGTCCAAATCTTGCATGCACCACAATGGAGACCTTTGATCAGACCATGGCGAGCACCTCCAACAAGTGTAATGTAGAGTATGGGACACCAAGTTCCCTTTTCAAGCCCGATCCCTAGAACATCAACAAGAAGGCTGGTTGTAGCAAATGAAGAGGACGTGAGAGTGGCATATCAAGAACTAGACAGAATTAGAACGTGGTCTCTAACACTGGCTGAAGAAAATAGTATGTTGCATACCAGGGAAGACAATATGAAAATAGAACATGATCACCTCACAAGCATAATCCACCTTACAAACCATAAATCTAAGGAAGCAGAAAAAGATCTTGAGACTCTCAGTACAACACTAAGAGAGGCAAAAGAGAACAAGACAATTTGACACTGCAAACGGCAGAGGTTTTGTGTGAAGTAAAGAATCTCCAGGAAGAGAAGGAAAGAGTGGAGGATGAGCTGGAAGAAGAAAAAGATGAAGTACTAGAGCTGAAAGCCAAACTAGAGCTCTAGTACTTAACAATCAAGAGACTCATAGCAACCCCGAGGGCTACATGGGCAGTAACAAGAGGAGATAGCCAAGCTATACAAGCTTTGGAAGCACAAATCACTGCTCTACAAAAGGAATTATAGTTAAAACAAAGACAAAGAATGCATATGGAAGAAGGGTCCCCAGCTGCAGAGGAAAGAATGAAGGCTCAACACCAAGAACTACACAAAGAAAATGGAATGCTCCAACTACCAGCTAGGTACTCTGCAAGTAGAAGAAGCCACAAAAAAAGATAGACTTGCTCAACAACAGATAACAAAACTACAAAAAGAAATAGCCGAAGCAAGGACACATGAAACAGAGTCAGGGCCTAGTGACCTTGTTATTAACACAAGAGATGAGACCTTGGGGGTTTTGGAAGGTGCAAAAGACCTATAGCACGTAGAAGAACAACTATAGACATAGGAGGAACAAGAGTAACCTTTAACTGTAGAGGAGGAGACATGCCTCCAAACTTTGATTGAACAATCCACAGCTGAGGACCGCAAGGTAGCCTTGGAGTGAGAGACAATGATACGCTCGATAGGAGTCCAAGGGCTTGCCAAAAATGTGCTTAGGGAGGAATGGATGCAACCTTCACTCCCATTCCCTCTCTTAAAGTATGAAGTGCTACTAATAAAGAAAAGAGTCAAAGCAAAAGCAAAAAAGTCAGTATATGAGGCAGATGTCAAAGATTCTGATACTGCAAAGAAGATAGTGGACTCCCAACAACCAAAGTGGACAAAAGCGTGGCTCCTCAAGTACCGCGGATTTCTAAAGTACTTGGTGGAAGCTCCCAAAAACATCAGGGATAACACTCTGTTTTGCATAGTTCCTCATGTACGCACATGGGCAAACCACACTAGCATCTTGAAGAAACATCCCACCTGGCTCAATTACCCATCTATGCCACCACCCAAGGAAGGAGAGAGAATAAGTGTATCTTATATGGGGAAAACCCTGAAGGGCACCATTAATATTTTCACTGGCTCCCTCGAATTTACGTGCGTGATGATTAGGAAGATATGCAAAACCCTCCTGGCATGCATTGAAGTGTTTGCACCATCCAAAGGTACGGACTCAACCCTAATGTCAACGGGCGACACTGTCACCACAATGAAATTTGATTTTTCAAAGCATCCATCCCTGGAGGTGTTACATTTGTTATATCAGAGTCTAATGTTCTTACCAAGCTACCAGCGTCAAGATTTTGAGGAAGCCTTCTACACCGGCTTCTTTACTTATGACGATAAAATATTCGTCCCCACAGTCACCTTGGGAAGCATAAGGTACGAGTCATACTTGAAGATGCTAAATCTCCAAGGATCTCATTGACTCCAAGGCTGAGAATTATTACCAAATTAGGAGATCAAGACCCATCATGTTGGACACGGAGGAGGGGAGCATTGATGGCTACGGCACACAAGAAGAGACCAATTCTTGTAATATTTATTCTGACAAACTTGTTGTAATTATTTTGAGACTTAATTGAGTTTCTAGATTGTAATTTAGTAAGTATGTGGAATTTCTAACCCCACATTATATGGTAAGATGTTTTATTGGTGAGTTAGAACCTCCAAGACTGAGGTATAAAATCCAATTTCTGTAAACCTAATACAAATTTTAAATGAATCAACTTTTGAGATCCACTAAGTATGCATAATTGCATGTTTTGTGTGGAGCAAGAGTGAGGTCTTCTTGTTCTTTCTACATGCTCTACGGTGGCTACATTTGCGAAGGCGACTTCACCATTGTGTTAACAACGACAAGAGCTACACTTCAACATGAAGCTTGCATGGTGTCGGTCTCTTTGTGAAGAGCTCTTCCATGATTTTCAAGGTGATTTTTCTCTCCAAACATGCATCCATTTAGTGATTGCTATGTGTCATTGAGATCCTGACGGGATGAGCTACACCTTAGACCTAAGCATGTTCAGAATCGATGGCCTATAAATTTTGGCATGTCTTTATACACAGTTTTTTCTCCAGGTATTTATGGGTAGTAAGTTGGGTTAGATACCATAGGATGGTGTCCTCTAGGTGTGCAGAGGTTAGCCCTTGATTTTTGTGATGACTCGACAACTTTAACTTGAATTTTGGTTAGCATTGGCTTCATAAGAAAGGTAGTGGTTGCGTGTTCTTAATGTGTTTCACATGATTTCCTTTGGTGGTGATTGTCTTAGAAGATCAAGTAGGTGATTCACAACCATCTATTTGTTTCCATGCACCTCAGGTCAAGCTTCATCCTTGGTTGACATCTTGTTGTTTAGCCTATTTCTTGCTTTTCTAGCAATTGCGAGTAGTGTGTCTGCCCGCCAATACTAGACATCGAGTTTAAGCTCCTCATGTGTAAGAGGTCTCTTGATAAAAACAAATGCACCATCATGCTCTCCTTTTCCATGTCCTGAAGCAAAAAAGTTATGCATCATATGGAATCATGTCAGCAGTTGATAAAACCTAGCTACAAAAGAGTGTGGTCGTTGTGCCTGGGATTGTGAAGCGGCACCATCTAACCATACCTAATGATAACAAAAAAATTCTCCTGTTATTTCATCCAATTGTCATGCAATATAAAATAATGTCAAACAAAAAGCATGTCATGGAGATTATCATTTGAGATGTAAAAATGAAGAGTCTTCTCAATAGCTCCTACTGAATTCCCGATATAAGAGATGTGCACCAATATTGTTACGTGTGTTGACCACCTATACATGGACTAGATCTGATTCAATAGTTTAAATTTGTAATTCTTTGCAAAATCAACAACAGAAACCACAACATCTTTGGGAAACTTAAGCAAGCAGTTCTTAAATTGTTGGGACTGCCATCTAAACACAAAGTTATTCTTGACAAAGCTTTTGAGATGATCTAAAAAAAGATGAATGAAATTTTCACTTTTCATCCTTTCTACGATCAAGTTCTTTCTTTTCTTCTCCTTTCCTTTGGCATTAACTTGTCCAATACCCACATACTTAAATACCTTAATAGTCACCTCTCTTCTATTTTTTGCAATCTCCTTTGGGTAGAATGAAAACTTTCTTACACAAGATCTAGGGCACTCTCCAAGAAAGAATCTCTTTGCATGATATTCATGATCCGTAGGGAAAATGCACAATATGAAATCTAGCAAGTTACTTACATGCTGAAAAATTGCCTGGTTTACAAAACACTAACCTACATCCCTATGTGTACCACAAATGGAGCATGTATATGGATGTTCTTTTGCATGATTCCCAAACTTGTTTTGGTGCATTTGATTCAAAGAATCCTTGGTAAACACAGTAGCAAGTATAACACTCTTTCAATTTTTGGGCAAATAATGGTTTGAGAGTCTCAAAGGACCTAGGTGACAACTTTAGTGCAGGATATGTTTTGAATCTTTTGTAGAGCTCCACCTATAAACAAAACATAATTCATGTTAGAGCTTATAATATTACAAAAAAAGAGTAAATCATGAAAGTAGTTTACAGTAACAAATTTGGTACTCTAAAACACCAAAATTGGCACTGTACGACCAGAAATTAGACTATAGTACCAAATTGGTTGCAAAAAAGCATCAAATTTGGTCCTATGTGACCTATGCAAGTCCCCTAGAAGCAGATACTCTGTTTTTTAAACTATACTACCTAACAAAAGTACATCAATGCAAAATTCTATACCAACTCATGCATCATCATCCATTTTCCAAGTTGAGGATTTTGGATGTGCAATCAAGTCTTCTTTCCAGTGTTCGCACCTCAACTGAAAGTACCCCACTCTTCAAGTGATCTTTTTATGAAGAGAACCTATCTGACAATGATACTGAAAAATGGTGATCAGAGGACACCATTAGTGAACCATTCCAAAATTGCTATTGTCTTGGGTGTTCATGAAATGGAATATAGTGGCAGCAAGCGATTAGTTGGAAATGAAAGATGAGGATGAAATGTTTCCACTTACTGCTTGTCATAGACAATAGCCTCTACATACAAGTATCACAAGTGAAAGTATAGATTTAATGACCACTTTTTGAAAATCCAAGACAAGAGTCCCACCTTGCAAAAGGATATCTGCAAGCAGAGGATCAAGCGCAACCCAAACTTGGTAGTGTAATACCAAATCAGGTTTTGGAAACAAACTTAGTGCCTTCAATATATCCTAGAAAGTGCCAAACTAGAGAGATTGTACCAATTTTTGCTCTTCTTTCTTTCTAGAAAAGTTTTCAGCTTGGTACTCTGGATCCAATTTTTTATTATATAGTAGACATAAAAGTATCCAGTTTGATACTATGCTTTAGGTGTGTCTGCATACTACCTAAAGGAAACCAAAGTACCAATTTGATACTTTTGGGAGCTTCTTATACTCAGATGTATAGTACCAAATTGGTTTTTTGGTGCTTTCAACATTACTTGCAAAGTATCAACAAACACGATGCATCACAGCAATTTTGAAGCTTTTTGTAAAATGAAAAGTGCCACATTTCATACCACTAAATTACATTGTGTTGCAGGTCACTGTGACGGACGTCTGGAGAGTAGCTTTTTAGTACCAACATAACGTCGATATGCAAAGAAGAGAATCAGGATGGGACATGGAGACTTAATGAGAGTGTCAATCTCATCAAAGTGAACTGAGAGGGCTAGTCATACAACAACAAAAGCAACTCAAGCACTTCCTATAGTCAGAAAATCAGTCCTATGTACGATCTCACCGCTCTAGGTTATCACGCCTTTTTGGCATCCAAACGAATTTGAAATGCAAAAAAACTTAGTAGAGGTATTACAACACCTAAGGATACAATCCTACCAAGTTCTGCAGCCATCTGGTAAGGTACATAAATCAAGATCCATCACAAAAACTTTGCAAAAAAATGAAACAGAACTATACGGAAAGGTCTCCCTTAGCATAGAAACACTTATCCAAGGTCAAAAAACAACCATTTAAGACCTCAAATCAATGCATTTATCTCACAAGCAAGAATTTGCAAACCACAACAGAATCAAGAATGATTACACCTAGATTGTAGAGCAAGAGACAAGGAGCACAATGTTCTATTTGAAAATGAATTCTGGTTATCAGACAAGGAGGAAAGTGGATTACAAATTGTAGCAGCAAGAGATCTCACAATGAACGTCCAATCTCCTCTTTTGCTAATGATCATGTGTTTTTCAAAATCTAAGGGTTTTGACTTAAAAGCTAAGGGGACATTCGCGTGGCCATTTGGCCACTTACAAGGGGTGTAGACTCAGAGAGGCTAAGAGGGCATGACAAAATATATTACAATTACAAATCCTCATCAGCTGAATTACACCGCTTCTTTCAAAAAAAAATGAGCGAGTATTACAAGGTTGGTGTACATACAACTTTTACATGCCAGTCCGCTATGTCCACCAAACATTCTCCCCTTCCTATTCATTGCATGTCCTTGTGCAATCTATCTTTGAGTGTCTTCTAGTAGTTGATCGATCTTTTCTCTAGCTTTGTAGTGAGGTGCTTGAATTTTTGCCCTTGCCTTGATCTCTACTTTTGTTGCCAGCTTTCTGAAAGGATTATTGCTGAGAGTGCTTTGATAGGCTATATGTAAGCTGGAAAATCTTTGGTCATGGGATTAAATATCGAGGAGTCTACCTCAAAGAATCCTGTCATGAACGCCTCCCAAACAGTTTGCATGTAGTGGGAGGGTAGGAACATGGCTCTCACATAGAATCCCATGATGACATTTTTGCTCAGGATTTTTATCTCCATATTCCAACAGAGCCCTCTTATGCCTTCAACAAAAATCTAATGCATCTATATCATTGAATGCCGTTATGCAGGTGATTAGCATCTTGGAAATTTTTACGAGCATTTGGCATGCAATATCCAAGATCTCCTTTATCATGTTGATGACCCCTATGAGCGTCTGAACCATATACTTCTCTGAAGGGGAGTTGTTATTGATGGGCTTTGTTATAACCGGGTAGCTCAATATTGTCAGCCTTTTGCTTTGCCAAGAGTAAAAGCTATCCCAAGATCACCGTCTATTAACAGGGGTTGATTGTCAATGATAGTCTAAATTTGTATTGCGATGACAGAAACATATCTGTAATCCCCTCTGTTGTTTGGCTCTAGGGTAGGTAGCATTCTCTGTTTCCATAATCTAGCCTCCTGCCGCATCAATGGTAGGGTGATCATCTCATGCCAAAGGTTTTTTACCACTTCATCTGGAGTGATCATGAGCAGAGCAGTTGATTCCAACACTTTCAGTTCATATTGCAAATATTCTTTGTGTAAGGGGTCTTAGACTTTTGAGATCCAGCACTGAATCTATTCCTTGGCCAAGTCCAAGATGGATGTCATTGGATGTATCTTCAAATTCTTGAGCTACCTTTTCTGTGCTTGTACTTGGCACATTTTTTTTGTGAGATTCAGAAGTGGAATGCTCAAATCCTCCTGTTTGCTTAAATTCCACTGGGGCTGTTTGTTCAGGCTTTGATTGTGCTGCCCTTTGAGCCTCCAAATCTCCTGGGGCCTCTGCCAATTACCTTCTCAAATCTTCAATCTCCTCGTCTTTGGCTTTTTGTAGTTCTCTATGTCCTAATGTGATGATTTGTCTGTCATATTTCTCATGAGCAAGGGCCTCCTTTAGATCTTGGACCTATTGGTTTAGCAAGGTTGATCTAACTGTCAAGCATTAGGAGCTCGGTGTCTTTTGTAGGGCTAAAAGCTGGGTCAGAGTCTTGCTGATCACTGCATAGGACTCTTGCTACTTTCCACTCTGCTCTCTTTATTTGGTTAGCTCCTCCTCTAGTCATTGCTGCTTGACTTGCAGAGTAGTGTTGGCCTCATTAAATTTCTGAATTTCTTTGTAGTAATAGGCCACATTTTTTTGTTCTCTTTGCAACTCTGCTTAGAGTTGTAGCTGAACTTTTTGTAGCTCCTTCATTTTGTCTTGTAACTACAAAGTGTTTTCAACTGCTTTAGATGCCTCCTTCTTGGTGTCTTCCAACTCTAGCTCGCGCAAGTTGTAGAGAGCTCTTTGGCATTGGAACTGGAGCTTGATCTGCTCTAAGTAGGCGTCACTATTAAATGGCTTGATCAGTTCTACTCCTTCCTCTACTACAGCTTGCGAATGAGGTGATCCTAGTTTTTGCTGGCTGCTTTGGCCCTATTCCGATGTCCCAGCCTCTTCTGTCATTCTTTCCTTTGTTTTTAGTACTTCAGTAGAAACTGGAATTGTAGTAGGTTCTGGTGGTGATGTCTCTTATTCAAGAAGGTCTGCAGCTTCTTCTCCTTTTTTTGTTCTCGGTTCTGAAGGTACCTCTTTGTCTTGTGGAGATTTAAAACCATAATCTTGCTGGTCTAGTCTGTCCTACTCTCCCTTATGTTCTTGGTTATCATCTTCTTCCTTGGCATTAGTTGACTCATTGGATGATTCAAGATCATCGACGCATGGCCGCTTCACCTCCTCTATTTCTCTTTGCTCCATATTTCCTTTGAGCTCATTCTGAATCCGTTGCCGCATTTCACTAGCAATGTTTAGAGCCTCCTCCACTTCGTGTCTTTTGTGTTGCTTGATTCATTCTAGAGATGTTGATTGCCTACGTAGCAAAGGAACGCCTTCTTCTTCCTTTTCCTCTTTTTCATCGTCTGCTTTTGTTCCCTTGCTTATTTTCTCTTTGTGCTTCTGCTATCGGATTCTTTCTCTTAGCACTTGTGCTTCTTTCATTGTTCTTCTGGCTTGGGTAATTGGGATGGCCTCTGCCAACTAGGCTTTTCTCTTTTTTAATCATCTATATCTCATAAAAAATTCACACCCCTGCTCCTCATCTAAATACTGGTATAATGAAGGGGTATTTCCTCCCTTAGAGCCCGCTTCCTCACTATTCTGTGCATCCGGCTTTGTCTTTTCATTGTCAATGTTTGTTTTCATTATGCTCTGCCTTGTTTGTTTAACCTCTGGTTTTGGCCTTGTGGATGGTCCTGCTACTGGTTTTACTGCTTTTTTGGATTTGTGGATTAATTCTATATGTGCTTCTACAGGCGGTAGATCAACAATCATTCTCAATGATTGGTAGGAAATTCGAGTCAGCACTGGTCCTACATTTTATGTAGGTCTTGCCCTTTTGGCTCCCCTTAAGATTTTCTTCTATTATGTTGTCGAGGAGGTTGTTTCCAAAGTCGCGCAGCTGACCACTCTTCTTTCTACTAAGTCCATTGCCATGACTACTGCCATGCGCAATAATGGTTCAATGTATCTTGGTGGCTTCTATACTTTGAAATTTTGCGATATGAGGGCAACAAAAATTTTGTTTCTGAGTAGATCAAATCTTGATATGTCAACTTGGGTCCTCTTTGCTTCAGGAAGGATTTGTCGTTATCTATTGCTTTTGTCTTTTGCAATAGATTGCGTGTCCCTTGCTGCAGATAAAGAGCTTCATTGATTATTTTTGCGGTGATTTTCACTTTGAATGTTGCTCCATCTTTGTCCATCAGGGTGGCTTCTCCATTGTATTGAATAGAGCTTATGAGTTCATGAGCCCTTCTAAAATCCATCCCCCATGGAGGTCATCGTAGAAAGTTTTCCAACTGTAGGCACCTGGCCCCTGCTTGCACTTTTGATTTTTGGTGTAGTGTCCACAATTCCATTGGAAAGATGGTGCTCTTTACTATCTCTCCGTTCGCTATTGGAAATCTTTCGATGAATATATTGGCAGGTATTGCTTCGAGCACCTATTCTGTGATATGGGCCTTCTCATTCGAGGATATATCTTTGATCTCATATGGTGGTGCTCCCCACTCCCTTTGTGCTTTCCTTTGAGGCATCCTGAGGTCAATTTCAGATGGAAAATAGAATTTAGCACTTGATCAAAACTGTCAAAAAGTTGATGAAAACACAAACTTCAACCATAAAATGAAAAATGAGCATAACTCTGTCAAAACTACCCCAAATTTAGCCAAATTTCACTAGTGCATCTAGGATTACTATAGGCACAAAGGCATAAGGAAACATATGAATTCTAACAAAAAGGTACATGGATCACAATCCATGTTGGGAAGGATTTTCATACAGTCTTTTGCACACATGTTCCTATAGGTCTTCCTAGCACACTAGTGAAATATTTTCAAATTTGGACATGTTTTTTTGTGTTTACTCAATTTCCCAGTTTATGGCCATGTTTTCTTTGTCTCGACCATATTAGTTTTTTGAAACCACTTTTGGGCACTTCCTTTGACTAACTTTTGTTTCTCCCTTGATTCTAGATGATTTGTGTCTGAAAAGTATAGCTTTGCCTAGCTCCCCACCAATTTTCATCAGTAAACTGAATCTATCTAAAAGGGGAAATTGGTCCAGGCAATTTTCTCAATTTTGTAGGTACTCTTTTCCTCTACTTTGACCCTAATTACACCTTTAAGTTACATCGGTTTGATGATTTTCTTTCACTTTTTTTTTCGGACTTCCTTCTGTTTCAACTGGTTTTGGAATAGAGTCCTAAAATAGTTCCATTTTCTTGTCTGGCTTATGGGGTAGCTTCATACTCTTCTCCTAGCCCTACTCCATGATTTTTTTGTTGAAAACAAACCATTTTTTCTTTGATCACTGCCAAAAGACCATTTGCAGATTGAAGGTAAAAAAACATGAGGATTTGATGATTTTAAAAGCCCTTTTTGTGACTATTTCTGCATGGTTAGTCATAATTCTGCATCCCCTAGCTAGTGAAACACTCTTCCTGATTTTCGCAAAAAGGTAATAGGATCGCGATCCATGTTTGGAAGCATTTTGCAATTCTAGCTAGTGGAAGTTGTTCCTGGGCATATGGGGATGCTCGTGTGCAGTTTTTTCTAATTTTGGGTTTGGAGAACAGGGATTGCGATCCATGTTCCACCACCTTTTTGCAACTATTTTGTACTGCCTGATTTTGCTAATTACCAGGGGTCTGCTGATGCAATTTATTTGGTTTTGGGTGAGTTTTGAAGTCCCCCATTGGCCTTGACAATTTTCAAATTTTGCATCTTTGATGTGCTTTGATCTATTTTTTTGGTCTTGTTAGTGTAGTATGGGGCATACTTTTAAAGAAAATAAAACGAGCACTCAAGCATGCGAAAACGACTTCATAAGATTAGCAAAAGATAGGTGCCAAAATTAGTGGGTAGAGATAGGGAGAGTACCACCAAACGCGTTTCGCTCTTATGAGCTCATCAGTGGTGGTGTTAAATGGATTGAGTTTGTAAGAGAGGAGGAGGCAGGGGTTTATAAAGGGAGCTTGGAGGAGTCTTTTTGAGGTTTCTATCTTGGGGGACATCATTTTTTGAGAGAAGTGGCTTTAAAGGCCAAGTTCTAGGGTACAAGGGGGGGGGGGGGGGGGGGGGGGGGGGGGGGGGGGGGGGGGGGGGGGGGAAGTTTGGTGAGCTAGGTGTGGATGTAAGCTAGAAAATTACCAGGTTCCAAGGTACAAGTTTTTGGGAATGAGAGGTTGGGGGTAGAAGTGTGAAAAAAGGGGGGGCTATTTTAGGTGAGAGAGAAGTGTAATGATGAAAAAAAGGGGAAAGGAGAAGCATCAAAAAAGGATTTGAAAGACTGCAAGGTGTGTCCAAAGGATAATTGAAGCGGAGGGAGGGCGGTTTATCCAAAAATTGAAGCTCTAGATGGTATGTTGCTTTTATTTAGAAAAAAGGAGAAAATTTAGTAAACTGAAAATTTTTAAAGGCTAGATGTATACAGGTGGTTTTGGGGTGGCTTGGGAGGTTTTGAAAAGAGACTGTGTGCGGGGTAAAAAAAAGGGGGGGGGGGTCAAGGGGGGTGTGAACTATGCACCAGTAGGCTGTGGATATTGGGGCCTAAAGTCCAACAAATAGTAGGCCTAGGGAGGTAGGAGAGGTTCTCATCAAGCTGGCAAGATTTTGAAATGGGATTGCTAATATTTTGAGAGGGTAGTAATCTTCTAGTGGTAGGTGTGAAGGGGATTTTGAACACGGTGGGTGGATTTTTTGTTATCTTGTGCAGGGGAAGTAGGAGAGAGGTGTGGTTGAGGTAAGAGACCTTGCTTAAAACATTTTGGAGGAAGTTAGGTGGGTAGCCCTTAGCCTGAAGGCGTAAGTAGAAGAGGTTGCGGAGCTAGAGGTATCCATTCAAGGTTGATTCGCTAATACAATATCTTTTGAGCTCTGAGATGATGAATGCGACTTTTTGATGTGTTGGGTGCCAGGAGATCCAAGGGATATAGTTGTAGGCATTCAAAGGTTTTTGAAAACAATGGGAATCCAAGAGGCTAGATGTAGCGAAGCGGGTACCTTTAAATAATTCTATGTCGAGGATAATAGCCCGAGTAGAGGAGATGGTTTTAGAGATTTTGATGTGCTCCTGAAGAGGTTCACCATATGCGCTTAAGAGAAAAGTAAGGGTTTTGAGGGACCCTTTCCAAAGTCCAAAGGCATCATCCACATATCTTTTGAAGTAGAGAAGATTAAGGTTATGCAAGCGGGGGCAAGAGGCTTCCAAGTGGCAGAGGAAAAGACATGCATATACCACGGTGGTACAGCTAAAGTTGGTCGAAGCTAGCAAGTGGTTTATGCCAGGAAAAGGGTGCAATCGAGTGCAGTCCAGAAGGCTAGGGCAGGTGCCAAGGCCCTTGACAGCCAAAGGATAGCGGGAAAGTATGCCTGATGTGGTTTTTTTAGACCAAAAGTGCAGCGGAATGGTCCAGTTGGGATGGTTGGTCAAGATGTCCGAAGTGCCAAGTCAAAGCTCTAGAATGTGGAGTTCAGCGTGCTCTAGAAGCCGGTCCAGACGGCTTGTCAAACGGAGCCCCGGTGCTCAAGATATTGCAGTTTAAAGAAAGGGTATGTTGCAGATCCCCGACAACAAGGGCAGCTCGGGACAGGTGACCTGGGATGATGACAGTATATACATGTGTAGTGCTCGAGTTTTGGAGCATGCCTGTCTTCTCGGATTGCAAGTCGAAGCTCTGGATAGCAAGATATGGTAAGTTGAAGATTTTCTGGGGACCGGGTCTGAGCCCATTTGGCTGCATTATAAGATGTTCCATCTGGCATTTTTTGAGCCTCGCCAAGGTTCTTGGTGGACGTGTGCACCATGTGGAGCTAGCACAAATCAACGGTTCATCGCACGGACACTCGGTCAGATAGATACGGCAGGACGAAGTCGGGAGGTGATGCCAAGAGAAGAATTGACAGATGTTTTTCATCATTTTTGCGGCCTCAAATAGCACACACCAAAGGATCCATAGGCGGCGAGGGTTTCATGGGCCGAAACCAGTACGGCAAAGAATCGACCCAGCTTGATGGCACGAAGTTCCGGCCCACGGGAAAGATACGGGGACCGGGTAAAGGCAAAGCAAAAAAGGGGTTGTTTTTATAAAAAAAAAGATTGTGGGGGTTTTTTCAACTTTTCAAGGGCCTTTAGGCCATGAACCAAGGACTGCCATGTGGCATCGGGAGAAGTCCCACATGCGCAAGATGCGGTCTGGGTCTTACAGTATATGGGCTGGGGGTATAGCCCCTTGCAGGACATCACGTGAGTAAGGTGATTCTCTTGGAGCTCACAGCGATGGCGGACCTGTGGTGGCACTGTGGCGGTAGCCATGCAGCTGGCTAATGGAGACTACTTCAAGTTGGACAAATTCATGGCATGTTTGCATCCCAAGGTGAGAGAGAAAGTTGATATCGAGAGCCCAGAGAATTATAATGGTGCGGTAGCCATTGCACGGTCAAAGAGCAGGAAGATAAAGAAGAAGATAGAGCAAGGCATGGCAGGCTACGAGACGATGGCCCATGTTCAACCGCAGAGTTCGAGAGAGGCTGGACATGAAGAAAATCAGGGAATTCGAGGTGTAGCTGTTGTGTCGCAAAACTGGGTGCGTACAGTGCAAGATTTATCCGAGCAGATGCAAGAGTTGCGGCTCAGTGTCATGGATAGAGGACAACCAAGAGGAGCGAGAGGCAGGGCACGGCCACTACCTGGTAGATGTTACTATTGTGGAGAAGAAGGGCATTATGCACCTGATTGTCCTCAATCGCAGAGAGAAAGAGGAGGTATGTACCGCTTTTTGGTAGAGGTCGAGGTCAAGGGCAGTACAATAGTCCAAGAGAGCAAGCGGTGCAGAATCTTGTGCAGCCAGCTCCGCAAAACAGAGGTGAAGTTCCAAGAGTAAACATCATAGGGGTAGACAAGCAAGATGTCGAAGTTTTGGCCAATAACAGGGCAAGAATTGAGAGGGAGACAGAGGTAGAGCGGGAAACTAGAGCTCGCAAGGATAAAGAGAAGGTGTACGAAGGCAGAGAGCAGCCTGAGCCTAGCAAAAGAAGGAGGCGTCGCAAGATCAAGCAGGCGGATTTCCATCTAGGACGTGGCTATCCCGAGTACAATATGGTAAGTGATGTTCAAAATCAAAAGGCAAATATTACATTTGGTCAGTTGTTAGCTTTGAATCCAAAGTTGAGAAGGCAGTGGTCCACAAGTGTTAGCACCAGACTACCAAGAGCTAAGGGAAATGTTCAAGCAGTGAAAAACATAGCTTTGAGGGTAGGTAGCCCCGCTGATGTTCTTCCATTGGCGGATGCGATTATAGAGAAGAGGATGCAGGTACAAGCCTACATAGAAGGTGGAGCACAGGTTTGTGTCATGACGGAAGAAGCCATGAAAGAGACGGGAGTCAAGGTAGTAGTTAGGTCAAGTGTGCGCATGAGGATGGCCAATCATACTAAATCCAGGTGTCTGGGTGTGGCGCAGGATGTAAAGGTCAAAGTGATGGGCATAGAGTTCCTGATTGACTTCTTTGTGATGAAAGCAGGGGATAATGCTTACCCTATCATTTTGGGTAGGCCATAGCTTTTGGCAATAGGTGCAAAGCAGGATTGGGAGATCAAAGTGTTCACTTTGCCTGACAAAGAGAAAGGCAGAAAAATTGTGCTTGATTTGAAGACCAAGGAGAGCAGCTCTCGTCCTATGGCAGTTAAAGATGAGGGAGACACGACGAGCTATGAGTACGAGACCAAGACGGGCTATGATGAAGGCTATACTAGCACAGAGGAAGAGGAGAGCGAGGATGACATGTTGAAGATAGATGCAGACTTATTTGGAGTTACCATAGATGACTCTCCACCTAAAGAAGAAGGTATGCAGTCTCAAGCTCATGGTTTAAGCATAGAGGAGGTTTCAATCATGATAAGTGAAGACTTAACCAAAGGGGAAAAGGAAGGATATGTTCAACTGTGTGAGTCCTATCCAAATCTGTTTGCGACGGAGTACAAGAATTTGCGAGGTGCAAAAGGGGTGGATCACAAAATTGTTCTTAAGGAGGGACATAAGCCTAAATCATAGAAGCTAAGAAGGCTAGGAGAAGTTCAAAAGGAAGCCCTTTGGCAGGAGATCAATAAACTATTGGATGCAGGCATCATATATCCTGTGAAGGAGTCAGAGTGGTTCTCGCCAGTGGTCATAACCCCTAAGAAGAGTGGGAAATGGAGAGTGTGTGTCGACTACAAGGCATTGAATGCCGCGACCAAGAGGAATCACTACCCCTTGCCGTTTCAAGACGAAATCCTAAACCAGGTGGCTGGGCATGAGAGGTACTCAATTATGGATGGATTTTCGGGGTACTTTCAGATAGGAATTGCGTTTGAAGACCAGTTGAAGACCACATTCATATCGCCATGGGGTTGTTTCGCTTACCGCCGGATGCCATTTGGATTGGTGAATGCATATGCCGCGTTCCAAGGTTGGATGAACAGGGTATTTGGTCCATACTTGGTCCGTTTTATTAGGGTCTTCATGGATGATATCGGATGCTATAGTTCAAGATTGGAGCACCTATTGAAGCTCCAACTATGATTTCAAAGGCTTGATGAAGAAGGAGGTCAGTTGAACCCCAAGAAGTGCAAGCTAGCACAGCCTCGAGCGCAGCTGTTAGGTCATATGGTGTCGCAAAACGGTATAGAGGCTGATCCCGAGAAGGTAAAATCATTGGTGTTGATGGAGCCGCCATCAGATGCTCAAGGTTTGGCTTCATTTGTTCATAAGTTGAAGTATTTGTCACGTTTCTTTTGGATGCTGTCGCAATATGTGCATCCTCTTCAAAAGAGGGCTCAACAAGTCCATGGCTATGAGTGGGATGAGGAAGCTCGGGAGGCTTTTGACAGGGTCAAAGAGATTTTGTGTCAGTTGCCAGTGGTGTGTCCTCCCAATCGAGAGGACGACTTTTATGTGTCTATGACAATGGGCACAGTTTCTATTGGATCGGTTCTATTGCAAAAGGTAGGGAGGAGCTACAAGCCGATATACTTCGAGAGCAGGGTGATTAGCCCAGGAGAGGCTACCTACACCGAGGCGGAGCAGTGGGTGATGGCTCTAGTCTTCGCTTGCAGGAAGTTCAAAGTCCATTTGATTGTGCGTAAGTTTTTTGTGTTGACATCTAATAATCTATTGCCAGAGGTAGTGCTACATTTGAAGCCAGGAAGGAGGATTATGAAGTGGGTGTTGGAGCTACAGGAGTTCGAGTTTGAGTTCAAGGTGGATCACATGAGTCGGTCTCACCTGGCAGACATTCTTGTCAACAAGGCTATCGACTTACCGGCATATCCAAGAGTGGTACGAGATGAAGCTAAGGAGTAACCCGACTTGGAAGATGCTTTTACGATGTGGTTCCATGGAGCATATCGAAGGGTAGTGCAAAAAGTAGGAGGAGGTGTGGTGATACATGACCCACACGACAAAACAATATTTTCAAAGGCGTATGATTTAGAAGATGTCCACACCAATAATGAGACGGAGTATCTCACTCTGCATTTGGGTTTAAAGCAATGCATAGAGTTCGGAATTTCAAGGTTGGTGGTGAAGGGAGATGCATTGCTAGTGATCAAGCAACTACTAGGCCAATGGAAGGTAAAGCGCGATTCTTTGAAGCATTGGTTCTTTTCCATCAAGAAGGTGTTAAAGTCTTTTGAAGAGGTTCAATTCAAGAATGTGAGGAGAGAGCAGAATCAAGAGGCGGATCAAGTAGCTAGTAGCAAAGTACAGGTACATGTTGCAGGTCTATATGTGGCCCCAGCCACTTATGTAGGTAGAGAGACTCTAAAGGAGATTGAAGGCTTTTTGAGTACAAGGCAATGTTAAGAGGGTTTGTCCAAGCTACAAAAGAGAAGAGTGGTGCAAAAGGCCCGCAAATTCACATTGGTAGGTGAAGATCTCATGAACTACGGGTGTGACGGAGTGCTTAGAAGGGTGTTGTACAAAGAAGAGATAGGGATGGTGCTGGAACAATGCCATGAAGAGAGCGGACACCAGGGCAAAGATCAGGTTCTGTTTCGAGTGCTTAGAGTAGGTTTTTGGTGGCCTTCCATTGTAAAGGACGTGCATTACTGGTGCAAGATGTGCCACGAGTGTCAGACTATAGGTGAAAGACGACTGGTAGAGGAGTCACAGGGTGCCATCATCGCACAAAGCGCTTTCGAGAAGTGGGGTCTCGATGCTATAGGCCCTCTCCCAAAGTCTACAAGTGGTAAGAAGTACGTGGTGATAGCCATTGACTACCTTACAAGGTGGGTCGAGGCCAAAGCAGTGAAGGAAGTCAATGCCAGTGTGGTGGCTCAATTTGTGTTTGATAATATATGTTGCCGTTTTTGTGTTCCATGGGTATTAATTTGTGATAGGGGTCAGGGCTTTAGAAGCAAGCTCATGAGTGCATTAGTGGAAAAGTTAAAGATTCGCACAGGTTTTCCTCACCCTATCACCCCCAATGCAATGGTCTAGTCGAGAGTGCTAATGGTCAAATTGTCAAAATGTTAACGAAGTATGTGTACAAGAAAGAAGCTAAGTGGGAAGCAAATCTAGAGAAGTGTCTGTGGGCGTATAGAACATCCTATAAAGTGGCTACAAACTTCACTCCATTCGAGCTTGTCTATGGTAAGGAGGCTGTGTTGCCAGTGCATGCACAACTAGGTGCTTTAAAGGGTATGTGGCATGTCAATGCCACTCAACAAGGAGTTCTACAGGATCGGATAGCCAGCTTGGAGGCTTTGCAGATGGACAGAGAGGCAGCGGCAGACTACTATGTGAAGCAAAGGGAGAAGCGGGTTGCAAAGTTCAATCAGAATCTGCCGGACAAGAAGATAGAGGAAGGAGACCTGGTCATGAAGTATGAAAGCTACCTGGATCTCACATTCCAGAAGAAGTTCAAGAAGAAGTGGACGGGTCCATATAAAGTGAAGAAGGCCTTTCCGAATGGGACATATCAACTGGTAAGGGCGAATGGCAAGCTTCTTAGGAATAGGGTGAATGGTGTGCGGCTCAAATTGTACTTCGAGAGGAGTCTAGTGCCTGAAGTGCAGCAGATTATAGTCAAGGGGGGTGGGCAACCCACCTAGAGCATGCAGTGTGCGAGAGAAGGAAGATGAAGTTTTTGTACATAGCCTGTACATACAGTTATGGTTTTGTGAGTTCTTTTTATCGTAAGTTTGGTGTGCTAGTTTTAAAGTTATGTACATATGCTTTTGGTCGAACATAAATGTTCGACGAGGGGGCTGGGCAATGATGGTACAACTAAAGCTGGTCGAAGCTAGCAAGTGGTTTATGCCAGGCAAAGGGTGCAATCGAGTGCAGTGCAGAAGGCTAGGGTAGGTGCCAAGGCCCTTGGCAGCCAAAGGATAGCGGGAAATTATGCCTAATGCGGTTTGTTAGGCCAAAAGTGCAGCGGAATTGTCCAGTTGGGATGGTAGGTCAAGATGTACGAAGCGACAAGTCAAAGCTCTAGAATATGGAGTTCAGCGTGCTCTAGAAGCCGGTCTAGACGGCGCGTCAAACGGAGCCTCGGTGCTCAAGATATTGCAATTTAAATAAAGGGTGTGTTGAAGATCCTCGACGGACAGGCCAGTTGGGGACAGGTGGCCCGGGCTGATGACAGTATATACATGTGTAGTGCTCCAGTTGTGGAGCATGCCTGTCTTCTCGGATTGCAAGTCGTAGCTTTGGATAGCAAGATATGGTAAGTTGAAGATTTTCCAGGGACCAGGTCTGAGCCCATTTGGCCGCATTAGAAGATGTGCCATCTGGCGTTTTTTGAGCCTTGCCAAGGTTCTCGGTGAAAGTGTGCACCATGTGGAGCTAGCACAAATCAACAGTTCGTTGAACAGACACTCGGTCAGATAGATACGGCAGGCCAGAGTCGGGAGGTGATGCCGAGAGAAGAATTGGCAGATGTTTTTCATCATTTTTGCGGCCTCAAATAGCACACACGAAAGGATCCATAGGCGGCAAGGGTTTCATGGGCCGAAACCGGTACGGCAAAGAATCGACCCGGCTCGACGGCACAAAGTTCCGGCCCATGGGCAAGATACGGGGCCCGGGTAAAGGCAAAGCAAAAAAAGGGGTTTTTTTATTAAAAACAGATTGTGGGGGTTTTTTCAACTTTTCAAGGGCCTTGAGGCCATGAGCCAGGGACTACCATGTGGTGCGGGGAGAAGTCCCACATGCGCAGGACGCGGCCTGGGTTTTACCGTATATGGGTTGGGGGTATAGCCCCTTGCAGGCCATCACGTGAGTAAGGTGATGCTCTTGGAGCTCACAGCGATGGCGGACCTGTGGTGGCACTGTGGCAGGGAGTGCGCGGCCTGTCAGGGAGCTGCGTGGGCGGATTTTGCAAGTGGCCGGCGGCCTAGTGGCGTGCGCGCCCTTGCGGCAGCGGGTAAGTGGCGATGATGTGGCATTACCCAAGACGGGCACGTTCCCGTGGGCGAAATTTTGGAGAGGGAGAGAAGAGGCAATAGGGACATCGCTATTGCCCTTCCCCCCCATATAAGAGGGAGCTCCCACAAGATCACTCCAAGGGTGAAGGCAAAGAGCAAGGGTCGTCCTGGTAGAAGAGGACCAAAGGTGGCCAAAATGGACCAAAGGGGCAGTGAGAGAGGGCAACAGAGGCCAGCCAAGCAAAGTCAAATGCGGCCCAAACCAAGGGATGTCTGGCAAAGGGGAAGACCAAAGAAACATGACAAATCAAAGGGTGGAAAGCAAAGCCAAGTGCAAGGCCAAAAGAGGACAAAGAGGAGCCGGGTAAGGAGTGAAGGTCAAAGTGAAAAATTGAGTAGTATAAGGCTAAACCAAAAGAGGGTAAAAGGTGAAAAAAATAAAAAATACAAAGCCTAGGGGGCAATAGCAACGTCGCTAATGCCCCCCCCCCCCCCCCCCCCCCCCCCCCCCCCCCCAAGTGCAAAGAGTGAAGAAGAGAGAAATAGAGCAAAGCGGTGCCCTCTTTCCCAAAAGATACCAATTCAAGGTGCCAGGTGGACCTATTAAATTTTAAATTCCCAAATTAAAGTCCCCCCCTATAAAAGTAAAAAATGAATCAAATTTGGGGCTTTTTTCTTGGCCTTTTGAGGTGCTGTTTGAAGCCTGCAAAGTGGAGTTCTCTAGCAAGCTAGCCCCTTTGTAACTTTTGCTTGGAAATGGCCATGGTGATGGCATTGCAAGCCGGTGTATGTGTTTTCTGAATTGCAATCAAGCCACAATTGCCTCCCGTGTCGTTGTTTCCCCTTTCCCCCTTCTCTTTCTCCTGCTTTCATGTCCCTCCTCGGTGCCGGCTGTGTGGAAGTGCGTGCCCCCCCGGACCGATGGTGTTGCTGTGAATACCCTGAGCTATAGAGAGGCCCGTTTGATTGTGCTGGGCGTGTTCCCCCATTCCCCCTCTCCAACGGCAAAGTTTGAGCCCATGGCGGTGCCTTTGGTTTGTTTCCAAAATTTTCCTTTAAAGGTAATGTAGTGATGAGATAGGATAAGGGAGGCAACGGAGAGTATAAAGTGAGATTTTTGCGAGTCAAAAAAGTAAGAGATGAAGGAGTTGAGAGCAATAAGGCCTTGATTAATGAGGATGCTAGGGTATAAGGCTTCAATGTCAAAGGTGAAAAGGAGGGTGTTAGTTCAAAGGGAAGTTTATCCAAGTCTTGGATGAGGGTAAGGGAGTTTTTAAGGTGTTGCTTTTGGCCAAGAAGGATTGGGTATAGTTCTATATGAAGCCAGATAGAAGCTTTTTCAAAAAGGTAACCCTTATAGGAGCATATAGGACGAGAGACAATGGATGGTTTATGGAGTTTAGGGATAAAGTAGATAGGACAGGGTTTGGGGGGTTTATTAACACTAGAATGGTAATAGGACACTTTTATGTCCTTGGACACTTTTATGTCCTTGGACACTTTTGTGTCCTGTTAAGTGACCATTTTGCTTGAATTATTTGAAGAGTATGAAAATGAATTTCTTGGTGCTATATATCCACAAAGTTTCCTTATGAGCTGAAAAAAACTTAGCATTTTTTTTGGAGTATCGATCTCACCATTAACCTTACTTTTGCACAACATTTTTAAACCTAAACTATGTGAAAAAACGGATCCTCTTTTTGGCTTTTTTTCAATTATTGGACACTATACCACTCTAAACTTCATGTTTGTGAGGTTTAGATGGCTAGAGATTAGGCCTTCATAGTTCTCAACATGTTTGGATGCTTGTAGGGAGAGCTAAGTGTTAAAATTGAAAGTTATGACCAATTTACAAGAATTGCATAATCCTGTTTTTTGGCCAAAATTAGCACTTTTATGATTTTTTTGGTGGCTTTCTTGACATCCAAATTCAATTTTGATTGTGTAAGTGTAATGTATAACATAAAGCTAATCTTCCTTGAGTTTTGGGGGACCTAATATGCTATATAGCATAGTATATGATGATGATTGAGTTTTTTGATTGCTGAAGAATACGATAGATTTTAGAGTAACAAGTATAACTTTCTCAATATTGCTAGTTTCTTAGGCCAATTGTGTGTATCTTGTAGGTAGTAACCATATCTAATCATAGACTACAAACTTGGCTAGATATTGACTAGTTTCTATGGGTTTATAGAGGTCATAATGCTAAACCCAGTTTTCTCATGTTTGCTGTATTTAGCACTTTATCATTGCCCCTAAGGTTCCAATTCTAAGAGATCCTTTTCACATGATCGATGGATCCTTTTGAATCCAAAGGCCCAAAGGGAACCAAGAAAACATGTATATAGTATCTATATTGAGCGTGACTATAGAAACTTTGATGATAGGTCCGCAGAATGACAAAAATGCAACTTTTTTGTACCTTTTTTTTGCCCAAAAAAAAATTAGTGAGGTAAAAGAAACCATATGTTTTGGTCACCAACCCATTGAAGTTAACGGGGCATTTTATCTCATGTCCTACAAAATTCCCCACTTTTATTTATATGCAATCAACCGTAAGAAATTGCTGTTTTGGGCAAAATGCACTGCTCCATCAACTTTGGAGGCTTGTAGTGACCAAGTGATGAGAAAAATTACAAGTCTCTCATTTTTTCCATATGCAGTAGTTATTGAACTATAAGCTCATGAAAGGATTTTCCAAAATGAGTGGGTCTACTATGGTTTTGGAATTTTTTTACAAAACCCTGAAAGGACACTTTTATGTCCTGTTAGGTTACCATTCTAGTGTTAAGGGGGGAGAGGATAAAGTTCCGCTCCATAGAGGGGAGAGCGGAGTAGCGAAGGGTGATAGAGGTAAGAAGGGAAGCTAACAAGGCAAAAGGGAAGTTAACACTAGAATGGTAACCTACCAGGACATAAAAGTGTCCTTTCAGGGTTTTGGGAATAATTTCCAAAACCATAGTAGATCCACTCATTTTGAAAAATCCTTTCATGAGCTTATAGTTCAATAACTACTACATATGGAAAAAATGAGAAACTTGTAATTTTTATCATCCCTTGGTCACTACAAGCCTCCAAAGTTGATGGACCAGTGCATTTTGCCCAAAACAGCAATTTCTTACGGTTGATTGCATATAAAAAAGACTGGGGATTTTTGTAGGACATGAGATAAAATGCCCCGTTAACTTCAATGGGTTGGTGACCAAAACATATGGTTGCTTTTACCTCACTATTTTTTTTGGTAAAAAAAAACAGGTACAAAATAGTTTCATTTTTGCCATTCTGCGAACCTATCATCAAAGTTTCTATAGTCACGCTCAATACAAATTCTATATACATGTTTTCTTAGTTTCCTTTGGGTCTTTGGCTTCAAAATGATCCATGGAGCATGTCAAAAGGATAATGGATCTCTTACAGTTGGAACCTTGGGGGCAATGATAAAGTGCTAAATACAGCAAACATGAAAAAACTGGGTTTAGCATTATGACCTCAAGAAACCCATAAAAACTACTCAATATCTAGCCAAGTTTGTAGTCTATGACTAGCTATGGTTACTACCTACAAAATACACACAATTGGCCTAAGAAACTAGCAATATTGAGAAAGTTATACTTGCTACTCTAAAATGTATCGTATTCTTCAACAATCAAAAAACTTAACCATCATCATATACTATGTTATATAGCATATTAGGTGCCCCAAAACTCAAGGAAGATTAGCTTTATGTTATACATTACACTTACACAATCAAAATTGAATTTGGATATCAAGAAAGCCACCAAAAAAATCATAAAAGTGCTGATTTTGGCCAAAAAACAAGATTATGCAATTCTTATAAATTGGTCATAACTTTCAATTTTAACACTTAGCTCTCCCTAAAAGCATCAAAACATGTTGAGAACTATGAAGGCCTAACCTCTAGCCATCTAAACCTCACAAACATGAAGTTTAGAGTGGTATAGTTGCCAAAATTTGAAAAAAGGCCAAAAACAGGACCCGTTTTTTCACACAATTTAGGTTCAAAAATGTTGTGCAAGAGTAAGGTTAATGGTGAGATCGATACTCAAAAAAAAATGCTAAGTTTTTTTCAGCTCATAAGGCAACTTTGTGGATATATAGCACCTAGAAATTCATTTTCATACTCTTCAAATAATTCAAGCAAAATGGTCACTTAACAGGACACAAAAGTGTCCAAGGACATAGAAGTGTCCTGTTATTACCATTCTAGTGTTAAGGCAAGGTTCATAGGTGGAGTGGTTATTGAGATGTGAGAGGGCATCTTTCTCATACCAATCTAATGGTAAGATAACTACGCCAAGGTTTTTGTCGGCTGGTTTTATGATTATTGACGAGTCCAAGGAGAGGCTAGATAAAGCTTCAATGACAAAACGGGGTCACTTGGAAGTGGGAAAATTACAAGCATTTAGCATGAGATTAAATGTATGTTGGTTAGTGGACAAAATTTGGTTAAGATGGGGGTTTATTAGAGGAGGTTTCCAAAGTGGGTTGGTTTCCGTAAAAGGAGAGGGGGAGGAGGGTTTAAGGTTTTTGAAGAAAAACTTAAGGTTGAGATTTCTTAAAAGATTGCGGTGTGAATTGAGGAGCAAGAGAGGACAAGGGTTTAGAGAGGGAGGGATGTATCTTAAGCCTAAGGCGAAACATCGCCTTTCGGAGAGGGAGAGAGCTCGAGGTGCCAAGTTGTGGATTTGTAGTTAGAGATACCGTGCTCCAAGGTTGAAACTTGAATTTTACCAAAGAGCAAAAGTTTGTAGCCTTGTGGATTAGTGAGTGGGAGCCACAACTTTCTTCTTGTTCTTCCTTTGTGGAGTGGGGGTTTGGGAGTGTCTTTAGAAATCCAAATATATGGGAGGAGGGGGGGTTTGGAAAAGTAGAGGTGTACCCAAGTGTATGGGTGACTAAACCCTAATCCCTCCTCCCTTTGCCTTTTCCCGAGTGGTTATTCTTGTGGTATGTGGAAACATTACAGGAGTGATGCTTGTTGTGTGGGTGTGGATAAGGGTGGTTGGGGATTTTTTGAGATGGAATAGAGGAGGGACCAATAGAGGCGGGTGTAGGATTGAGGGTTTTAAGGAGGTAAAGAGGATAGGCGAGGGTGTTGGGAGAAGGAGTAAATTTAGGTTTTTTAGATAGAGGGAAGTACTTTTCAGGGGAGGGTTTGGAGGAAGGTTGAACTTAATCCATTTAACACCACCACTGATGAGCTCATAAGAGCGAAACGCGTTTAGTGGTACTCTCCCTATCTCTACCCACTAATTTTGGCACCTATCGTTTGCTAATCTTATGAAGTCCTTTTCGCACGCTTGAATACTTTTCTTTTATCTTTTAAGCTTGATTCTAGATGATTTGTGTCTGAAAAGTATAGCTTTGCCTAGCTCCCCACCAATTTTCATCAGTAATAACTGAATCTATCTAAAAGGGGAAATTGGTCCAGGCAATTTGTTCAATTTTGCAAGTACTCTTTTCCTCTGCTTTGACCCTAATTACACCTTTAAATTACATCATTTTGATGATTGTCTTTCACTTTCTTTTTCGGACTTCCTTCTGTTTTAGCTGGTTTTGGAATAGAGTCCTAAAATAGTTCCATTTGCTTGTCTGGCCTGTGGGGTAGCTTCATACTCTTCTCCTAACCCTACTCCATGAGTTTTTTGTTGAAAACAAACCATTTTTCCTTTGATCACTGCCAAAAGACCATTTGAAAACTGAAGGTAAAAAAACATGAGGATTTGATGATTTTAAAAGCCCTTTTTGTGACTATTTCTGTATGGTTAGTCATAATTCTGCATCCCCCAACTAGTGAAACACTCTTGCCCTGATTTTGGCAAACAGGTAATAGGATCGCGATCCATGTTTGGAAGCATTTTGCAATTCTAGCTAGTGGAAGTTGTTCCTGGGCATATGGGGATGCTCCTGTGCAGTTTTTTTAAATTTTGGGTTTGGGAAACATGGATTGCGATCCATGTTCCACCACCTTTTGCAACTGTTTTGTACTGCATGTTTTGCTAATTACCAGGGGTTTGCTGATGCAATTTATTTGGTTTTGGGTGAGTTTTAAAGTCCCCATTGGTCTTGACAATTTTCAAATTTTGCGACTTTGATCTTCTTGGATCTATTTTTTTGGTCTTGTTAGTGTAGTATGGGGCATACACAAATGTTCTTGTAGGGTTAAGTATCATACATGTCGAATGTGGTGTAGTAAGGCTACCGAGGCAGTCGCAATGGGAAGAAAAAAGACGTAAAACCCTATGCTTTTGTCTCTCTCTCTCTCTCTCTCTCTCTCTCTCTCTCTCTCTCTCTCTCTCTCTCTCTCTCTCTCTCTCTCTCTCTCTCTCTCTCAATGCAAATGAGATTATGTTGCCCCTTTGAGCTATAAGTTCCCAATCTACCCAGAATGCTCCATTCATACTTACCTCCATTGATCACAGCTTGTTGTTCATATCACCTGCAGTTCAAACCGTTCTTCATTTTGACATTCAGGTGAAAAATGGCCTTCAATCTGTAGTTTTGATCCTTTAGATGCTGGCTCAAAATCCGTCATGTGCCAAATATTTCCATATTTGCCATGTTTAAAGCGCTTGTTTTGAAGTTTCGATGTTTTCTTTCACAAGTCAATTTCAACTTTCCTGGCTCAACTTATTGATTTTTGTTGATTATTTGTTATTTTTTAGCTTTTTAGTAAAGGAAAATTAGTTATAATAACTATTAGCTCGCCAGAATTTTGCCAAAATTAGTGTAATCTCTCATACATACATATGCTTAACCTAGCATTTAGATGGTGTCAATATGGCTCATGATGATTATGCCTGTTAAGAGTTAAAAAGTTTTGAAAACTATTAAAGGAAAAGAAAAGAAAAAGAATGATGTTAATATATACAAAGTGATGATCTTGCTGCATTTTTCCCCCTTCCTAGAGTGAGTTGCCCTGACAAACATGTCTTAGAGTGCATGGGAACGAAGTATGTGTCTATGCATAGCCATATATTGTGGCACTATGATGCAACTCAAGAATATGCATGTGGTAACAAGAGATGTGCAAGAGATGGTTCCGAACAATAAGTTCAGTGGTTTTCCATGGTGAGGTTATGTTGAAGCTGCATGGTCTGAACAGAAATAATTGTAGAAAACGCGCCCTTTGTTGGATAGTGGCCTCTAGAAGTTGTGACCATACCTTGTCTTGTGATTGAAAGAATTGTTTTGGTCGCCACCACTAAAATTGCTTGGATGTGGTCTTCATTGTTAAGGCATCCTGTGAGCTAGTCTATTTTGGTTTCAATACCCACTTGACCTATTTTGCTTGTTGATGTTGAGATTGAATTGTCCTAGGTTTCTTGACAAAATCCTTGGGTTGATTGGCACGGTTGGGTTTTTGTTGATGCTCCGTCGGTGGGCTAGCATTGTTGCGTCGCTTGGGTATTCATAATTTCTTCGAAGTGCTTTGCATAATGGAATTCTTTACCTAAATTTTTCTAACCCCCGTTGGAGAATATCTATGGATTGGATTAGGTGTTGATTGTAGAGGTTCCCATAAATAGTCTATTTGTACAGAGGGTGTGGCGAAAGATTGGTCATCTTGTTTGAGCTGCAAATTATTATCATCATGCCAGTTTGGTGTGGCTTGATAAGTGAGATTCCATGGCACTCCCAGAATAATTGCTTCATTAAGATCCTTATCATTGACTACATGAAACTAATGAGGCCATCAACCGTTATTGGTAAATTTGCATGTCCTAGACTGTCCACTGGGTGCCTTAGTTGGCCACTTTGAACCCCATAGTATTTGGCATTAAAGGTTTCTTTGTTAATTTCCTAAAAGTGGAGTAGTTGACAACATTTTATCTTGTCCTAGTGTCCACTAATGCATGCTCAATAGTGCCATCTGCAAGTTGCAACATGATGCATAAATCCATGCCACCTAACCATGTAGCCTCTATTTGTATGGATTCTATTGGAGGGGAGTTGATATAATTTTTATGTTGGGCCTGTCTCCGAAGGATTTCCTGTTGCTTTCTCTTTAATATTCTGATTTTGGATTCTTGCTGGGCCTATTCCTGAATATCATGGGTTCGACTTTTGTATTGAGTTGCCGCATGTATTTTTTGGAGTTCTTCTAGTGTTAGGGGAAGAAGATATTTCTTTAACCCGCAGCCGCTCATCCAATATCTCTTCTGCTGCCAATGTTGTAAGCTTGAGGGCACCACTTTCTAATATATCATGCCTTATAAAAGGTCTTATCCCTCGCTTTTTGAGTTTTTTGAAGTGTTGTTTAAGGGTATACAATTAAACGTAATCCCTTTTTTGGAACTCCTTGCTAATCACATGTTGATCATGAAAAGATTTCATTTGTCATTTTTGAGCATATATCCCGGATACTGATCTTACTTTGGTTTCATCCAGTTGCTCTAGTGTCTAATTTCTTCGACAACTCATGTCCCATCCATCCTAACTGTGTTGCGAATGAGGTTGTTCACGAAGTGTGTTCCCCATTGGTCACTATTTCAATGGGTAGACCATATATTGTAAAGATATGTTAACACTAGAACGGTAACCTAACAGGACATAAAAGTGTCATTTTAGGGTTTTGGGAAAAAATTCCAAAACCATAGTAGATCCACTCATTTTGAAAAATCCTTTCATGAGGTTATAGTTCAATAACTACTACATATGGAAAAAATGAGAAACTTGTAATTTTTCTCATCCCTTGGTCACTACAAGCCTCCAAAGTTGATGGACCAGTGCATTTTGCCTAAAACAACAATTTCTTACGGTTGATTGCATATAAATAAGAGTGGAGATTTTTGTAGGACATGAGATAAAATGCCCCATTAACTTCAATGG
Source organism: Adiantum capillus-veneris (assembly GCF_014529385.1). Classification (NCBI taxonomy): domain Eukaryota; kingdom Viridiplantae; phylum Streptophyta; class Polypodiopsida; order Polypodiales; family Pteridaceae; genus Adiantum; species Adiantum capillus-veneris. Next base: position 81,729,411 of record NC_140959.1, on the reverse strand, counting down.
GTTGGTGACCAAAAAATATGGTTGCTCTTACCTCACTAATCTTTTTTTGGGCAAAAAAAATAGGTACAAAAAAGTTGCATTTTGGCCATTCTGCGGACCTATCATCAAAGTTTCTATAGTCACGCTCAATACAGATACTATATACATGTTTTCTTAGTTCCCTTTGGGCCTCTGGATTCAAAACGATCCATGGAGCATGTCAAAAGGATAATGGATCTCTTACAATTGGAACCTTGGGGGCAATGATAAAGTGCTAAACACAGCAAACATGAAAAAACTGGGTTTAGCATTATGACCTCTAGAAACCCATAGAAACTAGCCAATATCTAGCCAAGTTTGTAGTCTATGATTAGATATGGTCACTACCTACAAAATACACACAATTGGCCTAAGAAACTAGCAATATTGAGAAAGTTATACTGGCTACTCTAAAATGTATCGTATTCTTCAACAATCAAAAAACTCAACCATCATCATATACTATGCTATATAGCATATTAGATCCCCCTAAACTCAAGGAAGATTAGCTTTATGTTATACATTACACTTACACAATCAAAATTGAATTTGGATACCAAGAAAGCCACCAAAAAAATCATAAAAGTGCTAATTTTGGCCAAAAAACAGAATTATGCAATTCTTGTAAATTGGTCGTAACTTTCAATTTTAATACTTATCTCTCCCTACAAGCATCAAGACATGTTGAGAACTATGAAGGCCTAACCTCTAGCCATCTAAACCTCACAAACATGAAGTTTAGAGTGGTATAGTTGCCAAAATTTGAAAAAAAGCCAAAAACAGGACCCGTTTTTTCACACAGTTTAGGTTCAAAAATGTTGTGCAAGAGTAAGGTTAATGGTGAGATCGATACTAAAAAAAAATGCTAAGTTTTTTTCAGCTCATAAGGCAACTTTGTGGATATATAGCACCTAGAAATTCATTTTCATACTCTTCAAATAATTCAAGAAAAATGGTCACTTAACAAGACACAAAAGTGTCCAAGGACATAAAAGTGTCCCGTTACCATTCTAGTGTTAAACAAGGAACTGAGCCGTAGTCCATGTATCAATTTTCTATGTTGCCAGGTTGTAGCGTCATCAATATCCAAGAGGTAAGCTCCCAATCTCACAGTGCTTGTGCTAATCACAAATCAAGAGCATCAAGTGGGAGGGCTACGAAATGCCATCACTGCCTGTCAGCCAAAGCACACGATCAATGAATGCCAGCAACAACGAAGGTAGCGAAGAGGGAGAAATAATCTACACTGACGTCCATCGCGAGGAGGTCATCCATATCACGGGAGGAAAAGATCGGTAAGGCCTCTCTTTTCTAAGGAATATGCAAGTAAAGGTATAGACTCCGCTCCTAAGTGGCCAAAAGGAGCTGCTCGAGCCAAAGGAAATGAAGGGCTAGGCCATTCTTGAAACACATGACCCCAAGGGAAGAAACACCTAGCCACACTAGTGCTTCAGGTTTGGGAAGCAAAATTGTGCCTGGTTTTCTAAAAAGAAGGTCATCTGAGGCAAAGCAATGGAAGGTTTCCTATTGATTTATGCGGCGCATGTGAGTACTACCAGTCCACTTTGACAACCCCGAAGCAGAAGTGGTAAGAAGGCTCCCATGCCCTAAGGAGGAGTCGTTTGGCTACTGTCCTTCCTGCTTTGGAGGGTGAGTAGAGGGTCTTCCTCCTCTCCCCGTACAGCTCATCCTAAAGAAATTGTCCACCACGGGTGAGACCCAATGGGCTGGAGACAAGGTACAGCTAAATGGAGGGGAGTTCATGCAACGAGCCGACTACAGTAATTACATGCAGCTGCTACTAGCTGAAAGGCTAGGAGTAGTCAAACGCGTCGCCATCACTCCATACGTTGTCGTGAAGCTCCGCTTTTATGAAGAGAAAAAGAGCAGAGAAATGCAAGCTAAGATTCTTTGAAGCCTACACATTTATTGAGCAGTGATCAGGGCTTGGTAACAAGCTATTTTGACAATTAGTGTATGCCAGATGCGTCTTTAAAGGGCCAACAAATGCCTTAACACTAGAATGGTAACACGACACTTTTATGTCCTTGGACACTTTTGTGTCCTGTTAAGTGACCATTTTGCTTGAATTATTTGAAGAGTATGAAAATGAATTTCTAGGTGCTATATATCCACAAAGTTGCCTTATGAGCTGAAACAAACTTAGCATTTTTTTTGAGTATCGATGTCACCATTAACCTTACTCTTGCACAACATTTTTGAACCTAAACCTATTTTTGGCTTTTTTTCAAGTTTTGGCAACTATACCACTCTAAACTTCATGTTTGTGAGGTTTAGATGGCTAGAGGTTAAGCCTTCATAGTTCTCAACATGTTTTGATGCTTGTAGGGAGACCTAAAATTGAAAGTTATGACCAATTTACAAGAATTGCATAATCCTGTTTTTTGGCCAAAATTAGCACTTTCATGATTTTTTTGGTGGCTTTCTTGATATCCAAATTCAATTTTGATTGTGTAAGTGTAATGTATAACATAAAGGTAATCTTCTTTGAGTTTTGGGGGACCTAATATGCTATATAGAATAGTATATGATGATAGTTGAGTTTTTTGATTGAAGAATACGATACATTTTAGAGTAGCAAGTATAACTTTCTCAATATTGCTAGTTTCTTAGGCCAATTGTGTGTATTTTGTAGGTAGTAACCATATCTAATCATAGACTACAAACTTGGCTAGATATTGAGTAGTTTCTATGGGTTTCCAGAGGTCATAATGCTCAACCCAGTTTTTTCATGTTTGCTGTATTTAGCACTTTATCATTGCCCCCAAGGTTCCAATTGTAAGAGATCCATTATCCTTTTGACATGCTCCATGGCTCCTTTTCAACCCAGAGGCCCAAAGGGAACTAAGAAAACATGTATATAGTATCTGTATTGAGCGTGACTATAGAAACTTTGATGATAGGTCCGCAGAATGGCAAAAATGCAACTTTTTTGTACCTTTTTTTTTTGCCCAAAAAAAAATAGTGAGGTAAAGCAACCATATGTTTTGGTCACCAACCCATTGAAGTTAACGGGCCATTTTATCTCATGTCCTACAAAAATCTCCACTCTTATTTATATGCAATCAACCGTAAGAAATTGTTGTTTTAGGCAAAATGCACCGGTCCATCAACTTTGGAGGCTTGTAGTGACCAAGGGATGAGAAAAAATACAAGTTTCTCATTTTTTCCATATGTAGTAGTTATTGAAATATAAGCTCATGAAAGGATTTTTCAAAATGAGTGGATCTACTATGGTTTTGGAATTTTTTCCCAAAACCCTGAAAGGACACTTTTATGTCCTGTTAGGTTTTCATTCTAGTGTTAAAGATGCCAAAAATGAGTATGCTTGAAGTGAGCGTGCTTAGACAGCAGTGGTCAGGAGTAGGAAGCTGGTCAGCTTGCTAAGGTGCACCTTTTTTATGTCGAAGGCGGCAAATTTGGTGCTACTTAAAATCTGCCATTGTCACGTCGCAGGAGACGCTTCCCTAGCAACGACGGCGCCATCGTTGCTAAGGGAGGGAGGGAGGCATTAATAGCGGGTTGTTGCATGAGGGGGGAGTCTATTGCATGAGAGGAATTGAGGGGAATATGGGCAATTGGAGAGAACAAAAGAGGAGGAAGCTGTATTGTGAGAAAGGAAGGAGGAAAGCAAGGTTGGGAGAGCAAGGAGGTCCAAGGAAAGCAAGCTCCCTCTCTCTTGCTCTCAGCTCATCCTCAACTAATAAAGGAGGTCCGGAGCAAGAAAGATCCCTCTCTCTCGCTCTCGGCTCATCCTCGACTAACAAAGGAGGTATACGAGCAGAAGGAGGTAAACGAGAAAGGAGAGTTGGACGTTGGAAGGCAAGCTTGGGAAGTTGAACAAGAGCAAGGCAAGGAAGGGAAGGAAGGGAGAACTCTGGCACGGCAAAGAGGAGGCCAAAGGAAGATTTGGAGGGCATGGAAATGAGGAGTTAAGGGTGTGAAGAGGATACAAAGGGTAATGAAGGAAATGAAAGCTTGTTCTCTCTCTCTTGGTCCTCAACATGCAAAGGGAAACGAGAAGAGGAGAAAAGCCTTCAACACGAGAGCATGAGAAAGCCCTTCCTTGTCCTGGCTTTCCCAACACGAGCGAGAGAGAGAGAGGGATTCTCTCCCTTGCTTGCTTATCAAGAACAAGATCGCGTGTGCGAGAGAGAGAGAGACAGAACGCCCTTATGCCAGCTCCTCATGCTTCACACTCCAACCTCTTTGCCCTCCCAACCTTGCTTTAGCTTGAGAGAAAGATAGCAAGCTCTTCCTCCTTGATCGCCTTCTTTGCCTTGCCCAGAACAAGCTCGAGAGAGAGAGACTTTGCTTAGTTTTTTTAGCTGATGACGAGAGCGAGAGAGAGGGAGCTTTTACTTGCCCAGGATGAGAGCAAGAGAGAGCTTTTCCCTTTGCTCCTATCCGAGGATGAGAGAGAGAGAGAGAGAGAGAGAGAGAGAGAGAGTTTCTCTCCCTTGCTTGCTTGCCAAGAACAAGAGTGAGAGAGAGAACGCCCTTATGCCAACTCCTTGTGCTTCACGCTCCAACCTCTTTGCCCTCCCGACCTTGCTTTGGCTTGAGAGAAAGATAGCAAGATCTTCCTCCTTGCCGAGAAGAAGCTCAAGAGAGAGACCCTTTGCTTTGTGCTTCCCCACCTCCTCCCTCCGAGCTTTGCTAGCTAAGGATGAGAGCGAGCAAAGCTCGGAGGGAGGAGGTGGGGAAAAGCACAAAGAAAAGGCTATCTATTTTGAGCTTTTTTTTGGCAAGACAAAGAAGCACGCAAGTAGGAAGAGCTTGCTATCTTTCTCTCAAGCCAAAGCAAGGCTGGGAGGGCAAAGAGGTTGGAGTGTGAAGCATAAGGAGATGGCATAAGGGCATTCTCTCTCTCTCTCTCTCTCTCTCTCTCTCTCTCTCTCTCTCTCTCTCTCTCTCTCTCTCTCTCTCTCTCTCTCTCTCTCTCTCTCTCTCTCTCTCTCTCTCTCTCTCTCTCTCTCTCTCTCTCTCTCTCATTCTCGGCAAGCAAGCAAGGGAGAGAAACTCTCTCTCTCTCTCTATCTCCAATCAAAAGTAAGGGGGTTTGAAGGGAGCCTGCTCTCTCTCTCTCTTGTCCTTGGATAGGACAAAACGGAGAAGCTCTCTCTTGATCTCATCCTCGGCAAGTAAAAGCTCCCTCTCTCTCGCTCTTCTCATCAGCTAACAAAACTAAGAAAAGTCTCTCTCTCTCAAGCTTGTTCTCAGCAAGGAAAAGAAGCGAGCAATGAGAAAGAGCTTGCTATCTTTCTCTCAAGACAAATCCAGGTCGGGAGGGGAAAGAGGTTGGAGCGTGAATCATAAGGAGCTGGCATAAGGGAATTATCTCTCTCTCTCTCTCTCTCTCTCTCTCTCTCTCTCTCTCTCTCTCTCTCTCTCTCTCTCTCTCTCTCTCTCTCTCTCTCTCTCTCTCTCTCTCTCTCGTGTTGGGAAATCCACGCCAAGGAAGGGCTTTCTCATGTTCTCGTGTTGAAGGGCAAAGCGGTTCTCTCTCTCATGCTCAAGAACAAAGAAAATCAAGCGGTCTCTCTCTCAAGAAGGGGAGGCAAAGCAAAGGTTTTCTCTCTCTCGTCCTCGGTTAGTAAAAGAAGAGGGGCAATTAAGCCCGACACAATAAACTTAAATAAAGCTTGCAGAATCTAATGAAACTTGAAGTAAATAAAGCGGTAGAAGAAAATTACTATCACCGTCATCAGCTAGAGATTGATTTAACATTCTATTAAGTCAGGTGCCGTTAACGGCCCGGTTCATCCTGTAAATGGGAGATTAAACTCCTAGTTAGCAGATGATCTAAGTGACGATGTTGTTAACAACCCACCTTGGCTAAGAATTAAGTTGTACTCAAAGCATTTATCAATTAATTGAAGGGTAAGGTGATTGCCAGATACAGTTGCATCTGTTTTTCTCATTCTCTCTCTTTCACACCTCTCACAGCCAGAGGCCACTCACATTTCGAACACAAATCCCCCAATATCTTTCGTGAACCCGATGTGAAACAAGTTGGGGTGGGAGGTAAAAATGAAGAACTTAGAGCAGATGATGAACATGATTGCAGAGTTAAGTGCAAACGATTTTGATGATAATTGAACAGGTCCAGATTTTTTGAAGATGCTTCAATTGGTTTAAGGATCTCTACTTGAAATGGAGACCGTAAAGAAGAAAAATCAAATCGATGAAGCTTTGAATGCAGTATATGACAAGACGACTCTTTGATGGATATGATCTAGAAGGTTACCTGGAGTGCTATGAGCTAGAAACTAAGGTAAGAGGGATACCAGAAGCGTTAATGGTCAAATATTTTGACCAGTTAGTGAGTTCAAATTTGAAGGATCAGATTCAAGAGGTTACCAAAACTTGCAACGATAACTGGGAATATTTCAAAGGAGCTATTGTGCAGGTAAGTTATTAGCATTTAACAGCTATCAAGAACAGAGTCCATGTCTACCAGACTACATAGATATTCGAGGAAAAGTACGATCAAAGCTAGAAGCTGTGATTGATGAGTGTATTGTACAAGATGCTACCTTCTTATAGGCTAATGATGATGACATAGTTAAAGTTGTGTATGCATAGTTGGGTTTTGCAGATGTTGTGCATGAAGTAGAAGTCTTTGAGGGTGAGGCTTCACAACCTCAATTTACACAGAATGAATTTTGCAGAGAACCTATGCATGCAGTACAGGAGGAAAAGAAATCAGGGAACAAGGAAGTGGCTAAAGCTCAAGAATAAATTGTACAAGTGAATGAGTGCAGCCATATTCTAGTGGACATGCACGAAGATTCGGTTTCAAGTGATATTTTTGCTACTAATGTAGAATTAGAGCAAAATGTTTGTGGTACTGATTCTACCATAGAGTTGAATGATGGTACAGAAGTTATAGATCAAAGCAGGGCTGCTGTTGAGAGTAGCAAGACCATGGATTTTGGTATACCCGATTTACCAAATCTGGATGTACCATATTTTGAGGATTTGGTTAAGCAAGAGTATGTGCTTGAAGATTTGCAAAATGTTGATTCAGAGGGGGTGCATACTCCTTCATTGACAAGCTGTTGTGAATTCAAGCTACCAAAGTGGGAAACTGAACTTGAATGTGATGATCATGAATTAGAGGGGGTGCAGACTCCTTCTTTGACAAGTTTCTATGACCTAGAGCTACCAATCTGGCAGATTGATCCTGAATTTGCTGGTGATTTAGAGGGGAAGAAAACTTTTACTCTATCAAGAATTTGAGACACAGGGCTCACACTATGGCAGAATGATCATGAACTTGATGATGCTAATTCAGAGGGGATGCATACTGAAGTGCAATCTCTTGTTGATGAATATGATTGGTTTCATTGTGTCGATGATACAGACAGGACAGTAGATGAAATTTTTAATGTGCATGCTCAACTTTGTGCTACAAAAGTGCAAAGATATTTGGATGAGGGTGAAATACATACAGAGGAGTTTACATCATATGTATTTAGTATGCATGTTATATGTGGAAATCTTGGTTTACAGTAGCCTGAGATGTGAAAGATGGAGGAACCTTCTCAAGCGGTGGACCTAGATCTTATGTGCTTACTGGACGAAGCTTTGGAAGGGTTATCAAATACATATGCTAAGGATATCAATAAATCTAGACCCATGCATGAGCAAGTTTGTTCAGATGCAGTTGATGATGAACGTATGCAGTTGTTGGATGATGATTTACTTGATTTTGAGCCTCTACAAGATAGAGAATTTTTTTCTGACGCACCTTGCAAGCCTAATGAAGAATGCTTTTCTAGAGACTTGATGTATTCAGATATGCATGATTTGGATTCCAATACTAGTGAGAGTGAAGGTGAATTGCCAATTCTTTTACCTGTGATTGATGATCGACAATTGGATGAGCCAGTTGTACAAGGCATATGGCAATATCTGATGCTACCTAATTCTATATGGGATCTGGTAATACCCTATGATGTAGGGGATTTTGAGCTAGCTTTTGACCTAGGAGGTGACATATATATGCATGGTCTAGGGAAATTGACTTATATGCCATACGATCCAGGTGGTTTGAATGAAGATATATGGGTTAATATATGTTTATGCTCTATAGATTGGAAATTCTTGTATTATCCCTATGATCCTGGAGGATGGTGCAATTTTTTTCAAAGAATTCTCACAATGGGAAAAATGATTGGTTTCCCGTTTGATCTCGGGGGCTACTAAAGTGAAAATTTGCAGATTTGAAGAGTACGAGTTATCCATTGTAGCAGGTTTCATGGTACAAGGTTTTATGTCCTAGATCTATGCTAGGTCAGAAGAGTTTTGTTTATGTGTTCAATAAGATTACATGGTTGGCTTCCAATTGACTTCTTTGGAGTAAGGCATATTTGACCTTGACAGGGTTCCCTAAAGCGAGCTTAAATGGTCAAGCCATGTGCATCATTAATTGGAGCACTGGAATCTGGCGAGGCTCACTAAACAGGTTTTCCATAATTGAATGCTTTGAAGATACGGCAAATACGGTTCATAGATTTTTGATGGACAGCTACCTAATGCTTAAGCTAGAACATTGATGAAAGTGTATAAGCCTTATTTTATTTTTCATATGTTTATCAATTAAGTGAGTCTGATGATGGCAAAGAACATAAGGTACGTTTAGCACATGCAGATTGAAGTGCAATTCGCACAGACCAGAGAGGCTGTGCAGGTTCAGAGAGGGTGGATGTCATGAAGCTCCGCTTTCATGAGGAGAAAAAGAGTAGAGAAATGCAAGCTAAGATTCTTTGAAGCCTACATATTTATTGAGCAGTGATCAGAGCTTGGTAACAAGCTATTTTTACGATTAATGTATGCCAGATGTGGCTTTAAAGGGCCAACAAATGCCTTAATGATGCCAGAAATGAGTATGCTTCAAGTGAGCACATATGGGAGATTATGATCTAGAGTTTCAGTGCTTGAAGTGCTCTATCATCTTGTCTTTACGGCTCATCAATTGGAGCTATGATGAAGAAATTATGGGAGTTTGAAGTTTAAGTCGATTTCAGATCTGTACGAGATTGGGCAACTAAAGCTGAGGTGAAAAAAATGAAAAAAATGCACGGGCCTGAAGTGCTCACTTTGTGGATCACGTCAGTCTTTTTTGATCAGTGATCGGAGTTATGGTTACCAAGTTATTGGCCGCCGTTAATGATTCACCGAAGGCCGGTTTCGTACTAGTCTAGTCGGCTCGGACGGAGTGCCATCTGGGAATTTTACAACCTCAGTAGGGTTTGTATACATTTTATGCAGTTTGATAAGTCTAAAGAGATTTACGGCTTGTCAAGCAGAATCTGGCTTGATGAGATGATATAGCTTGAGGCCGGTGTTAGTTGTCGCCGTTGCTGAGCTGGGTAATTTTGGCATTATCTGGGAAGCTGATGCAAGCTATAAACATCCAAGTGTGAAGGGAATTCCTTCTAGCAAGTGCAATCACCTATACATGCATCTTAGGACCATGTGGAATTATTTGAGATGCAGGTATACACAATAAAATTTAGGAAGATGTTGTTAGTCAATGATTGTTGTGGGAAGATGTCGTGCTTGGCAGTTTGTTTTTTATGGTCACTTGTAGTTGGCAATGCTTCGGTCGTCATGCATACCAAATGAGGTGACTTTATGTATGCCAAGAGGGGAATTGTTGTGCTCGGTGATGCTTTAGTTGATATGTATGCCAAATGGGCCGCTCGCACAAAAGAAACGAAGGGCCAAGGCCCGCCCAAGGTGAAGCCCTTGGAAGTTTTGGCTGCCCATTGTAAAGGGGGCCACCCTAAATTTTATGGAATGTGAAGCCAATAGGAAAAGAAAAATGGGCAATGGCGAGAGCAGCAACTGGCAACACATGAGAGCGAAAATGTGCTCGCGCAGGCCGCAGAGGTGCTTAGACGGCACTGGCTAAGAGTCGACAGTTGGTCAGCTCGCCAAGGTGCACCTTTTCGATGTCTCGGGTGGAAAATTTGGCGCTTCTCAAAATCCGCCACTTCCACATCATGGGAGGTGTTTTTATGCCTCCCTAGCAACGATGGTGCCATCGTTGCTAAGGGAGGGAGGGAGCTATTAATAGCGGTTTTTTGCATGAGGGGGGAATCTATTGCATGCAAGGACTTGATGGGCATACAGGAAATTGGAGAGAATGAAAGAGGAGGAATCCCTATTGTGAGAGAGGAAGGAGGAAAGCAAGGTCGGGAGGGCAAGGAGGTCTGGAGCAAGTTGGCTCCACCTACGACTCCACCATGACGTTGATGGAGCAAAAGACGCCGTGCACACACTCACACACCCAGAAAACTCAACACCACACAAGGAATTTACTTGAATTCCAAGCCACATTCACCACCACTCAAAATATCCCTGAAAACTCTAACCACAAGCTCAATTCAAACTCCAAACGCCTCGACCTACAAGCCCTTGCCTACCCGCAGACACTACAAGGTGAGTTGAGATGATCAACACTTGAAATCACGCTTGATGGTGACCAAAATATACAAGAAAAAACCATAAAAAACCCAAAAACTCCAGCCACAAAATTCCACTCTCAAACCATTGCAAAACCTTCACCAAACTCCATTCTGTTCGACTCTTTGGAGTAGCGCCAACCCTAATGGCAGCGATACAGGGTCACATAGTCTTGCAGAAAGCCGCACCTTCTTCCATCAATTCCTTTCACACAAACATCCATGGAAACCTCAGAACTTTCATTGACTCTCCCAAGTGCAAAATTGAAGAGAGAAAGCTCTCTTCACTCCTCCACACACTCAAAAATAGGACGCGAACGCAACGGGACTACACTAGACCACCTTTAGGAACCCTGCTTCCTCCCACACACTGAGAGGTTCAATTGCTCATATTGATCTTTAAAAGTTCTCCATTAGCCTGGACCATCATGGCACCGTGAGTGATGCGGAAACTTGAAGCCATTTCACACCTTTTCTTACCATTTTTTGACCTTTTTTGGCCCAATTTTGACCCTCGACGGGCATTTTTCGCGGGAAAAACCCCAAACGGACTCCAAAACTCACCAAATTTTGCACGCTTGATCCTTGATACCCAAAGCACTTTTCCAAATCCCCACATTTCATTTTTGAACACTTCTAGGGCAGTGGACACATCGCCGCAGATCAAGCACCGTAAATAGACAGTTACTGCATGTCCCAAACTTCTCGAGCAGGATGAGAGTCAAAAGAGGCCACCAAGAACCATATCCAAGGCCTCGATACCCTATCCGGGCATGTACATGTGTCCCACTGCTATCACGCGAACCTGACTATTCACAATGTGTAAAAGTTGCATCTTTTTTCAAACTTGAAACCACTTTGCAAAGCTCCCAAATGCATGTATTTACATATTTTTGTACATATAACCATGCATTTAAATGCTACTTTGTACATGCCAAAAGCGGTCTATCATCATTGCTCACCCTCTAGGTAGAGCATTTATGCTCAACCAAGAGACTATTTGCATCTGGAACCACATCCCTCGCAAAGTATTTCTTCAATTGATACCCATTTATTCTGTAGCGCAAACATTCACCAGAAAATTTTTTCAACTCATAGGTGCCATTAGGAAATACATGCTTCACTCTGTATGGACCCAACCATTTGTCCCTCAACTTCTTTTGAAAAGTAAAATCCAAGCAAGAATCATACTTCATCACCAAATCTCCCCTTTGATCTCTTTATCTGGCAGCCTCTTATTCATTTTCTCCATCCTTTTCTTTGCTTGTTGAAGATAATAATCATTGGCTTTCTCTCTATTCATTTTCAACAACTCTAGAGAAAGAATTCTTTCTTGCAGCTTGGCATTATGCTCACCTTGCATTCTGCACAACAACTTCAAGGCATCCAGCTGCACTTGTATGGGCATAAGAGCTTCTTTTCCATAAACAAGTTCATATGGTGTAAACTGTGTTGACACTCTATACGCAGTTCTATAAGCCCACAAACACTTTTCCAAGTCCAAGTCCCACTCTTTAGGATGCTCTCTAGCATCTTTACAATTTGACCATTGCAGTTCTCAACCAACGCATTGCATTGTGGGTAGTAAGGAGGAGAATGCCTATGTTGAATTTTCAATTTCTCCATGAGAGCAGCAACAAGTTTTTCCCTAAACCCTGGCCCACAATTAGAAATGATAACCATAGGAGCTCCAAACCTGCAACACACCTGTTCACATAAACAAGAGGCCACTCTTTCTGTTGTTACATCTTTTACTGCTCTTGCCTCCACTCATTTTGTCAAATAGTCCACAGCCACAAGGATATACCTTTTTCCATTGTTGATTCTTGGAATTGGACCTACAACATCTACTCCCCATTTTGCAAATGCATCAAAAGACATTATAGCTTTCTGAGGCTCAGCGAAAAGCTTCCAATTTGCAAATACTTGGCATTCATGGCATGACTTGCGCCAAAAATAAGAATCTCTCATCATAGAGGGCCAATACTAACCTGCTCTCAAAACAAGAAAGACAACCTCATCCTTGCCTTGATGGCCCGTTTCTTCATGACAGTGTTCCAAAATCAAGCCTATCTCTTCTTTGTATGGCATGTTTCTCAAAATGCTATCCTTGCCATAAAGCATGAGATCCTCACCTACCAATGTGTAGTTTCTTGCTTTTGCAACTATTCTCTTACGTTGAATCTTTGACATGCCCTCTCGACATTGCCCTTTACTAAGAAATACTTCTACATCTTGCAATGATTCCCTTCCTGCATACAAGGTGACGGGAGCAAAGCGAACCCCGAACCCCGATGGCCTCTAAAACACCGGGGACCGAATGATGCGCCTTGAGCCTGTCATGGTAAAGCAAACAGGGGGCACCACCTAGCTTCAACGGCTAGGACGCAAACAACACACCACCATAACAAAGTTTTCATCCAAGAGAGATGGATGCTTGGGAGTAATGATGAAAAGGAAAGGGAATGAGATCAAGTGAGAGAGAGAGAGAGAGAGAGAGAGAGAGAGAGAGAGAGAGAGAGTGAGGGAGGGGGTATAGTGGCTTAGTACTTAGGCATCACAAAAGGATGGCGAATCCGCACACCCTTCACACATACACAAGCTCACTCCAAAACACAAGACTAGGTGGAGATTCCGCACACCTCACATGGGCAAAACATTGCAAGAAAACATACTTACAAAACCTCAAGCTTTATTTAGAGAATTAGGCGATGAAATGGGGAGCATAGGGTAGGGGAATGAGAAGGGAGAGAGTGGTAGAGCACATGGCGGATAGGTGGGAGTTGATGGCGAAGACTCGCACGAGGATTATGGCCATCATCCTTCATTTAGTTGCCCTTCATCTTCCATAGCCAAGGGTGTAGAGGTCATGCTGAAGACAAGCATGGTGATTGCGGTGATGGTGATGGTGTGGGTGTGTGTGTGCACTAGGCACACACAGTGCATAGTGTGTTCTTTGGTGATGTTGTGTGTATTTAGTGTGATGGTGACCCCTCTTTATGTAGGTGAGGAGGGGGGAGAAATTCTAGAATTTAGAAATGAAGAAATCATTATCTACATTGGCCATGTGACTATGGGCCCCACTTGTCCGGCTGTGTGTATATGTGCCAGAACAGCAGTCTCATGAGAGAGAGACTAAGAGAGAGAGATGGGTGGATGAAAAAAAGTGAGAGGTGACATGGAGAATAAAGTATTACAAGAGGGGAGTGTGCTCAGAGGTGAATCTGTGTGCAGATGTGTGTGAACACAAGAAAAATCAGGTAACCACCGGGTGGGGATGGGTCTGTGGGCACCTTTTTTAGTGAAACTGAGTGTGTGTGAGTGTGGGGGAGGTTATTTAGCTACAAGACAAGAGACATGGCGCCCTTTAGAGAGAGAGGGGGGTATTTGGGTCATGGGATATGATAGGAGAGAGAAAGAGGGGGTGGGGTATACTATTTTGGAAGATAAGGTAAGTTGCATGCGAGTTAGGGTGCATTATTGGTGAGTTATAATGCATTATTGGTGAGAGGTGGGGTAGCTTGAGGGGAGAGAGAAAGGAGAAAGGACAAGGGGAAGAGAGAGGGGGTTGACCTTTTGAGTGGAGGAGAGGAAGAGGGGCACACGGCGGGGCAACAGTGAAGAAAAAAGGAGGCAAGGTGGGGATGGGCTACCCCGCAGGCATGAGGTGCCCTATTTTATCTTTGTCATATATTTACATAATCATACTTTATTTTTTTCTTACTTTTTCCAATGCCTTTTATCACTCCCTCCATAAGAGGGGGTTTTCATGGGGTGGGGACGAGAGAAGAGGGGTATGGGAGTTTGGCTTGTGAAAAGCCCCCATCATTAGCCCTTCCCTTTTGGCTAGAGGCATTCATGTCTCTAGCTCATCTGTTTGATCATTATCGTCGGAGGTGGCGGCTGATGGTGTGTCCTCATCTGGAATGTCAATTGGTGGAGCCTGGTCAAATCGAAGAAAATAAGGTTTAAGTCGCCAACCATTTACCCTGGTTTTATGAAGTTTTCCATCAGCCTCCATAAGCTGGTAGCTTCCATTGGCATACTTTTTCCTGATGATGAAAGGGCCTTCCCATCGGAGCAGGAGTTTCTTATCCTTGCGCGTGTCGAAGCGATTGTCGTAGCGGAGCACCAACATTCCTTTCTTCAATTCTTTTTTTCGGAGATGCTCGTTAAAGCTAAGCCGTCTATGCTCTGCTTGTGATGCATAATACTTTTATTGCTTCTTCTCTGTCCAGCTGCAGTCTTTCCAAGTTGATGATGTGATCTCTCAAATGCATGTTGGGTTGTTGAAGTTGGCTTGCCATTACTCTGAGACTTTGTAGTTGCACTTGAATGGGCAAGATTGCTTCCTTACCAAATACTAGATGATACGGTGTGAATCCCAAGGATGTACGAAATGAAGTTCTGTAGGCCCATAAAGCTGGTAGTAGATACTTATCCCAGTCTCCAGGATGATTGTTTACCTGCTTGGTAATAATTTTAGAAACCATTCCATTTACCTTTTCAACTAGGCCATTACATTGAGGGTAATATGGTGAAGAGTGCCTCCTTGTAATGCCCAGTTTCTGAATTGATTCTCCTACCAAGTCTGCTCTGAAACCTGGCCCTCTATCAGAGATGATCTCTAAAGGTGTGCCAAACCTACAGCATATGTGCTCGTAGATAAATTTAGCTACCTCTACCGCTGTGATTCTAGTGGTGGCTGTAGCCTCTGCCCATCTAGTCATGTAGTCGACCCCCATGATAATGTAGAATTTTCCTGAGTTGGCCCTAGGTAATGGCCCAATGGCATCGATACCCCATTTTTCAAATGGGCCATATGAGAGAATAGGTGTCTGTGGTTCAGGCATAAGTGACCTAGTGTTGGCCTTTTGACACAACTTACATGTTTTGCACCAGTGGTGTACATCACGGTTGAGGCTAGGCCATATGAATCCTGCCTGTAAGATTTTCCTACTTGTTATGTCTAGGGCAAAGTGACCACCACAAACCCCATCGTGACAGCTAGCAATTACTCCTCTGATTTCCTAAGAGAGAGGGACCTTCCTGAGTATTTGGTCCTTACCCTTACAGTACAAACCGTCATTGATGAGTCGATACCTTGTGACCTTCCGCGTCAGCCATTGCTTCTGTCCCTTTGTTAAATCTGATGGGCATTCCCCTGTTTCCAAAAAATGCATGATGTCAGGCAAGGCATCACTTCCTTGAAATAGAGGGAGCTTTAGTTTTATTGCTCCAACCACCACTTCCTGTAGTCTTTCACTTGCTAGGGCATCTGCTTCTTGGTTTTGAGCCCTTGGGATATGGTGTATTTGAACTTCTTCAAACTTACCCAACAAGGTTTTTACACCACTTAAGTGAGTCCTTAAACTAGGATTCTTGCATGTCCATGCTCCATTTACTTGCCTTACCAGAAGTAGAGCATCCCCAAATACATTAAGGCGTTGTACACCTTGCGAGACGCACCATTGTAGACCCTTGGTTAGTGCTGCATACTCAACTTCATTGTTAGAATGTGAATCTAACAATTGGCCCAACGAAAATACCTTTGTCCCTTTGTCATCAAAGACCACTATGCCTGCAGCTGCTTTGTCGGACGCTCGCTTGTAGGCTCCATCAAAGTAGAGAGAGTATGCTCCTTCTACCATCGGTGGTACTGGAGGTAATCGGACTTCTCCTTCCTTAGATTGTTTCTCCTTCCCTTCAAAGATTTGGTAGGTCATGAGTCCCCCCAAACATGCCCTTGTCATGCTTTCTACCTGTACCGTGTAGTCAAACTCTTGCAGACGAACTAGCCATTTAGTAATTCTAGCAGACACATCCATGTGTTGTACAACATAGGGAAATATTTCATCCGTGGTTAGAATCACAAATTGCTTAGGCAGCAAATATGACCTAAACTTTGTGGTTGCAAATCTAAGAGCTAGGACTAAGTGTTCCACATGGGTGAAACCTTTCTCTCCTGCGGTCATCATTCGACTAGAGAAGTAGATTGGCCTCATGAAAGATGTCATCGTATCCTTTTGGAGTAGCACAGCCCCCAATGAGTCATCACCAACACTTGAGGTGACATAGAATTTTTCATCCCACTTAGGTGGTGAGATAGTTGGCAGAGTGGCTAAGACCTCCTTTACCTTGTTGTAGTGATGTTCGCTTTCCTCGTCCCAAGTGAAAGTTGATCTTTGAGTGAGTTGTTGCAGTGGTAGAACAAGTTGTGATAGTAGATGTATGAATCTACTTAAGTACCTCACCTTCTGTAGAAAAGAGACCAGTTGACGTGCGGTCGTTGGTGAAGGTAGGGCTATGAGTGCGGACACCTTACTTGGGTCGGCGTTGATACCTTTTGCTGACATTTCATGGCCTAGTAGAATGACTTTACTCTCCCCAATGTGGCATTTATCCACATTTAATTGCCCACCTAGGCTCTGCAACCTGGCCAAACCTTCAGTCACCTTTTCTAAATGTGAAATACAGGAGCTATATATACAAAAATCATCAATGAACACTCTTATGGATGTTCCAAAGAACGGTTGAAAAACATATGTGACATATCTTTGGAATGTGGTAGGTGCATTTGTGAGACCAAATGGCATAACCCTGTATGAAAAACAACCCCATGGCGTGATAAAAGTGGTTTTTAGCTGATCTTCCAAGGCTATGCGTATTTGAAAGTATCCAAAATAACCATCATAGACGGTATAGCATTCGAAACCCGCTACTTCATTCAGAATTTCATCCAAGAAAGGGAGAGGAAAGTGGTCTCTCTTTGTAGCTACATTTAGTGGTTTGTAGTCAACACAGACCCTCCACTTACCATTATTTTTAGGCGTCACCACTACGGGTGACACCCATTCTGAGTTTTCTACAGGATAGATGAATCCCGCCTCCAGTAGTTTCCTTGCCTCGGCCAAGAGTGCCTTTTCTTGTATGACCCCCAATCGTCGTAGCTTTTGCACAACTGGTTTTACCCCTTCCTTCAGCTTAATATGATGTTCCACCACTGTAATGCATGTGATTCTTTCATAGTTGTCAATGAACAGGTTAGGAAATCCCATCAACATTTGCAAAAAACTATCTTTCTCCTCAAGTGTTAATTCTGTAGACAACATACCCTTCAACCTACTTCCTCCTAGGCCAGGTGATTTGCTCTCCTCTTCATTGGGTTGCCCTTTTGGTGATGGATCACCAGTTGTGCTTACCCTTTGTGGATCCTTCATAATGATACCCATCACATCAATGGAACTGTCACTTTCATCGGTGGATGTGGTCTCCTCCTCAGAACTGGAAGATTCGCTAGTGGTTTCATCTGCCGATGTTTCCAGATTCATTTGCTTCTGCTTGCCAATCCTCATGTCGTAGTAGATTGTCTCCCCTTTCTTACCGGTCATGCGTAGAAGGCCAGTACCCCAGTCTTGTTTTGCCTTCATGGCCATCAACCATGGCCTTCCCAAAATTAGTGGATAGCCCTCCCCCTTAGTAGGCATTACAAAAACATCTACCTCTACCTCAGTGTTGAAAGCTTTGATTTTCACGGCACTTACCACACCCACACACTTTACTTTTGCGTTGTTTGCCATCTTTGCCTTGCATGGAGAAGGCCTGTCAACCTCGAGCCCTAATCGAAGCATCATAGCTTCGCTCATTACACAGATTTGTGCACCTCCATCAATGTAGGTGTTTCCAACCCTCTTTCCTTTTATGTTTACGTCGACAATTGGAAGGATGTCATCCATGTTGCATCCCGAAATTGCTCCGGCTACCTTTGTTTTGGAGCGTCTTGTACTTACCATTTTTGACCATTGTCGCCTTACTTTTGGTGCAAGATGTAGCAGTTGTGGCCATGTAATCTTCGGTCCTTGCTCTGTCACATCCAGTGTTAGATCATAGGGCTTAGAACTTTCCCCTAGCTGGAAGTCGGTGATGCCCAATTTTTGTCGTGGCCTGGATGGCCTCTTGCTAGTTTCTCCTCTCATGCTTCTCTCATCATCTGATTGTGTAGCTTTCTCCCTCATAGCTCTTTTCACAGTCATGGCTTCAAGTGGTTCTAAAAAGGTTACCTTCTCCTTACCCTTGTCCCTCTCCTTTGCTCTGGGTGGATCCACTACTATGGCTTTTCCTTTCTCTTCTAGCCTTATGATGTTTACAGGGCGATCAGGTGGTGGGGCTGGTGGAAGAGGTGGGATGGATGCTTGTAGTGGTGTCTGGGGTGGACGTAGAATTTGTGTTGGTGGGGGTGGTGCTCGGGGTGGGGGTGTTCTTTCTCTAGGGGGTGACAATTGGTTCCTCCTACCTCCTCTATTATAGTTTTGTCGTGCTTTGGGACAGTAGTACATACCGTGATCGTCTTCTCCGCAGTTGTAGCAATGATACTCCCTGTTTTGTCATCGTGCTCTTCTAGGTTCTTGATCTCTTTCTTGACTCCTCCCTTGTTGTATTAAGTGGACAGACAAATTCTGCAGTTGGTCAGTAATATGGGCCAACATATCTTGTTGGTCATCTCTTACCCCAAGAGCCGGCGGTGGTGGTGGAATGGTGGTTGTCGTAGTTGCTGGTTGATGCGATGTTCCTAATTCTGTTGACTCGGTTTCTTTGGATTTCATTCGCAGCTTCTTGTCTTTAAGGCAAGCAATCTCAACGGCTAACTCGTACGTAGCCGGGAATCTACCTTTCACCTTCTCCTTGAGAAGCGGCCATAAGCCATGCGTGAACCGATCTTTTTTTAGAAAATCGGGTGCAGCTTCCCCCCTAGCCAGCGACTCAACCCACCGTTCCCACAAATCCACAAATTTGGACTCATAGGTGTCATATTCCAAAAGACCCTCCTGCTTCAAGTCTCTCAACTTGTCCCACAACTTTTCTGAAGTGGTACCTCCCCCAAAGCGCCTCTTAAAAGCGGTTTTTAAGGGTTCCCAGTCATCCTTGGTTGCTTGTGGAACTGCATTGTACCATGATCTAGCTTCTAGCTTCATGAGATGCTTAAAGATTCTAACCTGGGATTCATGTGTATCTTTGTTGCTCACTACACATGCTACTTCAAAGTCATCTAGGAAGTCTGTTACCAAATCCTCCCCCTTCTTTCCTTTAAATGTTGGAAATGCTACACTTTCCATGATTACTGAGAGAGAGCTAGAAAGACACACTGCTTAACTTGCAAAAGTTTTTTTCTTCTTTACAAGGAGGCGTGTATACCCTCTTATACTAGGACATAGATTAAAACTTCAAACGGTACATTGCCTTGTACCAAAGGTAAGACAAATGGTTGATCTGATTCCAGAACCTCCAAGAACCGCTCCCCACCCGGCATGGTGTCAATGACGTGCTGGTAGTGAGCCTTCAAATCCAATATTACCTTGATTGAGCGTACACGTGTTGGTATGTGTGATCTGTCTTGAGGTAGGTTGTACTGATTCATGTGAAGCTTAGAGGTGCTTAGTCACTGTCCAAGCTTGTGGGAGACGGTGGTGTTCTTTCCTGAAACAAACTCAGTAGATCCCTAGTTTCTCTAGTGAGAGTGTGAGCCAATGCTTCCGTTATCTGTGCTGCAGCATCAGGTGCGACTGGAAAACTGACTGTGATAATTACCTCGGTGACTTGAGTTACCCGATTCTCAAAGTAGAATAGTGTTGATTCTCTATTGTGTAGAGCTCCTTCCATTTTGTTGTTGTGGGTTGGTTGTAGGTTGCGGACATGGTTTCGACCTTCTCCTTCTTCTTCTTGGCACTTGGCCTATGTATATCCACTGGGTTTGGCTTGTTGGTTGACTCTCCCACTGCAAATCGATTACCGTTACGCCTGGCACTCGAGCTTTGATGGAGATACGGAGTTCGTCTAGTTGTGCTTGGAGCTCTTCTTCTTCTGTCGTCCAATTAGCAAATCCTGCTAGCCATTCATCCATTCACAATAGTTTAAGGGTTTCAGTCTTGTAAACTGAAGGGTTTCATGAAAAGATCCTCAGTGGGGGCACCAAATGACGGGAGCAAAGCGAACCCCGAACCCCGACGGCCTCTAAAACACCGGGGACCGAATGGTGCGCCTCGAACCTGTCATGGTAAAGCAAACAGGGGGCACCACCTAGCTTCAGCGGCTAGGATGCAAACAACACACCACCATAACAAAGTTTTCATCCAAGAGAGATGGATGCTTGGGAGTAATGATGAAAAGGAAAGGGAATGAGATCAAGTGAGAGAGAGAGAGAGAGAGAGAGAGTGAGGGAGGGGGTATAGCGGCTTAGTACTTAGGCATCACAAAAGGATGGCGAATCCGCACACCCTTCACACATACACAAGCTCACTCCAAAACACAAGACTAGGTGGCGATTCTGCACACCTCACATGGGCAAAACATTGCAAGAAAACATACTCACAAAACCTCAAGCTTTATTTAGAGAATTAGGCGATGAAATGGGGAGCATAGGGTAGGGGAATGAGAAGGGAGAGAGTGGTAGAGCACATGGCGGATAGGTGGGAGTTGATGGCGAAGACTCGCACGAGGATTATGGCCATCATCCTTCATTTAGTTGCCCTTCATCTTCCATAGCCAAGCGTGTAGAGGTCATGCTCAAGACAAGCATGGTGATTGCGGTGATGGTGATGGTGTGGGTGTGGGTGTGTGTGTGTGCACTAGGCACACACAGTGCATAGTGTGTTCTTTGGTGATGTTGTGTGTATTTAGTGTGATGGTGACCCCTTTTTATGTAGGGGAGGAGGAGGGAGAAATTCTAGAATTTAGAAATGAAGAAATCATTATCTACATAGGCCATGTGACTGTGGGACCCACTTGTCTGGCTGTGTGTATATGTGCCAGAACAGCAGTCTCATGAGAGAGAGACTAAGAGAGAGAGATGGGTGGATGAAAAAAAGTGAGAGGTGACATGGAGAATAAAGTATTACAAGAGGGGAGTGTGTTCAGAGGTGAATCTGTGTGTAGATGTGTGTGAACACAAGAAAAATCAGGTAACCACCGGGTGGGGATGGGTCTGTGGGCACCTTTTTTAGTGAAACTGAGTGTGTGTGAGTGTGGGGGAGGTTATTTAGCTACAAGACAAGAGACATGGCGCCCTTTAGAGAGAGGGGGGTATTTGGGTCATGGGATATGATAGGAGAGAGAAAGAGGGGGTGGGGTATACTATTTTGGAAGATAGGGTAAGTTTCATGTGAGTTAGGGTGCGTTATTGGTGAGTTATCATGCATTATTGGTGAGAGGTGGGGTAGCTTGAGGGGAGAGAGAAAGGAGAAAGGACAAGGGGAAGAGAGAGGGGGTTGACCTTTTGAGTGGAGGAGAGGAAAAGGGGCACACGGCGGGGCAACAGTGAAGAAAAAAGGAGGCAAGGTGGGGATGGGCTACCCCGCAGGCATGAGGTGGCCTATTTTACCTTTCTTATATATTTACATAATCATACTTTATTTTTTTCTTACTTTTTCCAATGCCTTTTATCACTCCCTCCATAAGAGGGGGTTTTCATGGGGTGGGGATGAGAGAAGAGGGGTATGGGAGTTTGGCTTGTGAAAAGCCCCCATCAAAGGCTTCCTTGACTTTTAAAGGAGCTACTAAGGCATCCAACTTGTCCCTAGCCAACTCATTAGCTTCTTTATTCTGCTCACAAGGAACATTCTTAAACTGTATCTGCTCAAACTCATGCAAAAGCTTCTTGATGCCATAAAACCACTTCTTCAAATTTTCTAACATTCCACAAACCAAGCAATTGATTCATGACTAGCAATGCATCCCCTTTTGCAATGACCCTCTTCAATCCAAACTCAACACACTGCTTCAAACCAAGGAAAAGCATGAGATACTTGGCCTCATTGTTACTTTCAGCTTCATCAAGATCATAAGCTCTAGAAAAGATTACATTGCCTTTTGGGTTCTTAATGACTACACCACCACTTGCCTTTTGAAGAACTTTCCTTTATGCACCATCGAACATCATTGTATACGCATCTGTAATATCTACTTCCTCTTCATGATCATCCTTGTGAACCCTTGGGTAAGATGGAAGCTCCCCCCCCCTTATGTACCACTATGTCTTCCAAGTGAGCTTTAAAAGAATGATCCGCGTTAAACTCAAACTCATACTCTTGAAGCTCCAAAGTTCACTTTAAGATGCGCTTTCTAGGCTTCAAATGTTGTACTACATCAGGCAAAAGATTTGATGTGGTGAGCACATAGAACTTTTGGGGCAACAAATAGGTTTTGAACCTTTGACAAGAAAGAACCAAGGCGAATACCCACTGTTCCATTTCTGTGTAGGAGAACTCGCTTACATTCTTCATCTTGCTCTCAAAATAAACTGGTGAGCACATAGAACTTTTGGGGCAACAAATAGGTTTTGAACCTTTGACAAGAAAGAACCAAGGCAAATACCCACTGTTCCATTTCTGTGTAGGAGAACTCGCTTACATTCTTCATCTTGCTCTCAAAATAAACTGGCTTGAAGTTCCTTTCTTGCTTTTGTAAGAGAACTGACCCAAAATCTACTGACCCCACTCTAATAGATACATACAAAATCGACTGCAAGTTGGGAGGACTCACTATTGGTAAAGCACACAATACCTCCTTGATGCCATCAAAAGCCTGTTGCATGTCTTCATTTGATTCAAACCCTTCAGCTCTTTGACTCAATTTCTGGAGAGGATACACATACTAACATAGCATCCAAAAAAAACGTGACAAGTACTTGAGCTTATGCATAAATGATGCCAAATCCTTTGTGTTGCATGGTGGATCCATAAGCAATAAAGCCTTAACTTTCTCTGGGTCAGCTTCTATTCCATTTTGGGAAACCACATGTCCTAGCAAATGGACTCTGGCATGAGAAAACTTACACTTCTTTGGGTTGAGTTGCCCACCCTCTTGTTGAAGCCTTTCAAAACTCAAACTCAACTTCTCCAAATGTGTGACCCTCGAGCTATAACACTCAATGTCATCCATGAAAACGCGAATGAACTTACCCAAGTAGGGTCCAAACACTCTATTCATCCATCCTTGGAAGATAGCATATGCATTAACTAACCCAAAAGGCATTCTTTTGTAGGAAAAACAACCCCAAGGAGTTATGAGGGTCCTCATCAATCGATCTTCAACCGCTATCAAGCTCTAAAACTAGCCAGAAAATCCATCCATGATTGAGTAACGTTCATGACCTACAACCTGATTGAGGATTTCATCTAGAAAGGGTAGTGAATAATGATTCCTTTTTGTGGCAGCAATCAAAGGTTTTAAATCAACACATATCCTAAATCTTTCGTTCTTCTTGGGCACAATAACAACTCGAGAGACCCATTTGGACTCCTCCACTCAAAAGATGAAATCTTCTTCCAAAAGCTTCATCACCTCTTCATGAAGTGCCTTCTCATGAATGAGCCCCAACCTCCTAAACTTTTGAGCCTTTGGCTTGGCACCTTCTTTTAGATTTATTCTATGCTCAACTCCTTTAGCTCCTTACAACTCTGTATATTTAGTGGTGAATAGATTTGGAAACTCTGTAAACATGTCTTCATACTCCTTCTTTTCTTTTTCTGTCAAGTCCTCTCCTAGCATGCTCCTTACATTCACTTTGGCAGGCTCTACAATTTCTTTTGGACTATCCTTCTCCTCCTTGACCTTCACATCATGCATTGATGCTTCCTTTTCAACACTTATCCCAAAAATATCAAGACATAATTGCATCAAGCCTTCCTCTACACTTTCTTCGATGATGTAGACGAAGCATGACTTTTGGAAGAACTTCCGTCTTCTTTCCTAGCATAGCTTCAAGTACTACTGGCACCATATCCACTGGGTGACCAACCCTCAAAGATGACACCATGCTTTGATGCTTTTCCTTCTTAGAAGGAAGCCGTGTACTCACACACTTGGTCCACTGCCTCCTCAATTTAGCATTCAAAGCCACCAACTGACCAAAAATATATTTGCCTTTTGATTTCGTATGTCGTCGACAATATCATAGTCTTCAACACCTTGGCCAAGGAGGTAGTCCTTTGACCAATTTTCCTTCTTCGCCGCCTCTTGCTACTTTCTGGTTTGTCTTCTACCTTAGCCTTTCCTTTCCTTGCTCTTGTTTCCCTCTCTTCTTCTGTCTCTTTCTCCCTATCATGCCTAACCCTCTTATTGGCCAAAACATCCACATCTTGATGCTCAAGGGTAATGATGTTGATAGCCCTGCCTTCTCTATTTCCAGGCAACTATTGTGGTGGTTGTTGCGGCGGTGGTGCTTCTAGTGCCCTCTCTTGATGATTTTCTTCTATTCTTCCTCGACCACGTCCATATAAGGGGTATATCCCCCCTCTCTCTCTTGGTGGTTCAGGATAATCAGGGACATAGTGACCCTCTTCATCACAATTGTAGCATCTTCCTTGTAGTCTTCGTCTCCTATCTCTCCCAGATAGCCGCTCCTCTCTTTGGTTCCTATTCATTATGTTAATTCTCAACTCTTGCAACTAACCCCGGCAAGATCATGCAAAACCCGGGCTATAACGGGATCTGGACCTTGAACAACTCGCTCAACTCTATCATCCGTTGTCACAGGGACCATTGGTTGCACCACAACTGGCTCAATATGTGTCGGGCCTTGCTCCCACCTTCTCTTGATCTTCTTACTCTTGGCTTCGGCAATTTCCACAGCTCTTTCAAATGTAGTGAGTAGCGTTAAATGGTAACCTTGCATTTGCACTACATTTCTACTCAAATGTATATATTTTTTATCAAAGTTTTAACCTAGTGTTCATTCTCTCTTTCCATAATAGACTTTTTTCATACAAACACCTTACCCTTCTCAGATCTTTATGCATTTACATCATATTTCTCTTTTCATGCTAAATGTAAATAGTAAACTTAATTCTACTCTCTTAGTTTTTTACTGCACATTCTTTTAACTAATTACCTTTACTAATTTAAATAGCTATCTACATCCCATAATTTGTAAATAAATAATTTATGGGCACTTATCTTACACATCTTCTTCTCAAGGGTAGGGTTAACCTTGTAGGCTTTCCCTTCCCCACCACTATGTGACCCAAGTCTTGGATCATTTACTTGTGTTGGTCAACAAATCTTAAATATAATGTATATCCCCAATAAATCAAACTTTATTGGAGCCTACCTCATTTGTTTAAGGTGGATTCTCTTTTGAAAAAGCATGCTACACCTTGGATGCATGCTAAAGGGCCCCCTACAAGGAGACTTGGTTCAAAAGGTGTTTTGGATGCATCTTAAACACCTTAGCTCGTGGGTATACTTGAGTAACACTCCAAAATCAGCTTAAACACTTTGAGAAGGTCAAATTTGCCTTTTACAGCACCCAATTCTGAGTTACAGGCTAAAAGTTATGGTGAAAACAAGGTGCTACGGACACTGTTACTGCAGGTCAAAGTTACAATCAGGTAAACCACAAAGGTGAAAAGTTTTCTTGACTTCTCCAACATTCTAAAATACCAATGGGGAGTTAAAAACCACTTGCATGTGGAGGGGTCGGCTCAAGATTCTTCCAGAGACACAACAAACAGGATGGGGACACTCTGCAGGAGCCACTGGAGGGACATCATGGTGGGGCCCACATACGTTATCAACCCTTATGGAGCCTCCACGACCTAAAAGGATATTTTTAATGAAAAAATAAGTCCCTTATTTTCATAATTGAAGGAATGGTCAAAAGGGAACCTAACTATGGTTAATTACATACCCTAGTCAAGTTTAACCTAACCCAAGGTCTTGTACAGCTATAAAAAGGCCCTTTGGCAAGCACAAAAATACACACACCTACTCCATTGCTGCAAATAAGCTCCTATAAGGTTAGGGAATCCCTAATCTCTTTCTCCTCTTGTCTCCCTATCCATTTCCTAAGCTCGCTATCATAAGCGGCACCATAGAGAGAGCATCAATATGCTATTGCTACCATTCTCTTGAAAACATTTCTCTTATCATACTCATCCCTAAATAAGGATTGTAGATTCTATATGAGAACAAGGATATCAAGTTCAATGATCTATCTCATGGTTTGATCAACAAATTGTTGCAATTGGGGTGTCGTCGTCACACTTTTGCTCTAAACGCATGTAAAATTGGTAAGCCTATCTTGGCAGCTTCTCATATTTTGTGCTCATTGGGTTGCTTGTTTGTTGAGAAAGTTTTTGTGCACCATGGTTTCTATTTGCGTGGCTTCTCTCCTTATGTTGTGTGTAAGTAAGTCTTGGGGCTGCATAGATGGAGAAGAGCTCTCTATGCATGCCGCCTTATGTGTGTAAGTAGTCTCTTCTTTTGGGAAAGGAAAGGAGTTGTCAAGTATTTGTGCATTGTGGTTTTTTGAGTTTTGAGGTGTTGTGATTGCTTTTCTTAGAAGTATATGAGCACTAATATGGTGAAGGTCAATATTTGCATGTGAGTTTGTGCAGCGTTCAAAGGGATTGCTTAAGGAGTGTGTGTTGAATGGTTGAAGGGCATTTTGTGTTGAAGCACATAAGGAAGGTGTGAGTGTGTGTGCGGTTTGTTTTGGTTTCCTTGTTTCTCCATAAAAGAGGGTGGTGCCCCTAAGAAATATGCGTGTGTAGGGTCTCACGGAGTGGTTGTCTGGTGGGAGCCTTGAGTTGAGCCCCATCTCAAAAAATCCGCTCTCAGTAGCAAGCTCCTCTTGATCGACCTTCTCCCTTACACTTGGATGGAGACAATCCATAAACTAACACACTTTAAAGAAATCCCATGGAGGTACTTGGGATGCCGCCTATAATTGAACCCAAAGTCCTTTGAAGTGTTGAAAAAACTCTTTAAAGTTAGCATGAACATCTTGTTGCAAAACTCTCAATTTTTTTGTCGCTTCTGTTGCGGTTAGCTTCTTCCCAAACCTGTCAAAAATTGCCAACTTCACCTGCTCCCATGTTTGCCTTTTGTCTTCCCCTAAACCTTCAAACCACTCGTGAGCTTCTCCTTTGAGTGGAAGAGGAAATACATGAAGCTTTGCTTCGTCATTCACAATGTGCATACCAAGCGTATGCCATTCGAAATCCGCAATAAAGTCCTTCACATCCTCCTTCCTTGTAAACACTGGCCGACTATAAGCCATCTCTTCAGAGCCGATTCTTCCTTGCGTGAGTAGATCCACAAAAATTGAATTCTTGCACCTCAACCAAACCACCACTTTTCTTCAATGAAGTTCAAGCTTCACAGCAAAACCGCTTCACTTGGGTGCACAACCGGCAAATTTCCGCTCCCCAGCGGGATCCCCAAAGGATGATGGAGCAAAACACGCCGTGCGACACTCACACACCCAGAAAACTCAACACCACACAAGGAATTTACTTGAATTCCAAGCCACATTCACCACCACTCAAAATATCCCTGAAAACTCTACCCACAAGCTCAATTCAAACTCCAAACACCTCGACCTACAAGCCCTTGCCTACGCGCAGACACTACAAGGTGAGTCGAGATGATCAACACTTGAAATCACGCTTGATGGTGACCAAAATATACAAGAAAAAACCATAAAAAACCCAAAAACTCCAGCCACAAAATGCCACTCTCAAACCATTGCAAAACCTTCACCAAACTCCATTCTGTTCGACTCTTTGGAGTAGCGCCAACCCTAATGGCAGCAATACAGGGTCACATAGTCTTGCAGAAAGCCGCACCTTCTTCCATCAATTCCTTTCACACAAACATCCATGGAGACCTCAGAACTTTCATTGACTCTCCCAAGTGCAAAATTGAAGAGAGAAAGCTCTCTTCACTCCTCCACACACTCAAAAATAGGACGCGAACGCGACGGGACT
Organism: Adiantum capillus-veneris; assembly: GCF_014529385.1. Classification (NCBI taxonomy): domain Eukaryota; kingdom Viridiplantae; phylum Streptophyta; class Polypodiopsida; order Polypodiales; family Pteridaceae; genus Adiantum; species Adiantum capillus-veneris. The sequence continues at coordinate 81,701,129 of NC_140959.1, read as the reverse complement.
ATGCTAGACCACCTTTAGGAACCCATCTTCCTCCCACACACTGAGAGGTTCAATTGCTCATATTGATCTTTAAAAGTTCTCCATTAGCCTAGACCATCATGGCACCGTGAGTGATGTGGAAATTTGAAGCCATTTCACACCTCTTTTTACCATTTTTTGACCTTTTTTGGCCCAGTTTTGACCCTCGGCGGGCATTTTTCGCGGGAAAAACCCCAAACAGACTCCAAAACTCACCAAATTTTGCACGCTGGATCCTTGATACCCAAATCAATTTTCCACATCCCCACATTTCATTTTTGAACACTTCTAGGGCAGTGGACGCATCGCCGCAGATCAAGCACCGTAAATAGATAGTTACTGCATGTCCCAAACTTCTCGAGCGGGATGAGAGTACCCATACTTGTCACTTGTATTAGTTACATTCTAGAAAGCTCATAAAAATTCTCTAGAGTCAAAAGAGGCCACCAAGAACCATATCCAAGGCCCCGATACCCTATCCGGGCATGTACATGTGTCCCACTGCTATCACGCGAACCTGACTATTCACAATGTGTAAAAGTTGCATCTTTTTTCAAACTTGAAACCACTTTGCAAAGCTCCCAAATGCATGTATTTACATCTTTTTGTACATATGATGATGCATATAAACGCTACTTTGTACATGCCAAAAGCGGTCTATCAATGTGGCCGATAGCGTCGATGGGGTCGACGGTGTGCATGAACGCATTGATGGGACGGAGTGGGCCGACAGATGCTTGACAGAGCCAATAGTACCAATGGGGCCGACGGTGTTGCATGGGGGGTTCTTTTGAACCAAATGCACTCTCTCGCTCTCGGCTCATCCTTGACTAACAAAGGAGGTCCGGAGCAAGCAAGCTCCCTCTCTCTCGCTCTCGGCTCATCCTGGACTAACAAAGGAGGTATATGAGCAGAAGGAGGTAAACGAGAAAGGAGGGTTGGAGTTTGGAAGGCAATCTTGGGAAGGTGAACGAGCAAAAGGTGAGGAAAAGAAGGAAGGGAGAACTCCGGCACGGCAAAGAGGAGGCCAGACAAAGATTTGAAGGGCATGGAAAAGAGGAGGTAAGGGTGTGAAGAAGATACAGAGGGTAATGAAGGAAAGAAAATATTGTTCTCTCTCTCTTGGTCCTCGCCATGCAAAGGGAAACGAGAAGATGAAAAAAGATCGAGGTGCTCGAGAAAAAGAAGGCGAGGCAAAGCTCTTTCTCTCTCTCTCGACCTTGAACAAGATCAAAGCACGAGGAAAGCAAAGCAAGGTTTAAAGCATCAAATAGCAATTGAAGATCACGAGGAGGTTACAAGTACTAGAGAATGGCAATTAAGCCAGTGGCTAGCATAAAGAGCGGGAAATTGCAATACAATTGGTAATAATGGAAGCATGATGATCGAGAGAGTGAACTTGTGTGAGGTTTGCAGAATCTTGAAAGTAGAAGAAGCAGATAAAGTGACAGAAAGGAATTTCCATCACCGTCATCAGCTAGAGATTGATTTAACATTTTGTTAAGTTCGGTGTCGTTTATGGCCCGGTTAATCCTATAAATAGGAGCTTAAACTCCTAGTTACCAAATGATCCAAGTGAGGATGTTGTTAATAGCCCATCTTGGCTAAGAACTAAGTTGTACTCAAAGCATTAATCAATTAATTGAAGGGTACGGTGATTGCCAGAGTCAGTTGCATCTGTTGTTCTCGTTCTCTCTCTTTCATACCTCTCATAGCCAGAGGCCTGACGCCTGCTCATGTTTTGAACACATATCCCCCAACAACGTGCTCCGCGACGAAGGGAAAGTGGACCCTATGAAGGGCGATGACCTCCTATGGATGTGCCAACTTGTCAACACTGGCATGGTAAGGGTGCAAGTAAGTATTCTACACTCTGTGCATCATGGATACCAAACAAACTGCCTTTCCATTTAGGTTTTTGCAACACATGCATGTGAATATATATGTAGATAGAAAAATCTTCTATCAACAGAAGATTGTGTATCTGTCTGGTGCTGCGTGCTAGGAGAAATCCTTAGCTCTGCAAATCCTATTATCCTTTTCGTGTTGGATTACCACCACTCTTTCACTGTTTCCATTTTTATTCTATTTTAAATCTATCCACCCAACCCTGTAAGGAAGCCTGCATAACTCACTGAGTCGTTTGTGACATTAAACATAAAATTAAAAATAAAAAAGTTTGTAATTTCCTGCTCATTGAGTTACTACATGGAAAGTGTCTCTATTCTCACATTCAGTGGAAGAAAGGGAGAAGACATCACCACCGATTTTTTGGATGACTTTGACATCGCTTGTGTGGTTTCCAACAAGGATGATGATGCCTCACGGCTACGAATTTTTCCTCTACTGAAAGTAGAATCCAAGTGCTGGTACAATGCTTTGCCCCAAGCTACCAAGAATGCCTGGGACGTACTACATGCTACCTTTGTGAAGAGGTTTGGTGGATGCACAAGCTCAAAAAAGTTATGCTAGGACAGAGTTAAAGTAGGGAGGTTTGCTAGAGTATTCCACTTATGAATCCAAGTTTGCGGATTTGTGGGAGTGATGGGTTGCCTCAGTGGAGGAAGGTGAAGGAGTACCTAATTTATTGAAGAAGGACCATTTCATTGTTGTCCTGTCGTCGCCACTTAAAGAGAAGGTAAAGGTGAGATTCCCTGCGACGTATGAGTTGGTAGTGGAAGTAGCCCGCCTTAAAGACAAGAAGCTGCACATGCAAGAAAGAGTCAATGAGTTGGAGGAATTGAGCTTAGTTGGACTAACCTCAATGTGACTACAAAACAGCCGCTCAAAAAACCCAACCATAAGGGGCATCTGAGGAGTATTAAGACCAGTTGAGTTGCATCACTACTCAGCTTGAAGTTTATATTGTGTGCATCTGGTGCAGCAAGGGCACGCACCTGTCAGAAATCCAGAGCAAGGGAGAGGACAATGAAGGAAAAACCAAGAATACCACTTCTACAATTGTGGGGAGGACGTCCATGGCATGTATTACTACCCACATCCAAGAAGGAAAAAATTCAATAGAGGAGGAAGAAAAAACCAGATCTCTCCACAAAGGGCAAGAGCACCACCTCCCAGGCAACCAGGGTTCATTCCACCGGTCCAAATCCTTTGACCACTTATACAACCACCACCACCACCACCACCTCTCATTCCACATCTACTTCCACCACCTGCTAGAAACCAAGTAGTGAGTGTCATTAGCCTGGAAGCTAAAGGGAAGGAAAAGGTAGAAGGACAAGTTCGAGAGAAGAACAAAAGAAAAGGGAAGATATGAGAAGTGGATTTCATGGGAGTGAAGCATGCCAAGCACGAAAAAGCCTCTCAAAGGGAGGAGAAGATGAAAGGAAAAGGCGAGTCTAGCAAGCAGGCATCTAAGCCTCGACGAAAGATTGACATTGTGGATTTTTCACTGGGTGAGTATGCTAAACCATATGACCTAGTTCAGGATGTATTGATGCAAGGTCCAAAGGTAACCTGGTTCCAATTACTCCATCTTGAACCAAGGATGAGGAGACAATGGATGAAGATGGCAAGCACTAGAAAGCCAAGACAAAGGATAGTTGGGGCTATCTCTCGGAGGAATCTTGATGACATCCTACCAATCATGGATGCACACAGCAAGGTCTAGGCCTAGAGGTAAGTAGGCCGGCACCCTACCGAGCTAAAATGATAGATAACGTTAGAGTGAAGTGCATAGGCATTGTGAATGCAATCAAATTGAAGGCATTCAACACAAAAGTGGAGGTGGACATTTTTGTCATGCCACATAAAGGGGAGGGATACCCTATCATTGTTGTAAGACCCTGGCTCATGGATATGGAAGCTAAGAAAGACTGGAGTACCGGAATGATCTAGACGAAGGATGCTAAATGGAAGTCCATATTCTACGAAATGAAGACTGAGAAGCAACACAAAATGATCTTTGAGGCATCGAAACATGAGTCCACTGGTGACTCTTTGACCACCTCAAGAGAGGAGACGACAACAATCGAGGAGAGCGACAGTAGCATCAAAGTCATGGGGTCATCCTCAAAGACCCAAAAAGATTGACACAATCTGAAACACCACTAGAGAACCAAGAGGGACCATTAGGTACATAACCCTCAGTGGATACAAGTAAGTTACATCGGATGCTCTCCAGTGACTTAACTGGTGAAGAGAGGCCAGAATATGTCTCTATGCTAGGTAGCTTCACCGCATTGTTCATTGATGGTTATGGAAAGATCACAGGAATCACAGTGGTACAACACCGCATAAGGCTCAAGGAAGGAAGTAAGCCTATAGTGCAAAATCTCAGAAGACTTGGGGTAATTCAACAAGAAGCATTGCTCAAAGAGATGAGGAATTAGCTACAGGGAGGTTTCATTTACCCCATCAAAGACTCAAAGTGGGTCTCTCTAGTGGTAGTCACACCAAAGAAGAATGGTAAGGGGAGAGTTTGTGTAGGCTACAAACCTCTCAACGCAGTAGAGATCATTCTCCCCTCCCATTCCAAGATGAGATTCTCAATGAGGTAGCAAGTCATAAGTGCTACACAGTATGTGATGGCTACTTAGGCTACTTTCAAATTAACATTGCAGAAGAGAACAAAAAAATACAACTTTTATAACACCATGAGGATGTTTTTCTTATAGGGTGATGCCTTTTGGCCTCACCAATGCTCCGCTCACATTCAAACGCTATGTAAATTTTGTCTTGCAGTCATACTTTGGCAAGTCAATACGAGTTTTCATAGATGATTTTTGCATCTACAATTCTCTAGACGATTTTTGCATCTACAGTTCTCGCTCCCTCCATTTGAGCAAGGTCTATGATGGCCAAGTTAGACTACAAACCTTGGATGGCCACCTTAACGTAGATTAGTGTCACATTGTTGAAAGCAAGGTCACTCTTCATGGCCATGTAATTTCAAAAAGGTAAGGTATTTGAGTAGGTTCATTCACTTGCTCTCTCAAGTGGTTCTCCCTATACAAAAAATCACCCATAAAGATGTCTTCCTACGGAGTGAAAAAAATGAGCAATAGTTTACCGAAGTGACACAGATCCTGGATACACTTCCCACCATTGCACCCCCTAGATGGGACGACCCATTTTATGTTAACTCAAGTGTAGGAAGTGATACACTTGGAGATGTTCTAATGAAAAAGGACCCCCAAACCTCTTTCATGTGTCCTATCTACTTCTCTAGTTTTGTCATGACCCCATAAAAAAAAGGATTCACCACCATAGAGCACATAGTGCTTGCATTCATGTTTGCCACTACAAAGTTCCGCTCTTATCTATTGCCTAGATCCTTTGTAATTCTGACATTGGAAGAGGTCTTTTTGTATGTGATGCAACACATGGATGTCTCATCTAGAATCTCTAAGTGGCTTGTTAGATTACAAGAGTTTTATTACACCATGCACATAGGAAACTCCACTAGATCTATTCTAGCAGGTATTCTTACCCAAAGTCACTATGAGAAGAAGCTAAAGGTCAACAAAGAAGGTAAAGAAGTGACACCAATGTAGAAATTCCTAAGATAGAAAGAGCTCTTTCTCTTTTCTTTGATGGGGCATACAAAAGACCAGTGAACTAGTCTGCAGCTGGCCTCATCATTTTCAATGATAAAAAGGAAAAGGTATTCTCTGTTGGGCAGCTGCTACACTCCCACTCCAACAATGAATCATAGTACGTGGCTTTAATTCTTGGAGAGAACAATGTATTTTACAAGGGATTCAACGTGTGAATGTGTTTGGTGATGTCATGCTTTTGATAAAGCAAATAAATGGCACTTGGATTTGTAAAAAATAGGTTTTACTTGGCCAATTACGCCACGTTAAGGATCTTTTAAGAAATTTTGAAGCATTGTAGTTATTTCATGTCCCTAGGGTAGAAAATCAAGAGGCAGATTTTGTAGCCAAGGAGAGAATACAAGATGTTCCCATAGGAGCAATTAAATTGAAACTACCCCTCTTTCAAGGTAGCGATGCTATGCCTGACATCATCAGCCTCTTAGATACAGGAGAGTGTCTTGAAGGGTACACCAAGGACCAGAAACAATGGCTTGTGAGAAAGGCAAAAAGATACCACCTTGTAAACAGAAACTTATATTGCAAGGGCAAAGACCAGATTCTCAAGCGAGTGCAAATCTCCAGTGAAATCACGGAGGTAATCTCAAGTTTCCATGATGGTTTTTGCGGAAGCCATTTTGCTTTAGATATTACCATTAGAAAGATTCTACAGGTAGGATTCTTGTGGCCTAGTCTAAACAAGGATGTGCATCATTGGTGTAAAACATGCAAGGCTTGTCAAGTGTCCAATGATCGTACACTAACCTATGAGCCACACACTCCTATCATCTCATATGGTTCATTTGAAAAGTGGGGAGTAGATGCAATTGGTCCTTTACCAAGGGCCCAATCAGGTAAACTATACAATCTAGTTGGTGTAGACTACATGACTTGATGGGAAAAAGCAGCAGCCACCACATGCATTACAACGCAAGAAGTGGTGAAGTTCATATTTGAGAACATTTGTTGCCATTTTGGCATACCTTTGGAGATAATATTTGATAGAGGGCCAGGGGTTGAGAGGCAGTTTGGCGATAGAACTGATGAAAAAGTTAGGCATTACATGCTGACACTCCACCCCATACTATCCATAGTGCAATGGTCTAGTGGAAAAGGTAAATTTCATGATCTGTAAGATCATCACAAAGTAGGTGAATAACCACACAAGTGATTGGGATAAGCATGGTCTCTCTTTGGGCCTACCGTGCGACATCACAAACATTACTAGGTTTCACCCCTTTTCATCTAGTATATGGAAAGGAGGCCATTTTATCCATTGAAGTACAGATCGCCATCTTGCGAGTCATGGCTAGCCAATTATAGCTCCCAATTGCCCATCTCCGCAACCAAATCCTCAATCTAGAAAGCCTTCAACTAGATAGGGAAGACGCGATCAATCACTATGCAGTGCAAGCAGAGCGGCAGTGACTCACATTCAATCAAGGGCTTAAGAAAAAGGGTCTGGAGAAGGGCATGCTAATGTTGAGATCAACAAAATTTGACACTAGGAAAGATAAGAAATTTCAACACAGATGGGAAGGGCCATTCATTGTCAAAAAGAGATATGCCAATGGCACTTACAAATTGATGGAAGTAGATGGTTGAATTCAGAAGACCAGAGTCAATGGATGGAGGCTCAAAAGTTACTTCTTAAGATTTGATCCAGAGTTCATTCTACATGTTTCAAAAGAGGGAGAACCCTCCAACTCCGTTGCTAGAGAATCAAAATCAAATTTAGAAGCATGAATGCCTCTAGCCAGAAGGGAGGGCTAATGACGCGGCCGGTTTTTGAAACCGCGGCCACAAGAACCAACCCCAATTGGAGAGGGAGCATAATACAAGGAAAACGATTAAAAAATACGTTTTTAACATGCACCACCACCCCTTCCTTGCTTGCATGCAATGGGCCTCCTCTCAAGTTGGCCATACTCCTCCATTATCATCAGAGGACAATCTCTCTCTCTCTCTCGTGCTTGGCTCCGCCAACCCACTATCTCTCTCTCTCTCTCTCTCTCTCTCTCTCTCTCTCTCTCTCTCTCTCTCTTATTTGTTCCCGTGTCAACCCCAATGGGCACATAAAACAAGTCTTCTCCCTCTCAAGGGACACCATACAAAGGGACAAGAGTTTCCCTCTCTTTCTTCCATTATTCACACACACTCACAAACTCACATTTTCCTCCCTCTCTCCCCCCTCTTGTCCACACTCTCTCGTTCTCACCAAGCTACTCTCTCTCTCCCTCTTGTTTGTCAAAAAAGGTGAGCCACCCACCTCCCCTCTCTTCCCAATAACCACTCTCCCTGGCCCGCTCCTCGTACCCACCTCCCCTCTCCTCCACACTCTCCCTCTCTCCCCCCTCGTTCAGCCTCCCCCCCCACTTCACTCCATAGTTGTCCCCCCCATCTCCCACTCATGCTCGCTCTCCCTCTCCCAGCCAGCTCGGGGCCGCCATACAGCAAGGCATAGTTCTGTGTGTGTGTGTACACACACTCCTATCTCTACCCACACCACCACCCCCACACACTCCCAATCCCCTCTCATGACCCCCTCAACCTCTCGTTATCGCTCACACTCCCTCTCTCTCTCCCCCCCCCCCCCCGTTCTCTGTAGCCTGCCCGTAAGTAGCATGATATGAAAACATATATAAATAAATAAATAAATAAATATATATATATATATATATATATATATATATATAAACACCTCTTATACTCTTGTTCAGGCCCACATACTCATATCACCTACACCCACACGCATTTTCACACTCACATAATACGTCTATGAACATGCACATTCAAACATGTACACACACACACATGAACGTACACACACGGTACACACACGCATATACACACCCACAAAAAAAAAGTAAAAATGAAGGAACTCAGCTTCAATGCCCAACACAAAAGAAGAAGGATGGCCGAATCTCGCGCTAGTGACACCAAATCATGAAGTTATGCGGAAGGCATGGCTCGGTCCGCCCCGAAACTGGCGAATGTGCTACACCAATGCACGAGCAAAGCCCGCCATTCATCGACATCTCGTCCACAATGCATCTCTGTAGTAACCGTCGTAGGGTATTATTATTTTCCGGTTTTGAAGACAAAAATCTCGTATAAAAACCCATTGTAAATTGCCACCTCTCTCTAGGTGATGGTCACAAAGGCCCACCTAGGAGATAACATTTTTAAAAATTCTCCTAAGACAAAGCAAGGGTCAACCATCTGGGACCCAACTCATTTCTTTCTCTCTCTTAATTAGGGCCCTAACCTAATCAAATTATCCTAAATTAATGCAGCCTGCACCTGTAAAAGGGCAGTGAGAGGTCACTATCAGGAGAGAGGGATTTTGGGGGAGCACTCTGGGAGAGTGGTGTAGCATTTTTGGTAGTATTTGAGCATTGGGGTTTGGGAAGTTATCACTATGAGAAGGAAGCCATGTCCACACCATGACTCCAAGGGTCACCACACACAGACAAGAATAGAATCTGCATGCTTATGGAATCACTTCTATAGAATGCATTATAGGCTCATTATCTCTCTCTATCACCATAGTTGCCGTCTCACCGAAGCTAAGGTTTCAAGTTTCCCTCACATTCCGAGGGGTTTTCATCACCTATGTCTCTCTCTCTCTCTCTCTCTCTCTCTCTCTCTCTCTCTCTCTCTCTCTCTCTCTCTCTCTCTCTCTCTCTCTCTCTCTCTATCTATCTATCGGTGTGCAGTGTTTGTGCTATTTTAAATCAATGTTGTCTGCATCCTAGCTGCTTAAATCTAGTCGGTGCCCCCTGTTCATTTCTTGCGGCCAGCTCAGCGTGCAGGATCCTGGCATTGAGGTCGTTGGGGTCCGTGTTGCGCTTTGTGCTCGTAAGCGGTATGTTTACTTGTGTCCTCTGTTGAAGGTTGCACCACTAAGTTGGATGGTCTCCTCCACAAGTGTCACATTTTTGGGTGGGCGGTTGTCGTGTGTTTGGGTTCGTCCTGTTTCCTTGTTTCATCAACGTCCGAAATTGTTGGGTTTTGCTTGTCCAGTTTCATTGGGGACTCACTAGTGGTTGAAGAGGTGCTACTCATCCCTTGGTCTGTGTCGTCGGTCACCTCTCCATAGGCCTTGTAATTGTCTACCAAATACAATGTCTCTTTCGTGACTTGTTCAAAAGTAACACATGCCTTTACTAGTGCAAGTCTCTTTTGAGAGTGTCATTTCACAATCCTTCTATGAAAAGGGCTGACAGTCTCTCATCTTGAGGTAGTTCTCTAGTAGGGCATATTTTTATGTATTACTTGAAATGATGCGAGGCTTCCTTCACCTATTCCTTCTACTTTTGTCTAAATGCATAGGTATGGGAGATAGTAATATGGTTAATTCCTTTCTTTGAGAATTCCTCAGCAAATTCTCGAGGAAGTTTCTCAATACTTGGAAATTTTAGGTTGTTTAAAGATTGAGACCATGTCAAAGAAGTCCCTCTAAAGTCAACCCAAAACCTTCATATTGAGTATGAAAATTAGTTACCTGTTCTGCCCCCAACACTTGTTTGAAGATTGAAACATGGGCATACGAATCTCTTGATCAACGATACTTTTTGGATACAAATTTTTCCACTTGTAATGGTCGCATGCGTCTGGACTCCACAACCATCCTCACCACCCCTGTCCTCGTGTTGGTGTGCGTTGACCGTTGGGTCAACAACACAACATAACTCAAGTTTCTTACCAAAGTCTTATCTTTTGCGAGTTATGAAATGCTACGGATTATGGCTATAAACGTCATTTGTAATGCGTAGTTATTCTAGTTTCAGAAGCCGGGGTGCAATTCCTCTCGCTACGCCCGGCTCACTCAACACATCAGAGATCTGACTGCACCATTGTTGTAGGATCGAGGAGAGCTACGCGACAACGCCAAGCATTCCACGCGAGACGAAGCGCACACGCCGATGCATCTACGAGCTATTTGTGACCGTAAGTGTATCAAACGATGTCTGTTCTTTGCATGCTAGTAGTCTATAGAATCGTGGCGACAAAAGCTATGTATAGGTACTCATAATTTCTGTTTCGGAAACTCATAAATATCAGTTTCGAGCACTTTCAAAATTCTGCTCTGTCATCCTACGCGTTTTCCGCAAATGGGTTTAGAGTGAGGGTTTTGAGTGTAGAAGCTTAGGGACAGGTGTATCCTAGTGAGGGGATGGTGTTCCTTAAGTTTCGTACGAATCTGACATGATTAGGTGAGTTACCTTCCGTATGTGTGTATGTGGCTAGTTGGTGTAGTTGAGAGCAGTGAGGTTCTTGATTGTGGTTTAGTTGGCCTTCAGAGTGTTCTATGTGTAGGATGGTCTCAGCCTGACAAGCTTAAGTGATTTCCTCCGTGTGTCTATCGTGTCATCTGTGTCCTCGATTGACATTATGTTGATCTAGGTAGTGTTAGCATGCACGTCATGGGTGTGTGAGTTGCTCCCCGTCCAACATTGGTGCAGTTGCCGGGGACACAACAACATAAGTAGGTTTCCTACTAACACTCGTGTGATGGTTGCTTGATTTAGTTTCGGCTAAAGAAAGCGTTTTTCTTAAGTGGATAGCCACGAAGCGTGTGTCTTGCCGAGGGTCTGCGACTAGATAGGTTTAGTTAGGATCTGTGGATTAGAGTAGTTGCTGGTGGTCGAGTGATTTGTGAGGTGATAAAAGCGTTCACTAGTCCGTGTGTGGGAGTGAAGTGTTTTTCTACTCATAGATGTAAAACCCCATATGATTTGTAGGAGTAGATTTAGGTAAGTGATCCGATTCTGATCCAGAGCTATTCAACATTGAATTATTTGCTAAAGTGCTTGATTGCATTTGAAATCACGGAAAAGTGTACTTTTGAGGGTAAAAATGCATTAAACAAGTGTTTGTGGATATTTTTGTATGACTGGCTGATGTTGTGCATATAAAAGAGCATTTGCATGGGTTCTGTGAAGAAAACCTGCAATTCTGTAAACATAGACATCCTACGCGTAGGATGTCTCAAGGGGGTTCTGGAGACCAAATTTGAAAATTCTGACTACACTAGTGGGTTCAGAGGGTAGGTTTTACCCTGGTAACATATTGACTTGGGGTGTTTTTCCCTATTTTTGTTGACCAAAATCCAAAAGGCAGAGTCAGAAAACGTAAAATTTCAGAAAAGACTTAATTCAGTGATTTTTGCATGTTTTTGCAATTGTGAAGCATACTTGCACTTGCTGAGAGCATAAGGAAGCATCAAGGACACTTCAGTCTCAAAAAATCAGAAGTAGACATCCTACGCGTAGGATGTCTACAGGGTGATCTGGGAACCTTTTTGAAAATCTGAGGTTACCAGTGTGTTTAGAACATAGGTTTTACCCTATTTTCACCTCGAAAGTGGAAATTTGACCAAATTTTGACAGATTTAAGCCAAAAGACGAGAATTGCGAGACATCCTACCCAAATTGTATCCAAGGCCTAATTTTGAGACCAAACCATAGGATGACTCCAAAGGCATGTTTTAAATGTTGTATTGAGTGCATGTGATAAATTTCATCTCATTTGGGTGAGAAAATTGGGTTCAAAGCGGACTTTAGCACTTTTGGTTGAAAAAGGCAAGAACAGCTAAAAATTGGGACTTTTGAAATCCAAACCAAAATCTAAGTATACCACTGGGTTACTGACATCAAGGGGAAGCTGTGGGACAAGTCTGGGGTCAAACAGGCCAAAAAGACATCCTACGCGTAGGATGTCTTCTGTGTGATTTTGGACTCTAAACAAAATTCTGAGCATACCACAGTGATCAACACCTTAAGGAGAGTCTGTGGTTCAAATTTGGGGCAATTCTGAGTAGTTAGACATCCTACGCGTAGGATGTCTAAGGCATAATTCTGAAACCAAAATTCTATTGTGATCATACCATGCTGTCATATAGCCTTAGATAAGCCTCGTAGGTAAATTTGGTCCAATTTGGAGTTGATTTGACTTGGGAATTTATCATAATAGACATCAGGGTTTTGGAACAGATTCTTGATCATTTGACCAACCTATAGGTGTCAGAATCAAAAAGTAAAAATACTTGTGAGCTTAGCACATTAAGGGGAAGCTACAGTGCAAGTTTGAGCTGAAACAGAGCAAAAAGACATCCTACGCGTAGGATGTCTCCAGGGTCATAAAGTGGTCAAAATTCTACTTTGGCCATACAGGGAGGATATAAGTATCTCAAGGATTCCATAACTTTTTTCAAAAGTGAATTTGGACCTTGTTTGGCCTATTTACCAAGCAAAGACAAGAATTGTCAGACGTCCTACTCTTGGAGTGCACTAGAAGCTTATGCAGCCCAAATCTTGACCTATTGGCATCCAAATTCAATTTTGAGCATACCATTTTGTTGTTGAGCACTAGGAGAATCTTGGGATCAAGTATGTACAAAATCTAAGCAGTTAGACATCCTACGCGTAGGATGTCTCGAGCTTGATTTAGGACTCCAAACCAACTTATGAGCACACCACTGTGATCAGCACATCAAGGGGAAGCTGGGGTGAAAAATTCAAGTCATTCTGAGCAAAAAGACATCCTACGTGTAGGATGTCTCAAGGTCATTTTTAAATCCAAATGAAATTCTGAGCATACCATTGTGTTGCTGGACTTAAGGGGAGTCTTTGGACCAAATTTTGTTAAATTATGAGCATATAGACATCCTACGCGTAGGATGTCTCTAGGCTAGTTTTAGGGTCCAGCTGTAATTTTGACCATACAGAAGTGTTCACAATGTCACGGAGATCCCAAATCTTCTTTTAAAATTGAATTTGGACTCATTTTGACCAGGCTAAACTGCATTTCATTATTTTGGCCATAACTTTCACAAACGATATCGGATCGGAAAAGTTTTTATATCAAAACGTAGCCTGAGAGCGGCTCTACAGATCTTAGAGAAAAAAATGAACTAAATGAATGCCTATGATAATCATTTAGTTCAATTTTTCAAGAAAATGTCGTTTGAGGCCTCAAAATACATCCGGAAGTCAAGGGTGTCTGAAAGCGACAATTTGCGAGAATTGTGACGAAATGGTTGCGGTTTTGGACATAGTTTCGACTTTTCCCTAACCAAAGCACTTGAACACAGTGGACTAAGTCTACTTGAACCAAGAAAAAGATCTTAAGCCCAGAAATCATGTCTACCCTAGATTCAAACGCGGCTTACACAAGCTTGGAGATCCCGACGATAGAGGGATATCCTCCCACAATGGATCTTCCAAACTTGCAATTGATAAAGATCCATCTTGTTGAGAGAGTTTGGATGATTGTTCATGAGAGTGAAGGACTATATAGATACATTGATGACAATGAGGTCAATCTTTATAGGTGCTCAGATCCATACCTAGAAGAGATAATGGCTTACAAGCTCTTATATGTCTACACATACGGAGTCGACTGTCAATGGAGATCTATAGTTGTCGACAAGTATGGACAAGAATACAGAGTTGTAGAAAGCACAAATCCACAGACTGTACTAGAAAGAGGTGGATATTTGGTCAATGAAGAACCACAAATGCCTCCACCAAACATGAGAATTCCTATAGGAATTCCAAGAAGAGAGCCACCAGGATTCCCTTCAAGAGCGATAACGAGAGAAGGATTGAGAGAGTCTCTGGTTAGACTTGTAGACAATCCACGAGTTAGACCATCCCAAGTCTAGAAATGGGTAAACAGAAAATACTCCGGAGATAAAGATCAGAGAGATCACATAGCGGCTTTTAGAAGAGTAATTAGAGCAAAGGAAGTTTCATATTTTGCGACACAGTTTGCGGGATTTGGATTGACTCTAGAAGATGATGCAGCTACATGGTTCGACTCGATGGAAAAATGGGATTTTGAGACCCTAGATGAGCTGTTTGAGGAGTTTATTGAATAATTCTCGCCAAAAGGCATTTCTCACAACACGGTCTCGCAAATCCATAGATTCAAACAGAAAGAGGATGAATCAGTACACAAAGCATCATTACGGCTCAAGAGATATGTTAAGCTCTGTTCGAGAGCGAAATTACCTACCCAAGCACGGCTGATGCTGATCTTTATCCAGGGAATGAGAGATGAGGCCCCTCAGAAGGATCTGCATCTGATAAGGAGGATGACGCTAAACGAGTTGATCAAAGAAGATCTTTATCTAGTGGATAACTATGAGGAATACAAAGAAAAGTACTGAAAGAGTCAAGGAGATGACACATCCTCTCAGCACTGTTTCACAGATAAGTGAGTCCATTGCCAAGCCAACAACACCTATTGATCAAGAAAATCTTATCGATGACTTGGTCAAGAGGTTGATTCCTCTTGTAAGGTCTGATTCGGAAGAGCCGAAGTGGTGTGAAATTGAGAGAAAATGGACGAACCATACGGGGGAAGAGTGCTATTATAGCATGGAAAATGCAAGGGAGAGGTATGTACAACCTGTTCCAAAAGCACCTACTCCACCTAGATACATTACGGGGAATGCACCAAGACTAGTAGGAGTTTTAAGGCCACAACTTGTCTTAGGACAACAATCTCCGCTGCCAGGTGCTAGAATGCCGGTAGACACGAGATACATGCCAATGATGGAAGCATCAAATAAACCAACGCCAGTACTAGCTACAATGTGGTATAGCAACCAAAGTGAGTACTACCCTTCGGAGCAACAAAATGTGAGAGAAACACATGGAGTGGTGAGGCGGGTACAACCTCCACCTCCTGGGTTTCAGTCGAAAGAAAGAAGGTATGAAATGGACGAAAGGACATTGCGATTCATTGCAAATAGAGGCTTATCTAGGTCAAAGCTTTCTTATAGCCAAGAGGAAATGCTAAAAGAATCTCCTCAACTAGAGACAGATTGTCACAAAAGTCGTGACAACCACTTGGTCAAACAATGTCCTTATACGGAGATCACTGAAGTAAATTCCTATTGTCTTGAGTGTGGCATCA
This sequence comes from Adiantum capillus-veneris, assembly GCF_014529385.1. Classification (NCBI taxonomy): domain Eukaryota; kingdom Viridiplantae; phylum Streptophyta; class Polypodiopsida; order Polypodiales; family Pteridaceae; genus Adiantum; species Adiantum capillus-veneris. The sequence goes on along the minus strand of NC_140959.1, from coordinate 81,685,623 downwards.
CTCACTTGATCCCCGATTGCCCGAAAAACCCAACCAAATCAGAAAAATCACGACAATTACGAGAGCACAAGCTCAAAAGAAAGTTGATGAGAATCCAGAGACAAAGAACACGGAAAGTGACACGAGTCCAAAGACAGATGATGGACCAAAGACAGACGCACCTAGTCAGAAAACCAAGAACAAACGAAATAGTTGGAAAGCTAGAAAGACTAGGATGAAAGCACATAGGGAACGAGAGAAAAAATCCCTAGCTGAGAAGCTTACCGAAGCTGAGGAGAAGATAAAACAACATGAGGAAAAGGAGGCACCTTCTCTTACACAGATGGTTAAACCTCTAGAAGAACTAGCCACGGATGAGAAACCGAGAAGTGCCAGTTCAGGAGGATCTGTGTTGGTAGAGAAGGTTAATGAGACATTAGATGCCCTCTTGAAAGCCTATGATGTGAGGCTCAAAAGCAACCAAACCCAAGAACACAGGTGGATGACATATCCCGATGCAGAACTAGAAAAGCAAAGGTTTGAAATGTGCCACAAAATGATTCAAATAGCCCAAGCTTTACTAGAACCACCAATTGCAAAACCTGAGGATGTGATCCGTGTCATGCCTACACAAGTAATACCACCAAACCAGGAACTAAAAGAGCCAGATTCTAGTCATGAGCACAGACCAAACCTCAAAGACCCAGCATTAGAACCAAGGATAGTACTGAATACCATGGATAACTCTTCCGAGGGATTTCACCAAGCTATACCTGAGGATTGTAAAGAGATAGATGGTCTTGATGAATTGTGGAAACAAGTCAGAGAGGCCAATGAAGCCGATGACCTAAGAAGACGAGTAGACAAGACTGGTGATGAACGAGGAGTGTTTCTACCACCAATAGAGGAATTTGAGACTAGATCTCAAATGAATCTAGACGTGAGATCGTATTGGGGCGACAAAGGATCTGTACAATCTATGGATAGTCAACCCCATTTGCTAAGAACACTACCGTCCTACATGGGAGAATACGAGACCAAGTCAGATGTGATTGCAGTCCCATCACAGAGATTGTCTCCCAACAAGGCCATCGATTCAAAGGGGCTAGTAGATATTCTATCTACCCCAGTCACCTGTACAATAATGTTAGCCGAGTTGCTCAGAATAAGACCAAACATGTGGGCTAATGTGGGTAAATGTCTAGAGAAATTTGGTGTAAAAACCCCAATGACTCAAATCGAGGAAGGCATCAAAGAGCTTGAAATGCCTCAACTAAATACTAGGCCAGTGCCCTTAAACAAGGCAGCCGAGTATTACGAGGGAGAAGATGGAAACACCACCCTTCCTGTGGAATTCAATATTGTAAAAACCATGGCAATCCTTGACAGTGGAGCTGGTGTGACCATTGCAACCAAAGAGGTTTGGAAAAAATGGGGAAAACCTGCCTTGATATCCACACAAATGACCCTGCAGCTTGCAGACGGACACAAGGAAAAGCCCCTAGGACTGCTAGAAAAAGTACTTGTTACTTCTTGTGGCATTGAATATGAACACACTTTTGCTGTTGTTGACTTTGGCAAGAAGAACAACTATGAAATCATTCTGGGAAGACCATTCATGTGACAATTGAAAATGGTCCAAGATTGGGGTTATGACCATATATACCTGAGACATATGGAAACCATAACAAAAATAAACTTGAGGGACCATAGATATAGGGATGTGACGAGAACACCGGTTGAGGAGTTTGATTCCGCCACAGTAGCAGGATCAGAACTTCCAGCTTGGTTAGGTAAGCCTAAAGACCCGCGGATGTGTGGAGCTTCACAATGTGGTAGCTTGAAACGTGAGGAATGTATCCTAGAGCGGGTTATAGAGGACATGGACTATATCCCAGAACCATTTCCTCAAGAAGAGTTAGAGCCTTTTGGATGGGAACACATCCTGGCTACTCTGGACGTGTGCGCCGTGGAGGATGCTCCCACAACAAATTTTTGTGATGAAAATGGCTATGATGTCGTTCCTTATTTTGCCGTGAGTGTAATCCAGGAAAACGAAAAGATCCAGACATCAACAAGCTCTCGAAATAAGGAGCAAACAAGGAAATGTGGAGAATCAAAAGTTGAAGAAGACGACGAGTTCTATGACTCTGTAGAACACTTCGAGCTTCAAGAAGAACAAGCGACCCGGGAATCAATGTCATCGCTACACGAATAAAATGCATCAAAAGTGGATTCCAAAGGGCCTCCGTGAAGACACAGCCACCACAAGCATCCTCATACATGGCTCCTAATAAGGATGCAAAGACTACCCTAGGAAGAATACGACGAGAGAAATGAGCTAACAATGCTCTAATCAATGGGCTAGAAAAGTCCTACAAAAACTACCAGCCACGAGCAAACAGACAGTAACTTTCCACTACCAGCCAAAAAATCAAGGGAAAGTACAAGAAGTCAACCTTGCTGAGGATAGTAGCAATAGTGATGAATCTTATGACATCCCCTATCATCAACTTAGGCCATCACTATCACCAACCCCTTCAGCAACAACCATGATAGGACAACAAGTCAAAGCCAAAAAGCTCGACAAATCTGGATACCAAAAAGCCATATCAGCCAAAAACAGATATGGATCAAGAAGACAACTATCTCTAATGACAAATCACAAGATCCAACACCAAAACAAAAACAAGGAAAGCGTGCACGAACGGGTAAGAATATCACAAAGTCTCAAGCTTTCACAACTCAGGTTTGGGCTCCAAAGAAGTTGATTCAAGCACAAAAAAGTTAGGAATTCATTTGGATTCCAAAACAACCACAATATCAACTTTCAAAGCCTAAATCCCATCCCCAACCAAGCGTACAAGGGCTGAAGCAAAGCCACTGTCAACTCACACAACAAAAAGGTGGATCCCAAAGAAGTCTCTTCAAACACAAATGAAGCACGGGCAATTATGGGTTCCCAAACGAGAGCCAGCAACAAAACAACCAATAATCACAAAGAAATGGGTCCCAAAGAAGAACAACAAAACTGTTGTCACTGCATCGCCCCTTGAATTCTTACAATTCTTCCTACGATTACAGTACAGTTAGAAGAGAGCAAGTCGCTTCAATCAAGGAACGATACAGGAGCTTCAAAGACCATTACATTGCTTAGAATAGGAAGCCTCGCCAACAAATGCCAATAAGCAAATTGCTTCTACCCACATCTTGCACAACATAAATCTTTTCCATGCATTGACTATGTATGCATAATAGGGCTACATTACAAGGCCTGCATGGGCACAACTTTTAATTGCCCAAGCACAACACATACTCTTTGCGATACCCTGTCGTAAAGGATGACTCCAAATAGGAAGGGGGGAGGTATTCTGAATGCAGACCTAACATTATGACTATTAGAGGGAAATGTTTTGTGAGATGCATTGAATTTTTTGCGTTTTATTGTGATAATTTTTTTGACGAAAATTAGAGTATATGCCCTCATAGTAGTGTTACAGAGGAGTATGGGGACAAAATCCATATATGAGCCCCTAGGGACATGTGTGTAGTGTACATAGCATTTAGATTTCTATTTGAATGATTTTTCTTTTGTTGAGTTGTTTTAAGATTTTCTTTGTTTATTATTAAGAAAAAAATAAAAAAATCCATAATCCACATGAAGAAAAGACTGACGAGAGGCCTGAGCACTACAAAGAGAAGAAGGTAGAAGGCAACGATGAAACTTCACGAAGTATGTCTCAGCAGCCACTACAACAACCGAAGAACTTGTCATAAAGCAGTGTCAACAGGAAACCGACAAGTCATACAAGTTAGAGTCAAGTAGCTAAGACACAAAATGAGTGAGGTGTTAGTCCCAAAGCTTCAAGTAATATTCTTTGTGGTCTAAGCGTCTTAGCTATTCTAGGTACTGCTCAAGCTGGAAGAGTTGAGCATATTTACGTTGTGTCGCTCATGCTGGTATAGGTGAGCAAAAGAGTTGAAGTCTAAGTACTTAAGTCTGGTGAAGTGAAGGAGAAGGTCCAAAAGACACTTACGTACTGAGAACAGTGAGATACGAGTGTAGAAACTTCTACATCGAAAACCCTTCTTGGAAAGGTGGAAGCTATTGAGACATCTTTTGATGTCACATGTGCTACATTTATTCCTCGAAACACCCATCATCTCCTTCTTTCACATTGCATGCTTTTATTGACAAATTTCTCATATGCATATAGAGTGTCTTATAATTGGCACTTGCATCAGGCACTCTTTCCGTGTTTCACCCAAGCACACACCTTTCATGAACATGTACTTCACGTTCAACTGCTCAACTCCAATAAGAGCGTATACCAAAGGCATTTTTTTCCCACTGGGTTTTTCCCCTTTGGTCATCCAGGTTTTAGACCCTAATCTAAAGACACCTATCACCATCCTCTTGTACATATTCCTTCTACATCAACAATAAGGAAATGCTACTCAAATCAATTGACAAATGAATTGGAGCACCAATTTCAGATCATAGCATACTTCTCCTCAATGGCGAGTTGAAGAATGGCCTACAATGACAACGCTGCAGACAACACTAACAACATGATTGCACAAGAACAAAGAAGTCCTCAATGACAAAGAGCAGACATAAGGGTAATCAGAGGATCTCAAAAGCTTGTCCTTGAAAATGCGCATCGAATGCTCGGCAGGGTTTTAAACCTCAAATTAGCATAATTAAGTCTTGGATTCCGCCTGACAGACAGACTTTGCATTGGAGTGCAACTTGGCCTAAAGAAGTTAAGGGTTTAGCCATACAATTTCTACAAAATCCTTACAAAGTTGTCATTGGCTCACAAGATCAGAAAGCCAATCACTCAATTCTACAGATTGTAGAAGTTGTTTCTGAGAATCACAAATACTCCGAATTGACAGATTTGCTGGAGCAAGTGATGGATGGAGCTTTCTCTATCCATGATGATAAGAGTCAAGTTAAACGACATTGGGTTCTTTTTGAATTTAGATCTGGTAGTAGACCTATAATGACAAAAACAGATGCTGCAGCTCAGAGCGTGGATGTGAAAGACATAAAGTTCGTCATCAATTATGATTTTCCTGAATCATGTGAAGTCTATGTACATCTGATTGGACGAACAAGACAAGCTACTGCAAAGGCTATAGTCTATACTTTCTTTACAACAACAAAACGACAGCAAAGACCACATCGCCATCGACAATCAGGTCATGTCGGGGACAACATGAACGTGGAAGGGGGGAATGCTGACCGTTGGGTCAACAACACAACATAACTCAAGTTTCGTACCAAAGTCTTATCTTTTGCGAGTTATGAAAAGCTGCGGATTATGGCTATAAACGTCATTTGTAATGAGTAGTTATTCTAGTTTCAGAAGCCGGGGTGCAATGGCACTTCCAGATTGTAAATACAAAGCCATTTGACCCTTTCAACCCCATTTTTGGTTAAACCTAAGGTAGCCTTAGTATATAAGGTACCTAGGTCATTTTGTAAAAAGGACTTTAATCATAATAAAAAATTTAGCACTGCCGTCTACTGTGTGTTAGAGAGAAAGAGAGTGAGCGTGAGCTTTATCCTCTCGCTACGCCCGGCTCGCTCAACACATTGGAGATACGATTGCACCATTGTTGTAGGCTCGAGGAGAGCTACGCGACAACGCCAAGCATTCCATGCGAGAGGAACCGCACACGCCGACGCATCTACGAGCTATTTGTGGCCATAAGTGTATCAAAGAATGTCTGTTCTTTGCATGCTAGTAGTCTATAGAATCGTGGCGACATAAGCTACGTATAGGTACTCATAAATTTTAGTTTTGGGAACTTTCAAAATTCTGCTATGTCATCCTACGCGTTTTCCGAAGATGGGTTTAGAGTGAGGGTTTTGAGTGTAGAAGCTTAGGGACAGGTGTATCCTAGTGAGGGGATGGTGTTCCTTAAGTTTCGTATGAATCTGGCATGATTAGGTGAGTTACCTTCCGTATGTGTGTATGTGGCTAGGTGGTGTAGTTGAGAGTAGTGAGGTTCTTGATTGTGGTTTAGTTGGCCTTCCAGAGTGTTGTATGTGTAGGATGGTCTCAGTCTGATAAGCTAAGAGATTTCCTCCGTGTGACTATCGTGTCATCTGTGTCCTCGATTGACATTATGTTGATCTAGGTAGTGTTTGCATGCACTTCATGGGTGTGTGAGTCGCTCCCCGTCTAACAGTGTGGTCTCTCTATGTTCATAATCTCCCCTCGGCACTATGATTGGTATCATATCTGCTATACGTTCATCAAGTTGATCTTGTGTAATAGTCGAAGGGAATCTAGTGGTGTAAGTTACGTCAGGTTCCACATTCACCGTGTATGTGTTCATAGAAGCCCTAGATCCCATTGATCCCATAGTCCCTCTGTTCAGAACTCGTTCATGTCCAAAATAATCTTCCACTCTGATTCTCACTGGACTTACATGCCCAGTTTTTGGTCTTGAGTGAGTAGTTGTGGTTTTCACTTCTTCTGTATTTACTTAGTATTGGTGGAGTGGTCCCCCAAAATATGTATATCATTCTAAATCCTTACGATCCATAGGAGAGTATTTTTGGCCATACTTGTCCATTATGACCACCTAAATACTTCTCCCTTTGTGTAAGTGAAAATGTATAGTTATTTGCAGTCAATCAATTCCTTGATGCGTGGTTCATCACATCTATATAATAGAGTGTTTGTTCTCCATTATTGAATTTATATAGCTCCACGTAAGTGTTTTTTTATTAAGCCACTCTGTCTCATTGGTGCATCTGAGCTCCGCATTTTGCTTGTCCATTTTGGGTGGTTCATCTACTAAGTCTTCATCTATCTTGTCCTTGGTGCCGGTCATCCCCCATTTGTCCACAATAAAGGGGTTGTGAACCATTAAGTACATCGTTCCCTCTCTGTCAAAATACCTATCCCTGTCATAATCCACATCTACAAGGTCTCTCTAAACTTGCTTGGTTTATTTTCCAAATTTACGCAATACCGGTCCATTCCATCTTATAGATTTTGGCCTTAAGAAAAATTTCAAATTGAAACTTCAAGTAAAATAATTTTACAACAGATGCAGGTTGAGAAGGACTCTCCCCCATGGAAGTTTTTTCTTGAGGGTTCAACTTGTTGGAGTCCTTAGTCATTAGGCTATATGATCTTTTTGTTGAGGTGTTAGAAAGGATTTCCTCTATAATGGGTTCTAAAGGATCTAGTGATATTTGATTCACGCTACCTTCACTTGAGTTATTGCTCGTTTGGTCTATGATGCTTGGATTCCTATTTTGGTACAATCTTCCTCATCGCAAAGTCATGAAGAATTGGTAATGTAAAATCCAAACCGGGTTACCTCATTAGCTAGCATAAATTCCCCGTTTTGATCTTACTTGTTGGGTAGTATTCTCTAATACCTGCAACCAGTCAAAAAATGATTGATAGCTATGAGTTTATAGCTTTTACTCTTATCTTTAGCTTTTAATTGACAAAATTTACAAGGTTTTTCAATAGCACACAATTTTACTCACAACATCAACAATTTAAGTCCAATTTCAAATTTGAAAAAGCCACCAAGTTCCTGTGGGCTACCTCTTTGTGTGGTAAAATTCTACTTTTTATTCTGACTAAGAAGAACATGGATTGCAATCCATGTTGGAAAACCAATTTTACTTTTCTTGGTACCATCAGGTTCAACATGATTAGTAGGTACTATGGCATCAATGTTTTTGGAAATGGACCTCTGGATTGTAAATTAGGTCAATTCTGACACTTTGCCAAAGTTCTTGACAAGTTTGGGCTTTTGGTCTGGTGGTTTATACCCAAATTCAACTTTGAAAGGGCCACTAGACTCCCTGTGATTTCCTCTAGCTACGGTGCAAATTTTGTTTCAAATGGTGTCAGAGGAACATGGATCGCGATCCATGTACCTCAATGCGAGAATGTACTAAAACTTGAAAGACAGTTAGTCCTTGGTGTACTGATTTTGGTTATCTGCCAAGTTTTAGAGTTTTTTAGGTCAACCAAAAATTAATTTTAGGGTCTATTTTAGTGGTTTCCTCCTTGATCTATTTCTTGTCCTTTTAGCCCACCTTTTGACCTTTTTTATAAGAGTTCTCTCAGAGAAAGTAGTTCAAATGTTATCACTTTTCTACCCATCAAATACCAGCTCAAATTCCAAAAAGATACATGGATTGCAATCCATGTTTGGCAAGATTTTGGTTTAATCTTTTGTGAGTTTGTGGTAGAGAGTACGATGCTACTCTTCCCTGATTCTTTTTGGATTTGACCGACTTTTCCAAGTCAAAAGCAAGATTTTGTGGCTGCTTTGCAATTTTTTGCGAACAACTCCTTTTTTGGTATTTTGATTAGTTTTTTTTACTTTTTGGCTATGGCTGCTTTTGGAACAATTGGTCAAATTTCCCTTACAAATGTCTACCAGGTACATGGATCGCGATCCATGTTGGGAAGCATCTGGTCATGATTTTTTGTCTTGTTGGTTCCCTGCTTCTAGTTGATCCCAATTCTCACCCCTTCTTGAATTTGGACAATTAAATGTTTAGTTTTCTAAAATTTTCTCAATTTTCAACGTTTTGCTCTACTTAACCCAATTTCTTGATTTAAATGATCTTTTAGCACTCTATTTCTGGCCAAACTCAAGGTTTTGATGCTTGAGAGTCTATTCTAAGCAAAAGAAACAAATTTTGATCATTTTGTGAGAAAGGTACATGGATCGCGATCCATGTTGGACAAAAAAACTAATTTTTTTTTGCAGAGTCTCTCTCTAGCAAGCTTTTATATCCCCTTTTTGCAAGTTTTGTTGGGTTTAGTTTACCTTTGAGGCTTTGACCATCAGTTTTTGTACTTTTTCAGAGTTATGGTCTTCAACACCAAAATAAGGTTTTTAATTAGTTTTTTCTTGATCCTTTTGGCCCAAATTGATGGTAGAAATTGTTACTTAACCTACTTTTATAAACTGAAATAGATGCACAAATATAAATGAATTTAACAGTACAGAAAGAACAATGAAGTGTGTGGTGAAACAGTTCTTTGCATGCATGGAAAGATCAAAGGAAAAAATACTCTCATGTACTTCACTCCATGGCTTTCTTTGCTCATAAGAAGTATCACTAGCTAGTCTCGGACTCCAGTCTCTACTAAGTACTAAACCTACCTCTATATGCTTTATTGTCTATCTGTAAGCGGAGTGGGTGTAGGGAGGTGTTGTAGCATGACCTAATCGCAACCCGCAAAATTGTAAAATCGTGGATCAGTAACCCGGATAGGGCATGGAAGCAAGAGGCTTGGATGTATAGACATAGAGGATTCAAGGAATCCTTCTACTCATCATAGAGAGAAGCCATGGAAAGGGCTTCCTCTAATCAACAACACATTCCTACTTACTAATCACTTGCAGACAATCATGTAGTTGAAATTAACCTCTCACATCAATCATTGTATTTACAACTCTTAATCACACAACTACACAAGCATGTAATTAACATACCTACTCCACATTAGTGTGTCCATTCCGGCACAACCCCTCAATGCGACTACATATGCACACACACTAACCACACACCTTTTAGAGAAAGGAAGAGAAGAAAGAAATAGCCCTCACACACCATGGCCAATGGTGTGGATAGAATAGATTAACTCAAAAAAGGGATTAGAGATCTACCATCACACTAATGCAATCTCACTTGACGTAATCAAACAAAGAAGACTAATAAGAAAGAAAGTGTAATTGATTATTAGAAATCAAGAGCTACATGGGCATGGAAATCCCATGAGCCTCATGACCATCCATTCTACAAAGAGGAGAACTCACCCAAGAATGACTTCTCATTAAGCATAGGGCTCTTTTATAGCTTTGGGCCTCAAACCCTTCAACTATGGGATAAATTTGAGCTCTTTAGCTTAGACTTATACAACTTTGGAACTCCTAAATGAGCCCAAGGCCCTATAAAATGAAAAGAAAATATTGTGCACTATGGCACATCCACATCTTGGTGCATAATTGGTGTAGCATGTGTTAGCCACTTCTAACATTCCCCCCTTCCTAATTTGGCGTACGTCCTCGTGTGCCGGTGAATAAAGATACGGTGACATGGTAGAAAGCAAGTCCATGGAAGAAACGTTGAGCTGCAAAACATAAGAGCAAGTGATGATCATCAAAGACCACCAAGAATGAATAAAACATGAAGCACAATAAATAATCATGCAAAGTGATTTTTTGCTTCTAAAAGATGGGTCAATCATAGTCAAAAACTAGACAACATAAAGCAAAAAAACACCTAAACTATTGTGAAGATTAAACTACTTCAAATTTCAGTTTTATGCATGAAACACAAGCAATCAATTATGACCCTAGGCTAATGCAAGTTCATAAACCTACTAGCCTAAAAGCTATGTGAACAATCTTAATAAATCATCCAAGTCTATCATGTCTACGGGCTACAAAAAAGCTCCTAATCTATTAGCACATTGTCAAAGATTTTTTGAAGCTCGTGGAAGTTTTTATTTTGTCATTCATTGAAAAATTAAAGCAAAATCACAAGGCTACTGTTAACCCTCATGGCACACGGACACCCTATGATCTATAAACGTTGTATTATTTAGAGTCAGGTACCGGGCTTGTCGGACCAATAGGGAAAGGTAGAGTGATCGCCGATGAGAGGCGCACTTTAACTTGGACATTCAAGGGATTAGTTGGTTAAGCATGGGCGCCCAAGTGTGAATGGGGTGAGCTCCTATAAAAGCCAACTAAACCTAATTTTTACTCATTCTCTCATTTGTGCAATTGAAGAGTGCTCTTGCTCCATCTCCATCTTCTTCTTCTTCACCTCCTTGTGTGTGTGTGTGTGTGAGAGAGAGAGAGAGAGAGGGAGAGTGTGTGTGCGATCGAGCATTACGAAGGCACGACGGCGGCGAAGCGGTTGAGCGCGGCACGACTGCAGCTTCTTCTTCATCGCGGCGAGGAATCCACCACGAAGGCGAGCGTAGAGCGGTGAGTGACACACCCTTTGTTTTCTTGAGCTTGCTAGTTTAGGCTTGTTGTGTGCTTGGAGCCGTTTGTGGCTCGCATACGGTGTATTGGCAAGTCCCTTGCTTCGACAGTGCGACAAGGAGCGCACATTTTTGGCGCCGCTGCTGGGGATATGCCCTACACTAAGCTCGGTTAGCACTTTACGCTTCCTTGTGGTGCAATTTCTATCATAGGAAAGGCAGGGAAGGAGTGTGTGGAAGGTTTCTGTTTTTTGCGTTTTCTGCAATTGCTGTCAAGTTTCAATTTCTGCTATTGTCTGCGTTTTTTTAATTTATGCAATTTCTGCATTTTCAAGTTCGGCGTTTTCAATTTCTGCAATTTTCTGTATTTCTGTGTTTTTTCAATTTTCTGCAATTTCTGCGTTTTTTCTGCATTTTCTGCAATTTCTGCGTTTTTTCTGCATTTTCTGCAATTTCTGCAATTTCTGCATTTTCTGCATTTCTGCGTTAACAAAAAAAAAAATTAAAAAAAAATTTGAAAAAAAAAAGTTTTTTGAGAAAAAAAAATAATAAAAAAATAATTTTGAAAAAAAAAGGAAAAAAATTCGGAAATTAAAAACGCGAGCGAGTGGGCGGCGAAATTTTTCGAAAATAAAAAACGTGACTCTGAAAACGGACGGGTTGGTTTGTATAAAAGATAGATCGGGATCATTTTCCCAAGCCCAAGCCCAAGCCCAAGCCCAAGCCCAAGCCCAAGCCCAGGCCCAGGCCTCAGTCCTCAGTCTTATGATATATACTAGACTCACTCTTATATATATACGCTACTCCCTCAAGAGAGAATGAGAGCATGTGGGACAAGTCCTCCACTCTCCTCCTTTCTCTTCCCACTTGCACCCTTAGACTTTCTAGTTTGGGCCTAGTTCCCTACTGAAAATTGACAGTTTTAGGGATTCCGAGGGCATAGAGTGACCAAACGGAGGGCTGTAAAGCACGGCACGACCCTCTGACCGATACGCTCGTTTTGAGCTATCACACGGCCCATTCCACGACACGCTCTAAAAAATCTAGCAAAAAAAACAAACAAAAAACACGCTAAAAACTAGTCACAAGGCCTCCTAGAGCAGCTTTTTTGACACCTTAGGGTATCAAAAGCACATGCACTTACGCTCTGGGCGAGTGCTAGAACACGATCATATTGAGGGTGCCTCTGTTCATACGGACACCCATTACCCATCCACGATAAGCTCTAGACCCTCAACGGGGACACAAGGTAGCACCACCCAAGACCCTAAAATAGCCGCTAGTGATTCCTCCTCTGACTCAGAAATCATGGAAGCATACCCTACCCAAAACACTGAGAGAGAAGACCATGCACCTCTCGAAGCTCCACAGCCTAGTACTAGTATGTTTAGCCGTTTCATGGAAACATTAGGTAGAGCTACTCGCTCGGAACCTGATGCAAATGAAGCACACGAAGGGGGTGGGGAAGTGGACTCTCCTTTCACATCGCACGTGGACCCCACACCCCCAAAGAGTGTCCATGTGGATATCCTGCCAACTTCTTACCAAGAAGGCCCTGTTGAGCTGCCTCCTTCAGAAGTTCCCTCTAGAGTACCGTTGGTGACAAGTAAAACCACGGGGAGCAACATTGCTTCTACCTCAAAAGAAACCATTAACACGTCGACTCTAGAAGGATGGTTCATTAATGATCATTGGACATACGACCTCCACACTGAGGTGTTGACGGATCTACACTCTGGCCACGCCTACCATGTAGGATGGATAGAGATTGTACAATCCACCTCTAGTGCCACGAGCATCGAAGATCAACAGAAAATGATCTGTAATGTTATCCATGGCATTATTCAATCAGAAAGGCAAAACCGAGGGGTAAATATACTCTCAACTGGCCCCATGAGATTTTTGGATACGAGCAAGGCTCAACAGCCTACTCTATCACAAATGGAGACTCCTCTAATGAGCCCCATGGACCCATCTTACGTCATTTCACCTGGGGTCTCTATGCAATCTGAGCCTCCGAGCGACAACTTTAGCTTCCCTAACTTGGCTCAACCCTCTATTAAGGAAAACCCAGTGCTCACTCCAGGGATAAGCCTGACAGAGAATGTACCGATGACATCTACGGATAGCGCAGTGCCACTACCTAGTGTCGTAGTACCTAATATGGGGCCTCGACAGTATGTGCCTCTAGCCCCTTATGCACACATGGCCCCCACACCTCCAATAGTACCACTTGCTTATGCTCCTCGAGTGCCGCTCCCTAGCTCTTATCCGAGTGGACCTATGCCCGGTTATGTTCCATATCCTACATCATCTACACATATGCCAAGACCGGTACCCGTTCCTCTCCCACATATGATTCCAAGAGTACCTCCACCGGCCCTACCTCCTCACATAGGTGACTTGGCAGCGTTTGCTCAAACCATAGGTCGATCTATCGCGGAAAATATGCGTCACGCATCTGATAGAGAGCCTAGAAGTAAGGCAGTACAAATTGCCAAACTCACGCAAAAATTCAATGGGGACGAAGATGCTAGAAAACACATTGAAGTGTTTGAACAAGTATGTGATTCCTTAGGGGAACGCAACGAACTACATAAGTGCAATGCCTTAAGCTTGACATTAAGTGGGAAGGCTGGAGATTGGTATAGGACCCTAAGGGTGGACGAGAAAACAATCTACCCTACCCTTCGAAGGTTGTTTCTAAAGGAGTACATACGAGAAGGTGTGCTTTGGGGTGTAGCATCTCAGCTACAGAAGGCCGAACGTAAGGAAGGAGAGTCAGTAAGGGACTTCATTAGTCGTCTAAAGCACTTAAACTCTCGTTGCCCTGTAAATGAGCACTTCAACAATAACCAACTGCTTGATCGATTCATTCGAGGGTTGAGGAATGAAGGAATCTATAATGGACTAGTGATTAGAGGTATCACAACCTGGGAAGATGTCACTGCCAATGCAATCCAATTAGAGGACAACTTGATGATAGCAGGCATGAGGGTGTCTACTGACACGAGATCCACTAGCTCACAAGCCATTGAGTATGAACCCATGACTGCAAAGCCCATTGCCAATGAGCCAAAGGTATTTGAGACATTCTTGACAGACCTCACCAAGGCAATCCAAGAGTCTCTTAAGGATAATCGACCCCCTCAAAATAGTCACATGTATCCAAGAAGGGAGCAACAATGGTGTTCCATTTGCTTAGGTCCACATAGCACTAGTGAGTGCCCTACGTTTAGAGTAAAATTTAATGGAACTTGCAACGCATGTGGTAGGTATGGTCACCAAGCTAAGGATTGTTTAATGATCAAACGTATGATGGCAAATAGACCACCTGTAGCCTGGACGGATGCACCTCGAGCTCCTGTATTGATGCCTACTCCACCTGTTGAGCAACTACCGCAACACATGGTCCCTAGATCTCAAAATGTTGTACAAGCTACACCGCTACCACCTCCTGTGCTAGTACCGCAACCCCCGCATCCAAGAGTCGCCCCTATGAACCAAGTGGGTTGCGAGCCATCAAATGCTTATGCAGATGGCTGTGAGGAGGAAATAGACACTAGTATTGCCTACGGACTTGATACATTGGAAGAGTGTCCTATATACTACATGGAAGATTGTTGGGGACAAGTCAAGCCGGTTTATCAAGCTGCTGCTCTCGCATCCAGAGGTCAAAATATCAACACCCAGGCTAGGAGGCCACCTCTTCAATGCTACGAGTGTGGTGGACAACATCGAGTAGCGGAGTGCCCTATTAGGCTGCAAAAGAATGCTGCACAGATGCAAATGAATCAAGGAAGCACGTCTGCAATGCCAATACTCACATGTAATCATTGTGGCATAGATCACTTGATTGCCCAATGCCCCTATAACCCAAATGCGCCTAAAATCACACCCCTAAATTTGGTCGAAATTGCTAGTGTGACATCACCAATACCACCCGTCGCACCCGCTTATGCGATTACACGGTCCATGCTTCAAGGGCCAGGCCATATCCTCGAAGAGAGAGATACCGCGTCAGTTATCCAAGCAAAGAAAAAGAAGACACGAAGGAAGAAGTCGCAGAATACGGAAAATTCAAAGCCAAGTTCCAAAACAAACATAGGAACAGGAGATGACCCCGTGTATATGAATGACCTCGAGGATGATTCAGATTCAGTCGAGACAATGGAGACTAGAACCAATACCACAAAGGGAAAGACCGACAAAGAAAACCGTAACATGGAACCAAATGAAAACCGAATAAGAGAAAATCATAAAGAGCCTCTGAAAACACCACAAGTGTTTCCAAATCCAATCCAAGACCCCCAAGATAAACCGCAAGGGCAAAAAGGGAAGAATCGTAAAAAGAAGATTGGGACATACCCAAACCCAGTAGACGAGATTGAGCAGGTGAAACAACTAAGAGGTTTAGTGGAGGAGACTCAAAGGAAACTAGAACCAGAACCCATGCAGGTCAAAATTCATGACACAGTGTTTCCTACGCAAGTTCATCCACCCCACATGAACCATAGACCGTTAGCCATATCTAGTATCATCCAAGAAGGGAGTGAGGACAGGACATCAGAAAGTGAGCATACACCCTTCTTGTTGGAAAGGATGTTTAACGAAGGAATACCTGATCCCATTGAGGAATATGAGATTCCATCCTCACCAGTTCCTAGTCAAGGACCTACACCCTGCAAAACGCCAATGAATGTTGCCAAACTAGTGGACTTCATGTCTTCAGAGATCCGAACCACGATCATAGCAAAGCTGTATGGAGATCCTGAGTTATTCCTTGCACTTCGAGCATTCCTTAACGGAGAGCTACGAACGGGATTACCGCAGTTTGCGCAACCAAATAGGCCTGACTCGATTATGATTGATGAGGAAAATCATGTGCAATCACTTGACTTAGATGGACACGAGTCTGTGATCGAGGTACCCATTAACGAATTAGGGCAGTATTTTGAAGGCGACGAGTCTAATGCGACCCTACCCATCACTACCAAGGGATTAACTATAAAGGGAATTCTTGATGGTGGTGCGGGAGTTAGCATCGTTACAAAAGATTGTTGGGAATCCATGGGAAAACCCCGCCTCAGTGTTACTAACATTGTGGTAAAGATGGCAAATGGTACCATAGCCAAACCTATGGGGATGCTCAAGGATCTTAAGATCAAAGTTCTAGGACACAAGGTACGACATACGTTCATTGTAATGGATTTCTCTAAACACCTTATGTCATATGAAATGATTTTAGGACGACCATTCATGAGGGAAGCACAAATGGTTCACGATTGGTCTAAAAATCATGTCTATTTGCAATTCCAAGACTCTGTCCTTAGAGTGGATTTGGTGACTGGTAAGGTACACCCCTTAGGGAGTAAAACCATTATTGATCATCGCTCTGACACCACAGTTCACTCGGCCCCACTACAATATTGTTACACTTGTAAGAAGGATACAGACATTGTCCAAGATTCTCCTTACATGGATGTGTTACCGGGTATGACGGAATCAGACAACGTAGACTGGGTCCACCTAGCATCAACCATAGATACCTGGGGAAATAGAGGAACCACTTGGGTAACACCTGAGGGGGATGAAATGCCTATACCCTTAAATATGCTACAAGCGATGCATATCGCTTCTGACAAGACTCGTCCTAATGTAAGGAAGAAAACATACAAGTGGGTCCCTAAAGCTTCTTTAGCGACCATAGCTAGTGCTAAAAAACAGAAGCCTTGTAAGAAACGTATCACTCGCTCCAAGAAATGTAAAGAAATGTTGCGATGGATCCCTAAACGACTATTGGAAGCCCAAGGCTACTATCAAGGAAATGATCAAATCTGGGTACCCAAACGTAGATTGTGCTCTTACCTATCACCTGACCCAAGTGAGCCCAATCCCGTAGCTCCAAAACGAATCAATGATCGTGGAAAGAAAAAAATCACAGAATGCTACACACCCGCTCCCGAGCTAGTTTGGGTACCAAAGAAAGAACGATTTGTTCCACCTAGCTCAGGAAGGGGGGAGTCCCATGAAGATTCTAGCTCCTCATGTAATACATCCATAGAGGTAAAAGCTTCTACACAGCCTCCATCTATAGTAGTGGACCTCCATGAAGCTACAAAAGAATCCACACCTCCCAGTGTTCAAGAATCACCTGATGAACCACTTCAAGTTCGATCCTGGGAGAGTACCTTACCACCCTTGCAGCTTGACAAGGCACCTAGGGTAATAGAAAACTACTGGCAAAAATCCTCACCTATTACCAACTGGAACAATTGGTTTCAAAGGGTGGCAAGCTCATTTCAAACGGTATGATCTACCCAAGGAAGGGGGGAGTGTTTGCTGACAGTCATCATTCATTTGTTTCCCTCTCAACCTTTTTCCCTGACCTCTTAATCTCCGATCTTAGGGAATGTACATATAAAGCTTTATACTCAAAAAAAAAAAAAAAGAAGCAAGAGCAATTCGCAAACGAGTATGCACAATAAAAGTCAAAACATTGACTCAGACCTACACATGTCACATCTGGTACAGCGAAACAGAAACCTATGCCATGAAACACCTTCGATCCTCATCACTTGAGTGATGGAGGGTAGGTAAGATTAGTACGATAGAGTGTTTCTGTTTTAGAGTTGAGAGATTAGCGAAGTTCTCTTTTCCCACTAATGTGCCTCCTGGAGGTAGTCCTTTTGTTTCCTAGTGTGTACAGGAGCGTGTTGCTATTGATAGGATTTGGACCTTCATGGAACCTTCAAATCAAGCGCGACCATCAACACAAACAGGTGTTTCTTGTCCATTAGCATTGTCCCTTATCTTTTTGCATCCATGTTTGTCTGCCTTGATTGTGATTGGTATCATAATATTCAGCGCATTGGCTTAGTATCCAACATTTAATTCAATGCAATCTTTTGTCATAATCACTTGTTTAGGGGTAAAAATCAAGCAGTCCGACTAAGCTAGTTTGACCAAGCTAGGTATTAGAGATCTTCTCTTAATACCATGGGGAATGCCTTCCTAATAAACAATGGTTACTTAGGTTCTTAATCCGATTTAGGCAGCATTGTATGAAATGTACTAGGGCTTTCTAGTGGGCTTAACCCTATTGACCTTTAGCTTAAGTATTATAAAGGGAGTTTACTAATGTGATGAGCCTGGGGAGGGTAACAGTGTTATATGACCCCCCGAAGTTACAAAATTAAAATGCTGAAAATGAACAAGCAAAAATCAAAGTGCCACAATGTAAAATTTTAAGCTGGAAGAGAAATCTCAGCTTGATTTGGTACTTCACTCACATGTATCGCCTATGGTACTAGAGCCCTAGAGGTTCCCAGTGTGGGCGCTTTTCCTTGAAAAGAAAAAAACCCAAGGCATACAATGTAACATTTAATGGCCTAAAATCTTATGTGTAGCGGAAATTAGCATGAACATAGTGGGCTGGGCATTTCATTAGAATAGATTCCTAATGAGAATTACAAGAGTGCTTGGGTGGAGAGAGCAACAAAAAGCATAACACCTAGTTAGATAGCATCGACAATACTTTCAAAAGAGAGAGATATTAAGCTATTGACAACAGTTGAGGACCGGATTTGCATGGAGCCGGTCCCCCCTCCAAAAGGCTTTGTATTATGGTTTCTACCATCAAGAGAGACATCGTACAATACAATTCTTTGTGTTCCTTCAAGACTAGCTAGTGCAATGAAGATGGAAGCTTCATACACCAAGCAAAACACTTAATCAAACACAACTTGAATTATCCCCGTTCTCAGACCCAAGACCTCACACACCTTCGAAGATGGTGAGAGCTAGCAGGGTATGAGAGTAGATTGAGAGGAAAAAGAAGTATCTTACGAGAAAGATGTACATCTCCTCACATAATCACTCATATTAGCATAGCTTAGCTTAGTAATTAGCTTGGTAGAGAAGATGAGCATGCATTGAAGCTTGGATCTTGGTTGGATTTGCATCCACATGCCAAGAGAGTGTTGATGTAGGCTTCTATCTCACAAGCTTGGAGTAGGTGATGAGCTCTCCATTAAAGCTTGGGAGGAGATAGAGTATTCTTCCTTCACACATGGTCAAGTGTGAGTGTGTGTGTGTCAATGCCAAGCAAAAATCAGCCCCCCCCTCTCTCTTGGGCGAGCCCTAGCTGCTAAATAGGTCTGGCTTTTGCCTCATTGGACCTCCCCAGGTCAAGCCAATAGGAATTAAGCAGCATAAGTGATAGCCTTCTGACATGTGTCCCCCTTTCCCCTTTTGTGAGAGCTTCAGGTAATTAAATAATTAAACTAAACTCTCATTGGACCCCTTTGCCTCCTGGCCAATAGGAATCAGGCAAGCCATGGGGCTCCTGAATGCTCATTGGACCCCTTGGGAGACTGCCCAATAGTCTTCTAGGAGACTTAATTCTCATTGGTTTCTTTTATTAAATGTTTTTAAATTAATTAAACTATATTTAATCTAGCTTAATTCTCATTGGTCCACTTCAAGGGTCTTCCAATAGGAATTGGGCACACCTTGTGGGCATCTGGCCTAGGGAGCTGACATGTGTCCCTCATTCCCTTTGTGTAAAGGGAGCCTGTGTGTGTGTGTGTGGCTTTCTCTCTCATCTCCTACCTTTGGGGCTCGCCCCCTCCCATGTAGGGATGTGCAAAGACTTTTAGGGCACACACTAAGCATCCAATTTTCCCTAGGGTTGACCTTTGGACACAACCTTTGAATTTTGGAACCTTAGCATTTTGGAAGTCTTAATGGGCTGAACCTTAGGGTCTTTTTGGCCCATTGTTTCACATGGCTCTTTTGCAGATGGCCCCCCCTTTGGATCCCTATTTTCCCTCCTTTGGATCCCTACTGTGGCTTGGTCTGCTAGCTTAACCAATATTCTAGCTTTTTCTCCTTGGCACTTTCCCACATTAAATGATCAGTTTAATATGAGAAAATCATTTAGGAGAATTAGATATTGATTATTATGACATTACCTCTCTCTTGAAATCATAGTCGTCCTCGACTATGGTGTAGAGAAGATAAAGCATATGCATGAGTCCTTTTCTTAGCGGGTAGAGGATCCCTATGTTACCCTACGACATCATTCCATAATGGATGACTAGTCCATTTGGCGCTTGAGAGCCTGAGGCTGCCGCAAGCATGTCTGCACATTAGTCCTATCAGTCTTCCATAGTAGAGTGACAAGCTCTACTTGGTGTTTGGGAGACGTCGTCTCCGCAAACTTGATCTAAGCATGCATACTACTTCATTTTTGTGCACAAATAAAGAAAAAGAGAGTCTTATAAGACAAAAATTTTTGTTCATTTTTAACATTTTGTACATTTGCTTACTCTTGGGAAGCATTGTAAGCATTGACAAGGTTTAGGTTATCCTTTAATTGTATGCCTTGCATCCATCTAGCATCTTCAAAAGGATAATTCTTAAACTTAATAAGATATCGTCGGATAGTCTTACCGCCTCTTAATACCTTGTCTTCATGTCGGAGAATGGACTCGGGCTGCAGCACCTCCTCGTGGTCCTCGATCTCCGGTGGGTCTTCAATAGTTGGTTCTTGAGGTGGCTCTCCTTTGTAAGGCTTTAAGAGGCTCACATGAAAAGCATTGTGTATGAGCCAATGATTGGGCAACTTAAGTTGATAGGCCATCTCATTGATTGGCCTAAGAATCAAGAAGGGACCATAGTACCTTTTTGCTAGTTTAGCATAGTACTTTTGGTGGCCCGTAGGATTCTTGCCCGTCGTGTGCCTTAATCGAGCCTTGGGAAACTTTAACAAGACCCAATCGTTTTCTTTAAAGGCTTGGGCTCTTCTGTGCTTGTCAGCAGCAGCCTTTTGCCTTTGCTGTAGGATAGAGATAGCATCCTTAATTTTTTGGAAAGATTCTTGTAGGTCTCGGCTATACTCATCTGCAGCGAAGATCTTCCCATGTACCTTAAGTAGCAAGGGACTTTTTGATCTTCCCTCAATTACTTCGAAAGGTGCTTTTCCTGTGGAAGTATGTACAGTGTTATTGTAAGCATACTCTACTAAAGGTAAGTACTTCTCCCATTGGGATCTTTGATCTACTTCCGTTACATAGGCTTTTAGTAGATCAAGAATGGTTAGGTTAGCTATTTCACTTTGGCCATCAGTTTGTGGATGATAGGCCGAAGAGAAGTTTAGCCTTGTTCCTAAATTCTCAAAGAGACCCTTCCAGAAATTACTGGTCATTCTAGGATCTCTATCCGACACTATGGACATTGGCAAGCCATGGTACTTGAAAATTTGTGAAATGAAGAGGGTTGCCATTTGATGGGCTTTGATAGTCTTTTTGACAGGTATAAAATGAGCTTGTTTACTGAACCTGTCTACTATTGTCCATATTCCCGTATTCCCATGGATAGACTTAGGCAATCCAAAGATAAAATCCATGGATATGCTCTCCCAAGGTGAATTAGGGATTGGCAAGGGTTGAAGCAATCCAAGTTGCTTCCCTCTATCAAATTTTGTCTTTTGACATACCACACATTTGGAAACATACTCGTGTATGTTCACTCTCATGGTAGGCCAATAGAAATATGTTTCAATTCCCTTTAGGGTAGACTGAATCCCTCTATGCCCCGCATATGGGGGAGCATGAGATTCATACATTACTTTCTCACGTAGTGAGTTAGTAACGCATAGTCTATTGCCATAGAGAAGATAACCATCTTGTAAAGTAAATGGTTCTTCTTTCTTCCCTAATGCAAGGGCTGAAATCACATCTCTAAAATCGGGATCAATAGCATACTCATCTATCATTGAAGATAGATCATTGTGAGTTGCTATGGAAACCGCATTCACTCTCGGTCGTCTTGAGAGTGCATCGGCTACTTGATTATGCTTGCCAGCAATGTGAGCAATATGAAAATGAAATTGCGAAAGGAAATTTGCCCACCTCATTTGTTTGTCGGAGAGCTTGGTCTGCGTCATGAAGTACTTAAGACTTTGGTGATCCGTTCGCAGAATGAAAGGAGTCCCCAATAAATAGTGCTTCCATGAGTCTAAGGCATGTAGAACTGCAAGGAGTTCTTTTTCGTATATGCCTAGAGCTTGCTCAACAGGGTCGAGCCTTCGACTCTCATAGCCTATGGCGTGCCCTTCTTGGAGCAAAACAGCCCCAAGGCAATCACCACAAGCATCACATTGGACCTCAAATGGTTTTGAGAGATTCGGTAGTGTAAGCACAGGTTGAGAGATAAGCTTTTCTTTAAGCTTTTCGAAAGCATTGTTCTCCTTAGCAGACCACGTATACCTAACATTTTTCTTTGTTAGGTCATGTAATGGTCCCGCAATTTGTGAGAACTTTTCTATGAAGCGTCTATAGTATGCACACATACCTATAAAGCTTCTTAGTTCATGAAGATTCCTTGGTTTAGGCCATCCTTTTATTACCTCTAACTTAGATGGATCCATTTCGATTCCATCTTGAGAGATAATGTGACCTAAATATTGAATCTCTTGCAAGAAAAATTCACTTTTCTTTCGATTAACATAAAGTTTATTCTCTCTTAAAACTTGAAATATTACCTGGAGGTGTTGCTTGTGTTCCTCCAATGAATTAGAGTAGATGATAATATCATCAAAGAACTCTCCAGTGAAGGTTCGATGAGGCCTGAACAGCTTCTCCATCAAGCGGTTGAATGTGGCTGGTGCATTAGTCAAGCCAAAAGGCATGACAATGTATTCGTAAAGACCAAATGTAGTACAAAATGTTGTCTTTACAATGTCTTGATCAACTATCCTTATCTGATGATAGCCACTTTTTAGGTCAATCCTACTGAAGTAGGTCGATCCTTGTAGCTTATCAAATAGGTCTTCTACCCGTGGAACGGGAAACCTATTCTTGATAGTGATCCTATTTAGTGCTCTATAGTCGACACACATACGATATGTGCCGTCTTTCTTTTGCACTAATAGCACAGGTGAGCAAAATGGAGATAAGCTAGGCCTAACCATGCCCTTCTCAACTAACTCATGCACTTGCCGCATAATCTCCTCTTGTTGAGCTTGAGAAACTCTATAAGGAGGTTTGTTAGGCGGTGAACTTCCTGGAAGAAGTTCAATTGCATGGTCGTCATTACCTCGTTTAGGAGGTAGCTCACAAGGGATGTCGTCAATAAAGACATCTTGAAACCCCTTGAGAAAATTGGATAACTCTAATTCCTTTTGGTTGCTTTTATTTTCTTTTGCTAAAGCATTAGGTTCATTTTGAGAATCTTTAACAAAAATCATGTACACGGAAATAGAGCTCTTTATTGACTTGTTGAAAGCTGGTGTATGTACAATGGGGATGGTGTTACCCATCTCCTTAGCATCTATATACATGTCCTTTTCCCTGAACTTAAAGGAGATTCTCCTTTCAAGAAATTTAACATGGGCAGCCAGGCGGTCAAACCATGGTGCCCCTAGGATTACATCCTCATGCTTGAGAGGAGAGATAAAGAAGTCCTCTTTGTCCACATAGCCTTGGACATGAAGCCTCAATTTCCCGATTAAGGGAGTGACTGAAGCTTCTTGCCCCTTGAAGGCACTGTCTGCGGGTAGGATATCTCCCATCTCGTAGGATTGTATGCCTAGCTTGGTGGCTAACTCCATAGATATGAAATTGTGAGTAGAACCAGGGTCAAAGAGAATAAAAGCATCATGTTCTCTTACCTTTCCCCAAGCATGGCATAGAGGAGATCCTTTGTGGTGAGTTTGATGAATCTCCTCCTCTTGGATTTCAACCAAAGAAGCTCTAGGAGGATCTTGGCGGTTGTTCTTTTGGGGACAAGCGCGGTACGCATGCCCTTGTTCGCCGCACTTGAAACACCGGTTATCTTTACGATAACGCTCAAGCTCTTCAGGAGAGAGTTTATTCTTTCCTTTGTAAACTCCCTTCTCTTTAGCTTTGTTGGAATTGCCCTTAGGAGACTTTTGGACATTGTCCTTCCCCTTAGGCTCATTGGAACCCTTGTTTTCCGGGGGCTTATTATTTCTTTTACCCCCTGTTTGGAAATTGATTCGCGAGGCCACCATAGTATGGTGTATTACTGCCGATATGGTACGTGGCCTTTGGGAGTTGACATACTCCGCCATTTCTTCGGTTAAGCCCGCACAAAATTGTTGCTTTTGCTCTCCAAAATCCAACTTTTTGAAGACAGTGGCTTTGAGTTGTAGGTCCCAAAACTTGTCTACATATTTGTGGATGGATTCATTGGGAGAGAGCTTTAAGCTTCGCCATTCGGTGAGTACTTTGTCTTTGGCATCGGTGGCCAAAAACTGCTTCATAATGGAAGCTCTTAAAGCCTTCCATGTTCGTGGAGCTTCACCGTTGGCTCGTAGGCTAGACCACCATTGTCTGGCGGACTTTTGAAAGTGCATAGCTACATGGCGTAGCTTAGAGGACTCCGTGAAGCCCTCATCTCCAAACGCCGCATCGAATTGTTGGATAAAGGCCAAAACTTTGTCTGTAGCACCGAAGGTGCCATCATAGGTAAGGAAAGAGATGCTCTTCCCTCCCTCTTTGAATTCTTCAGCTTGGACGACCTCTTCCATGCGGCATAGGATTTCCTATGGACTCTTCTTTTCGATGGTTCAAAAGTTGCACCATCACTTTCTTCAGAAGATGAAGAATTTGAAGAAGGTGGAGAAGAGGGTGACCTCTTTCTCACCTTTTTCTTGTCTTGATCTTTGTCGTCTTCACGATAGCATTCATAAGAGGAAGAGGATGAAGAAGATGGAGAAGAGGGTGTCCTCTTTCTCACCTTTTTCTTCTCTTGCTTTTTATCATCCCTCTTTGAATTATGGCGTGGAGAAGAGTGTGATGGTCTTCTCCGCTTTGGTGGTGATGGAGAGCGTTTAGCCCGCCGTCTTCGTGGAGCCATCTCCGCCAAGGTGGCGGGAGACTCGCTTCTTTCTCGTTCCTTCGGTGGAGGCTCTTGAGTTCTCCTTTGGGAAGGAGATGCATCATCAAGAAGTAAGTTCTTGAGCCCTTCATATGGATTCTCTTCTTCTTCCCGAATCGGAGAGAGACCTCTTTTGGTAGTCTCACAAGGAGGCTTCCTAGGTGTTCTCTCGTCATGGTGATGAGCTTGGAGAATCCCGTGAGCACGGAGCTGCCGTTGCACTTCACTTTGGAGAGATGGATTGCCCATGGCTTGTTGAAGCCTAGAAACAAGATAGTTAACAAGCATTGAAGCATCATTAGTAGCTTGCTCATGAGCAAAATCAAAGTTATCAACATTAATTTCACTCTCTTTACTATTGTCAGCCATTCTAACAACTTTTAGGTGTAAACTTTTTAGGTGTACTTTGGCACTTCAAGCCCTAGTTGCTACTCCTCTTTACCCCTTTAGAAAAAGCACTCAAGCTACTGTACCCGCGGCTCGAATACCATTAATTGCAAGGAATAGAAGAGAGGGTCTTTCGACACCAAGACAGCACCGGCTCCTGTCAAGCTTCTAATAGCTCAATAGTGGTTAAGCCATAGGCAAGCCCCGTAGGACTCCACTATTAAGACCATAGCTCTCGACGGTGATGCCCCGTTAACTGCACAAAGGCAAGCGCACTGCAAGGCTGAAAAATCCCTATTCTACTTACTCACAGGCAATTAATAATACCAACCATTTGTAGCTAGCTTGAGGACCTCCCTTCTTGAGCAAGAAAAGAGAAACCTTGAGCTCTGATACCAATGTAACATTTAATGGCCTAAAATCTTATGTGTAGCGGAAATTAGCATGAACATAGTGGGCATTTCATTAGAATAGATTCCTAATGAGAATTACAAGAGTGCTTGGGTGGAGAGAGCAACAAAAAGCATAACACCTAGTTAGATAGCATCGACAATACTTTCAAAAGAGAGAGATATTAAGCTATTGACAACAGTTGAGGACCGGATTTCCATGGAGCCGGTCCCCCCTCCAAAAGGCTTTGTATTATGGTTTCTCCCATCAAGAGAGACATCGTACAATACAATTCTTTGTGTTCCTTCAAGACTAGCTAGTGCAATGAAGATGGAAGCTTCACACACCAAGCAAAACACTTAATCAAACACAACTTGAATTATCCCCGTTCTCAGACCCAAGACCTCACACACCTTCGAAGATGGTGAGAGCTAGCAGGGTATGAGAGTAGATTGAGAGGAAAAAGAAGTATCTTACGAGAAAGATGTACATCTCCTCACATAATCACTCATATTAGCATAGCTTAGCTTAGTAATTAGCTTGGTAGAGAAGATGAGCATGCATTGAAGCTTGGATCTTGGTTGGATTTGCATCCACATGCCAAGAGAGTGTTGATGTAGGCTTCTATCTCACAAGCTTGGAGTAGGTGATGAGCTCTCCATTAAAGCTTGGGAGGAGATAGAGTATTCTTCCTTCACACATGGTCAAGTGTGAGTGTGTGTGTGTCAATGCCAAGCAAAAATCAGCCCCCCCCTCTCTCTTGGGCGAGCCCTAGCTGCTAAATAGGTCTGGCTTTTGCCTCATTGGACCTCCCCAGGTCAAGCCAATAGGAATTAAGCAGCATAAGTGATAGCCTTCTGACATGTGTCCCCCTTTCCCCTTTTGTGAGAGCTTCAGGTAATTAAATAATTAAACTAAACTCTCATTGGACCCCTTTGCCTCCTGGCCAATAGGAATCAGGCAAGCCATGGGGCTCCTGAATGCTCATTGGACCCCTTGGGAGACTGCCCAATAGTCTTCTAGGAGACTTAATTCTCATTGGTTTCTTTTATTAAATGTTTTTAAATTAATTAAACTATATTTAATCTAGCTTAATTCTCATTGGTCCACTTCAAGGGTCTTCCAATAGGAATTGGGCACACCTTGTGGGCATCTGGCCTAGGGAGCTGACATGTGTCCCTCATTCCCTTTGTGTAAAGGGAGCCTGTGTGTGTGTGTGTGGCTTTCTCTCTCATCTCCTACCTTTGGGGCTCGCCCCCTCCCATGTAGGGATGTGCAAAGACTTTTAGGGCACACACTAAGCATCCAATTTTCCCTAGGGTTGACCTTTGGACACAACCTTTGAATTTTGGAACCTTAGCATTTTGGAAGTCTTAATGGGCTGAACCTTAGGGTCTTTTTGGCCCATTGTTTCACATGGCTCTTTTGCAGATGGCCCCCCTTTTGGATTCCTATTTTCCCTCCTTTGGATCCCTACTGTGGCCTGGTCTGCTAGCTTAACCAATATTCTAGCTTTTTCTCCTTGGCACTTTCCCACATTAAATGATCAGTTTAATATGAGAAAATCATTTAGGAGAATTAGATATTGATTATTATGACATACAAAATAAGCACACGCATCAAAATTGAATCAATGTGAAACGACTTTGGGGGGTCAAAGAAAAAGTAATCAGTCAGGCGATGATTTCATGAGAAATTCCTTTTATGGTAGCTTAACTACAAAGTTTTCTAGATATAGCCTCTAGTCAGCCCTCGAACATGAATACTTGGCTCTCGCAATTAAACAACTTAATTGACCAGTGAAAATTAAGAAGTTTACCCATGGTATTAATATTCGATCTCTAGTGCTTTTCGACCGTCAAATTAGTGACCCCAGACTTGTTTAATTTTTTGCCTTTACATCTGTTTATGCATTTGATTACATTGCAATTTAATGTTCATTGCTAACAAATTGTTTGAAATTCTTTTACCAATCAATGTGTCTACCTAAAACTGCATATGCTTTTTAAGAGAATGCAATTACTGTGCCAATGTTGTTTGATTTTGCAGTGACTGAAGAAGGCTAAGGACATTCATCTCAAATGCTCTTCCACCTCGACGAACCAGCTTCAACTCAATAGCTTCCGAGGACGGAATCTACATTAGGAAGGGGGGCATGTTAACCCTCACGGCACACGGACACCCTATGATCTATAAACGTTGTATTATTTAGAGTCAGGTACCGGGCTTGTCGGACCAATAGGGAAAGGTAGAGTGATCGCCGATGAGAGGCGCACTTTAACTTGGACATTCAAGGGATTAGTTGGTTAAGCATGGGCGCCCAAGTGTGAATGGGGTGAGCTCCTATAAAAGCCAACTAAACCTAATTTTTACTCATTCTCTCATTTGTGCAATTGAAGAGTGCTCTTGCTCCATCTCCATCTTCTTCTTCTTCACCTCCTTGTGTGTGTGTGTGTGTGAGAGAGAGAGAGAGAGGGAGAGTGTGTGTGCGATCGAGCATTACGAAGGCACGACGACGGCGAAGCGGTTGAGCGCGGCACGACTGCAGCTTCTTCTTCATCGCGGCGAGGAATCCACCACGAAGGCGAGCGTAGAGCGGTGAGTGACACACCCTTTGTTTTCTTGAGCTTGCTAGTTTAGGCTTGTTGTGTGCTTGGAGCCGTTTGTGGCTCGCATACGGTGTATTGGCAAGTCCCTTGCTTCGACAGTGCGACAAGGAGCGCACAGCTACCACCCCAAGGCAAGTCTAGGTACGACTCTTGGTTCCTTGAACCCTCAAGAAGGTGTTCAAAAAGCCTACTAACCTACCAAGGCAATGGCTAACCCCTATCAGCCTAGGGCATCGGTTTAGGGCCTTGACCAAGCGAGCCAAGGTGATTCCCCTTGCCTGCCAAGTGCCAATAAGTCGCTAGGCCTCACAGAGACACAACATAGCTTAGAAATTTTCTTTTCATGTGTTTAGTAGCATTTTTGTTTCTCTTTTTGACACTTTTTTGCTTCATTGTTTCATTTTTTAGTGCTTTTTTATTTCTTTCAATATGAGATGCTAATGGCAATTGAACTAAAGGACTAAAGCCTAATGATAGCCCTAGGTAATGTTAAAAATGAATGGAGTATTAAGACTATTACTAAGAGTCTAGGACTAGCAAGAAATGAACCTATATTAACCTAAGGTCAAGGCCAATTACCTATGATTAGCACACATAAAACCTAATTTTTTGATGTGTTAATTTTCACAAAGCAAAGTGTTGGAACTTTAGTATGCCTAGCTTTTGAACATGAAAAAACCATAGCTTAGAAGCAAAAATTACTCAAGCCAAGCATAGAGACTGGGAAGATGAACAAAAGAGCAAAATCATGGAAGGATTACACCTATTCATGCTCTTTGTTCATCCTTGAGAAAGCATCCCTTGTGTAGAGAAGTCTCTAGATCTTTTTATTTGCAAAAGAAGCTGATTTGAAGACAAGTGTGAACACAAGCCCCAAAGACCAATTATTGATAGCCAAAAAATACACAAAAAGCATTAATAAAAACCTAAAGCTGGGGTCTTGCAAACCCGAATTTGCCAAAGGGAAACCCAAGGGAAAAAAGTGCCTTTGGTTATGCACATGATGCTCTAAAGTAACAAATTTATGCATACATATCAACAATGAGAGATAAAATGAGCTTATACATAAGAAAATTTTGCAATTTTTACCATTTCTCATTCATGATTCAAAATAGATTAGTTTCTAGCTCACTTGAAGTATGGAAAAACAAGCCAAGAGCTGAAAATAATGCAACTTTTGAATGAATTTGACACGGCTCTTGATAGCCAAAATTTACAATTTAAAGCTTTCCAAAAAGTTGGCTAACAACTAGCTCATGAATTTCTACAATTTTAGAGCATGCTATGAGCTAGAGATGATTGCAACTTATTGAAATGAAAATGAATGGCTCTTAATAGCCAAATTTGTACTTCAAAGCTCCCAGAAAAGTTGGTAAACACTACCTCAAAATGAAAAAATTTAACTTTTGACCAAGCTATGAGCTAACATGTATACAACTTTTAGTCCAAATAAATGGAATGGCTCTAAATAGCCAAGTTTTTCAATATTTTGCGATGATGACCCCTTCTTGGATCAATGAGATCACACTCCTACCACACCTCTTTAAAAAAAAGACTCAAATCATTAGTGCTTTTTAGCATTTGAAATTCAACACAAGCACTAAAAGATGCACAATGAACCACGTCCCCAAAGTTTTACTACTCTCCCATGTTCATTTACCGGATCTCAGCTTTAGTACTATGCAAGGAATTTTCATTTAGAGCAAGCACTAAAATGCAAACTCAATATTGAGCTCAATTTTTAAAGCAGAAGACTTCTTAACCAAGCATAAATGTATCGTTAATGTAACTCTTGTTTGAAGCTCAATTGTTAGTGCATTACAACATTTGGCAGTCAAAATAAGCCTCAAAACATACCATGACCATTCACAAACCAAACATTTTAGCGTCACTCCATGGCCATTCACCCAAAATCTATGTGAATTTTAGCATATTTAGCATACATATCAAAAGATATTTTACCATGAAGTGCACACTATTCTCTCTTTCGATAATCAAATTTTGGCTCTAAAAAGTGCAACTCAAAATGCGTCTAAGCCTTGATTAGATAGAATGGCTCTTTATTTTAAGAATTTTTATGGTTTTTAAAAGTTAACTTCGATTGTGAGCATTCATTCAATTTTTAATGCATCTGAAATGAACATTTGGTACATCAACCAACATAACAGTCAAGTCTCATGCTGCATTCCATAGGCAAGGATGAGGGAGGTGGCAATCATCTCTGGATGAGAGTAATTTATTTGTTTTTTGTTGTCTCTGTGTAGCCTATGTGGCATCATCCCGTCTGTGGGGAATTAAGGGATAGAGAGAGAGGTAGCATTAGGTGCGTGTGTGGGATTCGAGATGCGCCATGGTTGAGACAGGATGATGGTATACTGCATGATTTTAGGGAGCAAGGCTAGTGCAGGCTACAAAGAGCAAGGCTGCCCAAGAGCAGGGCCTTGAAGGTAGGAGGCCTGTAATCATGCAAACCTGTGTGTACAAATGTGTGTGAGAGAGAGAGAGAGAGAGGAGTGTGGCTATGTTAACTTCTTGCAAGGAAAAGCAGTTTGGCTAGACTGTAGCGGGTAAGCAGGGACTGGCGGGTAAGCACTCTTGCAAGGAAAAGCAGTTTGGCTGGACTGTAGCGGGTAAGCAAGGACTCGTGGCCATGGCCAATTTGAGACAGCTATGTATGTGTGTGTCTGTGTGATGCTAGCATTACCTCAAGTTCTTGAAGGCGGATGAGGGTGGGCCACAACTCTTAAAGGCGTCCACGCTGCATATAACGTGGGCTAGACGTGCATTCAAAGACCCGAACTCAACAAATGCTAGCAACGAGAGAGGGTGGGTGGACCAGGAGAAAGTGTGTGTGTGTGTGTGTTAATGCGCCATTCCAAGCAACCAGTGCACAAGCCAATGGGGTGGTCCAACTACTACACGTGAGTGTGTGTGCAAAAAGTTGCAACACAAGTGCAGTGGGTGTGTGTATTTTTGCGAGCCAAGGGGGGACTCAACCGGTTGTGTGTGTGAGTGTGTCTTGTTGCGAGCCCGTTCAAAGGGTTCGCACATGCAGCATATCACTAGCCGCAGCGGCTGCAACTGATGACGTGGCTTAAAGATTCCAGCCGCAGCGGCCCCAGCGCAATAGTAGGACTTTCGACATAGTCACCCGCTGCGGGTGCACGATTGTAGCTGGAAAGCCTGCTTCGCCAATAGGGGCCAGGGGCTTCAGACAAAAGTCGGAAAACCAACACACACATGTGCGCAGAATAGATCCAGCGGCTTCGTCCGGATTAAGCGGAAGCTGGAAAACCTCAGGGGCTCACAACACATGTACGCACCCTTTCAAGGCAGCAAGTGGGTGGGTCGCTCTGGGTCAGCAGCGTTGTAGTTTGTGGGCAAGCGCATGGATAGCCAATCATACTCAAAGCGTTTTTTATTTATATATATATATATATATATATATATATTTGAAAAACAAATCCCTTTAAGAGTGGGTTCTTGCGGCTTCACAAGCCTAGAAGTGGAGTGAGTGTTTCCGGATGATTTTTAGCTAGGTGAGCTCGGTTAAGGTGAAAGGAAAATTTATTGAGGGTCTTGTATCCAAAGAACAAGGGAGAGAACATAATTCTTAACTCTTGAAAGAATGTCATATATAAATTCGTAGTCATAGTGGCAATTTTAACAATAGGATATTTGATTTTTCAATTGATCGGAAAGTAATGAAATCTCACTCATTTCTAATTAAACTTGAAAGTTTATGATGAGTATGCTTCCCAGACAAAAGCTCATAGAGCATGCAACCCACAATGATGCTATCTACCGTATCTTCATATGGGCATCATTCTAGTTTTCAAAATCCATGTTCATTGTTTTCAAGGAAAGAATTCATGCAATTGAGTTGAAGAAATTTATAAACAAGGTTTCAAATCCATCAACACGCAAAATGAGCAACCCTCTTTGTCCATTTCAAACCCGATTAGCAATCATCACAAAATCAATTTCTTATCTTCGATTTCTCTAATCATCCAAACCGCATCAGATTTTTCATTTCGCTTGTATGGCTACTCATGAATGAAAAATATCCATAATTGAGCATTAATTGAGTGTTGAATCGCTTCTCGAAGCCAATTTGTGATGCATACATTAACTATTTGGCCAAATTAATCATCATATTTGGTTAAAAATACCAATTATTCATTCAAGCACCGGATTGCGCATGCCATTGAGTAAGCACACACACCCAGATTTAGGCCAAAATTTTATGCAATTCACCGATCAATTTCACATTGAAATTCTCAAATTGCAAACTCAATCAAGCATAAGTGAATGCATGCATGTTCAATTTCTAAAAAATTAAACTATTTTCACCCAATCAAGAAATGCACACAATAAAAATTAAGCACAAATGATCGAATTTTTTGCAATTGGAAATGAATTTACGCTTATACTTAATGATAGCACGTACTTTTCATGAACATTTCACAATCAAAAAACCATTTAGGTGTCCCAATTGACCATCAATCGTTGAAAATCAAGTGGTCATGGATGAACATACACACTCAATTTTTGCCCAATTTTTTGGCAATTAGGCTTATCCAATGATTGAATTAGCCTAACATACACATCATTTTCATGATTGCATACTCATGTATTATCAATTCCATCAATTTCTATGTATGCACACATTCGAGATTAGGTGCATACACACTTGAAATTTTTGACAGTTTTTTTCCTCTTTGGTGTGTGCACACACATGAATTCCTGATCAGAATTAACACTAGGTTGGTAATGGGACACTTTTATATCCTGTTAAGTGACCATTTTCCTTGAATTATGTCAAGAGTTTCAAAATGGATTTTGAGGTGCTATCTATCTAGAAAGTTGTCTCATGAGCTGAAAAAAACTCGACATTTTTTTGGAATATCAATTCCATCTTTAACCTTGTCCTTGCACAACATTTCACAACCTAAACTGTGTGAAAAAACGAGTCCTGTTTTTGGCTTTTAGCAACTATACCACTCTAGAATTCATGTTTGTGAGGTCTATAATGCTAGAGAACTATCTTTAGTAGTCCTCAACATGTCCGGATGCTTCTAAGGAGAAAAGTTGTAAGTTATGAGCAAAGTACAAAAATTGTCAAATCCTGTTTTTTAGCCAATTTTAGCTCTTCTATGATTTTTTTGGTGGCTTTCATGATATTCAAATGCAGTTTGGATTTTCTATGTCGCATATTGTAACATAAAGCTAATATTCCTTGAGTTTTGGGGCACCTAATACCCTATTTTGCATAGTAGACAACGATGGTTGATTTTTTCAATTATAGAAGAAAACGAAACATTCTAGTATATCAAGTATAACTTTTTCAATATTGTTAGTTTCTTGTGACAACTACATACATTTTGTAGGTAGTAACCATATCTAGTCATAAGGATCAAATTTGGCTAGATCTTGAATAGTTTCTATAGGATTCTACAACTCATAATGTTGAACCCAGTTTTTTCATGTTTGTTGTATTTAGCACTTCATCTTTGTCCCCAAGATTCCCCTTGGTAAGAGATGTAATATTCTTTTGACATGATCCATGGATCCTTATGAACCTAACGGACAATAGGGAACTAAGAAAACATGCATATATTATTTTTATTGAGTGTGGCTATAGAAACTTTGATGATAGGTTTGTAGAATGGTAAAAACTCAACTTTTTTGTACCTATTTCTTTTGGCAAAACAAAAAATAGTGAGTGAGAAGAAATCATATGTTCTGATCACCAACCCATTGAAGTTAACTAGGGAATTTATCTCAAGTCCTACAAAAATCCATAATCTTATTTTTATGCAACAAAAAGTAAGAAATGACTGTTTTGATGAAAATGTACTGGTCCATCAACTTTGGAGGCTTGGTGTGACCAAAAGATGAGAAATTTTACAAGTTTCTTATTGTTTACATGTGTAGTAGGCCTTGAAATATAACCTCATGAAAGGATTTTACAAAATGAGTGGATCTACTATGGTTTTGGAGGTTTTTTTTCAAAACCTTGAAAGGACACTTTTATGTCCTGTTAGGTTACCAACCTAGTGTTAAGCATTATTTGGATACACACAAAGTTCATTAGTCACAATTTGACTATCAATTTCTTCAAAGTGTATCAAATTAGGTGCAAAGTGTAGGTCAATTTGTGTTACACACCTAATTTTAGAAAATAATTAGCAAATTGAATCACATTGATCAATCAAAAATTGACATAACAAGTGAGTGCACTTACATCGTAACTACACTCTAAGCAATTCCTTTGCTCCACATGAGGATACATCATTGCACACACAAGTGTGTGCACCGTCAAATCGGCTCCAAAATTGACCATTTGTAGGTTAGAATCAAACACTCAAATCATCAAATTAAGCATAAATTGGTACAATTAACTTGATTGGAGTGATGATTCCACCTCTTGCAAGGGGATTTCACATACTTTACACTTCAAATGTTAGTGTTTAGGTTAGAAAGGTTAGTCAAAATTAGTAGAAATTAGCATGAAATTAGTAAAATTAGCATGGAAAGAAGTGAACTAGCATGAAATTGGGGGTTTGGGGTATTCATAACTCAACATTAGCATCAATATTTTGCACAACATAATCAAATTAAACCAAAAAATGAGTTACACACACTCAAAAACCAACAAAATTAATAGTGAAATCACTCTATTCTACACATCCTAAACTCACTAGCTTAGTTTATCGATCCCCGACAACGGTGCCAAATGTAGGGAGACATTGTAGCACAACCTAATTGTTGGAACCCACAAAATTGTCAAATCGTGGATTGGTAACCCGGCTAGGGTATGGAAGCGCGAGCTTTGGATGTATAGACATAGAGGATTCAAGGGATCCTTCTACTCATCATAGAGAGAATCCATGGAAAGGGCTTCCTCTAATCAACAACACATTCCCACTTACTAATAACTTGCACACAATCATGTAGTTGAAATTAACCTCTCACATCAATCACTCTATTCATCACAACTCTTAATCACACAACTACACAAGCATGCAATAACATACCTACTCCGCATTAGTGTCCATTCCGGCACAACCCCCTCAATGTGACTACGTATGCACACACACTAACCGCACACCTTGTAGAGAGAGGAAGAGAAGGAAGGCATAGCCCTCACACACCATGGCCAATGGTGTGGATATAATAGATTAACTCAAAAAAAGGATTACACTTTCTTTCTTATTAGTCTTCTTTGTTTGATTATGTGGAGTGAGATTGCATTAGTGTGATGGTAGGTATCTAATCCTTTTTTTGAGTTAATCTATTATATCCACACCATTGGCCATGGTGTGTGAGGGCTATGCCTTCCTTCTCTTCCTCTCTCTACAAGGTGTGCGGTTAGTGTGTGTGCATACGTAGTCACATTGAGGGGGTTGTGCCGGAATGGACACTAATGCGGAGTAGGTATGTTATTGCATGCTTGTGTAGTTGTGTGATTAAGAGTTGTGATGAATAGAGTGATTGATGTGAGAGGTTAATTTCAACTACATGATTGTGTGCAAGTTATTAGTAAGTGGGAATGTGTTGTTGATTAGAGGAAGCCCTTTCCATGGCTTCTCTCTATGATGAGTAGAAGGATCCCTTGAATCCTCTATGTCTATATATCCAAGGCTCGCGCTTCCATACCCTAGCCGGGTTACCAATCCATGATTTGACAATTTTGTGGGTTCCAACAATTAGGTTGTGCTACAATGTCTCCCTACATTTGGCACCGTTGTCGAGGATTAGATACCTACCATCACACTAATGCAATCTCACTCCACATAATCAAACAAAGAAGACTAATAAGAAAGAAAGTGTAATTGATTATTAGAAATCAAGAGCTACTTGCGCATGGAAAGCCCATGAGCCTCATGACCATCCACTCTACAAAGAGGAGAACTCACCCAAGAATGAATTCTCATTAATCATAGGGCTATTTTATATCTTTGGGCCTCAAACCCTTCAACTATGGGATAAACTTGAGCTCTTTAGCCTAGACTTCTACAACTTTGTAAGTCCTAAATGAGCCCAAGGCCCTATACAATGAAAAGGAAATATTGTGCACTATAGCACATCCACAACTTGGTGCATAATTGATATAGCTTGTGTTAGCCGTTGCTAATAGTAGGTGTCAAAATCTTTCGAGGGGATTTTTTGTATGCCAAGTCACTCATCACCCTAAGGATCGACTTCCTCGACAACGGACCCAAGGTTAGCGGGTTGCCGCGACGGACGTCTACAGCGTAGCTTTTTGGTACTATCATAACATCAATACGCAAGGAAGCGACTCGGGATGGGGCACAGAGACATAATGAGAGTGTCAATCTCATCAATGTGAACTTAGAGGCTATTCATACTACAAAAAATTTAAATCAACCACTTACTACTTAGAAAATCAGTCTATGTTCGATCTCATCGATCTAGGTTATCATGCTTTTTTGGCATCCAAACAAATTCAAAATGCAATGAAACTTAAGCAGAGGTATTACGACACCTAAGGGTACAATCCTACCAAGTTCTACAACCATCTGGGAATGTACATAAATCACGATCCATCACAAAAAATGTGCAAAAAAACTGAAACAGAATTATACGAAAAGGTCCCCCTTAAGCATAGAAACACTTATCTAAGGTCAAAACATCAAAAACAACCATTTAAGACCTCAAATCAATGCATTTAGCTCACAAGCAAGACTTCACTAACCACAATAGAATCGAGAATGATTACACTTAGATTGTAGAGCAAGAGACAAGGAACACAATGTGTTATTCGGAAATGAATTCTGATTACCGGACAAGGAGAAAAGTGGATTACAAATTTTAGCAGTAAGAGCTCTCACAATGAACGTCCAATCTCCTCTTTTGCTAATGATCATATGTTTTTCAAAATCTAAGGGTTTTGGCTTAAAAGCTAAGAGAAATCTCCCGTCCTATTCAACCACTTACAAGGGGTGTAGACTCAGAGAGGCTGAGAGGGCATGAAAAAATATTTTACAATTACAAATCCTCATTAGTTGAATTACACCGCTTCTTTCAAAAAAATGAGCGAGTATTACAAGATTGGCGTACATTCTCCTTTTACGTATCAGTCCGTTGTGTCCACCAAACACATTAGCACTATGCGGTATGTTGGAAAGTTTTGATTTGTGTTATGAATTCAGATGGATACTATGAAATGTAAGGAGATGTACCCAATTTGGTACCCTATGGGGTGCTTTCAGTTTGTCTGCATATAACAGTCTCAATTTGGTGTCTTTGGCCATCAATTGCACTTGGTAGTATAATATCAAACTGGTTTGGAAACCGATTTAGTGCATTTAGAGTATCTTGCAAAGTATCAAATTGGTTACATAGTACCAACATTGGCACATTTTTATACCCAAAAAATCCATCTTGATGCTAGGAATCCAGTTTGGTACTATGGAGTTATAGAAAAGTACAAACATGGATAATGTGAAGGGTGCCTACATAGAACTATAGGGGATCCTTAATACCCAATGCGGTACTTTTAAGAAGCATAGTACCAAAGATGATATGCAATTTAATTGACCTAGTTGTAGAAAGTTCAGTTGTCTTAGCAAGGTTGTGCTCCTTGCATCGTTGCTCATGTTTCTTTTGTGCCCAATATCCCCACATAATATTTTGTTGTTGTTGACAAGTTCATGAATGCTCATGGTTCCCATTATAGTACCCTTGGTAAATGCAGGTCTCCCTGACTCAAGATTGTTGAAGGGATCATGCTCAACTTCCACCATCGTCTCTATAGATATGGTATTGGGGCTTGAGATGCAATGTGGAGAGAGAGAGAGAGAGAGAGAGAGAGAGAGAGAGAGAGAGAGAGAGAGAGAGCGTGATGGAATTTGAATCCCACCCATGTCATTCTATTATGGGCCGTGTCAAAAAAGAAGATTATATTAATAAACCTCCAAGAATTTTTCATTTGATTTTTTTGCTTTATTTCCCTTTTTCCCTCTTTTACTTTAGTCTTGTTCTAATAATCAAGAACGCACCAAGCATGGGTGGTGTCAAGGACAAACAATTTTGAACCAACATCCCTTGCTCTCAGCCACATACAGTGCACTTGGGAAAAAATCTCCTAGTGAGGGAAAAAAATCCTAGTGGTCCTAAGTGTGTTCACACACATCACTACCACATGTATATGGTAACAAGTCCCCCCTTGGGAGTGATGTAGTGAGCAAGAGCTGACACATAATGTATAGGGGAGTGCCATCCCCTGAGTGCATGATCTATCCATAAAGGGCAGTAAGCCCAATGATTTGCCAAAAGTTTTGAACTTATCATGAGGAAATTCCTTTGTGAATAGATCTACAAGGTTGTTCTATGCTGGCACATAAGCCAAGCTGATCTCTCCTACCAAGAGCCTCTCCCTGACATAGTGATGATACACCTCAATGTACTTTGTGCGAGCATGAAAAATTGGATTCCTTGCAACTATCAATGCACTCTGGCTTCTATTGTAGATAATGTTGGCAGTGTCCTAGCCAACATCCAAATCAAGCATAAGGTGTTTGAGCCATACACACTCAACCATAGCTATGAAGTCTACATTGTACTCAGCCTCACAACTAGAAGTGTCCCCATAGTAGGTTGCTTCTTGCTCAACAATGATATGTATGAACTTTTGAGCATGAAACAAAAACCACTTGTGGACACTTGCACTGTCAAAACAACCAGCTCAATTTGAGTCCAAAAAAACATGTAAATTTGGGGGCAATGATCCCCCCTTGGGATAAAACAATCCAAGATGGAAAGTACCACTCAAGTAGCAAAAAATTCTCTTGAAACCCTACCAATGCTCATACCCTGGTCTATGCATAAATCTATTGACCTGTGAGACTACAAATTTACTATTAGGCCTCATTTTGCATACATAAATAAGGAATCTATCAACAGTTTGGTAAAGAGTGACATTGACGGGATCACCGACATCATGAAGAATCAATTTCAAACCTATTTCCATGGGAGTAACATTAATTTTGTACTCCTCAAATCAAAATCTACATAGCAATGTCTCTATGTAACTTGTTTGGCACAAGGCAATACCACCATTGCATATTGCTTAAACTATATGCCCAAGTAATGATTCAGCAACCCCAAATATTTCATCTTGAAAGTACCATTTGAATTAGCCTTAAATTCAACAATATGAGTCTGACTGGGTCAAGTGATCAACGAATCATCAACATAAAGAACGAGGATGAGAAGTATATCACCCTCATGCTTCACATAAAAAGTGATTTCTATTGGATTAGCACAAGGAGATTGCTTCAACCGATACAAATATTTCTTAAATTTGAACACTTTATCTTCCTACCCTTTAATGAAAAAATTGAGGCTGCATTACATAAACTTTCTTAGATATATCAACATTCAAGAAATGAGTAACAATATCTTATTGATGTACATACCATTCAAAATGAGCTGCCAATGCACATAGAAAATAAAAATAGTCATGCATGGTAATAGCATGAAAAGGTGGTGCAAAAAGTAGTGTCCTTGAAACTTCTTTGTGAGGCATTTATGGAAAGTGCTTTAGCACACTTTTAAGGATGTTCTTGTGAGACTACACTTTATGTTTATTTTTTTGAAACTTCTGCTCCAACCACTTTAACGTTTCTTGAAATGTCTGTTTGTCTACTTTCAAGCGTGCTGCTATAGCTGAGAACCTCCCTCTCTCTCCCTCTCTCCCTCTCTCTCTCTCTCTCTCTCTACTTGCATGTTGTTCAAGAATCTACCCTTGTCTCTCCTTCTCTTGAAGCAAGCATGCAAGGCTTGCACATCCATCTACCTCAATGACGTCTACGTCCTGGCTTGATGCGAATGCACTCAAAAATAGTTGTAACTAGCGTGCTCCAACCTTCAAAAGGGCAAGGCTCTTGTCTACTGTTCCCCACGTTGGTGTGCCTCAGATGTGGCAGCGGGACATTCAACAACAACAGTCTTCTCACTACACTCAAGGTGGATGGCTACCCGTGGATGGAAGCATTAGTAGGTTGGGAGAGGAAATTCAGCAGCAACATTTTTGTGTGGGAGAGACCACCTTGGAAGAGGGGGTTGTGTTGCACCAGAAGCATTGGTGGATCCTTCATCTTGGATTTCAGCCAACGTCTGTGGAAGCAGCAATTGGACACCAACAACATCCTCCAAATGATCGCCACATTATTGGGCAACCAATAATTGCAGACAATGGCTTTGGCTACCATCACCAAGCTTCAAATCCAATGGGATGGTGTCACTCATCTCAATAGCTTGCCGAGGAAAATCCAAGAAATGATGGATGTCCCCTCATGGCCATATTCATTACTCAACCATAATTCGCCAGGAAGCCACACATAGTATGCGACAATATTGGGCCATGATGAAACGAGAGAGTCATCAAAGAAAAAGAGAACGGGATGCATCATTCTTGTCAATGCCTAAAAATATGAGTACAGTTTGCAAAACCATGGTGCTTTGCTAGCAAGAAGCTACAAAAGGCATGAATTGTGAAGCTAAGAAATCCACCTTTTGATTTCTTCTATAGAAGCAAGATTTTTGACGGCTGCACTGTGGATTAGAGAAGTTTATACTCTCCAACATACAATGCACAATAACCAAAGTCAAGGTATCATTGTCTGAGGGGGAGTGGAAGCTAAAAAGAGATTTATGCATGATGTTGGTGAATAGCAAAGGGGATCCATCAAGGTCTATAAGCAATTTGGAGATGGCGAGGTTCACAGGGTTGCATCGACAAAATTTTGTAGCAGCTAATTTACGATAATTACAGCAAGATGAGACAGGAGCATTTCCATTGCATACTCTAGGGTCAACAGAGCCTGGAAGACCACCCATAGAACGAGTTCAAAGAGATGAACCATCTCTGGCAAGAACTATTAGAAATTATGGCTTAGGAGTACCACTAGGAGAGGAACCAGTCTACTACAGAAGACCAGAGGAGGTATATCGATTAGGACGTGGAGATCCAATGATGAGGTTTGTAGACAATCGTAGAATTAGACCTTCTCAAGTGCAAAAATGGATAAACAAGAAATACACAAGAAACAGAGATCCAAGAGATCATGTAGCAGCCTTTGTGCGCGTAATTAGAGTTGAAGAGGTGTTAGACTTCCCTACCCAATTTGCAGGGTTTGGACTAACCCTAGAGGATGGCACTGCTACTTGGTTTGACTCTGTAGAGCGTAGAGACTTTGAGTCTATGGAGGAAGTGTTTGACGAGTTTATCGAGCAATTCTCACAAAGGGGGATAGCTCATAATACCGTCTCACAAATCCATAAATTCAAACAGAAAGATGGGGAATCTGTACGAAAGACAATCCTAAGACTAAAAAGATATGTTAAGAGATATGCTAAAAAGTCCAAACTTATGCTTATATTCATCCAAGGACTAAGAATGCAGATCTCCAGAAGGACTTACATATGAAGAGGAGCACGACGTTGAATCAGTTAACCAAGGAAGCTCTTTACCTTGTGGACAATTGTGCGGTCTACAAAGAGGGGGAGTTCAAGGACCTTGACGACGATTCATCTTCACAACAAAGTGGAAGCAAGTCTTCTAAGACAGCACCGAAAGGAGAAGTAGTTGTAAACCAAGAGCATCTTCTAGAGGAAGTGCTAAAAAAGATTAACTTGTACGCCAAACCCCAGGCTAAACAGCCCAAGTGGTGTGCTATTAAACAAAAAAGGACAAACCATGGGACAGAGGAATGTTATTATAACAAGGGATATGTGAGAGAGAGACCTTACGCTCCCCAAGCTCAGGTAGCTTCTCCTCAAGTTCCACCAATGCCTAGGTATCAAGCAGGCAACCTACCAGGACCTATAGGTGTAGAAAGACCACCCCTACCAGGATTATGACCAGTCGGTATAAGATACACACCAACCGTAACCAAATCTGAGGAGAAGGCTTTGGTGCCTATGCATGCATATTATGAAGATCCCAATAAATATGTGGAAAACTCTGTCTATTATCCACCGCAAGAACCCTCGACACCAGAACCATGGAGCACGATAGGAAGTACATGACCACCAACAGCTGCACAGGCAGCATTGTTGTTCATAGCCAACGGAAGCATGGGCGGACAGAGACATGCAAACCAACAAAGAGGAGCTCAAGGAGCACCTCAACAACCCAAGGGACCCTACTACAAGTGTGGTGGAGACCATTGGCTAAGAGACTGTCCTCATGATGAAATCATTAGAGTCAACGCATATTGCACCGAGTGTGGAGTTAATCATTTGATTCCCAATTGCCATAAAAACCCGAGCAAAGGAGAAAAAGCTACCTTGAACATGCTAGAAACAGTACCTTCCAATGGAGGGTCAGAAAATGAAACAATCATACCTATTCAGGCGGTGACACGAGCCCAAGCTCAAAGAATGACGAACAAATCCATGATTGAAGATCCAAAACCGATGCCCCAAGTTCAGAAACGAAAAATTAGAGAAGCACTTGGAAAGCTAGAAAGGCGCGTATGAAAGCCAGGAAAGAGCAAGAGCAAACAGCTCTATCGGAGGAGTTAAAACATACAAAGGATAGATTAGAGAGGTAAGAGGATCTAGCTAGTTTAAGCTCACACACCACGGAAACCATAGCACCCAAGGAAATAGTAGAGCCTAAAAGTGCAGGATCAGGAGGATCAGTACTGGCAGACAAGGTAAATGAGCAGTTGGTTGCACTTCTAAAAGCTTATGAAGCCAAACTCAAAAATAACCAAACCCAGGAGCAAAGATGGATGACTTATCCATATGCTGAAATAGAAAAATAAAGGTTGGAAATGTGTAGAAAGATGATTGAAATAGCT
Organism: Adiantum capillus-veneris; assembly: GCF_014529385.1. Taxonomy (NCBI): domain Eukaryota; kingdom Viridiplantae; phylum Streptophyta; class Polypodiopsida; order Polypodiales; family Pteridaceae; genus Adiantum; species Adiantum capillus-veneris. Next base: position 81,642,507 of record NC_140959.1, on the reverse strand, counting down.
CAATTGTTGATGGAAGACCCGCTTGGTAAACCTGCAAATTGGCATGAAGTACCAGCTCCAACCCCTATCCGACCAACTTTAGAGGAACAAGTAGAAACGAAGGAAAGACTCATGAATACCTATGAGTCCAGAGGAGAGCCTATCATAGTGCCAAATACAACAGATGTGAGGTAAGTGACGGGTTCCAGCCTAAAACATTGACAGAAATGGGTAAGGACTGTAACGGTCTAGATGATCTGTGGAAGCAAATCCGTGAGGCCAGCGAGGCTAATAGGGTGAGTAACCACATGAATAGCACGAGAAAAGAGAAGAATGAGATCTTACCTCCTATTGAAGAATTTGAGGCAAGGTCACAAATGAACTTTGATATACATTCACAAGGGGGAGACCAGGGATCAATTAGTTCGGGGCACAGCCAACCAGACTCGCTGAAAACTCTACCCTCTTACCTAGGAGAGTATGAAGCCAAGTCTGAAGTGAGAGCAATACCATCTCAAAGACTTTCTTCTAACAAAGTGATGGATTGAGTTATTGTCCACCCCGGTGGCATGCACAATCACATTAGCTGAACTCCTAAGGTTACGACCAAACATGTGGACCACATTAGGTAAATGCCTAGAAAAAATTGGAGTGAAAGACCCCACCTCGAAGCTTCACGAAGGGATCAAATAATTGGACAGGCCTCAGCTAAACACTAGGCCAGTACCATTAAACAAGTTTGGAGAGTATTGCGAGGGAGAAGATGGAAACACCACGCTACCAGTACAATTCCAAAGCTATTATTGACAGTGGAGCGGGAGTTGCTATCGCCAGTAAGGAAATCTAAAAAAAATGGAAAAAACCAGCTTTAAGAGCTACCAAAATGAAATTGCAATTAGCAGATGGGTTCATGGAGAAGCCTCCAGGACTCTTAGAAAAAGTGATTGTCACTTTGTGCAGAATCGAGTATGAGCATACATTTGCAATAGTCGATTTGGACAAAAAGAACAATTATGAGATCATCTTGGGAAGACCATTCATGCAACAATTAAAAATGGTCCAAGATTGGGGTTACAACCACATACATCTCAGACATGGCGAGACAACAACCAAAATACACCTAAAAGACCATAGTTACGAGGATGTGAACCAGAGACCAGTAGAAGAATTTGATTCAGCTCATTAGCAGGATCGGAACTCCCAGCATGGTTAGGGCAACAAAAAGAGCTATGGATGTGCAGAGCTTCACATTGTGGAAGCTTTTAGAAAGAGCGATTGAGGACAAGGAGTATATTCCAGAACCTTTCCATGAAAATGCCTTGGAACCTCTAGAATGGGAACACATACTAGCAACATTGGATATCTGTACCATTACAGATAGTCCAACAATAAAATTTTGTGACAAGGATGGCTATGATGTGCTACGCTACTACATGGTAAGCATTATACCAGGAGGAGATGAGACGATAGAACCACCAGAACAAGAGGAGTTTTATAACTCCTCTGAGCATCTGGAAGTCAATGATGATGTAGATAATGAGTGTTTAGACAACTCAAGTAAGCGTGGGGGAAAAACAAAGAATATCAAGTTTTATGATTTTTATAATCAGCACCCTAGACGCCAAGAATGCTATAGGAGGAAACGAGCAGGGCACAAACCGATAGAGAACCTGATGCCCAGGATAAAAAGTAAAACTCACTTTTGATGCTTGTAAAAGAAGAGGATTGTGTAAAAGATCAAATATCAGAAAGATTCTCAAAAGTTCGAAGAGAAAGAACGCAAGAGGAAAAAAGACAAGTACGAAAAGCTAAAACAGAAACAAAATCACAAAAATCTCAAAAATCAAAAAGAGAAACAACAAAAGGCCAAGAGTGGACCAAACTGGAGCGTAAACAGAAATACCAAGAACTGAAACGGTCTTTACGAGAGGTAAAGGGGAGTCAGAGAAGGGAAACATGAATGTACCATTGCACTATCGGAAATTCACCATCCAGGATAGAAAAATCATAATGACACCACCAGTCAGGGAAAGAACCAACCAGGAATCTGACGATGGGCCAGAAAATGCAAAAAGGATAGACTTCGCGGAACCAGGTGAAAAGCCTCAGCCGGTCTATATAGCAACCGATTTAGAGCCTGAAGAAGAAGAACAGCTAACACAACTTCTCAAGAAGTATAAAGATGTGTTTGCATGGTCCTATAAAGACCTCAAAGGAGTTGATCCATCGATATGCCAACATACAATTCCTTTGAAATCGGATGCAAAACCTAGCAAACAACGTCCTTATACATATAATGACACATTTGCTAAACGAATCGAAGAGAAGATTGACAAGCTGATGGAAGCTGAATTCATCCATGAAATCGAACATACAGATTGGGTGTCATCCATTGTGGTAGTCCCCAAAAAGAATGGAAAACTGTGAGTTTGTGTAAACCTCAAAAAGGTAAATGCAGCCACCATAAGGGATAATTATCCCTTGCCAAATCACAGAACATTTACTTGAGAGGGTGGCTGAAAAACGGGCTTATTCCTTTCTGGAGAGTTTTCAGGATACAACCAACTAGCAATTGCAATAGAGGATCAACACAAAACAGCGTTTGCCATAGAATGGAGAATTTATGTGTATTGAGTTATGCCATTTGGCTTAACTAATGTCCCAGCTACCTTCCAAAGGTTAATGACGCATGCACGCATTCAAAGAATACCTGAGAATATTCTTAGAAATATACATGGATGATCTTTGTGTACACTCTCTTATACGAGAGGAACATATTGACCATTTGCAAAAGGTATTTGAGAAATGCAGGACATATCGAATCTGTCTTAACCCGGAAAAGTATATTTTTATGGTTAGACAAGGCCGCATCTTAGGACACATTGTCTCAAGAAATGGCATAACCACTGACCTAGACAAAGTCAAAGTCATAGTAAACCTACCCAGGCCTACTAATGCAAAACAAGTGCAATCCTTCATGGTACATTGTGGATATTATCGAAGATTCATATATATGTATGCAGTCATTGCACAACCTCTATATGGTTTGTTAGTCAATTTCGATTGGACTGAGGAGTATGAAACTTCATTCCAAAAGTTGAAGGAAAACCTTGTATCAACACCCGTACTTAAAGCACCAGATTGGGAAAAGATATTCCATGTTCACATTGATGCTTCTGCATATGAAATCGGGAGTATTCTGGCTCAACCTGGAGACAAAACAATGGATTTTTCAGTTTGTTATGCAAGCCAATAGTTAAACAGTGCGGAAAATAACTACACAACCACCGAAAGAGAGGGGTTAGGAATGATTTATGCTATAAATAAATTTCGGCATTATTTGCTCGCAAACAAATTTCTGTTCTTCATAGATCATCAAGCTCTTTTGTATCTGGTAAATAAACCATGCAATACAGGGAGAATTGTACGCTGGTTTATTATATTGCTAGAGTTTGATTTCATAGTGGTGGTCGAAAAGGGTAAAACCCATCTACGAGCAGATCATCTTTCAAGGATACACAACGGGGAAGCTCCTGAAGGAGTAGATGATGACATACCAGATGCTTATCTTTTCAATATTGAAATGATACCCAAATGGTCTCAGGAAATTGTTAGCATTTCCTTTGGAGATAGGTTTGATAATAGGGAATACAGATCCAAACAACAAAAAACTTCTAGTTGATTGTTGCAGGACGGCTGTATCATCTAGGATCGAACCAAATTCTATGATTATGTATAAATCCGGAAGAATTGGAGTGTTACCTTAAAGAATCACATGTCCACGATTGTGCATTTCATTGTTCAAAATAGTGAAAACACACCAGAGACTGAAACAGTTAGGGGTTTATTGGCCAACTATGTATGCAGACACACATTCTTAACTTACCAACTGTACTATATGTAGTGCCAAACGACCAGTGGATCACGCGACATTGTTTCAGGTAAACGTTGCACCTACATGGATTCAATATATCATTGATTTCTTAACCACCAGGACGTTTCCTGAAAACATAACAAGAGCACGTAAAAGGACTATAGAGCTAGAGACTCGCGACTTTCAGTTAATTGGGAACCAACTCTATAAGAGAGGAAAGGACAATCAACTTAGAATCTGTGTAAGTGAAAGTGAATACCTGCTGATTCTAGAACATGCACATAGAGGAATAACTGGAGGCTATTTTTCGAGAAATAAGATGGCAAAAATTGTCTTAAGCGCAGGAATATGGTGGCCTACATTGCATATGGATGCTGAAGAGTTTGTAAAGCGTTGTGACGCATGTCAGCGCACCAAGGTGCCGATAAAGAGAGATGAGATGCCACTACGGCCAATGATGGGAGCAACGGCATTTGCAAAATGGGGCATTGATTTTGTGGGACCTATTTCACCCCCTGCATATCGCACCCATACCCAATATATCATTGTGGATATGGACTATCTCACAAAATGGGCAGAAGCCAAGGCAACGCAAAAAGCAGATGTATGGATCACTGCACAATTTTTGTATGAGAATGTTTTTGTACGATACGGTTTACCAATAGAAATTTTCAGTGATCGTGGAACACATTTTCTTAATCAAGTCATTGAATATCTGCTAGAGGAATTCATGGTCATACATAGGAAATCTGCTCCATATCATCCAGAGGAAAATGGACAAGCTAAGGCCACAAATAAAACACTATGCACGGTTCTCACTAAAATTGTGTCAGAGTCAAGAACAGATTGGGATTAGCAGCTACACTCAACACTATGGGCATACAGGATAGGTTAAAAAACATCTATATGAACAACACCGTACAACATGGTGTTTGGCCTAAATGCTATATTACCCATATAGTTTTTAATTCCAACTCTACAAGTAGCGAAACGCTTAGAATGGACAGGGCATGAGCTCTCTTCAAGAATAGATGACCTTGAAAAGCTAGATGAACTCCGCTTGAGAGCTGTAGCTTCGATCTATGCTAAAGAGAAGACAAAAAAAGTTTTTTGACAAGCATGTGCACACGAAAGAGTTCAAAACAGGTGATTATGAACTTGTTTATACTTTGAAGCAACATGTCAAGAAACTTAAGAAGCGAGGGATGGGACCCTTTGGGATTAGTAATCTATCACAAAGCGGAGCTATCAAGCTTGCTACATAAGTAGGTGAAGAAATGCCCAATTGGATTAGTGTGTGTCGATTGAATAAATATCATTTACCACTAACACAAGATATGCTTCAACAAATTCATCAAGGAAAACAATGAATGAAGGAGAAACAGAGAGTACGAGAAGAAGCTCAAGAAGAAGAAAAAGAACGCATTGCAAAAAGAAGACTTCTGCGACAACAACAACAAAGTGGAACACCATTGCGAATCAATGCCATTCGACTAACGAAGTTGTATGAAGACACAGCGGAGCCAATAACTGTAGTCAAAGTGGATAGCAATCAAGTTGATTCGACAAACGACATTGCTTGATTCTAGAGCTCAAACAAATTTGATCTCTTACGGATTATATCAACAGCTCAAGTCCACGGGTCAACTTTATCCTACTCCTCAAGTGCTGGAAAGTAGTACATCACACTCGTTGAAAACATTGGGCTGGACTATATTGCATGTACAAGTACATCAATATATTTACCCACACAAATTTTATGTAGTCGAGGATGAAAGCACACAACACCCAATTGTGTTGGGACAACCTCGGCAAAAAGAGTACAATGTGCAAATAGATTGGAATGCAAATGCAATCAAAATTCAGCATGCACAAGAACAACAGGTAATAGCCTTTGCTCAGTAACCCCGCAATAATCAACTGTCAGCAATGCAATCACTGGGAAAAGAGCCAAAAGCAAGGGTGCCACCAAAGACCAACATAATACCCAAGGCTAACAAACAGGTAACAACCAACATTGTCCACTACAAGTATGACGAGTCACCAACCGCAGTGCAAAGATCGAGGTTACCAAAACCAGAGAAACAAGTATGGATGCGGAAGGATAGAAATGACATGGTAGACAGAACACACAAAAACGAAAGAATTCAACTGAGGCAGAGAGTTCAACCAAAAACCAAGGGATATGGATCCCAAAGAAAATGCTCAGCAAGAACTCAAATGCAAATCGCATTTGGATACCGAAACAAAAGCAAAAGGAACTCCCTTCAATACAAGCAACATCGGAAGGTAGATAGCTGCATTTGCAACCGGAAAACCGACTTATGTGGATGCCAATAAGCAACAAAATAGTGGAAACAAAGGAAGTAACAAAAAACCTACAAAAAATGAAAAAATCAAGCTACCAATGGAAAGCAAAAGAGATACAGTCTAAGGCCATTCCGACCAAGCCAATCCTCTCCAAAGAGACAAGTACGACCATATCAACAGTAGCGGCAAAGCGATTGCCTTTTGCAAGAAAGAAAATTAAATAGAGAGCAGTAGAGTTACAGCTGTTACTTGCAAAGAAAACAGGAAACCTCGACGGCGAATGCCAATAAGCATCTTGCTTATATCCTTCTCTTGCACATCATTAATTTTTCCATGCATTGACTGAGTATGCATAATATAAGAACACATTAATCGGCCAAGCATTAGCACAAATTTTTCAACCTATGCACGGAACATACTCCAAGGCGATACCTTGGGAGGACTCCGGCTAGGAGGGGGGGAGGCATTCTCAAATGTGGAACTAATAGCAGAAAGAGCAAAAAAGGACATGATTTTCGACTATTTTTAAGGGTTGTTGTTTGACTGCGAATTTTTTTGGACTAACCCAAGTACATATGCCCTCATATAGCATGTATCTATAGGTATATTGGGCCAAACGCTGAATCAAGCCCCTAGGTGTGTGTATATAAGTAGAAATAGCCATTTTTTGGGCAAAATATTGGTAAAACGAAGAAATCCGGCCATAAAAACTGCATGTGAGTGTATATAATGTTTTGCGGTGATGTTTCTAATTTATTATGATTTCTGGGGGAATTTTTGGGTTTGATTTGCTATTTTCCTTTTAAGTTTGCTAATTTTCGGTAGAAAAACTTCAAAAATATAAAAAACAGGTGAGAAACGGTCGCAATGAAAAACAAAAAATATGGGGATGATCAGTGACTATAGGACAACCTATGGTACAGTGGGGGTGCAATTATGAGACTGGAGCGGAAAGCGTGTTTTGGACAGATTTTGACCGAAATGCCAAATTTCTGGTAAACAAGGCAAATGGAGTCCAAATCAGGAAATTTTTGAGCTAAACTGCATCTTGCAAGAAGTTGGGAGCACATGTCAAATTTCATGAAAAGTAGTTCGGGAACCTCCATTATAAGAAATTTTCACTTCATTTTTAGCTCATTTTCACTATTATCCTTTGAGAGAGAGCTTCTGCCACCTAGAGTGAGCGGAACTTCCAGAAGCTTCTACGACGTGCACGACTACCCGACGGGCTTCAGACATGAGAGGTAGGCTCACCACCTTGAGCTTTTCGCGCATGTTTGTTGTTTTGTCGCTAAAACTAGCGTAGGGTTCACACACAAAGCGGGCAGTAGAGACCTACAAGTAGAAGCGGCCACCTAACGGCTAACCCAAAAGCAACGATACTTCATCGGCAACTTACCCTAGCATAGGAGACCAGTCTTGGATGTTCAAAGGCAGTAGAAAACCATCGGAAAAAACCCTAATTCCTAGAATCCCGCAAGAGGCCACCAAATGGGAAATCGGCGAAGAAGCGCCCAAATGCTACCAAAATTCATGAGTAGGAGCATCTCGACATGCTCGACAAGTCTATATAGCCCACATGACCAAAAGGTGACCCGAAGCGGCACTAAACTTCAAAAACAACATCACACACACAAAGCATCAAATAGCTCTCGCGGCCAAACCGTATGTCCATTTGCCACCAAACTTCACGAGCAGCTTTCCTAGACCATCAACAACCACGTCCTATAGTGGTAGACCACCACAAATCATCGAATACTTGTAAACGCAAACACGGATGCTTCTAGAGCGACAAATTGCCAAATGGAGATCCGGTGAAGCCAAAGTCGACAAAAACCATACGGCAAGGATCCCCAAGGGATCGGGAAGCTATGGAGACTAATATCAAGAAATTCGCCGAAAAGAACTCCGAAAGTCAAAAAATGGCTCGAAGGCTTTAAAATTCACACACGGAATTACTTTCTATCCATTTGACTTTTTTGTTGAAATTAGGCTTAAAAGGGACTCAGGTGGACTAAGGGCAGGCACTAGTGACAGATTCCATGAAAAAATCATTAGGAGACATCCTACGCGTAGGATTTCTCAAGGGCATTTCTAGGCATAGAACCCAAAATTTTTCATCACATACATTTTCTGAATAGCTTTTACATGCTAGCCACCAAGTTTCATCCCATTTGGACCAACATTGACCTCATATACATGAAAAAACGCAAAGTTAGGACATAGAGGCAATAATGGGCCATAGACCTACCAAAACTTGTCCAAATCACATGAAACTTGCACAACACATTCATGAGCACCTAGTTAACCAATCTGTGTGGTCACCTGCAAAAATTGATGAAGTAGACATCCTACGCGTAGGATGTCTATTTGACATTTTTGGCCTACAAGGGGTATTTTTATATTCCACATCTTTTCTTATCATCTTCAAGAGCTCATATACCAAGTTTGAAGCCATTCTAATCATTTTTTACCCCCAACACCTTCAAGATACACTTTTTGAACCCAAAAACACTATATCAAGGTCTTACCAACATCAATTCTTGTCCAAATCAAAATCCAAGAGCATGGCCATGTTCCACATGCCAAGGACTACCCACAGAACAAATCCCAACTCATTCTGATGAAATAGACATCCTACGCGTAGGATGTCTCCAGTATATTTTTGACCTTCTGTGCAAAGAGTGACATCATGGGAGCCAATACCATGGTGCAATGAGCCCATATATCAATTTTCAACCCATTTGGACATCACTTGCTACCTGTTATGGACTTTCTACCCAATTTGTGACCTAAAGCCTGAATCAGCCCAAAAATCCACTTTTTGATGCCCAAATCCAAATCCAAGCACATAACCATGTTGTACAGGCCAAGGACCACCAGCATGTGAAGTATTACCCAAATCTAATGAAAAAGACATCCTACGTGTAGGATGTCTAAATGAAAATTTTTGGCCAGAATTGCACTGTGAGCACATGCACAGTTTCACAAGTTCCTTTTAAGCTTTATTTTCAATTTTCAAGTCATTTGGATAGATAAAACTCAGTTTCTCAGCTGATATGGAAAAAACGCTACCTTCGGACTATTGAGTGCAACAGGATCTATGGCAGCCGCAAAGTCACCGGCAAAGAAGAAAAGGATGACCATAAAAGATTACCTAGAAGAGGTAGAGCCCTTCGTCATACTAGAAGGGACTCTAAAGCCAACAAGCACATGGATCCAAGAAGATATGCTAGAGTAAAATGATCTAAAGATTTACCAAGGCGTGTTCAAGGACACCGAAGGTAATGTTATAGAGCTACCAATGCTACCGCGAGAGCTCAATGAGTTCGTCAGAAGCAAGATGGAAGAGTATTTTGAGAAGATTGATCTCCACAATTACTATGAAGCGACGCCGATAGGTATTGACATAAAAAGAGTATGAGAATTTTTGACAACAATAAAAGAAGATGGAGTGGCCCTAGTTACAGATTTGCAAGGCAAACCAGGCACTAAGATTCTAATCACAGAAAGAGTAGTGGCAGCTGCACTAGACCTCTCCAACAAGGGGGATAGTGTAACCAAAAGAAGAAACGAAGTAATGGTATACACTGAAAAGAAATCCAACTATACCTTTGAAGATATTGCCAACCCCAAAGTGGCAATCATGAGTCAGCAGTACAATCAATATTTCCATATGTGTACAAAGCGGCCACAAAAGTACAGGATGCCGCCTGCAGCAATTGCCACAACATTCACCTGGGCAATGCAGAAAAGCAAGTCGAAGATCATCAATTATGTAGCTTATGTACATGATAATCTGGTGAAGATGGGCAACAAGAACCCCACATACATTGTGTCGGGTGAGCTAATCAAACAAAGGTGATTTATGGGGCATTGCACGCCAAGTGAAGATGGACCAACCCTCCGTCACAAAACGACTGGCTGAGGCTCAAAGAAGATAAGGAAGACGAACAGCCCAAAGCACCAAGGGTGGCAACCTGTTTGAAACGCCGGTTAGAAACCGTGGAAGAAGAGAAACCAGAGATGAAGAAGGGAAAGAAAGAATCTGCCCAAGTGCCAGTAAAAGAGACGAAATCACAAAAAGCGGCACGTCTAGAGCGGCTGATGGAAAGCTTCATGGCAGAAAGAGCCCTCAAAGGATATTTAGAGGAGCTATGGAATCCGTCTCTATAAGCAATGTTGGGATCATCCCAAAGGGTGCATAGAGATAGATTCGATGATTACATTAAGAATTTTGAGATTCTTGATACCACAGCAGAGAATATCCCGCATGTACCCTTTACAGAAGAGGAAGTGGAGCAAGTCCGACAAAAATTGCTAGAAGAGCAGGAAGGCCAAGAGAGAGAAAGGAAGAAAAAGGCGGACAAAGATTTCAAGAAAAAGCTGACAACTCCACCGGCTAGCCTAGAGTCCAGCCCTGAGTCCAGCCCACCGCCCTCACCACCTCCTCGTAGCCCTCCACAAGAAGAGAAAGAGGAGCAAGACAAACCAGAAGACCAAGAAGAGTCCAAGCAAGAACAAAGCCAGGAGCAACAACCAAAGGAAGAGGCTAAGCCTAAAAGTGAGCAGCCAAAGCCAAATGAATCACACAACACATTTCTAGACCTGCTAGCTACCAGATATACAAAAGAAGAGGCTACCACAATCGCATTCAACTTGGCAAGCATGGGGTCCAAAGAGAAAATGCAAATCATACAGTTAGTAGAGCTAAAGGAGATGGCCACTAATACAGTGGACCTGCACCCGCCCACCAATGATTGGGATGTGGTGATGACAAAGCTAACCGAGCTAAGAGTACAGTCAAGGGCCTCAGAAAGTGAAATGGCAACTCTCAAGGCCACTGAAGTGCAGATAAAGCAAAGCCAAAACAAAGCCAAAGGCAGATAGAGAGAGAGAAGCAGAGCTACAAGCCAGTCTGGCAAAGGCATTGCAAAGATGCTAGGAAATAGAAAGAGAATATCAGCAGGTAGCAGCTCAAAGACTGCAAGAAGCCGAAGAGGAGTATAGACAACTCAGCAAGTCATGATAGATGCAGAGAGGGAAAGGGATAACCTAACCCTACAACTTGCTAAGGAGTCCAAGGAAGTTGAGGCCATGCGAAATGCCAAAGAAAAGGCTGAAATAGACTAGGAGACTAGCCAAGATGAAGTCCTTGAGCTCAAGGACCAGCTTAAAGTTAAAGATCAAACCATCCAGCAGCTACGGGCATCTCTTGCCAGAGTCAGATCTACTAGCTCAACTCACATCACTACAGAAAGCCAGATCTATGAAGAATAGATGAAAGAGCTTCAGAAAGAATTGACTTTAGAGAGTAAGCAAAGGTTGATGATGGTGGAAGGGTTGGTGGTTATGCAAACACGCATGGAAGAAGAGTAGAAAGCAATGCAAGATGAGCTGGAAATTATCAAGAGAAAGCTCCAGGAGGCAGAGAAGATAAACTCCGAGTTGAACGACCTCCTCCTGAACATGGGAGAAGAAGCTGAAGCAGGGAAACAGAGACTCCTAAAGCAGATAAAAGAGCTGAGAGGACAGCAGGCAGAAGAGCAGGCAGGCACAGGGCCGGCAGCCATGGAAGGCATAGACCTAGAGAATGTAGTAGATCCTGTGGACACACCCATGCAAGAGGATATCCTAGTAGGTCCCTCTCAAGAGCCACAAGATTTGACACAAGAAGAGGAAGAGAAGCTGTGCAAGGTCATAGAGGCAGAAATCAGAGAAACGGCCAAGGAAGCCTTGAAATGGAAGCAGAGAGTTTTTAAATCCATGACCATTCAGAAGATCGATGCCAGCAACCTCCGGCGTGAAGGGCTATAGCCCTCTATCCCATATCCTTTGCCAAAGTACGAAGCTGCCACCATCAACAAGAGGATTAGAGAAGAGCCAACAGTGCCACACTACATAGCAGATATCTCCCAGCCTGAAGGGGCCAAGTTGATAGTTGACTCCCAGCCCAAGTGGAGAAAGGCATGGCTGACGAAGTATCCACAGTACCTAATCCATTTGGTAGAGGCACCCAAACTCATCAGAGATAACCTAAGCTTCTGTCCTCTACCAAGGATATGGACATGGAAGGCCCATGAGATACTACAAAGAAGCCAACCCACTTGGTTGAACTATCCAAAGTTGCCAAGCTTGAAGGTAGGTGAGAGAATAAGTGTTCAATACATGGTGAAAACCCTAACGGGCGCCATCAAATTGTTCTCACTGGATCGCCTGACCTTTCTTGCATCATGATGAGGAAGATCTGCAAAACCCTTTTGGTAGTCTTCGAGACGTTCAAACCGGGCCAGGTGACAAACAATATCTTCTTCTTTCAAGATACTTACAGATGTGCATATGATCTGTCTAGTCAGCCCTCCAAGGAGGTGATACATGTATTGTATCAACGGATAATGTTTCTGAAATCCTATCACCTCCAAGCCTTTGACGAAGCGTTCTACAACGGCTTCTTCACCATCAACACTGATATATTCGGCCCAACACTGGTGGCTTTACATGCAAGATACGAGTCGCTACTCAAGATGCGCGAAACCATAAGATGAAGAAGCAGCTCAACGGCCATGTCGGGGATGACATGAACAAGGAGGGGGGGAGTGTTAGAAGCTGGACACACCCTATGGAAATTGACTACTCGGCAGATTGTCATTTTTTATAATTATTCATTTATTGAGAAAACTCGACATTTCACCTTGTAAATATTGGGGCTTAAAGAAGTTTCGAGATTGTATCCCAGTTTTGAAAGTTAGATTGAGAAGATGGTTTATTTGGAACTTTAGGGTTTGAGAATTGTAAGGTACTTATGCCACTTTTTGACCTTAATAAAGGAACTTTAGTCATTTTTTAAAAAAAAGTTTTGAAGTCTTTGAGTGAGCGTACTGTGTACGAGAGAGAGTGTGAGCTTCATCTTGATGCTACGTCTGCACCAGTGGTCGGAATCGAGTGCGAAGAAGTGTAGCATGTTGCCCCCACGAGAGCTACGCGCCGATACCTACATTGCGTGCGTACGGTCCGGTTTTGCGAGCTTCATCTGGTGATTCGGTGAGCATACGTTATCTGATTTTGCATTGCATCATATCCACGCGTTCACATTGAGTAGAGCTACACATTAGGCACTTTAGATTTTGGAAATGAAGACCTACAAATTTCAGCTAGACATCCTACATGATTTTGCAACGTGTGTTTTGGGTTGGGGTTTTGGTTCATAGACCTTAGGGAGAGCGACCTATTGGTGTTAGTAGGGTCTCCTTCAAGTTCTGTGGTGTTTCGAGATTGTTTGATGGGTGTTCGGCTCTAGAAAGCATTGTAGGAAGTTTCCTCTTCTGCACTCTTGAAGGATGTGACTTAGAAATTGGGTAGAGACCTCTGTAGGAATTAGTTAGGAGTCAGTCGAGTGTAGGTTGACACCCTATGCTTGCTTCCACGTGCCTGCGGGTCGAGCTTCGTCCTTAGTTGACAAATCTTGTTAGGTGAGTTCTCGCTATGCTGACATTCGTCGCGGCGTATCCGTCCAACATTGGCGCCGTTGTCAGGGTTAGTCGACTCCCAGCCCAGGTGGAGAAAGGCGTAGCTGACGGAGTATCCACAGTACCTAGTCCATTTGGTAGAGGCACTCAAAATCATCAGAGATAACCTAAGCTTCTGCCCTCTACCAAGGATACGGACGTGGAAGGCCCAGGAGATACTACAAAGAATCCAACCCACTTGGTTGAACTATCCGAAGCTACCAGGCTTGAAGGTAGGCGAGAGAATAAGTGTTTAATACATGGTGAGAACCCTAACGCGCACCATCAAATTGTTCACTGTCTCGCCTGACCTTTCTTGCATCATGACGAGGAAGATCTGCAAAACCCTTTTGGTAGTCTTCGAGACGTTCAAACCGGGCCAGGTGACAGACAATATCTTCTTCTTTCAAGATACTTACAGATGTGCATATGATCTGTCTGGTCAGCCTTCCAAGGAGGTGATACATGCATTGTATCAAAGGATAATTTTTCTGCCATCCTATCACCTGTGGCCTTTGAGGAAGCATTCTACACCGGCTTCTTCACCATCAACATTGATATATTCGGTCCAACACTGCTGGATTTACATACAAGATACGAGTCGCTGCTCAAGATGCGCGAAACCATAAGATGAAGAAGCAGCTCAACAGCCATGTTGGGGACGACATGAGCAAGGAGGGGGGTAGTGCTAGAAGCTGGACACACCCTACGAAAACTGACTACTCGGCAGATTATCATTTTTTGTAATTATTCATTTATTGAGAAAACTCGACATTTCACCTTGTAAATATTGGGGCTTAAAGAAGTTTCCAGATTGTATCCCAGTTTTGAAAGTTAGATTGAGAATATGGTTGATTTGGAACTTTAGGGTTTGAGAATTGTAAGGTATTTATACCACTTTTTGACCTTAATGAAGGAACTTTAGTCATTTTTAAAAAAGAAGTTTTGAAATCTGTGAGTGAGCATACTATGTACGAGAGAGAGTGTGAGATTCATCTTAACGCTACATGTGCACCGGTGGTGAGAATCGAGTGCAGAGAAGTGCCGCGTGTTGCCCCCGACGAGAGCTACGCACCAATACCTACATTGTGTGCGTACGGTCCAGTTTGGTGAGCTCCATTTACGAGCTTCATCTATTGATTCAGTGAGCATACGTTATCGGATTTTTCATTGCAGCATATCCACACGTTCACATTGAATAGAGCTACACATTAGGCACTTTAGATTTTGGAAACGAAGACCTGCAAATTTCGACCAGACATCCTACGTGATTTTGCAGCGTGTGTTTTGGGTTGGGTTTTTGGTTCATAGACCTTAGGGAGAGCGACCTATTGGTGTTAGTAGGGTCTCCTTTAAGTTTTGTGGTGTTTCGAGATTTTTTGATGGTTGTTCGGCTCTAGAAAATGTTGTAGGAAGTTTCCTTTTATGCACTCTTGAAGGTTGTGACTTAGACATTGGGTAGAGACCTCTGTAGGAATTAGTTAGGAGTCGGTCGAGTGTAGGTTGACACCCTATGCTTGCTTCCACATGCCTGCGGGTCGAGCTTCATCCTTAGCTGACAAATTTTGTTAGGTGAGTTCTCGCTGTGCTGACATCCGTAGTGGCGTATCCGTCAACAACCGTCAAGCCCGGTATCTGACTCTACCAAATAAATAATACGGCATTTTTCGTAGGTGAGCCGTGAGGGTTAACAATTCCAAATGGGCCAAAATTGGACGAGCTACTTAAGGACTATAGCGGACAAGTCCATAACCTCAAAAGTGACTAACCAACTCCACAGGCCAAGTAGTTAGAAAAATCAGTGATTTCAGAGTCGACATAGCAAGAAGTAATGCGGACAACACAAAAACTTTACCAAATTCAATTTAGGACTTGTATTAGGTGTATAGAATATTTTTAGGTCAAAAAATTTAAGTTTTGCAAGAAAAAGTTGACTAGTATAAATAATCGGGATTATTTACTTGTACAATATTTGGGCTTGATAATGATACCATCACTTGTGCACACCTATTACATGCCACATTTCAAGTATGAGCCAAATTGATCAATGATAACTTGCAAAATTGCCAAAAAACGCAAAGAAGTCCTTTCAAGCCAATCTCCGAGTTATTAATCAGAATTTTTGATCCAAATCACCTCATATCACATACAAGGGGGTCTACATCTTGCCTAGAACCAAGTTAAACCAAAAAATGCACATTTTGATGAAAAAGTTAATAATCGCGATTATTTACCTTTTTATCAAGATGGGAAGAAAATGCAATTGTGCCTTCACGGGACCAAAGCACATGGTGTCCTAAGCCCACTGACGAATTTTTAACAAATTTGGAGCTCAAAATCTCAAATTTCCTTTATATCTACTATTTCAGGGACGGAAAGCCTAACTCTGGCACCATTCTCACCCTATGCAATCAAATGAGCCCACACTTCACTCAGAGTATCTAATTGATGTCTATTTCAAGCCCATGATGCCAAAATTGCAAAAAGTTGACAAAATTTATCACCTGTAAATAATCGCGATTATTTACTTTTGTTGCAAACTTTTTCCTGGACTTTATGATTTTGGTCTTTACATGTTTTTATGCATCTATGAATGTTCAAAAATTGATTTGAAGCAAATTAGACTCAATTTGTCGGCAAACCGAAGCACATCTCAGAGAGAAATCTGCCAAAATTTTCTAACTTTGGCACTCTATCCACCTAACAGGATCCATGCAAACTGCAGAGAAGACCAAGAAGAGGGTCACTCAAAAAGAGAAGCTTCAAGAGCTGCCACCATAGCAACTAGACCCCAGTTTAGTGAAGACGGCCAAAGCAACCTATCTGTCAAAAGAACAGCTGGAGGATAATAACACAATTGTTTTCACAGGTAGATTTAAGAGTGAAGAGGGACATCAGGTAGAACTACAGCTTCTGCCAAAAGAGGTCTATGCTGTTGCAGCAAATCCCAAAATGAAAGAAGCTAACAGCAGGCTTGGACTCAGAGAATTCTATGAACAAGAGAAATGTGGTGTAGATTTTCAGCAAGCCTATGAGCTTTTGTCCACAATCAAAGAAGATGGAACAACTGAGATTACTGACCAGCAAGGGCACAATGTAGAAGTGGTAATTACAAAAGAAATAGTGACTGAAGCTCTCAAGTTGCCAACAGAAGGGATGACCAAGAGATCTAGAGACAAAAAGACAGTAGAGCAGATACCTTCACCAACGAGATTGTTGCGGCAACATTTGCTGATCTCATCCAGAAACAGGTGGAAGAACCAGCAAGTCTATATCATCAACACTTCCATTTTCTGGCAAAGAGACCGCCAAGGTACACAACACCCAATCATGAAGTTGCGACTACATTTACACAAGTGTTAAAGTCAACAACCAGGCAACCCATCGATCACACATAGTATGTGCTATCCAGCTTGAAGGGAACAAAGAAAGAGGGCAAGATAACCTATCTGGGAGCACGTGAGGTACTTAAAAGAATAGCATACTATGCTATCAGCATGGAAGACAATTTTCCACTTGCCCCAGATCAGAACATAGGGATTGTGTCTGCGCAACCATCCTCTCGAGCAACAAGGTCCACAAAAAGAATTTAAAAATTTGATGAAGAATCTTCAGAGAGTTCTCATGAAGCACATAGCAGCAAAAGCTCCGACAACAAGGAAAGAAGATCCCGCATTAAAGAGATGAAAAGAAAAGTAGTAGCCTCACATCAAGAAGAGCCTCAACAGAAAAAGGAGAGATTTGAAATGGAAAAAGAAACCTATGAAAGAAGCCACCAAGCTGGAGGTGAGGACCCTAAAAAGTGGGTACCAAAAGAGTTAAAGGGGTGAGAACAAAGAACTGTGCACGGAAAGAAGCAAAAGACCCAAAGGATTTTTTGGAAAGAATGTACGCGGAAGCAAAGGCATTAAAGCTAAAAGAAGCTCAAGAAGTTGAGAGAAAGCTAGAGAAGATGCATCCGAGCAAGATAAACAAGTTGAAGCGACACAACAAAGTGAAGCCCAGCACGAAAAAAGTGAGATGTCTCCCAGACCATCTTCACCTGCTACAAAACAACACGACCACCCCATGCCAAGCCCTCCACCATCACCGACAGATAGACCCATAGAGGGAAAGTACACCAAGGAAAAAGAGCCTAAACCGCAAGAGGTAGAAGAATATGAATTGTAGGGAGAAACTATTCCTAAGCAAGGCAAAGCAAAAGAGCGAGAACTAGAAAGAGTAGCAAGTCCTGAACCAAAGGAGGCAACAAGTTTTGAGCAACCACAAACACAAGAAACAGAGGCCACACTGTCTACCACCACACATCAGAAAACAGCCAAGGCATCCACAAAGCCTTAAGAAGACAAAGCAGTAGAGGCAAAATCACAGCCTTAAGGGGAGGAACAAACTCGTCCTCTACCACAAATAGCCTCCACAACCCCACCAAATGAAGCACAAGAGACTGTTGAAACATCTAGGCAGCTCACAAAAACTGAAGACTGGCAAACAAATGATGAAGTCATTCTCCAGGTAAACAAATATGCAAAGCAAATGCAAGAAATGATAGAAAAAATGCGATCCGCAACACTTAGCCGCAGTGCTAAGGCTAGAGAGTTAGAGATGGTGATAGATACACTCCAAGGCGAGATGGAGGACGGATTGAATGTCATCAGTGACCTGCAGAAACAAATTCAAGAGTTGAAAGCTGAAGCTGAACAACACCAGCTAGCCAGAGAAAGGAAACACAAGGAATGGAGGAGCTGGGTGAACTTCTCACGAAGTTGTCAGATGCGTGTTAGACCAAAAACGAATAACTGAGAGAGGTTACCAACGAACTCTTAACTACAACTCTGTTAGTTCAAAATATCCAAGTACAGCTAGACGTGGCCAATACTTCATTGCAATATTTAGACCAGAGGATCAACGACCATGCAACCTTCTTGCGACAGATACAAGAAAATCCGCAATTGCCTCGATCAAAGGTACAGATGGAGTTTTTAAATCATTGGAGAAAAAAATAAAAATCTTGAGCTAGAGTTGAAGTAGGAGCATTCACAACACAGAGACCTCACATTAATGCGCGTACAAAGAGAAGAAGAACTTCTCAAGGAGATAGCAAAGCTCAGGAGAGTTAATCATATACTGCGAGATGGATAACAAGAGACACAAGAAGAAGTAGGTACTTCAAAAAAACCACACATTGATATTCCCTTAGTCTCTTTCACAGAGATGGAAACACAACCGGTATAAGGTCTAGGCGGAGAAGATGACTTTCAGGTACCATTAACAGAGGCTGATGAAGTTCCAATGGTCCAGCTGTCAAAAGTTGAAGAAGATGCACTTAAGGAAAATGTTACCCAGGAGAGAGACGAGCAATGGAAAGCAACGATGGATTGGGAGTTGACAGTTCTTCATTCTGTCAATTTTACTCAACTCACTCCAAACCAAATCAATGCACAATGTCATAAACAATCATTCCATGCCCCTTGATCAAGGTAGAGATGCTCTACAAGTCAAGAAATGACTATATAAAAACATGCAAGCATAATTCGCAAATGAAGTCCACGCCAAGTGGAGAAAGAGCTGGCTGAATAAGAATTCTCGATACTTGATTTTGTTCACAACAGCACCTGCGGCACTTCAAAAACACCCAACTTTTTTTCTAATACCAAGAGTAAGGACGTGGCAAGCACATGAGGCAATGACAAAGAAATGGCCTACATGACTGAATTATTTGAGATTGCCAGTTCCAAAAAAGGGAATGCTGATAGAGGAATACCTGGTGAAAACCCTAACGAGTTCCATGTCATTTTTCACATATCTCCCCGATCTCTCATGTGCTATGCTCTACAAAATTTGCCGAATGCTCCTAACATGCATTGAAGCCTTTAACCAAAGAAAGCAGGAGCATGGTGGATGTCCTTCCTAATGGGAAACAAGGGTCTATGCTATGACGTAAGTGGCCAACCTTCTGAAGAAGTCCTCTATGGCTTCTACGCCCGCTGCATGTTCTTGCCATCTCATAATATGTTGGCGTTTGAGGAAGCGTTCTACAGAGGATTTTTCACTTGGAAAATGAAGATCACTGGGCCAGTGATCAAAAATCTGACTTCCAGATTCGTAGGATACTCAGCCATTGAGCTGAAGAACAAAGTCACTATGCAATTTTGGCAGGTTCCAGATAAAGAAAGAAAGATCAGATATGAAAAGGCACTTTATGCACTTAAAGACCGCCTCGCTAGTCGTCAACCCAGAGATTATTTCAGACCATAAAGCTGTGTCAAGGGATGAAACAAGCAAGGAGGGGGGGAATGTTAGCAACAAGCTAACCCGCATATCATTTTTCATAGCTCTCTTTGTAAAAAAAATTATAATTTTGATGAATTGGGAATATTATAACTTCTATTTTTTGGATAAACCTTGTAATCGATGAGCCGGTGCTACAAGCTTCTAGATTGTATCAACCTGTCTTTAGTTTGAGCTCCCAAATTATTAGTTTTGACCACCAGAAACCTTGGATAAGGTATAAAAGCCAATTTTTGTAAGTTATTTTCAAGTTTTGGATAATGAAATACACAGCGTGAGCTAATGGTGCTCACTTCTCTCCTTCTCATGCTTCCTACTCCCTTCCCGGTTGTCACATTGCAGTCGCGTCTGCTGCATTGCAACTGCATGTAAGAGCTCTATGCATTAACATAAACATTTCACAGTATTTTGTAGCTGTTAGCGTCATTGACCTACGGCCTAATCTCATCATAAGTAGGAATTTATGCTTCAAAATCAAAAACTAAGCATAGGCGGGGTATTGGGGCATCATTGGTAAGCATTTAGATGCATTTGGGTCAAAAACGACTAGGTCAAAAATCTACTATTGTTAATAATCGTGATTTTTGCACTTGATCTAAGTGGGATTTGAGACCATAAGCATGTGTTCTTAGGTCTTATAAACATGTCCTAGAAATTTTGTTACATTTGGATGTCATTTGATGCTGTAACGGACGTGATTTGTTCGCCGATGAGTGATTGGCTTTTAGTGATTTTAGTCACTTAAGTGTAGCCTGAGTTAGATGCGAGTTGTTTGTTGTTTTCCAAGAGATTGACGACCTCTTGTAGACTCTATGCACTAGTCAAGTCATCTTCGTCCCATGGATTGACAATTTAATCGTGGTGCTCACTACATCTGCAATAAGATAGGAGTGAGGTTATACACCCGTCCCATAGGTAGAGTCTTATCCTCAATTTGGGAGAGTATTGAAGAAGTGTGTTAATGGAATCGGCTCTTTCCCTCTTTATTTCACTTGAAGACCACCAATTTGGCTACTTGGAATGAGAGAATGGAAAGATGCAAAGGGAATTCAAGCTATGGAAATCTTCAAAATCAAGACAGAGGAGAGGAAGAGGTTAATGTGAAGAAAAAGATCAAGTTTTGACAAACTTGATTTGGGTTTTGGCCATGGTTTCTCTTGGAGAGGGTGTACGTGTAGGAGGTGTGTGTGTGTGTGTGAAAGGGGCTTAGCTATGGATATCTCAAGCCTACTCTCAACATTAGGAAGAGAATGGAGTCTAGGTGGGCCTCTTTATTTGGCAGTTTAAGGGAGTCAAACCTCTAATATTAAGAAAGCAATCAAAGATCAATTTTTGAATTCAAACATGCAAAATGGCTAGTTTATTTGAAATAAAATTTCTCCCCAAAATGAAATTCAAAATCTAACGGGCAAAATCACATCGTGTATCATATCTATGAAAAGAGCTCGACGTGTAGATTACAGATCTATAATCTTCGCTCAGATCGGAGATAATATGTAGAAGTTATGGAAGGCTAAAAATCATAAAGTTGCTCCCCCCCTTTTTTGGGAGGGAAAGTGCATCCTTTGACCACTCTTACACCATTATTGCACACATGGCATGAACCTACTTGTCAAAATGCTAATCACCTCTATAATCTCATGGAAAATAAAGAGGCCCTCCTAGACCCCATCCTCTTCCTAATGGTTTTCCCCTTGAGAAATGAAGCAGAGAAGTGTAAAGTGAGGAGAGCAGCCTCCTTTTTATGCAGATTTTTATAAGAACCTTCACTTATCTTGATAGGTTATCTTCTTTATCGATACTTTTTTTTATCTTATTTTGATAACTTATCATCCTTTTCAAAATTTCTTGAACAAGCTAATTATTCAACAAGTTACTTATTCACAACTTCCTATCAAACGAAGAATTGGAAATTTTCAAATATGGAGGACCCAGTACAATTTAACTAGAATAATGCCTTGTGGGCCATTACTATGATTAGGATAATCTCGTCTATAAATGTGATAGAAAAATTGGGAGTAGCTCCCAAGGACTATTGCTGGACCCATGTTGAAACAAACTAGCATTGTATTTAGGCTTGCAAGTCATTTTTGAATCCAAGTCTAAAATATTATATTTGCATTGCTATTAACCCATAGGATTTAAAGGTGATCCTCTCAAAAGCACAAAATGAAAGAACTTAGCATTATTAAAATGCTAAAGAAGTGTTTTTCTTGATTTTTAATTATTTTCCCAAATTTAGTTTTTGACGTGATAAAGAGAATCTTTCTTTTGTATCTGACTTTTCAAGAGACCCTTGTGTATTTGTGATATTTATGACCCTATCAATGAGAGGAAGTGGTTTGTTTTTCCACATCCATAAAACATGCCACATGAGCTCCCAAGAGATAGAGCTGTTCGGGACTCACCTGCAGCTAGAACTTTAGATTTGGTACTTCCTGATACACAAGTGCCACCAACACCTCAATTTATCCTTGTACCAAATTATATGTCGCTTGCTACAACCCTTGTAGAGTATTTTGGATGTGACAAGGATCTTAAGACCCAACTCAAATCAAAGCAACCACGTCCATTTTTATGCACGGATAATGATGTGTCTACTCAAATAGAAGAAAAGGATGTAGATATTTCTCCAAGATCAATCTCAAATTAGGCTACTACAAACTTTAGACTAAAAAAAGAAGATACTCCTAAAATAGCTTTCAATATAAGACGGCTTTGATATTATGATTTCACAATCATGGCTTTTGGCCTGGGTAATGTCTCTACAGCCTTTAATCATCTCATGAGTGACCTTTCAGAAAAGAGCTAGATGATTCTGTTGTGAACCTTTTGATGAAAATCTTTTATTTTCAAATATGCAAGAAGATCAAGAAAAACATGTACACCATGTTTTGGGAATTCCTAGAAGAAGTCTAGTTATACGCCAAGCGAGGCAAGTTCTCTTTCTTTCTAGGGAAGGGGTATCTTCCTGTTAAAAATTCTTTTTAGCAGGACTAGAAACATCTTATTTCTCAATTTCCCTCACCTTTTGTAATGTGTTTTCTCCTTTTTAAAATTCTATTTATCTTCTTTAGCTGATGAAATGGATGAATACAAGCTCCATCTTGTTACCTTTTGTGTCACTCAAGTAATCTAACCTGACTATTTTTGGTAAATAATAGATAGATTAGTGTTATCCTTTACCCATGTCACTGTATGGAATTGAAAAATAAATATATAAATAGATTTAGTTATGTCCAAAATTCTCTCAAGGACTTCTACATGATTACAAATAAAGGAAACTAAGAACAAATTTAAATGTATTTGTCAGGAGAAATAAAAAAAAGAAGGATTTAAGACAAGAACCAAGATCTACAATGAGCTTGTTAAGATATACAACCAAGATGGTTTTTTTACAATTCAATAAGTCCAGTCATCATATGCTCACAAAAGTGACTAACACAAACGTGACACATATTAGGCTTTTCATGCATAGGTTGCAATGATCTCTTGAGTATGAGGTGAGAATTTAAAGGGCCCTCTAAGAGGTAAAGCAAAATGAGGGTAAAGATATATCTTCTGATGAGGAAGGAATTGTGTTAGCAAAAAGACTGGTTCAAAAAAGCCCTGATGCATTGATCTCATCACGCAGTAATATCGAAGACCCAAACCCATAACTTCAATAACCATTGCCAAGCAAACATTGTTGCGAAAGTGATTCTGACCCCAAAGTGTCACCCTTGTTATGTCTCAAAACGTCCACCATTTGATTTGAGCTATTCAAGCTCCCAAGTGAGGGAAAAGTAGGTGCCCATAATGCACCACAAAATCTCTCCTTAAAGATTCACTTGATTTTTGAAGATGAGGAATGCCACATAGAAAACCATCTCCCGCCAGTGATCCATAAAATAAGGTAATGAACAAAGATACACCCTAGGGGATTGAAAGAGGTAATTGTAAGAAAATATTAGCAAGAAGATGGAACGAAGAAAGAAAGATGGAGGTAGAATACTACAGAAAAGTGGGAGAGATTGAACCTTATATAGATGATCCATCTAGCGAAGAATGTATTACCATAATCTAAAAGTGAAAGGTGTAACTTGAGGATGAATATTTATCACCTTCCTTTATTGTTTTTAGCTAAGGGCAACTCTTTCTTTTTGTTGGGGAGTTTGTAAGGGCCTCCTCTATCCCTTACTTTTGACTACATATTGAAACCATCGATTTTAAAAAGAAAAGAAAAATAATAGAAAAATATATATTCAAGTAAATTTGGGTTCAATTCAAGAACCCTAATCACTCACAAGACGCTTTCGATTGATGGCATGGGAACATGGGCACAACCAATGCATGAGAAATTATCTTTTCATTTTAAGAAAATAACAGAAAGAAAAAGTAAAAACAAAAGATAAGTTGAATAAGTAACGCATTGAGAATAAGTTTCTTGCTGAATAAGTAGCTTGTTGAAGTAGTTTTGAAAAGGATGATAAATTATCAAGATAACTAAAACAAACTTATCAATAAAGAAGATAAACTATTAAGATAAGTGCAGGTGCTTAGGAAAAATGTGCATAAAAAGAGGGATTCTCTTCTCATTTTACACTTCTCTCCTTCATTTTGCAAGGTGAAAACTTGAGAGTAGGTTTTATATAGCCATACCTAAGCCTCTTTCACACACACACCTCCTATATGTACACCCTCTCCAAGAGAAACCATCACCAAAACCCTAATCAAGTTTGTCAAAGCTTGATCTTTTTCTTCACATTACCCCTCCCTCTCCTCTCTCCTAATTCCAAGATTTCCATAGGATGAATTTCCTTTCCCTCTTACGATTTTCTCATTCCAAATAGCCAAATTGGTGGTCTTCAAGTGAGATAAAAAGGAAAAGAGCCGACTACATCAACACACTTCTTCACTACTCTCCCAAATCGAGGAGAAGAATCTACCATTTACACATTAAGGTAATGTTTTTTTTTCTCTATATGCTATTGCACTTTCTTGAAAGTGATTTACTTTTATGCTTACTTAGTTGCATGCTTAAGCTCTCACATTTTCATAAGCAATCCTTTTTGCTTGGGTAGAAGAAATAACTTCTTAAATCAATGCTCATTTTTATTATGAGTCCTTCTAATGTTAACTATCCATGTTGATAACCACTAGCACGATGCTTAACATGGTCATGCTGAGCACAGTTGGCAGTATGTTCCTCTTAGATGAGTGTACTTACTAACTACACAAATCCCTTGTTCCCAAGTTTGATTCCCGCTTTGTAGGACTGAATCCCTTTCCCTATTCTTGAATTAACTTAATGGACAACATAAAAGTGGATTCAACTTTTTGGCCAACAATTAACCCTCCAGAATGCACCCTCCCACCAAACCGTTTGATAAATGCATATTTCGAAGGTAGTACCATGATAATAGAAATTAATATTTCAATCATGTTGAGCCAAGAATACATTTTAACATTTGAAAGTAGCATGTAAACTACTGCATACCCTTGTAAGTGTGCATTTACCTCGCCGTTTCCACATTTCTTCTTTTTATAATATTTTACTTCCTTTTTCCTTTATTATTAGTAAAGTTATCTAGTTATCTTTGAAGGTGCTTATAAAAAATTCACTACAAGAGGTTCTTCACACTTGTGACGGCCTTAGCAACAAAAATACATGAGGATATTTTCACCCCCGGTGTCACTACAAGCGTCGCTATACCCGTCGCAAAGAGACTGTCGCCATTTGTGTCTCTATATGCGTCTCTATTTGCCTCACTATATAGAGGAGAATATAGAGACGCATATAGCGACGCAAATAGAGATGCATATAGCGATGCTGCAAGTCTAAAAATAGCAACGTATATAGCGACGCTTGAGAATAATTTTTTTTGGTGACAGTGCATACATTACCTTGCCACCCCATCAACCATTTTGAGCATAAAGTTTCCAAAACTAAGATGCAAAACTGACAAAAGTGAATTGATAAAGTAATAAACTGACAAAGCTATACATCATCATATGCAAAATCACTTAATTGTTAAGATTTGATCAAAACGTACTAGCTACAACACAATGTTCATTATTAGAAAACTACATTGTTGGCCAATTGTTACAAAATTGATGTACACACGTCATCTCCTAATATATGCTGTGAAAAAATAAAAATAGTGTTATCTAGCTACATCTACTTTGATGTCGACTAATTTGATGTCACATCACGTCCCAATGGTACATTTGTCAGATTCGAAAAAAAAAACCATAAGACTTTTTGTAAGTATAAATATATAATTCAAAACAATCTAATTTTTAGCTTTTAATTAAAATATAACAAATGTAAGAGTGTAAAGTTAAATATTAACCAAGCCAAAGCGAGAACTCAAAATGTCCATAAGGACATTTAAACCCTTTCTATCTGCATCCTTGCGCTCGTATGGTGTGGAGTCACGTGCAGTCATCAACTATTGTTTAAAACACACAAACAAAACACTATGTTAGTATGTAAAATTAGAAACACCCATAACTACCAAACCTAAAGGGTGATGCAATAACACATACAAAGTCGGCCTCAAATGATGCCATTTGCTGCTCCCCAAGTGGTGAGAGCTCCCTGCTTCTACTTGTGATTTGGGTACCTCCTTTTGTTGCTTCCACTTGTCAGGATTCTCACGTGATGCTTGCTTTTCATTCTTCCAATCTTCTTTGGCCAGCCAATTTGATATGCTCCACCTTTATCTATTGCTTTCTGCACTTCAGAGTGCTTGTGTTTGCAGTACTCACACATCTGCACCTTCAGCAAGTCTTCATTGAAGCACTCATCCAAATTTGACATGGGAAACTCGTCATGCAGCATGCGGATGACTTTGTCTTCTAATTCATTCAGTACTTCACTCCATGTGTTTAGTATGGAGTGTCGAAACACTTGAGAGCAAAGGCCGCGCATGGACGAGATCGCATTCTTGCCTTTGTCATCCAAGATGATGCTATTGCTGATGTCAATTGAGTACGGCAAGCCCTCTCGCTTGTGACACGTGTGTTTGGGTAAAGGCACTAGTACGCCTTTGCCCGGGGCCGGACGTCCGTCCGCGTGCCCATTGTGTATACACACTTCCTTATTCTTTCTATACATAATAATAATGAGCACCTCACTCACTTAGTTACTTCCTGAGGTTCCTCCACCCACACGGTCTCTTGTTCTCTTCCTCTTTCCCACACACATCTGCACACATGCGTACTCACAAGTGGTATCAAAGCTACAATGGCGAACGGGATGCGCAATGGCTTTCCGACGAGAAGAAAGTGAGGGAGCTTAGCTATGACAACTTGAGCTCGGCGACGGTGGATACAGCTTGACAACATCAGATCTTAGCTTAGGCATGTTTATTCAGCCTGTATCAAGCTTGTGTAGCAAGACATTGCTGATTTTTTTAGAGAAAGAGCAGGAACAAGAACTGTTGAAGTTCGTTTTTGTTGGTTTTGGTTCCTGAAACATTATTGTTTTTTAAATATCTCTATCACGCAAAGCCAGATGAATATGATCCAAGAGTTTAGGTTGAATTTTTGCACATTCCAAACACGTGGTGATGAACATTGTTTGAAATTTTGATCAAAATTATAGCAGGTGCAACAACAATAAATTTATGCTGTGTTTTTGGGCCAAAAACGGACGTTTTGGCATATTTCTCACACCCATATTCAGATATATTTCTCACACCCATATTCAGATATATGCGATACAGGAGTCTACCCTAGGTTTTTGACAATTTTTGGATGCGTTGGTCATATCAAATTTAAAAATTACAAGCGCTGAATTTTCTACAACAGCCTGATAGACAGTCACACGTTTCATAGGTTTTTTGCAGGTAGTTTCTCTTGTTTTCATTTTGGCATTCACTTAGTAGTCGAGTGATCTCCCACTTTTGTTTATTTTGAACCATTAAACATCAAACAAGTCCACAAAAAATCCTCGATAGTCTATCCTCAAAAACATTTGTAGCGTGCCGAAAGAAGTGAGTTATGCCACCAAAGGATCTACATCAGAGGACAACTAGATTGTTTGAATTTTGTCATGACTTCACAATCTTGTGTATAATTATTTTTGTCTATCCAATCTACCCAAAAATGTCGACCTTGAAACCATCCTTCCATGTACAAATTATACTTACAACCATTGCTCTTTACTTACTTGCAAGCTCACATGCGCAAACGGCTTGTCTATGAGCTGTTTGTGCATGTGAGCTTACAAACAACTACATACCAAAACTCGTGTGAGCTACATGCAAAATACTACGAACATAATTATAAACCTAACTCTAAATTTAAACCATAATCTTGAGCTAAACTTATATATAGAAACTAAATCCAAAATCTAACCTTAAATCTAAACCTAAGATTTAATCAATAATTATCGTTAAATATTCCTGACTATGCTCCAAAATTTTAAATATAGAGTTAATCCTAAACCTAAACCCAAAGCTCTAGCATTAAATCTAAACCTAGGCTCTCATGTAATTATAAAAACTAAATCCTAAACCTATGACTCTCTCTCTCTCTCTTGCTCTCTCTCTTTATCTATATATGTTTCTCTATCTCTCATTCTCTCTCTTTCTTTCACCTTCTCTCTCTCAATGTATATGTGTTTGTGTCTATGTATGTATCTCTCTCTCTCTCTCTCGCGCGCGCGCGTGCGCGTATGAAACGTAGCCTCATCTTTACTCATTGGAACCTAGCCTTCATACATTGCGCGTTTGTAAGTAGAAAGCTAACACGGATACCATTTTTTGGATCTCTTATTGTAAAAACACTTATTATTTTTTATAAATTGAGAATATTGTTACTCCTGTTTTTTGGATAAACCTTGTAATTGATGAGCCAGGGCTACAAGCTTCTAGATTGTATCAACTTGTCACTACCTATCTTTAGTTAGAGCTCCCAAATTATTAGTTTTGATCACCAAAAACCTTGGCTAAGGTATAAAAGCCAATTTTTGTAATACACAGTGTGAGCTAACAGCGCTCACTTCTCTACTTCTTGCGCTTCCTACTCCCTCCCCGGTTGTCACATTGTAGTCGTGTTTGTTGCATTGCAATCACAGGTAAGAGCTGTACGCATTGACGTAAACACATCAAAATATTTTGTAGCTTTTGGTGTCACCGACCCGCGGTCTAATTTCATCATAAGTAGGAATTTACACTTCAAAATCAAAAACTAAGCATACGCAGGGTATTGGGGAATCATTGCTAAGCATTTAGGTGCATTTTGGGTTAAATAGATTTTGTCCAAACTTGTCCAAGGACCTTAACATGTTGTATACTTGGCAAACTAAGCCAAAAATTGGAAAAAACTGACAAAAGTAAATAATCGTGAATATTTACTACTACTACAGAGAGATATCATTTTTTACTTTTGAGCTTGTACAGTGTTAAACCAGCATAATACAAAGTCACCGGGAAATTTTGGGTTCAATCGGATCCAAATGGGTACATGTTCACTCAATTTCCAGGTTGCAGATTAATCCTTTGATTTTTCCAAAGTTGAGTTTGAAAATCTCAAACTGACTAAATTGGCTCGATTTGAAGTGATACTCCTCGACCACACAATAGTTAACAAAAATTATAATGTCTTTGTGAAAGAATAGCTAACTTGATCAAATTTGTACAGGAATCAGGTTGCAAACGAGGAATCGGTAGCTTGACAGAAAGTGCAATCTAGTCAAGTGGAAGAAATTGACAACAAGTCAATCCAAAGGTAAGTACTCTATCCAAGGCTTCACAATTCTTTATGAACCTTAGATCTGGTCGTGTACTTTTTCTTGCACACTATCTCTGAAGAAGTCTCAAACACTTTTTTTTATTCGACGTTCGAAATGTCTTCTTATTCAACTCACTCGGAAACCGGAACGACAATGCATTATAAGCATATACTCTCTTTTTATAAGACTAATTGTCATGGAGCTCAAGTTTACGTGGATCCTAATTCCAACAAGTGGTATCAGAGTAGGTTGCGTCCTCCCGGGCTTAGTTGCTAGCTGCTCCATCACATGCCTGCTCACTTTCTTTGATTTTAGTGAGATTTGGCAAGTGTTCGCAGGTTCATTTTGGGCTTATTTCAGCCTCCGTTTCCACTACAATAAGACCTACATAGGCTATTTTGTCATTTTGTGAAATTTTTTTATCAGTCCTGTTTTCTGCATACACGTGCCTCATAGTCTTCTACGGTTTGTGCTATATAGCACGTGTTCTTCCCGCTCTTTTTCTCCTATTTTTGGGAAGTTTTCATATCAGGTGCAGCATTTACCATGGCTGACAACAACACAGATGTGTTCAAGATGTTTGCTGCTGAGGATAGGTTGGATGGGGACAACTACCATATGTGGGCTTATATGATGCAACATGTTCTTGTGTCAAAGGGTGTCTGGAACATTGTGCAAGGCATTGATGTACATCCTGATTCTGAGGATGTAGGCGATGTTGAGGATGTTGCAGGTCTTGTTGCAAGGATTGCTGCTATTAGAGTTGTTTTGCCTACGGTAGAACAAGATCGTTGGTATGTAAAGGATGTGCAGGCTCATGCATTGACTCTGTTGTCTGTGAAGTGCACCATTGTTCCTCACATCTGTTCAGCAAAATCTGCAAAACAGGCTTGGGATATTCTAGCAGGTCTTTATGCAAGCCTCAATGATGCTAAAATTGCTTTTCTGGGTAAAGAGTTGGAGTCAAAGATTATGCATGAGGAAAAGGATATGGACACGTTCCTTGCTAGTGTCAAGGATATCAATGAGAAACTTATTTCTGCAGGTGAAGTCATTTCAAATAGTTCCCTTCTGCAGACTGCTCTTGATGCCTTACCAGATTCTTACTATACTTTTGCTAGTACTTGGAGACTTATGACCCAAGGAAATTCAGAAGTTGTCAAGTTTGATTCATTATACACATTGCTGTTGGAAGAGTCACTTTCCAAAAAAAACAGAACTAGGCAATGGGCAGTTGAACAGGCTTTTATTGCTTCTCAAAGAAAGGGTCGTAACAGCAATGCGGCCACTTCTTATGGTTCTACTGCGAGTGGCAAAACTTCTCTTCCTAATGCTTCTGCTGCCAACAATTTGTCTGGAAATTCTGGTGATAAGGGAAAAAAGAAGATGCGTTGCCATTATTGTAAAGCTAATGATCACTTGATCAAGTCGTGTCCTAAGTTGAAGGCCAAAGAGGCTAAGAAGAAAGAGGGTGGTTCCACTGCAAATGCTGGTTCCACTACAAATGCAGCCATTGTTGAGTCTTCTCTGAAAGAAGATTGTGTTGCTGATGTTGATGCAGAATGGGCTTTTAGCGCACACTGCAGTTACAATCCTGCTATCCATGATTCATGCTTGTCAACTGCAGATTCACCTGTGTGGTATTTTGACAGTGGTGCTACAAAGCATATTACCTCACATCGTGAATTGTTTACCTCTCTCGAGTTTGTCCCTCATGGGAAGTCAGTCACTTGTGCCAACAATGCCTTTTATCCGGTTCAAGGAGTTGGAAAGATTGTGCTTACTACTGCAAATGGTAGTTCCTTCACACTTGTTGATGCACTTTATGTACCTGGGATCAAGAAGAATCTCTTGTCTGTGGATGACAAATGTACAGTTCATGATCTCAATTTTGGTGATGAAATCGTTGCATCTGGGCTTTTGTGCCATGGGCTGTATAATCTCACCTTGTATGAAAAGTGTGGGCAAAAAATTTGCAAATGCAGTTGCAGATTCAAGGGCTATTTCAGATGCAAAACTTTGACATGCACGTTTTGGTCATCTGAATTTTGTCAGTTTGCTGTGTTTGCAGAAATCTGATATGGTGTCTTCCTTGCTGCCTCTTGAAGCACCTGTCAAAAATGTTTATGAAGGCTATATTTTGGGTAAGATGCAGTGTTCTAAGTTTCCAAAGGATGGTTCAGTTCGGGCCACATGCAGGTTGCAGCTTGTGCATAGTGATGTTTGTGGGCCCATGCAAACGCCATCCTTGGGCAATTACCTTTACTTCGTGACTTTCGTTGATTACTCCAGGCATGCATGGGTATTTCCACTTAAAGCAAAGTCCGAAGTTTTGATGTGCTTCAAACAATTTCTGGCTATGGTTGAAAATGTCTCGAAATGTACTATGGGAACCCTCCGTTCCGATCGAGGGGGGGGAATAAAAGGACAAGAGGACAAAGTGTGCAGATGTAAGAAGGTTGTGTATGGGTTGAAGCAATCTCCTCGTGCTTGGTATGAGAAAGTTGACACTCATTTGGATAAACGAGGCTTTCGTAACAGTCCAATAGAAAGCACATTGTATGTAAAGCATGAGGGTGATGTACTTCTCATTGTGGTTCTTTATGTCGATGATTTTCTGATCATTGGACCAAATGAGAGACATATTGCTGAAGTTAATGTTGATTTGAATGCTACTTTCAAGATGAAAGATTTGGGACTGTTGCATCATTACTTGGGTATACAGTTTAGGCAGTGTGATGGTGGTATTGCCTTGTCTCAGAAAAGTTACATAGAGACATTGCTATGTAAGTTTGTACTTGAGGATTGCAAACCTATTGCCACTCCCATGGAAACAGGTTTGAAGTTGAGTCTACATGATGCTGGTGATCTTGCTGATGTCACTCTTTACCAAATTGCTGCTGGCTGCCTCATTTATGTATGCAACACAAGGCTAGATATTCAGTTTGCAGTCACAGGTCAGCAGATTTATGCATAGCCCAAGGTCTAAACATTGGCAGGCTGTCAAGAGGATTTTCCGCTATCTTAGTGGCACTTTACATCTTGGCTTATTTTATCCCAAGGGGGGATCATTGCCGCCGCTAGACTTACATGCTTTTGCAGACTCAAATTGGGCTGGTTGTTATGACACGTGAGTGTCCACAAGTGGTTTTTGTTTCATGCTTGGCAGTTCATGTATATCATGGTTGAGCAAGAAGCCACCTACTGTGGCCACTTCGAGTTGTGAGGCTGAGTACAGGGCAGTCTTCACAGCGTGTATGGATCAGACGCCTTATGGCTGATTTGGGTGTCGGACACGACAATGCCAACACTATCTACACTGACATTCAGAGCACATTGGCAGTTGCGAGGAACCCAGTTTTTCATGCTCACACAAAGCACATTGAGGTGCATTACCACTATGTTAGGGAGAGATTCTTAGCAGCAGAGATCATCTTGGCTTATGTGCCAACACAAGACAACCTTGCAGATCTTTTCACAAAGGCATTGTCTTGTGAGAATCTTGAAGCTTTCCACAAAGCTTTGGGCATACTCCTCTTTGTGTACAGATCATGTCCTTAGGTCATGGCACTTCCCTTTACTCATGTGCTAGCTCTCGTTCACCGCATCATTCCAGGGGGATTTGCTACCGTATACATGTGGTAGTAATGTGTGTGAACACACTAGGACCGCTGGGGCATGTTTTCTTTCTTTAGGAGGTTTTTCCCCCCGAGCATTGTATATACGCCCATAACTCTAGGGCTATCTATCTTTCCATTGCGTACTTAAACCTACAAATTGTAGAGAGAATGAGATTTTAATAATGAGATAGATTTGTGAGAGATGTACATGTAACAAAGTGAACCTACAATTCATAGAGAGATTTGTGAGAGTGTTTGTATGTGAAGATATGGCTACTCACCTTGTGCGTTGATCTTCCAAGGAATCTTACATGACTATCTAGTCTCCTCAAGGAGTAAGTGTAGGGATTAGATTTATGTTTATAGCTAAGTACAATTAGGTGCTAATCCTCTCATCCTCTATTGAATGGTTTTCAAGGAATAAGAGGTCCCATTTTATAGGTGAAGGGAACCCCCAAAGGATACACAAGAAAGAGAGGAGCCAGTGTGACCAAGAGCTCGAAAAGTTTGAAATGGTCTACTTATGCATGATGTGGACAGATTGGGGTATAGTAGCCTCCAATTTTGTCATAAAAAAGGCTAAGAAGATGCAGTGTTTCTCAAGATTGATTCATTTTTACCCATGTTTTTATGACATCTAGGCCTATGTGTACCCTTGTTGCTTTATATTTTGTATGGAATATTGATTGTAAATGCTTTTGGCTATTAAGCGGGTCCGCAATTGTAAACCCAAAAGTAATCTCTCTCCTTAGGGGGTTCACCATTTAGTACCCCCTTATATAACGTGCATTCTCGAGATATTAAACAACCCCTCTTTTAACATGTCTAAGTGAATAAAATGACCCCTTATATTAGGATTTTTTTCCAAAATTGAATTAAAAACCCTTATTTTAATGTACCTCTATTGAATTGCCTAAAATTGATGTATTTTAAAACCCCTCCTATCGAACTCACGTTATACGTTAACATGATTACATAGTGCACCCTCTAAGTCTCTCTCATGTCTAGAAGTGAAAGCCATCGTTGACTGACACACATAAATGAAAGTTGAGCCTAAGCGTTCAAATCATATGTAACAAAATTTTATGTTTCTGATAAACCAAAGAGGAGAATGGGTTCATGTGAGTGGGAGGCTGGAAAGGTGGTTACAACCCACTTTCTCTATACCTTTCATGCATACGTCCTTCTCTCTCTCACTTTGGGCACAACCTACAAGTTAAATTTCTTGTCTCATCTCAATGTATTTCTTGATATATCTATGGAGGAAGAGGGTGATGAAGAGGATAGTGAGGAGGATTTGCATGTCTATCTCCTGTGTGCCATAGCATAGGTAGGTTCATATGTGTCTGCACTTGGCCATGTCAGCCTTTGTAAGGGAGAGGAGTGTGTAAGTGTATGTGTGTTTCTTGAGGGCATTTCCTGCAATTTTGTTGGCTAGGAGCAAGATCCATGCATATACCTTGCGTGCTTGATCCCGGATCATTGCAATTTTGGTGTGCTTGGAAGGTAGTTCTTTAGGGTCCACCGTCTTGATCATACCTCCTCAATTGTGGCTCCAAATAGAAAAATGAAAATAGGTGCAAAAGATTCAGCGCATGGACTACGACTCACATTTTATATGTCTGGTCCAATTTTGATGGGAAGTATGTGTAAAAAAATCATCAAAGTAGTGTATCTTTCTCGCAGCAAAAGTGTACTTATGGTCCCCTTAGCTTAGACATCCATTTGATTCCAATGGACACCTCATGAAATATGAAAGCATGACATTGTTCCTTGACAAAGTTTTGTAAGCATCCTTTCCATGATGGATTAAAATAGGTGCATCTTTTAAATTATGCAAAGCTACTATCCCAATAGCTATAAAAAGGAATATGAGAAAAATACATAGAGAATATATATATTTGGATACACACTAGCTATAGGATGTATCTAGAGTATGAGATAATAATGGGACATTAGAAAGAAACAACAATGTTTTTTTCCCCATGTTAAAAGAGGGATGCCTATTATTACTTTTATCCACAATACTTTCTAATGGTAAAGTAAAAATATGTTATCCTTGAGATAAGTACTAGGATGAGATAAAAATCATATCCTTATATTTATAGATGCATATGTATATTATGTTGAGTATACTCATGCATCTAAAAAGTCACAAAATAAATTGCCTCACATTTGTTTCCACTATGTACGTGTCACAACACAACATACACCCCCTCTAAACCTTCACATCCTTTGCTATGTGCCACATTCGATTTTGTGTACGTTCAATCTCCTTGTAGATATTTTGTGCTTTCATATTTGTTTTGATCTTGACCAGTCCTTTTCTCTTTCTCTTCTTCAACATCTTATGGATCACTATCTTCTCTTTTCTTAAATACTTTGATCCTTTTTCCTACAATGGGAACCTTTAGTACTATCCCATCCAGTTCATACAAGCTTTAAATATAATTTTCGTACATGCTTTACAACATACAATCCAAACCATATTTTTGAGAAATTATGCATGATTGTGGATGTAATGTCTATTGCCCGTAGAGGATCAATAAGCATTACGTGAATGATTGTTCCGGTTGTTGTTCTTCGACCTACTCTGGTGAGGAATAAATGTCAATGTAACCAAAGCCTCAAAAATCTGCACGATGATCCCGATACACCTCAGCCAATAGATGTGGATCTATCTCGGTGTGCTTTGGCCAAGGATCGCTTGCAATAAATTTTGTTGGAAAAGAAATAGACTGAGGCGCTTGCGACAAAGGAGCAAGAGGTGTGTGCAGAGGATAATATCAAAAAGGAGGACATGGTGGAAGACTGAGGGAGAAGGAATGAGCCAAAGTATCCACCCAGAAACATAACCTGCGTTGCTCCTTACGAAGGCGATGAATCACTCACTGCAAACGAGAGACATGAGCCTGGGCCTTGGCACAATCTTCTGTAGCTTGCGTCCAATCAGCAATATCAAAACCTTTTGGAACAACATTCTTACCTCTATCAGTATTCAATGGCTCAGGTTGCCTCATCACAACCTGCTGAGTTGGTTGTTGCGCTATCACCTCAGCAAACAACATTGTTCTCCATCTCTATATTTGATTCTCCAAAACTTTTGTGGAGGTCCTACTGCATCTCCACTGCTAAGGCATCCAGATCATTCATGTTGATCATCACATCACCAGGATGACATGCTAAATAAGTGTCAAGGCTATTCTATGTTTTCAATTGGAGCAATTCATCTTGAATAGAAGCCACAAACACAAAATTAGCCTCCCTGAGTGCCTGTATTTCTTCAGTTTGCCACCAAGATGCTGTAGTTAATTCAACATTTTGATTTATTAAATCGTCGATGCTAGCCTGCAAAGTGGTTACCTGTATTTCCAGCAATGTGATGCGTGCCTCAGTTGCAGGAGCTGGCCAGGCCGAACGAATAGACTCTGTAAGACGTTGCAAAAAAGTGCCGCACTCCTGGAGTTGGTTAGAGGGGTTTGCGGCCGTTGCCTTCCAGGGCAAAACTGCGGGAAGGGTGCCTTTCGTCAAGGCAGCTATGTTAGTGACTCCAAAAAATTTTGGTAGCGAGGAAGGTCCGCACCCGCAGAGCCAGTCCCAGCCGCAGTGGAGGTTGCCGCCCTTTCCTGCATTCTGCGTCTCCATTGTGCAACGGCGGAATCGTCTGGCACGGTGGATGTCGAAGCAGAAGGTGGTGTGGAAAGCAAGTTCTCCTCGCGACCTCGCTTTTGCTTTGATGTTTCCACAGTGGCCATCTCCTGTGCACTAGGCGCTACCACTACAGTCGATGCCCCGGGTATATCCACAATACGAGCAGGGGTTTGAGTCACCCAAAAATCTGGCACTTCCTGACTCTGAGTTTGAGGCAGGGGTGTTGCAGTACCACGTACTACAAATCTGTCATCTTCAAAACGACACAGAGGGCATAGGGTGAGAGGAAAAACTTCTCTCAATGGATTCACCAACGTAAGCAGTTGGCCAATTTTCATATTTTTTGGGGTGTTTTGCCCCATCTATGCAACCACTCTTTGGCACTCTGCGAGAAACCGCTCTCTGACAATCTTTGCCCACGCGACTGGCCCAAAGTTTGCCGAATGCAAAACATTGAGTGCTTTGGCTGAGATTGTATATGTTTTGGCTTGCAACCAAATTGCCTCAAGAAACCAGCGATAGGCATCCCTTATGGCTCTATCTGTAAGCCCTGAAAGTTTTTGTTCTTCTTTAACTTTCAAACCAAACTCCTGTTTGTCCTCTGCAGCCAGGATAACATGTGATGCTCGTGCAACACCATCACTGGGAAAACAACATCATCTTGAATTCTCTGTGCTGCTGTCAGCTGAATTTGCTGGTTGTTAATCTACACCATATCCCAGTAGCTAGTTGCTTGATCAATGATGTGGCCTACGGCGGCAGGTGGAAAAGTATTCCATGCCAATCCAGGTTGGTGAAAACTCATAGGCGCAAATCTTGCAGCCAAGCATCCACTCTGCGAAGAGCTAGCTGCTGCACTGGATTAAATGGGATGCATTGCAGTAGGGAAGCCATCATGGTAACAAAAAGACACAAAAGCAAAGAGAAATGAGGTAGCAGAAGCTTGCGAGCGTGATACAAAAAACGTGAGGATAGTATGAAGTATTGATTGCATGAACTAAACCACTCACAAAGAGTTCTCAAAATAGGGCATGCCACGGTGTTGCAATCGTCATTTCCCTTTTCCTGCTTTCCAAGATTGCATACAAAAGAATACCCAATCATGATAAGGCGGCTTCCGACTCTTATACCACAGCAAAGGGACACTGAATCGAGGTAGGTGAAAAATAGAGGCGTAGTCGAAATCCATTCATTGGCACAGATATCACCTCCCCCCGCAAATCTGCCAAGTAAAAATAAGTGGGCCCGCATGCTTTCAAAATCCAGAATGGTCCTGACCATCGTAATTTTAGCTTCCTAGGCATCTTCCCAAGGAGAGAATTAAATACGAGGACCAAATGCCCCCGTAAAAATTGTCGTGCTTTAGGGTGATCCAGCCATTTCTTTTGCCTGGACTATAGATCTTGCAACACCGCAAAACTACGCAATCACTCTTCATCTAGTTCCTGCAAAACATCCAAACGATAAATTACCGAATCTTTAAGAAGAAGCTTATCTGTAATAAGCATCCGCAAAGTCAGAACCATATTCTCCACTAGGGTAATTGCCTCCATATCAAATGCCAACTTGAAAGGAGTCAATCCTGGTACCACTTTATAAGCTGTCCGATAAGCTCATAATGCGGAAGGAAGTTTCACATCCCAATCCGTTCTATGCATATTCACTAACTTTGTTAGAATACGAACCAATTGATTATTAGTTGATTCTGCCTGCCCATTCTCCTGAGGGTAATATGGAGAAGATTTCCTATGCAATACAAAGTAAAACCATAGAATTCTCTCCATCACCTTATTCAAAAAGTGGCTACCCCAATCAGTAACCAGCTCAATAAGACAGCCATATCTAGAAAAAACATCCTTATATAAACACCCAGCCACAAAAACTGCAGTATTATCTTTCAAAGGCCATGCCTCCACCCATTTGGTAGCATAATCCATGGCTGTCAAAATATACTTATTACGCGTGTGAGCTGCCACTGGTTTAAAAGGTCCATAAAAATACAATCCCCATTTTTGAAAAGGTTCTTAAAGCAATACCGGTTGAAAAGGCATTCTGTACATTTTAGTGGGTTGTCCCAACCCCTGACACACATCACACTGTTGCACATAGCTTCTAGCATCTTGAAACAATGTAGGCCACCATAATCCTGATTGTAGAGCTTTCGTAGCCATAATCAAGGCTGCAAAATGGCCCCCTACAATGCCGATATGGACTTTCTCCAAAACCGCTTCTTGTTCTTGTGCTAGAACACATCTAAGCAAGACCTCCGCAACCATGCAATAATAGAGCTTCCCCATGATAATCTCCAAATTCCTTCTTCTAATAGCCATCCGTTTCCTTTGATAACTAGACAAGAATGAAGGAATTTCTCCACTGTCGAGAAAATGAAACATCTCCTCATACCAAGTCCATGAAATGCTGGGGATGATCCTTGGTTGTTGCGTAGTTGTAAGATCATCCGAAACAACTCTAGTTAAAAACAGAGATGCATCCAGAAATTCATCAGCTACCCCCGTCAACGGCTCACCAGAATTTAACCTCGATAGGTAGTTAGCTACCGCATGCTAGGCTCTTGGACGATGTATGTCCTCAAAATCAAATTCCTGCAACAAGAGCACCCATCTGGCCAATCTGCCTATCAAGTTCTATTGGAACACCAGATAGAAAAGATTTGGTGATCCACATGAAAGAAAAATCGCCGGCCCAACAGATAATGCCGGAATTTTTTTACTGAATAAATCATCCCTAAACATTCTCTTTTTGTCACTGAATAATTCCTTTTTGCGGATGATAATCTTCTTTTGGTGTAATAGATAGGTCGGAACCACCCTTGACTTTGTCCCTCCATCAGCACACTACCAATGGCCCGGTCAGAAGCATCCACAAATACATGAAAATCCTGACCCCAATTCTGAGGGATCATAATCGGAGCTTTGGACAACTGAAGTTTTAATCTCCGAAAAGCTAGATCACATTCCTTCGTCCATTCAAAATCCTTAGAATGTGTGGCCTGATTAGTAGGGATTGCCAAATGTGCGACAAACCTCAAATGCCTCCCATGCCAACGAGCTTGACCCAAAAAGACTTGACACTATTCCGAATTCACCGGTGGAGGCGCTTCCATAATTGTGGCTATTTTATTCACATCCACAGAAATGCCATCGTCAGAGATTATATGACCCAATAACCTTTCACTTCTAACTGCAAATGCACATTTGAGAGGATTTAAACTGAATTTTACCTCTCAACATTTCATAAAACATAACCGCAATTGTTTCAAATGCTCTAGCTGCGCTCCAAAAACACTAAGATCGTTCAAAAAACCCGCATAAAATCTGTCAAATAGGGACCAAAAATTTGAAACATATCCCTTTGAAAAGTTGAGGACGCATTCCTTAATCCGAACCACATCATTGTGCATGCAAAAATGCCCCATGCTGTGATAAAAGCTGTTTTAGGCTGATCACGCAACGCCATTCGAATTTGGTTATATCCACTAAACCCATCCAGAAAAGCATACATCTCGTGCCCTACCACATCATCCAAAATAGAATCCAGAAATGGAAGAGAAAAAGGATCCAGAATTGTAGCTGCATTCAGCTTCCAATAATCCACACAAATGCGAATTTGCTTGATTTTCTTTGGTACCACCACAATGGGAGAAACCCACTCGGGATTATCAATAGGGATAATGCAACCCACTTCCAAAAGATGATCAATTTTCACCTTAACTTGCTTTGCCACATTCGGATTCATCCTATAAGAATGTTGCTTCACTGGCACCGCATCTGGTTTCAGGTTAATACTATGTTGATAAAACTTTGGATCCAATCCTTGCATATCTGCATATTCCCATGTGAAAACATCCTTAAATTCTGTCAGTAAGTCAATCAAGTCTCCTCGGAAACTTGCCTCAAGCTGCTTATTAGTATAAATGGGCTGAGACTCCGCTTGTTCCCCTAGAAATACCTACTCCAATTCATCTTCCTTCACCTGTGTAATTTTCCCCATCTTTGCTTCAAATGCACGTTCTTGCTTAATAATATCCTCGAATGATTTAGAATTCGGCCAAGCTTTTTGTTTGACACCTGTCTTGGGTGAAATTCCTGTAGCCCCGAGAGATTTTCCCTCCGGAATCATAGAAATGTCAACAAGGTATAAAGAAAATAAATCCGGGTTAGCCTTCAGAAATTTCTCCTCTTTATCTTCTTCTAATCCTTCTACCATATTTACTGTTTCTGCTATCACAGGCCATGCTGCTTGAACGGGTTGCCTACATGTTTCCAACATCACCCGAATTTTCCTGCGACCCTTTTTAATTGTAAG
Organism: Adiantum capillus-veneris; assembly: GCF_014529385.1. Lineage (NCBI taxonomy): Eukaryota > Viridiplantae > Streptophyta > Polypodiopsida > Polypodiales > Pteridaceae > Adiantum > Adiantum capillus-veneris. Next base: position 81,601,230 of record NC_140959.1, on the reverse strand, counting down.
CATATTTTCCTCCTAATTGTGCTTTACCCTGGCTTGTCTTAACCATGGTCTCCCCAAAATAATGTGATAATCCTGACTATGATCCTCAATATTCAAGACTACTAAAGAAACAGCAAAAGATAAGCCAGCTACATCCAAGACAATGCCCCGAAGTAATCCTACTGGCCGCACTCTTCTTTGATCTACCATGCAGACTACAAAGGGTGCAGGTTCCCAATCACTCAGTTCAAAATGCTCACAAGCTGCTTGAGTAATAATATTTATTCCCCCTCCTTCATCTCATAGTACCTTGTCGATGTATGTACCATGATATCTGATTGAAAGCTCCGGAATGCGGGTATCCGTGATCCTAGTTGCCAGCAAACAACGGGGCTGACTCGTCCCCCTCGCCTTCAGCTACCTCAATGTCCGCTTCCCTCAGCTCTTTGGACTTATGACTTAGCAAGGCATTATGAAAATTCAGAACCAATTTTAGTAATTAACCCAAAGGTACTTGTATTGGCGACTTGAGGACCTCTTTCGAAACTGAATTCCATTTATCCCCTTCCCTCGTATCATCCTTGTTTCTGTCTTTCCCTTCGTTTGTTACCAGACCAACGGTCGATGGTCTTGACTTTTTCAATGGTGGTGCTGATTGTGGCATCCAGGTCACAGTCTTTTTCCGTACATCTTCTTGAGTCATCCAATCCAGAAGCTTAACATCGATTGTTGGAACCACATTTTTACCAGATCACATGATTAATGAAACCACCGGATATGACTCCTCCAACCCTTCAATTTGAACTATAGCCACACTAGGTTCGCACAGTAAGTTCCTGCTTCTTCCGATCATATTCCATAGCTTCTGAACACTCTAACCACCAATGCCCATCCCCCAAACAAAAAAAAGCATGTCTTGAGTCGATTAGGATCTGGGCCACCTCTTCCGCAACCTCGACCCCCTCCTTGACCCCGTCCCCCTGCTTGTCCTTGAAAGAGCACTTCTAATGTATGAGCATGAGCCATCGCCACCGCAGGCTCTTGTCCCTGCCCTGCGTCCCTGCCCTGACTGTCGTGGGTTCCATGTAGAAGAATCCCGACTCCTACGACCCGGACCATTGAAATAGCATTCCACTGTATTGTGAGTGTTGGCCGTGCAGATCGCACACCATTTCTGATTCATTGCACACTCTTGAGCAGCATGTTCCGGATTTCGGCACCGAGTACACCATAGTTCCTTCAGACTTTTAACCACCGCAGTAGATTCTGACGAGCCGGATGGAACACCCTTCCCTTGACATTGGGATTTTCTCCGAGGTGCCTGCTCCGATTCTTTCCCCGAATCCCTGCTGCTTGAGTCTGAGGAATCTAAGTCTGCAATGGCCGACTCCAAACTATCACTGTCACTTCCCTGAGACTTACGATGAGATTTCTTCCGCTCTTTTTTCTTTGATTTCTTTGGGGATTCTGTATCCTCCAAAGCTTCTCCTACAACAGATCTGGCAATTACATTATCCAGTGGAGTAGTTACCTTATCCACTGTTTCCATAGCAGTTCCAAGATCCTTATTGAGTCCACGCAAAAAATAATCATTCAACACCTCAGCTGCCGGCCTTTGCGCCTTTGTAGCAGGTTCCTGAGGCATGAGGGACCATCTTTTTTGTTTTGAACCATCGCAAGAACGCTTTGGATCCTTTGTCATACATCTGGAAGTGATCATCAGGGTATTCTGATAACCTTTTGGCGGCTTTCCCTGAAAATGTAGATTTGAACACTGAGTATTGATGAAGAGGAATCACCACCCCAAGGTGATTCAATCAATACTTAGATCAAATAGTAGACGTGCTAGATATCTCCTAGGTAATGGATACCATGGTTCTTCTCCTTTCGTGCCTCTTCTCTCGAAGTTTCTCAATGAGTCTCTGATCTGCTTCAGGCAATGCACCAAGATAATGCTCATGATCGGCTGCACGTATATTTCCATAGTTCACAAGCTCATCTCTCAAGTGAGAGGACACCAAAGCATGTGTGTTCATACTAGAGAAAGACACACAAAATTTGAGTTTGTGTACAAGAGAATTATAAGCAGACAATTTTTTTGAAAATCAAGATATGAACTCACAAATTCATTCTTTGCAAATTTGTCAGCAAAGCAATCTCCAACATTTTTGTAGCATCAATAACAGTGCACAAAACAAGACAATGCTTATCTTTGTTGGTGGAGTATATTTCTTTGATGGCACCCTGCCATGGCACAGTTCTGTGATTTCCTTCCCACACAAAAAACATATATTGACAAAGAGATTCAAATTCTGTTTGAGCAGCAATCTCTTCTTCATATTCCATATTAATTTGTCTCCATATAGGATCCCACTCCTCCATAATAGCATCTTAAGCAGAAAACAAAACTAGCATAATTAGAAAAAAAAACTGTTGTAAATTTCTTTTCAAAGTAACAAAGCAAGAGTAGCCAACAAAAAATACCTGTCACATAAGCTTCCTCTTTTTGGCATGTGGTCAAGGATACAATAAATGCACCCTTGTCCTTGTGGTATCCTTCTCCAGCAAATGCTCACTTTAAACCCCTGACATCTGATCTCAAGCCTCAAACTTTGGCATACAGAATGAGACAACATAATGGTGCGAGAGGACACTCAAAGAAGCTAAAAATTTTGCTTTTTGAAAGGATATCTTCCCCTCTATCTAAATGCAGTGAGCTGTCGTCATCATCAATAACACCTAGTTGGATCTCTCGTCTCATTTCAAAAGGTACTAACTGCAGTGAGGCTTCAACTATTGCTTCCTCTTTATCTATCTCATGCAAAGTTCCCAGACCTAGATACTCGCTGTCATTGTCATCATGAAGCTACATCTCTGCAACCAAACTAACGTGGTCACTACACATTGGTAATGGTGTAGATGCACCTCGACCACGTCTTCTAGAACCGACTCTAGAACAAGAAGTACTGCATACACAAAAATCTTTGATTTTGTAAAGATTTTTGACCAATTATTCTACTAATTTAACGATGAGAATAGAACTCAATAACTATTATTCAGGGGAGGGACGAAGGGAGGGAGAGGGAGAGACAGAGATAGAGATAGATAGATAGATAGATAGAGAGAGAGAGAGAGAGAGAGAGAGAGAGAGATCTTAATTACTTTATTTTGCATTCAAACTATCCCAATAAAGCTTAAAGATCTAGCTGACAAGGAGAGTTGAACTCATTACCTGTTATGAGAGAGAGAGAGAGAGAGAGAGAGAGAGAGAGAGCTTCAATACTTCATGTTAAAAAATCCCCGTATCAGTTTTCTCCTGCACGTGTTGTTAGGTTGTCCTTTTCAAGAATAGTCCTTATTCATTAAAAAGCTTTGCTCTCATTTTTTGTGTTGCAGCTTTCTCTGCAAGAAACAGGTCTGAGGAAATAAGTCGTCCTATCACCATCTTCAGCCCTTCTTGGGGAAAGAAGTTAGTTCTTGTCTTCGACAGTCAATATCAAACCATCACAGCATAAACCTTGAAAGATCATTTTGAAATGGGAGACTCTGGTTTCTTTCTACGGCCATTGACATTGCTTGGTGGACAGGTTAACACTAGGTTGGTAACCTAACAGGACATAAAAGTGTCCTTTCAGGGTTTTGAAACAAACCTCCAAAACCATAGTAGATCCACTCATTTTGTAAAATCCTTTCATGAGGTTATAGTTCAAGGCCTACTAAACATGAAAAAAATAAGAAACTTGTAAAATTTCTCATCTTTTGGTCACACCAAGCCTCCAAAGTTGATGGACAAGTGAATTTTCATCAAAACAGTCATTTCTTATGTTTTGTTGCATAAAAATAAGACTAGGGATTTTTGTAGGACTTGAGATAAATTCCCTAGTTTACTTCAATGGGTTGGTGATCAAAACATATGATTGCTTCTCACTCACTATTTTTTGTTTTGCCAAAATAAATAGGTACAAAAAAGTTGAATTTTTACCATTCTGCAAACCTATCATCAAAGTTTCTATAGCCACGCTCAATACAAATAATATATGCATGTTTTTTTAGTTCCCTATTGTCCTTTATGTTCATAAGGAGCCATGGAGTATGTCAAAAGAATAATACATCTCTTACCAAGGGGAATCTTGGGGACAAAGATGAAGTGTTAAATACAGCAAACATGAAAAAACTGGGTTGAACATTATGAGTTGTAGAATCCCATAGAAACTATTCAATATCTAGCCAAATTTGATCCTTATGACTAGATATGGTTACTACCTACAAAATGCATGTAGTTGTCACAAGAAACTAACAATATTGAAAAAGCTATACTTGATATACTAGAATGTTTCGTTTTCTTCCATATTTGAAAAAATCAACCATCGTTGTGTGCTATGAAAAATAGGGTATTAGGTGCCCCAGAACTCAAGGAATGTTAGCTTTATGTTACAATATGCGACATAGAAAATCAAAAATGAATTTGGATATCATGAAATCCACCAAAAAAATCATAGAAGAGCTAAAATTGGCTAAAAAACAGGATTTGACCATTTTTGTAATTTGGTCATAACTTACAATTTTAAAATTTATTTCTCCCTAGAAGCATCAGGACATGTTGAGGACTACTAAAGATAGTTCTCTAGCATTATAGACCTCACAAACATGAATTCTAGAGTGGTATAGTTGCAAAAAGTTGAAAAAAAGCCAAAAATAGGACCCGTTTTTCCACACAGTTTAGGTTGTGAAATGTTGTGCAAGGACAATGTTAAAGATGGAATTGATATTCCAAAAAAATGTCGAGTTTTTTTCAGCTCATGAGACAACTTTCTGGATAGATAGCATCTCAAAATCCATTTTGAAACTCTTGACATAATTCAAGGAAAATGGTCACTTCACAGAACATAAAAGTGTCCCATTACCAACCTAGTGTTAAGCTTGAACGTGACTGCAATGAAGCAAATGAGTTGATCTCCATGCTAGACCATGAGCTATCACAGCTCTACAAGATTCAAGTCGATAGTCATCAAGCTTCTCCTTCCGCAGGTTCAAAGTTGTCGCCAATCATTGTTGATGACGAAAATATACATGCAAGCCACTCAAGTATTAAACGTGTGCTTGCTGTCATTCGTGCACTTCCATTGTAGACTAATTTAAATGTTGCACTTTCATCTGTACAGAATGTTGAGAGTGTTTTGGGAATGCCAACATTATATGATGGCTACATTGCTTATGAACTCCCACCACAAAAACAGTTGTTAGCTATGTACGAAATGGAGCAGAGATATGATGGGCATGCTTGGACAAAATATGTAACATGTAGTAGTGATTTGTTCAAGGGGATGGCTCCCTTTAGTCGTTGTAGTGGCCATTTGCAATGCCCAAATGTGAATTGTCCTTATTTTCAGCATAGAAAGACATACAATGAGTCTGAATGGCGGGGGAGACTATGACGTGCTCCTAGTAAGGGTATTTTGGATGCAGATAATGGAAAATTAGTTTGTGTTCATTGTCGTCAAATGCCTGAGTGCATTGGAACTTGTTCGACAGTAATTTATTATTGCATTTTTGTTGAAAAGACTAGCATGTCTAGATGTGCTATACACCTTGGTTTTCATAAACATCCTATTGCTGAAGGGAATAGCAGAAGTGCGGACCAATCAATATCAGATGCTTTGTATCATAGATCCGCCTTTGAGCCCATGACAACTAGAAAGAGCTATTGATGAAGAAATTATTATGGATAATCTTACCTCGCAAACATGTGATGTTGATACTCCGATGGGTGATCAAGAGTTCTCTAGCTTTCTCGATGTTGTCACACCTTTGTCGGATAAGCGTCAAGTACAAGGGAGCTTGGAGTCTGCTAAAAGAGCAAAGGTCATTACATCTATTGGCCTTGAGTCCACCTTGAGTCTAAAAGCAAAGTCAAGGTATCCTTTTATTCATAGAGTTCTCTTTCCAGGACAGCTAGGACTAGGGAAACAGCCACATGTATTTAAGATGTCTACTATGGGGCCAGGAAGTGGTGTTGACCTTGTGAACTCCATGTGCCCGGGAGGAAACTTACAAGACATGTGGGTGCACCTTGATCATGTGCATCGTGTGGAAGGTTGGCCTACAATGTCAGCACATGTTTATGACCCATACGTTCGAGAACTATTGACTTTGGCAATTTGTGAGTTCATTGTGGAGAACAAACATGCTCAAATAGAGTTTTTAAACATGCTCAATAAAGTTGTGGTTGATAAAGTTTATGATAAGCTTGAATTTAAAGGGTTCATGGAAGATGAGGCCAATGCAATATGGATTGCAGTACACACTGTTTACTTTGGTGGAGCTAACAAAAGGATGTCGAACAATGAGAGATCTTGTGTTTTTCACTGGGAACAAAGCATGATTAGGCACACTGTGAAGTGTATATGTCCATATTTTCAAGAAGAGCATAAACTATTGTGTTGAAAATGGCTGCATGCTACATCTAAACACTCGGCAAAAGTATGTATGGAGGAGCTCAGACAGTTCTGGAGAGCAGGACATGCAATTGTAGGAGAGATTCCTACTTTGGAAACTTGGCTATCATGGTGGGATGTTATAGTGTCTCATTGGGGGGATAGATTTATTGCACAAGACAAAACGGGAGCTTTCATTCGAAGAACAAATCTATCATAGTTTGAAACATGCAAGTATGCGAGATTCGATTGGTTACAAATCAAACGTAGGTCTTTATGAAGCTACGTGTGCAGATTTGTATTTGGTAGTTTTACAAAGTGTGCGTTACAATGCTTACTTGAAGGGTGTATATACGTCTATAGGACCAATCATGGCAGATCTTGCTGCAAGATTTATGAGCAATCAATCTGGGAGTGGCTGTGGTAGAAATCTAGTAGACGCGACATCATCGGCAGTTCTTGAAATGCAAATTCCAAGCCCGGAGATGAATAGAGATTCAATAAGGGAAAAGAGTGTGTGAAAGACTAGACCTATCTTTATTGACCCTGATGAAACTCTTGAGGAGGATAGCCATAGACCTGAGTTTGTTACATCAAAGATGTGGCCAGAGAAAAAGCTACCAAGAATAGTTTGGGAAATTCAGTGAAGAGATCCTAGCAAGAAAATGACATGTTTCGGTGTTTTGCTTGGTGAGACAGCAGGTTGTGGTAGATTTATAAATGAGACTTCTAGCAACGAAGTTCCAACACCCTTTTTTTGGGGAAGGAGGGGATATCTTGTTGCCGGCCCTAAACCAGGAGGGGTTGTTGAGGGATTTGTCTAGTTTTGCAACAGTAGCAACAATCATGCTTGGAATATTGATGACATGATTATTGGACCTCCTGGACCTGCCCCTGGAACATGGACTGTGGATGAGGGAACTTTCCTTTTGCCTTCGGAGGTTGAGATGCTTCAAAGGAATGGATTTGTTTTGCAAGGTGGCAATGCATGCATGCCTATGGGAAACCACCCTTCAAGCCAGAATGGGCCGTAGCCTGGTTCTTTTTGTGCAAAGTTTAGAGATGGAAAACAAGTGAGATGGAGGTCAAAACTAACCAAGGAGTTCCATGGCCGGATTGAATTGGGAAGAAGCATGCAAGCAATGTTGCTGAGGGAGTTAATATTGGTGCCAAATGCATCACATGTTTTCCACATTAGCACTGAAGGTTCATCTCAAAAGGGTATGACTTATGCGGTGACCATTATAGACTTTCCTCAATGTTCTTGTGAGGACTTCCTAAAAAGAGACAGCCAACACCTCATGTATGTGCCATGCAAACACATGTATTTTGTGTTCTTTCATGTCCTCGGCTTAGACTCTACAGCTCATGAGTTTATGCATCAGGCCGCACTAACAAAAGAAGAGCTATTCCAGGGGCTAGGAGGGGTAGATTTTCAACATCCAAGGTTGGCTTCACCGCTAGCTTGAAAAAAGATAGCTGCATTTTGTCATCGAATATATAGCTTGAGTAAATATGCATTTTGTATCGAGTTTTTGAGAACTTTTTCTTGGAAAGATGTGTTGCTCGGTTTTTTTTGCTCGTAGTACGGTTCCCCCCGTCGCGGAGCACGCCATTTAGGAGGGATGTAAGGGAACTAAGTAATTAAGGGCAATGTTTCAAGAGGGAGGAAAAAAGTTTGATGTTAACGTGTGATTTTTTGCAAAATTACCTTTTAATGACCTTATAAATTATCCACAGGGGAATTTAAATGATAATATCTCCCTGATGAGTGTAAATGGTGGATATACTATCAGAAAATCATCAAAAAATAGTCTTTTTTGGTTAATTTTCATCATTTTTCTTGATATTGGAACTTAAAATGGAGAAATCCAACAGAAAACAATAAAGGTGTGTTTCTCATTGGATTTAATTAATTATTGGATTTTCACTTTGCTTTTTTAGCATAATTTGCTATTTTCTTTGATTTTTTAAATAAACAAGTCAAAAATTGATAATAAATAGCAAATGAGCTCATATGGAAAAACTGGAGATACACTGATGATCAGAAGGATAAGGTGGCAGACATCAAAAATTTCAATCAAATTGGAAGATGGAAGCGGGAAGCGTAAATTAGGCAGCCAAGCCTACTTTTGCAAAATTCTTGCAGAATGAGCTACAGGAATCCGATTGGGGAACTTTTTGACTCTAACATAGATTTCATGGCCTAGTAGGACTAACGGGGGAGTTTGGGGGAAATTGGATTGGGAAGTCCAAGTATAGATACCCAAGGTAGGCTAAAATCACCTCATTTCTACTTGTCACCTTTGGAGAGAGAGCTTTTCAACCTTTTTCGCATGCATTTTCTGGAGTTCAGAGTCGCGTGTTTTTAGCGCTATCTCACACGAGACATGAGGGGTAAGTTCTATACTTATCAATGATCCATTATGTACGGCCGGTATCTAATCTAAACCACATGCAAAAACCCTAGAATCTGAGCAGTGCACAAAGAACTACGACCAAAAATTGACCATAGCGGCCTGTCAGCTCAACCAAATCAGATGAGACTTGAACTGTAGCATGCCCCTAGATGATAGAACACTTCTATATCAACAATTGAACATTCGGCAAGGGTCAAAGGGGGTCCCATGTAGAAAAGCTAGGTTTTTGGTAGATGCCAGAATTGGATTCTTACTCCACAGACAGCTTTTAGACTGGGTCTATACACAATGTATATGGTTGTTTTCATAAAATCAATTAAGAAGAGCCTTTAGAAAGCAAAAAACCACTTGAAGGCTACAAAGAGTCAAAATTGACATACGAAGTCAAATTGACTCATGTGCGCGTCTGTCGCACGTGTCAATGCAAGGGACTTGCCGATACACTGTGTGCGAGCCACAAATGGCTCCAAGCACGCAACTAGCCTAAACTAGTAAGCTCAAAGATGATGATGGTATGTCACTCACCGCTCTACGCTTTCTGTCGTGGAGGATTCCTTGCCGCAAAGAAGAGGGAGACGCCGCTATGCCATGCTCAACTACCTCAACGCCGTTGTGCCACCGCAATGCTGGATCACACTCTCTCTCTCTCTTTTAAGCGCACACACACACACACACACACACACACACACACACACACACAAACTAGTACACAAGGGAGATGGAGAAGTATATGGAGCAAGAGCACTCTTCTTGCATTGCACAAATGAAGGAATGAGGTATTTTAGGTTTAGATTGACTTTTATATGGGGCTTGCCCGTTCACATTTGGGCACCCACACTTAGCCAATCTTACCCAAACATTATAGGTTCCAATTTTAGAGTGCGCCTCTCATTGGCGATCACTCTTAACCATTTCTATTGGGCCAACAAGCCCGGTACCTGACTCTACCAAATAAATAATACGGTGTCTGTCGTAGGTGATAGGGTGTCTATCAGCCGTGAGGTTAACATGCCCCCCTTCGTGATGTAGATTCTATCCTTGGAAGCTATTGAGTTGAAGCTCGTTCGTCGAAGTGGAAGAGCCTTTGAGATGAGTGTCCTTATCCTTCTTCAGTCACTGCAAAATAAAAAAAAATTGGCACAATAATTGCATTCTTATCTACAATTAAAAGCATATGCAATTGTAGGCAGACAATCTGATTGGTAAAAAAATTTTAAACCATTTTTCAGCAATAAACATTAAATTGCAATATAATTAAATGCATAAACAATTGTAAAGATAAAAAATTAAACAAGTCTGGGGTCGCTAATTTAACAGTCGAAAGGCATTAAAGACCGACTATTAATACCATGGGCAAGCTTGTCAATTTCCTATGGTCAATTAAGTTGTTTAATCGCGAGAGCCAAGTATTTCATGTCCGAGGGCTGACTAGAGGCTATTCCTAGAAGACCTTGTAGTTAAGCTACGATAAAAGGAATTGCTCATGAAATCATCGCCTGACTTATTTCCTTTTCTTTCACCCCTCAAAGTCTTTTCACAATGATTCGATTTTGATGTGTGTGCTTATTTTGTATGCCTTGGGTTTTTTTATTCTCAAGGAAAATCGCCCACACTGGGAACCTCTAGGGCTCTAGTACCATAGGCGATACATGTGAGTGAAGTACAAAATCAAGCTGAGATTATCTTCCCGCTTAAGATTTTACAATGTGGCACTTTGATTTTTTTGTTTGATTGTTCGTTTCCAGCATTTTAATTTTGTAACTTTGGGGGGTCATATAACACTGTTACCCTCCCCAGGCTCATCACATTTGTAAACTCCCTTTATAATACTTAAGGTAAAGGTCAATAGGGACTAAGCCCACTAGAAGCCCTAGTGCATTTCACACAATGCTGCCTAAATCGGACTAAGAACCTAAGTAGCCAGAGAGTAGCCATTGATTATTAGGAAGGCACTCCCCATGGTATTAAGAGAAGATCTCTAGCACCTAGCTCGATCAAACTAGCTTTGTCGGACTGCTTGATTTTTAAACCTAGATAAGTGATTATGACAAAAACTTATGTTGAATTTAATGTTTGATACTAAGCAAAAATGCGTTGAATATTATGCTACCAATCACAATTAAAGCAAACGAACATGGATGCAAAAACGATAAGGGACAATGCTAATGGACAAGAAACACCTGTTTGTGTTGATAATCGCACTTGATTCAAAGAGTGAACGAGAGAAAGATCCCATGAAGGTCCAAATCCTAACAATAGTAACACGTTCCTGTACACACGAGGAAACACATAGAAAACCTCTAGGAGGAACATCAGTGGGAAGAAAGAATTTTGCTAATCACTAAACTCTAAAATAGAAACACTCTTGTTGTAGTAGTCCTACCTACCCTCCATCACTTGAGTGATGAGAATCAAAGGTGTTTGATGACATAGGTTTCTGTTTCAGTGTACCGGATGTCAATGTGTAGGTCTGGGTCAATGTTTTGACTTTTATTGTGCATAATCGTTTGCTAATTGCTCTTGCTCTTTACTATTTTTCTTTTTTGTGAGTATAAGGCTTTATATATACATTCCCTAAGATTGGTGATTCAGAGGTTAGGGAAAGAAGGGTCAAAGGGAACCCCTTCCTTGGGTAGGTCATACTGTTTGAAATGTGCTCGTCACCCTTTGAAATCAATTGTTCTAGTTGGTAATAGGTGAGGATTTTTGCCATTAGATTTCTATACCCTTAGGTGCCTGGTGGAGTTGCAAGGGTGGTAATGTACTCTCCTAGGATCGAACTTGAAGTGGTTCTTCAGGTGATTCTTGAACACTGGAGGTGTGGATTCCTTTGTAGCTTCATGGAGGTCCACTATTATAGGTGGAGGCTGTGGAGAAGCTTTTACGTCTATGGATGCATTACATGAGGAGCTAGAAGCTTCATGGGACTCCTTCCTTCCTGAGCTAGGTGGAACAAATCGTTCTTTGTTCGGTACCCAAACTAGCTCTGGAGTGGGTGTATAACATTCTGTGATTTTTTTCTTTTCGCAATCATCACTTCCTTTTGGAGCTAGGATTGGGCTCACATGGGTCAGGTAACAGGTAAGAACACAATCTATGTTTTGGCACCCAGATTTGATCATTTCCTTGATAGTAGCCTTGGGCTTCAAATAGTCATTTAGGAATCCACCGCCATGTTTCCTTACATTTCTTGGAGCGAGTGGGACGTTTCTTACAAATTCTTTTTTTTAGCACTAGCTATGGTCGCTAAAGAATCTTTAGGGACCCACTTGTATGTTTTCTTTGTTACATTAGGATAAGTCTTGTCAAAAGCTATATGCATTGCTTCTAAAATATTTAAGGGTACGAGTGGTGGCATTTCATCCCCCTCAGGTGTTATCTAGGTCGTCCCTCTGTTTCCCCAAGTGTTTATGGTTGCTGCTAGGTGGACCCAATCCACATCATCCCACGTAGTACATCCATATAAGGATAATCTTCCCCAACATCAGTGTCCACTTTACACGTGTAACAATACTGAGATGGGGTCGAGTAAATTGTGGTGTCAGATCTATGATCAATTATAAACTTGTTTCCTAAAGGATATGCTCGACCAGTTACAAGATCCACTCGAATGACAAAACCTTGGAACTGCAAGAAGACATGGTTTTTAGACCAGTCATGCACCATTTTTGCTTCCCTCATGAAAGGACGTCCTAAGATCATCTCAAATGCCATAGTGTGCTTGGAGAAATCCATAACAATGAAGGTAATTCTTATTTTTATGTCCAAAGACCTTGATCTTGAGATCTTCTAGTATCCCAATAGGTTTAACAATAGACGCATTGTCCATCTTTACTACTATGGTTGTGGTTGCAAGGTGAGGTCTTCCCATAGTTTCCCATCAATTTTTAGTCACAATGCTAACCCCAGCGCCACCATCAAGGATTCCCTTCAAAGTTATTCCCTTGGTAGTGGTTGGTATGGTTGCACTGGATTCATCTCTCTCAAATTATTGTCTCAAATTGTTAACAAGTATTTCTACAACAAGGTTCTCATCTAGGCTGGTTTGTGGATCTAAGTGTTCCTCCTCTATTGGCATCTCCCTAGCTCCATCCATATGTGAAAATTGTGGTAGACCGACCTTCATTTATCCATTGAGGAAAGCTCAAAGAGCTAAGAGTAGCTCAGGGTCTCCATATAGTTTGGACAAGATGGTGGTTTTAACCTCTGAGGCCATGAAATTCATCAATTTAGCAATATTTAACGGCACCTTTTGGGCTTCAATACCTTGACGTGGTGAAGATGGGATCTCTATTTCTTCGATAGGGTAAGGTAGTCCCTCTGTAAACATTATTTACATCACGAAGTGAGTACGTCCACTTTCCCATGACTTTAAATCACTTTCTTCTTGGATGACACTAGGTATGGCTAAGGGTCTATGGACATGGTGAGGTTTTTGTTGCGTAGGGAACACGGTGTCTGTAATCTGAAGCTGCCTAGGTGTTGGCTCTAGATCCCTTTGGGTATCTTCTACCAAACTCCTTAATTGCCTGACTCTCTCGATCTCCTCTGTAGGGTTTGGGTAAGTTCCTATCTTCTTCTTGGATCCTGGCCATTGTGGCTCATGACGATCTTCCTTGTGGGTTTCTTTCCTAGTGGTCATTTTGGTGACCATGGTTTCACCACTCCCTATGTTAGTCTTTGAACTGGGGTCTGACTTCGCTGCTTTTTGCAATCTCTTCCTTCATATTTTCTTGTTCTTTTGAGATTGGGAAATTGATGCCGTGTCTCTTTCTTCAAGAATATAATTTTGTTTTTGGAGCATCGGTCGTGTGAGTACGTTTACTGGTACTACATATGTACTTTGTGATGGATCCTAAGTAAACTTAATCAAGTTTAATGGCGTGATATTCGGCGCATTTGGATTATTCAGACATTGGGTAATCAAATGATCTATGCCACATCGATTACACATGAGTATCGACATTGTAGACGTGCTCATTTGATTGGTTTGCATTAGTGTGGTGTTCTTTTGTAACTAATAGGACACTCGGCCACACGATGTGGACCTCCATACTCATAGTATTGAAAAAGTTGTCTCTTAGCAGTGTAATTGATATTTTGGCCTCTTGCAGCAAGAGAATCTACTTGATAGACAAGTTTGACTTGTCCCCAATAGTCTTCCATGTAGTATTGTGGACTTTCTTCAAGCGCATCCATCCCATAGGCAATATTAGGGTCTACATCTTCCTCACAACCTTCCAAACAAGCAATGAATGACTCACAATCCACTTGATTAACAGTAGTGACTCTCAGATGGGGTGGTTGTGGTCCTAGCACTGGAGGTGGTAAGGAGGTTGTCTGAAAAACATTCTGGGCCCTAGGGACCATCTATTGGCCATCGTGCACTTAAATACTATGCAATCCTTAGCTTGATGACCATACCTCCCATAGCATTGCAGTTTCCATTGAATTCTACTCTAAAAGTAGGGCACCAATGGTACTATGCGGACCATAGCATACTAAGCACCATTGTTGCTCCCTTCTTGGATATATATGATTGTTTTGCGGAGCCCGATTGTCTCTAAGACTCTCTTGAATGGCCTTGGTGAGATCTGCTAAAGTCATCTCAGATATCTTTGACTCCTTAGCAATAGGCTTTAGGGTCATTGGCTAATGCCCCGATGCTTGCGAGCTAATAGATTTAGGCTCAGTAGACACTCTTTCTCCTTGAATCGTTAAATTATCCTCCAATTGGATCTCATTGGTGTGGTGACTGCTTCCCAAGTGGTGACACCTCTAATGATTACGCCATTGTAGATATCCTCATGTCGTAATCCCGTAATGAATCTATCAAGAAATTGACTATTATTGAAGCACTCATTTGGATTACAACGAGAATTCAAATGCTTTAAGGACTAATATAGTCTCTCACCGAATCTCCTTCTTCTTGTTTGTCTTTCTGGAGCTAAGAGGCTACACCCCAAAACACTCACTCACGTATGTATTATTTCAAGAACAGTCTCCTAAGAGTAGGGTAAATCATTTTTTCTTCCACCCTTAGGGTTCTTTACCAATGCCCTGCTTTCCCACTTAAGGTTAGGTTTAAAGCATTACTCTTATGCAGGTCATTGTGTTCTCCTAGAGAATTGCATATTTGTTCAAACACTTTGATATGATTTCTCACATCCCCGTCTCCACTAATTTTTTGTGTGAGCTTGGCTATTTGTAATGCCTTACTTCTAGGCTCTCTATCAAGCGTGTTACACATATTCTCAGCAATAGATGAACCAATAGCTTGAGCAAATGTTGCCAAGTCACCTAAGTGAGCAGGCACCGTGGGTGAAGGCGCTCCAGAGACTACATGTGGAATAGGTATTGGCATTGGGCTTGGTGCATAGGAAGCCCTTCGGTCCCATATTGGGTACGGTGTTATGCCATGTGGTGGCCCAAAGTTCTATGTGTGTCCCTAGGCATAGCAGACGTCAAATGTGACATGCTAATGCCAGCCAACATGGTCCCATGGAAATAAGAACTTGGGTGTTGTGCTTGTGGAGCATAGGTTGTTGAAACAATGGGAGGGTTAGGAACTACATGAGTATGAGGACCCATGCGTGTATACTATTCGTACACACTTGTAGATATTGTTGCAGGCATTGAGCTACCATGTAGCGGTGCTTTACTAACAAATGAGATCCATGGCGTGTTTCTTGGCATGCCCATCATTGAGGTAGGCATGGTAGTTATGGTGTCATCAAAGGAAAGATGATCTAGACTTGGAAAGGTAAAGGTGTCACTTGTGGGCTCAAATTGCACTGAGACCCCTGGTGAAACAACATACAGAGGATCCATCGGACTTACTAAGGGAGTCTCCATTTGCAATAAGGCTGGTTGTTTAGCCTTCCGTGTATCTAAGAGTCTCATGAGACCCATTGAAGGCATGTTGATCCCCTTGTCCTATCTCTTTAACTTAATAACCCTATGGATGACCTCACAAACTCTTTGTTGTGGATCCTCCATGCTAGTAGCACCCGTTGTGGATTGTAGGACATCTAACCAACCCACTTGATAGGTGTGACCTGAGTATAGGTCGATTAGATTTTTTGTTTGTAGTTCGTACTCCAGTTCTCATTTAAGAATGCTCCATCTAGGATTGAGGTTCTAGGGGTGTCCTTTGAACTGTATGCAATGTGGCTCTCTATGGGTTGGACCTTAGCGGTTGCTAAGTCAAGAGCACTGGATTTCTCTCCTAGCAAGGATATTGACATGGGGGATTTTTCTTTTAACTCTCTTTGTTGTTGCTCCCCCTTGCGTAAGCTCTCGATTTCCTTTTTCCTAGCCGCAATGATATATCGCTCAACCTCTTGCACTTTAGCAAGGCTTCTACCATCACGTAATAAAGCCTCGGAGGGGAATAGATCTAAAGAGTTAGGGAGTGCAGTGAATGAAGTTTTCATGTGAACACTCTCTAAGAGCATGGGGTCTACGTTGGTCATGAATGGAGAATTTACTTCCCCACCCTCCTCATTTACATCGTTAGCTCCATGTTTGGAGTGAGTGTCTCTACTAAAGGTTTTCTTCAAGCGGCTAAGCACGCTCGGTCCGGAGCGTGGATCCATGGTATGCATGTCTTGGCTTGAGCTATTGGGATTAGGCATTGGGAAACCCTCCATGACGTCGTAGTCAGAGGAAGAGTCACTAGCCGCTATGTTTGGGTCTTGGTTTGTACTACCTTGGATCCCCGTCGAGGGCCAAGTGCCTAAGATAGAGGAATAATAATAACTCACGTAAGTCGAAATGCTCGCTAGTTTCTTGGCCTCTAGCACACGACCCGAGTGCAAATGCATGTGCCTTTGGCACCCTACAAGCGTCGGCGGCGAATAACCTTGAAGGTTAACCACTTATTTTTTTAGGTGTCCGTTTTCACTCGCTTTTTGATGTTTTTTAATGGTCGATTTTTGGATTAGATCATGTGATAGCTCAAAACGAGCATATTTCTCAAGGAGTTGTGGTGTGATTTAGAGCACAGTGCTCGGCTACTGGAAGCTCTGTTGGTCCTCAAAAAGGTCGATTTTTACCTACCTGTGAGGCTAAAATACATAATTTTAAAGGGGGATTGAGGCCTGAGCCTGAGCATGAGCGTGGGCTTGGGTATGGGGGATACTCACGATCTCGGTCCTACCTAATTTATTTATTTTTAATTTAATTTATATTTTTTTTGGGATAAGGTCGTTGCGGCCGCGCTGTGTGTCCAAGAACACATGCACCTAGCCTACCTACTTACAACTAATACAGCTACTATTACACACTAACACACTAACACACTGCTATAGTAACTCATTAGCTATACACACTATTACACACTAACACACTACTATAGTAACTCATTAGCTATACAAACAGAACTACTTCTCTACTTTACACAGAACTAACATTGTGGATCTACTACCTTAATTCTAACACCTTATCACAGAGAAAACACCTTATGAACATAAAAAAAACAGTACCTTTCAATACACTGCAGCAAAACAAACTTTTTCTCATCACACACACCTTCCTTCTCTACCTTTCCTACATTTGAAATTGCACCACAACGCAGCAGAGAGTGTGATTCGAGCTTAGTGTATGGCATTTCCCCGCCAATGGCACAAAAAATGTGTGTGTCTATCGCACGTGTCAATGCAAGGGACTTGGCGATACACTATGTGCGAGACACAAATGGCTCCAAGCATGCAACTAGCCTAAATTAGTAAGCTCAAAGATGATAATGGTGTGTCACTCACCACTCTATGCTTGCTGTCGTGAAGGATTCCTCGCCGCTAAGAAGAGGGGGACGCTGCTACACCGCGCTCAACCGCCTCGCCACCGTCGTGCCGCCACAATGCTCAATCACTCTCTATCTCTCTCTCTCTCTCTCTCTCTCTCTCTCAAGAGAAGGAGATGGAGCAAGAGCACTCTTTTTGCATTGTAGAAATGAGAGAATGAGGTATTTTAGGCTTAGATTGGCTTTTATATGGGCTTTCCCATTCACATTTGGGCACCCACACTTAGCCAATTTTATCCAAACATTGTAGGTTCCAATTTTAGAGTGCGCTTCTCATTGATAATCACTCTTAACCATTTCTATTGCACCATTGTTAGAAGCTGGATACACCCTACAGAAACTAGCTACTCGATAGATTATCATTTTTTGTAATTATTCATTTATTGAGAAAACTCGACATTTCACCTTGTAAATATTGGGGCTTACAGAAGTTTCCAGATTGTATCCCAGTTTTGACATTTAGATTGAGTAGATGGTTGATTTGGAACTTTAGGGTTTGAGAATTGTAAGGTATTTATACCACTTTTTGACCTTAATGAAGGAACTTTTGACATTTAAAAAAAAGAAGTTTTGAAGTTTGTGAATGAGCATACTGTGTACAAGAGAGAGTGTGAGCTTCATCTTGACGCTACGTGTGCACCGGTGGTCGGAATCGAGTGTGGAGAAGTGCAGCGTGTTGCCCCTGATGAGAGCTATGGCGCCGATACCTACATTGCGTGCGTACGGTCCGATTTCATGAGCTCCATCTATGAGCTTCATCTGGTGATTCGGTGAGCATACGTTATCCGATTTTGCATTGCAGCATATCCACGCGTTCACATTGAGTAGAGGTACACATTAGGCACTTTAGATTTCAGGAACGAAAACCTACAAATTTCGGCCAGACATCCAATGTGATTTTACACCAGGTGTTTTGGGTTGGGGTTTTGGTTCATTAACCTTAGGGAGAGCGACCTATTTGTGTTAGTAGGGTCTCCTTCAAGTTCTGTGGTGTTTCAAGATTTTTTGATGGGTGTTCGGCTCTAGAAAGCGTTGTAGGAAGTTTCCTCTTATGCATTATTGAAGGCTGTGACTTAGACATTGGGTGGAGACCTCTGTAGGAATTAGTTTTTAGGAGTCGGTCGAATGTAGGTTGACACCCTATGCTTGCTTCCATGCGCCTGCGGGTCGAACTTCGTCCTTAGCTGACAAATCTTGTTAGGTGAGTTCTCGCTGTGCTGACGTCCGTTGCGGTGTATCCGTCCAACATTGGCGCCGCTGCCGAGGACGAAAATCTTAGGTAGGTGACCGAGACTAGTCCTTGAGGATAGGGATTCTTTGGCTTGCCAAGAGTTTCGTTTTACATTTAGATAGGATCAAAGGGTGGAGGACTCTCTAGGTCTTAGAGGGAGTCTAGGAAGCGTGTGTCGGGCCTAGATCCTTCCACTTAGGTAGATTTAGGTAGATTGAGATAGTTTTAGGTATTAGTTGAGTTCTTGAGTAGGAGTTGGAGTGGTAGAAGCAGTGAGAGGAGATCTTGAGAGTCTGGAGAGGCCAGAGAGCAACCAAAACACCATTATCACCATTTCACATGATGAGTAGAAGTAGAGTAAGTAGGACATCATGATTCAGGATCTAGAGCACTTCATGCATGTATACTTGTTTGGTAAATTCATCACAAGGTTGTAAAAGACACAAAAAGACGCAAAAGTGTGTTTGAAAGCTGAAGTGAAGTCCAAAAGTTACTGTGAGTGTTTTTGATAGAGCTGTAGAGCATCAGGAGCATTTCTGTCAGGAAAAAAATTAATTTTAAGAAGGAGACATCCTACGCATAGGATGTCTACAGGCTAATCTGGTGGGAATTTTGGAATTTTGAGTTGACCAGTGTGTTCAGAAGGTGGGGTTTACCCCATTTTCAACTGGAAAGTGGAAATTTGACCATATCTTGACAAGATAAGGCCAGATAGACTGAAATTGCCAGACATCCTACCCAAATTGTGCCAAAGAATTATTTTAAGACCAAAACCATAGTAGGGTTGCATGAGCATGATCTACATGATATATTGAGTGATTGAGAGGGGTTTTATCTCATTTGGGTGAGAAAATTGGGTTCAAAGCAGACTTTAGCACTTTTGACTGAAAAAGGCAAGAACAGCTAAAATTGGGGACTTTTGAAATCCAAACCAAAATCTAAGCATACCACTGGGTTGTTGACATAAAGGGGAAGCTGTGGGTCAAGTCTGGGGTCAAACAAGCCAAAAAGACATCCTACGCGTAGTATGTCTTCTGTGTGATTTTGCACTCCAAACCTAATTTTGAGCATACCAAAGCGATCAGCAACTCAAGGGGAGCCTGTGCTTTGATATTGAAGTCATTCTGATGAAAAAGACATCCTACGCGTAGGATGTCTAAGGCATGAAATTGAAGCCAAATACTGACTGTGGGCATAACAAGGTGTTATATAGCCTGAGGCAACAAGCCTCCTAGTCAATTTTGGTTCAAATTGGAGTTGATTAGAAGGTACATCTCTCCCTGTAGGATCCTTATTGCCTATGAGAAAGAATAGGGCTTGGGAGGAAAAAATTTTGTTCTTTTCACCTTTCTCATATCTACCTTTGGCATCAACAAATATCTTAAATGAATAATCCACATGATGTGAATTTATTTTGCTTTCACTTTGTGATATCTATTATAATTAATGTATGGATTAGCCATACAATACACTTCCAACAACATATAGTGTTTTTTTTTGGCCCAAAAAGGCTCAATAAAATACTTCTTTTGCTAGATTCCATCAAACTACCCCTTCTAGGCTATTATAGTTTTGATATAGGTATATAGTTATTTTCCTATGGACCAACACGATTTGTACACATATTTAGCCCCAATCACTAGACAGAACATACATATCATAGTAGGCACAAAATTACAATTCCAAAGAACAATTTGTAGCTTGTTTGGTCGGCAAAGTTTGAATGTCATTAGCTCATTTAATAATCCTTTCATCTTACCCATGATAAGATACAACCAAAAGCCATGATGTTTTCATCTTTGTTTTGTTTTGATTTTATTGTTTGTGTTCTTTATTTGTGTGTGTGTGTGTGTGTGTGTGTGTGTGTGTGTGTGTGAGAGAGAGAGAGAGAGAGAGAGAGAGAGAGGCTTGTTGGATTGTATTCCCTACCAAACTCTAGACTTCATGTCATATATGGAATAAATCCTTCATATAGTTTTTTGGAGTTTCTTCACAAATTCTCACAGCAAGAGGCATGGTGATTTCCTGGCAAGACCACAAAATTCTCGATATCATATAATTGTTGTTATCATTGTGTCTAGTCTCTTTCTTATTTTTCTCTTATCTCTATTGTAAGGTGTATTGCAATTTTGAGCATAGCTACATGTTGACAAGTGACAGCTCTTCCATTTGATATATAGCGTACAACAATTGTTGTCATTTTGTCTACTCTCTTGCTTCTTTTCTCTTACCTCTCTTGTAAGGTGTAGCATTGCAATTTTGATCATAGATACATGTTAACAAGTGAAAGATCTTCCATTTGATGTAAGTTTCTTGTGGTATTTTTTTGATTTTGAGTATGGCCATCTACCTTCTTTTTTTTCCCATAATGCATGAACCGCACATCCAAATTAAGTTTTAAGCTCATAAGTAGATAGAGGATGCCATAGACTTATTCAAGTGTGTGAACTGTTGTGTTGAAAATAAGCTACCCATGCACTCCATGTGCTAAAATTGCAAAAATGACATTTCTAGGGCCACCTGTAATATAGACATATCTATTTTTTATTCACCCATTTGGGATCCAAATTCCACATTTTACCTTACAACCTGCATTAAGAAGAGGATGGGGTCTAGGAGGGCCTCTTTATTTGCCATGAGCTTATGAAAGTGATTAACATTTTGACAAATAGGTGTATGCCATGTGTGCAAGAATGGGGAGTGTGTAAGATATGTGTAAGAGTGGTCAAAGGATACACTTCCCCCCCAAAAAGGAGATGGGCAATTTTATGACTTTTGACCTTCCATAACTGTCACATATGATCTTCGATTTCAGTCGAGATTAAAGACCTAGAATCTATGCGTCAAGCTCTTTTGATAGATATGCTAGATGATATGGTTTTATCCACTAAATTTTAAATTCCATTTTGGGGGAGAAATTTGAATTCAAATAAACTAGCCGTTTGACCTGTTTGAATTAAAGAGCTATCCTTTGATTACTTTCTTAATAGTAAAGGTTTGAATTCCTTAAAGTACAAAATAAAGAGGCCCTCTTAGACCCCATTCTCTTCCTAATGGATTGTATGCATTGTATAGATCAAGAATACCAATTTTGGTGTCATTTTGATCACTAGATCTCTAGATAGAGCAAGAATTACAAAAGACTTTTAAACCAAGAGAAAAAGGGAAATAAGTGGGATTATGGCATCCAAAAGTTCAAACCTTTCATCGATGAAATGCTAAATATGTGTACAAACCATAGATAAGATGAAAAAGGACAAAAAGTCAAATATGGGAAAATAAAAAATAAGCGCGTCTATTTTGTAGCAGCACCTAGGAATGACATTTTGATATTTTGAGTATAGTTAGGCCTTTTACATGACATTTGAAAATCTAGTGACCAAGTTTGGAAGAATTTGGAGCTGGAGGTAAAGAGAAACTGGCAAAACAATCAAAGACCTTTTGATATCTTTAAACCTTGTGATAAAATCCAAACTTGAGATCCAAACTTAGTGAAACTCATGGGGAGGATATATTTTCACTAGTACAACCCAAGAGAGTTCAAAAATTCAAAAACATCCCCAATATTGGACATTTTAAAATAGGCACACCTATTGGGAGGGGCAAAAAAGTAAAATTGGTTTGAAACCTTAGACAAAAGATGTTTGTACACGGTCTTTAGAGTGTGCTCACAAAGTTTTTACTCATTTGGAATTCTAAGCTGCAAGATAAGCTAGGGATTTTATCTAAAACTCCATCAACATATGTTTGGTAGCAAACTTGACCAAAAAATAAATAAAATTCATCTTGAAAGAATAAATGCATTCACCAAGGCAAGGGCTACATGTGCCAAATGAATTTTGATAATTTTTGGGCCAAAGAAAAATAGGCACACCTATTTTGGGAAGTGTCAAAATTGGAAAAAAAAATCAAAACTTGCGCATAGGATGTTTGTTTATGATGTGCTTAGAAAGTTTGTCAAATTCTTGGCAAAGAAAAATAAGTGCACCTATTTTAGACCCCTCCACAGAATAAGCATCTTGACTATTTTTTGTTATATTGTACATGATAATTAAATCCTTCTTGTCAAAATTTTTGGGTTTTTTATCACAAAATCTTGATTGAACACCAGAAATAGGGTTTCAAAGCTTGAAACTATTTTGAGTACTATTTCAAGTGCAGCTCACCAAAATTGCTTTAAGTTTTGATACACAACTCCAAATTGAGTTAGGTTTTGCTAGGATAAAATTCTGTGAGTAATGGAACACACCAAAATCGTTTTTAAAGTAGTTTCTAATTAGTAATAAAATTCAAACTTTTAGGTGTCAAGAAAAGGTGTCCTAAGACCTGAGGGCAACCAATACCTAATATGAATTTTGTGCACTAAGCTAGGTGGGATGTCTTGAGAAAATTTGAGTGGGCTTTGATTATTCCAAATCACCCACCACCTAGGTTTTCAATCTAGCCCAGAGATATGCTATACATGCAAAAAAAAATGATCATGCAGCACCTATGAGGGAAGGGGTTGAGATCCAACCAAGAGATGCATCCTACACATCAAATCATACCCAAAATTTTAATTTTTGTACCATTAATGTTATTCAGCTCATGTGGAGTCATCCCAACCACATTACACACATCTACTATGATTCATGATAGTGTGGATTCTATCCTACAAGATTGGATCTATGGGGAAACAGCAACACCAAACTAGATAGACATGATGACCAATAAACCCACAAGTTCAAATGAGAGAAAATTGGTGGATCCTAAATTTTTTAATGAGGTTTAGGATTGGGGATACCAAACATTAACAAGAATGGGTTATACCATGCAAGAGAGGTAAGATTGATTGATTCTGGAGATGAGTAGAAAAATATGATGGCATAGGAGATCCTTATGATCACTTGGCAAGATTCCATCAAGTACTTAAATTATAAAGAGTTTACAATTTCCACACACAATATTAGGGTTTTGGAATGACACTAGAAGGCAAGGCCTTAAGATCAGTTTAGAGTTTAGGATTAGGGAGTATTTAGACTCTAGCACAAAGATTTGTTGCTTCGTTTTCTAACATGGGAATCAATCACAATACATTGGCAAAAATTTATAGATTCAAACAAGAGAACTGCTACCATATACATGTGGTAGTGATGTGTGTGATCACACTTAGGACTACCGGGGCATTTTCCCTCACTAAGAGGTTGTTTCCCCTATGCATTGTATATATGGACATCACTCTAAGGCTAACTTATCTTTCCATTTCACACTAAATAGTACTACTCCTTGTTTTGTTCCTTGAGATTATTCCTCTTCTCCAAGCTGTGTGTATTTCCCTACAATCCTATTTTCAATAATTGGTCTTAGAGTAGGTTGCATCCTCTCAAGCATAGTTGCTACCACACGCTAGCTACTTTCTCAACTTTAGATGTGCTTTGGTGAGCATTATCAAGTGGAGAATAATTTTGGGAAATCTTGTAGATCTTTGGCAGCTCAAAATTTTGATTCTAGCTCAGTTTGGCCTTCATCTCCACTATAGGTAGTAATGCACCGTCACTTTTGTCCTTTTGTGCATAATAATTTTTAGTTCTATTTTTTTCATAGAAGGTCCTTATATATTTCTTTGGGTTACGCTATATAGAACCCATTAGTCTTGCTATATTTATCCTCTTTTTGGGCGATTTTCACATCAAGTACATGCACTCTCCATGGTTGACAACAACACAGATGTGTTCAAGATGTTTTCTACTTAGGGTAGATTGGATGAGACAATTACCCAATTTGGGCTTACATGATGCAACATGGTCTTGTGTCAAAGGGATTTTGGAATATTTTTTAGGGCATTGATATATGCCCTAATTCTATGGATGCATGCATTTTTTAGTATGTTGCAGGTTTTGGTGGTAGGATTGCTATTGCTAGATTTGTTTTGCATACATCTGAGCAAGGCTCATTGGGATGTTAGAGATACATAAGCTCAATAGCACTGATTGCATAATCTATGAATCACACTATTCCTCATCACATTTTCTCAGCTAAATCAACTAAATAGGCTTGAGATATTATAGCTAGTCTTCATGCAAGTTGCAATGAGGCTAAACTTGCATTGCTACATAAAGAGTTGGAGTCAAAGATTATACATTAGGAAGATGTAATAGAGACTTTACTTGTTGGTATCAAGAATATTAATGAGAAACTCAATTCTACATGCCAAGTCATTTCAAACAGTCCTAAGAGGGTGGTGGTAATGCGTGTGCTAGCCTCCACCCAACCATGTTATCTTATAGCCTCGCCCTCGCGAACACACTATCCAGCCGTGCTGGTGGCCTTGTCCATAGGACCCATATCCTTACATTACCCCCCCCTTTAAGAATGTTTGAGTCCTCAAAAACGAACGTAGGAAAACGTTTCTTAAGTGTGGAGACATTCTCCCATGTAGAACCTCCTTCAGGTCTATCTAGCCATTTTACTAACACCTATCGTTTGACATGATGTCTCGTGCGAAGCTCATGAGAATCCAAAATATTTTCAGGCTCATGAGGAATGCTTGGCAATTTGATAAGGTCAACTAACACACCTGTGTCAATCACATTATCATTCTGTCCTAGCTGTTTTCGTAAACGACTAACATGAAAAACGGGATGAACTCATGAGTGCTCTAGGAGTGCTAACTTATAGGCCACTTGATCTATACGTTTGAGAATAGTAAACAGTCCACAATAGCGTGGTGAAAGTTTAGCAATTTGTCTTGTCTTCAGACTTTTCGAAAGCTCCGAAACTTTGAGGAAATCCTTGTCTCCTTCTTTGAAAGTAGCAAGACGACGGTGCTCATCTACGTACTTCTTCTATCTATCTTGAGATTTCTTAACATTCTGTCAAGCAACTCGAAGCATGTCAAAATGGTCTTGGAGGAAATCCTTTGCTTGTTGTATCTTCTCCTTAGCCAACCGCACCGTAACGGGTGATCTAGGTTGAAATCCATATAAAAGCGTGAATGGACTAAAACCTGTAGTCACATGCTTTGAGCTATTATAAGAAAATTCCAATAAAGGTAAGTAGTCTTTCCAATTGGTTTTCTTCTTGCTAACATACGCTCGTAGCATATCGTCTAGCACTTGATTAACTCTTTCTATTTGACCATCTGTTTCTAGATGATCAGCCGTACTTAGATTAAGTCTAGTTTTCAACTTTTGGAACAGAGCTCTCCAAAAGTGATTATCGAACTTTCGATCCTGTCACTAATGATACGAGCTGGAAGACCGTAGAGTTTATATATATGCTCTACAAAGAGACGTGCTAATTTTGGTGTCTTAACCGTAGTCTTAGTGGGAATGAATTGACCCATCTTTGTGAGACGGACTACAATTACCCAAATGGCATCATGGCCATGATTTGTAGTAGGTAGTCCTACTACAAAATCCATAGAGATAATCTCCCACTTACCTTTTGGAATCTCTAAAGGATGTAAACGGCCACCTACCTTAAGGTGATTTTCCTTATTAACTTGGCACTGTTGGCAGTTTAGTACGTACTCTTGAACATCATGATGTAAGCTTGACCAATAAAATTGCCGTCGAACTAAGGCATACGTCTTACGGATACTTGGATGACCAGAACTTGGACTATCATGACACTTAAATAAGATTTGGTGCCTAGTGTCTAAGTCCTTTGGCACTCATACTCTACCTTTGTGGAGTAAGTAGCCATGTTCAATGGAAAAATTCTTCCATCGCTTAAGATCTTCTATAGTAGGGGTGGAGCTATGTGTGTTGGAGTTTCTATCTACGCGTGTAGAGACATGTTGATCTGGTTGTTCAGAGACATATGAGTGTGAGGGATCCCTTTTTAAAACTGCACTCCACACTTTAGCATATGATTGATCTTGTGAACACTTTCCACGTAATGAATCCAAAAATCCACTCTTTAGTTCCATGAAAGCAAGTGAATTAATATGAGGCATCTGACTTAGTGCATCCGCTACTACATCATATCGCCCCTTGCGATATCGTAGCTTAGAATCATAATCTTGAAGGATTTTTGCCCATCTAGCTTCACAACCTTCAAGTCTGTTTGATTAGTAAACCATTTGATACTCTCATGGTCAAAAACTACTTCAAACTCGGAACCATATAAATAGTGTCACCATTTTCGTAAAGCGTGAATTATGGCATAGAGCTCTCTCTCATAAATAGAATAATTCTATTGAGCTCTATCTAATTTTTTACTTTTAAAGGCTATAGGTTTTCCCTCCTGGAGAAGTACCACACCAATGGCTTTATCACTAGCATCAGTCTCTACCACAAACAGCTTAAGTAGGTTGACGATTGCTAGGATGGGAGCAGTGGCTATAAGTTGTTCAAAACTGTGCTTTTGGGCTTCTTCCCAAGAAAAGGTCTTACCTTTTTCTTTAAGTTAGTCCGTCATAGGAACAATGATTTTGGCATAGTCACCGATATACTGTCGATAAAATTTAGCCATGCCTAAAAATATTTGAAGCTCCTCAACCGTGTTGGGATGTGGCCATCGAAGAATGGCAGCGACCTTGTCAGTGTCCATCTTGATTCCAGAATAAGAGATCACATGACCGAGGTAATGTATCTCTGTTTTAAAGAAATCGCACTTGCTTTGCTTAGCATACAGCGCATCAGCTCATAGCTGTTCGAGCACTAATTGTAAGTGTTCTATGTGTTCATCTTCAATCTTACTATAAATGAGAATGTCATCAAAGAAAACCACAACAAATTCTCCAAGATAGGGATGTAAGACACTATCCATGAGTGTCATAAATGTAACTGGAGCATTGGTTAGACCAAAAGGCATAACCAAAAATTCAAAATTCCCAAACCGTGTTCTAAAGGAAGTTTTGGAGATATCTTGTAAAAGGATACGCACCTGGTGGTATCCTGAACGAAGATTTATCTTTGTATATTATCTTGGCCTATGGAGTTGATAAACAACTCATTTACTCTTGGTAGAGGATACTTGTTCTTGATGGTTATGGCGTTTAATCCGTGATAATCTATGCACATGCCCATAGTACCATCTTTCTTTTTTACCAATAGAATTGGTGATGTGCAAGGTCTAATGAAACCACGGGCGAGGTAGTTAGCCAAATGACTCTCAACCTCCTTGGCTTCTTTAGCACTCATATGATAAGGTGTTTACTCCCCTGTTTAGTGCCATGCAAGACATCTATGCCATGATGCACATCACATGTAGGGGGTAAACCCGGTGGTAAATCACTTGAGAACACATCACTATACTCCGTGAGTAAGTGAGTTATCTTTTGCCGTGAAAAAGGAGAAAGTAAACTAGAGTTATGCTTGGATGGAGAATCTTGTAATTCCTGTAATGTTTGTTTTACAACACTTACACATTGCTCTATAGAATTAAAATTGAGAGCACTTTGTTTGTTAGATTTGTTAACACTTTGTTTATCAGTAGAATTCATTGCACTTTGCATACCATTACTAGAATTCACCGCAATTTGCTCTTGAAAATTCACAAGACTTGGAGACAAGCAGTAACACAAAAAGACATCATCTATTAAATTTTCTGTCTGCAAAATAGAAAGCTCGGCTATACATATAAGAGGTGCAGATGCTATATTTTCTCACCAAGAAAAAGCACATGTTTACCATTGGCCATAAAGGATAAGGAGTTGTGTTCATAACTAGTGTGCAATGTGTTTCCTAAAGCATGCAGCCACTCCCGTCCTAAAACTACATCAGCACGGTCCATGTTCATAACTTGGAAGTCAAGGGTCATCGTATGATCTTGAACAATAACATCAACCCTCGAACTACCGTGTCCCATACTTCTTTATCATTCCCAGACATTTGCTCGACCACATGCTTGTGAGAGCAGGGAGTCTGTGCAAGCTTCAATAAAATACAAAAACATTGTCCGTTAATAGTTCCATGCATGTGAATCAAATCATGGAGGCCAAAGGTGGGTTGCCACATTGAAGCAGGCACACAACACTTGTGTCTTTCTTCCATATGAATAACCTCTACAACACAATATTTAGGAGATGAATCTAATGTGAGGTGTTGTACCGTGTGCATGGACTTTTCTTTGCCTTGCAAAATAGGACAATCTTTCTTGTTATGTTGGTCTGAAAGACATCTAAAACACAAATTGTGTTTCTTTGCACTCTCAAAATCAGCAGTGCTGAGAGACCCACGTGGAGTATCTCGTGATTGCTTAGGCTTCTTAACCTCTTGTGGGTGTGGAGAGGTAGATTGTCTCTTATTCCTCTTGGATTTTGTGGGAGATCTACCTTGCCATTGGCTCTTAGCCACATTTCTCTTAGCAAAAGTATTCTTAGAGTAGAGAACATTTCCTTTCCTCTCTTAGTCCTCGTCATATCTTCACGCATGACTGATGGCTTCGTCCAAAGTTTTTAGATGTTGGGTATTGACATTAAGACGATAGTCTTTGTCAAGACCCCTATTAAAACCTTGTATCTTTCGGAATTCATCTAGACCTTACTCTTTTGCTTGTGTGTGCATGTAGGTTTGATTGGAGTTTGGTGCTCGATAGATCTATGTGTGTGTGCTTGCGATTAGTGTGTTGCATAATAGGATTAGTGTTATAGTTTTAATATGATTTCCCAATACTTTGAAAGGTATTGTATGAGAGAGAGGCTAGGCATACGGCATGCATACCATGCTAACCAATTCTTATCTTCTTCATTGGAGTCCAAAAACTCTTTGGAGAAAGAAGCTTGAAATACAGCCCAAGACGGAGAACGTGCATCTATTGGAAATGTCATCCACCACTTATAGGCCTTGCCTTTAAGAGAAAGAAGCCATATCTACAAGCCCATGATCTCCTAGATCATCATCATCATGCATATTAGTGTCAGCAGACCCCGTGGTGCCCTGATTTGATCTACGTGCTAAAAATCAAACGTGTGTGTAGGTGGGATATCCTCACTAGCCATGGTAAACACACACTAATACAAAGAGAGAGAAAAAACGACAACTTGTACCTTGTGAAATTAAAGTCTTTGTGTTTTTTATGCTCCGCGATTTGCGTTGCATGTGAATATCGCCTTGCGGAAATTTGAGCGGTTCACTGGTCAATTGTCTTTGTAATGACACCTTTGTTGATTCTTCACAAAAATCCATCATTTTTGTGAAGGCTTTTGTTCACTTTGAAGCTACCTCCTTGAGGAAAAATGAATTTTTGGAGGAAACTTGCCTTCCTCCGAGAAGTGAAAAGGAAGGGTGAAGCTACTTCCTTGAAGTTTGAAGCTTTCCCTTTCCTTCTAGTTTTTCTTTCAACACAAGTAGGCTATCTTTCCTTGTTATACACAACAAGGGTCAATAACTTGATGGTAAAGTGTTGGCCTCTTACCCTCATGGGGTGGGTTCAACCATCCTTCATGCAAGGGTTAAGCAGGACTTCCTACGTGTAGCCAACGAAAGCCTTGGAGCCTTGGTGCCGTCACGTTGTCAATCAAGTTTTCATTGGTCGCCCGCCTTAGTCGTGCGTTGTGGAGGGTGTAGATGGGGCGGCCGTGGTCAGCTGTCACTGTTTGGCCTCGCGGGTGAACGTGTGCCTGTCTTCTTTTGCTACACAATAGAGCGTAGCTATCTACGGAACGTGGGGGAGAAGTAGAGCATCGCACGCACATGAAAGCCCCTTTTAGCCTCCTCCCAAAAATAGCTCTGATACTAGTGAAAGGACGGTGGTAATGCGTGTGCTAGTCTCCACCCAACCGTGCTATCTTATAGCCTCCCCTTAGCGTACACACTGTCTGGCCGTGCCGGTGGCCTTGCCCATAGGACCCATGTCCTTACAAGTTCCCTTGTGTAGACTGTTCTTAATGCATAGCTAGTCAAGAATTTGCTACTAGTACCTAGAAACTTATGACTTGAGGAAATCTCGATGCTGTCAAGTTTGATAAATTATGCACGTTGTTGTTATACGAGTCACTTTCTAGAGAAAACATGGCTAAATAGTGTCTAGTTGAACATGCAAATCACCTTTGCCTAATGCTTCTATTGGAAGCACCTCGTCTAGGAATTTTGGTGAAAAGGGCAAAAAGAAGATGTGTTGCCATTATTGCAAAGCTAATGATCACTTGAACAAGAAGTGTCCTAAAATAGAAGGCAAAAGAGGCCAAGAAGAAAGAGGTAGGCTCTACTACAAGTGCAACTACTGTAGAATCTTTTATGAAATGAGATTGTGATGTTGATGTAGATGCAGAGTGTGAATTTAGTGCAATATGCAGTAATGATCCTTATTTCCATGATGCATGAATGTTAGTTGCTACAGATTCACATGTGTGGTACTTTGACAATGGTGCTACAAAGCACATTACATCACACTGTGACTTGTAACAATGCCTCTTATATAGTCAATGGAGTTGGAAATGTTGTGATGCGGCTATTGTACCTAAGATCAAGAAGAATATTTTTCTCTATCTACACTTGCTAGACTTGGTCTTATTGTGAAATTTGTAGATGAAAAATATACAGTTTATGATCTTAGCTTTGGTGATGAAATTGTTGCATCTGCTATTTTTTGTTGTGGCTATATAAGATCACTTTGTATGACAATTGTGGGCAAAATTTTGCAAATGTAGTTGTGGATTCTGTGAGGTCCCCACCCCGTCGTATCAAACAACGGATCTGATGGTAAACGTGGTGGCCACTAGATCTATAGCGGAAGCAAACAAAATGGTTCAGGGTTCGACTAGCGGACGATCTCTCATCACAAAGTGAGTCGAGTTCGAGCCTACTAGCAAAGAGATCTAGCTCCACCTCGCAGGGGAAGCGTACTTAAACTATCTAGTGATCCTATGACCCACCTTCCAAGAGGAGAGAAGCCTCGAGTGCCTTTTTCCCCATGTTTCAGAGGCACGTACTCTCGAGAATTCCCCGCTCTAGGGGCAATGAGCATTACTAATATCGAGTAAGCACTATGGGGACAGAGAGTTCCCGACCAATCGGGACCACCCATCTCGTAGGCATTGGCAACCTGAGCCAAGCTCCCACTTTCCACCCCCACACTCACACTTCCTCGTGTGACCTAATTACTACCACAAAGGTTGTTCAACATAAATATTCCTTGTTTAATTCCGAATCACATGGTTCGTTAAAACAGCCCTTCAACCAGTATTGCAAACAACACCAAGACAGAATTCTAGTAAAAATTCTACTCAAACTTATTCATAAAAATTCCAATGTTCTGGAGGTACAACATCCCCCCTCCAGCGAGAGTTCACTCCTCCCGTTGTCGCCTAGCTGCCCATACAACTAGGTATGTCCACCGCATAGAAAGCACGTCATGGACACTCCCACCGCATAGAAAGCAAGACGTGGGTTCCCACCGCATAGAAAGCAAGACGTTGGTTCCCACCGCATAGAAAGCAAGTCGTGGGTATCCACCGCATAGAAAGCATGTCGTGGATTCAAGAGCCCTAACGAGGAACTCTACCCCCTGTGATCAGTAGGGGGGTCAGGACTGATTCAACACTGGAAATAAAATGAACATGTCGAGCTAAATTTTCCCTAGCAAACATTCTTTCCTCTTGCAAACAGCATACCCATCAGACATTACCTTCCTACTTTAGAACTTAATGTACAATGATTTCAATGCCGAGGTTTCCGTCCGATTTCTCCAACATGTTTGGGGATATGAGCATTCCTAACTAGCGTATGCAATGTTAATTTAAACAACTTGAATAAAAATATGATCTACCTCTTCCACTTCTTCATCAATGGCCCGTGAGATGGCCGGTATTTGCTCGTCCATGGGAGCCTTCCCCTTTCCGTTGACATTGCTCGTTCCTGCTTCGCGATCATGGGTACCCCCGAAGCGCGTCCTCTTAACCGGGGCCATTTCTCACTACTTTAAATGATTAGCTTGGAGAAAGAGCTAAGGTCACAAGCATCATAACAGTCCAATGGGTAGATTAGTGACATCAATTAATCCCTCCTATATGAGAGTCTAGATTTCTTTCATAAGCAATCATTAAGGATGGCACATAATCCTATGGGAACCGGCTCTAAGATAATTATTCGGCTTGCATGATCAAGAATAATTAAGATTTCACTATTAGAATTACCAGAGAATTGGATTAAGTATGATTAAACTATTTCCTAGCAATTAGATGATGCAGATTTACCCTATGCATAAGTGTGAGGAAAAACCAATTCTTAGAGACTTAATGACGGATTAATTTCTCCTTAATTACGTCTTAATGCATAAGAAAAAAAATGAATTCAATTAAGCTGCAATGTTAATGAGTGATTACAATAGTGATTCTCTTCAATCTGCACAAATACTAGCTTATCGATTAATTTCTATGCTATCTAGAGAGAGAAGATTCTGATAATTATGCTCTAATCATTAATTCGAGGGTAAAGAATGGCTGATAATTCAGCTATGGGATAATGATTACATAATAGAGTACGAATAAGGAGAATTTAGAGAATAGTCATAGAGATTTTCGGCTAGGAATAGACATAATGTACGAGAATTTTTTATGGTGGGAAAAGGGATTTTCAGATGACATTAATTAAACTGTCGTTACCGTGATTAAGAGCTGGTAATCTTCTCGATTTTCTGATCTAATCGAGCCTCTTGAGATGAAAATTCGGCAGCACCTCCCTCCTAGCTTCTTCTTCAATAGGTGTGTGATTCGGTAGCACCTCCCCAATGTATGTGGGTGTGTGTGTATGCACTGTGTGTGTGTGTGTGATCATAAGTGTGTGTGTGTGTGTATGCAGGTCTTTAAATAGGCTCTTACAAGCTGAAAAATCGATCTGGGTTGCTAAATGCATCTGGGAGCTTCTCCAGTTAAGCATGGCAAGTCCAGTTCTCTGCCCACCAAGTGTCAGGTTGGCTTGGTTAACTGGTTCTGAGACTGAGTTTCAGGCTTGGCAGCTTTCCCAAGACTCCCACAAAGCAAGAGGGCGCCCCCTAGCTGCTAAAGCTGATCTGGAGTGGCCTGGGACCTGTTCCCACACAGTACCGGGCCCCTGGTGCCTCCCCGGATAATTTTTAGGAAATTTGGTTCTAGGCTAAAACGGGTCATACGAATCGGATTTTGATGCCGTAAATTGCCATACGAAGCTCTAACTAAGGCGTACTGGCCCGAGTACCTGCCATATTTAGCAGCCCCCAGGGTCCGAAAATGCATTTTTCCCAAATTTGGGGTACGGGTGCAGTTTTTCGAGACGGTCGAGACTGGACGGTTCGGGTGACCAAAAACTTACTATTTTTGGAAATTTTTCACAAAAATTATTTTAATTCACATTTTGAAGCTTTATAACGTTCTAAATATCATGACACTGACAGAATCTGGAAAACTGCTAAAAATAGTAACTTATTCCATTGCATTCATTTCGTGGTACAAGGGTGCTCTTGTGATCGGGTCAGAGACCTTACAACCTCCCCAACGTGAAAAATTTGAGATGTCCTCATCTCAAGAATTAGTTTGGGTAATCTTTTAAGAGAGTCGATTCGTCTTCCCAAGTTGCATCTTCTTCAGGGTAATCCTTCCACTTTACCAGATGCTCCGTGATAGTTCTGTTGCGTAATTTTCTTTCCCTTGTTTCAAGTACATAGTCAGGATGGAGCTCGAGAACTCCTTGTGCTGGCATGACTATTTGATCTGAGTCCAAGAATTGATCGGGATTGGGAATATAGGGTTTGAGTAAGCTGACATGGAATACATCATGAACCTTCAAGTTTGCAGGTAACTTTAGCTTGTAGGCCTGGTCACTTACAACCTTAATGATCTCGAATGGTCCACAGTACCTTGGGCTAAGCTTCTTATATCTGCCTAGCGATAAGTTGCTTTTCTTAGGTCGGACTCGCAGAAAAACTTTATCCCCTTCTTTGAAAGTCCTTTCCGAACGATCCTTATCTGCATAGTGCTTCTGCCTATCCTGAGCTGCCTGAATGTCCTGGCGAATAGCTCTAGTCTGTGCTTCCATATCTTCTAACATCTTTCTAGAGGCTTCTACTCTGATGGTTGGATCTGAAAAGTTCAGTGGTGCTAAGCAGTCCTGTCCATAAAGAGCTTTGAAAGGTGCATTCCAATGCTTCTGTGTTCGGAAGAGTTATAAGCATATTCTACCAAAGGTAGATATTGTAACCACTTCTTTGGTTCTTGCGAACAATAGGCTCTGAGAATGTCCTCAATGACTTGATTAACTCTTTCGGTTTGCCCGTCAGTCTGCGGATGATATGCTGTGCTGAAGGCTAATTGTGACCCAATAGATTGGAAAAGAGAGGTCCAAAATTTTGATGTAAACTTGGCATCTCTATCACTGACAATACGCTTGGGTAGACCATGTAGCCTGAAAATCTCCTTGATGAATACCCGACTAACTTCTGAAGCAGTAAAGGTCGTCTTTACGGGTATTAGATGAGCCACTTTTGTGAGCATGTCAACAACCACGAAAACAGAATCATAACCTCCTGTAGAAGGTAACCCTGTAACAAAATCCATACTGATGCATTTCCACTTCATCTGGGGTATGTCAAGAGGTTGAAGTTGCCCTGGTAACTCCTTCTGACGGCGTGAAGAGTTTTAGCATAGCCTGGGTGTCCAGATGTAGGGCTATCGTGTGCTTCATATAGAATGGCCTTCTTTAAAGCTGGGTCTCTGGGTACACAGAGTCTATGTCTGTAGTAAAGACATCCTCCCATAAGAGAGTAATCTTTCGCTTCAGGCATCTTATTATGGTGGACTAATGAAGCCATACGTTGGTACTCTGGATCTTCAAGGGATGCTTCTTTGATTCTATCCCAGATAGGGTTATTTGGAATAGAGATAGCTCCGAGAAACGATTTTCGGCTAAGACCATCTGCAACTGTGTTTTCCTTCCCTGGTCTATACTTTATGTCAAGGTCATATTCCTGTAATAGCTCTATCCATCGTCGTTGTCGCATATTGAGAATGGGTTGAGTAAAAATCCACTTTAAACTCTTGTGGTCTGTAACCAACTGAAACTTGCGTCCAAGAAGATAATGTCTCCATAACTTCAGTGCATGTATAACTGCTAAAAGTTCCAGATCATGAGTGGGATAATTCTTCTCATGATCCCTCAGCTTTCGCGAAGTGTACGCCACCGGTCTTCCTTCTTGAGTAAGAACTCCGCCTAGAGAAAACTTACTAGCGTTTGTCGCTACTTCAAATTCTTTACTGAAGTCTGGAAGCTTTAAAATAGGAGCTGAGACCAAGAATTCTTTTATCTTAGCAAAGCTAGACTCGTGCTCGGTCTTCCAATCGATCCTCATTCCTTTCTTCAGGAGTTCCGTCAAAGGTGCAGCAATACGTGCATAATCCTTGACAAAAATCCTGTACCATCCCGTTATTCCAAGAAATCCCCTTACTTCGCTGACAGTGGACGATTGAGGTCAGTCAACGATGTCCTTGACTTTGTCTGGGTCTACTGAAATCCCTTCAGCCGAAAAGACAAATCCAAGATAGTTGACCCTTGGTGAGCAAAAAGTGCACTTGCTCTCCTTAGCGTAAAGCTGGTGTTCTCGAAGGAGATCAAGTACTTTGCGAACATGTTCCTTGTGATCTGCTTCATTCTTAGAATAGACTAGAATGTCATCAAAGAAAACCAAGACAAAATCATCCAGGTAAGGTCTAAAAATATCCTGCATAAGTCGATTGAAGCTTGCAGCAGCATTTGTTAGTCCAAAAGACATTACTGTGAATTCGTAGTGCCCATACCTAGTATTGAAAGCTGTCTTCGGAATATCTGATTCCTTGATCCTGATTTGGTAATATCCTGACCTTAGATCTATCTTTGTAAATATTTTGGCGCCGTGGAGTCTGTCCAAAAGTTAGTCAATCCTTGGAATTGGATACTTGTTCTTGACAGCTACCTGGTTCAGTCCACGATAGTCTATGCATAGCCTTAAGGTCCCATCCTTCTTCTTTTGGAAAAGAACTGGAGCACCCCAAGGAGAAGTACTGGGTCGAATGAATCCTTGCTCAATGAGTTGCCTAAGTTGTTCTTTGAGTTCGATGGCCTCCGGAAGTGAAATTTTATAAGGTCTTTTTGAGATAGGTTCACACCCAGGGATAGTCTCAATCCCATGATCTACCTCTCTGTGTGGTGGAAGATTCGTAAGGTCTTCGGGGAATACGTCATCATACTCCCTCAGCCAGTCTGGTCGAAGTGAGGTATCTGATTGGTCCACCTTATTGAGTTTAACTGCATATATTTTCTGACCCTTCCTTAGTCCCTTCAAGAGTCTGTTGGCCTTAACTAGAGTAGCCTTAGGTCTCCCGTTTTCCCCCTGGATTAAGGCTTCATTTCCCAAGTTATCTATAAAGGTAAAATTCCCTTGTGCACAATGTATGTGGGCCCTATTTTGCTTTAGCCAGTCCATCCCTAGTATCCCATCAAAGAATCCTAAGGGTAAGGTTCGAAATTGGGCAGAAGTTGGGTGTCCCCCTAAATCAAAGTCAATTTTGCCTGCAAAGTGTTGAGATACTACCTCCTTGCCATTTGCTAACTCGACAACTAGTTTGCTTGACGGATACTTATCTAGCTTAAGCTTTCACATGCATCTGGGTGAAAGAAATGAAAGAGTACTGCCACAATCTATAAGGAAGTTAACTTGTTCACCTCTGAGAGATCCTGGCGTATGAATGACTGCGTATTGCTCGCAACCATTGGGATTGTCAATTGCAGCATGCAGGGTTGCTCTCTCCACTGCTTCGTCACCCACAGTTGGTTGAACTACTGCGGCATTCACTCTGGCGGTAGCTCCACGCCCTCGCCCTCTATTCATTCTTCCGCATCCTCCTCTTCCATTAGCTTGGCCACGTCCACGGGTATTCAAGGGTATGGCATTGGCGTTGGTTGCATGAATGTTCCTGGGGCAATTGGATCTGTAGTGTCCATGCTCGCCGCAACCATAGCATCGAACATCAGGGAACTCCATGGTTGTAGCGGTAGCCACAATAGGGCGCTGGTTATAGGTTTGGTTGGCTGGTCTGTTGTCCCAAGCAGTGTTCCTTCCCCTCTTTGCCCAATGATTCCTCCTATTCTGATTGGCCTTTTGTACTTCGAGAGCTAGAGGTTTAGCCCTCAACAAGGCATCCTGAAGTGTTGACGGCCTCAGAGCCTCCAACCAAGTGTTCAAGGGATCGATTAGTCCTTGACAGAACCTTGCCACCTGTTGTTTCAAGGTCATCTTAGGAGCATATCTCCGAAGAGTGACAAACTTTGCATAGTATTCTTCGACTGTTGAATTCAGCTGCCGAAGTGAAAAGAATTCATTCATTCTCAAGGTCCTATAGGCAGGTGGTAAATAATGTCCCATTATCGCAGCTTTGATGTCTTCCCAGGATTGGGAAGATCCCTTAATATCCATGTCCCTGCAATGTTGCTTCCACCATATCTTGGCATCGCCAGTCAGGCGGAACATCGCAAGCATGGTTTGATTTACGGGTTGGGTTCCCGCAGCTTCAAAGTAATCATCCATGGCTTCCATCCATACTTCCGCATCTCTCTCCACATTTGCCCCCTTGCCCTTAAAGATCGGAGGTTGGGCTTGCTTAAGGAGGAGCTTCTTCTCTTGCGCTGCCGAGTACAGAGCAACAGGCGGTACCTATATGGGTTATACGAAATTCTTGATACCATTACTTGAATTTCAAGAGACACGAGATTTTAATAAAAATTCAAAATTCCACTTTATCAAGAGACAGAGATTCAGAGACAAAAAGCACTTTATTAATGGAATTTTATCACAATCAAAACTCCTCAAGGTTTAGAATGACTGGTGACCGCTTATTACAAGGCTTTATGGATTTGCGTATAACATACGCCTAGGAAATGGTATTGACATGATGCACTACTTCATTCGTGTAATAGTTCTTATACACATTCTTGAGGGGATAATAAACTAAGATATCGGGCCGGAGTTCCGCTTTCAGTAATCCAAAGGTTTTGACTCCGTTTGCTGGGATCACATTGGTGACCTTCTCCAAGAGCCAGTCATTGATGGTTTGGTTGGAGTTGCTCGAAACAGTCTGATCCAATCGTGTGGGCACCAAGTAGAATATCTCTATTACTCTCAACTCTTCTCCCCAACGTATCTTCTTCAAGTCGGTAGCCAGGCATCCTAGCTTCCGAGCGTTGATGTAGTAAACCCCTCCTGGAAATGTCCAATCAAGTTCCCATCCTTTATCAATGCGAGTGGAGTGTGGCGTATAAGCCTTCAACAATATCTCCATGACATCTCGCCTGAACTGGTAAACAGGGGATCTTCGAGCTTGCTCATAAATAATCTCAAACACTTGGAACTTCCGATATTCGAGCACGGGGTCTTCCTGCAACACCAATGTAAGGAATTCGGATCAACTACCTATATACTTTCAGTTCCTTTTAAATGTTCAAACAATACGACTTTATTTTCCCAGCCTAACCTAGGCTCTGATACCAGGTGTAAGGTCCCCACCCCGTCGTATCAAACAACGGATCTGATGGTAAACGTGGTGGCCACTAGATCTATAGCGGAAGCAAACAAAATGGTTCAGGGTTCGACTAGCGGACGATCTCTCATCACAAAGTGAGTCGAGTTCGAGCCTACTAGCAAAGAGATCTAGCTCCACCTCGCAGGGGAAGCGTACTTAAACTATCTAGCGATCCTATGACCCACCTTCCAAGAGGAGAGAAGCCTCGAGTGCCTTTTTCCCCATGTTTCAGAGGCACGTACTCTCGAGAATTCCCCGCTCTAGGGGCAATGAGCATTACTAATATCGAGTAAGCACTATGGGGACAGAGAGTTCCCGACCAATCGGGACCACCCATCTCGTAGGCATTGGCAACCTGAGCCAAGCCCCCACTTTCCACCCCCACACTCACACTTCCTCGTGTGACCTAATTACTACCACAAAGGTTGTTCAACATAAATATTCCTTGTTTAATTCCGAATCACATGGTTCGTTAAAACAGCCCTTCAACCAGTATTGCAAACAACACCAAGACAGAATTCTAGTAAAAATTCTACTCAAACTTCAATGTTCTGGAGGTACAACATCCCCCCTCCAGCGAGAGTTCACTCCTCCCGTTGTCGCCTAGCTGCCCATACAACTAGGTATGTCCACCGCATAGAAAGCACGTCATGGACACTCCCACCGCATAGAAAGCAAGACGTGGGTTCCCACCGCATAGAAAGCAAGTCGTGGGTATCCACCGCATAGAAAGCATGTCGTGGATTCAAGAGCCCTAACGAGGAACTCTGCCCCCTATGATCAGTAGGGGGGTCATGACTGATTCAACATTGGAAATAAAATGAACATGTCGAGCTAAATTTTCCCTAGCAAACATTCTTTCCTCTTGCAAACAGCATACCCATCAGACATTACCTTCCTACTTTAGAACTTAATGTACAATGATTTCAATGCCGAGGTTTCCGTCCGATTTCTCCAACATGTTTGGGGATATGAGCATTCCTAACTAGCGTATGCAATGTTAATTTAAACAACTTGAATAAAAATATGATCTACCTCTTCCACTTGTTCATCGATGGCCCGTGAGATGGCCGGTATTTGCTCGTTCATGGGAGCCTTCCCCTTTCCGTTGACATTGCTCGTTCCTGCTTCGCAATCATGGGTACCCCCGAAGCGCGTCCTCTTAACCGGGGCCATTTCTCACTACTTTAAATGATTAGCTTGGAGAAAGAGCTAAGGTTCACAAGCATCATAACAGTCCAATGGGTAGATTAGTGACATCAATTAATCCCTCCTATATGAGAGTCTAGATTTCTTTCATAAGCAATCATTAAGGATGGCACATAATTCTATGGGAACCGGCTCTAAGATAATTATTCGGCTTGCATGATCAAGAATAATTAAGATTTCACTATTAGAATTACGAGAGAATTGGATTAAGTATGATTAAACTATTTCCTAGCAATTAGATGATGCAGATTTACCCTATGCATATGTGTGAGGAAAAACCAATTCTTAGAGACTTAATGACGGATTAATTTCTCCTTAATTACGTCTTAATGCATAAGAAAAAAAATGAATTCAATTAAGCTGCAATGTTAATGAGTGATTACAATAGTGATTCTCTTCAATCTGCACAAATACTAGCTTACCGATTAATTTCTATGCTATCTAGAGAGAGAAGATTCTGATAATTATGCTCTAATCATTAATTCGAGGGTAAAGAATGGCTGATAATTCAGCTATGGGATAATGATTACATAATAGAGTACGAACAAGGAGAATTTAGAGAATAGTCATAGAGATTTTCGGCTAGGAATAGACATAATGTACGAGAATTTTTGATGGTTGGAAAAGGGATTTTCAGATGACATTAATTAAACTGTCGTTACCGTGATTAAGAGCTGGTAATCTTCTCGATTTTCTGATCTAATCGAGCCTCTTGAGATGAAAATTCGGCAGCACCTCCCTCCTAGCTTCTTCTTCAATAGGTGTGTGATTCGGTAGCACCTCCCCAATGTATGTGGGTGTGTGTGTATGCACTGTGTGTGTGTGTGTGATCATAAGTGTGTGTGTGTGTGTGTATGCAGGTCTTTAAATAGGCTCTTACAAGCTGAAAAATCGATCTGGGTTGCTAAATGCATCTGGGAGCTTCTCCAGTTAAGCATGGCAAGTCCAGTTCTCTGCCCACCAAGTG
Source organism: Adiantum capillus-veneris (assembly GCF_014529385.1). NCBI lineage: Eukaryota > Viridiplantae > Streptophyta > Polypodiopsida > Polypodiales > Pteridaceae > Adiantum > Adiantum capillus-veneris. Next base: position 81,559,738 of record NC_140959.1, on the reverse strand, counting down.
TCAGGTTGGCTTGGTTAACTGGTTCTGAGACTGAGTTGCAGGCTTGGCAGCTTTCCCAAGACTCCCACAAAGCAAGAGGGCGCCCCCTAGCTGCTAAAGCTGATCTGGAGTGGCCTGGGACCTGTTCCCACACAGTACCGGGCCCCCGGTGCCTCCCTGGACAATTTTTAGGAAATTTGGTTCTAGGCTAAAACGGGTCATACGAATCGGATTTTGATGCCGTAAATTGCCATACGAAGCTCTAACTAAGGCGTACTGGCCCGAGTACCTGCCATATTTAGCAGCCCCCGGGGTCCGAAAATGCATTTTTCCCAAATTTGGGATACGGGTGCAGTTTTTCGAGACGGTCGAGACTGGACGGTTCGGGTGACCAAAAACTTACTATTTTTGGAAATTTTTCACAAAAATTATTTTAATTCACATTTTGAAGCTTTATAACGTTCTAAATATCATGACACTGACAGAATCTGGAAAACTGCTAAAAAATAGTAACTTATTCCATTGCATTCATTTCGTGGTACAAGGGTGCTCTTGTGATCGGGTCAGAGACCTTACAGATTCAAAGACTCTTTCAAATACAAAACTTTGGCATGCATGTTTTAGGCATCTAAATTTTGCCAATTTGCTACGTTTGCAAAAATTTGATATGGTTGCTTCTTTGGCACCTCTTCAAGCACCTGTGAAGCATTTTTGTGAAGTATGTATTTTGGGTAAGATGCAGCTCTTGAAGTTTCCAATAGATGGTTCAATTAGGGCCACATGCAGATTGCAACTTGTCCATAATAGTGATGTTTGTGGGCCTATGCAAATTCTGTCCTTGGGAAATTACCTTTATTTCATGACTTTCGTTGATGATTATTCTAGGCATGCATAGGTGTATCTTCTTAAAGCTAAATTTGAAGTGATTATGTGATTTAAGAAATCTTTGGCTATGGATATTTAAATGTACTATGGGCACTCTTTGTTCAGATCGAAGGGGGGAATATATGTCTCATGAGTTTAATACATTTTTGTCTAGTTGTCGGATAAAAAGCCATATACCTCAATAAAATGGTGTTGCTGAAATATGTACAATGTCATATGTACAATGTCATATATACCTCAATACAATGGTGTTGCTGAAATAAAATGTCTCTAGATGTACTATGGGCACCCTCCATTTCAGATCGGGGTGTGGAGTATATATGTCACATGAGTTTAATGTATTTTTGGCTAGTCGTGGGATAAAACCCCAATGTACAGTGCCATATATACCTAAGCAAAATGGTGTTGCTAAAAGAAAGAACATGTCACTTATAGAGATGGCACTATGTATGATCAAGTGTCAATCTTTACTACATTTTTTTTGGCTTTACACCATCATGTGTGCTACTTATGTACTCAACAAGTGTCCTACAAAATCTTTGCAGTCTATGACTCCATATGAAGCATGGCATGATAGAAAGCCTTGTGTTGAACCCATGCGTGGTTTTTATTATTTAGCTTAAGCTTTGGTGCCACAAAAATAGCACAAAAAGTTGGATGATAAGGCTATTAAATGCATTTTTGTTGGTTACGGTACTGAAATAAAAGGTTATAGGTTGTACCACCTATAACCAAAGTGTATCTTGATTTCATAAGATGTTGTGTTTGTGGAAGATTTTGTTTATCCCTTGTTGTCAAGTACTAGAGAGAGTAATGTAAACTCACATCACATGTATGATAGTGTATTACCTCTTTTCAGTGGTGGAAACTTGAATGTAAATTCCAATGAGGCAAATGTACAACCATTAAGAAGAGAATGGAGTCTAGGAGGGTCTCTTTATTTGGCAGTTTAAGGGAGTCAAAGCTCTACTATCAAGAAAGCAATCAAAGGATAGCTTTTGAATTCAAACAGGCAAAATGAATAGTATATTTGAATACAAATTTCACCCACAGCATGAATTTAGAATCTAACCAAGAAAACCATATTATGGAAAGAGCTTTGTGTACACATTACATATCTATAATCTTGCTCAAATCAGAGATTGTACGCAGGAGTTATGGAGGGCTGCAAATCATAAAGTTATCCACTCCCTTCTTGCAAGGAAAAAGTGCATCCTTTTACCACTCTAAAAACTCTCTTACATACCCACCATTATTGCACACATGGCATGCATCTATAATCTCCAAAATGTTAATCACCTCCGTAATCTCATGGCAAATAAAGAGGCCCTCCTAGACCCCATCCTCTTCCTAATGCTATGGGGGTTTCAAAAAAATCAACGGATCAGCCTGAGCAGGCTAGAGGTATGCTAAAATGGCTATCACATACTTTGTGTGACAGTAAATTGGATGCACCTTTATCTAGTTGTACTCATTCAAGTTCTTGCCTTGCATCTTATGCATCGAATTGTTATTCTTTGGCTATTCTAGCTTATGTGATGTAGAGGAACCCGTGTCTTTTGATGAAACATAGAATTCAAAAAATTGGATGACATCAATGCAATTAAAATATGAGGCACTTATAAAAAATTACACATCATTATAGTTTAATTGATTTGACTTTTGGGAAAAATGCCATTGGTAAAAATTGGGTTTACAAGTTGAAATGTAAGTTGGATTGTGAGATTGATTGCTATAAGGCTCGACTTGCTGCAAAAGGGTAGGCATAGTAGAAAGGCATATATTATGAAGAGACTTTTTCTTCCACTTGTTGTAGGGTGAAAGCATGGAAAGGTGGTGTGGTTTGGGGAAAAATTGGTGGATCACTTTGGTACTTTCATAATGTGTGAGGGTCGATTAGAAGGTACCAAGATTTGAAAACATCAATTCAAGATTTCATCATTTTTTAAAATGCAAACATGCAACAAAAGTAATGTGCTCAGTGCCGGCACACACCAAGGTTGCTTTGCGTGCTTTCGGAGCTTACTTTCTGTTGTGCTCTGCCATTAGTGTCACGACACTGCTGACAACCATTATTTTCTCAAGGTAGCTCTCTCTCTCTCTCTCTCTCTCTCTCTCTCTCTTTCTTGTTGATGCTTGCTCATCTCTCTTGGTTCAGATATCCTTGCAGTTCTAGACTGTTGAAATGCTAGATTTTCTTCTACCTCTCTCTCTCTCTCTCTCTTATTGATGATTGCTCATCTCTCTTGGTTCAGATATCCTTGCAGTTCTAGACTGTTGAAATGTTGGATTCTCTCTCTCTCTCTCTCTCTCTCTCTCTCTCTCTCTCTCTCTCTCTCTCTCTCTCTCTCTCTCTCTCTCTCTCTCTCTCTCTCTCTCTCTCTCTCTCTCTCTCTCTCTCTCTCTCTCTCTCTCTACTGAGGGGTCTTGCATTCATTGTTGGATGAGATTTGATATTTTTTGATTGGGACACTAGAAATGCAGACACCAACACGAAAGTACACCTTAGCAAACAAATCACCGGTTGAGGTGTCATCCACCAGCTTGCATTCCAGCAATAGAAAACGGCCGAAGAGTGGTGTAAGTTTGTCATCAAAGGACACCTTATTTGCCTCTGATAAGAGCAACGATAATCACCCATTTCCTTCTATAAATCTCTTAAATTAGTACTTTTTGGTTAAAAATCTAAATGTTAAAGGTTTGCAACTTTTTTCCCCATGTCCACATTTCATTAGTTTTATTACATTGAATGCATAGTTTTACATGGCAGTGGAACTGTTTTGACAAATCCCATTTCGTCTGAATTTTGTGCTCAATAGTAGCATCTCCGAAGGCTGAATATCCCAAGTAGACCAGATTCTGCTTTACTTGACATTAGCTACACGAGGAGTACGGTCTAAGTTTGGAAGACGATCTATACCAACATTTGTTTGATGAAGATGTGATAGATGAGGATTGGCTGGCAGTCTTCACAAAGCAAAGGGATAAGGGTGCCAGGATCTTGTTGCATATGGTGCAACCTAAATATGAAGAAGAATGTAGGTTATTTTTTCACAAAGTATATCAAGCCATACCAACCAACAAAGAAATCACACACAAGTTTTCAACCTTGTTTGTATATAAGAGATTCCCAGATGCCATGCAAAGATTAATGGGTCAGCGAAGGTTGCATGGGCTATTTTTGGTGAACAGGTCCTAGATCACTACAAGAAGCTCTCGAGCGAGATGGACAAAAAGCTCAAGAACTGGACTTAGTGCAATGAGAATGGTCAGCATGTGACTTGGACCACGCAATCCACTCCAAAGGCTATCATTGATCGTGGTGGGATAACTTCTATTTCCTGCAGTTTGGGTCCTCACTCTTTTTTGAATTGCAGCTCTGTTAATCTCCAAATTGTGGCGGAAGTGGAGCAGATGTTGTCTACAAGAAAGAGTACACTGGAGAGTGTGAAAAGCACACTAAATGCATCCCAAGTGAAACTACAAGCAAAAGTCAAAGCATGTGGAAGATAGAGGGAACATCTTCAGCTGCAGCAGTGCTTCAAGGGCAATTGACCGAGCTTCAAACACTGAAAGATAGCATAGAGGGAGGAGCATGTGGTGCGTCTGATTCTTAGCTAATGGTAATTGATGCAAAGATCATTGCTCTCTCAAGTGCATTGATAGCTCTAGGGACTGATGCAAGCAGCTCAAAGATTAAAGACGACACTGACCGTATAGAGGTATGCAATGTAAAACTAAACCTTGTATTTAGGTTTTTTAAATGCAATTTAAGTACCATGTGAACTTTCTAAGTGGTTCATAGAGTTTTGGGATATTACTTGACAAGTACCACTTTCAAGATTCAACACCTGACTCTTTGATTATGTTTTGCATGGTACTTTCCACAAGTCCCAATGGAGTTTTTTTGGTACTTAACAAGGCACAAGTAGATAGAACTACACAAACTCCACCATTTAACAAGGATTAAATATGTCATGGTACTTTATATAAGTACCAAAGAATCCATATGGGTGATTCACAAAGCCTAAGGATCGTAAAAACGAGGTCGAACTCTCAGATTCCATCATGTGATTTTGATTTTATATACCATGCTACTTTTTGTAGTTACGAATGAGGCATTGTTGGTACTACATAGAGCTTATAAATGGTTGAAAATAGGTAGAAGTCTCAAAATCCAACATCTAAGGTAGATTGAGTAGATCATGGTACTTTTTGTAAATAGCAATGCAAGTTTATTGACCAAGAGGGTCAATTTTTTGAAAGCTTTTATTTGGAGCTTTCTCACATAGTTTAGGTCTTTCTATGTTGCATGCAACCACTAGAGTGTTCACTTAGATGTTTCTAAGTTTTATCTATTTTTGCAAGTTTGATGCATGTACTCCAATCCCTTCACAACAATAACATTAGTGTATTAAAAAAAACTCCAACCCAACCCAAACTTCTATGTATGTCATTCTTGTAGAGAAACCTACAAGGCTTCAGTAAAAAAAAGTACTATTTTTGCACATGTCAAAGTTAAATACCCAAAAAAAAAGTTCACATACTACAAGCACTACCATCAGTTCAAATAAAGATTCCTCAAAATCATTAATCTTTATAGTCCAAAATAGTACAAGGAAAAAAGCATGCTATCGAAGAGACTGTTTTACTGGGAAATGCCAAAATAAAGCCTCACAAAGTGTACAAATCACCCACCAAAATGTCAAAACAAATTGAGCAAACTACTAGGCATTTATTTTTTCTCTACTTCTTTGATGGCATAAACCGTCGGGGCTGATTCAAAATGAAAGTGAGATCTCTTTCACGTAGTGTTGGTTGATGTATAATTGTGCGCGTATGTCGCACGTGTCAATGCAAGGAAGTTGCCGATACACCGCGTGCGAGCCACACATGGCTCCAAGCACACAACAAGCCTAAACTAGTAAGCTGAAAGATGACGATGGTGTGTCACTCACCGCTCTACGCTTGCTTCGTGGAGGATTCCTCGCCGCCGCGAAGAAGAGGGAGACGCCGCTACGCCACGCTCAACCGCCTCGCCACCGTCGTGCCGCTGCAATGCTCAATCGCACTCTCTCTCTCTCTCTCTCTCTCTCTCTCTCACGCATACACACACACACAAGGAGATGAAGAAGAAGAAGGAATCTCAAATCTCGAGCGAGATTTTCCGAGCAATCCCTAAAAGGAGCAAGAGTGGCCAAGGCAAAATATACAAAACAAAAACCAAACAAGATTTGTTAGGTGATTTCAATCACAAAAAAAACTAAAACAAGATTACACCTAATTATAATGATAAACAACCACAAATGTCCTACAGAAAAAAACCCTTGAACAAGGATTTGGTAGAATGTTTCCATTGATGGGCTAGAACAATTGGAACCCATACAATGGCATGTTGATACTCCTCTTCTTAAAACTAGTTGCCCTAGGATATTATAAGCTCATTTCTACCACCGTTGATCCTTGTTGGAAATAGTGGCACCATGATTCCAATGGATATAAATCTCATATTCCTACCTCCCTACATGTAGGACCGTGAGAGTTACAGTAAAAGAGTAAGGTTGTTTCCAGTTGAATAAATCTCATGAATAAGAAGAGTCTGGGAGCTTGAGCTTCTCTTCACATTTTCTTCTTCTTCTCCTCCTCTCTCTTGCTCTACCTTAAGTTATTATGGGTTGATGTATGATAACATACTATGCATTTTAAGTTACTCTAGAGAAAATGGTGGAAACTTGAAAATAACCCTATTATTGCAATGAGGCTATTCTTTTGAGAAAATCCACATCATCGTATATATTAAAGTTTGGATCACAACATCACAGGTAGCCTTTCATCGGGGGGGGGGGAGTGGGAGCTAGTGGTGTTGCCAAAGGTGGTGGCGACAAACATGTCAAGGGAGGTGGTAATGGTGGGGGACTATAAAGAGTGCTTTGATAGAAGAGTACGCAAGGTTGATAAAGCTATGAACACTTTTCTTGTGACAACTTTGTCCACACGCTAGTTCTCTTTCACCTACTCATATCAATAGAAACCTAGGTTTAGTGTACTTCCACCTACAAATTTTGAGATTTATCTTCAAAATTCAAAGTAGAAGGTGAATAAACCTACAAGATTTAAAAAAATTTAGTGTAAAAACCTTCTCTTAAATTTTCCATGTTTATATGAGCACAGCTCAAAGTTCCTAGTCTAGTGAGTTGCCTGTCATGCCTCGTCCCAAATTACTCAGCCAACGTGTGATGCCTCTATGATGAATACACTTCTTAGAGACATGGTGTATGATTGTCATTGTACTCCTTTGAAATTCTTTTCCTAATGCGGCTTAGCTCTCCATTTTTGTTTGCACTCTATATATTGTTTGGGAGTTGTACGTCCATCAATGCCTCATAGCAATTCAAATGGATGGTAGTCTAGCATTACGCATGCATCTGTCCTCTTGCAAGATGGTGTGGCCCAAGCATCGATCCCTAGCACACCATCAGGTAACCCCCTCGAAGGGGTAACTCGGAGGTTGGTTGTGCTACAACAAACAACATTGCGCCACATTGAGACAATTGTGCTGGCTAGGAAAGGTAAATCTTAGGGTCCCTAATCATTGAAAAATTTGGTTTTGAAGGAATCATACGAAACTCACAATAGATGAGGCAAGAAGATATAAACAAAACCCTTTTAAAAATCTCTTTGAAAGAGACGCAAACTCTTTCACGTACAGGCAAGGACCAGTGTTCGGAAAAAACTTTGTTCTGAAACTTGACAAACCTACCTATGAGACTAAATTTGAAGATTTTTACACCATATGATGCTAAATTTCTCTAAATTTTGTAGGTTTTCTCACTTTCAAGTTTAAAATTTAGAGATAAATCTCAAAATTTGCAGATGTGGTTACACTGAACCTAGGTTTTCTTTTTCAACCCCTCTGCCTCTCTTTCTCTCTCCTCGCTCTCTCTCAATCTCTAAAAAAGAAAAAGTCTCTAAAAGAGCTCGCGTCAGTGTGGACGGGTAGAGGCAACAAAAGGAGACCTCCGGAGAGGCGCGCAACTGCTAAATCGCACTTCTCTCTCTCCTTGTCGGCGGCTAGATCTTTAAGGTCTCTTGGGATAGTTTTTTACGAAGTTAAAACTCTCTTCTTCTTCTTCTTTCTCCCTTTAAAAACAACATACAAGACATAGTAACGGTCTCGGCAACAATAACAAATAGTCAAAGAAAGAGATGGGGGAAAATTGCAAAATGCAAACCCTTTTAGGCTTGTAATAGTCATGCTTTCAAGAGTAAAGCAAAAACTGTATTTCATTACACAAGCTCAAAGGTCCAATGTTTCTATTTAAGTACTATCGAGTCATAGCTCTTAGCTAATAAATCTTGCTATGCCGCTCACTTCTTGGACTTCTTGGTGGCCTTAGGGGTAGCTACAAGGATGCTTCAGTACTCAATACCTGTGCCAAGTGCTCTTCCCTCCTGGCATTTTTCGCTCCCTGATAAATTTTCCCTTAACTCTACGGGCTTCAAACTGATTAGACAGTGTCTTTTCATGAGCCTTCTCAACTTTAAACTTGTGAATACTCTCCATGAGCACGCGCTTATTTTTTAACATGTTACCCTTGACCTTCATATACATACCATGGTACATATGCTTGTCAATCTTCTTAGCCTCCTAGTACTTTCTTAGCAACCGATGAAGCACTCACATCCGCCTCAACCAGAGAACTTTAGAGGGTAGCATGACCCCCCTAATACCCCGCCTCTTACCATATCTTGAATGACGGCCTTTCCTTTTAGCCTCCAAAGCATGCTTTTCTCTTGCCCGCGAGTGTATCTTGGTCGTTTTTCGAATCACAAATCCATCTTTGACCAATTTTCTGATATTTTGCCCTAAATTGGCCATATGAGAGATTTCGTTGACCTCATTGGGATCGAGCCAGACATTGATACCCACCTCCGCACGACAAAACCACAAAGAAGCGTAGCACTCTTAGCAACTCCATGTTAGCATTCGACCAACCTGGGCCTCCTTTCTCCTTGCACCTCCCATGGAGCAGGCCTCCGAGTAGAGTGCTCCCTCGCAGCTCTTGCTTATGTCACCAACAAGCTAAGTGCAATTTGATAACAAGGCCGATAGTGAAGGTCTAAAATGGCCTCCCTATACACATGGAACTCAAGGCTAATAATAGCAAAGCTACACAAAATAAATAGAAAAGGCACATCTTATATATCTATATTAAAATGAGAGGGTATGTTGCCATGTGGCAGCAAATACCTGCAAGGGCTACAGCCAGCTCCCGACAGCCATAGAGGTGGAATCGAGTGAGCAGCCCACGTGGAATCCAATGAGTAGGGCTTGGGCAGAGATCGCGTCAGGCCGCGGGCAAGAAGACCACTACCTCAACACTCACAAATGGCTTGCCACGTGGGACATTGGCGCGCAACAGTGGCAAGGTTTCTTAAGGTAATCTTTCGTAAATTACGAGCGCGCACATGGTAGTTAGGAGCGAACCCCCAAACATAAAGAGCTCAGATGCTTCGATTTCCTCCAACTCCCATTGCTCCATTCAGGATCTCTTCAATTGATTGATGCTCCAACCCATGGCTCGCAAACGCTTAAGCCTTATAAGGAATGCAGCTCACACACCTTTCTCCATGATGCCTTTTTCTTAGACGTGGCCATTGAATCGTGCCACTACGCTCAAGACGTCCAACAGCACTACAAAAAGCGGACCAACAATCAGATTGCTGCCATGGCCACTATCTGAGCCGCTCAGCTCAGTGCCATGGAAGCTATTGGCAGTCGACGGCAAGTGCGTCAAGTTATCCATGGCCGCTTGCCAAGTCTACTGATTGCTAAGCGGGCCCTGAGCCTATGCGCGCACTAAAAAGTGTGTGTGTGTGTGTGTGTGTGTGATCAAGCCTGCAGTTCCACCTACGCCATTGCAATCATGGGCACTTATACGCCCTTATGCCAATATATCTCCACCACCCACTAGTATCTTTTCTACCGATCGAAGCGGCACTACCTTGAAAGATGAGTGTCCTGCTAAAACTGCTGCAGGTGGTGCACCCATCCACTCCGTCCCCCACTCATCTTCCCTCGCGCTGTAAACATAGAGACTCATGCTTAAGAAGAAAAAGTCTCCCGTGGCAAGGAATTGAAGGATGACGTTATCATGCCCAAGGTTGCAGCTCCAACTATCTTATGCCGAAAGCCCTGCGCAAGCTTCCATTGCCTGGTTGAAGAGTTGCAGACTTGTAATTGCGAGAGAGGACCTGGGATGAATTAAGGCCTGCAGCTGCAAGAGGTCCCGGCAAATGAAGTTGCCATTGTGGAAGTTCCGACCGCTCCATGCATGTTGATCAGTCGTAGGGCTCCAGCACCAGCCGGACGCCAATCCTAGTCCTTTGAAAATATGTGCAGGGCCAATCTGCAAGGTAATGATGACGGCGATGCGACATGCCTCTCTCTCTTAGTGAAAAAGAAACTCTCTGAGAGAGAGAGAGTTTCTTTTTCAAAGAGTTTTTTGACTGTGAGAGAGAGAGAGAGAGAGAGAGAGAGAGAGAGAGAGTTCTGCACCCAGATCTTCGGCGGGTGATTTTTGTTGCAGGTAGAGTTTCTATCGCCCCTGCCGGCCTGCTTCAACAAGCTTGCCCATCATGGGGCGTATGCACAATCGCGGGAAGGGTATGTCCTCATCTCCCCTACCATACAAGAGGACTCCCCCTAGCTGGCTGAAGATCTCCAATCAAGAGGTTGAGGATCATATTTGAAAGCTTGCAAAGAAGGGTTTAACTCCATCTCAGATTGGTGTTATTTTGAGAGACTCTCATGGAATTGGCCGGGTTAAGAGTGTAACTGGCAGCAAGGTCCTGCGAATTCTGAAAGGGCACGGTTTGGGCCCTGAGTCCCTGAAGATTTGTACCATTTGATAAAAAAGGCGGTTGCAGTGAGAAAGCATCTGGAGAGGATAAGGACTCTAAATTTAGGTTGATTATGGTTGAGAGCCGAGTTCATAGGTTGGCTCGCTACTACAAGAAAACCAAGGAGCTTCCTCCCAACTGGAAATATGAGTGTGCTACAGCAAGTACGCTTGTTGCTTAGGAACAAGCTAGGAGCTGTTCTTGGCCTTTTAGGAGTTGATGTTCTCAAGGCACAACAAAGAGATTGAGCCTTTTTGCTGCTGTTTGAGACACGACAGATGATTGTTGTAACTGAGCTGTACTCTTTTGACACGTAAACGGAATTTTCTTTTGTGTTATGATTTCTGTGGCTACAATCTTCCATAGAATGTGGAGTTGAAAGCCCAAATTGAGAGAGAGAGAGAGAGGCCCAAAGTAGTACTGAGAAATCGCCATGTTGCTATCATGCTGTTGGTGATGCAGACGGCAGAGGGCAAAGAAACAAACGTCAAAGTGGACATGAGGGTAGAAAAGCTTATGATGGTTATAATCCTCAATTAATTAAGCCTGCGGCTTCAGTGCAGCTTATAGCTGCTTGCACTTTTAGCAGAGTGTGTGAGGGGATTACTGGCAAACAGCTCAATGTTGAGGGAAAGGCAATGGGGAATATTGCCACTACTGCAAGTCATGGTCTGATGAGCCTTTGGCTTCAGTCACACTCCTCGTCCCAACTTTGTTGATAACCTATTTGAAAATCTCATAAGGCAAGCATTTCCGAACAATTTGCAGACAAACAGAAACATCTCTCATGACCGATCCAACGCAGAGTACGGTGTTTGCAAGAGTTGGTTAATGTGACATAGCTCCAAGGAGATGCAACAACATTGCAGCGGAAGTCAAGTAGTAAGTCACGCAAGTGCAATTAGGAAGCGAGAGCTAATTGGCCATCCGATATTGGAAGAAGCAGGAGGCATGAGTAGCAGCTTCCACTACTATGATATGATTCCTGCAGCCGCCGCCAATATCTCAACTGACTACAAGTAGTAGTACTAGCACCAACATGCAACATTTTAAGAGCATAATAAATCATTGCTTATAAGATATGATGCTAATCACTACACTGCAAAATTGCAAAAAACTCTCTTCTAGAAGATCTTCCCACAATCAATCGGCCACAAAGCGTATGATAAGGCCTATGATAGAATTGAATGGGAGTTCATACTTCAAAGTCTATATGATATGGGTTTGGACAGATTCTTTTTCACATTCTTTTTGGGAATGCATTAGCTAGAATTTCAGCTAATGGTACTCTTACATATGTTTTTCCATTGCATAAATCCATAAGACAAGGGTTCACACTTTCTCCTTTGCTCTATGCTATCTCATTTGATGCCTTGGATTGGCTTGTTAAAGATGTTATGCGGTAGGACAAACTCACTGTCATCTCTATGAAGCAATTGTGCCTCCAAAAGTTTGTTGATCATACCAAAGCAATTGTGAGGAATGATGTACATGCAATGGAGAATTTTAGGGATTGCCTCGCTGTCTTGCAAGTGGATCGATTATTAACCATGCTAAAACTCTCGTTTGATGGGGATGTCTGCTTTGTCGAAGCCAATTTTCACCAGAAGACTTAAACTGCTGCGTGCGGAGAAAAAACATGCCCATGTTTCCTGCTGACTGGTGTTTTAGATCGAGTAATTATCTGATGGTTTATAGTTTAGCTTCTTTTTTATGTGCCATATACGTACGACACGCTAGTTATAATCAGCATTGATGGATGGAGTCATGCTGTAAATATCCACTTTCTAGTAAGACAATTTAAATGATTGAAAAATCAAGACCAATTAAAATTGTGAGTGGAGATCTAAATACTAAAATAGTTAATAGGAGTTTTGGTTATGACTTGAAAAGTAATGGTATTCTAAGGATCTTCTATCCTCTGAGAGAGAGAGAGAGGATCCTACAAGGAAGTGTTCACCAAAACCTTTTGTAGGAACCAATGGAAAAAAAACATTGAATATCTTAACGAAAAACTTTGGATTTTTACTGAGTTTTACACTAAAATCCTCCAAATTTAGCCAGTTTCCTTCAATGCCATCCTCAAAACTAGCCTAGAATTTTTTATTTTAGCTCTTAAAAATACACTTAAGACCTCGTTTTTAATGATAGTGATATTTTTTCTCATTAGAGAGAGAGAGAGAGAGAGAGAGAGAGAGAGAGAGAGAGAGAGAGAGAGAGAGAGAGAGAGAGAGAGATCTAAGCATCTTCTCTCACTTAGCATTGTTCTTTCTAATGGAAACCACCTTATCTCGAGCAGACATAAGCTTAAAACAGACTGAATTTGCTACAAACAAATTAGTATGTAAAGTCATTGTGGCGACCTTCCCTCTTGTTGAAACTATCTTTACAGATTTGAAGAAGGCTCTAGTACCACCTTTTAGGGTATGGCATGGCTTTGATCTTCATGAATTGGAGTCAAATTTGCCTCTTATAATTGGTGGCAGCATGAATATTCCACATGACCAAAGATGTAAAGCATATTCCGACAATGATGTGCTCATTGTGTGGTGGATGATATGGCCTTCTTGACATCTGTCACATTTTTTCAAACAATGATTCAAAATTGAAAGGAGCAGCATCTTCAATCTTTGTGAAAGAAGTTGTTCAATTGAAGCTTTGAAGTTGTCACATGGTAAAAAGATCCTCAATATTTTTACTTTTTTTTCCAACTAACTTTTTTTAATAATGATGATGTCTGTCTAGAAAATTTAAGGCATATAACTCTATTAATTTTGATTGTTGTTTTTGTAAATTGATTAAAAAGGGCATATATTGGTCAATTAAATAAAAATACGATTTTATTGTAACAAAAGAAGTCTTTCATAAATATTGGTGTTTGTCGAATATGTGTCATGTAAAAAGAGTGCCCTTGTATGAAGATCACAACCTTGTAGTATGGATAGGGCAAGAAGACATGGAAGGGATGATTGTTATCAAATTGATGTGGTCAAGAGGAGGAAGGATGCACATGCTTTCAAGTATAAATGACAATCAAGAACCAAAGTACGAGACAAGGGAGCACTTACCTTACAGAAAGAAACATAGGATGACTTAAGCATTAAGTAAAGGCCTAGAGCTCTTATTAGTCTATCAAGCTTACTTCATGCTCAAACATGTGAAGCCCAAGCGAGAAAAATTCAAGCCAAAGAAGAGTAGAAGCAGAGGAGATTACAGTTAGATAAATAGAGATTGATCCTGAAGATAATATTTTCAAATATTGTGTTACTTTTTCTTAAAGTAAACTTTGATCTTTTGGAATTTAGGAGGTAGTCTATCCATTGAAAACTCTTTTTGTTATAGTGCATCAATATATAACAAACAATAAATATTTTCTTGATGATAAAATCTAGTATATAGCATACAAACACTTGCTCGGGTTTGCTTTTGCTCGGAAAAACTCGTTCGGTGCATGGTAAGACTCAAGATGAAGAAGATGGAGATGGAGCAAGAGCACTCTTCAATTGCACAAATGAGAGAATGAGTGAATTTTAGGTTTATTTGACTTTTATATGAGCTCGCCCCATTCACACTTGGGCGCCCATGCTTAGCCAACTAATCCCTTGTATGTTCCAGTTAGAGTACGCCTCTCATCGGCGATCACTCTTACCCTTTTCCTATTGGACCGACAAGCCCGGTACCTGACTCTACCACGTAAATAATACAACGTTCGTCGTAGGTGATATGGTGTCCGTGAGCCGTGAGGGTTAACATGCCCCCCTTCCTGAGGTAGATTCCGTCCTCGGAAGCTATTGAGTTGAAGCTCGTTCGTCGAGGTGGAAGAGCATTTGAGATGAATGTCCTTAGCCTTCTTCAGTCACTGCAAAATCAAACAACATTGGCACAGTAATTGTTTTCATATAGAATTAAAAATCACATGCAATTGTAGGCAGACAATGTGATTGGTAATAGAATTTTAAACCATTTGTCAGCAAATAAAGATTAAATTGCAATATAATCCAATGCATAAACAGATGTAAAGGTAAAAAATTAAACAAGTCTGGGGTCGCTAATTTAACCATCAAAAGGCACTAGAGATCGACTATTAATACCATGGATAAGCTTCTTAGTTTTCTCTGGTCAATTAAGTTGTTTTATTGCGAGAGCCAAGTATTTCATGTTCGAGGGCTGACTAGAGGCTATACCTAGAAGACCTTGTAGTTAAGCTACAATAAAAGGAATTTCTCATGAAATCATCGCTTGACTGATTACCTTTTCTTTGACCCCCCAAAGTCTTTTCACAGTGATTCAATTTTCATGTATGTGCTTATTTTGTATGCCTTGGTTTTTTGCTTTTCAAGGAAAAGCGCCCACACTGGGAACCTCCAGGGCTCTAGTACCATAAGCGATACATGTGAGTGAAGTACCCAATCAAGCTGAGATTTCTCTTCCAGCTTAAGATTTTACATTGTGGCACTTTGATTTTTTGTTTGTTAGTTTTCAGCATTTTAATTTTGTAACTTTTGGGGGGTCATATAACACTATTACACCTTCCTAGGCTCATCACACTAGTAAACTCCCTTTATAATACTTAAGCTAAAGGTCAATAGGGACTAAGCCCACTAGAAAGCCCTAGTATATTTCACACAATGCTGCCTAAATCGGATTAAGAACCTAAGTAACCATTGTTTATTAGGAAGGCATTCCCCATGGTATTAAGAGAAGATCTCTAACGCCTAGCTTGGTCAAACTAGCTTAGTCGGACTGCTTAATTTTTAAACCTAGAGAAGTGATTATGACAAAAAAAATTACATTGAATTTAATGGTTGATACTAAGAAAATGCACTAAATATTATGCTACCAATCACAATTAAAGCAGACAAACATGGATGCAAAAAGATAAGGGGCAATGCTAATGGACAAGAAACACCTGTTTGTATTGATGGTCACGCTTGATTTGAAGTGTGAACAACAGAAAGATCCCATGAAGGTCCAAATACTAACCACAGCAACATGTTCCTGTACACACTAGGAAACACAAAGAATACCTCTAGGAGGCACATCAGTGGGAAGAAATAACTTTGTTGATCACTAATTAACTCTAAAACAGAAACACTCCTATTGTACTAATCCTACCTACCCTCCATCACTCGAGTGATGAGGATCAAAGGTGTTTTATGGCATAGGTTTTTGTTTCAGTGTACCAGATGTGAATGTGTAGGTCTGGTCAATGCTTTGACTTTTATTGTGCATACTCATTTGCTAACTGCTCTTGCTCTTTTTTTTTTTTGTGAGGATAAGGCTTTATATATACATTCCCTAAGATTGGGAGATTAAGAATTCAGGGAGAAAGGTTGAGAGGGGAGTGAGTGTATGATGACTGTCAGCAAACACTCCCCCCTTCCTTGGGTAGATCATATCATTTGAAATGATGTCGTCGCCCTTTGAAACCAGTTGTTCCAAGTTGTTATAGGTGAAGGCTTTAACCAATAGTTTTCGACCGCCCTATGCATTTCATCTAGTTGCAAGGGTGGTAAGGTACTCTCCCATGATTTTATTTGTAATTGTTGTAGGTGGTGAACTTACAACGGGAGGTGCAAACTCTTTCTTGCTTATATGGATATGTACAATGGTAGGTGGAGGTTGTGGAGAATCTTTTACCTCTATGGATGCATTACATGAGGAGCTAGAAACTTCATGGGACTCCCCCCTTCTGAGCTAGGTGGAACAAATCGTTCTTTCTTCAGTACCCAAACTAGCTCTGGAGCGGGTGTGTAGTCTTCTATGACTTTTTTCTTTCCGCGATCGTTGATTCATTTTGGAGCTACGGGATTGGGCTCACATGGGTCAGGTGACATGTAAGAACACAATTTACGTTTTGGCACCCAGATTTGATCATTTTCTTGATACTAGCTTTAGGCTTCCAATAGTTGTTTAGGAATCCACCGCCACGTTGGTGCAGCCAAAGATGGTCCAAGCTAGGAGATGGTCAATGCCAGGTAGAGGAAGCATGTGAGTGTAGTGCAGAAGGATAGGGTAGAAACCAAGGCCCTAGGCAGCCTAAGGATAGCGGAGGTGTATGTTCAAAAAGGTTTTTTCAGGCCAAAGGTGTGCTGCCTAGAATGTGCTATAATGTAGTGATCAGTGCACTCTAGAAGCCAGTCCAGACGGCTCGTCAAACGGAGCCCCGGTGCTCAAGATATTGCAGTTTAAAGAAAGGGTGTGTAGCAGATCCCCGACGGGTAGGGCAACTAGGCTGATGTCAGTGTAGTACTAGAGTTTTGGAGCATGCATGTCTTCTGGGATTGCGAGTCGGAGCTCTGGATGGCAGTTTATGGCCATTAGAAGATTTTTCGGGGGCCAGGTCTGAGCCCACCTGACCGCGTTGGAGGGTGTTCCATTTGGCATCTTTTCGGCCTTTCCAAGGTTCTCTATGGAAAGGGTGCATCATGGAAAGCTAACACAAATTGACAGTTTGCCAATCGGGTTCCTGGTCCGCAAGATACCGTAGGTCAAAGTTGGGGGTTGTCCTTTGAGGGGTGATTACAGGTGGTTTTGTAGTGTTTTTCCGGCCTTGTTGGGCGGGCCCGGGAAAGTCAAAAGGCTACGGGGATTATGTTGAACCCAGCCGACAATGCGCGCTTTCCACCAAATCTTATAGCTCGGGTATTGGACCCAAAGGTAGCAAGGCACACTTGCTTGAAGATAGTAAAGGCCGGGGAGGTGTTCTAGAGGTTTGTAGGGAATTTCAACGGAATTCAAAGAGGGAGTGCGTGGAGCTGCCACGTGGCATAGCAGTGCTCCCACATGCGGTTGCGCAGAGGAGATCCGTTGGGTATAAGTCCGCAAAAGGTGCGCCATTTGGTAGCATGGGAAGGAGTAGGAGCTCCGTGATTTCATGGCTATGGCGCCGGTGGCGCGGCCCAGGTAGGGCGCTGTGAACGGGTGGCACAGCCCAGTCGGGCGTCCGCAGGGGGTTTTGGAGGTAAGGCAGGCGGCACAGTGGCACGCCCGCGCACGGTCTTTGGCGACGGTGATGACGTGTGGCGGTGCCCGTTCCTGCGGCCTTGGAAGGCCCCATTTTGGAAGCGCAAGGGGGAAGGGCATTAGCGACATCGCTAATGCCCCCCTGGCTCAAGATAGAGAGCGGCCCCACGGAAGGAGAGAGAGAGAGAGAGAGAGAGAGAGAGAGAGAGAGAGAGAGAGAGAGAGAGAGAGAGAGAGAGAGAGAGAGAGAGAGAGAGAGAGAGAGAGAGAGAGAGAGAGTATAGCCAGCTGCGGTGGTGCCAATTAGAAGCAGGGTCAAGTGGAGCTGAAGCATAGAGAGAGAGAGAGGATGGATTCAATGGGTGGCCAAATGGACCAAGCCAAGGAGTGTCCGGGGCAAAGAAGACAAGGAGGAGTCGGATAGAGGAGGGAAAGTCAAAGTCAAGCCAAAGGTGCAGTACAAAATGGTAACCCCAATGGGGGGTAAAAAATGTAAAAATGAGGGGTAAGAAAATAATAAAGCCAAGAGGCAATAGCAACATCGCTATTGCCCCCCCTTCTCAAGTGCAAATAGTGAAGAAAAGAACAGATGGGACAAGGAGGTGTGCCCTTTCCCAAAAGATGCCAAAAATGGGTGCCAAGTGGACCTATTAAATTGTAAATTCCCAAATTAAAGCCACCCCCTATAAAAGTCTAAAATTAATCAAATTGGGGGCTTTTTGTTGGAATTTTGAGGTGCCGTTTGAAGCCTGCAAAGTGTAGTTCTCTAGCAAGCTAGTCTCTTTGTAACTTTTGCTTGAAAATGGCCATGGTGATGGCATTGCAAGCCGGTGTATGTTGTTTTTGAAGTACAGTCAAGCCACAGTTGCCTCCCGTGCTGTTGTTTCCCCTTCCCCCCTTCTCTTTCTCCTGCTTTCATGTTTCTCCTCGTTGACGGGGCTGTGTGGAAGTGTGTTCCCCCCCCGGACTGACGGTGTTTTGAGTGAGAGAGTGAGATTGAGTGTCTGTGTGCGTGTGTAAGGGTGGAGAGAGGCAGTGGTAGTAGGGGTATCTTGTGTGGTGGTTTGTAGAGTGTGTGAGTAGTGGAAATTGAGCAAGCGGTGGTCTGCTAGTGTTAAGTGTTTCTTTGAAGGTGTTTTTTGAGAGGATAGGGGTGCTGTGAATACCCTGAGCTATAGAGAGGCCCTTTTGTTTGTGCCGGGCGTGTTCCCCCATTCCCCTTCTCCATCTTTTGGTGCCCCCACGGAGGAGTATGGTGATGCTCCTAGTTGAAGTTGAAGCGGTGATTATGGTGATGGCAAAGGTGCGACCTTTGAAGAGGAGGTGCTGCTAGTGATGGCTTGGGCGGGATTTCCCATTTTCATTGGGGTTGAAGATGCGGAAACTTGGCTTCAAGACTACGGATTGTTTGTGTTGGAAAGCGGATTATCGAGAGAAGATGGTGTGGTACAGGTGTTCCCGCTCCTAGTTCGTGGTAAAGCAAAGCTATGATTTGATAGCCTTGGTGAAGAAGAAAAAGCAGATTGCGAAGCCCTAGAGGCAGCTTTTCGAAGCAGATTTGTTGCGGATGCACAGCTAGATGAGGTAAAGCGGAAGCTAGACAGTTTGAAGCAGAGCGTGGAGGGATATTTTCAAGCGTTCGAGTGGGAGTTCGAAGCCCTTTGGGGAAAGTTAATCAAGGTAACTGCTACAGAAAATGCTAGTTTTTTGAAATTGTGTAAATTCATGGATTGCCTGCATGAAGACGTGCGAGATAAGGTGGAAGTAGATGGTCCAATGTCGTATGAGGAGGCTCTAGCGAGAGGGCGTACCAAGAAGATTTTGAAGAAGCGTGAGGCTAGACAGGGTTTGCCAAAGCAGTATGATACGGTGGTAGCCGAGCCAAGGATTGTGCAAAGTGAAGTGCAAGTGCGAGGAGAACCAAGGGTTCTTTGGCTACAAAGAGAGATAATGGTTCCTATCCCGAAGATGCCGACTAGAGCGGTTCCAATTGTGGAGGAAGTGCAGGTGGTTCCAGACTGGACAAAGCAAGTGCTACCAAGTTCAAGTGTAGCTGTTGAAGCTCTATTGAATTGCGGTAAAGAGCAAGGAGTGCGGTTTGCAGACGAAGTTGAAGTGGTGAAGCTAGAGGATATTCCCGAGCTTGAAACCGAAGAGGAGACTATGTCGAGTGATAGTAGCTCTATGGACGCAGATACAAGCTGGGAGACCAAATCATCCCAATCGAGGTATGATGAGTTTGACCTCTTACATGTGAGTGGAGAGGCAGTGAATGTGTGCGAGGAGCAACATGAAGTGCAAGCCGAGGTGCTTAGTGGAGACCAAATGGAGCAGTCTAGCCCTACAAGTGGTGAAGACCAGGTAAAACTGGTGTGTAGTACCATGCTAATGGCCATGTTGATGAAGGTATCAGTAGAGTATTCCATGGTGGTGCAACAAGTGCAAAATTTTGCCAAAAGGTGTGAAGTAGTTGTATCTATGGAGGAGGATGAGGAGGAGGTGATAGAGAACGAGTTTCTCTCTTCCTTGGCAGAGCTTGAGGATGCAGTGGTAGAAGATTAGGTGGTTGAAGTGGACATGCAAGCAATGCTTATTGACCTTGAAGGGCCAGTTGACAAGGAGTAGCTCGACGATGCTGGAATTGAGTTCATGGCAGGTGAGAATGGCAGAGCAGAGTTAAAGAAGGAGGTGCTTCCTATGCAGTTGGTGCCCTCTATGATAGATGATGCAGATTCCAAGGTGGTGTCCAAGCTTTGTAAGGAGGTCTGTGAGTGGTGGTTGAAGGGAATGCTAATCAAGGTAGCTGTGCAATATGCTGTTGAGCAGGTACAAGATCTGCTAGACGAGGATCTAGCTTTGCATGGATGGGAGGGCAGGTCAGATGTGTTAGGTTTATTTGATGCGAGTGATGGTACCAGCAGGTGTTTAGGTGGTGAGCACGAAGGTTCTCTATTTGATGTTCTTGGAAGTGCTCTCTTGTGAGTGGGCAGTTTTCCAAGGAGTGCTTGGAATGGTAGAAGCATGATGTTAGCAATTTGGTTAGGCAGTTGGGTGTGTGCCTAGGTGTAGCACTATGCCAGGTTGTTACAGGTGGATGGAGAAGACCAATGCAAGGTGTTTGACCCAGGAGGGCGATTACAAGTAAAGCAGGGGGTTGGGCAACCCGCATAGCAAAGATAGCGGGGAGTAGGTGCCAGTTTTGTACATATGCTAGGTGGTTTTGGAGTGTATAGTGAGTTTGTTTTTGGTGTGTTTTTTTTAGTGCAATAAGGCCATGTGTGGTTGAACATAAATGTTCAATGAGGGGGTGGGCAATGATGGTGCAGCCAAAGATGGTCCGAGCTAGGAGCTGGTCAATGCCAGGAAGAGGAAGCATGTGAGTGCAGTGCAGAAGGCTAGGGTAGGTACCAAGGCCCTAGGCAGCCCAAGGATAAAGGAGGTGTATGTTCAAAGTGGTTTTTTCATGCCAAAGGTGTGTTGCAAAGAGCCAAGCAAGATGGTGGCCTACTGTACCCGACATGTGGGTTTTTTGTGCTATAATGTAGTGATCAATGGGCTCTAGAAGCCGGTCTAGACGGCTCGTCAAACGGAGCCTGGTGCTCAAGATATTGCAGTTTAAAGAAAGGGTGTGTAGCAGATCCCCGACGGACAGGGTAGTTGGGGATAGGTGGCCCGGGCTGATGTCAGTGTAGTGCTTGAGTTGTGGAGCATGCCTGTATTCTCGGATTGTGAGTCGGAGCTCTGGATGGCAAATTATGGCCATTAGAAGATTTTTCGGGGGCCATGTCTAAGCCCACTTGACCGCATTGGAGGGTGTGCCATTTGGCATCTTTTCGGCCTTGCCAAGGTTCTCGATGGAAAGGGTGCATCATGCAAAGCTAACACAAATTGACAGTTTGCCAATCGGGTTCCTGGTCCGCAAGATACTGCAGGTGAAAGTTGGGGGTTGTCCTTTGAGGGGTGATTACAGGTGGCTTTTTAGTGTTTTGCCGGCCTTGTTAGGCGGGCCCAGGAAAGTCAAAAGGCTACGGGGATTATGTTGAACCCAGCCGACAATGCGGGCTTTCAACCAAATCTTATAGCTCGGGTATTGGACCCAAAGGTAGCAAGGCACACTTGCTTGAAGATGGTAAAGGCCGGGGAGGTGTTGTAGAGGTTTGTAGGGAATTTCAACGGAATTCAAAGAGGGAGTGCGTGGAGCTGCCACGTGGCATAGCAGTGCTCCCACACGCGGTTACACAGAGGAGATCCGTCGGGTATAAGTCCGCAAAAGGTGCACCATTTGGTAGCATGGGAAGGAGTAGGAGCTCTGTGAGCTCATGGCTATGGCACCGGTGGCGCGGCCCGGGTAGGGCGCTGTCAACGGGTGGCGCGGCCCAGTCGGGCATCTGCGGCGCCTTTTGGAGGTAAGGCAGGCGGCACAGTGGCGCGCCCGTGCACTGTCTTTGGCGGCGGTCATGACGTGGGGCGGTGCCTGTTCCCGCGGCCTTGGAAGGCCCCATTTTGGAAGCGCAAGGGGGAAGGGCATGAGCGACATCACTAATGCCCCCCCGGCTTGAGATAGAGAGCGGCCCCACAGAAGAAGAGAGAGAGAGAGAGTATAACCAGCTGAGGTGGTGCCAATTAGAAGGAGGTTCAAGTGGAGTTGAAGCATAGAGAGAGAGAGAGAGAGAGAGAGGATGGATTCAATGGGCAGCCAAATGGACCAAGCCAAGGACTGTCCGGGCCAAAGAAGACAAGGAGGAGTCGGATAGAGGAGGGAAAGTCAAAGTCAAGCCAAAGGGGCAGTACAAAATGGTAACCCCAATGGGGGGTAAAAAATTTAAAAATGAAGGGTAAAAAAATAATAAAGACAAGAGGCAATAGCTACATCGCTATTGCCCCCCCCTTCTCAAGTGCAAAGAGTGAAGAAAAGAACAGATGGGGCAAGGAGGTGTGCCCTTTTTCCAAAAGATGTTAAAAATGGGTGCCAAGTGGACCTATTAAATTGTAAATTCCCAAATTGAAGCCACCCCCTATAAAAGTCTAAAATTAATCAAATTGGGGGCTTTTTGTTGGCATTTTGAGGTGCCGTTTGAAGCCTGCAAAGTGGAGTCCTCTAGCAAGCTAGCCTCTTTGTAACTTTTGCTTGAAAATGGCCATGGTGATGGCATTGCAAGCCGGTGTATGTGTATTCTGAAGTACAATCAAGCCACAGTTGCCTCCGGTGCTGTTGTTTTCCCTTCCCCCCTTCTCTTTCTCCTGCTTTCATGTTTCTCCTCGGTGCCGGCTGTGTGGAAGTGTGTGCCCCCCGGACCGACGGTGTTTTGAGTGAGAGAGTGATATTGAGTGTCTGTGTAGGTGTGTAAGGGTGGATACAAGCAGTGGTAGTAGGGGTATCTTGTGTGGTGGTTTGTAGAGTGTGTGAGCAGTGGCAATTGAGCAAGGGGTGGTCTGCTAGTGTTAAGTGTTTCTTTGAAGGTGTTTTCTGAGAGGATAGGGGTGCTGTGAATACCGTGAGCTATAGAGAGGCCCCCATTTCCCCTCTCCAACGTTTTCTTACATTTCTTGGAGCGAGTGGGACGTTTCTTACAAGGCTTCTGTTTTTTAGCACTAGCTATGGTCGCTTAAAAAGATTTAGGGACCCACTTGTATGCTTTATTCGTTACATTAGGATGAGTCTTGTCAGATGCTATATGCATTGCATCTAGCATATTTAAGGGTACGGGCATTTCATTCCCCTTAGGTGTTACCCAGGTCGTCCCCCTGTTTCCCCGAGTGTCTATGGTTGCTGCTAGGTGGACCGAATCCACATTGTCCGACTCAGTCATCCGAGGTAGTACATCCATATAAGGAGAATCTTCCCCAACATCAGTGTTCGCTTTACACGTATAACAATACTGCAATGGGGCCGAGTGAACTGTGGTGTCAAATCTATGATCAATTATAAACCTATTTCCTAGAGGATGTGCTCGACCAGTCACAAGATCCATTTGAATGACAAAATCTTGGAACTGCAAGTAGACATGGTTTTTAGACCAGTCATGCACCATTTTTGCTTCCCTCATGAAAGGACGTCCTAAGATCATCTCCGATGCCATAGTGTGTTTGGAGAAATCCATAACAATGAAGGTAATCCTTATTGTATGTCCAAAGACCTTGATCTTGAGATCTTCTAGCATCCCAATAGGTTTAACAATAGACCCATTGGCCATCTTCACTACTATGGTTGTGGTCGCAAGGTGAGGTCTTCCCATAGTTTCCCAGCAATTTTTTGTCACAATGCTAACCCCAGCGCCACCATCAAGGATTCCCTTCACAGTTAATCCCTTAGTAGTGATTGGTATGGTCGCATTGGATTCATCACCCTCAAAGTATTGTCCCAACTTGTTAATAGGTATTTCTATAACAAGGTTCTCTTCTAGGTTGGGTTGTGGATCTATGTGTTCCTCCTCTATTGGCATCTCCCCAGCTCCATCCATCTGTGCAAATTGTGGTAGCCCAAACTTTAGTTCTCCATTGAGGAAGGCTCGAAGAGCTGAGATTAGCTTAGGGTCTTTATATAGTTTGGACATGATGGTGGTTCTAACTTCTGAAGACATGAAATCCATAAATTTGGCAATGTTTAACGGCACCTTTTGGACTTCAGTCCCTTGACGTGGGGAAGATGGGATCTCCATTTCTTCGATAGGATCAGGTAGTCCCTCTGTAAACATTCTTTCCATCAAGAAGTGAGTACGCCCACTTTCCCATGACTTTAAGTCACTTTCTTCTTAGATGAACTAGGTATGGTCAAGGGTCTATGGTCTTGGTGAGGTTGTTGTTGCGTAGGGAACACGGTGTCTATAATCTGGATCTTCCTAGGTGCTAGTTCTAGATCCCTTTGGGTATCTTCTACCAAAATCCTTAATTGCTTGACTCTCTCAATCTCCTCTGTAGGGTTTGGATAAGTTCCTACCTTCTTCTTGGATCCTGGCCATTGTGGCTCATGAAGATCCTTCTTCTTGGTTTCTATCTTAGTGGTCATTTTGGTCTCCATGGTTTCTCCTGAATCGGAATCCTCTTCAGCGTCAGTCATATATACGGGGTCTTCACCAGTCCCTATGTTGGTCTTTGAACTGGGGTCTGAATTCGCTGCTTTTTGAGATCTCTTTCTTCGTGTTTTCTTCTTTTTCTGAGATTGGGCAATTGATGCCGTGTCTCTTTCCTCAAGAATATAATTTTGTTTTTGGAGCATTGATCGTGTGAGTACGTTTACTGGTACCACGGGTCTACTTGGTGATGGCTCCTCGGTAACTTCAATCAAGTTTAATGGTGTGATCTTCGGTGCATTTGGATTATTTGGACATTGGGCAATCAAATGATCTATGCCACATCGATTACACATGAGTATTGGCATTGTAGATGTTCTCGATTGACTGGTTTGCATTAGTGTGGCGTTCTTTTGTAGCCTAATAGGACACTTGGCTACACGATGTGGACCTCCACACTCATAGTATTGAAGAGGTGGTATCTTAGCAATGTAATTGATATTTTGGCCTCTTGCCGCAAGAGCAGCTACTTGATATACAGGTTTGACTTGTCCCCAATAGTCCTCCATGTAGTATTGTGGAATTTCTTCAAGCACATCCATCCCATAGGCAATATTAGGATCTATATCTTCCTCACAGCCTTCCAAAAAAGAAATAGATGACTCACAACCCACTTAATTCAAAGAAGTGATTCTCGGATGTGGTGGTTGCGGTCCTAGCACTGGAGGTGATAAAGGTGTTGTTTGAACAACATTTTGGGCCCTAGGCACTGAAGCGGTCGGGGGCGGGCAACAAGAAGAGCAACCTCTAGACACCCTTCAAGGCTCCCGTGCTGCTCAATGGGGCTAGGGCACAACACAACACAAACCAGAACAACAAACCCCCAGCCAAATCCCAACTACACAAGGGGCACCACCTAGTTTAAGAGCGAACTAGGACGCAAAAGAGGAGAATCGTTAGAGCAACCCACAAACAAGCAAGGAATTTACACTAACCCTAAACCCAATGGAACACTCTCACACATTAAAACACGAGAGAGAGAGAGAGAGAGAGAGAGAGAGAGAGAGAGAGAGAGAGAGAGAGAGATGGTGCTCGGGCTGCTTTGAAGTGTATCGTTAATGATCAAGCAAACATAAATATATATATGTAAGAAAGAGAGAGAAGGGGGAAGGGGGTGCTTGTTGCACTAATGCCTTCTTACAAATCTGTCATGACCAATCAAAGTGAGATTAGTATTTGTTCAACATAGCCTGAGTAAATTACACCACAACACATCACAAGAAAAAATCCACCCCAACCACTGTCTTAAGGCCAGGGGAGTTCTCTCCACCCTGTCGTCCTCTTACAGCATGTGGGATTTATGGCTAAATTGATAACAATACCCGGAGACAAGCTATCAAGAACTTAAATAAAACACCAAGACACTTACACATCATTATTGTCCATGACTTCACGTTGGAAGGGAGACAAGGTATCCATGCTTAGTCCAAATTCACCCTCCTTGATTCAGCAAATGTTGGGCTTACTCTAGTAGGAGAAATGATAGATTTCCTACTCTCAATTTAATGATCACTCTCTCTTACAATGGCATAGAGTTCCCTTGCTAATCACCCCTAATACAACACATACATATTCCTAATGCCAATGAGATTCCACTCAAGAGCTCCTTCTCAAGAAGTTGAGCTTGGCTTCTCAAGCTATAGCATAGTGCTCTTTCTTCTCCCCCCTTTTTGTGCTAGCTACACCCTCCTTTTATAGCAAGTTTGAAGGCTAGGGTTACTCCTCTAACCATGGTTGGGTTAGATTTTTAGCAATTTATCTAATTTCTTTTGCTTGGAATTATCAAGAAGTTGGTGGGGAAAGAGAGAGGAGAGAAATGGAGGTGATAGGACTTTTCATAGTGGGTTAGTGTTAGTAGAGTTAGTATTAATTTACAAATGGAATTGGATATTTACAATGGGAGTATCCATGTAGGATACAAATAAGGAAGAAAAACACTTAAGAGGTAAGAAAAGGTGGATTTCTTACAAGGTTGATGCTCCAAGTGTCTTGAGTAGGGCCAATTTTGACGCTTGTTGACGGTCCACTAGCTTTGACGGTACATCTTTTCTTCACTCTCGACCTTCCCTGAGAGACAAGGTAATTGAAGCTGAGTAATCAACCACCATGATGCTGTCTTTTAAGAGAAGAGGCTGAATTTTGTGGTTTTTTTGATAGATATGGGTAATTTGGAGGAGGAAAAATGAGACTAGGTGGTCAATTTTGGAATGGAATTGTGTGTGGGAGGTATGAGTTCACCATGGTTTCTCTTATTCTTCAAGGTTGAGGAGAAGGTGAGTAGGGTGTTGAGAGGAGTGGTGAGAGAGGTGGGGATGATGAGTGGAGAAGTGTGTGTGAAAGAGGAAAATGACAAAGTGGAAGAGAGAGTGTGGCTGCATAGCATGGGGAAACTGGGGTCCACTAATAAAATTATAGCTCACAGCTCGTAGCTCAAAAAAATATGAAAAAATTTGAGGCAAACGTTTAGCCCACGAGCTACAATTTTTGTTTGTATCACCTTTTCAAATTCGGAGAGCAAGTGAACTTTAAAAATTCAGCAAAATCGACCGTTTTTTTCCACTGCACAAGGTCGTTGTGGGGTCCTTCTTTGGATGATTCTTTTGAATACCTCCAAGAGTGAGCCCTCCATAGTGCATGTATGCATGCCACCTACCCTTGACCTTATTTGGTAGGTCTATAATTGAAGATATTGTTGAGATCATGATATAAGTGAATAGTACAACTAAGAAAATCAAATATTGAGGGGTCTAAAAAATATGTACATGTCAAATATAAATAATATAAGTGGAAAAAATATAAAGGGGTCAAAAGAAATCTCTCTCATTATGAGGCTACCATAAAAAGATAAATATTTTTGGTGTTCTAATTTTTTAGAAAAAAAACAAAATAGATGTAGGAAGGGAAAAATCACAATAGTGAAAAAATATACACATAAATAAAACTAGTTTTTTTGGATTTTTGTTGGGGTGGAGTTACACCAAATATAAGAGAAGCTTACATGAAAATATTTCTATATGGAATAAAGAGTATGAAAAATGGTAAGAAAAATTGTGGTAATGGTGAGGCAATGTTCAGAGCATAAATAACACACACCTAGGTAGAAATATTTAAATAAATACCAAAATAATTATGAAAAAATCTTTTATTTAGTCCCTATATACAAAGAAATATTTACATACGCATGGGCCATAATATACTTATATTTTTTATACTTTTTATATTTTTTATATTTTTTATTTTTTTGGCTCAACTAGACCAATGACTAGCTAATTGAGGGTTTTTTATTTCAGTAAGGGGATATGGGAAAAGTCCCCTAGCTCACACGCACCTATATACAGTGAGAGGGTGAGGGTAACCATAGTGTTTGAGTGATTTGATAGGGTGAGATAACTCACTATGGCAATTACAGAGAGCCGAAAAAACGGCTATCATTAGCCCTTCCCCAGGATGATGGTATATTCATGTACCATCATAAAGAATCTTTCCAAAGAGAGTGCTTCAGAGTCCTTGACAAGATCTTCATTGTTTGGCCCCTTGGAATTTTGGTTTGTGCTACACTCATGCTTCATGGAACAATACTTACATGGGATAGTTGCCTTTTGCTCTTGTAGATCCTTTGGTAGAAGGCGACTCAAGTAAGGCTTCAAGCGATAGCCGTTTACCTTCCTGGAGTGCTCTTTCCCATTCAAGTCCATAAGTTGATAGTAACTTGAATTGAAAGCCTTCTTGACTATGTATGGCCCGTGCCATCTTGTTTCAAACTTGGCATCAAAACGATTATCGAGTCGATTGTCATACCTTAGCACAAGATCTCCTTCATTGATGCCTTTGTCCTTCAGTTTCTTGTCAAGCTTCTCCTTTGTCTGTGTGGCTTTCCTCTTATAGCACTCTTATGTTGCTTCTCTTTTCCACTCAAGCTCAACTAAGGTAAGAAGTCGATCCATCCATGCTTCTTGATCATCTTGTGCTGATTTTCCATGAAGTCGCATTGTTGGAATGTTTAGTTCAATTGGCTGTAAAGCCTCTTGACCATATACCAAGTGAAATGGTGTGAACTCCGTGGATTCCCTATATGTGGTTCGATACGCCCACAAGGCACCATCCAAGAAGTCATCCCACAACTTTGTCTTGTTTTTTACCATCTTTCTAATGATGCCTGCAATGACACCATTATCTTTTTCTACCAAACCATTTGATTGGGGATAGTAGGGTGTACTGTGACGATGTAGAATGCGAAGTTCTTCACAGACTTCTGTGAGCAATCCCTTTCTAAACCCTGGACCATTATCAGAAACAATCTCCAAAGGTGTGCCAAATCTAGAACAAATGTGAGTGTAGACGAATTTGCTCACTGTCCTCTCATTTACCTTTGCCACACTTTGTGCTTCCACCCACCTAGTCATATAGTCTACAGCCACTAGAATGTAGAGTTTACCATTTTTTGTCCTAGGCAGAGGACCCATAGCATCAATGCCCCACTTTTCAAAGGGTCCATTTGCAAGCACAATTTGCCTTGGACCATAAATCAATCTTCTATTCCCATTTACCTGACAATTGTGACAACTTTTACACCAATGTTGGACATCCACATGCAGACTTGGCCAAACATACCCCGCAAGCAAAATCTTCTTCACAGTTAATTCTTGGGAAAAATGACCACCACATGCCTCTTCATGCAAACCTTTTAGAATGGCTGGAATTTCCGCGATAGTTGGTACTCTTCTGCACACTTTATCCTTCCCTCTTTGATAGAGGGAGCCTTCTAGGAAGAGATACATGCTTGCCTTCTTCATGAGTCTCCTCTTCTGAGCTTTTGTGAAGTCTGGTGGAAACTCACCCTCCAAAATGTAGCCAATGATGGGAGCCAATGACTCCAATCCCTGGTACCTCGGTTGCTTCACAGCAGCCGCCACCATGATGACCTGCACTTCTTTCTTTACACATGCAACGGCTTGTTGTGCAAGTAAATCAGCATCTTCATTTTGTTTCCTAGGAATATGATATAATTGCACCTCCTCAAATTGATTAAATAGCCTACGGATGGTATGAACTTTGTCCCTTAGTCTTTCATTTTTGCATGCCCAAATGCCTAAAATCTGCTTCACAATGAGAAGTGCATCCCCTTTTACCATGAGACGTTGTATACCATGGCCAATGCATATTTTTAAACCATGAAGTAGTGTGTCATATTCTGCTTCATTGTTGCTAGCTGAACTTGGTAGATTGAACTTCTCTTTCATGACCACCTCTCCACTTGGGTTGAGCAACACTAGCCCTCCCCCTGCTTTTCCTGTGGCTCGACGAAAAGCTCCATCAAAGAACAAGGTAAAAGCATTAGGAATACTTTTTGGTGGTGGCAATGGTAGGGTCTTTACTTCAGGCACCTTAATCTCCTTTTCATGCACCCTATAAGTGAGAATCCCTGCCAATTGTGCACGCACACTATCTTCTACCTTGAAAGAGTATTGAAACTCTTGCAACTCCATAATCCACTTTGAGATCCTAGTACTAAGATTCATTTGAGATGACACCCAAGGGAACAAATTCTCTGCGGTGAGGATTACAAAAGGTTTTGGGAGCAAGTAGGATCTAAACTTCCTTATCGCAAACATGAGAGAAAGCATCATGAGTTCTGCCTCCGTGTAGCCTCTCTCTAAAGCATTCATGACCCTACTAGCAAAGTAGATGGGCCGCATCCTGGTACTATAGGGATCTTGTTGTAGCAAAACTGCACCAATTGTTTCTTTCCCAGCACTAGAGCTAACAAAGAATGTGTACTCCCAACAAGGAGGCATGAGTGTTGGTAGCTCTGACAAAATGGCTTTAATGTTACAAAAGTACTCTTCAAGCTCATCAGACCATGCAAATTCTACTTGTTGTGTCAACTTTTGCAAAGGGTGAAGTAACTCCGAGGCTAAGTGAATGAAGCGTGACATATACTTCACCTTTTGAATGAATGAGATGACCTCCTTAAGACTCTTGGGTGATGGTAGCTCAATAAGAGTTTGCCTTTGAAGGATCCACTTCAATGCCTTTGTAAGAAACTTTATGACCAAGCAAGATTACTTCATCCTCACCTATATGGCACTTGTCGGGGTTGAGTTGACCTCCCATGTCGTAGAGCTTCTTTAAAGCTTCTTCTACCCTTTGTAGATGCAATGATTTTGAGCTATAAATACAGAAATCATCAATGAACACCCTAATTGACTTTCCAAAGAATGCTTGAAACACCATATTCATGAAACGTTGGAATGTTGCAGGAGCATTTGTCAGACCAAATGGCATGACTCTAAAAGCATAACAACCCCAAGGAGTGATAAAGGTTGTTTTCAATTGATCCTCCAACGCAATCCCTATTTGAAAGTAACCCGAGTAACCATCGCACACAGTGTACTTCTCATGACCAGCTACCTCATTTAGTATCTCATCCTGGAATGGGAGGGGAACGTGATCTCTTTTTGTTGCCTCATTGAGGGGACGGTAATCCACACACACCCTCCACTTTCCATTTTTCTTAGGAGTGACAACAACAGGAGAGACCCACTCTGAATTCTCCACTGGATAAATGAAACCTGCTGCTAGAAGCTTTCTTACCTCCTTGAGTAGAGCCTGTTCCTTTATAACTCCTAGCCTTCGTAGCTTTTGAGCTTTAGGTGTGGCCTCAGGCTTTAACTCAATCTTGTGTTGAACAACATCTACCCCACGCACGTCGGTGTAGTCTTTAGCAAAAAGCCTAGGAAACTTCCTTAGCACACATTTGAACTCCTCTCTTTCATCCTTTGTAAGTGTTGTTGATAGCATACCTTCCAGCATCCCTTCATCTTGAACACCTTCGTTCTCTTGAGTACCTACCTCCTCCAAGCCTTGACAAGAGGTCTCTTGGTTGCTTGGCTTAAACCTTACCCCCATGACTTCGATGGAAGACTCCTCTTCAGTAATGCTGCCGCTACTTTCTTCTTCTGAAGTGCTATTGGTCCAACCTTCTTCCGTCTCACTTTGAGATGATTCTTCATGGAGCTCCTCTTGGCGTTGCTCCTTCATGTCAAAGAAAACCTTCTTATGATTGTCATTCTTGCAAATTAATTTCCCACTCTCCCAATCCTGTAAAGCTCGCATTTTCATTAGCCATGGTCTTCCTAGGATAAATGGATAACCACTTCCCTTTGTCGACATAACATAAAAATCCACCGCTTTCTTAATGCCTAAGGCCTCTACAAAGACATTTTTACAAATGCCTACACACCTAGCCTTGCTATTGTTTGCCATCTTGACTTTGATTTCAGGTGTCTCATGGATGTGCATGCCTAGTCTTTGCATGAGTCCCTCTGTCATGATGCAAATTTGTGCACCCCCATCCACTAGACCTTTCCTAACCAATCTTCCTTTGATGTAACAGTCTAGCACCGGTGTAATGTCCTCATTCATTTCAGCTTGTGCAATTTTTACAACAGGCACACTCTCTTTTACCTTTCTCCTAGTGCTAACTGCCCTTGTTAAATCCCTCCTAACTTGTGGACATAATGCAAGAAATTGAGGCCATGAAATATCAGGACCCTTACCTCTCATGTCTTCCAACAAGTTGTACGGAGCCATACCATGTCCAAGAGGGAAGTCTTGGAGGTTGATACGACATCGAGTCCTCTTGGTTTCCTTGGTTTCCTTTGCCTTCTTGCCTTGTCCATGGTCACTCTGTGATGTGACTCCTTCTTTCTCTTTACCTTTTCCTCGGCCACGCTTGATGCCATTGGCTTCCATGTCAACCTCATTTGAATTTGTCACCTCTACCACATGCACATTTGGATCTGGCAAAGGTGGAACTCCTTCTACCCCTTGTGGAGGTGGTCTTGGTCCATTTGGCCTTTGTAGAAGCCTTGGTTGTTGACCAGCTCCTTCTCCTGCATTCATCACTGGGTAATTCAAGTTAGGTCTCCCTGGCTCTCCACGGGGCCAAGGACAATTATACATCCCATGTCCAGACTCTCCGCAATTCCAACATTTCAAGACTCTCCTAGTTCGTGGCTCTCTCTCTTCTGACTTCTTTGCTTGTCCCTTTGGACCTACAGCTTGTGCAAGGTGAATTGACAAACTGTTTAAAGATTCATTTAACTTCTCAATCACTTCCGCCGATACCTCAGGAAGCTCCTTAGATGTTGATGCTTGTGACTTACCTTTGGGTCTAATACCTTCTATTGGAACCTCCCCCCTTAAGCACTTGAGTTTCCTATACTTCTCAACAGCCCTAGTTTCACCTGCATCAAAAGTAGCAGGTGCACCCGCCTCAACTTTTACCTTAAGTTCAGGAAAGAGTCCGGCTATGAACCTCTCCTTCTTTAGAAATTCTGCACCATCACCAGGGTTAGCAACATTTCGTATCCATAGAGCCCAAAGACGTAGGAACTCTTGCTTGTACAAGTAGTAGTCATCTAAGTCTTTTTGCTTATGAGAAACAATGTCTTGCCATAGTTTTTGAGTGTTTTGCGGATTAAAGAAGTATCTCTTAAAACGATTCAAAACTTCTGTGTAATTCCCCTTAACTTCCTCAGGCAAAGAGTCAAACCACGTACTAGCATCTTTCCTAAGGACCACCTGAAACATTTCTACACGTTCTTGATCGGTTACTATCCTCTTGATACGGCAAGACATCTTGAAATTTGCTAAAAATAATTCTGCATCCTCTCCAGGCTCTCCAAAGAAAAGAGGATATCCAGACATTTGGCGTTGGCTCTCCATTATTATGAAAGATTACAACACGAGTCACAATAAGGGATACAATAGAGATTTAGAACCACTCGCCTACAAATGAAGAAGTAAGAAAATACCACTCTAGGTTTTCTTCTTCAGCTATCCAAGCTTCAATGAGGTCTCGATTTGTTTGATCAAAATAAAAAGGTAGACTATTGATGAGCTCTAAGAAGGGTTGAAATTCTTCATGGCTAAGGCGATAAACAGAAATCTCTAGAACTTCATTTTCTGGATCCAAAAGAGCAACCACGTCCCAAGTGATAAATTGCACTTGCTCTACAATTCCCAACGCACAAGCGTTTTGTATAAAAACTAGATCTTCATGCTTGTCGAAGGGCGTGAGAAAGTAGCAATTGACTAGGAGCTCCTTTCCTTCGAGTTCCACACAGTCGAAGTGAGGCAACCTTCTCACAATTTCATAAAGAACATCCTCATCAAGTCCAATCAAGTTTGCAAGATCTAAAGACTCCACTTGTGCTACAAAATTCCTGGACAAAAACTCCTTAGGATTATGGTTAAATCATTCAAAAGCATAAAGAGATTTACAATGTCTCTATGAACAACGTGTCATAGAAAGTAGAGAAGGATGAGAATTTATACAAATTTGCAATCTTCTCTATGCTCTCTTTTTTAAGACAAGCTCTGAATAGCTCCCTATCTCCTTTGTTGAAAGCGAAAGGAAGACTATTAATAAGACGCAAATGAGGGAAAAATTCACCAAATGTGAGTCTATGAAGCATGAACTCTGGCCGCAAGTTTCCTGAAGAGTCTTCCTCAATGGTGAAATGCACTCGCCAAACGCCAAATTTCACTCTATTTACCAATCTTAGGGCACACACTAGTTGGATGAATGCGCGGTCTTCCTTAGTGCCCAACAACAAGAGGAAAATGGAATCCACGCGTAGGACCTTTCGTCTTAACTTCACCACCCTCTTGTTATGAGGGAGACGCCTTACTACTTGCTCCTGCAACTCAATTGGTAATAGAGCTAGATCTCTAAGGATTAAACTTTCACTGCACACACATTCCCTGTTAGAACAAATGATCTTTTTTTGTTTCTTGTAACAACTTGGACAAAGAAAAAACAAACATACACACTATTTTGCCGGGCTACACTTCATTTTAAAATAAAATGAACACATGTACATCAAAAGAAGTGTGGTAGTTGATGAGAGGTAGAATGACAGGGTTTGGTGATGCAAGAATTTCTCCTACTCTTTGGGCACCAAACATGAACACCATTCGTTGTTGAAAATGGATCTTTCTACTAATTGCAACGTTTATTCTAATGTGTGGAGTAAAATGAAAGGGAAAAACCTCTATTCCTGGGCCATTATCCATGGCCTATGCAAGTCCTAATGCTTAAAATAACACAAAAATATAGACGTCCAAGCTAATATCGTACCTAATGAAAGGCAAAATAAAAGGATTTACCGAAGTGTTTATCTCGGCTAACCTAAGAGGACCTAAAATCCTACGAATTACCCGTTGAAATTGCAACTTAGTACTAACAATTATGTGTATCTTTTGCCTTGCAATGGGAATGAAAGGATCATACAAACTCTCGTGATTCATGCAAACTACTTGACTATGCTAAAAGTTGATCCTACACAAAAACATACACGAGTTGTTGTCCTCAGTGGGGGCACCAATTTGAAGCGGTCCGGGGCGGGCAACAAGAAGAGCAACCTCTAGACACCCTTCAAGGCTCCCGTGCTGCTCAATGGGGCTGGGGCACAACACAACACAGACCAAAACAACAAACCCCCAGCCAAATCCCAACTACACAAGGGGCACCACCTAGTTTAAGAGCAACCTAGGACGCAAAAGAGGAGAATCGTTAGAGCAACCCACAAACAAGCAAGGAATTTACACTAACCCTAACACCAATGGAACACTCTCACACACTAAAACACGAGAGAGAGAGAGAGAGAGAGAGAGAGAGAGAGAGAGAGAGAGAGAGAGAGAGAGAGAGAGAGAGAGAGAGATGGTGCTCGGGCTGCTTTGAAGTGTATCGTTAATGATCAAGCAAACATAAATATATATATGTAAGAAAGAGAGAGAAGGGGGAAGGGGGTGCTTGTTGCACTAATGCCTTCTTAAAAATCTGTCATGACCAATCAAAGTGAGATTAGTATTTGTTCAACATAGCTTGAGTAAATTACACCACGACACATCACAAGAAAAAAGCCACCCCAATCACTGTCTTAAGGCCAGGGGAGTCCTCTCCACCCTGTCCCCCTCTTACAGCATGTGGGATTTATGGCTAAATTGATAACAATACCCAGAGACAAGCTATCAAGAACTTAAATAAAACACCAAGACACTTACACATCATTATTGTCCATGACTTCACGTTGGAAGGGAGACAACGTATCCATGCTTAGTCCAAATTCACCCTCCTTGATTCAGCAAATGTTGGGCTTACTCTAGTAGGAGAAATGATAGATTTCCTACTCTCAATTTAATGATCACTCTCTCTTACAATGGCATAGAGTTCCCTTGCTAATCACCCCTAATACAACACATACATATGCCTAATGCCAATGAGATTCCACTCAAGAGGTTGAGCTTGGCTTCTCAAGCTATAGCATAGTGCTCTTTCTTCTCCCCCCTTTTTGTGCTAGCTACACCCTCCTTTTATAGCAGTTTTGAAGGCTAGGGTTACTCCTCTAACCATGGTTTGGTTAGATTTTCAGCAATTTATCTAATTTCTTTTGCTTGGAATTATCAAGAAGTTCGTGGGGAAAGAGAGAGGAGAGAAATGGAGGTGATAGGACTTTTCATAGTGGGTTAGTGTTAGTAGAGTTAGTATTAATTTACAAATGGAATTGGATATTTACAATGGGAGTATCCATGTAGGATACAAATAAGGAAGAAAAACTCTTAAGAGGTAAGAAAAGGTGGATTTCTTACAAGGTTGATGCTCCAAGTGTCTTGAGTAGGGCCAATTTTGACGCTTGTTGACGGTCCACTAGCTTTGACGGTACATCTTTTCTTCACTCTTGACCTTCCTTGAGAGACAAGGTAATTGAAGCTGAGTAATCAACCACCATGATGCTGTCTTTTAAGAGAAGAGGCTGAATTTTGTGGTTTTTTTGATAGATATGGGTAATTTGGAGGAGGAAAAATGAGACTAGGTGGTCAATTTTGGAATGGAATTGTGTGTGGGAGGTATGAGTTCACCATGGTTTCTCTTATTCTTCAAGGTTGAGGAGAAGGTGAGTAGGGTGTTGAGAGGAGTGGTGAGAGAGGTGGGGATGATGAGTGGAGAAGTGTGTGTGAAAGAGGAAAATGATAAAGTGGAAGAGAGAGTGTGGCTGCATAGCATGGGAAAACTGGGGTCCACTAATAAAATCATAGCTCACAGCTCGTAGCTCAAAAAAATATGAAAAAAATTTGAGGCAAAAGCTTAGCCCACGAGCTACAACTTTTGTTTGTATCACCGTTTCAAATTCGAGGAGCAAGTGAACTTTAAAAATTCAGCAAAATCGACCGGTTTTTTCCACTGCACAAGGTCCTTTTGGGGTCCTTCTTTGGATGATTCTTTTGAATACCTCCAAGAGTAAGACCTCCATAGTGCATGTATGCATGCCACCTACCCTTGACCTTATTTGGTAGGTCTATAATTGAAGATATTGTTGAGATCATGATATAAGTGAATAGTACAACTAAGAAAATCAAATATTGAGGGGTCTAAAAAATATGTACATGTCAAATATAAATAATATAAGTGGAAAAAATATAAAGGGGTCAAAAGAAATCTCTCTCATTATGAGGCTACCATAAAAAGATAAATATTTTTGGTGTTCTAATTTTTTAGAAAAAAAACAAAATAGATGTAGGAAGGGAAAAATCACAATAGTGAAAAAATATACACATAAATAAAACTAGTTTTTTTGGATTTTTGTTGGGATGGAGTTACACCAAATATAAGAGAACCTTACATGAAAATATTTCTATATGGAATAAAGAGTATGAAAAATGGTAAGAAAAATTGTGGTAATGGTGAGGCAATGTTCAGAGCATAAATAACACACACCTAGGTAGAAATATTTAAATAAATACCAAAATAATTATGAAAAAATATTTTATTTAAGCCCTATATACAAAGAAATATTTACATATGCATGGGCCATAATATACTTATATTTTTTATATTTTTATTTTTTTGGCTCAACTAGCCCAATGACTAGCTAATTGAGGGTTTTTTATTTCAGTAAGGGGATATGGGAAAAGTCCCCTAACTCACACGCACCTATATACAGTGAAAGGGTGAGGGTAACCACAATGTTTGAGTGATTTGATAGGGTGAGATAACTCACTATGGAAATTACAGAGAGCCGATAAAACGGCTATCAGCACCATGTGTTGTGATGTTTGTTCAAGAGGTGGGGTTGGCATCAATGCAGGCACTCGAGGTGTGTCTGTCCATGCTAAGGTTGGTCTATTCACCATCGCGCGCATAAATACTATTTAATCCTTAGCTTGATGACCATACCTCCCACAGGCATTGCAGTTCCCATTGAATTTTACTCTAAAAGTAGGGCATTCACTAGTACTATGCGGTCCATAGCATACTGAGCACCATTGTTGCTCCCTTCTTGGATACATATGATTGTTCTGTGGAGCATGATTATCTCTAAGACTCTCTTGAATAGCCTTGGTGAGATCTGCTAAAGTCATCTCAGGTATCTTTGGCTCCTTAGCAATAGGCTTTAGGGTCATTGGCTGATGCCCTGATGCTTGCAAGCTAATAGATTTAGTCTCAACAGACACTCTTTCTCCTTGAACCATTAAATTATCCTCCAATTGGATCGCATTGGTGGTGACTGCTTCCCAAGTGGTGATACCTCTAACGACTAGGCCATTGTAGATATCCTCATGTCGTAATCCCCTAATGAATCTATCAAGAAATTGATTATGTTTGAAGCGCTCATTTCGATTACAACGAGAATTCAAATGATTCAAGCAACTAATAAAGTCTCTCACCGACTCTCCTTCCTCGCGTTGGGCTTTTTTGACCTGAGAGGCTACACCCCAAAGTACTCCCTCTCGTATGTATTCTCCAAGAACAGTCTCCTAAGAGTAGGGTAAATCGTTTTTTCTTCCACCCTTAGGGTTCTATACCAATCCCCTGCCTTCCCACTTAAGGTTAGGCTTAAAGAGTTACTCTTATGCAGGTCATTGTGTTCTCTTAGAGAATCGCATATTTGTTCAAACACATCGATATTCTTTGTCACATCCCCGTCTCCACAAAATTTTTGTGTGAGCTTGGCTATTTGTACTGCCTTACTTCTAGGCTCTCTATCAGGCTCGTTACTCATATTCTCAGCAATAAATCAACCGATAGATTGAGAAAATGTTGCCAAGTCACCTAAGTGAACAGGCACCGTCGGTGGAGGTGCTCCAAAGATTACATGTGGAGTAGGTATTGGCATTGGGCTTGGCACATAGGAAGCCCTTGGGTTCCACGTTGGGTACGATGTTGTGCCATGTGGTGGTCCAAAGTTCATATGTGTGTCCCTAGGCATATCAGACGTCAGATGTGACATGCTAATGCTAGCCGGTATAGTCCCATGGAAACAAGAACTTGGGTGTTGTGGTTGTGGAGCATAGGTAGTTGAAACAATGGGAGGGGTAGGGACTACCTAAGTACGAGGACCCATGGGTGTATACGATTGGTACATACTTGTAGGTACTGTTGCAGGCATTGAGCTACCATGTAGCGGTGCTTTACTAACAAATGAGGTCCATGGCATGTTTCTCGGCATGCCCATCATTGGGGTAGGCATGGTAGCCGTGGTGTCATCAAGGGAAAGATGAGCTAGACTTGGAAAGGTGAAGCTATCACTTGTGGGCTCAAATTGCACTGAGACCCTTGGAGAAACAACATATGGAGGATCCATCGGACTTAGCGAGGGAGTCTCCATTTGCGATAAGGTCGGTTTTTTAGTCTTTCCTGTATATAAGAATGTAATGAGACCCGTTGAAGGCATGTTGATCCCCTTGTTCTGTCTCTCTAACTCAACGACCCTATGGATGACCTCACAAACTTTTTATTGTTGATCCTCCATACTAGTAGCACCCATTGTGGATTGCAGGACATCTAACCAACCCACGTGATAGGTGTGACCTGTGTATAGATTGGTTAGAGTTTCCATTTGTAGTTCGTACTCCCAGTTCTCATTTAGGAACACTCCATCTAGGATTGAGGTGCTAGGGGTGTCCTTTGAGCTAGATGCAATGTTGCTTTCTAGGGGTTGTCCCTTAGCGGTTGCTAAGTTAGGAGCACTTGATTGCTCTCTTAGAAAGGATATTGACATAGGGGCTTTCACTTTTAACTCTCTTCGTTGCTCCGCCTTACGTAAGCTCTCGACTTCCTTTTCCCTCGCTGCAAGGATATATCGCTCAACCTCTTGCACCTCGGCAAGGCTTCTACCATCGGGTAATATGATCTCGGAGGGAAATAACTCTGAAGAGTCAGGAGGTGCAATGAATGAAGTATTCACATGCACATTCTCTAACGGTACATGGTCTACGTTGGTCACGAATGGAGAATTTACTTCCCCACCCGCCTCATTTACATCATTAGCTCCATGTTCAGAGCGAGTGACTCTACTAAAGGTTTCCTTCAGGCTGCTAAGCACGCTCGGCCCGGACCGCGGGCCCATGGCATGCATGTCTTGGCTTGATCTATCAGGATTCGGCATTGGGAAACCCTCCATGAAGTCGTAGTCAGAGCAAGAGTCACTAGCCGCTATGTTCGGGTCTTGGTTTGTTCTACCTTGGGTCCCCACCGAAGGCCCGGAACCTAAAGTAGGTGGATATTGAGAACTCGCGTAAGTCGAAATTCTCTCTAGTTGCTCCATGTCTAGCACACGACCAGAGCGCAGATGCATGTGCCTTTGGCACCCTACAAGCGTCGGCGAATAACCTCGAAGGTTAACCGCTTATCTTTTTTAAGCGTCCGTTTTCACTCGTTTTTTTTAATAACGTTTTTAATGTTTTTTTAATGTTTGATTTTTTTGATTAAAGTGTGTGATAGCTCAAAATGAGTGTATCGCTTAGAGGGTCGTTGTGTGCTTAACAACACAATTTTCGAGCATCTAAAGTTCCATTGGTCCTCAAAAAATCGATTTTTAGCTACGTGTGAAGGCGACTGAGGCCTAGGCCTGAGCGTGAGCTTGGGATTGGGTTTGGTGGATATTCTCGATCCCGGTCCTACCTCTTTTTTTTTTTTTGAAGGATAAGGTGGCCACGTCCTGCGCGAGAGCACACACACACTCTATCTACCTACTTCTAACTAATACACCTACTATTACACACTAACACACTCTATTAGCTCTCATAGATCCACTTCCTACTTACTGTACATTACATTACACACAAATCTAAGAACCTTAATACATAGAGAATAAACATAGTACCTTTGAAAACTCCATTAACAAAGAAAACTAACAACCTTAATACACGGAGAATAAACACAGCACCTTTGAGAACTCCATTAACAAAAAAAATACATAGTATAACACAAAATCCTTCTTCTCAACACACAACCTTCTTCCTTACCTTTCATACAATAGAAATTGCACCACAAAAGAAGCATAGAGTGCCATTCAAGCTTAGTGTATGGCATTCCCCGGCATCGGTGCCAAAAATGTGCGCGTATGTTGCTCGTGTCAACCAAGGAACTTGCCGTTACACCGCGTGCGAGCCACAAATGGCTTCAAGAAGCACACAACAAGCCTAAACTAGTAAGCTAAAAGATGACGATGGTGTGTCACTCGCTACTCTACGCTTGCTTCGTGGAGGATTCCTCGCCGTGAAGAAGAGGGAGACGCCGCTACACCGCCCTCAACCGCCTTGCCGTCGTCATGCTGCCGCAATGCTCGATTGCACTCTCTCTCTCTCTCTCTCTCTCTCTCTCTCTCTCTCTCTCTCACTCACGCATACACACACACACACAAGGAGATGAAGAAGAAGAAGAAGAAGATGGAGATGGAGCAAGAGCACTCTTCAATTGCACAAATGAGAGAATGAGTGAATTTTAAGTTTAGTTGACTTTTATATGAGCTCGCCCCATTCACACTTGGGCGCCCATGCTTAGCCAACTAATCCCTTGAATGTTCCAGTTAGAGTGCGCCTCTCATCGGCGATCACTCTTACCCTTTTCCTATTGGACCGACAAGCCCGGTACCTGACTCTACCAAGTAAATAATACAACGTCTGTCGTAGGTGATATGGTGTCCATGAGCCTTGAGGGTTAACAATAATCATATGTTGCTTACCATCCAATCCAAGAATCCGTGTGTAGACAAAGTATAGGTTCTTACAAGCCAAGTAAGATTTTGTTGCTTTCTCCCGGCCTTGAAAATCAGGGTGTGTAGAGCAGGGCTCCATAGCCACATGCACATCATATACATCTTGCGTTAATATCTTGAACACAGCATACGAGCAGGCACCAAAATTATCTCTTGCACAAAACAAGATTCCATACATGCTCCTATTTCCATGCATTTACTTGCCTCCTTAGAGACACTGGACCTCCATTTTTTGTTGCGCTTGCCAGAGGTTCCCACCATCTCCCTTTCCTTGACATCCTTTGGAGAAGGAGCTCTAATCACAAAACGTGCCCCTAGCAAACTAGCTTACTCCTCCTTTGATACACATGTTCCACTCTCTACTAGCCAAGTTGTTGGCCTTTCCAGTGGTGACAATACTTGTTTGGCCACAACTTCAGTGTGATGCACATCATGGCCACAAAACCACATCCATTGGTGTTTCCTCTGGTCTTTGTAAGTTCTCTCTCCCCAAAAGCGTGGGGCCACAAGTCCTGGAGACCTACTTTGCATGACATTCTCACATCTTCTCCCTTCAAGCACACCAAAGCACTTACGAGAGACATTTTGAGGCATTCTTCTTATTTCCCAATGACCCCTTGGCACAACAATCTCAAAATCACCAATAACGTATTCACTAATAGACGGTATGGTGTCATCTATTATGTTATTATTTGCATGAATCTCCTCATCTGTGGAATCTGCATTCACATCAAATCTTTGTCCCTCTTGGTTCATGTCCATAAAATCTTTCGTGGTCGTCCGCGCTCTTTTAGTTGTCTAGACTCCATCACATAGCCAGGCTTATGAGAAGCTGTTTCTGCAAATCCTCTAGACTTCTTTCTTTGCACAGCTGCCCTGTCTCCATGCAATAAAGGTTGCCCATAAAATGGTGTGCCTGCCACCACTGCCCCTTGGAGAGCACGTGCCAACATAAGTGGGCTAAGAGTTTTTGCTTTATTTCTTGATCTCTCTAGATATGTTTGCATATGTGGACCAAGCCCTATGTATCTACCTGTTAGATAGCCATGTTTCTTTGTGCATTGAATGTAAGCATTGATGACATCGGTGACGCATGCATCATAGAAAGATATTTTTTTGCTACCGCCTTCTCTAAGAAGCCAAGATGCCTCAATGGTCTCTGACAAATTGGTACTAGGAATTTGAGCTTTTCCCAAGGACTCATAGATATCTACATTCCACCCAAAAGAAACTTTGAATTAGTGAAGCAAAAAAATAGAGAAGGTCATGGTGAGGCTCATGATTGTATCATACTTCATTGTATAAGCTACCCCGGTGAGATATCCTTGTCTCCCACCACTTGAACCATTTCTCAAGTGACTTGATATTCTCACTTGCAACATTATCTTCCCACCATCTTCTAGTTAATTCTGCTTGATTCATTGCCAAATCCATTGTCCTAGAATTGCACTAAGTCTCACACATGTCTTTGTGGATACCAAACTTTTCTTTGGCTATATATTTTTTAGTATGTTTATGTAGACTTTGCTCCCAGTGGAAGATATAGGACCTTTCCCTTCCAATCATGAATTTATTTGGCCCTTCATTGAAACTGTACGCACAGCAGCCCAATTTGCTCCAGTCTCATCAACCAAATCCTGTAAAGTCTGCTAAAAAATAACCTTCTTGAGCCAACACATTATTAAGAGATCTCCAAAATAGGACTTGTGTGTCTGTATCCTCCTCTTTGGTGTCACAAACCGCTATAACCATCAATCCCTTCAAACTAAAAAAAATGACAAATCTTAGCTATAAAAAGTTTGCAGATGTGCAATAACAAAATGCTACAGCACACCAAAAGTCTACCTCAGATCATAGACAAAGCATGACATAGTTTCCCATCCATCTATTTTGTGTGTGTGATCAATATGTACCCAAGTAGCACTCAAATATCCAATTCCTCCTCGATGCATGCGGTTGACAAGGTCTATACCAGGCCCTGAACCTTTTGTTGGCATCTTAAAGATGTAGCACTTATCATTTGGCCCACCTTGCCCAGGGAAACGACTTCCATGAAAGTAAGGAAAGTGACATTTTTCTTCAAAAGCATAATGTGGTCAAACCCATCCCCAACAATCAAGTCTTGTTGTCTTTTCTCAGTAGCTACCATTATCTTAAATCTGTCAAAAAAAGCCATAAATCAAAATAACCTTATAGTACTGAATAATTTAAATGTTAAATTACCTTTGATTTTGAACTAGTTCAATCATTTCTTCCAATACATTTGAGAGCTCTAACTCCCCCATTTTTAGTTCATCTGAACCAACAATAACATCAACCAATAATTGTTTGGCAACAATCATCTGAACTCTTCTTGGTCCATTGTTTCTATCCACCTTCAAGACACTTGCAACCATATTCCATATTCTCTTTATTGTGGCTCTTGACGTACCTGCTTGAACTTCATGTAAATGATGACCTACGTGAATCATCATTCTTGTAAGCTTTGGATCTGAGGGAAAAATGTAGTACACTTTGCAAGAACAAGTACACTCATAGAAAACAACTTTTTTGCAATAATGACAAGTGATACACAAATTTTCGTCTTCACATAGAAGCCCTTTGCTGACTTGCTTATCTAGGTAACCATGAAATAAGGATACATTGAACTTGGTGTTGTTCAAATAATAGGGACAAATTACTCTGTGACAAACTAATGACCCCAAGAAATAACTAAGCCTAACAGTACAATCTATGGACATGTTAGTTTATGTGGCCTAGTCCAAAAATGAACATCAAATTTTTCTCCATTCCTTCCATCCTTTTACAACCTTCTTCAATGGGAGGTAGCTCAAAGGCATTGTCACCATCAAAAACCTGTGGAAGCTCGGTCACTTGTTTGATTTTATTGCTATTGTTTATCAGGTGTTGTAGTCTAAAACATGTTTTGCTACCTAAAATCC
This sequence comes from Adiantum capillus-veneris, assembly GCF_014529385.1. NCBI lineage: Eukaryota > Viridiplantae > Streptophyta > Polypodiopsida > Polypodiales > Pteridaceae > Adiantum > Adiantum capillus-veneris. The sequence goes on along the minus strand of NC_140959.1, from coordinate 81,514,927 downwards.
AAGGAATGATGGAGTTTTCTGTAAAATCATGAACGACATCATCATTGGACTCCAATCTTTGTTGTTTGTCAAATGGCTCATTTTCCTCTTGCATTGATGGATTTTTTATCTCAAAACAATCTTCTTTTGCACATGGAAACTGACTGTTGATTCTTGTTATGCCTGGTTTAGCACCAAAATCACTCTCCTCACTATCTGTAATATAGAGCATATCACTAGAATTTTCAATGAAATACTCAAAAGAGAGAGAAGAGTCCAATAAAAAGTGCTCATTTTCGTCAATATCCCACTCTAAAGGGGTTTCAATATACATTTTCTCCAACCCGATGTAAACTATTCCTTTCAAACATGTAAATTTGTAGTTTGGAGGAAGAAGACACTGTAGAATCTATTGAGCCAGGGTTTGTTGTGTCGAAGCTCTACTTCCCTAGTGTGTGTCTCTTTTCCATGTGTCCAAGAGAGAGTTACTCTGTCCATCTCCATTCCAAGACAAAGGGAGCAGTTGGTTTTCTAAACTCAATGAAAAGTTCTTGCAAAAATATAAAACATAATTTTCACACTTAGAGAGCACAAATCAGTGAGACTTGTAGATAATAAATGTGACGGCCGCTCATTGTTGCTTTATAATTAATACCGACAGCTATAATCATAATATAATATCCTCTCCTAGTTCTTTTATAATTAAAGCAATCATAATTAAATATTCTCTCTTCATTCATAGCGTAAGGCAGAGACTTTATTTTTACGAGGTAAAGAAGCTCACAAGCATTACTAAAGAATTGAAGGTATTCTTTCTCTAAAAACTTGAACTCATAAAAAGGAATTGGGGGCTGCGGAGTTCAGAGAGTTCCTTAATAAAAAGGGACAAGGGATTGCGGAGTTTAGAGATGGTGGTCATCAGATCATCAGATTATCAGATTATTTTTCTTAAGATTGTAGGTATTATTAGAAAAATCCCTTAAATTTGAAGGTGGATTAAGTTTTTTTCAATAAGGGGTTTATCTCATTATGGTGGTTATTTGTCTGCTACTATCATATGGCTCCCCTTGCTAGCCGCTTTATGTCTCCTTTTTGAGCTCCTTATGTCTCTATGATGCCTTGGCTCGAATGAGCAGGGCTGGATATCTTGTAATTTTTTGATAATATAATCTTACTCACTTTTGTGAGTTCTGCTAAGAAAACAAAAAAAATATTTTTTCAATAAACCTAAGTTACACAAAGTCAAAATTTGCACAAAACCTAAGTTTTTTTGAAGACCTAAGATTTTGAAGTTTTGCAATTCATGGCTGGAGCTCTGCAATTCATGGCTGGAGTTTAGTAGGTAGATCTTTATCTACATTCCTGTCCTCCTCCATCTCTTCCTTCACGCCTCCACCCACTCGCTAAGCATGCAATCCATCCGTGCGCGGAATTGCGTGCTCAGCGAGTGGGGTGGAGGCGTGGAGGAAGAGATGTAGGAGGAGAGGAATGTGTGTTTTTTTATTTTTGCTTAATCAAGTGGCTTAATCGACTGCTACAATCTGAGCACTGTCCGCACTCTATCCGAGTATAAGCAAAAGCTCTATACGCTATCCAAGTACAAGCAGAAGCTATGTACACTGTCCAAGTACAAGCACGAGGTTGAGGGTTGTCTGAGTACAAGCACGCTGTTAGAGGGTCGCCGTGACGGACATCTGTAGCATAGCTCTTTTGTACCAACATAATGTCAATATGCAAGGAAGCGACTGGGGATGGGGCACAGAGACTTAATGAGAGTGTCAATCTCACCAAAGTGAACTCAGGGGCTACTCGTTCTATGACAAAAGCAAATCAACCACTTCCTAGTCAGACAATCAATATGCATCCAATCTCTCCACTTTACGTCATTAAGCCTTTTCAATATCCAAACGAATTTGGAATGCCACCAAACTTGAGGAGAGGTATCACAACACTTAAGGGCTCAATCCTACCAAGTTCTGTCACCATCTGAGAAGGTACATAAATCACGATCCATCACAAAAAATGTGTAAAAAACTGAAACAGAAATACTTGGAAAGGTCTTCCTTAAGCATAGAAACAATTATCCATGGTCAAAACATAAAAAACCAACCATTTTAACCCCCAAATCAATGCATTTAGCTCACAAACAATACGTCGGGAACCATAGCAGAATTGGAAATGATTACACTTAGATTGTAGAGTAAGAGACAAGGAATGCAATGTGCTATTCGAAATCGAATTTTGACTACCAGCTCAGGAGAAAAGAAGATTACAAGTTGTAGTCACAAGAAGCCTTCATAGTGCACATTTTTTCCTTCCCCCAGCTAATGATCCTTCTTTTTTCAAATCTAAGGGTTTTGACTTTAAAAGTTAGGGGGCTTTCCCATGGCCATCCGACCTCTTACAAGGGTGTAGACTTAGAGAAAGAAAGAGGGTATTGTCTAATCACATCATGATTACAACTCATCTTAGGCTGAATTACATGGCTTTCTTTGAAAATAATAGAGTGTCCGTAGGGTTTGGTGTGCATACGCCTGTATTCACCAAACATTCCCCCCTTCCTATTCATTACACGTCCTCGTGCAAGCTTTCTCTGAGTGAGTTTACTTCGAGTTTACTTTATTGTCTTCTTTCGAGCGTTGCAATGAGATTTTTAAATTTTTGAGCTCTTGCTTCAATCTCGACTTTGGTTGGCAGCTCTCTGAAGGGATTATTACTGATGGTACTCTGGTAGGTGATGTGGCGGGCTAGCAGATCTTTTGTCATGGGATTGAATATGGAAGAGTCCACTTCGAAGAAGCCTGTCATGAAAGCCTGTCATGTAGAGGGCAGACACATGACTCTTGCATATAATCCCATGATAACATTTTTGCTTGGGATTTCTGTCTCCATATTCTAGCAAATGCCCCACGTACCTTCGACAAAAACTTGCCAAGGATGCTCTACTGCTTCAATGTCGCTGAAAGCTGTAATGCAGGTGATGAGCATTTTGGCAATCTTTACAAGGCATCTGACAAGCAAGATATGGGATCTCTTTCATCATGTTGATTAACCCTTTTAGAGTTTGCACCATGTATTGCTCGGATGGGGGGTTGTTATTAAGCAATTTTGTGATTACCGGGTAGTTTAGCAATGCCGGCCTTTTGCTTTGCCAACTATAAAAACTGTCCCAGGATCACCATCTGTTGATGGGACAGCAAGTGGGGTCAATCCTTAGATGCTCGGGGGCATTTCTGTAATATGTTTCATGAGTTGGTTGCTGATCGAATCATTTTTCCACCAGAGGGGCTTATTTTCTAGGATGGCCTAAATTTGAAGGGCTCTAATCGGAACTTCTCTGTAGTCCCTTCTGCTATTTGGTTCAAGTTCGGGGAGCATCTTTTGTTGCCATAATCGAACTTCTTGCCGCATCAATGGCAGTGCGATCATCTCGTTCCCATTATTTTTTACTACCTCATCTCGAGTGATCATGAGGAGGGCAGCCGATTCCAACACCTTCAGTTCATATTGCATATACACCTTGTGTGAAGGGTCCTTTACTTCTAAGATCCAACACTGAATTTCATCCTTTGACGACTCCGAGGTGGATATCGTGGCTAGATCTGCACATTCCTGCGTGCCTTTTCCAATGCTAGTAGTGGGCACCTCTGTTTGATGAGTTTCAAACATTGATTGTTCAGATCCTTCTCCTTGTGCAAATTCCCATGGGGCCTGCTGATACTCTGTTTGATTGGATTTCAGAGGTGCTAATTCCCCTCTTGTCTTAGCCAATTGCCTCTTTAATTCGTAAATTTCCTCATCCTTGGCCTGTTGTAGGGCCCTATGACCTACCGTCATGATCTGGCTGTCAAATTTCTCTTGTTTCAGTGCCTCTTTCAACTATTTGATTTCTTGGCTCAAGGAAGTAGATCCTGCATTCGTCGTTGAGGAGGAGGATGTCTCCTGTATGGCGAGGAGCTGAGTTAGAGATCTGCTAACCACCACATATGAGCCTTGTAGCTTCTCATTTTGTTCCCTTTCTCTGGTTAGCTCCTCCTTGAGGCGTTGCTGTTCTATCTGCAATGCGAAGTTTGCCTTGTTGAATTGCTGCACTTCCTTGTAATAGTATGCTGCATTCTCCTGTTCTCTCTGCAACTCCAATTGTTCCTGGACTTGTGCGTTCTTTAGTGCTTCAATTTGCTGCTTTAACCGCAAGGATTCTACTGCTTCTCTAGATGCTTCTTTTTTGTTGTCTTTTAACTCCAACTCTCTTAGGTTGTTGAGACTAAAGCGCGTGTCTATGCATAGTCGTATAGTGTGGCTCTATGATGGTGATGGAGGATATGCATGGGAAAACAAAATGTTGTGCAAGAGATAGGTACTGAATAATATGTTTAGTGGCTATTGGTGGTGAGGTTCCTTCGAAGCTGCGTGGTCCAAACAATAGTAATTGGAGAAGGCGCGCTCTGTGTTCGACTGTGACCTGCAAAAGTTTTGATGCTGCCGTTGGGGTTGCTTTTTGGCATTGTTTGGGTTTCCATCCAAATTGATTATGTATGGATCCTCTAGAAGAGGCATCGTGAAGGCGTGGTTGTTTTGTTTGCCATACCCATTTGAATGTGTTTGATGTCGAAGATAGTGGTCCATTTGGGTTAGGCCGTGTGACAACATCGGTGGGCAATTTGTGGTGGTTTAATTTTCTGGGTAGGCAATGTAGGTTTATGTGTATTGGTTTGTCATTTAGGTAGCCAAAATTGCCTAGGCTTGGTTTCCATGATTGATTTCTTAACCCATATTTTTGTGACCATGTTGGTGGATTATCGTTGAGCTTCTGCATGTGGCAATGGTAGAGGTTCCCATACATGGTCCGTTTGTACAAATGGTATGGCTAAAGATTGGCCCTCGTGTTCAATGAGTAAAGTGTTGTCTTGCAAGTTTGGTGTGGCTTGATAAGTACGCATCCATCGTACTCCCAGAATAACTGCTTTGTTAAGATGTTGATCTTCGACCACATGAAATTGATGTGGATAAACTGTCCCATCAATGGTGATTGGTAAATTTATGTGGCCTAGACTGCCCATAGTACCTTGTTTGCTACTTTGAACCCCATAGTGTTGGGCATTAGAGGTTCCTATCTGATTTTTTTGAAAGTGGAGTAGTTAATCACATTAGCTTTGGCCCCTGTGTCCACTAACGCTCTTTCGGTGGTGTTGTCGGCAAGTTGTGACCGAACACGTAGATCCATTCCTCCTAACCATGTAGCCACCGTTTGTATCGATGATATCAGAGTATTCTTAATAGCCACGTCCTGTTGTGCTTTCCTCTTGAAGTTTGCTTGTTCCGTATGTTTTAATATTCTGAGTTTGGCTTCCTGTTGTGTTTGTTCCCGAATGTCCTGTGCTTGACGTCTGTGTTGAGCTGCTGCATAGAGTGTTGCAAGTTCTTCTAGTGTCAGTGGAAGAAGGTATTTCTTTAACCTGCAACCACTCTCCTCTCCTGCGAATGTTGCAAGTTTGATGGCGCAACTTTGCGATATATCATGGATTACAAAAGGCCCCATTGCTTGCTTTTTGAGTTTTTTGAAGTGCTGCTTGAGGGTATACATGAGAACGTAATCCATTTTTTGGAACTCCTTTCCAATCATGTGTTGATCATGGAAAGCTTTCATTTGTTTTTTCTGAGCATATATCCCAGCTATCGCTTTAAGTCTGGTTTCATCTAGATGTTCTAGGGTGTCTAGTCTCTCTGATAGCTCATGGCTTTTCCATCCTAATTGTGTTGCCACTCTAAGGGATTTGATTAGGAATTCCAATGGTAGGATTGCATTAATCCCGAATACCAGGTTAAAGGGAGTCGTTCCAATGGAAGTTTTAAAAGCTATGCGATAAGCCCATAAGGCTGTATATAGCTTTTGATCCCAATCATTTCTTGAGTCATTGACTATCTTGGTGAGCATGATGCATAGGATTTTGTTGGCACTCTCTGCCTCTCCATTGGCTTGCGGATGATAGGGTGCGGGGTTTGACTTGCAATGGACCACCATGAATTCGTCAAGGAGGCTTTCAATGACATTGTTCACAAAGTGTGTTCCCCTATCGCTCACTATTTCGATTGGTAGTCCATATCGCGTAAAGAAATTTTTGAAAAGGAACTCAATTGTAGTCCTTGCATCATTTTTTTGGGTTGCTTTTTCTTCCGGCCATTTTGTCATGTAGTCTATTTCTACGATGATGTATTGTGCATGAGTCCTGTATCCTAGAGGTATGATGGGACCAATGAATCCAATGCTCCATTTGGCAAAAGCACGTACACCCATCATTGGCCTCTGTGGCATTTCATCTCTCCTTTGGGGTGGTTTTGGGCGTTGACATTCATCACATCGTTTGACGTATGTCGTTGCATCCATGAACATGGTTGGCCACCATATGCTTGAGTGTAGCACAAGCCTTGCCGTTTTATCAGCACAGAAGTGCCCCCCTGGGTGTCTTGAGTGTGCTTGATGTAGGATGATGTAATATTTGCTATCTGTAGCTCACAATCGTAATTGCTTGTCCTTTCCTCTTGCCTATACAGTTGGTTGGCAATGGGCAGATAGTGTTTGGCCTCTACTTCAACAGTTTTCATTCTTGCTTTGCCCCATTCCGCTAGAAAGGTTTGGTTTTTTCAGTACTCAACTATGTGAGCACTCCATTTAGGTGCTTGTACTACACGAAACATGGTGGCATGTACCACTGGGGGTTGTATTATACAACTATCACAGGATTTTACATATTTATGGACATTATGTTCCATGTTTGGCCAGTAGACGTCCAGTCTTTGTAACCATTGGCCTGCTTGTGTTTCACTAGTATGAAATCTTGTATTTTGTATATGAGCTTGTTTGAGGTAGTAGGTGGTATCTTCGGGCTGTACACATAGTCTCAGTATCCCATCCTTGTCGTGTTTGTATAGCCGTCCTGCTAAAAGTTGGAGATTTTGTGTTTGATGGATAATTGATGGTTGTATTTCTATCTACAATGAGCCGATTGTGAGTAGAGGAATGAACTATTTGCTCCATCTTGGCACCATTTTTATGTTAAACAGATATGAATCAAGAAGGTCATCATCAACACCCTCAGGTGCTTCCCCATGAAATAGTCGTGAAAGATGATCTGCTCTTTGGTGTGTGGTCCCCTTTTTTATGACCACCGTGAAGTCAAACTCAAGCAACAGTATAAACCAACAACAATGTCTAAATTCTTCGATAGCATAGATCATTCCCAGACCTTATCTTTCCGTAGTGGTATATTTCTCTCTGCGTTGTTTAGTTTCCGACTAGAGTAGCAAATGGGAAAATTTATTTGCTTCTCTCCTAGCTGGGATAATATGCACCCAATGGCATAGGCTGTGCATTCACATGGACATGAAAGATTTTACTCCAGTCTGAGGCTTGCAAACTTGGACCCAAAATTAAATGTTGCTTCAATTTTTGGAAAGCCTGCTCACATTCCTCCCTCCATTCAAACTTAGTTATGAGGGTGTACAATGGTTAGCTATTACAGCATACATATATATGAAACGCCTGTAGTATCCACAATGCCCCATAAATGCTTGCACTTCTTTTATCTTCGTTGGTCTCGGTAGTGCAGCAATTATCTGCACCTTTTCTTGATCAGTTGAAATTCCATTTTTGGACACAATGTGGCCCAAAATTCTACCATGTCTTACCATGAAGACACATTTTTTCGGGTTTATGCAAATACAATACGTTCTACATTTTTCAAAGACTTTTCCCACATGAGTGATGTGTTCATTTCGTCAATTGGAATGAACACCAAGATCATTTATGTAGATCTCAATTAGTTTTCTGAGATATTCTTTGAATGCATGGGTCATTAGTCTTTGAAATGTGGCCGAGGCATTGGTCAAGCTGAAAGGCATTACCCTGTATGCAAATATACCCCACTCTGTCACAAAATCTGTCTTATGCTGATCTTCTGCTTGAATCGCCAACTGGTTGTAGCCTTAGAACCCATCCAATAAACTATAGGCCTCTTTCCCTGCTACCCTCTCAATAACATGATCGATTATTGGCAGTGGGTAGTTATCCCTGATGGTGGCTGCATCGACTCCTTTGAGGTTTATACAGACACACAGGTTGCCATTCTTTTTGGGTACCACCACAATCGAGGGCACCCACTTGGTGTGCTCAATCTCGTAGATAAACTCAACTTCCTTAAGTTTTTCTATTTTCTCCTTAATTTTCTTGGAAAAAGTTTCATTGTACGTGTAAGGACGTTGCCTACGTGTTCTGGCATCACTCTTAAGGGGAATCGTGTGTTGATATATCTCAGGATCTATCCCCTTTAGATCTTTGTATGACAATGCAAAGACATCTTTATATCGCCTGAGCGTATCGACTAGAAGTTGCTCTTTTTCTTCAGTAAGGTCCATGGCAATATATGCCGGTTTAGGCTCCTCACCTAGTTCTGCTAAGTTGATGCTTTTGGTGTTTTCAGGCCCATCATATGAAATTCTTGGTTCTTTGGGATCTCGTTTGGGTTTTTGCACCACTATCTTCCTATCCTGAATGGTATACTTCTTATAGTGGGAAGGTGCATTGAATTTATCATCATTTGATTCCTCATCAATTTCCATTTCTGCTGTCCAAACTTCCTTCAAAGCTCGTTTTAATTCATTGTATTCGACTTTGCGCTCCATTTTGGACAACTTAAATCATTTTTTTGCTATTTTTCTCTTTTCTTGGTTTTTGTTTTGATTTTGTTTTGGTTGAGTCAGGTTCATATATTGCTTTGATATCCTATCCTTGAGGTAGTCAGTCGCTTTGACTAACCTCAAGTATTGCGTTTTGTCAGTTAATAGAGGTATTGAGTCCTTGTTGTGCTTGTTGTGGTTGTTTTTTCATTTATCTCGATACCTGCATTGTCTTTGAGGGTTTTGGTTTGGGAAATCATAGTAGGTCACTCGTCAATCCTTCCGTTTGATGCTCTGACTCGAGCTACTAGACAAATCATCATTTGCGTTATCCTTTAGCGTCTTATCAGTCGAGTCGTGAAAATATTCTTCATCTGTTTGAACAAGGTCTCTTACAGAGATTTCGTCCACTGTGCATCGGCACTCGGCAACCCCTTCCTTGTCAGGTATGTCTTCCTCTATCTTCGGAGGTAGGTGGACATTCATCATCAGGAATGGAATGATATCATATTCTTCCTCATCACAAAATTTGGTGAGGGTCACTTTGTTTACACAAACATCAAGAGTAGCTAGTATTTGTTGCCATCCAAAAGGTTTGAACATCTCTTCTGGAAAAGGCTCTGGTATGTATGCTTCGTCTTGTGCAGTCCTACAATTTCACATCAGATGTAGGCTGAGAAGGACCTGCACCCATTGAAGTTGTTCCCTTAGGGTTTGACTTGTTAGAATCTTTAGTCATGAGGCCGTATGATCTCTCAGACGAAGTGTCAAAGAAACTCTCCTCTAAAATGGGTTCCAAAGGCTGCAGTGGTCACTGATTCACACTTTCTTCCAGCGAGTGATTACTCCCTTAATCAAAGATGTTGGGGTTCCTATTCTGGTACAATCTTTCTGATTGCAAATTCGTGAAGAATTGGTAATAAAAAATCCAAACCGAGCTACCTCATTAAATAGTTTGAATCTCCCGTTTGATCTTGCTTGCTGGGTAGTATCTTCTAGTACCTGCAACCTGTCAAGAATTTGTTTGATAACTGTAAGCTTACAACCGTTCTTGTTAGTTCTTGCTTTTGTTCGACAAAACTTAGCACACAATTACTTACACAACCTCAACAATTTCAATCCAATTTCAATTTTGAAAGAAGCACCGGGTTGCTATGGACTAGATCCTTGTATGGTAAGTTTCTGTCTCTGTTCTGGCTCAGACGTACATGGATCATGATCCATGTTGAGAAGCCAGTTGAACTTTTGTTGCTAATATCAGATTTAACATGATAAAGAGGTCTCCCGTTACCAGATTTTTTAAGAAATAAATCTCTGGAGTGGAGGGTAAGTTGATTTTTTCACTTTACATGAGCTTCTGTTAGTTTTGAGCTGTTGGAATGGTTTCTTGCATCCAATTTCAACTCTGGAAGGACCACTAGACTCTCTGTGATGCCCTCTAGCTATGGTACTAGTTTGGTATCAATTTGTGTCAGGGGAACATGGATCGCGATCCATGTTTCTTTGTGTCAAAATACACTGAATTTTGTCCCACAACCTTAGTGATCCTTGGCCTAGTGATGCTGACTATATGGTTTTTGAATGATTTAAAGCTTTTTAGGACAGACAAAAGTCAGTTTTAGGGTTTATTTCAGTGGTTTCTCCCTTGATCTGATTTTTGCCACCTTTTGTCCTCTTTTTGAATTTTTTTGATAAGGGTCCTTTAGGATAAAGTGCTCCAATTGTTATCACTTTCCTGCTTGCCTTTTATCAGCTCAAACTTCCAAAAAGGTACATGGATCGCGATCCATGTTTGGCAAGGTTTTGGACTGACACTTTGTGAGCTGATCACACAAGGTATGATGATGCTATTCCCCAAGTTTTTTTGGATTTGATCAGTTTTTTCCAAGTGAGAAGCAGGATTTTGTGTCTGTTTTGCAGTTTTTTGCAAACCACTACTTTTCTGGTATTTTGACCAGCTGTTTTTACTTTTGTCTATGGCTCCTTTCTTAAAAGTTGTTCAACTAGTAATCGAGAGTACACTGGTTAAATTGTATTGTCAGATGTCTACATGGAACATGGATTGTGATCCATGTTGGGAAGCATATGGGCATGAAATTTGGTTCTATTGATTCCTTGCTTCTAGTTGGTCCAATTTTTCATCCCTTTTTGGATTTGGGCAAGTAAAAGTTCAGTTTTTTCCTGTTTTCTCCTTTTTCCAAGGTTTTGGTCTGCTCACCCCAATCTTTTGATTTTTACGATCTTCTAGCCCTCTAATTCTCACCAAAATCAAGGTTCTGATGGTTGGCTGAGAGCCTGTTCTAGACAAAGGAAATAATTTTGGCACATTTTGCCAAAAAGGTACATGGATCGCGATCCATGTTGGACATGCAAATTGGATTTTTTTTGCATAGTCTTTTCTAGCAAGTGTTTTTATCCCCTTCTTAAAAGTTTTACTGGGTTTGGTCCAGTTTTGAAGCTCTAACCATCACATCTTCAAATTTTCAGAGTTATGGTCTTCAACACCAAAATAAGGTTTTTGACAGTTTTTCCCTCAATCCTTTTGGCCACAAATGATGGTGTAATTTGTTTCCTAACATACTCCTATAAATTGAAATGAATATACGAACATAACTGAACTTAAGAGTACAAAAATAACAACAACGTGTGTCACGTGGAACAATCCTTTCCAAGAATGTAAAAAATCAAAGAACAAAATACTATCTTGTACTTCACTCACACCTTTCTTTGCTCTTAAGGAATAGCAGTGGCTAGTCTCGGACTGTAGTCTCTATCAAGCACTACACCTACGTCTAGCTGCTTCAGTGTCTATGGGTAACCGGAACGGGTATAAAAAGCTTGAAGGGAGATAATTTTTTTTGTTTTTTTACACTGAGTCACTCACCACCTAAGGATCGGTTTCCCTAGCAACGGCGCCAATGTTAGCGGGTCGCCTCGACGGACGTTGGCACCATAGCTCTTTTGTACTAACATAATGTCAATATGCAAGGAAGCAACTCGGGATGGGGCACGGAGACTTAATGAGAGTGTATATCTCTCCAAAGTGAGCTCAGGGGCTACTCATTCTACGACAAAAGAAAATCAACCACTTCCTAGTCACACAATCAATATGCGTCCAATCTCACCACTTTACGTCATCACGCCTTTTTGGTATCCAAAGAAATTCGGAATGCCACAAAACTTAAGGAGAGGTATCACAACACTTAAGGGCTCAATCCTACCAAGTTCTATCACCATCTGGGAAGGTAAATAAATCACGATCCATAAAAAAAAATGTGCAGAAACGGAAACAGAAGTACTTGGAAAGGTCTTCCTTAAGTATAGAAACACTTATCCATGGTAAAAACATCAAAAAACAACCATTTTAGCCCCCAAATCAATGCATTTATCTCACAAACAATACGTCACGGAACCACATCAGAATTGGAAATGATTACACTTGGATTGTAGAGTAAGAGACAAGGAACACAATGTGCTATTCGGAATCAAATTATAATTACCAGCTCAGGAGAAAATAAGATTACAAGTTGTAGTCACAAGAAGCCTCCATAGTGCACATTTTTTCCTTCCCCCCAGCTAATGGTCCTTCTTTTTTCAAATCTAAGGGTTTTGACTTTAAAAGTTAGGGGGCTTTCCCATGGCCATCCGGCCTCTTACAAGGGTGTAGACTCAGAGAAATAAAGAGGGTATTTACTAATCACATCATGATTAGAACTCATTCTTAGGATGAATTACATGGCTTTCTTCAAAAAAATAGAGTGTCCATAGGTTTTAGTGTGCATACGCCCGTATGCGCTTGTATCCACCAAACACACGTTGTCCATCTGTACGCCCATGAACAGATAGTGTGCTCGTTTTCTGGGCTTGCTGTAGCGCATGCTGAATGTGCTCACCAAATGCTCACTCATATTTGCTCACTTAGCATGCTCATTTTTTGGCTTTGCTGCAGCGCATGGGTTTGTGCTCACCAAATACTCAAATGTTGAATGTGCTCATTCAAATTTGATGCAGCGCATGCTAAATGTGCTCACCAAATGCTGCAGGAGGAGGAAGCCTTCTTGGGTGCCATCATCTGCAAGCGTGCCTTCTTGAGTGTGAAGGATTGGCTTCTTTCTTAGAGACACAGGTACAAGCAATTATTGCATTTTCTCTATAGTTGTTGGTGGTAATATGGGAATGGAATCAATTGGTTATTCCTCAGGAGTTGGCGAGTTGTGCAGGGCAAGGAGGGATGGGGCCCAGGTGTACATGGCTACTGTTGGCAATGGTAGCCGACACAGAGAGAAGAATGTGCAATTTCTCAAAGCCAAAAAGGAGAGCCAGAGATTAGGAAGGGATTTGAGTGTGACATGCTTCTTAGGCACCTAATTTCTGAACCCATTTGATGTAGATGGTGCCACTTGTTCCCGAGAAGATGGGGTTAGAACATGCTGACAGGCTGTTTGTATGCGAAATTTATGGTTCTCCCGAGTGATGTTAACTTCTGATATAATTATGTGTTAGTGCATGGAGTTCTCATTCTTGGCAGGTGGTTATATTGAAGGGGATACATGGTGGAAACGAGTGTATAGAAAGGCCGAAGTATGCAAAGCAACTTGCTCAACTCAAATCAGACCTAGGCATATTTTTCAAGTATGGGTTTATGTAGAGTGCATATCATGCTTGTATAGACTTTGCATAAAGTCCTGATTCATGAGCCCCTAGTGGCTAGAGCTCCATCCACCCTCCATCCATCACAGTCACCATTCATTGAGCACCCCAGATTGAGTCCTAGCATCAGCTTATTAGATAGCTTTAGCTATAGTCTTTAAAATCACTTCAGCTTTTCCTTTTGATAGAGGAGATATCATAGATGTACACTAATTTGTCTCATAGGGCAAGTTTATCCATTCGAAGATGTTCATAAAATCTCTCTCTCTCTCTCTCTCTCTCTCTCTCTCTCTCTCTCTCTCTCTCACACACACACACACACACACACACACGCAGTTTTTGCAAGTCATGGCCAAATCTCTCCCCTATTGTGTTTTTGCAAGTCATGGCCAAATCTCTCCCCTATTGTGTTTTTGTTGCAAGGCGATCCATCTCCACTTAGCTTCTCTCTTACATCGTCCGCAGTTTCCAACCACCCCTTGTGGTGTTCCTTGTCGAGACACGTGTAGATCCCGTGTGCATCTTCTTCCTCATAGTGTATCCCCATCACAATCCACATAGAATGTGATCAATCATCACTCTCCATCACCTAGGCGCCTCTCTTGAGGCTAGCAATCAACATGCAAACAATTATCATGGAAACAATTTTGGTAAATATTGGGCAAACAGGCTTTTCTCAAATAGTTACCATGCAGCCATGTTGAGGAAAAATCGATGTTGGTCAAAATGCATAGAAGGGTTATCCACAATATCATGCTCATATTACTGGTTCCTAGAGCCTGAAGTTGGCCTATGAGACACATCAATATACATGTTTCTATGTATTTTTTTATTCCAATGTCTCGATCTAGGCAACTAATGCCTCCGATGGATGCCCAAGTTTTTGAAGACTGCATGAAGGCAGACCTTGCTTGAGTGATGAAGCTCTTGGAGGATCCATCCATGTGATAGAGCTAGGATGTGATTTATATGGTGTCAAAGTAGGTGTATTTCTATTGCTTAATCTCCTTGAGTTGTGGGACCAGTGGACCAAAGGTAGAGCAATGCGGACCAATGTAGCAAAGGCTGTTAACTATTAGCTACCTGAGGGATGGTAGCTAACAGTTGCAACCATATATATGTAGGATGGCATGTCCTATAGATATGGGATGTTATTAAGTCATTAGTCACACTAAATCACTTTGTGTCAGGTGTGGTACTGGCCACAGAGTAAGTCTTGATTCAGCTGTAAATAAGTTTTGACTAGTTTTGACAGGTTTACCCTATGGCATTAAAACCACCTTGATTTATGCAAAAATCTAAGGTATTTACCCTATGTTTAGTTTTTAACAGAAGGTCAAGTGTTAAACCTAAGAGAGTATCTAGCTATATAACTCCTAAGTGTAACTCTCTCTCTCTCTCTCTCTCTCTCTCTCTCTCTCTCTCTCTCTCTCTCTCTCTCTCTCTCTCTCTCTCTCTCAAATCATAGCATTTATACATTATAACTGTTATGTCTTTTTTGCACTTATAGTATTTTATGAAAGATTTGATAGTTCTTGATAGAGTTTTGATTATGCTATTGTTTTTTTTTTATAGAGGTTTAATATTTTTCTCATGGCTCCCAAATGCTCCATGAAAAAACGAAAAGCAAATTGTTCAGGGGGGTACGGTCTAGGGCTATTCAAGGAAGGCAAGTTATACTTGAGGATGGTTCCTCAAGGATTCTACCAATGAGTCCACCAAAGAAGTCTGTGAAGAGAAGAAATCAATGTGTGTATGTTGATGGTGAAGCGTGGTCGTTGGACAGGTCTATAGATGGGGCTTCTAGTAGCAATGCTATCACTCCAAATACTATTGGTCCATCTTTTGCTCCCACCCCACAAAATACCCACACAGAGACCAATAACCAAGACGAAGAAGACGATTTTTCAAAGCATAACAGGGTTTTTGGGGAGAATGTGTCTCTTGGGTTGATAAATGAAGTCATAAGTCAATTTCATATCAAAAGAAATTCAGAGCCCCCTTTTGTTCCCTTATGTTGATTAATAGCTCACATGTTGTTCGATGTGCAATTTTGAATGCACCTTGGTTGACATCCATGTTCGATAGGGTTGGCTATGTCTCTTCAATGGGTTCTTTTATTGTTTCACTTAAAGGACGACATGGAGAAATAAAACATATGACAGAAGATACGATTGGAAAGTGGGATCCAATATGGCAACGACTTAATGAAAAATTTGAAAAGAATTTTGTGGGTGATTGGGTAGATCTTCGAGGCAAACTTTTTTTTGTATGGGATGGTAACCACGGGTTGAAAACTTGGATGCGACAAATTGAAGAAGGCAAGTGCTTCTTTTCTTATTTTCTTTGAGTTTAGATATACATTGCTGCACTTGAAAATTCAATTTGGATGATGTTTCTTTTGTAGAGCACTCTGAGGATGAAAAATATCATGTGCAAGTTCGTTGTGAATTTATTGAGATAGATAAAAAGAAGGAAGAAGAGTTGATTTTGAGTCTTGATACAACAAACAAGTAAGAATTAGTTGGTTAATTGTTGTTCAATTCTCTGGTTGTAATATGTTTTTTCATTTGCTTACTCTTCAACATTTGCTTCTAGAATCTTGCGGGCTACAGCTCCACCCAACTTGGCACATGAAGTATTTATGTTTCAGAAGTTTGGTATTGCTAACAAATCGAGCATAATGGAATATCTAACTCCTGACCAGAATTCTTGGATGGAGATTGAGCTTAAATTGGAGGCTAGACATAACCAAGGGATTGTGCCATGGTACTCAACGCCGTGCATTTTGTTGCTCAACTTGTTTGGAAGGTATGTCATGCTCAATTTGTTTGGGATAATAATATAACAATTACGTTAAAAAATATAAATTGTAGCTACGTTGAGAATGAGTATGTCTTCAACTATCTTGAGGGCGCCTTGATTGAAGGTAACAAGATACACATGAGTCCATGTTTTCAAATATGCCTTCAATTTTTATGTGGGAAGTCTATTCAAAGTTGTCAAGTAATGGATTGGGTAACGGTTTGTATAATGCCCTAAATTCCCACATGGGAAGACTTGTAGAGGTGGCAAGTTATGGATGGACTTTTGGTTCCCGTGTGGGAAGCCTATGTAGTCATGGATTTGTTTGCGTTGTGTTACTAATGGCTCATAGAAACATTGTTAAATAATTGTGTTGCTTTGAAGGGGAGATGGGAATCCTTTTTGGATGATGAGAAGAGAAGGCTTAGAACTTTAGGTCTTCTCGGGGAGGATTTAAAAAACAAGATGAATGAAGCTTTAAAGAAGGAAGAGGAAAAAATGAGAGATAGCGGATATAAGTACCTTTCTATTGGAAATCCTGCACATGGTGAAGAGTTTTCCACTATGCTATTCGGCAAGGATTGACATGACAAAACAATGGTAGGAATCACTCAGGATAAATTATGCAGCTTGTGCGTTGCAAAGATCACAATAGAGAGGTTTGTTTTATTTCGTCTTAAACTTTGATTTTTCATTTTAATGTGCATTGTAATCAATACATTAACTTTAATTGGATTGACGATTATAAATTTGTTCAATAGATGCAAAGAACTTCTTCATATGATGATTTTGACCAAAGTTAAGGACTCCAAGGGTGGTCATTTTGCAGACTATAAGAAACTTAGAGCCTACATGAGGCAAGAGACCTATTGGCAAGGAATGTTTGGCGAAGCAACAATTATTATTGCTAAGTTTTAGGCGGAGGGGCCTTTGTTGCCAAAAACATTTGAGGTCTTTTTTAAGGCATCTGGGAAGACACATGTTTCATTGGCTTATACTCATGTTCTGGCAAACATGAAGAGTGCTTCAGATTATGCCTCTTTACCCAAAGTGATGCATTCAAGCAAACGTCTTGTGTACAGGTGTTGGATTGTTTGAATACTAATTTTGCTTCACAATGTATTTTATTGTCTCTTTTTTATATTCATTTTTCATTTAGATGGCTATTGAATTGTATGCGGCTGAGGATGATAGAATCTATGCCAGAGGATGTACAAGAATGGCTAGATAAAGAGGATGAGAATACTATGTTCTTGTCAACACTCTTGGAAAAGGGTATTACACCTTGGGAGTGCTCTCACTGTCCATGGTGGTTGGAGTATCCCCTAGGTGTTATCCCAAAGAGTGAGCAAGAGATTCATGCTCGTAATTGAACCGCAATCTCTTGTATAAACTAATATAATTTGTTTAAAATTGAATTTGTTGACCTGTTTTTGGTGAACTTTTGTATGGAAAGGTTTTTTGAAAGAGAGTCCCATCTCTAATGATAGTGTAATCCCACCCCAAGCTACACACATTGAGCTCACCAAGCCATCTTCGCCTGGAAGGAAAAGTAAAAAAATTATATAAACACCCTCCCAATGTGTGCCTATAGATTCTGATGGTGAGGAGGAGAGCTTTCCAATCTCTTCCACCAAAAGGATCCACCCTAGCATCAAAGTCGTGCTTCTCTGAGATTGTTATGAGTCCTTCACTACATGAGAGGATGCCATCAAAATGCACCACAGGTAGACGTTCTTTGCTTGTTTATTTGATTTTTATTACTCTAATTATTGCTTGCATTAACCCATTAGAAAATTTCAGAGGTCATTTGGAGGGCCTTCTAAGAAAATGTATTTTTCGCACTCTCTCTCTATAATATATGGCAAATAATAGAGGCGGGTCTGTCATGGTAAAAGTTCAAAAAAGTGTACTTTAAGTAGATTCTTTACCCTTCTGAACATTCATCTGTAATGATTGAGGGATAATCTTCTTTTCAGTTGCATTGAATGAACCTCGTCAACATGGAGGGAATGAAGCTAACATGGAGGGATGAAGCCGTAGCCACCTATTCACTTTTCATTAAACCTGCACCTTTGGCTAATGGCGCACTCCTCAAATGGCACAAATATTACGCAAAAACGAGCCAAATATCACCTTCACATTGATTTGTACAACGAGTACCAACCATTGACGAGGCAGAGTAAAGCAAACACACATAAACCTCTCGCATCCATAGACACGCTCAGAGCTCAGGGAGCTAAACACATAGATATCTGGACGAGAGGCCCTCTCTATCCTAAGAATCCAACAACTAATGCATCTCCAACATTTGTCAGATTGTTCGTCTTTCACATTTGCATTCTATAGATCAGGTTACCATTTTGCAACACAAAACAGAGGTATAGGAACTGAAAGGAAAGGTATGAAGTTTTCAAATGAAGGACACCATCTTGGGTGGTCGTATCCAAAAGAAGAAATTGCGCAATCTTGAAACATTGTAGGTTGCATCCGGAGGTCTCAAAAAAAGAACCCGAGCATTAAGGTGATGCTTCTTGGTTGACTAAATAGTCTTAGTTAAGTAATATTTTTGTTTTTCTAGTTATGCATTGTTTTCATGTGCCTAAATAGTGTTAGTTAAGTAAATTTTTTGTTATTTACTTATGCATTGTCTTCATGTAGAGATTCAATCTATCCTGACAAGGAAAACATTGACCCCAAAGCCAATATAAAGAGATTGAAGCCACTTATAAGTAGAAGCCTTGCAGCAGATATAGTACATGGCAATAAGTTTAAGGTCCTACAGCAAAATGTAGTGGACCGCTTTATTTCAAAGAACTCAATGCCTGCAAAAGAGATACAAGGCACACTTGATTCACTTGGTGTAAGAAAAAGAGGATATTCAGCTATACAAAAATCTGTCTCATCCATCTTTGTTAAGAAGGGAATAAAATCCAAACTTTTACCATTAGCCTCAAGTGTTTGGAAAGAGAGGCTTCAACTTAATGACGCACAGGGAGAATATCTTGGACATTCGTTTCATATTAAAACAACTTACAGTGGCCATGGAGAAAAGGTAGCATATGATGAGTTCAATAATATTTTTGTGGACCTGCAGATGTTGCAGAAGAGAATGGTGGAGTTTTACAACATCACATTTGAAGAGTCATGAGGGGTATTACATTTTGTGTTGAAACTGGATGAGTGTGAGCTTGTTAAAGACAAGAAGCTAGAGCGTGTTACTATTACTCTAATGAATAGAGACCTCTCAAAGTGTCCCACTGATGATCCATTGTATTTTAGTGTTCAATTAGAATCTAACATATGGTGGCTTGGCGCTTTTGAGGTAAGCGAGATTCTGAGATGAGCTCAAATGTTCACATCTACTTAAGTCTCATTTATTTTGTGTTGCAGGTAAAGAAAGAAGATCATGAGATTCTATATTGGGTGTTCCATCAAACTAATGTTCCAGAGGTGATTGATCGACAGACTAACCAGGGAGAGGTACTACGTCTAGATGGAAGGGGAGACTTTCAAGTTCAGTGGCATCTTGTAGGTGACCTCAAAACATTAAAGTGCATGTATAATTGTGGAATGGGTGCAATGTAAAATTCGTCATGTTTGTTCTGCATGGAGCCTGCAAAGGTCATGGACCAAAAGTGGTGGAGAAAAGCTCCAACACGTCACATTGAGGACCCTGATTTTTGATCGGTTTTAAAAATACCACTTTTGAATGTTCACATCTATACAATGCATGCCCTTTGTAGAATTGTGGAGAAATTGGTCTACTTATATATCGGGTTTGCTTGGAAAATCAAGAACTCATCAGAGCGACAGGTGGCCCTACAGTGCTTAGAATTTGTACTGTCAGATATGGGGCTTCATGGTGGCAATGTGAAAATCCAGCGGGATGAAAAGAGATCTGAGAAGGATATCCCATGAAAACCATCCATCGGTGGGGTGAAGGCACGGAGGTTTTTATCTAAACCCCAAGGAATACGAGATCCGAAGCTAACAAAACATGGAAAGATATATAACACGTCTTATGTTAGCAAGGTAGAGTATCAGAGCTGGAAAAATCTACATATTGCAGTCAAAGATCAAGAACCAACTACTCGTAACGCGAAGGCTGAGGTTTGGCGAGCAATAGACATGCTTTTTTTGATGTGCAACAAAGATGACTGGTCACAAGGTGATATGAACAAGTTCAAGGAGAATCTCAACCTTCTTAAGAAATCATTCAAGACAGCATGGACAGACACCCAGATTACTCACTACATGGTATTATTGTGTATTTGATTCTCTTTTATGTGTAATTATGTGAGTGTAAAACATTCTAAGTAATCTGTTTTCATATCCACCACATCATTTTCATTCATTTACCATATTTTATACTGAAGTATGGGAACCCGGCCATATGGAATACCCAAGGGATGGAAAAGTCTCATGACATGGCTAGAAATGCGTATTTCAGGCACACACGACATGGTGGCTCTCGAATCAAGGCTAACACTTTGAGAGAACTATTCGAATGGTTGTATTGTAGAATCATTCATCGAAATGCAGGCAAAGCAAGTCTTGGCCTCTTCAGCAACAGCACAAGCAATCAGACATTTACAACAAAATAAAATTAAAAGATCAATGGCATACAACAACTCCAATGCTCGTGAAGGTCAACGAAGGTGGAGAGAGACAATGGTGTATGTGAAACACAATTGGAGAAAGATACTCTGAGTGAATGATTGTACAAAATTTCTATATTTTTGTAATACATGATCTTATACAATTGCTACTTGAAGTGTATCAAGATTTTGAAGGTTCAATTTTGTTTTTTGGCACATCACCCTTGTAACGAATCATGAGATGTTCGCCATACTCTAAAAGTTCATCCGGGTTTTGTCTGCCAAGAGCTAGTGCCATTGTTAAGTAAGTGTAGTAATACGTTGCTCGACCACCTGTATAGCCCGGGAAATTACCAAAACAATCTTTGGCAAAAACTTTGTCCAAAAGGATGACTTTATCTGCACTTTTGGGCAGCACGGGTCCACCCAAGAAGCGTGATAGTGTCTTTAATGTGGATGTTGCCGTTGTACCCTCTTGTGACATTCCATTGTGAACAACTATTATCGGCGACTCGCAAAGCTTGGAAAGGTACTATGCTAGGGCCGCATCCCTTCCACGATACTCTCGAGTCCACCGTCGAAGGAAGTCATCCTTGTCAGCAATCCAAGACTTCACATATCATGTCTGAGTAAGTGACATAGAGAGAGAGAGAGAGAGAGAGAGAGAGAGAGAGAGAGAGAGAGAGAGAGAGAGAGAGAGAGAGAGAGAGAGAGAGAGAGAGAGAGAGAGCGAGAGAGAGAGAGAGAGAGAGAGTTACCATGAAGCTCTCATCCTGCAAAAAGAGGTTTTCCTGCCACAGGTCCACAGATGTAGTTGACTCCTGACCTGAATGGTCAAACCAATCCTCCACTTCTTTGTGACTTGTTGCTTGGTCTTATTGCTTGGAAGGTGGCTTCATCCGGTAGTGTCTCCTTGTATTTTTCAACTTTCTCAAAGAAACTTCGGAGGCATTCCATTGGATTGCTAGATGTTTCCATTGCCTCATCATCGCTACTATCCTCTGAAACAAATCAACTCCTCTCCTCTTGGATTCTAGAAATGATAGCCAGGGAGAATTCCTCCCTTAAATAAAAGATGCTTTGCACATCATGTAAAAAGATAAAGGTCTTGTCTCCAATCATGAACTCAAACACAACACGCAACATCATCTGAGCATGCTTCTCAGTGAAGTTACTGACATCCAAGGGTAGTTTGATTTCTGTTGTTTTCACAGAGAGCATCTTACTTCTTTGAACTTCAATTGCCTCAACCTCACGGTCGACTGTATCTTCAACCTCCTCGACTCCTTGTATGTGCATTGTCTCCTCACATTCTTAGTCTGGTGCTATGTCCGGCTCCTCTATCACTTCTGGCTTCTTTGATACGCTACTTCCTCTTTATAAGCTATTGGTAATCCCTTCTTTCTCAACACTTGTTATCCTCTTATTTATGCGATCTTGACTCTCTTGTAACATAGTCATTTTCTTATCTGATGGCATCTTGGCAAGAAGACTTGGTTCTTCCTGTATGCATCTCTCACTTGCAGAGTGTAGATGAGGCAATTAAAAGACAATTCTTATAGCAATACAAAGAACTCCTCTTTCCTCAATCAAATTCTTGTGTCGGCCAGATGATATGGAAGACATGGCAACATCTCACAAAAGTGACTCTCTGGGGTAGAGACCATTTTCGCAACAATACCCGACTTGCTATGGTTACAGAGGCTCTTGGACCTGGCCCTCGATACTACTGAGTCAAAAGGACACGAGATCTTGGGTTCTCCATAAGGTTGTTCTTGGTTGTGCAGTTTATCCCCCATTCCAAGATTTTCCTCGATACCATCTGGAGTCTTCCTCTTAGAGGTCCTTTTCTTTTCTCAGCTCATACCCGAGAAATTGCTCAAGTTGTTTCTCGTAGAACCATTCCACAGGGTGAGCGTCCTAACAAGTGCGGCACTTGTGATGCTTGGTTATGTGACCATATATTAGAGGATCTTCATGAGTTGCAGTAAACTTTCTTGCCTCTCTGTAACTACTTTCTACCTCCCTTGTAATCCTTTTTGGCTTTAATTGAAGAAATAACCCTTTTTGAAAAAGAAGTCTTAATTACTCGGGGTTACTTTAATTACTGAGTATGATCTTACTCAACAAGGTATTTTTCCTTTGGTGTGACCGGATTGTGTTTCTCTTGTTAGGTTTGAAGAACATTTCTTCACTTCTCTCTTTATCTAACCTTAATACGCTTACCATTCTTACCTAAACTTTAACCTTTTTTCCTTTTTGAGAGTTGACTCTTTTCTATATTGATATCATCCAACTAATACCATGTTCTTGACAGTGAAAGGATTTCGTACTCATCTTTCAATCAAATCTTGCAATATCTCCTCCCTTGTGTACCCAATTTATTTCCTCCATCCTTATTTCTCTTATGTCTATAGCTTATCTTTCAATTTGTAATAAGATATTCCATGTATCATAACAATTATACTTGTAAAAAACCATAGACGATTTGAATCTCCAAAGAATTGATGGACTAGAGATCCTTGAATTCCATAAATATGACGATTGATTACATCCGCATAACAATTACATCAAAAATGCCATCGATATCTTGAAGAATAATTATAAGTTTTTCCGAAGAACCAACCAAAATATGATCAAGGGTTTGGACAAAAGGGAGATATTTATTTGATTCCAAAAGGTCCACAATATCTGAATGCAAGCTTACAGAATTTCCCCAACTTTAAGGCACTGCGTTTGGGTTTGACTCTGAGGAAAACTTGTTCACCTTTACTAAAGCTTCTAGCGGAGCGGTGAAGATCAGTGTAGTTGTTCTGCCTATCACTATCTCTCTTCAGGTTGTCTCTAATAACTAGAAGGCTATGATCTATCTCTTCTAGGGTAGACTTACCGGCACGAACATGAAAAGTTGGGTCGTCTAATCGAAGAGGAACTAAACATTCCTGACCATACAAGGCTTTAAAGGGTGACATTCCGAGGCTACGATGGTGAGAAGATTTATAAGAAAACTCAACTAGGGGAGGAAACTTGATCCATTGCTGGGGGCTGTTGGTTGTAGTATGCTCGAAGCATATCTTCAATGACTTGATTCACTTGCTCAATTTGACCATCAGTTTTTGGATGATATGCTAAGCTGAGATTCAGTTGGGTACCCAGAGATCGAAACATGGCTTGCCAAAACTTAGAAATACATTTGGCATCCCAATCACTAATGATTCTTGCAGGGATTCCATGTAATCTTACTACCTCTTTGACAAATACTTCAGCCATGTCGATGGCGGTGACTATGTGCTTGACGCGAATTAGATGAGCCACCTTAGTGAGCTTATCTACTACAGAAAAAATAGAATCATAGTTTCCAGTTGTCGTTGCAAGACCAATGACAAAGTCCATACTGAGACATTCCCACTTCATCTAAGGAATATCTAGGGGCTGAAGCTTACCAGGTAGCTTCACGCATTCTACTTTGGTCTTCTGGTAACTAAGGCATGTGCGAACATAATCCAGGATGTCCTTCTTCATCTTAGGCCAGTAAAAATTCCTTTGGAGGGTAGCAAGCATTTTATGGTACCCAGGATGAGCTGCCAATGGGTTATCGTGGGCTTCGTTTGAAATCTGGGTGCGCAAACTAGTGGGAATGCACATCTGCCTTTTGAAGTAAAGAAGACCATATCATAGGGTATAGTCAACTAAATGATCCCTCGGGTTCTAAGCTTGAATCTCTTGCACAAGAGGTCTAAAATAGGGGTCTACCTCAATTTCTTGTTGCACTTACTCGGGTGAAGAAGAGCTAAGGAGTGAATTAGTTAGGGTTGATGAGGATAGGACTACTGGTAAGAGGCCTTTGAGTCTATTGAAGGCAACATCTCTCCCCAAAAAAAAAAAAGAGCTATCCTCCTCAAATAAAATACGTAATTCAAGATAAAGCTTCTTGGATACGTCTTGCAACTTAACTTCTTGTTAACGCTTTCAACTTGACTTCTCTCTTACACTTCTTCATCTCCAAAAATCTACTAATATAATATTGGAGTCATGGGAAATCTTTTTTAATAAGCTATCTTCTTGAATAAGTCATCACATTTCTAGATTCTTTGATACACTACTTCCTCTTTATAAGCTATTGATAATCCCTTCTTTCTCAACACTTGTTATCCTCTTTTTTTTGCAATCTTCAATCTCTTGTAACATAGTCATTTTCTTATCTGATGGCATCTTGGCAAGAAGACTTGGTTCTTCCTGTATGCATCTATCACTTGCAGAGTGCAGATGAGGCAGTTAAAAGACAGTTCTTATAGCGATACAAAGATATCCTCTTTCCTCAATCAAATTCTTGTGTCGGCCAGACGATATGGAAGACATGGCAACATCTCACAAGAGTGACTCTCTGGGGTAGAGACCATTTTCGCAACAATACCCGACTTGCTATGGTTATAGAGGCTCTGGGACTTGGCCCTTGATACTACTGCGTCAAAAGGACACGAGATCCTGGGTTCTCCGTAAGGTTGTTCTTGGTTGTGCAGTTTATCCCGCATTCCAAGATTCGCCTCGATACCATCTGGAGTCTTCCTCTTAGAGGTCCTTTTCTTTTCTCTGCTCATACCCGAGACTTTGCTCAAGCTGTTTCTCGTAGAACCATTCCATAGGTTGAGTGTCCTAACATGTGCGGCGCTTGTGCTACTTGGTTATGTGACTATATATTAGAGGATCTTCATGAGTTGCAGTAAACTTTCTTGCCGCTTTGTAATTACTTTCTACCTCCCTTGTAATGCCTTTTGGCTTTAATTGAAGAAAAAACCCTTTTGGAAAAAAATCGAGCATTGTCAGTATTTCCTTTTCTTCAAATCTTCTTCAATTACGAATGAGTTTTTAATGACTTCTCGTTACTGTGTTCTTTTAATTTTTGCAAATGGTCTTTCGTCTACAATAGTCTTGAGTAAATATTCCCACTTTAAAGTTCTTTGCTAACTCATAAGTTTGATTTCTTATTCTTCTCAAGTCTTTGAATGATCCCCAGAATTTATGGGCTTATCTCTTGCACTTTCCCATCTTTAACACTAGAATGGTAACCTAATAGGACATAAAAGTGTCCTTTCAGGGTTTTGGGAAAAAATTCCAAAACCATAGTAGATCCACTCATTTTGAAAAATCCTTTCATGAGCTTATAGTTCAATAACTACTACATATGTAAAAAATGAGAAACTTGTAATTTTTCTCATCCCTTGGTCACTACAAGCCTCCAAAGTTGATGGACCAGTGTATTTTTCCCAAAACAGCAATTTCTCACAGTTGATTGCATATAAATAAGAGTGGGGATTTTTGTATGACCTGAGATAAAATGCCCCGTTAACTTCAATGGGTTGGTGACCAAAACATATGGTTGATTTTACCTCACTAGTTTTTTTTTGGGCAAAACAAATAGGTACAAAAAAGTTGCATTTTTGCCATTCTGCGGACCTATCATCAAAGTTTCTATAGTCACGCTCAATACAGATACTATATACATATTTTCTTAGTTCCCTTTGGCCCTTTGGATTCAAAAGGAGCCATGGAGCATGTCAAAAGGATAATGGATCTCTTACAATTTGAACCTTGGGGGCAATGATAAAGTGCTAAATACAACAAACATGAAAAAACTGGGTTTAGCACTATGACCTCTAGAAACCCATAGAAACTACTCAATATCTAGCCAAGTTTGTAGTCTATGATTAGATATGGTTACTACCTACAAAATACACACAATTGGCCTAAGAAACTAGCAATATTGAGAAAGTTATATTTGCTACTCTAAAATGTACGTATTCTTCAGCAATCAAAAAACTCAACCATCATCATATACTATGCTATATAGCATATTAGGTCCCCCAAAACTCAAGGAAGATTAGCTTGATGTTATACATTACACTTACACAATCAAAATTGGATTTGGATATCAAGAAAGCCACCAAAAATATCATAAAAGTGCTAATTTTGGCCCAAAAAACAGGATTATGCAATTCTTGTAAATTGGTCATAACTTTCAATTTGAACACTTAACTCTCCCTACAAGCATCAAAATATTTTGAGAACTATGAAGGCCTACCCTCTAGCCATCTAAACCTCACAAACATGAAGTTTAGAGTGGTATAGTTGCCAAAAATTGAAAAAAAGAAAAAAACAGGACTCGATTTTTCACACAGTTTAGGTTCAAAAATGTTGTGCAAGAGTAAGGTTAATGGTGAGATCGATACTCCAAAAAAAATGCTAAGTTTTTTTCAGATCATAAGGCAACTTTGTGGATATATAGCACCTAGAAATCCATTTTCATACTCTTCAAATAATTCAAGAAAAATGGTCACTTAACAGGACACAAAAGTGTCCAAGGACATAAAAGTGTCTTGTTACCATTCTAGTGTTAAGGGATTTCTTTTGCTCGAATAAAAAAAAAAAATTTGGTCATCACTTGCACTCTTAAGATTCTTTCTTATGACTTGCAATTTGGCAATGCAATTCTTCACTTGATAAAAAAAAATCCTTCTGTCTGAAGATTATCTTGGTACGATTTATAGTAATCTTGAATTCTCATAAAGTCCTAACAATAGAAAACTTGAAAAATCCGCAACTCTTACGCTCAACAAGACTTCTTCAATTTAGTGGATAAGTACTCAATTTTTGTAAAAAAAACAATGTCATCCTTGCCATTCCATGTAATCTTCCAATCCTGATAAATTCCAACCTTCATAGATCTCTCATTTATGAGCTTCCTAAAATGTTCCAGCATAGCTTGCCTTCGCTCTAGCATCGCAATTTCCATCCTCTCATAGATAATCCGTTGAATTTCTTTTGACAGATCCTAAGCCATCTTGAAAATTATTGAATAATTTATTAGAATATCAAGAGTCCATTTTGTAATATAAATGAAATTTGGGTGGTAGATTGAGTTGTTTTTGTCTCATTCATTAATCTTAAATTCAAAATTCTAGATTCCAAGGTCCAAGATTCAAAATTAGGCTCTGATGCCACTAGATAGGGCCATAGCCAGACTCGACCCTACTCACCTCCCTCAGTCCTCCAGACCGTTCAAGGGAATGACGTTGTCATGCTATGACACGTACATAGTGGGAACGCATGCTACAAGATCTATCTTGTAACTTTTTAGATACATAATTATCTTTCCTATAATGTACATATGCATATTTAAGTATAATAATAATCCTTCTATCTCATCCTATTATTTTTCCCAAGGGTAACCTATCCTTACTTTACCATCAGAAAATACTATGGGAAAAGCTCAATAGCTCCGACTCTTTAACTTGGGGCAAAAAGCATTGATTCTTTATTTCTACTATCTCATTATCATCTCACACCATAGCTAGATCCTATATCTAGGACAAACTCCAATATATATATATTCTATGTATTCTTCATATTTTTCTTATATTTCTTTTTAAATAGCCACTAGGGGGGAATCAAATCCTAGTGGGACACTAGGTGGCATGATTTCAAAGATACACTTATTTTAATGCATTATTGCAAGCATGATTACAAACATTTATCAAGGAGCAATGCCATGCTTTCATATGGCATGAGGTGTCCTTTGGAATTAAATGAAAGTCTAGGCTAAGGGGACCACGGGAAGACTTTTGCTGCCAGAAATGGACCTTATTTTGATGATTTTTTAACACAAGGTTCCAATCCGAATTGGAAAATGATTTTAAAATGAAACTCGTAGCTAATGAGCTGAATTTTTTGCCCATATTTTTACTTTTTTATTTGGAGCTACGGTTGAGGAGATATGATCAAAATATTGGACCCCAGTTTGCCCACATCATGCAGGGACAGCCCATTTCCAACTTTTCCAATTCCTGTTCACACTGGCTCCTCTCTTCTTGTGTAAACCCTTGGGGGTTCCCTTCACCTATAAAAGGGGACCTCTTCTTCCTTGAAACGAACTCAAGCATTCAATCCATTGATGAGAGGAATTCTTGAGGGAGTGAGTAGTAATGCCTAATTGTACTTAGCACCATTAACATAAGCCCAAGCCTACACTTTCTCCTAGAGGAAGACTAGCCATTCTTGTACGCTAGCCTTGAAAGATCAACTCTAATCAAAGAAGGTGTTGTACTTGGCATATCAATCAACGTTGAATTCTCCCCTCTTCTTCTCTCTCCCATCAATAATGGTGCCGAAGGGTTTCAAGTAAGATGTGTTCTACATTGATGTTTTCTTGATATCTTGTTGTTTTCATTTTCATCTCTAATCCAACATATATATATGTATCTAATCTCATCTCCTTAACCAAACCTATCTCTCTCATTCTTAGTAATTCATCCTCTCTAGGTTCTCTTTGCTACAAGTACATCTCTCCCCGCAGTATCCTTATTGCCTACGGGCAAGAATAGGGCTTGGGAGGGAAACTTCTCATCTCTTCACTTCTCTCATATCTATATTTCTCACATACTATCCTAGATGAATAACCCACATGATGATCATTTGTATCGCTTTCACTCTGTACGATCTATTAGAATACCGTATGGATTAGCCGTAAAATACACTTTCAACAACGTATAGTGTTTCTCTTCGGCCCTGAAAGGCTCAATGAAATACTTCTATCACCGGATCCCATCATACTACCTCTCATAGACTATAATTTTTCTTTTGACGTAAGCGTAGTTATCTTGCTATGAACCAATAGGATTTGTACACACAATTAATCCCAATCACTAGACAAAATATATATATTATGGTAAGCACAAAACTACAATTCCAAAGAACAATTCGTAGCCTATTTGGTCAGCCAAGATTGAATGCCATTAACTCATCTATTAACCCTTTCATATTACCTATGATACGATATGACCATAGCCTTGATGTTTTCATTTTCGTATTGTTTTGGCATTCTCTTTTGTGTTCTTTCTTTGTGTGTGTGAGTGCAAGAGAGAAACAGTGAGTCTTCTTTGATTGCACTTATTTCCAAACCCTAGTCTTCATGGCATGTATGGTTTAACTCCTTCATATAGTTTTTGTTGAGTTCTCTCACAAACTCTCACAGCCATAAGCCCGGTGCTTTCCTGGCAAGACCGCAAATTTCTCGACATATTTTTGGTGAACTCGACGCGAACAAGCCGGGATGAGAGTACATAAAGATGGTTAGCAAAGTGGAGCACCTATATGGTGAAATGAAAGAGCTTGAAGACAGATGCAAATGGCTTGAAGAAGACCGGATTCAAAAAGAGATTGAAAGCGCTATGCAATCCGTATATAATGAGCTTAATATATTCGAAGTCTATGATCCAGAAGGATATATTGAGTGCTATGTGACAGAGATGAGGCTTCAAGATATTCCAGAAGCTCGGATGATTGCAGCATTTGTTGAACT
Source organism: Adiantum capillus-veneris (assembly GCF_014529385.1). NCBI lineage: Eukaryota > Viridiplantae > Streptophyta > Polypodiopsida > Polypodiales > Pteridaceae > Adiantum > Adiantum capillus-veneris. The sequence goes on along the minus strand of NC_140959.1, from coordinate 81,484,864 downwards.
TGTGAGTGATGATTTCAAGCACCAAGTTCAAGACTATGCAAGTGTATATGCAAGCAACTGGGGTGAGTTTTCTACAGCTATAACACAGGTATGCTTGGAACATCAAGACCAAGAGATGGAGCAGAGTGGAAGTGGATGTGACCAGCTAGAGTTGGTGTCTCCTGTAAGCCATGCAAGTGTCAACACATCCATAGAGGCCAATTTAGAAGCAGTAATAGATGCATATCTTTTGCAAGATGCAAATTTATTGTATGCAGATGAAGTAGACATAGTGCAAGCTATTTATGCACGTTTGGGTCTTGTAACCTTCGTATCTCAAGATAATGACTCTCATGATGCTATCCAAGCGCCTGAAACGGCTCAAAGAGACTTAGAGGATGATGCAAACTCGTCGGCTATGATAGATGATTTGGACGCTCCTTTTGATTCGTTTGAAGATGCACATGAGTGTATATACAAGGATGAGATGCTATGGTTTTGACAGAGGATGTGAAGGGAAAACAGGTGGAAGAGGGCTATATTAGTGATGTGCTACAATCTACTTTTGAGCAGATCCAGGAACTTTTACCAAGTTTAGAAGAGCCGGATGCCTATACCGAAGACATATACCAGGATGAAGAAGCCATTATCAATGCTTTCCTATGCGAGTTTGATGCATGTGGTACTACCCAAATAGATATGCCTAGCTGCAAAAGTGCTAATTTAGAGGGGGTGACTGAAAATCTCTTCCTTTGTGAGTATAGCTCTGCTAGTAGCATTGCGGATTGTGAAGTACCTCAGTTAGACGAGGTGGAAGAAGAGGAGTGCATTGACAGAGTAATATGTATGTCTTGTATATATGGAGTAGCAGATGTGATGCAGATGACTCATGAAATTGTGCCTTATTTAGAGCTAGATGCAGCAAGCTTTCACAATTCCATGGTAGAGGAAGGAATGACAGATGCAGATTCTCAGCATGAGGATTGGGGTTCTGCAGATGAATCTATGAATCTTCAAGATTCACAAATCAAAGATAGAAAAGTGTTTGGTTATGCTATACAGGTTGAAGTGACATTAGAAGATAGAGTAGAAGAGCAAGAAACCTCTTCGGATATGGTCTGTGATTGGGGTGATATTTCTTATATGTGTGAAGATGCAAATAAAGATGCTTGCCATAAAGTGCCTACTATACAGGGTTCTAATAAATTCGGTTGCCTGCAGTTATGCAAACAATATCTGAGGCATGAAAGGGATTTAGGTCTTGTGTCACAGGGTATAAATTGCAAGCAGGTTTGTGAGCATCTATCTGCTATGGAAAGGAAGGGTATACATGGTGATTCCTTGAAGCAAGAAGAGGATGCTAGCTCTTTGCTGACACCAGAGTCATGTAATGACGAAGTGTTCTCCCTATATAAGTGGAGACATGATTCAGTTGAAGATAACTTAGAGATGGGTCAAAAAGGAAGAAGGGGTGAAGATATTGTGTCAGAGACTAACTCCAAGGAGGTTTTTGAGCAGTCGGTTACAAGTGACCGAGAGCATACCTACCAGGATGATTTGGAGAGGGAATTAAACACCATATTTGAGAGGTATGCAAAGTTTTATGATGTAAAGCTGGAGAGGTATTTGGTAAAAGGTGAGACAATTGATGAGAGGTTTACCATGCACATTTTTGAGGTTTCTCTCGATGTTGAGAAAGGCTATCTAGAGGATTCTTTTGAGAATGAAGATGCAGATTCAGACTTCTATGCGAAAGAGGTACATATGGATTTACAGGTTGGTCAGAAGGTTGAAGTGCAGTTTCAAAAATCTGTCAAGTATATTACAGGAAGCCTCGAAGTGTTTTTTGAAGAGGAGGATGAGGAACTTATGTCTCTACGTCATGAAGATTTTGCGCATAATGGAGATTTGTTACAGATGGTTTGGAGACAGATGTATATAACAATTCCTTCTGATCCGAGAGCAATTATGAAGCTCCACGCCCAAATGTGGAATGGGGTGGTCGGAGAATAAGGTGAGAGGAGTGGTGAATGAGTGCGAATGGACTTACTATGCGTGCATGTTAGTAAGGAAGATTATGAGGTAGGGGAAACTTGCGAGTATGCTCACTTATCATACAAGAGGTGACGAATCCACACACCTCAAGATGGAAGTAGCAAGATGATAAGAATATGAGAGGGAGAGAGAGAGTGTGTGTGTATGGTGGCGAATCCGGACACCTTTACATAAGCAGAAAAAAAAAGGCAAGAACCAAGCATATACCATACTCACAATGAGATGTATCCAAAGCGACACAAAGTATGGCACCAAGATGGAGTGTGTTGATTGCTTGCAAAAGATGAATACAATAGACCGCAGCGTATGGCAGGAAAATGAGAAGGGGACAAGATCATAGGAGGCATAATGGAGAGATGGGAGTTGATGGCGAGGAATATCATGAGTGTGTCCACCCTTCTTCTTCTTGAAATTGTGCCTTCAACCCTTAATTACAAGTGGTGTGGAGGTGTGGTGCTCATCTTTTGTGCATGGTGATGCTGATGATGATGGTGTTGTGATTATGTGATTAGGGTTCATGCTACAAGCATGTAGCGCAAAAGTGTGTATGGATAGGTGTGTGTGTGTTCTCCCCCCCCCAAAGTGAGCTCTCATGGCCTCCTTATATAGGGAAGGAGGGGAGGATTTAGCAATATTTCTATTTGAGGTGAGTGTCCCACTTTGGTGACTAGGAAAATGGGGTGTATGTGACTGTGGCTCCCATCTTGTCTCCTCATTATTTAAAATACCAGAGTCAATAGAGAGAGAAGAAGCGAGAATGTGGGTAGGATGTAGAGGATAAGAGATATTTACAATAACCTAGTTTTGGCTAGACATAAGCTTATTGGGGAGAGAAGAGAGAGGTAAGACATTTACAAGAGAGATTGTCAAAGGTGAATAGTTGTTGATGAGGATAGATCCTCCAAAAATGGTGATAGAATCACTCTAGACTTGCCAATACCTCATTAAAGGAGCCTTGTCTCTTGTAATCATACTTGAAGACTTGTAGAACCATAGCCATTCTAGAGGGAAGAAAATTAGGGATGGCCTGTGTCACCATTACACGAGAAAACTGGGGTCCACTACAAAAATCATATCTCCGTGCTCATAACTCCAAAAATTATGAAAAAAATTGAGCTAAAAGTTGAGATCACGAGATTCATTTTTCATGTTGAACGCTCCTTGAGATTCAGGGTTCTTCTCTACTTAAAAAATTCAGCCAAATAATGTATTATTTGTGACTGCAAAGGTCTTTTGGTGGTCCCCTTTGAGTGGACTTCTCTCTTGCCTTCAAGTGTAAGCTCCTTCATGTGTATGAAAACATGACCTAGAGTTTTGAAAAGATTGGCAGTCATCTAGATGGAGGTATTATTGAAATTTGAAAGTGGGGTTGAGGTTTGAAAATGAAAACTAGTGAATAAAATATTTGGTAGGGTGGAATAATATATATACATGAAAAATATATTAGAAAATACTAAAATATATAATGTAATTTATATATATATATTTAATGCTTAAGGTCAAAAGAGAGATCAACAAAGAAATCTTACTTATTTATGCTACATCGTGATTGAATAGCATAAGTCTTATTTATTTAATAAAGGCAAAATCGTTTGTGAAAAAGGGAAGAAAAAATCAAAAGTAACTTATATAATAGGAAATATTTTTGGTAAAAGAGAAAAAAAAAATGGGGGGTTCCCATGCATGAAAAAGCTTGCTTCATTAGCCCTCCCCCAAAGGCTAGAGGTATTCATGCCTCTAGCTCTGTTCTTGAGCATGTTGAAATAGAGTAGGATTTCTCCTTCGTGGCTGGTCGATCCTTGTAGGGAATAATGGATCCCTTGGAAGCATGAGGCTCCCCAAAGTTCTTTTCGGTGTCCACCTGGGTCCCACACTAAGCGTAAATCCATTATATGAAATGATGTCCTCTTCAGAAGATCACACTTATAATGATTCTTGAGTCCACAAGCTGCACAAGAATTAACTCTTGCATAAGTGATAGAAGGTATGGAAAGAACTTGATTAGTCCTTGAAAGTATTCCAAAGCGGCACCATGCATGGCTTCCTCGTTCAGACACATAGCCAAAAGGGAGTAAGAAACCATCATCCTCATATCTTGCTTGTTGTCCTTCTTCATGCCAAATTGATAGAGACTTGTTGCCCACATGGATAGATTGCATGGTTGATGCCTGTTGCACAAGAGAGCCCACCATGTACAAAAGATAAACTGCAAACCACATTTTGAAAAATGACTCCATGTTACCACTAGTATGCAAAACCATTCTTTGGTCGCACATTGTGATGCTTCTGGTCTTCATCATAGATGAAAAAATTGTTGATTGCTACATGTGGATATTTCATGAATGTAGAGAAGCCTGGTGCTACTTGAAAGCCTACTGATGTGAGAACGCCTATGCGGATGTCGAGGGAGAAAATGATGGCCTTTTCTTCACTTTGGGTTGCACTCATGTCGAAGGTGCGGTTTTTGGCTACAATGTGAGCATGATGCAGCTTGTGCCTTGCTTTTACGCTTGCGGGGATGATGAGAAATGTAAAAAATTTGAGTAGGGAAAGAGGGTCTTACCACCTCTTCTATGCTAACAATACAACACCCTGGCAAGAGTGTCTTGATGACTTGAGTCAAACCTTCTTGAAGCTCCTCCTCTTCAGTGGTCCAATTAGAGAATTCAAGAAGCCACTCGTCCATGAAGGGAAGTAAACATGTCAGCCTTGTAAACTGAAGGTTTCAAGAGCCCTCCTCAGTGGGGGCACCAAATGAGTGGCGGAAGTGAAAAATAGACCTGTTGGCCTCTACACCAAGACTATGAACAATGGCCTCATCATGGGGGATACACAATAGGGGCACCACCTAGCAACATATGCGGCTAGGACGCATACATATACACAATGAAGCATGCCAAGGAAAGCAATTTCAAGATCCACGCCCAAATGTGGAATGGGGTGGTCGGAGAATAACGTGAGAGGAGTGGTGAATGAGTGAGAATGGACTTACTATGCGTGCATGTTAGTAAGGAAGATAATGAGGTAGGGGAAACTTGCGACTATGCTCACTTATCATACAAGAGGTGGCGAATCCACACACCTCAAGATGGAAGTAGCAAGATGATAGGAATATGAGAGGGAGAGAGAGAGTGTGTGTGTATGGTGGCGAATCCGCACACCTTTACATAAGCAGAAAAAAAAAGGCAAGAACCAAGCATTACCATACTCACAATGAGATGTATCCAAAGCGACACAAAGTATGGCACCAAGATGGAGTGTGTTGATTGCTTGCAAAAGATGAATACAATAGACCGTAGCGTATGGCAGGAAAATGAGAAGGGGACAAGATCATAGGAGGCATAATGGAGAGATGGGAGTTGATGGCGAGGAATATCATGAGTGTGTCCACCCTTCTTCTTCTTGAAATTGTGCCTTCAACCCTTAATTACAAGTGGTGTGGAGGTGTGGTGCTCATCTTTTGTGCATGGTGATGCTGATGATGATGGTGTTGTGATTATGTGATTAGGGTTCATGCTACAAGCATGTAGCGCAAGAGTGTGTATGGATAGGTCTGTGTGTGTTCTCCCCCCCCCAAAGTGAGCTCTCATGGCCTCATTATATAGGGAAGGAGGGGAGGATTTAGCAATATTTCTATTTGAGGTGAGTGTCCCACTTTGGTGACTAGGAAAATGGGGTGCATGTGACTGTGGCTCCCATCTTGTCTCCTCATTATTTAAAATACCAGAGTCAATAGAGAGAGAAGAAGAGAGAATGTGGGTAGGATGTAGAGGATAGGAGATATTTACAATAGTCTAGCTTTGGCTAGACATAAGCTTATTAGGGAGAGAAGAGAGAGGTAAGAAATTTACAAGAGAGATTGTCAAAGGTGAATAGTTGTTGATGAGGATGGATCCTCCAAAAATGGTGATAGAATCACTCTAGACTTGCCAAGACCTCATTAAAAGAGCCTTGTCTCTTGTAATCATGCTTGAAGACTTGTAGAACCATAGCCATTCTAGAGGGAAGAAAATTGGGGATGGCCTATGTCACCATTACACGAGAAAAATGGGTTCCACTACAAACATCATATCTCCGTGTTCATAACTCCAAAAATTCTGAAAAAAAATTGAGCTAAAAGTTGAGATCACGAGCTACGTCTTTCATGTTGAACGCTCCTTGAGATTCGGGGTTCTTCTCTACTTAAAAAATTCAGCCAAATAATGTATTATTTGTGACTGCAAAGGTCTTTTGGTGGTCCCCTTTGAGTGGACTTCTCTCTTGCCTTCAAGTGTAAGCTCCTTCATGTGTATGAAAACATGACCTAGAGTTTTGAAAAGATTGGCAATCATCTAGATGGAGGTATTATTGAAATTTGAAAGTGGGGTTGAGGTTTGAAAATGAAAACTAGTGAATAAAATATTTGGTAGGGTGGAATAATATATATACATGAAAAATATATTAGAAAATACTAAACTATATAATGTAATTTATATATATATATTTAATGATTAAGGTCAAAAGAGAGATCAACAAAGAAAGCTTACTTATTTATGCTACATCGTGATTGATTAGCATAAGTCTTATTTATATAATAAAGGCAAAAAAGTTTGTGAAAAAGGGAAGAAAAAATCAAAAGTAACTTATATAATAGGAAATATTTTTGGTAAAAGAGAAAAAAAAATATCAGGGGTTCCCATGCATGGAAAAGCATGCCTCACTACCTCTTTGAGAAATACTTGAGGTATGTCGATGGCGATGACTGTCTGCTTGACTCGAATTAGATGAGCCACCTTAGTGAGCTTATCTACTACGAAAAAAATAGAATCATATTTTCCAGTTGTCTTTGGAAGACTAGTGACAAAGTCCATACTCAGACATTCCCACTTCAGCTAAGGAATATCTAGGGGTTGAAGCTTACCACGTAGCTTCATGCATTCTGCTTTGGTCTTCTGGAAAGTAAGGCATTTGCGAACATAATCCAGGATGTCCTTCTTCATCTTAGGCCAGTAAAAATTCCTTTGGAGGGTAGAAAACATTTTATGGTACCCAGGATGAGCTGCCAATGGGTTATCGTGGGCTTCCTTCAAAATATGGGTGTGCAAACTGGTGGGAATGCACATCTGCTGTTTGAAGTAAATAAGACCATCTGCTAGGGTATAGTCAGCTAAATGCTCCCTCGGGTTCTAAGCTTGAATCTCTTGCAGAAGAGGTCTAAAATAGGGGTCTACTTGAATTTCTTGTTGAACTTACTCGGGTGAAGAAGAGCTAAGAAGTGAATTAGTCAGGGTTGATGAGGATAGGACTACTGGCCAAGAGGTCTTTGAGTCTATTGAAGGCAGCATCTCTCCCCAACAAAAAAAGAAAGAGCTATCCTCAACTCAGATAAAATACGTAATTTTGATGAAGCTTCTTGGATACGTCTTGCAACTTAACTTCTTGTTAACTCTTTCAACTTGACTTCTCTCTTACACTTCTTCATCTCCAAAAATCAGCTAATATAATATTGGATTCATGGGAAATATTTCTTAATAAGCTATCCTCTTGAATAAGTCATCACATTTCTGGCTTGTTTGATACGCTACTTCCTCTTTATAAGCTATTGGTAATCCCTTCTTTCTCAGCAGTTGTTATCCTCTTATTTTTGCGATCTTCACTCTCTTGTAACATAGTCATTTTATTATCTGATGGCATCTTGGCAAGAAGAATTGGTTCTTCTTGTATGCATCTCTCACTTGCAGAGTGCAGATGAGGTAGTTAAAATACAGTTCTTATAGCGATACAAAGATCTCCTCTTTCCTCAATAAAATTCTTGTGTCGGCGAGACGATATGGAATACATGGCAACATCTCACAAGAGTGACTCTCTAGGGTAGAGACCATTTTTGCAACAATACCGGACTTGCTCTTGGTTACAGAGGCTCTTGGACTTGGCCCTCGATACTACTGAGTCAAAAGGACACGAGATCCTGGGTTCTCTGTAAGGTTGTTCTTGGTTGTGCAGTTTATCCCCCATTCCAAGATTTGTCTCGATACCATCTGGAGTCTTCCTCTTAGTGGTCCTTTTCTTTTCTCATCTCGATCATACCCAAGAAATTGCTCAAGCTATTTCTCATAGAGCCATTCCACAGGGTGAGTGTCCTAACATGTGCGGCGCTTGTGATACTTGGTTATGTGACCATATATTAGAGGATCTTCATGAGTTGTAAAGTTTCTTGCCTCTCCGTAATTACTTTCTACCTCCCTTGTAATCCTTTTTGGCTTTAATTGAATAAATAACCCTTTCTAAAAAAAAATTGAGTATTGTCAGTATTTCCTTTTCTTCAAATGTCAGTCTTTCTTCTTCAATTGCCAATGAGTTTTTAATGACTTCTCATTACTGTGTACTTTTAATTTTTGCAAATGGTCTTTTGTCTACAATAGTCTTGAGTAAAGATTCCAACTTTAAAGTTCTTGGCTAACTCATAAGTTTGCTTTCTTACTCTTCTCATGTCTTTGAGAGAGAGAGAGTGTGATGGAATTTGAATCCCACCCATGTCATTCTATTATGGGCCGTGTCAAAAAAGAAGATTATATTAATAAACCTCGGAGAATTTTTCATTTGATTTTTCTGCTTTATTTCCCTTTTTCCCTCTTTTACTTTAGTCTTGTTCTAACAATCAAGAACCCACCAAGCATGGGTGGTGTCAAGGACAACCAATTTTGAACCAACATCCCTTGCTCTCAGCCACATACAGTGCACTTGGGAAAAAATATCCTAGTGAGGGAAAAAAATCCTAGTGGTCCTAAGTGTGTTCACACAAATCACTACCCCATGTATATGGTAACAAGTCCCCCCTTGGGAGTGATGTAGTGAGCAAGAGCCGACACATAATGTATAGGGGAGTGCCATCCCCTGAGTGCATGATCTATCCATAAAGGGGAGTAAGCCCAATGATTTTCCAAAAGGTTTGAACTTATCATGAGGCAATTCCTTTGTGAATAGATCTGCAAGGTTGTTGTATGCTGGCACATAAGCCAAGATGGTCTCTCCTACCAAGAGCCTCTCCCTGACATAGTGATGATACACCTCAATGTACTTTGTGCGAGCATGAAAACTTGGATTCCTTGCAACTATCAATGCACTCTGGCTTCTATTGTAGATAATGTTGGTAGTGTCCTAGCCAACATCCAAATCAAGCATAAGGTGTTTGAGCCATACACACTCAACCATAGCTATGAAGTGTGCATTGTACTCAACCTCACAAATAGAAGTGTCTCCATAGTAGGTTGCTTCTTGTTCAACAATGATATGCATGAACTTTTGAGCATGAAACAAAAACCACTTGTGGACACTTGCACTGTCAAAACAACCAACTCAATTTGAGTCCAAAAAAACATGTAAATTTGGGGGCAATGATCCCCCCTTGGGATAAAACAAGCCAAGATGGAAAGTGCCACTCAAGTAGAAAAAAATCCTCTTGAAAACCTACCAATTCTCATACCCTGGGCTATGCATAAATATATTGACCTGTGAGACTACAAATTTACTATTAGGCCTCATTTTGCATACATAAATAAGGCATCGAGCAACAGTTTGGTAAAGAGTGACATTGGCGGGATCACCGACATCATGAAGAATCAATTTCAAACCTATTTCCATGGGAGTAACATTAACTTTGTACTCCTCAAGTCAAAATCTACATAGCAATGTCTCTATGTAACTTGTTTGGCACAAGGAAATACGACCATGGCATATTGCTTAAACTATATGCCCAAGTAATGATTCAACAACCCCAAATATTTCATCTTGAAAGTACCATTTGAATCAGCCTTAAATTCAACAATAGGAGTCTCATTGGGTCGAGTGATCATCAACATAAAGAACAAGGATGAGAAGTATATCACCCTCATGCTTCACATAAAAAGTGCTTTCTATTGGATTAGCACAAGGAGATTGCTTCAACCGATACAAAGATTTCTTACATTTGAACACTTTATCTTCCCGCCCTTTAATGAAAAAATTGTGAGGCTGCATTACATAAACTTTCTTAGATATATCAACATTCAAGAAATGAGTAACAATATCTTATTGATGTACATACCATTCAAAATGAGCTGCCAATGCACATAGAAAATAAAAATAGTCATGCATGGTAATAGCATGAAAAGGTGGTGCAAAAAGTAGTGTCCTTGAAACTTCTTTGTGAGGCATTTATGGAAAGTGCTTTAGCACACTTTTAAGGATGTTCTTGTGAGACTACACTTTATGTTTATTTTTTTGAAACGTTCGCTCCAACCACTTTAACGATTTCTTGAAATGTCTGTTTGTCTACTTTCAAGCGTGCTGCTATAGCTGAGCACCCCCCTCTCTCTCCCTCTCTCTCTCTCTCTCTCTCTCTCTCTACTTGCATGTTGTTCAGGAATCTACCCATGTCTCTCCTTCTCTTGAAGCAAGCATGCATGGCTTGCACATCCATCTACCTCAATGACATCTACGTCCTGGCTTGATGCGAATGCACTAAAAAATAGTTGTAACTAGCGTGCTCCAACCTTCAAAAGGGCATGGCTCTTGTCTATTGTGCCCCACGTTGGTGTGCCTCAGATATGGCAGCGGGACATTCAACAACAACATTCTTCTCACTACACTCAAGGTGGATGGCTACCCGTGGATGGAAGCATCAGTAGGTTGGGAGAGGAAATTCAGTAGCAACATTTTTGTGTGGGAGAGACCACCTTGGAAGAGGGGGTTGTGTTGCACCAGAAGCATTGGTAGATCCTTAAGCTTGGATTGCAGCCAACGTCCGTGGAAGCAGCAATTGGACACCAACAACATCCTACAAATGATCGCCACATTATTGGGAAGCCAATAGTTGCAGACAATGGCTTTGGCTACCATCACCAAGCTTCAAATCCAATGGGATGGTCTCACTCATCTCAAGAGCATGACAAGGACAATCCAAGAAATGATGGATGTCCCCTCATGGCCACACATAGTATGAGACAATATTGGGCCATGATGAAACGAGAGAGTCGTCAAAGAAAAAGAGAACGGGATGAATTATTCTTGTCAATGCCTAAAGATATGAGTACAGTTTGCAAAACAATGGTGTTTTGCTAGCAAGAAGCAACAAAAGGCATGAATTGTGAAGCTAAGAAATCCACCTTTAGATTTCTTCTAGAGAAGCCAAATTTTTTACGGCTGCACTGTGGATTAGAGAAGTTTATACTCTCCAACATACAATGCACAATAACCAAAGTCAAAGTATCCTTGTCTGAGGGGGAGTTGAAGCTAAAAAGAGCTTTATGCATGATGTTGGTGAATAGCAAAGGGGATCCATCAAGGTCTATAAGCAATTCGGAGATGGCGAGGTTCATAGGGTTGCATTGATAAAATTTTGTAGCAGCTAATTCACGATAATTACAGCAAGATGAGGCAGGAGCATTTCCATTGCAATTATGCCAACGTCAAAAACCTCAAAGTCATTGCATCACGCAAGAGATAAGAGACATAGTGTTTGGTTTTTGGCAAACGGAGACGCAAGTGTGCCCAAACAAAAAAGAAGTGTGTCGGAAGCGTCTAGGGTGCAAATCTTACATAAAACATCCAATAAATTTCTTGACGAGTCCAAGTAATGCTTTAAAAGGGCTTGAACTATTTTGTTCTCTTGCATGCTCTACGATAGGTACCATGTCTATAGGTAGTAACTGCATTTAGGTAGTATTACATCATGTATAATGATGTCTGTGAATCCCTAGAGGTTTGTACACTCCAAAAGGCATTCTTTTGTTCTCTTGGAGCACCAATATAAACTCATATATATTTTACTATCACCATAGCAAGAACCATATGTATAGTGTATACAAACTCTTCAACCACCAACATATACTCATGGATCTCCTTAAATACTTAGAACCATGAAAAATACCTTCACCCTTGGTAGAAGCTAGCATGAGATCAAACAAGTACTTCAAGTATACTGAAAGGCAAAAAAAATTACATAGACTAGGTACTTCAGCACTACCAACTTTGCTACATGTACCTTGCAGAAATATATTACATTGAAGATTACCTAGAGTACCTACATGTAGATGCTAGTAACACTACCATGTCAAAGGTTTTGGTGCTCAAAAGCACCAACGTAGAATCATAAGTTCTATTAGGGTCCTTTTGGACAACTAATGGTAGTTTAAAACTACCTTTGTAAACTCATAAGTCCTTTATAACTATGAAAGTACATACCAATAGGCTCCCTTGGCCTACTTGGAAGCTTCCAAAGTACCTTGAGACTAGATAGAAGATAGCATGCGACCACCAGCTTGTACTTTTGGAATACAAACTCTAGGTATATAGGTACTTTAGATGTATTTTTTGTGGTACTTATTAAATCATCAATTTCAAGGAATTAGGTACTTTACAAAAACTAGTACTTCATAAAGTACCATTACATTTGCTACAAGAGAGGCGACCTCTAAACACCTCTCAAGGCTCCCGTGCTACTCAATTGGGGCTGGGGCAACCACAAGCAAGAAACAACGACAACAAACCCACAACCAAACAAATGAAGGGGCACCACCTGGTTATGGTATGTGAACTAGGACGCAAGAGAGATTTTGGCACAACCAAGAGGATGTGCCACAAAACACACACAAGCAACCTCACATAAAATGGGCCAGAGAGAGCTAGAGCAAAGGGAAGAGAGAGAGGAATGGATCTTGCGTAATACCTTATTTGTGACTTGAAAATGGAGATGGTTCATTATGTTGCTATCGTAGAGCTTGTACAAAACTCACTCAATGCTTAGTGAATGCTAAACATTGCCAACACCCACACACTGTCTTAGGGTGTGGGAGACCTCTCACCACAATACCCTCTTACAATGGACACAAAATTGGCAATGAAAACACACTAAAACACGTTCTAAAACAAGATAAACGATAAAACTCAAAGTACACAAATCACCTTGAATTCACTAAACCATATCGCACAAGTGGAAGGACAAAGATTTGAACGTTGAATCACGCCTTTGATGCACCAAACCTCACTTTATTGATGATTGTTGAAAGGTCAACCTTTCAACAACGCTTCCAAAAAGATTCCTCAAAGATTCTCTAAAGATTCTAATTAAATATGGTGATGAAGTGATGAAGACGAAGATGGATGCTGTAATGTAAAGATACAAGCTCATGGACATCATCGAATATCCCGTTATTATTATTTTGAGCCATTAGGGCCACTTTTGTAATGTTTACGGGAACTTCATATTTTAAGTTGACAATTGTCTTTTGGCCAGAGATGCTTGTTGCATGAGCAAAGCCATCTCACAGTGTTGTAATTAAGATCTATAGAAGCCAAGGTACAAATCAGGTTATTTTGGTCAGACATTAGGTTTTCTAAGGCTTAGTATATAAGCCAAAACCTAATGCTTTGTAAGGAGACTTCTAATAATCTGATCTTCTGTGTCGTTGGGAGACTGCGAGAGAGTGAGAGTGAGAGTGTGTGTGTGCGCTACAGGAGCTACGGTGGTCGAAATCACAAACGAAGAGCAGTAGTGTGTCGCCCATGAGGAGAGCTACGCGTTGATGCTTACATCACGTGCGTTCGTCTATGTTTTGGCAGATTCACTCGCGAGCTACTTTTGGAGTTTCGGTGAGTAACTATTGTCCGTTTTTGCATTTCAACATATCCATGCGATCAGAGCGAGTAGAGCTACACATTAGGCACTTTAGTTTTCAGAAACGTCGACCTGCAAAAACCGGCCAGACATCCTACGTGTTTTCTGCACGGAGGGTATTGGGTAGGTTTTTTTGGTCACGGACATTAAAGAGAGTGGCCTATTGGTGTTGATAGGATATCCCTCAAGTTTCCTAACGTTTCGAGAACGTCTAATGGGATTTTGGCTTGCGATAGCATCATAGGAGACTCTCACATTCATAGAACCGATGGCATGTAGATTTGATATCTTTGTAGGAAGTAGTCATTAGTCGGTCGAGTAGAGGTTGACACCCTTTGCTTGTTTCCACGCGTCTGCGGGGAGAGCTCTGTCCTCAGTTGAAATTATATGTTAGGTGAGTACTCGCTATGCTGACGTCCGTCGCGGCGTATCCGTCCAACATTGGCGCCGTTGCCGGAGACGAGGGCCCTAAGTAGGTGACCGAGACTAGTCCTTGGAAATAGAGGTCCCTCTGGCTTGCCAGAGTACTATTTTACATTTAGATAGTATCAGAGGGTGGTGGACTCTCTAGGTATTAGGAGGAGTCTAGGGAGCGTGTGTCTAGCCTGGATCTTCCGTCTTAGGTAGTAGTAGGTTGTGGTGTAGAGAGTAGGAGTTGGAGTGGTAGATGTGGTGGTAGGTTGACTTGAGAGTCCGTGTGAGGCTAGGAAGCAACCAAGACATCAAAATCACCATCTCACATTGATGAGTAGGAGTAGGGTAAGTAGGATATCTTGATTTGCTGATCTAGAGTACTTTATGCATGTCTCATTTGTTGTTAGGCTCATCAGAGAAGTGGAAAACGCTAAGTAGGAAAGACGGTAAATTGTGTTTGGAAGCTGATTTGAAGTCCAAAAGTTTCTGTGATTATTGCTGAGAGCTCTACAGAGCATAGGGAGTACAAATGCCAAAAAAAAAATTGCATTTTAAGAGAATAGACATCCTACGCGTAGGATGTATTCAGGGTACTTTTGGCAGGGAATTTGGGGAAACTGAGGTTACCAGTGGGTTCAGAGGGTAGGTTTTACCCTAGTAACATATTGACTTGAGTGTTTTTCCCTATTTTTGTTGACCAAAAGCCAAAAGGCGGAGTCAGAAAATGTTGTCGGGGGATATGTTTTCGCTACGTGAGCCGGGCAGGCGTCGGGCCTCTGGCTGTGGGAGGTGTGAAAGAGAGAGAAAAAGAACAACTGATGCAACTGACTCTAGAAATCGCCGTAATCATCGATTAATTGATTAATATGTTCGAGTATAACTTAATCTTTAACCAAGGCGGGCTGTTAACAGCACTGTCACTTGGATCATCTGCTATAACTAGGAGTTTAAGCCCCCGCTTTACAGAATTAACCAGGCCGTTAACGACACCGGGCTTAACAGAATGATTAATCAAACATTTGTTGATGATGGTGATGGAAATTTTCTTATACTTCTTTATCTACTTCAAGTTCGATTGGATTCTACAAGCTTCAATTCAATTCACTGCCTCGATCATCAAACTTCAGTTATTACCTAAGTGCATGCCTTCTCCTCTCTTGCTTTGGCTTGCTCTAGCCTCACTTGGAATTCCCTCTTGCTCTTGCTTGCTCAAGCTTCGACCTTGATTCCTCCTCCTTTCCTTCCGTTTTGCTTCGCTTCCACTCCCCTTTTTTGCTTCTTGTTCAAGCTCAAGAGGGAGAGAGAAAGAAGCTTTGACTTCCTTAAGCTTCACCTTCTTCGAGCTTGTTCCCCTACAATTCCCTTTGCCAAGAGAGAGATCCTTTATCTTGCCGAGCATGAGAGCGAGAGAGAGGGATCTTTGCCCTTGCTCCCTTCTTCTTTTCCTCCTTGCCCTCGTTATCTCCCCTTTTCGTCCTGCCTTATTGCTCTAGCACAGATCCTTCGCAAAGCTTGAGAGAGAGAGAGTTAGCTTCGACTGCTTCGAGCATGAGAGCGAGAGAGATGGAGCTTGCTCCTTGCTCCGACCCCTCCCTGCCTTCGTAACCTTTGCCAAGCTTGCCCTCCTTCAACTCTCCCTCCTTCTTCTCTTCGTTATGCTCCTCGTCCCCTTGCTTGGCCTTCTCGTCCCTTTGCTTAGCCTCCTCATCCCTTTGCTTGGCCTCCTCATCTTCATGTTGTTTCTTCCCCTCGCATCTCATGCAAAAGGCGTCCTAATAATAGCATGTGCCCTCCCTTGGCAGTGGTGCCGGGAGTCATTGAGGTGCTGCGGGAGTCGCCCCAATGACGTGGCAAGCTCGGGGTGGAGGTGCACGAAATGCAGGGAACACAGCACCCAATGGCTTTGCCATAGCAAGTTGACAACTTCTCGCTTCTTCGCCACCATTAATTGAGCACCACACTAGCCTGCTCGAATTCATTTCCCTCCACGCTGCCTGCGCACCCCTTCTGCCCGCCATCTCCTTCTTTTGTTTTTACACCCACTAACTTTAGGGTGGCCATTATATTTAATGTTTTTGGGCATTTTGGTTCTCTTGGGAACCTACCTCCTCCAAACCTTGACAAGAGGTCTCTTCGTTGGTTGGCTTAAACCTTACCCC
This sequence comes from Adiantum capillus-veneris, assembly GCF_014529385.1. Lineage (NCBI taxonomy): Eukaryota > Viridiplantae > Streptophyta > Polypodiopsida > Polypodiales > Pteridaceae > Adiantum > Adiantum capillus-veneris. The sequence continues at coordinate 81,468,625 of NC_140959.1, read as the reverse complement.
CATGACTTCGATGGAAGACTCCTCTTCAGTAATGCTACCGCTACTTTCTTCTTCTGAATGTTATCGGTCCAATCTTCTTCCGTCTCACTTTGAGATGATTCTTCATGGAGATCCTCTTGGCGTTGCTCCTTCATGTCAAAGACAAACTTCTTATGATTTTCGTTCCTGCAAATTAATTTTCCACTCTCCCAATCCCACAAAGCTCGCATTTTCATCAGCCATGGTCTTCCTAGAATAAATGGGTAACCATTTCCTTTGGTAGACATGACATAGAAATCCACTACCTTCTTAAAGCCAAAGGCCTCCACAAAAACATTTTTACAAATGTCTACACACCTAGCTTTGCTATTGTTTGCCATCTTCACTTTGATTTCAGGTGTCTCATGGATGTGCATGCGTAGTCTTTGCATGAGTCCCTCTGTCATGATGCAAATTTGTGCACCCCCATCCACTAGACCTTTCCTAACCAATCTTCCTTTGATGTAACAATCTAGCATAGGTGTAATATCCTCATTCAACAGGAACACTCTCTTTTATCTTTCTCCTAGTGCTAGCTACCTTCGTTAAATCTCTCCTAACTTATGGGAATAATGCAAGAAACTAAGGCCATGAGATATCAGGACCCTTACCTCTCATGTCTTCCAATAGGTTGTATGGAGCCATACCATGTCCACGAGGGAAGTCTTGGAGATTGATACAACATCGATTCCTCTTAGCTTCCTTGGTCTCCTTTGCCTTCTTGCCTCGTCCATGGTCACTCTGTGATGTCACACCTTCTTTCTCTTTACCTTTTCCTCGGCCACGCTTAATGCCATTTGCTTCAATGTCACCCTCTTTGGATTGTGTGACTTCTACAACATTGACATTTGGGTCAGGCAAAGGTGAAACTCCTTCCACCCCTTGTGGAGGTGGTCTTGGTCCATTTGGCCTCTGTAGAAGCCTCGGTTGTTGACTAGCTCCTTCACTTGCATTCATCACTCGGTAATTCAAGTTAGGTCTCCCTGGCTCCCCACGGGGCCAAGGACAATTATACATCCCATGTCCAAACTCTCCGCAATTCCAACATTGCAAGACTCTCCTAGGTCGTGGATCTTGCTCTTTAGACTTCTTTGCTTGTCCCTTTGGACGTACAGCTTGTGCAAGGTGAATTGAGAGGCTGCTTAAAGATTCATTTAACTTCTCAATCACTTCTGCCATTACCCCAGGAAGCTCCCTAGATGTTGATGCTTGTGACTTACCTTTGGGTCTAAGACCTTCTATTGGAACCTCTCCCCTTAAGCATTTGAGTTTCCTATATTTCTCAGCAGCCCTAGTTTCAGCTGCATCAAAGGTAGCAGGTGCACCCGCCTCAACTTTTACCTTAAGTTCAGAAAAGAGTCCGGCTATGAATCTCTCCTTCTTTGGGAACTCTGCACTATCACCAGGGTTAGTAACATTTCTCACCCATACAGCCCAAAGACGTAGAAACTCTTGCTTGTACAAGTAGTAGTCATCTAAGTCTTTTTTCTTATGAGAAACAATGTCTTCCCATAGTTTTTGAGTGTTTTGGGGATCAAAGAAGTATTTCTTGAAACGATTCAAAACTTCTGTGTAATTCCCCTTAACTTGTTCAGGCAAAGAGTCAAACCAAGTGCTAGCATCTTTCCTAAGGACCACCTCAAACATTTCTACATGTTCTTGATCAGTTACTATTCTCTTGATACAGCAAGACATCTTGAAATTTGCCAAAAATAATTCTACATCCTCTCCAGGCTCTCCAAAGAAAAGAGGATATCGAGACATATGGCGTTGGCTCTCCATTGAATTGATTTCAAAGTGTCGGACATTTTTGTTTTTTCTTTCTTTAAAAGATTTACACAATAATATTTTCTAAATTGCAATCTATTCTACAACAAAATAAAAATATTCACATCAAATGACCTATGATAATCAATAAGAGGTAGGATGCCAGGGTTTGGTGATGCGAGAATTTCTACTACTCTTTGGGCACCAAACATGAACACCATACGTTGTTGAAAATGGATTTTTCTACTAATTGCAATGTTTACTCTAATGTGTGGAGTGAAATGGAAGGGGAAACCTCTATTCCTGGGCCATTATCCATGATCTATGCATGACCTAATTCTTAAAATAAAACAAAAATATAGATGTCCAAACTAAGCTCGTACCTAATGAGAGGCAAAATAAAAGGATTTAGTGAAGCATTTATCTCGACCAGCCTAAGAGGGCCCAAAATTCTACGAATTACTCGTTCGTTGAAATTACAACTTAGTACTAACGATTATGTGCACCTTTTGTCTTGCAATGGGAATAAAAGCATCATACAAATTCTCCTGATTCATGCAAGCTACTTGATTATGCTAAAAGTTGAGCCTACACAAAACTACACAAGCCCTCCTTAGTGGGGGCACCAAAATTGAGGCGGTCCGGGGTGGGAAACAAGAGAGGCGACCTCTAAACACCTCTCAAGGATCCCGTGCTGCTCAATTGGGGCTAGGAAAACCACAAGCAAGAAACAACAACAACAAACCCACAGCCAAACAAATGAAGGGGCACCAACTAGTTATGGTATGCGAACTAGGACGCAAGAGAGATTTTGGCACAACCACGGGGATGCGCCACAAAACACACACAAAAAACCTCACACCAAGACTCACATAAAATGGGCCAGAGATATCTAGAGCAAAGGGAAGAGAGAGAGGAATGGATCTTGCGTAATACCTTATTTGTGACTTGCAAATGGAGATGGTTCGTTATGTTGCTATCAAAGAGCTTGTACAAAACTCACTCAATGCTTAGTGAATGCTAAACATTTCCAACACACACATATTGTCTTAGGGTGTGGGAGACCTCTCACCACAATACCCTCTTACAATGGACACAAAATTGGCAATGAAAACACACTAAAACACGTTCTAAAACAAGATAAACAATAAAACTCAAAGTACACAAGTCACCTTGAATTCACTAAACCGTATGGCACAAGTGGAAGGATGAAGATTTGAACTTCGAATCACGCCTGTGATGCACCAAAACTCAATTTATTGATAATGGAGGAACATATACAATAGTGGTTTTGAGATATTGAACTGGCGCTCTCTCACTTGCAATGTGTAGCTTGAAAGCTTTTGTCACACCAAGAGTGAAGCTCACCAAGTGGTTGCTACACCTAAGTCTCTCCTCATGCATAGAGTGTTGGGGTGCTATGTGAGATATTGGAGGTTGTTTTACAAGAAGGAGAGGGTCCTATTTATAGGTTGGAGACCCCTCATTAAGATTATTGGAAATCCTAATTTACAAGCTAACAAATCAGGATTGTGATTTTTTTGAATATCAAAACATTGCAGGCCTTCTTTGTCTGCTTGAGTCATGGATGTGGGCTCAAAAAAGAGCATTATTGATGGTAGATAAGGTGAAAGAAAAGTTTTAAGTAAGGAGAGAGAGAGAGAGAGAGAGAGAGAGTTACTATGCACATGTCTTGAGGTGAGGTGTCTTTTATGGTTAGGTCAATGGCTATTTTGTGTTAGTATGTTAGTGGTTAGTGTTCGTAATCACTAGAAATTTAATGTTACATTTACAATGGGTAGAATGAGGTGCATGGTTGAAGTAAGATGGTTGTTAATGAAGTGATATAATCCTTGTGATGGTGAAGCTTGAAGAATTTTTTGACTTACTTGTGTAGGTTCTCAAAATGACTATCGATCTTCTTCTTTGTCTTCTCTTCTTTACGCCACCTCCGCCAAGGTTGATTATCGCGATGAAAATGGTAATTTGGTTGATGAGATCTCTTGATTTTCAGAGGTTAAGCATGGTTTACATGCTGAATTTTATGTATATAGAGAAGGGGAAGATGGAATTGTATTTTGGAGATAATAGAGAGGGGCATAGAGATGGTGTATGTACATGGAGAGCTCATATGAGAGCTATGGGAGTAAGAGGGAAGGTTAATGGTGAATAAGGTGAGAGAAATCATTGAAGGTGCAGGTTTGAGTGAGGGATTGAGAGGAATGAGTGTGTGTGTGTGTGTGTAGAAGTGTGGAAAGTGGTGAGAGAAGACTAAGGGCTACTTGTGAGAAACGTGGGCAGACTGGGGTCCACTCAAAAACTCCTAGCTCACCGGTGGTTCCTCCAAAAATCACCAAACGTTTTGAGGTGATTATTCAGCTCTTGTTACACATTTTCTCTTTTGACTACCGCTCCAAATTCGGAGTGGCGATGGGTGCCAAAATCTCATCAAAAAGCCTGTTTTTTATGCCTGCAAAAGCCTTTTAGTGGCTCCCTCCTTGTTGAATTTGTACAATGCATCCAAGAGTGAGCCCCTCCTTTGTCATATCATAATACAAAGTATCCAAGTTTCCCTTTACACATGCATGGAGGAGGATTATTGGTGAATATAGCAATATATACATGGTGGGACTAGTGTATGGACTATTCATGGATTTTAGCTCAATGAGCACATGGTGTTAGAATAATGAGTAAAAGTAATTAAAAAATATGAAGGAATTATGGATATGGAAAGATATTGGAATCTTATGATATGGTCCCTCTTTGTATTATTTTGGGTGAAAGAGGAAAAGGTATGCAAGTAAATAATATAATAAACGTGACTAAGGGAGTAGAAATCAATTTTTTGTTTTCACGAGGGTGAGGGTGAAAATGTGGGGGTGATTTGTATAAAAGAAAAATATGAGATTAGAGTATGTACACATTGGCAAATATATACTTATGGTGTAAGAGGATGAAAGAAGGCATACACAGGTTTAATAGAACACACATCTAAGTATAAATATTTAAATAAAGTATCAAAATAATCATAAAAATCCCTATATTTAGGCCATAGATACAATGAAATATTTACACACAAAGAGGCCATAATATACTTTTATTTTAATTTTTATTTTTTTTGGCTCAACTAGCCCAGTGACTAGCTAGCTGAGGGTTTTAAGAAGATATGGAAAAATCCCCCTAACTCAACACGCCTATGTACAATGAAAAGGTAAGAATAGCCACAGTGTTTGGGTGATTTTGGTAGGGTGGGATAACTCACTATGGCAATTACGGAGAGCCAGAAAACGGCTATCAGCAGTTGCATAGTGTGTGGCTACAAGAGCAAGGATTCAACTCCTTGAAGCGGCACTGGGTCTGGTCAGACGGGTGTGCTGCTCAATTCAAGGCATCCAGGCAATTTTTCTTCACATCAAGGTATTCTAGCTTCTCTGATCTCCTGAACATAATAACCAAATTGTTGTTTTCTCCTAGCCTTTGAGACGATCTAGGTACTACTCTTTGACAGGCATTGAGATGCTATGGAGTTTCTTTGCATCGAGCCATGGCAAAGGAGAGCATGATGGGGCCGGTGCAATTTTAAAAAAGGCTCTGACACATGAGCAATTGAAACTTGATGCATGGCACATGAAGTGTGCCAAGGATGTGGTTAGTTTCTTGAAAAATAAATTTCATGATGAAAACACCTAGTCAGAGATGACTCGATTTTTTTGGGACGTCGAAGCGACAGATATGACGAGGGAGAGGAAATGTGATTGCAAGCAAGTGGAAGGGTCACGCTCTTTGCATTGTGTGAATGGACACTCTAGGACTGACAAGTGTGCACTTCACTATAGAGATCTCTCATGTTTCTGTCAGTTTTGTATGTCACAACGTTGTAGATGATGCCTTAACAACACACATGTCAAAAACTAGCAGTATATTGCCATCGATTGGACAGCATTGACGAAGAAAGTGATCAATCAAGTGACGATGAAGGATTAGATTTGCCTATGTATGGTGGACATCATGATGCCATTAGTGATGCTCTGCATGTAGGTGACAACTTTGCCACGAATACGAATGAAGATGGAGCAGACTTCTACCTCTTGAGGTGCTCAATGGAGAAATAAAAAACAACACGAGCTCTAAGAGATTCTTGGGACAACTGCATTTTTCCAAATTCCTATTTGGTTGAGGGATACTACTATGCGCTAGTCGATGGTACGAAGGATGTTTACATACGTTTTGACCAGCCAAAAGTGTTATTGGCATTGCACTTGGTTTGATCCATCAAGATACCTTTGGAACCCTTGCATGAAGAGCCACATAACTTCATATTATCTCTAGAGGTTTACGAAAATGTGTACAACAGCATGCCAATGGTTTTGTAGGTCTTTATATCTTTGAGCCTAATAAACAGTTGTTTTGCTGCAATTTTTGTTTGTTGTACCTGAGTCCTCCCAAAAAACCTATCACAAATGTAGCCTCTTGGTTTTCTTTTCTCTTTCTACAGTCCATGTGCGGTGTGTTTCTCTCTCCCACCACCACTTCTCACATGATATCAGAGTGTTGACAACAAACTGTCTATCTCCCATTTATTGTACCAACATGTGTACTTCAAAGTAATTTAAAACTTACTACAATTCAGGTTTCAAGCATCTGACTGCTTGTTCAAGTACTTAAAGGGGGTATCCAGGTAGTCTCAAAGTACCAATGACAGGTTTTTAGTGCACATTAGGAAAAAAATGGACTCTCCATGGGCCTTGTAAGAATCCCTAATTTAAAGGAAGCCTGCCAAGATTAACGGGGACAAAGGCTTTGAATGGGTCTATTTTCGTAGGGTCTCCTCCACCTTTGACCCCTAAAAAGGTAGGGGGAAGGGGGGGGGGGGGGGGGGGGGGGGGGGAGGTAACCATTTAAAAAGTAGGGAAGGGGAGGGTAAACCATTTGAAAAGTAGGGGGTTAGGGGGTCTTCTCTCTCTAACTTTTTGGCCAGCTTGTAAGTGGCCTCTTAACTCTCCCATGCCACCTAAGAAAATCCGTGGGTCAAAGAGGTCAAAAAAATGACTTTTTTCAAAAACTTTCAAAAAAAGTCTATTCCCCCCTAAAAAGTATCCCCAACATATACACATAATAAAAAAAATATTTTTAAGTTAAGTTACTCAAAATTCAACATTTTTTGACTCCCTCCAAACTTTTAGGAAATTCCCCCCAAAATTGAAAACTTTCCCTCCTAATCTAAGCTCCTCTCCTACACCCATCCCCCTTGCACCTGCACCTGCTGCTGCACCTACACACCCATCTCTCCATCCTTCAAGCTCCATCTCTCCATCCTACAATGCCTCTTGACGACGTGACCAATGTCCAAGCAAGCTCTTCACGCGGTAGGTCTCCAGGGATTTTCCTATGCCTACCTCAAGAGTATGTTCTGACAAAGAAAACATGCTTGCGTACATTACCTTCAGCCAACGAACTCCGCGCTCAAGGGGAGAAGAATGTGGATCTCTGGACAGACGGATGCTTGTATCCAAAGGATCCTTCTCTCAATGTTCATCCGTCTTTTACAAACATTCCATCACTGTTGCAATACGTTGGAAATGGAGAGCAAGGTTTGTTGGGCTACTGCAAGAGACTCAACAAACACGAGATTGTGCAGTCCGAGATCTACTTGCGTCATTGGCAGTTGCTCAATGGGAGTTTCCACAATCTTCAAGATCAGATGCAAACAGCTACTAGTGAGCTTGAGGAGGCAAAGAGCACCAGCACAACCAAGGAAAATGTAATTAAAAAGCTTGAGGATACTCTTTCACACTGAAGAGTACTTCCATGGGAGGTAGGGTGAGGAAACGAGAGTTTTCCGAAATTCAGACTCTTGCACCACATGGAGGTGCAAGAAAATGAAGGGTGACAGCTATGAGGTAACATGTTCTGTCCCTCATGTTGTTTAAGTCTAATATGGCTCATCATTGTTGTTTTGGGCAATAGGAACTTCGTCCAAGAAACGTGCGGCGGCGAGAATGCGGAAGCTAGGGCTACTTTACTTTGTTCTTGTTTCAACAAAGAGGATTTTATTGGGATGCTTGATGCTCCAGAGGCAAAACACTTGAAAGACACAATCACTAAGAGAGTTCTTAGTGATTTTTCTAATATTGTCACTGATCTAGATGTTCAGGATATTTGTGATGCTGTTGGGATTAGTACCAAGGGCTATCAAGCAATACATCAAGTGTTCAAAGATGCATTAAGAAGTCGAGGAGTCACGGAAAACCTATTCCCACTTCCTCACAAAGTGCAGATTGCCAAGAAGGTGTCAAATGAAGATGTTGTTCACCGATTAGGGGACTACTTGTATATTGAAGACACGATGCCTCTTCAGCTGCTCCGTAGCAAATCACAAGGAAGGAAGGTCCGCGGGAAGGGAAGCAGTGCTATTTCTAACAGTGTGTTGCGGACCGAAGGGTTTGTTTACACCAAATTAAACAATATCTTTGTGGACTTGATACGATTGCAGTAGTCCATGGCTGTTTTCTACAATTTGAGTGATGCAGGTTAGTTTAGAGTTGCCTACATGCTCTATGATGTGTAATAACAAGCATTCTGAGGCTTTATGTTGTTGGCAGTTCTTGAAGGCAAGCTTGTGTTCGTGCTGAAGTTGGATGAGTGTGTAATTGTTAAAGGGAGAAAGTTGGAGAGAATGAGCATCACGCTTATGAATGAAGCCCTAGATTATGCCAAGCAATCTTGCAGTTCGAGTGAAGCGACAAATCCCTCTTTTAGTGTGCAATCAGAGAAGGATATATGGTGGCTTGGTGCAATTGAAGTTCCGAGACACATGAAGTCCTTGCATGGATTTTCAGTAGAATCCCATGGGTCACAGAGGTCATTAAAGCTCAAATAAACGGTGAGAATCTCATGGTTCCAGGACGTGGGGAGTTTGATGTTGAATGGCATTTAGGTGGTGATCTAAATACCATAAAGTGCATGCTTGGATGCAAACAAGGTGCAAATTCTTTACTTCCCTGTCCATTCTGAAAGGGCACAAGACAAGTCGAGCAACTCAAGTGGAAGGTCACGACGAAGATAATGATGACCATATAAATAGGGAGTGGCAAACTTTGGTTCTTTCATGTGATATGCTGCAGGTGCCCAATAGGGATAGCAAAGATCCTGGGTGGAACCCCATAATTCCCTTCTCTCTCAACAATGTTCACTTTTGTACATTGCATGCATTTATGCGAATATTTGATAGGATCCTAAAGCATCACATTGATTATGCTTTCACAATGAAGCCCCTTCAACGGTCAAAAGACTCCTTGCAGGGGGTGGAGACACTCCTTAATGAGATTGGATGTCACCGTCAAGGGTGAACATTGTAGTAGAGACTTGTAGGGAGAAGACATATGAGGTGGCACAGAAGGTTTCCATGAATGGAGCCAAGGCACGTCGATTTTTCAAGAAGATGTCAAAGTCTCCAATGCAGGTATCCAAGGCAAGTGTCGATCTAGCAAGTGAGAAGCGGTGGGAGTTGTGGAAAGATTTATGTTCATGCATGACGGACAAAGATCCCAATGTGTAGGTTGCTAACCAATACAAGCTAGTATGGTCATCCTTTCAAAAGGTTGTGCAATTGATGAATCTTTCAAGCACCATCGTTGAGCAGCGAGAGGAGTTCAAGAAGGTTCTTTATGAATTCACAAAGGCCGCTAAGGATGGATGGTCCGAAAGCAAGATTACACACTACATGGTTTGTTTTAACGGACTTAATACATATGCAATGTGTGAAAATGCAACTTTTCTATTCGCTTATCTCCTTTTTGGTTTTTTTAGCACATTCTCTATGCGCATGGTGCATACTTCATGGACCGCTATGGTTCGCTTGGTATATGGAGTACACAAGGCATGGAGAAGTCCCACTATCGAGCAAAAGGAGTCTACTTCAAGAATACTCAGCATGGTGGTGGTAGTTCACACTCCAACTACCTCCAAGAGATGTTTAACTGGTTTTTTAGGCACGCCTTTGGGAGAACTCGTACTATTGAGAAAGCAAGAGAATCGATGTTAGCAAAGCAGTTACGCAACGCTTCCCGTACTGCAGCATCTGAGAAATGGAAACGCTCGCGAGCGTCCCTGGGCCATGAAGCTTCGCATGCAACTAAATATCGAAAAGGCAGCGTTTGGGCATCGCGTCAGCCGTCTGCATGATCCAGGTTTAGTTGTTAAATTCAATTGCTTTATTTGAGTTTCACTCAATTGGCCGCAGAGTGTGAAAGGGCCCAAATCTCAAAAAAACCTATTTAAAGGTTGAAGGGTCTCATTTTGTCATTTTCCCTACTAGGTGTTACCATGGCAAGAACAAAACAAACGGCTAGGATTGCATATCCAGAGGGGCCGGATGGCCAACGACTCAAAGGTATAGAAACAGAAGCTGGAACTTCACAAGCTCAAGGTGAAGTCCACATAGAAGAATCTGGAGCTTCAAATCAGCATGGCCAGTCCTCTATAGCAGCAAAAGAGAGACGGAAGCATCGCCTTGTTGTCTATTCATCGGACTCCAATGATTCTGATGGCAACAGGGAGGATGAGAAAAACCAGGGCAAAGAAACAAACAGCCAAAAGCAACCATCAGAAGTCTCCTAAGAGACGCAAACGGATGAAGATGCCCCATGGGTTGGCGTCCAAATACAAACTTATCAGGCTCACATGTCTATTGGGGGTAAGGCACTTCCTAAAGGGAGTGGACCTACACCATCACATCCGGTCAATAGTGAAGAGCACGAATCAGATGGAGAGTGGGTGGAATTAGATTATGAGGTGTTAGAAGTGCCTATGCGGAAAAAAAAGAGAAAGAGAATTGTCTACAAGAAGAGGAAGCAAGCTGCCCCGACTCGTGCCAAAAATGCACCTCCACGTCGACCTCAAAAGGTACGAAAGCGTAGTCGTGCTTTTGCGGAGATTCGACACTATCAAAAGAGCACCGAGCTCTTGATTCGGAGGGCCCCTTTTGCAAGGCTATGCAGGGAGGTTTTGCAATTGTACAACACTCAGTTTCGGATGGGCGCCGTGGCCATAGAGGCTGTCCAAGAGGCAACAGACAAATGTTTAACTGGCATATTCGAGGATTCTAACCTCGGTGCCATCCATGCAAAGCGTGTAACCATTATGCCCAAGGATATGCAGCTTGCTCGCCGTTTGCGCCATGAGGAGTAGCTTGTAATTAGGCATCAACCTTTTTGTATTTACGGAACTCCAAGATTGGGAAGAATTTGAATAGAAGCGTCTTTTGATTGTATATCCCACTCTGTGCATTGTATTAGGAAGAATTTGAATATAAGCGTCTTTTATTGTATACCCCGCTGCGCATTGTATTGTTTTAATTATGTACCATGCAATGTAGCACTGGTTCAAGTTTTGTCTACCTTCTATTGTATGTATGTAGCAATTAGCTTGTTATTGTGAAAAATTTCCTACGTTTAGCACCTTGGCTAAGTGGGACATGCACTTCCTAATGTATCCATGCTATGTGACTCACTATTGCATGGCAAAAACATCTACAAAGTGTTGAAAATGGCTTGGAATGCCCCCAAATTGGCTACCACAAGGGCGCGCATTTGGGGCTTCCAGAGGCCTATGGATGGACATAATGTGCGCCCTTGTGGCAGCCTTTCTTAGTGCTTTCCAGACACTTTCCAGTGGTTTCCAGACAATTTTGACAAGCAATAAGTATGTTTTGTTTGCTTCAATGCTTCAATTAGCATGTATGCTTGCCACAAAGTTTACTCTTGTGGTTTGTTAATACAACTTGAGGTATCTGGGGCAAGATGGGCTTAAGGTTACCTGGTCACTCTGTTTTGTAACTGGGTATGCTCCTATAATCCAAAAAGGGCTTAGATATTGCCACAGTTTACTCTTGTCGTTTGTTGATACAACTTTAGGTATCTGGGGCAAGATGGGCTTAAGGTTACCTGGGTATCCATGTCTTTCTCTTTTGCAACTGGGTATTAATTGTTAGAGCTATATATGGATCACTCTACTCAACTTGGTCTCACCTTTATATTTGTATCTTTTCCTCAATATGAATCAGTCTTTGGGAGCATATATGGTGTGTCTCTTGTCTCGTCTCTCTCTCTTTCTCTCTACATCTCAACATGGTATCAGAGCAGTAACGATCATGCGCCGATTCAATTCATGGTGACAAAACAGTATGTGTATGCGATTTGCATGTAAGATTCAAAAATTGCTACAAATTTTATTTTTGAGCATTGATTCTTGTTAACTGTGGTTGTTTTGTGTTAAGAAGAATATGATTAGTGTTTTGTGTGGCGTTTATTGCTAATCAATCTAATCGTTGATTACGTTTTCTTGTTGATGACACCCTGAACTTCATCTCAATTTTTCTTGCTATTCTCCAAAACTTGTTCTTCTCCTCGAGCTCTTCGATTTGAGTTCTAGGTTTGCGTCAATCGGAGTTCGCAGCAGAAATTTATGTTGTTTTTACTGCAATTGAGCTTGACGCAGCTTTCTTCGTCCTACTTCTTCGTGAAGCGTCCGCGATCGTTTTTCTTATTTTGGCGTTAACTTTTTCGAGAAGATTTAGCTTTTTGATATTCGTATTGTGGCCGTCAATCTTGTGTCTCACGCCACTCTATTTTGAGGACTCTTTTATTATTAACGTCTCCTTTACCCTGCCCTTTTTGGGTGACGTCTGTCACATCTTTGGACGTTCCTTGAGCATCCTTCTTACGTTTATCGTTGACAGAACGCAGTCCTCATATCTCTCTCATTCTCAATTGCGGCCTTCACCATATATGGTGTGCAAATTCTGCGATCTTATCTTATATGTCTTCTCGCAACAAGATATGGCTATGAATATTCTCGTCAACGGCTTTCCTTCTGGCCAGCGTTCTGTTCCTCCTTTCCAAGGTCAAGGTTTTCCAGGATGGAAAGCAAAGATGTTGTTAATTCTTGAAGGCGATGAACTCTCCGATGTTGTTCTTGGAAATCATGTTTGTCCGCCTCAGCCTGTTGATACGGATAATGATAACGTGCTTATCACTGAAGGACCTATATTTGAAGATTGGAATGTTGCCTATACGGATTGGCAACGACGTGATAAAGCAGCTCGTTGGTATATTCTTTCTGCTCTTACTGGTTCCCTTTTGCTTGATATGTATGAACTGCCTACTTCCCACGACGTATGGAGGTACCTTATTGCAAAATTTCAGAAGAAATCTGTCACATAAATACTTTATTTGAGAGGGTTGCTTAACAAGTTACAATATGAAGTTGGTACTGCCATGACGGGACATATTGAATCTTTCAAATCTATTATTAATCAACTTGCTGCTACCGGTGATCCTGTTCCACAAAAGCAACTGATTACACTTCTCCTTGATACGGTGAAGGACTCTTCTTATGATAACATTGTTACTATTCTCTCTAATAAATATGGTCTTGATTTCGACCAAGCCTGCATGTCTTTAATTGAATACCCTCAACGTCAAGAACGTCGTAATGCTAGTCATGATACATCTATGATTTCACAAGAGGAGACTGAGTCACAACAGATGTAACGGGCTTTTTATGCTCAAAGGTGTCCAATTCAACGAGAAAACCGCAGAGGTGGCCGTCGCAGTAATATTTTCTCTTGTCTCAAATTTCCTAATAAGCAATGTTCTTACTGCAACAGAAATGGCCATACTGAAGATGATTTTTGGGCACGTCAATATGATGAAGAAAACAATATTACCACAAAGCAACCACGTTTATCTAGAGACTGTTCTTCTTCTTGTTGTGAATATTGTGGACGATCTGATCATCCCACTCATATGTGCTATAAGCGTCGGTTCGACACAGATCGGAATAGAGCATATGCTACTGAACATCGAAACAACATTGTACCAGAAACAAGCTGCATCCTATGTTGAGTTTCTCTATACAGAATACTTCATGTACGCGATGGATCACTTTTTATTGTCGATTCTGGTGCTACAGGAAATATGACATATCAGTCTAAGTGGCTTCATAACTATCATCCACTGCCAGTTCAACGTGTTGTTTATCTTGTCGATGATACTACTTGTCAAGTAAAGGGTATTGGAGACTTATATCTTGGTACCTTATCTTCTTCCACTCGAATTTTGCGAGGAGTATTACATGTACCAGATCTTCAACGTAATCTTCTTTCAGTTGCTAGACTTGTTGATCTTGGTCTGTTTGTTGGATTTGATCATACCAAATGCCGAATTGAGAAAGATGGACAGACTATAGCCACTGCTCCTTGAAATGGTAATTTGTTTGAACTCCCTCTCAACGATGCGGTAGCAAATGTTGTCACTGCTCCAGGTGATCATGATTGCAAAGTATGGCATCACCGTTTTGTTCATGCTGATTTCTCAAAATTCCTTGATCTTCAACGTCATGATCTTGTTCATGGTATGGATCTTAAAGCCCATCCTCATATGGGAATTTGTGAATTTTGTGCTCTTGGGAAACACAATCGCAAACCCTTTCCTGTTTCAAATACAACTCATTCTCATGACATATTGGATCTTGTTCATACTGATATATGTGGACCTCTACCTTCTTCGAGATCACAATATCGCTACTTATTACTTTCATTGATGATTTCTCAAGGTATACGACTGTATTTCTACTTAGACAAAAATTTGAAGCCTTATCTGTTTTCAAACAATTCCACAAGGCTGCGGAACTTCAAACTGGTCGTCGCCTTAAGAAGCTTCGTAGTAACAATGGAGGCGAATATGTTTCTCGAGAGTTTGTGAGTTACTCTGCTGACAGTGGAATTCATCATTAACACACTATTCCATATTCGCCTCAACAGAACGGTGTTGCTGAACGAAAGAATCGCACTATTCTCAATGCTATAAGATGTATGTTGATTCATTCTTGCTTATCTCGTGTTTTTTGGGTTGAAGCTACTTTGACAGCAGTATTTATTCAGAATCATCTTCCTACTACTGCACCCTCTGGTAAGATACCCATCACAGCATGGACAAGTGACATTCCTTCTGTATCTCATTTTCGAACCTTTGGATGTATTGCTTATATTCATGTTCCCAAAGAAACATGAACAAAGCTTGATGCTCCTGGTCTTAAAGTTATTTTTATTGGATATTCTGACACTTCCAAAGGCTACAAATTCTATGACCCTTCCTCCAAGAAAGTAATTGTGAATCGTGATGCTACTTTTAACGAACAGCTTATGGGAGGCTCATGGTCCATGGATGATTCTGATGATACTAAATCATTGCTTCAGGATTTTCCATTTCTTTCAGAAGATGAAACTCTTCCTATAGAGCAAATTTCCTCTTCACAACCATCCATTTCGAATGTTGCCAATGATGATATTGATATTTTTGTTGATCTGCCTATTGATTTTGAACATGGCTCATGTCATGTTTATGATGACGATATTGCTGATAATGCTTTTTCTACTTCCGAAGATCCCATTACTTATGATGAATCTATCTCTTCATTACAAAAGGATCAATGGCAAGAGGCTATGGAAGCAGAGTACGATTCTCTTATCTCTAAAGGTACATGGATACTAACTGAATTACCTCCTGGTCGTACAGCTATTAAATGTAAGTGGGTGTCTAAGACAAAAGTAAAAGCAGATGGATCTTTTGACAAGTTCAAGGTGCGTTTAGTTGCAAAAGGTTACTCCCAAGTAGCTGGTGTTGATTATCAAGAGACTTTTTCACCAGTTGTTCGCATTACAAGTGTTCGAATTTTATTGGCATTTGTTGTTCAATTTGATTTAGAAGCTCATCAAATGGATGTGCAAACTGCTTTTCTTAATGGTGACTTGGAAGAGGAAATTTATATGGAACAACCAAAAGGGTTTGTTATTCCAGGTAAAGAAGACCTTGTTGCTCAACTCCATAAGGCACTATATGGTCTCAAACAAGCTTCGCGAGCCTGGTATACAAAATTTGATCTTTTTCTCACCTCTAAAGGATTCATCTCTTGCTCGTCAGACCCCAACTTATACATAAAACGCCAAGGTAGCAGTTTTGTGATTCTTGCTCTTTATGTGGATGATACCATCCTTGTTTCCAATGATTTGGGATTTCTTCAGCAATTGAAAAAGTTATTGTCTTCTGCATTTGATATGGTGGATCTTGGAGAGATTCACTCGTGTCTTGGCATTCAAATCCAACGGAACCATACAAAAGGTATTTTATTCCTTCGACAGTCAAAGTTTATTGCAGATACTATTCAAAAATTTGGTATGGAATCTACACATTCAACCAACACACCTTGTCTTGCGAGCTCTACGAAGAACACTTCTGACAATGGCAGTAAACTTGTCACAAATCAACCTTATGCTAACTTGATTGGATGTCTTCAGTTTGTTGGCATGAACACTCGTCCTGATATTCTGTTTGCTGCTAATTATCTTGGACAACATCTTGCATGTCCTTCTCTTAAGCATTGGTCTGCTGCAAAGCGTGTGTTGAAATACTTGAAAGGCACTACAGATTTTGGTTTAGTCTATCGATGACAACTCACATCGGATTCTATGCAATCTCTTTCTCTTTTGGGTTACAAAGATGCAGACTGGGCAAGCTCACATTTATCTATGCGATCTACTAGTGGAAATTGCTTCTTTATAAATGGTTGTCTTGTTTCTTAGACTAGCAAGAAACAACGTTGTGTTGCAGTTTCTACGACTGAGTCAGAATATTTTGTGGCATCACTTGAAGCTCGTGAGTTGATTTGGCTTCAACAAATGCTGGTTGATATTGGTCACTCTCCTCTTTCTAGCACACCCTTGCGGTGTGATAACCAAAGTGCTATTAGTCTTGCAAAAGACTATGTTCAACATAATAAGTCAAAGCACATTGTTGTCCATTATCATTATGTCAGGTATGAAGTACGCAAAGGAACCATTATGGTTGAACAATGTCCAAGTGACCAGATGATTGCAGACATTTTGACCAAAGGCCTCAACGAGTCACGTTTCATCCTCTTGCGCTCAGAGCTTGGAGTTGCTTCGACCTCACTCTTTCTAGATTAGCTTCTTTGCTATTGTAATAGCTTTGTACATATGACATTGTAATCTTTTAGGTACCATGCACTATGCACACTCCACATTTGCACATTGTGATCTCTAAGTCACTTGAATATTTGTACATAGATGCACAATTCACTTTCACATCATCATCGCTGGTTCATATTTTCACATTGTATAGGGGCTTGGGTTTTTCCCTTGAACTCCCCAAGGGTTTTTTCATCCAAAGCTAGAGACCTTTGTTTGAGTGGGGGTGTTGGAGCTATATATGGCTCACTCTACTCAACTTGGTCTCACCCATATATTTGTATCTTGTCCTCAATATGAATCAGTCTTTGGGAGCGTATATGGTGTGTCTCTTGTCTCGTCTCTCTCTCTTTCTCTCTACATCTCAACATTAATGTCTTGTCACTCTGTTTTGTACCTGGGTATGCTCTTAGATGTGTCCAATTTCATCTGCCACAAGGGCGCGCATTTTCACAGTTCATGAGCTGATGGAAAGCCCCAATGCGCCCCCTTGTGGCAGCATATTTTAGGGACTTCCAAGCCCTTTACTAGGCACATACATAACTTTGGAAGCCTAGATATAACAAAGTATGCATTTTTAAAATTTTAATGCCTGCCAGACCCTTTAGTAGTCATAGGAGAAATTATGGTGCTTCTCATACACAATGGAAGCCCAACATATAAGAAATTCAAAACCTTGCAAGAAAGAGAGTCATAGACAACAAAAAGTAGTTTCATTAAAGAAATCAATGCTTTACATGATATCCGGCTTTTGCTTTAGGATCTTTCTAATTACAATTTTTTGGCGCTTGGCCTTTTGGGGTGGCTCCCTTTTAAGTAAAGTGGTTGTGATTTCTTGGGTGTCATTAACCCCTACAGCTTGGTTCATGCCGACATGGGCAATAAGGCACCCGCGAAAGTTTACACCGAAAGTGGATATTGCCAAATCTTTCTTTACAAGCACTACAAGGTTGGCTGTTTGGGCAAGTGTTGTTAAACACAACGCCTTGGAGAGTGAACGGAGAGCAAAAATGTTGTAGCGACCATTGGGAGAGTAGTCGGCATGGACAAACACCACGACACCAGTGGGAAGTGTGCCGAGGTAGTGAGAAAGTGCCGCTTGAGGTCCGAACGGCGTCCTCCTCCCCCCTGACCGTTGCGCCCAGGTGTCAACCTCCAGAACATCCTGCAGAACATAGGTTTCTTGAGATATGGCACAGAATTATCATATAACATTAACAAAATCATTTGTAACAATCAATGTACATGAGCATCTATACCTCTTGTCTACGATCCTCCTCATCGGCATCCGGGTGCAAGTAAAGATCAACGCTTGACTTCCCCTTTGGATCAAGAAAAACAGGTGTTGCAGCAGGTGGTGGTGAATCCACTCTTGCGCGTTTAGCCAAACACATGTCTTGCACGGCCACAAACTCCTCCTCAGAGACCTTGGCCTGCTCGGCCGCTGCCACCTCGGCTTGTGCGATTGCCACTGTGCCCGCCAAAGTATTCCCCATGGGCAATAGGAGATCATCGTCATGGGAGGTGGTGGTATCAAGATCAAACTTGCCATGGGCATCGAGGATGGTGAAACACTCATCTATACGAAGCTCAAAGGATTTCTCCAGATCGTGCATAAACACAAATTCCTCCCCACCCACCACAATGGAGGAGAAGCGGGTAATCTCTACCTCAGGGATGGCATCCCGAGGGGTGGTTCCTTCTGGCGGTCCGGAGGATGAACCGGCTGATGGAGAGGCCTCCAAGAGGCCTTGAATCCCTACAGGGTAGGTCAAGGAAAGCGTCCTCTCCTCTGCGAATGAGTCAATGGCCGCGGGCTTGGGGTCCTTCACATCAACCAATACCCCTCCGATCTGCAAGTGAGGTAGCACTACGTCAGGGCCTGTTGGGCACTCGTGAAGGAGGAAGATCATTATGGCCTGAACAGAGAAAAAAGTGTTTCCAATCCTTCCCTTATGCATTGCTCGCACATCATCAGCGTCAAGCCGCACATATTGTCCGGCGGGTTGTGCTATGGTGGCAAAGCGTGCAAGCCGCTGATGAAATGGCCTGTCCCCTTGGTAGATGTGGTGGAGAAGGCCTTCAGGGACCCATTTCCCTGGCCGGTTTGGTAACTCAACAATGAATCTCCGCATGCACATGGAAATGTATGAAGTAATGTGCTCAAGAGATTGAGAGTGGACGGTCAAGGTGGTTTCCAAATGCACCCAACCTCAGTAAGGAATGTATCTAAAGCAGTAGTAGCAGCCATTTCTTCTCTTTGTGTGATTGGGTATGCTAGGTCTCTCTGCAATGCTGGGATGAAAATGGTGAAAATGAGGAGGTGGTCCTCCTTATATAGACATATTCCATCTCAAAAAAATAAAAAATATGCATTTAAAAAATAAATTTACACCACCTTAAAACTCAAGTACAAAATCAAGTACAACACCTTAAAACTTTTCAAAATCTTTAATAAAATATTAAATATATAAACGATTAAAGTTACAAGCCAATTCACTTAGACAAGATGATTTCGTCTGTAGCCCAATCTTTGTAAACAAGCATAGTGGCCTCCATTTGCCTTCCAATCTATACAACCAAAAATGGCCAATCAAAATACAAAAACCCACAAAAAATAAGAAAAGGTAGCTAAGCAAGCACAAAGCAGACCTTGAGTTGTTCTAGTTTGAAACTTGCATTAACGACATCCTCGAATCCCATTATGACAAAGTGTTCCCGAAGATTGGCAAGAGTCCAATGCGGATTCACTGCAACCACCTCCACCTCGTTATTGGGCACGCGGACACGAATTTCAAAGGATTGAATCTCTTCGGCTGTCAGCTACAAGGGTATCCATTTGCCACGTTTGTGCATCCACCTCTCATAGCTAAACCGTGCATACAAGGTGCACCTTGCTTTCAAATACTGAAGGCAAAGCTGTGTGGGGGACACATTGCACTTATAACGGTCACCATCATGCAAACCGTCAACATAGCCCCAATTGACACCTAGAATGGTGTCCATTGCATCTATGTCAACTTCTTTGCAAACAAACATTGTTGGTGTTTCTACAATCGGTAGAGAGCAGACTGCATGCACAAACAAATGAATGGGACAATGCCAACTGACACCCACTGATCTGGTTGCCTTACCAAACTTTAGGGACCCCTAGAAATCTTGTAGCACCTTGCACTTGAAAGAAAGCAAAGCCCAATCGTCTGGAGTTTGCCATTCTGCACTCTGCAATGAGGGTGTCTCCACGGCTTCTAACCTACCATAGCTTTGGCTTGACTTCAGCACCACGTACTTGTGGGAGTACATGAATATTCGCTGCTCGGTAAGTTTTTTCGATGAAACATTAGGAAACATAAGCTCCCCAATGTGAGCATGCACAACCATGAACGTGCCTGAGAGGCACTCAAGCGGCTGCTCCTCAATTAAGCTGGATGGAAAAACATCTTTACAAATGCCCTTAGTTAAACATAATGATCACATAAACGTAAACATGACATATGCATGGGATAGCTAAACCATGAAAACTTACAATGAGGTGCAAATTGAGTTGAAGCTCTCTTGAGGTGGAGCTCAACTGCACAGTAGACGTGTTGCACGATGGCCACCATTCCGGACTTTGTTTCTTTGAATTCCAATAGCCGGACCTTCCAATGACGTTCCAATACGCCTCGAAACCATACGCGATGAGGTCCAGCACGTGACGGTTGCATGGAGATCCATGCACCCTTCTTGAATACTTGTGGGATCCATACCCCCTCTGAGTCTTTTGTGTTGTGCAACACAATCTCCTCTATCTCTGGTTTGGGCTGTCTATGCATGGACATGCTTGGGAAGTTGGGCTTAGGAAGGGATTTGAAAGAGTTGAGTACTGAGGGGAGGGTGAGGTGAGCGTCCTATGGTGGCTATGGTGGCTTTGACAATGGAGATAGAGAAAGAGGGGAGGAGTGAGACGTAGAGAGGATAGTGGAGCTGTGGGCTATGGAGTGTGGGACTGTAGAGGGTTTATGGAGGTGTGAGAGAAGGGGGAGCTATAGAGAGAGAGGAAGAGAGTGGTGGAAAGCTTTTGGCTATGGCTGCCTTGACTATAGAGAGAGAATGGGAGGAGGGAGAAGAGGGAGAGTGTGGGAGAGAAAAGTAATGAGGGAGAGAGAGAAAAGTGGATTTTGGGGGGAAAATTTGACTTTTTTAAGTTAGTTTATGTTTTGGGACAGTTTTGGAGGAAAATGGGTCAACTTTGGAACTTTTGGGTTTTTAAGCATGCGTGTTTTTTTTTGGGGGGTCCCTCCCTCTTTTATGACACCTCTCTCCTCCTATTTACCCACCCCCCTAGCCTACCTCCCACCTCTCTCTAAGAACCAAGCATTGAAGAGGGAGACAATTAGGTTGCACCCCTACCATTCCTCCCCCTCTAGGTGATATCCCAAGAGCCTTCTCATTGGTTCTCCCTTAAGCCTTCACTAATCAAAAAGGCCCAAGGAGAGTCCATATTTTTCCTAATGATGTTCTACAATGTAGACGAGTGCAGATTAGGTACTTAAAGTAACATGCACAGAACACATCTCTAAACTAGTTACTTCAAGTACCATTGTTGTTAGTCTCCTAGCATTCTTCACATGTATCTATCTGTCGACAGGGTACCCTAAACTACCATTGTGGGTGTTTTGAAATTTCCCTGTTAAAATACTTTTCTGCTCATCAGGTACATCAAGTACCTTGGTTGGTACCTGTATTGTTACTTTCTAGTGCTAGAATGCTACAACACATGATTGTAATGAATGACTACACAACGTGGCCTCAAAAGCACTCAACTTACGTTTCTGGCACCATCCACATAAATTGAGTCCAAAGCACAAAAACTAGAATCCAAAGCATGTTAAACTGACACAATGGAATAACTATAAATTCAACTTTTGTGTTGCCGATAAAGTTACATGTTAATCACACAATATAGAGGCATTCAAAATGTTATCCAAAAAACCATCCCTCAGGGGAAGTAGGCATATACATGGGTTAGAAAAGACCTTAAGCTGTAATGAAAAAACATGGCAATACAAGGGTTTTTTACAAAGCTTGGCTTCCTAAAATTACATGAGAGTTTAAAGGATGAGATAGTAGGGCTAAAATTTCATTGGCATCAAATGTGGCCCCGTCAAGTATTCTCTATAACTGGTCATCTTTCCACCTCGCTTGACTGCAGCTTTAACATAGTTGTCCTCCCATGTAGGCTTCACATTGAAGGTGAAAGATTCGGCTCACCAATCCGTAACATCACGCCACTTGGCAATAACCTCTTGCAAATCCCTGGACAAGAATTCAATACTTCGATCCTCTAGGCCAGGTACAATGATGTAGGAACCAAGAAAATTATAATGGCATTTATAAAGATTGTTGTCGATCAATAGCACATTTCTCGTACCGTATCATGGAACCAGCTGTAGAAAATTTCACAGATTCTTAAAAAAGACTGGTTTTCCAGCCCATCCGCCCGCTAAAGTAGTCACAAAGCCCCCAAAAAGCTACCTTGATTATTCTGTCCACTTTGTTTAGCATTGTTGAACTCTAGATGTAAATATTTGCCCAGCCCACGGCCCAAGCTTAGAGCTATTTTGCATCCTTGGGAGCAAAGAGGTACCTGAAGAACAAAAATTCCCGCTCTGTGGGCATGCACAAATCATACGTATCACAAAAATAATTCAAATCCTTAGTCAAACCTGTCATTCTTTTCATTGATGAGTTCAAACCTAGCAGTTTCAAGATCAGGTGGGTGAGCATCCTTGGCTATCAGGATCTTCAATCCATGAAGTATAGAGGACACCGTTAAGATCAAACACTAACGCTGGTCGTGAGGGGATATCAAATGGCAGCGATGTGATGGTTTTTGGAATATAGGCGGGTGGATCTCTGATAATTATTATTTCGTCGCGACAGGAAATTTGAGAGTCCCCTTTTCTTTTGGTAGCTCTATAAAAGACATGGGTTTTACATACATCAAGGAGTAGACTAAGCACTTTTTAGCCAAAACAAGAGTGACGATTGCAATAAATTGAGAGAAGAGAAATGGAGGCCAACATAAAATTCTAATTTCTATTCAAAAAGCAAGAATCAAAGATTCTGTCATTACAAGAGAGTGCAGTAACAAAGTGTCTTCAATGTCAGAGTTTTTAATACTAGGATGCTGGAGGGAAATACTTTTTTTGGGGGACTTCTTCGTAGGAGGCGGTGAATTTGGAACTTCCTCGCTCATCGATTTTCCATATCCACCAAAAACAAAAACCCACGTGACTTACACGCTGATGAGCATGAACATGAGCTATAGAGATTAAGACCTAGGAAACTGAGACCCTAGGATCCTCCTCCCTACCGCCCCTTATATAGGCCTAGCTCCTAGCTCTTGCCCTAAGAGGATCCCCAGTCCACACTGGTCCAGTCAAGTCCCTTGGCCTAGGTCCTTGTCCCCCTAGGTTTGGCCTTGCCCCGTAGGACCCTTGTCCTGACATTACTCCCCCCTTAACACTAGGTTGGTAATGGGACACTTTTATGTCATGTTAAGTGACCATTTTCCTTCAATTATGTCAAGAGTTTCAAAATGGATTTTGAGGTGCTATCTGTCTAGAAAGTTGTCTCATGAGCTGAAAAAAACTAGACATTTTTTTGGAATATCAATTCCATCTTTAACCTTGTCCTTGCACAACATTTAACAACCTAAACTGTGTGAAAAAACGGGTCCTGTTTTTGGCTTTTTTCAACTTTTTGCAACTATACCACTCTAGAATTCATGTTTGTGAGGTCTATAATGATAGCGAACTATCTTTAGTAGTCCTCAACATGTCCTGATGCTTCTAGTGAGAAATAAATGTTAAAGTTGTAAGTTATGACCAAATTACAAAAATTATCAAATCTTGTTTTTTAGCCAATTTTAGCTCTTCTATGATTTTTTTGGTGGCTTTCATGGTATCCAAATGCAGTTTTGATTTTCTATGTCGCATATTGTAACATAAAGCTGATATTTCTTGAGTTTTGGGGCACCTAATACCCTATTTTTCATAGTAGACGAGGATGGTTGATTTTTTCAATTATAGAAGAAAACGAAACATTCTAGTATATCAAGTATAGCTTTTTCAATATTGTTAGTTTCTTGTGACAACTACATGCATTTTGTAGGTAGTAACCATATCTAGTCATAAGGATCAAATTTGGCTAGATATTGAATAGTTTCTATGGGATTCTACAACTCATAATGTTGAACCCAGTTTTTTCATGTTTGCTATATTTAGCACTTCATCTTTGTCCCCAAGATTCCCCTTGGTAAGAGATGTATTATTATTTTGACATGCTCCATGGCTCCTTATGAAACTAAAGGAAAATAGGGAACTAATAAAACATGCATATATTATTTGTATTGAGCGTGGCTATAGAAACTTTGATGATAGGTTTGCAGAATGGTAAAAATTCAACTTTTTTGTACCTACTTCTTTTGGCAACACAAAAAATAGTGAGTGAGAAGCAATCATATGTTCTGATCACCAACCCATTGAAGTTAACTAGGGAATTTATCTCAAGTCCTACAAAAATCCCTAATCTTATTTTTATGCAACAAAACGTAAGAAATGATTGTTTTGATGAAAATGTACTGGTCCATCAACTTTGTAGGCTTGGTGTGACCAAAAGATGAAAAATTTTACAAGATTCTTATTTTTTCCATGTGTAGTAGGCCTTGAACTATAACCTCATGAACGGATTTTACAAAATGAGTGGATCTACTATGGTTTTGGAGGTTTTTTTCAAAACCTTGAAAGGACACTTTTATGTCGTGTTAGGTTACCAACCTAGTGTTAAGGAAGAGTTTTCGTCCTCGAAAACACAAGTAGTAATATCTTCTTAAGAATACTGATGTTTTCTTTATTGACGTTGTCAGGAGTTTTTTGGAGCAAGGGATTGCGCATATGTACATACCCATGCATGGTGCATCAAATAAAGAATTGCCCATTTTCCTTAGCCAGGTGGTTACGTGGGGCCCACATGTGTACAGGTAGGACAGCATGTACATAGTGCATCGATTTTCACTATTACCAATACCAGTGTGTTTTTTCTACAATAAGGAGGAGTTGGTAGCGCGTAAAACTTCTCGAGGAAGCTATCCGCGGGCCGACGACATGAGGTAAGCAGGTGCGTCAGATGGCATCTAGTGGCGTCAGGAGGGCGAACGAGGTCAATATTTGCACGCAGATGAGGACGGACACAACGTGGGTGTTTGCTTGTGAGAATTATGCAGAAAGGTCATCATGAGGACCTTTTTTTGGGGCCACTTCACGTGGTGGCGAGGTGCATTATTGGAAAAAAGCTGAGTGCCAGGTGTGCGAATGATGCAAAAAGGTGACAACTATGCACTGCGAGGTCAGTTTTTGGCCTGTTCGGGGTCCGTTTGAGGTCATCTAAAAGGCCAAGGGTGCCCAACTAATAAAGCTAAGTGTGGGAACTGAAAAAACAGAGAGAAGACCAGAAAAAACGTGGAGAAGAGAGGAGGAACAGCCGCAGGTGTGTTTTTTGCTCATTTTGGAGCCTGTTTTGCCCGTAAACTGCTCATCCGAGGTCGGATTTGAGCACTTTGACATTGTAGACTGGGGTTTTGGGCCGTTCCGGACGCGATGGCGCTGTCCATTTTGCCTAATTCCTCACTCTTTTTCTGCTGTTTTTCTGTGTAATCTTCTCTGGTGAGTGAAGCTTCTTCTCCAATTTGTGATTGTATCTGGTATCTTTTACCCATATTGTGTGAGCTGTTTGCCCCATTGGTGTTGGCCCAAGCTCATTTGTATCTAAACATCAGAAGTTCTCCTCTTTTGAGTTGAGTTTTTGTGTGTGTGTGTGTGTGTGTGTGTGTGTGTGTGTGTGTCTCTGTGTGGAGTGGGCAAGTGGATAGTCTCTCTCCTCTCACTCCAGAGGTGTGTTCCCTGTCTCGGCCAGGTGTGTTGTATAAGCCGAGTGGTGCCCCATAGTGTGTGCGTGTATCTTCCCAAGAGTGTGTGTGGGGTCGTTATAGAGGCGTTGTGTGTGTTTTCATCCCGCTCACATTCTTTTGGCGCCCCCATTGAGGATCTTCTTCGAGTACCTTCTGCTTCGAGCTTCAAGCTTCGAGCTTCGGGATTACAGGTTGCAGGTTGCAGATTACAGGTTACAGGTTACAGGTTACAGGAACAGGGACAGGTGATTCACACAGGTACAGGTAGCTGGAGTACAGTGATATACTAGCAGTGATGTCACTTGCAGTTGTTGTGGGAATGCATCACTTGGCGCCTATTTGAGCGCATTGTCTGCTGGATTGTACGTTACTTGTGGAAACTGCCATTGTACGCCTTTGTGGAGCCATATATGGTTTTATTTGGCAGTCCCAGCCATTTCTGAGACTTGGTCTGGAAGATAGTCATTTCTGAGACTTGACTATACGCGATTTGCATTAGCTTTCGTGTGAGGGTCGATAGCGTGAGGTTTTTATTGAGCTGGGGGATTCTCAAATGTGGAGATCCTTTCGGTGATACAGGTAGCTGGAGCACCCTTTTCGTGACCTCGCCATAGGCTATGTACTAGTGAGTCCTATTTGATGCTCGGGTTCTATTGTTGGCAGTTTATGCATACAGATACAGTCTATATTTTAAGTTCTCATTGCTCTA
The DNA here is from genome assembly GCF_014529385.1 of Adiantum capillus-veneris. Lineage (NCBI taxonomy): Eukaryota > Viridiplantae > Streptophyta > Polypodiopsida > Polypodiales > Pteridaceae > Adiantum > Adiantum capillus-veneris. The sequence goes on along the minus strand of NC_140959.1, from coordinate 81,442,132 downwards.
CTTCTGGGGAAACTCTGTCGAAATTTTCCCAAGTTATGATGGCTGGTTTTTTGGTATTTTGAGCCATTTATGCTGTTATGCTGCTGAAATTTTGGCAAAATCAGAGGTTGAGTCAGGTGTGCCTTCTTGGGAGCTTCATGGTTGGCCTTAATGGATGATCAAAATGGCCCTCAGTTCACTCCTTTTCATTTAACTCAAAGAATTCAGATTAATGTTCATGTGTCCAGGAAGATCTTTTTCCAGCAGCGCCTAGTCTTTATGTTTGGGCCAAGAAGATTGAGAGAGATCCTGGAATGTCCTTTGCCTGTTGTCATTCCGATGATCAACTATGAAAACTCATTTGATGTGCATGTGTTTGTTCTCATCTAAAGCTGAGCTCCATTGAAGTTTCTGGGGATTGGGTAGTGAAAAGTTTTGGGTTCTTGCACGTGTGTTTGAAGGGGTTCTCTAGCCATGGCTTTGTCTTATCCGGAGTTTCATGGAAGAAGTGATGAAGATGTGGAGGACTTTCTGGAAAAGATGGAGGTTGCCTGCATTAGCAACCAGATTCATGACCCTACGCAAATGTTACGCCTTCTCCAAATTTGTTTGAAGAGTGATGCACGAGCTTGGTCCAAAGCATTTGAAGAGGAGTTGCGTATGGCTGATCCACCTATAAGATTGAGTTGGGACAATCTAAGGCATGGATTGGAAGTGGAGTTTGTGAAGATAGAAGACCCTGACAAAGTGTGGCAAGAAGTACAGGCTTTGGTGCAAAAGGAAGGTGAGCCAGTAGATGCATACATACGTAAGTTTTCATTGGCATGGGAGCGAATGTGCAAGGCTTTAGCACCACAGGTACCCCCGCCTGACATGATGAAGAAGGACAGGTTCTTGGCTGGTCTTTGGGAGAATATACGTTGGAGAGTAGAGCTAAAGAAGCCTAGGACATATGAAGATGCACTAGAGGTAGCAAGGAACAAAGAGTGGAAGCTGAGGAAAATGAGTCAGTTAGGGGTGGAGTCTTTGCCAATGAGGTCTGAATTTCAGCCTATAGAGTCTTTACAAGGGCGCATGTCAGGGGTTCATCATGAACCAGTAATTCCTGTTACTACTCAGGTTATGCCAGCAGTGGTCACTACAGCAGTGCAAGATGATGGCCTAAGGCAAGACATGAGGCAAGTGGTTGATCTGATGAAGAATCTCAGCCTAAACATGCTAGGTCAAGTGGGAAATAATCGAGGTCGAGGGCGGTTTGCAAATCAGCCAGGAGGTGAAGAAAGGCCTAGGAATGGTGTTGGACAAAGCAATGGTAGGTTTTGGAGGCAGACGCCCACATGTTACAATTGTGGAGAGTTGGGTCACATCAGCCCGCAATGTGATAAGCCACCAAGGATGGGGGGAGACATGTATCCATTGCCAAGACAGGTGCTAACTAGATCAAATGATTATGGCATCGAAATTAAGGGAGACGAAGGAACCAGTGGACTGACCCAGGAGGAAAAGGAAAAGACAAAAGTGCTAAGTGTAGTCACCTTGGAGAAGGCATCAAAGCTAGAGGATACATTAGTGATGCCTATTGGGAAGAGGACCACAGAGGATAAGGAAGGAAGAAGTGCCTCAGGTCCTAGTAAGAAGAAAGGAAAGAGCCATGAAGGCGAGGATGTCAAGGCCAAGAGGAAAAGGAGAGCTCGTCGAAAGTTTCATGTTTCAGATTTTCCACTAGGGGATGGGCAATTAAGCTATGATTTGAAGGAGGATCTGACGAGCAGGAAGGCAGATGTTACTTTTGGGCAGCTCATAGAAATGGTTCCTAAACTAAAGCGACAGTGGAAGAGGATGGTTAACCCAATGGAGAAAGAGCCAGAGAGAGGTTCAGTGAAGGTGTTGGCAATGGACGAGCTACCAGACATTTGTCCAATAGTAGATGTGTGGCATAAAAGGAAAAATTTGGGACAAGGTTATGTGGATGGCGGAGCCCAAATATGCGTCATAACACACTCATGCGTTGAGAAGATGGGTCTCACAGTGGCTGGGGTGTCAGGTTTTCGGATCAGATTGGCAAACCATCAAAAAGTAAAATGCTTGGGTGTTGTAAAGAGCTTAGAAGTGGAGGCATATGATGCAAAGGCAGTGGTTGATTTTCATGTGATGCCAGCAGGGTTGGGAGCATATCCTATTATACTGGGCAGACCATGGTTACGTGCAGTGGGAGCTGTTCAAGATTGGCGACATGGTACGATTAGCCTCTATGGAAAGACAGGTACCAAGAAGCTTTATAATATGGACACAAGGAAACGATTAGAGGAGCTTTATGAAGATGAGGATGAGTCTAGTGATGAAGACTCTTCCACGGTGACAGATGAGGACAATGATAGCACTACCAGCAGTGATGAGGATGCTGATGTTGCATTTCTTTTGATGGATAAAGAAATCCAGGAGTGTGGTTTAGTCGCATTTGCGAATGAAGTTGAAGATGAAAGTGAAGGACCTTATGAAGTGATTGAAGGGCTGATGCAAACCAAGGTTGAGTTGTCAAAGAAGCATGAATTGATGACACAAATGATCAGTGGTGGAGACCTCTCAGCTATGGAGAAGGGAATATATTTGCACATGCCGGTCTATGCCAAAGTATTTGATGCTTTTCTTGATGCAAGATTGATATATGGAATCTCTACATATTTTCCTTGGGAACCAGGTGGAAGCTTGATTAAGTTTTTAAGGCAGGGAATACCAAGTGTTTTTGTGTGGGATCCAGGTGGAATGAATATCTCTTTTTGTTGCTGCTGAGCATGAATGCTCTAGCAGGCTAGGGGGTGGGCAAATTATGTCAGGAGTTTTTTGGAGCAAGGGATTGCGCATATGTACATACCCATGCATGGTGCATCAAATAAAGAATTGCCCATTTTCCTTAGCCAGGTGGTTACGTGGGGCCCACATGTGTACAGGTAGGACAGCATGTACATAGTGCATCGATTTTCACTATTACCAATACCAGTGTGTTTTTTCTACAATAAGGAGGAGTTGGTAGCGTGTAAAACTTCTCGAGGAAGCTATCCGCGGGCCGACGACATGAGGTAAGCAGGTGCGTCAGATGGCATCTAGTGGCGTCAGGAGGGCGAACGAGGTCAATATTTGCACGCAGATGAGGACGGACACAACGTGGGTGTTTGCTTGTGAGAATTATGCAGAAAGGTCATCATGAGGACCTTTTTTTGGGGCCACTTCACGTGGTGGCGAGGTGCATTATTGGAAAAAAGCTGAGTGCCAGGTGTGCGAATGATGCAAAAAGGTGACAACTATGCACTGCGAGGTCAGTTTTTGGCCTGTTCGGGGTCCGTTTGAGGTCATCTAAAAGGCCAAGGGTGCCCAACTAATAAAGCTAAGTGTGGGAACTGAAAAAACAGAGAGAAGACCAGAAAAAACGTGGAGAAGAGAGGAGGAACAGCCGCAGGTGTGTTTTTTGCTCATTTTGGAGCCTGTTTTGCCCGTAAACTGCTCATCCGAGGTCGGATTTGAGCACTTTGACATTGTAGACTGGGGTTTTGGGCCGTTCCGGACGCGATGGCGCTGTCCATTTTGCCTAATTCCTCACTCTTTTTCTGCTGTTTTTCTGTGTAATCTTCTCTGGTGAGTGAAGCTTCTTCTCCAATTTGTGATTGTATCTGGTATCTTTTACCCATATTGTGTGAGCTGTTTGCCCCATTGGTGTTGGCCCAAGCTCATTTGTATCTAAACATCAGAAGTTCTCCTCTTTTGAGTTGAGTTTTTGTGTGTGTGTGTGTGTGTGTGTGTGTGTGTGTGTGTGTGTGTGTCTCTGTGTGGAGTGGGCAAGTGGATAGTCTCTCTCCTCTCACTCCAGAGGTGTGTTCCCTGTCTCGGCCAGGTGTGTTGTATAAGCCGAGTGGTGCCCCATAGTGTGTGCGTGTATCTTCCCAAGAGTGTGTGTGGGGTTGTTATAGAGGCGTTGTGTGTGTTTTCATCCCGCTCACAACGTCCCAGACATGAGCCAGTTGTCTATATGACCGATAATTGGTGCAGTGAGGAGGTTCAATGAAACCAAGAGCAACATCTTGATTGTCAACATTGTTGTCCTTTTGCAACCACTTGGGTCTAAATGGTTAGTCCATTTATAACTCACTTGAGTACTGTAAAGGACTAACCACAACTAAGAGTTCTCCAAAAGCATAACCAATTTCCAGATGTTATGAAGGTACTGGAATAATGCAAGGAAACCTTGGCGTAACTTTCCATGCAGTTGTTAACCAGATTTCCTACTCGCGTGAGTATCTTGAAAAGTTCATAGATAGGGAGTGTCCTCCTGTTAGAATTCTGAATCATTTGGAACACAAAGAACTACATGTTCCTCCCTAATGAAGGTTACTTGCCAACATACTTTGTCAGCACACCTGTTAAGTCCTTCACGTATGAAACTATTGAAACAATCTCCAACCCCACCAGCACAGGTGTTCAAAGTTGAAAACCGTACTTAAGAAAATTCTAGAATAGGGAGAAAATCATCTATTCAGAAATGCGTTGTGCTAATGTATGCTCTTAGCAAATCCTTTAGCAAAAGAAATATTTGTGAGTTGCCCATCCAACACAAGATGAATAGAAGCAGTAAGAGTGAGGAGTTGTTCCCCAACCACTTATAGCCCGTGGGCACCCTCCCTTGGCTTTTAATTTTACTTCCCTAAGTCCAAAGCGTTTGGGCACTTGAGTGTGAAAAAAAAACAAGCTCCAGGCATGGGGATGGCGCAGCCGAGTGCCGCACGAGAGAGAGAGAGAGAGAGAGAGAGAGAGAGAGAGAGAGAGAGAGAGAGAGAGAGAGAGAGAGAGAGAGAGAGAGAGAGAGAGAGAGAATTTTCTACGTGTTGTACTATCGGCGAGGGCTTGCCGCTGTGACGTGAAGTATTCCCCAGCCCCTTTTGCACTCAAGATAATCCCACCATCGCGGTATTTGGCCGTGGTCACTGTTCTCTCCCCTCTTGCCGCAAGCGGCCCTACACACGAGCCAAGCTTGCCTTCTACTTGCCTGCCCCAGTAGAGCGCTTCTCCATGCCTTCCCTTGGTGCATGCACATGAAAACATGCAAAAGGTGAGGTCCACAACCCCCTTGGTCCAGACCCCCTTGCTCTGATACCAATGTAAGACCTAGGAAACGGAGACCCTGGGATCCTCCTCCCTACTGCCCCTTATATAGGCCTAGCTCCTAGCTCTTGCCCTAAGCGGATCCCTAGTCCACATTGGTCTAGTCAAGGCCCTTGACCTAGGTCCCTGACCCCCTAGGTTGGGCCTTGCCCCGTAGGACCCTTGTCTTGACAAGAGATAAAACTATCAATGAGGTTGACCCTACAAACTTCCTCTATCGAAAAGAGGTCTCACCACTCGTTCTCTTCCTCAGCCTTGTTACTTTGCTGCTTTGAGCGATTCGTCTCTGATGCTCGCATATTTTTGGATTGTCCAGCTGCACCATAAAGAGACACATAAATAAAACTCATCCAATGCCTATAGGGAGCCAAGTCCTAGATAGCCAAAACAACTTACCATCAGCATGTTTCTTTTGCTTCCTTGACTTCTTCAGTATATCACTAAGGAAGACATGGGAATCTGGATCTGCATCACCATGAACCATGCGTTGAACCGCTTCCACCCCCTCTTGCACGACAGAATCTGTGATCTTAACATCATCATCTTCCATTGGTTCAGTTTCCTTTGATTCTTGTTCACCTATTGTCTGTTGAGAGGGCTCCACCTCAGGAGCTGGGTTTTTGTCAATTGCCACATGCGAGCCTTCCTCGCAAGCCAGATTTTTGTCACTTGCCAAGGTTGAGCCTTCCCTACCACCTAGAGTTGACTAATCATCAAATTGCATGTCTGTGTCTATGGTGTGGGCATCTGGAGTTGGATCAACATTTAGGTTTGGCACCTCAACTGGTAATGTTGCCACATATGTCATATGACTGGACCTGCAACTACACCACAAAATTTGTAGCTTGTGTAATAAAAAAAGTTTCTTACATTCTTAACAAAATCTATTAATCTTGATAGACATGGACAATAGAAAACCAACCATTATGCACACGCATCGACTTTCCGATTTTGGAATAGTCAGCTTACAGGAAGGGTTGGCACATTCTTTCTCTGACTCAGCTTATCCATCAAAACACAAATCATGGTATGCATCACCACACGCTAGTGTATACACACACACACACACACACACACACTTTTTTTAAAGCCACAAAACCTAAACCACATGAAGCACATGATCCTGGAACAGTCACTTTGGCATGTTGGTGACTCCCATGTTGGCGAGCTGTCGGTTGTAGCAACATTGAGTCACCTCTCTTCACTTGATCAAGCAAGCTCTCACAAAATGTGACTTGAGCAGCACATGTAGCTTCTAATGCTGCCAGCTCAATTAGTTCTTTTTGCACCATACTTGACAAGTAGATATAAGTCCATGTCAAAAAAGTACCAAGGACACACTCTAAGTACCTATGAGAGTACCAAGGACAATCTCAGAGTACCAATCGTAAGAACTTACCAAGCACATATGAAAGGAACTTTGCAACAAAGGCATATGTATGTTCCCATGGTACAAACACATGCATGGTAATTAGGGAAAAAAAGACATGTATTTTCACAATTTACAAACACATGCATGGTACTTTTGAAACAGAGCATAGGTACTTTCAAAGTATCGACCTATGAAAGGTACCTTGAAAGATAAAGGCATATATTTTGTCAATGTACGTATGATAGGTACTATAAACTCTACCAAGTAATACAACAATATGTACAAAGTGCCTATGTGGGTACTCTTGGTTGTACCTTGAGTTTGAACTACCATATAAAAAGCTACCATATTACTTAGCCTCACAAAGTATTAGGAAGAGAATGGGGTCTCAAAGGGCCTCTTTATTTGGCAGTTTAAGGAAGTCAAAGCTCTAGTATTAAGAAAGCAATCAAAGGAGAGATTTTGAATTCAAATAGGAAAAATGGCTAGTTTATTTGAATTCAAATTTGCCTCCCAAAATGAAATTTAAAATCTAGCGGGCAAAACTATATCAAGTAACATATTTGCTGAAAGAGCTCGTGTGTAGATTATAGATCTATAATTTCCGCTCAAATCAGAGATTGTATGTAAAAGTTATGGAAGGCTGAAAATTATAAAGTTGTTCCCCCCTTTTTTTGGGGGAAAAGTGCATCCTTTGACCATTCTTACACCTCTCTTACACACCCACCATTCTTGCACACATGGCGTGCACCTATTCATCAAAATGTTAATCACCTCCATAATCTCATGGAAAATAAAGAGGCCCTACTAAACCTCATTCTCTTCCTAATGTAAATCCTAGTCCCATCACTTAAATTTGTGAACCACTGGTCAATGAGGATATTAAATATAGGAGCTTTTTATTTAGAGCTTTCTTTACAAAGATAGAGCTTTTTGTGGGTAGCAAAAGTAGATGAAACCTTTTGCGCATACTAAGGTGTATACTTTTGAACTAGGATAAAGTACATAGTAAAAAAATTATGCTCTACATCTTTGTAACACAATTAAGGGCCATAGTAACACAACATGGATTTGATAAAAAACTAACCATATCAGTATCAACATATTGATACTGCAATGTCATATATATAGTATTTATAAGAAAGATCATCACAAAGTCCGTGTTTACGATCCTGCAAGAATATAAGTACAAAGTAAATTTTTTGAATTTTTGGTATGGTAAGTTGAAGTCTACTCTAGCAACAAGTCTTTATCTTGTTCACATTATAATCCAATAAAAGATAATATGAGAGAGAAAGAGAGAGAGAGAGAGAGTTCAAAGTGAGATATTTGGATTTTTTGTATGAGATAAGTTGAAGTCCACCCTGGCAAAAAGTCTTTATCTTGTTTGCTGGACAAGCAATTAGAGAGAATACGTGTGTGTGTGTGTGTGTGTGTGTGTGTGTGTGTGTATGTGTGTATGTGTGTGTGTGTGTGTGTGTGTGTGTGTGTGTGTGTGTGAGAGAGAGAGAGAGAGAGAGAGAGAGAGAGAGAATACAAATTACAATATTTGAATTTTTGGTGTGTCTAGTAACGATTCTTTACCTTTATAGAATGAAAAAGGTAAAGAATCGTTACTAGACACACCAAAAATTCAAATATTGTAATTTGTATTCTCTCTCTCTCTCTCTCTCACACACACACACACACACACACACACACACACACACACAAACACACACACACACACATACGTGTGTGTGTGTGTTTGTGTGTGTGTGTGTGTATGTGTGTATGTGTGTGTGTGTGTGTGTGTGTTTGTGTGTGTGTGTGTGTGTGTGTGTGAGAGAGAGAGAGAGAGAGAGAGAGTACAAAGTGAAATATTTGAATTTTTGGCATGAGATCCAATAATGAGTCTTTATCTTGTTCATTCTATGAGAAATTAGAGAGAGAGAGAGAGAGAGAGAGAGATGCAAATCTAGAACATTAAGAGACCCCACCCCACATACATAGAGACACACACACACATACATGATGATTATTGAGCAGGCATTTGCTTGCATTACCCTAAATACCAATAACAACAAAAATAACAATATAATGACATGACAAACACAACATTTTCCCCATAATTGAACAGCATATAGATTGATCCTCGATTTGAGATATGAAACATCATCCCAAATTAACATATCATGATTGTGGGTGAAAAAACCCTTCTGGGGACAAGGGAAAAACCCACAATCTCCATATGTTTCTTGTTGTTGCATTGAAAAAATACTATCTCAGACAATACATAAAGTCACAAAAATAATTGTCCACCTATGGAAGTAACTTATCTACTAGTTTTTCTCCTCAAGAGGAGGACCACAAACTTTCTTCTCTAAACACTCAGAGAAGACAAAGAAATCACCCTCTAGTATTAGACAGTGACAGATCTCCTTTGTGCAAGCAATCCCCAAGCCACCACACCCAGCAAAAATGTCCATAACATGGTCGTCCTCATATGTAATTGTTTATAGCAACCAACTATGTCAAACATAATAATCAAAATTTAACGTCAAGAGCTTGCATCTAACTATCAAGATGAGTGTACTGATTCACAAAGGTTCATGGCTAGAAAGTTACATGTAAAAAGTCTCAGTACACTTTGCTCCCCCCTCAGGACTATATGACACCGGCATGGGGGCATGGGATCTATTGTGAGAGCATCAAGCGCCGTAGATATTGTCGGCACCGCAAAACGTAATCTCGAGTACCCAAGATTACTTTTTGTACCCGAGATTACTTTTGGTCACATTTGGTATAAGAGTAATCTCGGGCCTATACCATCATAATAAACACGCTGGTGCTCGTGGATAGGACATGGGAGTCGCAAAGATGAGGTTGAGGGTTCAAGGGTCGGCCGCGAAGTAATCTCGGGTGCGAAGTAATCTCAGGTGCAAAGTACCCCACCGTAGATCCCACCCCCTCAATGCCTGTGTTAGATAGTCCCCAGGTTTCTCCCCCTCGAATCAAATCTCCAGCTATCCTTGTATAATTGTTAGATGAACGAGGTGGACACTTTGTGAGGTAGCTTCTTGAGGCCAAAAAGCACTCAAGTGAAACATCCGTCCCAGTGTTTCTATCATAATGAGGTGTAATTCTTTGAGCATTCTTACAATAAAACAAACCAAGAGTGAGATCCATCACCTATGTAAGGAGAGAATAAATCACTTAAAGAGAAGAACTCTAAATTTCATGCACAAGCTTCACATAGAGAACGCAACCTCACCTGTTCACCACTCTTTGGATGCAAGTATCCCCCATCACACATCAAAGTCCACGAGAGATGGAGCTGCAAACTAACTCTATTAGCTTGCATGGAAAGATCCCCCAAATGTTGCGCAAGAGACAAAGTCACTAAGAAACCCTCGTCTGCCAAGTGAACATCGGCAATTTCCATGACACCACTCTCCAAGGCAGTGGAAAAGTGGTTCCACTCAGGAAAAATATTACCTACACACTCAAGTTAAAATGAAAAATTACATCATAACATATATGCATTGTGTAACGAAAACGAAACCATTAAAAAAGCTCACCTATAGTGTTATTGTGAATATCATCAACTAGCATGGAGGTAGGGAAGTCTGCAAAGATCAACCTTGCCACATATTGGGAGATTTCCCCCTTCAATGAATACTCACGTCCATCATAGATTGGTGTTTTCTTGAACCACATTTCAATACTAACACAAACCAAAGGATCATGGTAAGAGTAAATTATGGTAAGTTACCTATTTAGAGAAATATGTAAGTCTTACCTATGCCATGCTAGGTCATCAATTGCTTCCACATCCAACAACAAAGCATCCACACATGTAATAAACTCCTCTCCTAACCATGAGAATGAAACCGTAGGAGCATCAATCATTAGGAAATTTCGGAGGTCATTTGGAGGTCCATATGAAAGAGAGAGAAAATAGAGCGTGTCCAATGAGCTTCATGGCTACGTTACGTAGGAAAATACGTGGAAAGACTCAAGAAATAGGTGGGAGGACCATACCTAGACTCGACCCTACTCACCTCCCTCGGTCCTCTAGACCGTTCCACGGAATGACGTAGATCTATCTGTAGGTATCCCTCCCACTTGGGACCAACATTCACATAGGACTCCGGCCTATCTTGAATGCCAACCCAAGGGGATACAATCTAATCTGATACCACTTGTGAGGTCCATACCCAGACTCGACCCTACTCACCTCCCTCAGTCCTCCAGACAGTTCCAGGGAGTGACGTAGATCTATCTGCAAGTATCCCTCCCACTTGGGACCGACAAAGAAATCACCCTCTAGCATTAGACAGTGAGACGGATCTCCTTTGTGCAAGCAAGCCCCAAGCCACCACACCTAGCAAAAATGTCCATAACATGGTCGTCCTCATATGTGAATGTTTATAGCAACCAACTACGTCAAACATAATAATCAAAATTTAACATCAAGAGCTTGCATCTAGCTATCAAGATGAGTGTAGTGATTCACAAAGGTTCATGGCTAGAAAGTTACTTGTAAAAAGTCTCAGTACATTTTGCTCCCCCCTCAGGACTATATGACACGGGCATGGAGGCATGGGATCTATGGTGAGAGCATCAAGCACCGTAGATCATAACATATATGCATTGTGTAACGAAAATGAAGCCATAAAAAAAGATCACCTATAGTGTTATTGTGAATATCATCAACTAGCATGGAGGTAGGGAAGTTTGCAGAGATCAACCTTGCCACATATTGGGACATTTCCCCCTTCAATGAATACTCACGCCCATCATAGATTGGTGTTTTCTTGAACCACATTTCAATACTACCACAAACCCAAGGATCATGGTAAGAGTAAATTATGGTAAGTTAACTATTTAGAGAAATATGTAAGTCTTACCTATGCCATGCTAGGTCATCAATTGCTTCCACATACAACAAAAAAGCATCCACACATGTAATAAACTCCTCTCCTAAACATGAGAATGAAATTTTCAATTGATTAGAATCTCAAACAATGCTTAGAAAACCGTAGGAGTGTCAATCATTAGGAAATTTCGGAGGTCATTTGGAGGTCCATATGAAAGAGAGAGAAAATAGAGCATGTCCAATGAGCTTGAGGGCTACGTTAAGTAGGAAAGTACGTGGAAATACTCACGAAATAGGTGAGAGGGCCATACCCAGACTCGACCCTACTCACCTCCCTCGATCCTCCAGACTGTTCCAGGGAATGACGTAGATCTATCTACAGGTATCCCTCCCACTTGGGACCGACATTCATACAGGACTCCGCCCTATCCCGAATGCCAACCCAAGGAGGTACAATCTACTCTCATACCACTTGTGAGGTCCATACCCAGACTCGACCCTACTCACCTCCCCTCAGTCCTCTTGATAGTTCCAGGGAGTGACGTAGATCTATCTGCAAGTATCCCTCCCACTTGGGACCGACATTCAGACAGGTCTCCGGCCTATCTCGAATGACAACCGAAGGGGGTACTTCCCTTCATTCAATGATTCTATCCGCTTCTCCCAATCAATCTGTCCTTGATAGCTTTTCGCACCCTAAATTGTGGTCCTTAGTCTTGATTCTATTGATCTTTAACTTTTGGATCTGCTCTTGCTTTCTTGTTCTCCCTTGGTTCATGGCAATAACCCCTTTTTCCTGACAAGAAGGCACGGCAATTATCACTTTCCCCTAAAAAGAGGGATCTTGCAATCCTACCTGGTCTCGCTTGCCCCATATTATCCAATTTGTATCCCACGTATTCCAGGCATTTAACATAAAATTTCTAAATCAACATCCGACCATCTGACCCACCAAACCATTTCATGAAAATCCCTTCCCGAGGTAGTACTTAACTAATCAAAATCAGAAAGACAGTAGCCTATCAGACATCATCAAACAACAAGCAGCATGCAGTCTGTTGCATAGCCTCATTCAGGGAAATTCATCTGGTTGTTCCCACCATATCTTTATTTAGAAACTTTTAATTCATTTTCTTTCCCTTATCTATTATGATTAGCTTATAACTAGTTTCCTAACTAATCATGCAACACATTTAGTTTCAACCAATTCTTCTTACCTCCCCATTCAGGCCGAGATAATCGGTTACAAGCCATCAAAATGGTAGCACCTTCACAATATTTCCCAAAATTAAGTGCTTGGGAAAGGCTCATCAAGTAATTTAATCATTCCTTTCTAAGCATTTTATTTCGAGAGGTATAGCACCATCTGGTGATAGATGCACATGATAGCCCCTATATTCCTAGCCTTTCCAGTTCCTTTTTAATCAACCAAGTCGAACAAATTTCCTTAATTAAATTCACATCATCCTCCCTAAGTATAACCTTTTCATCCAGCTATTGGTATCAGGACATACCCGGATTATGGCCGATTTCCAATAAGATATCGTGGGTACTTCACCCGGCCCGAAAAAAATAAAACAAACTCATTCATCCCTTATCCCTCGGGCATGAATGACCTAGGTATAACAACTTTCCGGTTACGCTGCCCTAGCCGAAAAGGGCCAATCTACGACAAGTTACCCAAGAGAATCCTCTCAATGGGCCGGCCTTTCAATCAAATTGACCTCAAGAAGATCCATTTTGGTTGCCGGTCATTTCCAGATAATCTTCAAAACTCCTCGTTAATGTTTTGCAATGGGCTATCCCTATCACCTCTCGAGATTCCTTTTAACTCCTAGTTGGTAATTTCCAGGTTCATTCATTTATCAACCTTAATTCCTACTTTCATTAATTATCTACCAGTCAAGTTTATTTAGAAAATACAAGCGAGTTTTTGCCATAGACATTTGATGGTCAATGTCTCTTCGGAAATGCCAACTTTTTAAGTTCAATCCCCATTTTTGTCGATTCCCAGGTTTTTTGTAATCCTTTTCCATCCATGGGGCATCTCCATGGAAGCTTGTAGAGTTTTCGGTTCAAACAACACGAAGATCAATTCCGCAAAGTTATCCCCTATCTCCCCCATTCCGTATTTGCAAACAAACTTGAAATTGAAAACTTTAGAAATACTCTTCAATACCAAAAATTGAACTACTTCTATCGAGCTTAGACAACTACTCTTTTCTTATGGTACATAGCTTTCCATTTTAGGAAGCTAGAAGGTCATCCTATAATTTATGAGTTTTCGAGCTTTCCATTAAACCTTAAACCTAAAATACAAGGTAGTCACTAAAGCTTATACCTAAGTGCAAAGTTAACATTAATGCTTAGCTTAAGAGTGCAAATCTACCTTTGAAACTTAACTTAATGATGTATAGATACTCTTAGCACTTAACCTATTTGCGAGGTTTCCATTAAAGCTTAAGCCTAAAAATGCAAGGTAGTTACTTAAGCTTACAACTAAGTGCAAATTTATCATTAAAGCTTAGCTTACAAGAGAAAATATACCTTTGAAGCTTTACTTTATGATGCGTAGATACTCTTATCACTTAACCCTAATTGCAAGGTTTCCAAAAAAGCTTAAAACCTAAAAATGCAAGGTAATCACTAAAGCTTACATCTAAGTGAAAAGTTACCATTAAAGCTTAGCTTACGAGTGCAAATCTATTTTTGAAGCGTAATTTAGTGATGCGTAGATACTCTTATCACTTAACCCTAATTGCAAGGTTTTCATTAAAGCTTAAAACCTAAAAATGCAAGGTATTCACTAAAGCTTACATCCAAGTGCAAAGTTATCATCAAAGCTTAGCTTATGAGTGCAGATCTACCTTTGAAGCTTGACTTTATGATGCGTAGATACTCTTATCACTGAACCATAATTGCAAGGTTTCCATTAAAGCTTAAAACCTAAAAATGCAAGGTAGTCACTAAAGCTTACATCTAAGTGCAAAGTTACCATTAAAGCTTATCTTATGAGTGCAAATCTACCTTTTAAGATTAACTTAATGATGCGTATATACTCTTATCACTTAACCCTAATTGCAAGGTTTCCATTAAAGCGTAAAACCTAAAAATGCAAGGTAATCACTAAAGCTTACATGTAAGTGCAAAGTTACCATTAAAGCTTAGCTTACGAGTGCAAATCTACCTTTGAAGCATAATTTCATGATGCATAACTAGAATTAATACTTAACCCTAATTCCAAGGTAACCACTAAAGCTTAAACCTACAATGATGTACATAAACCTTCCTAGTACTAAAACACATGGATTAATTAATCCTACTAGAAATAAAGAGTACCTCCTCTAAGCAAGAGGGAAGTGGGATTGAAGTCCTTCTTGAAGAGATGTGAGGCTCAAGGAGGAAGGAAAGGGATTTATGGTGAAGAGGAAGGAGAGAGGAGCTTCTTCACAAAACCCTCAAGGGTTGGCCTTCAAGAGAGGAAGAGAGTTGAGGGTTTGGCCTTCAAGAGAGGGAGAGAGCAAGAGCAAGGTTTAATGGAAACCTTGAGTTACTTAAGCATAGTCTTCAGCATGGCAAGTATGCAAGTAGCTTAGCAATATGTGTGTGTGTAAAATTACAAAGGAGAGGGGGTGCTTATATAAGAAATGGTAGGTGGAATTCTCTTCTCAATTTCTATTGGACCCCAATTTCTCTTCTCAATTCCTATTGGGCCCCAATTCTCTTCTCAAATGCTATTGGACCCCAAATTCTCTTCTCAAATGCTATTGGATCCTATTTCTCTTCTCAAATGCTATTGGACCCCAATTCTCTTCTTAATTCCTATTGGACCCCAATTTTCTTCTTAGTTCTTATCTCTTAACTTTATATTTCAATCAAGTTAGTCCCTTTTTCTCCTAGTTCCCGATCTAAATCACTTTCCACGCGGATCTTCACGAAGAAGTATAACAATAATCTTAATCTTTTTGGAAAAATATAGGGATGACGTAATGTCTTATCCAAAATATCCTTGTCTTTTCATTATAGAGTAAAGTCTTGTTGTCCTCATGACTTCTTTGTCTGTCTCGCCTTTTCTAAATTATTTTCTAGGCTGAAAAAAGGTCCAAATGGCTATAGGGTTTAGGCAGGGACCTTACAAAGTCCCTAACAAAAAGAAAGAGCTGTCTGTCAGCTCGGGACATGCTTTAGAGAGTTTCAGACTCGATCTTTGGTCAGCTCATGATTGAAGATGGTCAGTAACTTTAGGGTATTTATATTAAAGGACATAGAAACTGGTATGGACCTTAAATAATACCCTTCTCTTGTATTTTTAGCGCTGACTCAAAAGTCTTAATCATAAATAAGTCTTAATTACTCAGGGTTACTTTAATTACTGAGTATGATCTTACTCTCAACAAGGTATTTTTCCTTTGGTGTCAACGGATTGTGTTTCTCTTGTTAAGTCTGAAGAACAGTTCTTCACTTCACTCTCTATCTAGACTTAATACGCTTACCATTCTTACCTAAACTTTAACCTTTTTTCTATTTTGAGAGTTGAATCATTTCTCTATTGATATCATCTAACTAATACCATGTTCTTGATAGTGAAAGGATTTCATACTCATCTTTCAATGAAATCTTGCAATATCTCCTCCTTTGTGTACCCAATTTATTTCCTCCATCCTTATTTCTCTTATTTCTATAGCTTATCTTTCAATTTGTAATCAAATATTCCATGTATAATAACAATTAGACTTGTAAAACACCATAGACGATTTAAATCTCCAAAGAATTGACTGACTAGAGATGCTTTAATTCCATAAATATGACGATTGATTACATCCACATAAAAATTACATCAAAAGTGCCATCGATATCTTAAAGAATAATTATGAGTTGTTCCAAAGAACCAACCAAAATATGATCAAGGGTTTGGACAAAAGGGAGATATTGATTTGATTCCAAAAGGTCCACAATATTTGAATGCAAGATTATGGAATTTCCCTATCATAAGAAGTTGCGTTTGGGTTTGACTCTGAGGAAAACTTGTTCGCCTTTGCTAAAGCTTCTAGCGGAACTGTGAAGATCAGTGTAGCTCTTCTGCCTATCACTAGCTCTCTTCAGGTTGTCTCTAATAACTAGAAGTTTATGATCTATCTCTTCTAGGGTAGACTTAGAGACAGGAACATGAAAAGTTGGGTCGTCTAATCGAAGAGGAACTAAATATTCCTGACCATACAAGGCTTTAAAGGGTGACATTCCGAGGCTGCGATGGTCAAAAGAGTTATAAGAAAACTCAACTAGGGGAAGAAACTTGATCCATTGCTGGGGGATATTAGTTGCAGTATGCTTGAAGCATATCTTCAATGACTTGATTCACTCGCTCAGTTTGACCATCAGTTTTCGGATGATATGCTGAGTTGAGATTCAGATGGGTACCCAGTTGGGCATCCTGATCAGTGATGATTCTTGCAGGGATTCCATGTAATCTTACTACCTCTTTGAAAAAAACTTGGGCCACCTTAGTGAGCTTATCTACTACGAATTAGATGAGCCACCTTAGTGAGCTTATCTACTATGAAAAAAATAGAATCATAGTTTCCAGTTGTCTTTGGAAGACCAATGTGACAAAGTCCATACTCAGACATTCCCACGTCATCTAAGGAATATTTAGGGGCTGAAGCTTACCAGGTAGCTTCACGCGTTCTGCTTTGGTCTTCTCTCAAATAAGGCATTTGGGAACATAATCCAGGATGTCCTTCTTCATCTTAGGCCAGTAAAAATTCCTTTGGAGGGTAGAAAACATTTTATGGTACCCAGGATGAGCTGCCAATGGGTAATCGTGGGCTTCCTTTAAAATCTGGGTGCGCAAACTGGTGGGAATGCATATCCGCTTTTTGAAGTAAAGAAGACCATCTGCTAGGGTATAGTCAGCTAAATGCTCCCTCAGGTTCTAAGCTTGAATCTCTTGCAGAAGAGGTCTAAATATAGGGGTCTTCCTGAATTTCTTGTTGAACTTACTCGGGTGAAGAAGAGCTAAGGAATGAATTAGACGGGGTTGATGAGGATAGGAGTGCTTGTCAAGAGGCATTTGAGTCTATTAAAGGCAGCATCGCTCCCCAACCAAAAAAGAAAGAGCTATCCTCAACTCAAATAAAATACATAATTGATGAAGCTTCTTGGATACGTCTTACAACTTAACTTCTTGTTAACACTTTCAACTTTACTTCTCTCTTACACTTCTTCATCTCCAAAAATTTGCTAATATAATATTGGAGTCATGGGAAATATTTCTTAATAATCTATCCTCTTGAATAATTCATCACATCTCGTCAGGATTCTGCATGAGGAATCCTAACAGACTGTTCACGTAAATCATAAAGCCAAAGGGTTCCTGAATAATTTTGCACTCTTTTTGGTGCAAAGGCCAAGCTAAATGTTGACAACCAATTGGTAATTCCCTATACTTCTTCAGTCCTTGTCCTTTTCCACCGCAATCATTTAAATGAACCACAGTCATGCTCGGCAGAACAACCCTCCCTACCTGCACCATAAGTTCAAATTGATCTCTGTAGGGCTGCAAGAATTCACTATGCTGAGCTAAAAGGTCTTCAATATCCAATTTTGGGCTAAACATAGAATGAACTAGATCATATTTGTCCCCAGCACCACACGATGCTGCAAAATCGAACAGCCTCTCATCAGTTACAGCTGGCTCTTCCAGAGAAGGCAAATCCTCTTTAACTTTACCTTTACTTGCACAAGGACTGCTTGCTGGGAGATGTGCATCATCTGGAAGTCTATATTCCTCTTTCTTGTATTTTTCTTGACAAGTACTGTAGAGTGTGAGGGGCCCTTGTAGTGTGAGGGATACTCTTGGCTAGCTGACCTCTCTGACTCATCTTCACAAATTGAATTTTCTTTATCAAAGTCCTGACAAAACTCAACAATTCTTTTGGCAGAAATGCTAAGCAACTGAGCCTATAAAGGTTGGAATCGTGGCAGAAGCTCTGGGTCCGATTTTAGTCTCTTCTGCCTACTGGACCTTAATCCTATTCATCAAGAAACAATGTCAAGTCTTTGTTCTCTCTCTCTCTCTCTCTCTCTCTCTCTCTCTCTCTCTCTCTCTCTCTCTCTCTCTCTCTCTCTCTACCTCTCCACAGTACTAAAGGCGCACGTAGAGACTTCCAAAGAGTACTTTGTTGTATCTGCGTGCCTTTAGTACAGAGAGAGAAAGAGAGAGACAGAGAGAGAGAGAGAGTATCTGTGTGCACCCCTATGTCTGTGTGTGTATCTATGTCTATCTGTGTGTGTATGTGTGTGTGTGTGTGTTCAACAATATATATTTGTTTGTTTACACACACACACACTGCTAGCTATTGTTAGAAATAGAGAGAGAGAGAGAGTGAAAGAATTGACCTTTTGTTGCGGGAGTTTGCAAAAACTCCATGGGAGCCGTCTGCTCCATTGCTCTCTCTCTCTCTCTCTCTCTCTCTCTCTCTCTCTCTCTCTCTCTCTCTCTCTCTCTCTCTCTCTCTCTCTCTCTCTCTCTCTCTCTCTCTCTCTCTCTATCTCTCTAGACATGTATAACGGTAACGCCCGGCGGCACCCTACATGTTGATTAAAATAGAATCTAGATGTGCATGATGCCGCACGTTCGGTCATTTAATACAGCCGGATACGTTAGTACGTGACACTTAAAAGGTATGAGAGAGAAAGAGAGACACCGGGAGAGTCAAAGAGTGTGAGAGAAAGAAACAAAGCGTACGTCTACCTCTGCGACAGAGAGAACGTGAAAAAGAGAGTAGGTTTGGCGTCTTTGGCCTTGTCTCTCTCTCTATAGCCTCTCTCTTTTTCAAAGGTCTCTCTCTCTTTCTCTATTTGTTTCTCTCTCTCTTTCTCTCTCACAGGAAATTTCATATCTCTCTCTCTTACACACACACACAAACTCACTCACACACAAGACCTCTCTCTCTCTCTCTCTCTCTCTCCCCACTAAAGGTGCGCGAAGACAGCCAACTACTCTTTGGATGTCTCTACGCGCGTCTTTAGTACTATGGAGAGGCAAGGAGAATGAGTGAGATAGAGGGAGAGTGTGTGTGTGTGTGTGTGTGTGTGTGTGTGTGTGTGTGTGTGTGTGTGTTTGTGTGTTTTGGTCTGCTTTGGAGAGAGAGAGAGAGAGTCTGTTTGTGTGTGTGTGTGTGTTACAGAGAGAGGGAGAAATAGGTGGAGACAAGGGGGAAGGAGAGAGAGAGAGATAGAGAGAGAGAGAGAGAGAGAGAGAGAGTCTTCTCTCTCTCTTTCTCTTTCCTTTTCACTAACGGTGCGCGGAGGTGTATTTTATGGTTAAAAAATTCTCTCACGTGCGCCGTTAGTAATGGGATCAGTTTTGGTGAGAGAAAGGGAGAGTTTTGGGGAGAGAGAGAGAGAGAGAGAGAGAGAGAGAGAGAGAGAGAGAGAGAGAGAGATAGATAGATAGATAGTTAGTTCTATTATCGTCCTGGGAGGTCAAATATGACCTATGGGACCAAATGAACATGTCACGTGGTGTGAGTGGAGTTCATAAGTGACTCTCGATGCTCAAAAATGGCTGAAATGAGCGTCGCAATAGAGAGTCCACATCATGGTTGGGAGAGGAAGGTATGTAGGGAGAGCTCATGGCTGAATATATGGGGAAAAGAGGACCTAATGTGGTCAAAAGCTGAGCACTCAAGTAGTGTGTGGTACTCACTCTCTCGCACTTGACGAGGGCATAAGGTGCAAAGTCGATGACACTCCTCGCCAGTGCCCCAACGTCCTGTCTCGCAGCGTAGAGAATGGGAGCTAAGACGAATGGAGGCAATGGTGCGGATTGCACTCAACGGGATGGGCTCAAGGATGTAGGAATGGGTTCGGTTACCTCGTTCCGAGAAGAAGAGAGATTTGTAGTTTGGGGCAACGTGTGTGGTGTAATGGCTGAAGAGAGAACCTCCGGATTTCTCCCAAGCCATCATACATTGGCGTTGTAAGAAGGCCTCATTAACTTGGGAGTCGATCGACGCATCCTTGACCAAGTGACATGCATCCCATCTTCCAAACCATTTCTTGATATCAAGCATCCACCCCGAACTTAGTATTTTGCTCTTGCATGTCTTTTGAACCATTTGACTTGCTTCATATGCGATTCTAGGAAGTCGATGCAAAGGGCTACGTTGTGTCTTACGCATGTACTCCACAACCCTTTCCATGCCCAAGACCTCAATGGGAAGCGATCCGGACTCAAGAAGTAAGAGCATGTAGGGTGTTTGTGTCTTTACATGGAGAAAGTTGGCGAGAAAACGCTTTTGGACATTCTCAAACTCTTTCCAAGTAAACTTCCCGATGCTTCCACCCCACACCTCCACTCCATAAAGAAGCACCGGTGTCACCAATGTGTCAAAGAGGTACTTTTTGAGAGCCCAACACTTGATCTCTCCTGCATTGCACATGTTCTCAAATGCATAATAAGCCCTCTTTCCGGCTTCCAAGCGACGCATTGCACAATCCTTCCATTTATGATTGGATGGAACCTCAAGGCCAAGGTACTTGAAGTGATCTACCACTTCAAGTTTCTCATTGTTGTATACAATGCATGGATTTTCGTCATTGAGGGTCTTTACAAGCATAACCTTGGTTTTGGATCCATTCACGATCAGCCCGCTATGTAGGCAAAAGCGTTCCAAGACACTCATAAGCTTTTGTGCATCTTCTAAGGTATGTGCCAAGAGCGCTACATCATCGGCATAAAGCAAAAGCATGATCACCGCATTTCCAATCTTAACCTCTTCTATGCCTTCTTGCTGCATAAAATCAAGAACCATGTATTCCAATTCATCAATGAGTAGCCCAAAGAGGGTTGGGGAAAGTGGGCATCCTTGTTTGACACCAATAGTGCTTGCAAAAAATTCTGAAATTCCATCTCCCATACGTAATCGACGTATCACTTTTTGGTAGATGCGAAAGACTGCATGCATAAATTCTCTCGGCACTTGAAGGCTTTGCATACGTCTCCAAAGATTTCCTCGCGGTACCATGTCAAAAGCTTTCTTGAAATCCACAAAGCAACAATACAACTTTTTTCCTTTCAATCGAGACGCTTCCATAAGAACTCGAAGAGTGACAAGGTGATCAATAGTGCTATGATGCTTTCGAAAACCTGCTTGGCCAAGCGCACGTTTGCCATTCTTTTCAGCCCATTCACTTATCTTCATCTCCATGATACATCCAAATAACTTTGCCATCAAAGAACCAACCATTATAGTGCGATAGTTGTTCACATTGTTTACATCTCCTCCTTTGTGCAAAGGTTTGATCCAATTTGCACTCCAATCATGAGGCATGCCATACTGAAGTGCAAGGTTAAACATATTGCATATCCAATATCGTGTTTTCTTGCTTGTCCATTTAATCATTTCAGCCTTGACACCTTGAAGGTCACCTGCCTTGCGAGTAGCAAGTTTCTCAAGCGCGCGGCATACATCTTCAATGGTAAAGAAGGGAGACATAAATGGAAGGGAGCTACAACCCTCCATCTTATCAACATTGGGTTGCTCATAGAGGTTCTTACAATGCATATACATATCCTCAAGAGTCAAGTCACCAAAGCTCTCAACGCGCTTGCCTTTTAGATTTTGCCAATACTTGCCACATGCATGTGCTTTCTCTTGTGCTAAAAGAAGTTGTTTTTCGACTTCCCACCTTCTCCTCTTCTTTTGGACAAGTGCTTTGTATGTGTGTGAACATTCCAAGTAAACTTCCTTTTCTTTGATTGCATCCAAGCTTAGCAAGTGTTTTCGGGCTTGACTACATTCCATGTCAAACCATTTCTTCTTGGTGCTACCCTTCTTAGACCTTTTGCAAGACATGTGTTTCACCGAAAAGCATTCCTTCGCACAAGAGAAAATTACTTCTTTGAAAACTTTCCACTTGCATTCTAATGTTGGGCTCCCTTGATGCTCTATCATGCTTAACATTTGGTCCACCATATCAGCATATATAAGTGCTCGTTTGAAGTCTAGACGTAGGTACAAATGATTCACATCATGATTGGAGGCTACATGCTCGGGCCGTTTACCACACTTGAGGTCAATACATAACATCCTATGATCTGATTCCGGATTCCATTCACCAAGTGTAAAGCTTTGTATGCATTCTAGAGTGGCTTCCGAGAACAACATATAGTCAATCACGCTAGCACCATTGTGCTTTCTACATGTAAAGTCATTGGTGCCTTGCCATAGCGATACACCATTTGCAATGAGCATTCCGGTACTGTTGCACATATGTAGAAGTGACTTTCCATAGTGATCCACTTCTTTTGCATCATTAGAACTTCGATTATACATGTATGAGTCATCCACTCTTCTTGATACATGCGGCATGTCGACTTGTTGTGTGTCGTGTTGTAACATATTTGTGCGAGCATTCATGTCTCCAAAAACAATGACTTCACCTTGATCCTTGTAATGAGCAATGTCTTCCTCTAGTTCAACAAAGGGCTGATCTCTATCCATATTCAAGCGAGCATAAAAGTTGGAGTCATAGTGAGGAATGTAGCAGCTGGCCACAAATATGACTTGACCATTTGGTGGGCTGATTTTCAGCCATAAGTAGCGTTTATACTTATCTTCTTTGACAATGGAAACGTCTTTCAAACCCTTTTTGGTCATACATGCTACGCCTCCTTGGCCTCTTCGTTGCTTTGCATTTTTGGCCCACATCAAAGAATGTACATCGTATTTGTCAAATCCAAGAATTCGTTGCGCATCATGCTCCCATGTTTCGACAAGAAGTATCACATCGGAGTCATTGGTAAGCTCATCAATGCCAATTCCCGCATTCCATGGATACTCGTTACAATTCCAAAAGCTTATTCGCAAGCGTGAGTTGGTCTCATAGATCATGTGTCCCTATTTGTTGGGTGGACTTGCATCCTCCTCAAGTGACTTTTCTTCTTGAGATGATACCTTAACCTTCTTGCTTCTTTCCTCGTATGCTTTGCGACGTACATTTTGTTGCATAAGAGTGCGATCCTCATATACATTACAACCCGTTCCTTTGAGGTAGATCCAACCATTGTCAAGGATGATCTTTCTCTTTACCTCATCAGCCATGGTACATACAATAGGTCTTTCTCCCGAGCGAGGGACTTCTTGTTTTCCAACTCGATGTGCACCATAAGCCATGATTCCTGACATGCCAAAGTGTGTAGCAAAAAACTCTTCAATAGCAACCGCAAGAGATTGGGGTGTTTCCATGCTTTCCTCCTTGATTCCACGAATGACGATGTTCTTTGAGCGTTTTTGTCGTTCTTGCAATTCTTGAGTGTCCACATTCTCTACATTCTTTGCTTGGACAACGGCTTGCGTGATAGGAGATGTAGAAACCACATTATCCTTACATATATCAGCCCATGATTTGGATGCATTTCTCATCTCACATACATCATGTCGTATTGTATCTATCGTTTCCTCTTTCAATACATGATCACTCTCAACTTTGCTCAAGCGCTCTTTCACTACATTCATGTCCACAAGAGAGCGTTTACATTCTTGAACTTCATTCTCAAGATGCATCAAGCGTGTTGTTTGCATTTCAAGAACCTTCTTGAGGTGCTCATTCTCCACAACGAGAACTCTTAAAGTACCATTCTCCATTGCAAGTGCGCGCAACTCTTCACCTTGCTTGTTGACGGTTTCTTGTAACGAGATCAAGTAAGCCATGATCATTGCTTCCGTTGTTGTAGACGATGTGGTTGGATTAGCATCCAAATTCCTTGGAGATTTTGCATCATTCTCCATGGCGAGTGTGGCTTTTCCACCCTTGCGAGTTTTGTCTGACATTGCCTTCAAGTCGGCAACAAAAACGCAAAGTTTTGACAGTTTTTTCAGTTCTGAGATGCTGTTACAGCAAAGCGTTTCATTACACAGAAAAATTCTGTCTTTACATCAATGCGTAGAGGGCTTCGTGCTCTTCGATTGAGGCTATAGATCACCTAAATCGGAGTTCGGATGAGAAAGTTATGGACAAAAGAGTGAACTGCTGCCTACTAGGTCAAAAAACGGCTGTGAGAGAGAGAGAGAGAGAGAGAGAGAGAGAGAGAGACTCTTCTATTTGTATACAGTGGAATGGCTAGAACAAAGGCCACTACAAGAAAGGGGGGCAAGGGACCAGGGTTAGCAGCTAAGGCAAGTAGAAGATCTGCAACCCCAAAGAAGAGACCGGGAAAACCAAGTAAAATTTTGAAAGGTCCAAGGATGAAGAAGTTACAGAGTTGCATGGGACTTTTCAGAGAAATGAGGAAGGCATAGAAATGTGTTGATTTGTGCATACCAAATCTGCCCTTCCAGAGGATGGTGAGGTCCATTTGTGACGAAGCTACCTGGGGCACTAAAAGGTGGAAAGTGGTTGCACTGATGGCTCTACAGGAAGCAGCAGAGGACTTCCTGCTTGAGTACTTCAGTGACATGACCATTGTAGCAGCCCATGCCCACAGGGTGACTGTAATGGACAAAGACAGCGAGACACTAAAACGGGTAAGGTGGAGGTATGACAAACTTCTGGTACCCAATGATTGCAGGGATAAGAAAATGAGGGAAATTTTTCTATACCACCCTGAACTATTGCCACAAGTCACAGTTGTAGATGTCACAAGGATAAGGGCAGAGACGGTTGCTCGCCAAACAGAAGACATAAGGGAAGCAGAACTTAAGGAGAAAACGAAAGTAGCAGTGGATTCCCAGAGGGAAAGAGAATGCAATGTGACCCAATCCATAGATGCAAGCAACAAAGATACTCTACTTTCAATGAAGGATGGTTTGCTTATAGAGATACCATTTATAGATGGAGCTAGAAAGCTGGTTCTGGATACAGTGGACATTAATATATTGTTGGATCCAGATACTCAGATATCAGACACAATTATCTACGTTTGTCTTAAGTAAGTTTTAATATTTTGCCAACTTTGAAAACTCAAATGATAGGTGTACTAAATCACGTACACTCCTTGCACTTTGATCAAAAGTCAACTTCCACCGCACACCCACACGAAGGTGTTTCTTCTTGATCCACAAATGTCTGTGATTATTAGATAGAATAACAGTCCATATGGCACATTCGAGAGTTGGTTTCTCCACTACACTATGCTGAAAGTAGCTGTCATCATATTTCCTTATGAGAACAACCATCACTGGAGTCTCATATGCCTTGATGTTGAGCAGCCAGCAGTGTGGGTGTTCAATTCAATAAAAGGAACCCACCCTAAAATTAGGCTGTAAGTTTTATGTATCAGAAAGTGTTTCTTATGGATATCCATTTAAATTTGAAAGCCTCAAGCTAACATCCTGATACTCATTTATGCAGTTGTGTAAAGAGATTATTGCTTTCTAATGGATAGCTATGTGGAAGGTACGAACTATACAAGGCCCCAATCAAAGATCACTACAAGAGGTTGTGTGCTCTTGTGACGCTGTTAGCGACGGAAATACATTGGGTTTTTATAACCCCCGGCGTCGCTAAAAGCGTCGCTACGAGAGCGTCGCTATAAGCGTCGCTATAGGCGTCGCTATATGCGTCGCTATGAGCGTCGCTATATAGCGACGCATATAGCGACGCCTATAGCGACGCTTATAGCGACGTTTACCCAGAAGACTATAGCGACGCTCATAGCGACGCTATAGAGCCATAAATAGCGACGCTTATAGCGACGCCCGAGAGAATATTTTTTTGGTGGCAGGGCATTGAATGCCATGCCACCCATCAACCATATTGTACTTGATTCACTTTTTAAAAAAAATGCAAAGGTAGATAATAGACCCAAAATAGTCACCCACAAGACGCATTGTTTGCAAAATTGACAATTGTACACATCATAGGCAAAATGAATTGATTGGCAAATGTAATAATGACAATTGTACAACATCATAGGCATAAAGAATTGATTGGCAAAAGAAACTGCGGTGACAAATGTAATAATATACATGGTTCAAAAAGACGTATAAAATCCGTCTCATGATACATAAGCTATGAGAAACCCTAAACTAATGCTATCTAGCTACGGCTAAACTGACGTCGTCTAGTCAGACGTCTCATCGCGTCCAAGCGGCGTATCTGTCGGATTCTGCAAAAAAAGACAATAAGACAGCTTTCAGTAAGTATAAACATATAACGACATTTATAAAACAATACAAAAAATAAAAAAGAGTAAACCCTAATACTAACCATGCCGCCGCGAGAACTGAGAATGTCCATCAGGGCGTTTAAGCCCTTCCTGCCTGCGTACTCGCGCTCGTACGGTGTGGGATCACGTCCTGTCATTGACCACTGTCAAAACATACAAAGATCTCATTATGTTAGAACTAAAAAACTCATAAACCCTAAACTATCGAACATGCATAAAGAGCAATGTGAAAAGACTTACAAAATCGGCCTCAAATGATGCCCATCCACCGCTCCCCAAGTGGTGCGAGCTCCCTGCCTCTACTCGCGCTCTGGCTGCATCCTTTTGTTGCTTCCACTTGTCGGGATTCTCGCGCGCTGCTTTCTTCGCATTCTTCCAATCTTCTTTGGCCAGCCAATCTGGCCTATTCCACCCATTCTTGATTGCTTTTTGCACTTCGGAACGCTTGTGTTTGCAGTATTCGCGCATTCGAATCTTCATCAGGTCTTCATTGAAGCGCTGATCCCGTGTTGGAACGGGAAACTCATCATGAAGTATGCTGATGACTCTGTTTTTTAAATCACTTGGTACTTCACTCCATTTGTTTAGTATATAGTGTCTAAACAGCTGAGAGCAAAGACCACGCATGCGCGAGATCACCTTCTTGCCGTCATCATCCATGATGATGCCGCCGCTGATGTCGACGGAGTAAGGCAAGCCCTCTGGCCGGTGACGCGTGAACCTGGGTGTCCCGGCAGGGGTCTCTAGCGGCGTGTCGATGGGGGTACGGACGTCAGGTGTCTCCACCGGCGTCTGGGCCCCGAAGCGAGGAGTGTCGAGTGGGGTGGCTCCTGGCGGAGTAGGTAGAGGTGTGTAGCTTCTAGGAATAGTCAGCCGTGCAAAACCTGGCGTAGATGGCGATGCTGTGGCTGGTGTGGGGGCGGGCAAAGAAGGGGAGGGTAAAGAGCCTCGTCGAACACGAGGCGGTGTGGAGGCATCGGTGGCGGAATCCCCACAACAACCGCCACCGCCACCACTAGAGCGCCGATGTCTAGACGAGTGTGAAGCTCGTCTCGTCGACGCCGAAGCTTCGGAGCGCGCCGAATGCTCCGAAAGAGAGGGAGATGCGGATGGTGTAGGAACGCGCGATGATGCGCCAGAGCGATGACGCTCCACGTACCACTGTCTCTGCTGCGGTGACAAAGAAGAAAGAAACTCCTCATCATCCATACCTGCATTAAACACACGAATATTTAAACTTAATATTGAATGAATAGAGTAGACAATGACGCAAAGACCATTAAATACAATGACGTAATGACGCATATAAATACAATGACGCAATGAATCGAGTGATAGAAGAGGCAAGTCGAAAACTCAGAATTTTCAATCAAAAGATGTGAGCGCGAGTAGAAAAGAGCGTTATACACCATGGAAGGTACTTAGAGAGCCAGAGCTTTTACAACACGGAGCAAAATTGTTCAAATACAATATTTGTGGCTTTAAGAGATCTCTCTCTCATCCTCGCATAACTCAGCATAACTTCCTATATCTATATAGAGCTCTCCGTTTAAACACATATCCTCTGTTTCATTTTGTAGCTCCTCTGCATGCACCCCATATAGAGTAGTAGCATCTTGATGCTCGTCTGGCACCACCGCAGCGGCTTCTGATTGAGCATCTTCTCTGATCTCCTCCATTGATGTCGTTGTGATTGGCACATGGTAGCCTTCATACGTCCTTGCACTACGAGGGGCTACCTCTATGACGTACCACCAGTTTGATGTAGACTTTGTAGGATGAAATACTACCTGCCAGAGCCACATAACTTACATGAGAGCTTTCAAGCACATAACTTGTAAAAGGGGGATGTTAACTATTTACATACTTACTTGTTCACAATGCTCGGGTAGTACGAAAGTGTCTCTTAGGTCAGTCCATTTCTTAGTAGAATCCACCTCAAGAAAACCAGACTCTCCTCTACGCACAGTAGCGTTGCGACCCTCCATGATTATCTTGAACCATTGCACGTCGAACAAGTCGACAAAAAATCCTCTGTAATCGATCCTCAAAATCTCTTGCAGCGTGCCGAAGTAAGTGAGTTCCGCCACCACAGGATCTGCATCAGAGGAATCGTCGACTAGACTGTTCAAATTTTGCCATGATTCCACAATCTTGAGTAAAACGCTTTTTGTCGATTCGTTCCACCCTAAAATGTCGACCTTTACACCATGCTGCTGTGTATGACTTATACTACAACGAACAAAGATTATGAGTGGCCGTTCAAACGTTTATAAATAAAGTCACTTGCTAGTCGTACATTGCAAACTTACCTTGGTCGCGCAACCCCGAGAGTACTCCCACTCTTCTTCAGTCACTTCGTCACCGCATTGTTGTGCGCTTTTCAATTGGTTGTGCAACCATCTTAAGCTCATGAAGGTTGGTAGGCTCTCCAGAACCGCTGGATAGTGCATCGGTGGTCGTCTTCCCCGTCTCCACTCGATTCGTGCCCTTTGTCGCTCTTGCTTTGCATCCTCATATTGTGAAATCCACTTTTGCATCACTGGATTGTGAAGCATGCAAAATCGGTTGATTTTAGCCTCTAGATCTTCCGTCATCTTCTTCTCAACACCGAGATTGCACATGACAATCCCAGATATGCGCTCATCATCTATGGTTCGCCATAGCGTGTCCCGGGATTTATCAAATCCGTCTAGCCACTCTCCAATGTACACTAGGGACTCTGATACCAACCAACCTTCTGCCATGCTACCCTCCGGACGTGCCTTTTGACGCACATATCCCTTAAGCGTTTTCATGAAACGCTCTAAGAAGAACATCCATCTGGAATGAACTGTGCCAGCTATTTCCACCTCATCAACTATGTGAACAAGAAGATGCACCTGAATGGTTAGCATTGTAGTAGGAAAATGTTTCTCAAACATGCACACAAGCTCCGCAGCATTTAGTTTGGCGAATGGTATGGAGTCTACGTTGATCTCCTTTTGTGAGATCCATTGCACCAGCTTTGCAAGTTTGTAGATTGTGTTACGGATGTCGAGAGACAAACATCCCTCAATGGCAACCGGTAAAATAAACTGTAAAGTATGTGCAGCAATGATATTAAAGTCCACATTTTATGCAATGATATTAAAGTCCACTATGAACGTACCTGACACATTTTATGCCAATCGTGTGACTTCAAACCGGTAAGCTTTCCTTCTTTAGTGAAACACGTTCGGAGCGAGTGCATTACGCCAGTGGGGGTCCGCAAAGATCGAATGGCCTCTTTTACTTTGCGTTCTTGGGCTCCTGTGAAAATCCATGGTGCTTTAGGGAGTTTTATCGATCCATCAGACGCTGTTTGCGGCCAATATTGCTCCATACGATCCACATTTCTAAGGTCAACTCTGGCTCCCAAAGTATCTTTCTTGCCGGTCAAATGGTCCCAGAGTAGATTACCCACATTCTTGAATATGTGCATTGGATCGAGCAAGTGATTGATCATGAGTCGGGGCCAGTATGGTAACTCGTACCATAGAGATAGTCTCTTCATCCCTGGAGGCAATTCGTCATCGCACATCTCCTTCTGCTCTAACCATGCTTGTGCAGACATCCTTGGTGGCTCTCTTCCCAAAAAGCCGTCGCGTAACACATGATTCTCTGGAAGATACGCTTGATGACCTTCGTAGATTTGCTTCTTCAGTGAGGGTGCCCTACGTGCATTCAGTCTAGGTCCACATGTGACACATGCTCTATATCCGCTTGTTTGAAGCCCTGCATGTATACACATGATAATAGATCAACTATGGGAAAAAACAATATTTACAGTGTCTGAGTGAGGAGTGTCAATAGATCACCTGAGCATTCTGTTAGCCCGGGATAGTCATGCATGGTCCACATTAGAATGCCTCTGATCAAAGCATTCCGTCGTCCTGTGTGTCGGCTCATATCCACCACCTCTATGCCAATCCACAATTGTTGTAGCTCTTCCAATAGTGGACGAAGATACACATCCATATTCCCCACTTTATATCGCCCTGGCACAATCAAGCTTAGCCATAGGTGCCCCTTCTTCGTAGTCAACCACGGGGGAATGTTGTAGTTGACGATGACAATGGGCCATACACTGTAAGATGTTGATCTTTGACCAAATGGATTTACGCCATCCATAGCCAGGCCTAAGCGCAAATTTCGAGCTTCCCTGGCAAAATCCGACCATGTTCCATCTATATGTTTCTAGGCTGCGCAATCTGCAGGAATTCGTAGCACACCATCCGAAGATTTATTCTCCTCATGCCATGATGCTAGGGCGGCCATGGACTTACATTCGAAGAAATGCTTGATGCGAGGAAGCAAA
The DNA here is from genome assembly GCF_014529385.1 of Adiantum capillus-veneris. NCBI lineage: Eukaryota > Viridiplantae > Streptophyta > Polypodiopsida > Polypodiales > Pteridaceae > Adiantum > Adiantum capillus-veneris. The sequence goes on along the minus strand of NC_140959.1, from coordinate 81,411,255 downwards.
GGAAAATGTCGCAAAACCTTTTGTGGAATTTTTGTCCCATGGAGATCTACTCGATATCTTTCGGAATCACATTTCGGACACTTCTCCATGTCTGTGTATTCCCCTCTGAAAAGAATGCAGTCATTAGGACAAGCGTGGATAGAATTGTAATCCATCCCAAGTTTCGCAAAATCTTTCTTGCTTCATCTCGGGAATCTGGCATCACATTGTCAGCTGGTAGTATGTGCTCTTTTAGCAATCTACACAACATAAAAATATGATACAGTCGTGTAAAAATCTATCAGATCATTATACATTTAGAGTTCTATTAAAGTAAACTAACTGTAATAGATCACCTGAAAAGCGTTGTGACGCTAGTGTCACTCCATCCAAACTTTGCCTGCATGTTGAGAAGAACCAGGAGTGCTTTCAATCTAGACATACGTGCTCCATTATACAATGACGTATCGGCTTCACTTTTCATATCATCATAGATAAGCCTTTCTGAATCCATGATCGTCTCGATCATTTCATCAATCTCGGGCTCAAACATTGCCTCGTTGGGAATGTGCTCTGCATGATCATCCCCCGAGCTGTCAGAGGCTACATCTTGTGGCCTCACATATGCTGCTTGTTGACCAAAGCGCCTGCGAACACGTCTATTGGGTTGCAAGATTGCTGCTTGTTGGCCAGCGTCAGAGTCCGACGAGTTATAATTGGCAACAACTCGATCTATAATAGATGGATCGAACTCGCCAAATTCGCGAACGTGCTGCAAAGAAACACGTCTTGTCCGTCGCACAGCATGCTTGCATTGATTACAAGGACATAAGACCCTCGTTGAGAGATAGGTGTTTCGGTTGGACGGTCCCACATCCTCGTCGCTACTCATAATGAGGATAAAAAACTTATAACCTGGACAACAAATTTAATATTCTATTGGCATTCTTCGTCTTATCTCTCTCTCTCTCTCTCTCTCTCTCTCTCTCTCTCTCTCTCTCTCTCTCTCTCTCTCTCTCTCTCTCTCTCTCTCTCTCTCTACCTCACATTCTCTAGTCATGTCCAATCCCCGCACACCTCGGTCTAGAGGTGCACGGAGATCAGAACCACCGGTTTATAATCTCGTCTTTATTGGTCAATACCTATATTTGTGGGTACAAGAAATCTACACACCCACGTACGTCTACATGATACTGCATGTAGTGGACAAAATCCCTTTGCCTCTTCTCTAGCTGTAGCACTTCACTTCATCTTAACATCTTTTCACAGTAGATCTTTTCACTGTTCGTCTAACTCTAAACCCTAAACCGTAAGTAATTCTTGCGTGGACTCGATCTAACGTAAATAAGCGTAAATCTAAATAAACGTAAATCTAACTAAAAATAAAGCTAAATCTAATTTAACGTAAGTCTAATGACTAGAGGTTGTCTAGATGGTCATTGTGTCGGGGATGTAGTGACTCTTGCCGCCCTGAAGATCCACCTTCTTCCCTATCTTCTGAAGACATTTCACCAGTACTTTTGGATCGACGGAGCCCACCATGAGTGAAGGCAGCAATACCCTATATTCCATTGAGGGCTTTCTTCACCCGCTTCATGCAGGCATCGCAGTCTATGGAGACCTAAATCTAATCTCATATAACGTAAATCTAAATCTAACTTAAATAAATGTAAATCTAGTTAAAAATAAACCTAAATCTAATTTAATGTAAGTCTACATATAACCTAATCTTTAACGTCTTTTAAGATAGTTTCCTACGACGTTATAACTCTCTTCTTCTTGTGTGTGTGCGCGTGTGTGGATGTATGTGCCAATAAAAAGAGATAAATGGTATAACCTTTCTATCACCCATGCCAAGTATGATAGATTGATTATGCCATTTCCCTCTTGAATAATAGGTCTTCAGTTCAACTCCTCGTCGGCTAGATCTTTAGGTCTTTTAATTTTAATTAGTTTCCTACGACGTTAAATTAGTTTCTCTCTCTTTCTCTCTCAATGTGTGTGCGTTTTTTTGGATCGTATGCATGTTTTCTCTCTCTTTTCCTCTCTCAATGTGTGCGTTTTTTGTTTATGCATGTTCTCTCTCTCTTTTCCTCTCTCAATGCGTGCGTTTTTTGTTTATGCATGCTCTCTCTCTCTTTTTCTCTCTCAATGTGTGTGTGCATTCTTTGTTTATGTATGTGAGTGTGCGTTTTTGTTTTTGTTTGTACTCTCTCTCTCTCTCTCTCTCTCAAAAACACTATGTGTGTGTGTATGTGTGTGTGTGAGAGAGGGAGAGAGAAAGAGGGGAAGGGAACATGAGAATGAGGAGAGGGAAGGAGCATACCTGGCTCTCCTTCCTCTCCTCGTGTGTGTGTGTGTGTGTGTGTGTGGAGAAGAAAAAGAGAGAGAGAGAGAGAGAGAGAGAGAGTGAGGGAGAGCGTTACCTGCTCCTTGCTTGAGGGCGTCGAAAAACTCAGATCTGAGATCTGAGTTTTTGGGCGCGCTCGGTTATTTTTTTACACCAGTCGGCGTCGCTATGAGCGTCGCTATAAGCGTCGCTGTGTGAGCGTCGCTAATATGAAGAGCCTCTTGTAGTGGATGTGCCTCTACCAAATCAAACTGATGCAACTTCTTGCGGATGGAGATGTCTTCTCCATGCAGAATATGTCCTGCAAAGCTACTTTGCATTACAACCTTTCATGACTAAGGTAACCATTTGGCAATGCATTCAGTTAGTTTTGGTTTTCTTTATACAAGACTTCTCACCATGTGGTCTTTTAATTTTGCAGAGTGTTGTGCAAAACTACATATATGATTATTTGCAAAGATATTGAGCAAGTCTAATACAACACCTGCTCACTATGTCGAACCCGAGAGAAGCTGAAGATAGCTGCTTGGATGATCGCACAATTGATATGACAATACGTGACGAGCCACCACCACAAGCCCCTGCATTAGATATAGTGGAACCACAACGGGCCGAGGGGGTCATACCAAGCAAAGATGAAAGGGACGAGGATGCAGAAAGGCCAAACGAGGCTATGCAAGGTGCTAGTGTACAAGCAGAGGGGCTTATGGAGGAGACAATGAAAGAGGCAAGTAGGCTAGTGGAGGAGCCAAAAAAGCCCATGGAGGAAACCCTGGATGAGGCAAGGATGGATGAGGAAAGTAGGCCTATGGATGAGGCAATCCGGTCAATGGAGGAGCCCGTAAAGGATATGGATGATGCAAGCCGGTCAACGGAGGGAGAGGAAACGACCTTGGAGGAAACCCTGGATGAGGCAAAAAGAGCCATGGGGGAGGCCCTTGAAGAAGATGATAACGATGACTACGGCGAGGAAGCTAAAGCAGAGGATAGCAACAACGACAACAACACTATAGAGACCCAGTATGGACCCTTGCTACCTATAGATACAGTTGTTCGGATAATGTCTATTCAAGTATGGCAAAATATGTTCAGCTTCTAACTACTTATATGTACTTGTCAACTTTTACAGAGGTAGATTATCTTGTACATCAATGGATTGCTGTTGATGCGCGTGCCTCTGGGTATAGCAGACATCTACAAGGATTTTCAAACATTTCGGATGGTTACTTGTCGAGTAGTGGTTCGTCCAGGAACAAAAGAATTTATTCAGTTTCTTCTTCCGCGCTTCAGAGTTACCGTATGGTCTTCAATGCAAAGGCAAAACTTGTCGTCACTAGTTACAATAGTTTGCGGTGTATGCGGTGCTGATATGGCAGATTTTGCCTTTTTGTATGATCAAAGAAAATGCGTTACCGTCGAGGGCCACTACCACCCTAAAAAACCACACTTACCTCTTTTGTACAAACCGTTTAGCCAATCGATGTACCCTTTGATGCAGATAATACACTACTGGTTGATGATACTCCTGAAAGGGAGACCTAAATCCACCAGGAACAACTATCTCACCACCCTCTTTTGAGGGGCATACCTTTGATTTTTACCTTGAAGACATTTTGATTCCATACTTACAGAAATTGTATCTCAGTCCATTGTTCACGGACTAGTTTGTACTTTCTAATGAATTAAGATGACTCTTCTATCATGTCTTTGTGTTGCCTTACACACACACACACACACACACACACACACACACACACACACACACACACACACACACACACAGATGTGGCAATGGCTAAAGAAATGTATTTCAAGAACACTTATATTCACAGACCACAATTGACAAATGAGCTCAAAAGAACTTCATGTATAAAGTCACTCGTATATACTTGGGTTCACAAGAATGTATGTTACATTGACACTATTTCAACCCGACCATCCAACACTTTGCACAAAATATCTTTCTCCCTACGCCGCATCAGCTTACGACCGAAAAAGGAAAAATCTGAAAGGTCCCTGTCCATTGACTCTTCAATTATGTTGTGCCGCAACTGCAGAAGACTGCATAGCTCCCTTATTGTAACCACCAACATTAGGCCATGCTCTTTATCAAACACTTCCACATCCACAGCAGGATTATCTTCCAAACCTATAGAAACCTAGTCCATCGTAATGTACTTACCTCTGAGCATTTGTGATCGCATATACCAAAAGGAGACTAACAGTGATTGGCTTGCAATCATGTACTTGACAACAAGAGTGTCAAGCGCGACCTCACACCGTATGCCAATCTCTTCCTTTACATACCATCCTCTATCAAGAAGTTTGTCACAGGATGACTACTGAAATGACTTGCACATGAACATAGTTTTCGTAACATGTATATTGTAGTTATGAAACAACTCTATGAATAGTGCAACAGGACAAAAGTTTGCAATTCTAACCAGTTTGGTGGGAATAGAGCTACATAGAGACCTCCGTATATCCTTGTAGAGCTTACTTCACATTGCCTCCACCATTGTTTCCTCAGGAACTGGCCAGTCCACAGTGTTCCAATCGATTGGTAGAGGCACTTTCACCAACATGCCATTCTTATTCACTGGACAGAGTTGGTAGAAGTGGTCATAGAAAATTATTCCTTCATTAGCCAGGCTTTTGCTGGTTCTCCCTGAATATTGTAGAGAACCAATGTGGGCATGAACAACAAGGAAGAGGCCTATTATGCACTCCACATGCTCCCATTGCTCATAAGAAGAGGGATAAACATCTTCAAAATATATAACAAGAGCTAAACTAAGAGTATCAATAAGTGAAAATGACAAAACTAATGTTGTTGAGATGTGAAGAATGGAGCCATTGCTCATAAGAAGAGGGATAAATGTTGCAAAATATATAACAAAAGTTAAACTGAGAGTATCAATAAGTGAAATGACAAATCAAATGCAGTTGAGATGTGAAGAATACTTACAATTGCAACGTGGTTGATGTATATCTGACACATTTCCATCGTTTTCTCACGTCTGGATGGGTAAATATATGCTAAACAAGAACTTCCTTTATGGATCTTTTTCCGATTTGAACTTTGAAATCCAACACTCTGGCCTTCCATGCTGAGCGGTAAACATTGATAGCACTAGACCTCTTGGCTCTTCTTGGTTGCATTAGGACCCATGAACCTTTGTTTATCCTTTGTCCAACCCATTGGTTCTCTGTACTTATTGAAGTTGATATTGTAATTGATGATATGCTACTACTTGGCCTTCTACGCAAAGTGCATGTGTTGCTAGTTGGTGTGAGAGACCATAAACACCTAGAGCTTCTTGGGCAGGAAGACGTGGAAGCCATAGCTCTGAGAGAAAAGCTTTAGTGGAGGGAGATTCACTTTGAAATCATCCTAATGGAGGGAAATTGGTTTACAATTCCAATATCTTGTGCGGGCTTAATGGCCACCCTCTAGTACGTTAATGACCATAAGACAATATTAGTAGTGGGACCACACATGCACCTAACAGCTCGGTAAAAGCAAAGAAGTTACGATGCCACAATCCTAGATTCTTGAAAGTTTTTAAAGTATTTTCCTATTGTAAGGTCCCTCCCTAAACCCTAGAGCCATTCGGAACTTTTTTCAGCCTAAAAAATAATTTAGAAAAGGCAAGACAAACAAAGAAGTCATGTGGACAACGAGACTTTACTCCAGAATGAAAAGACAAGGATATTTTGGATAAAACATTACATCATCCCTATATTTTTCCAAAAAGATTAAGATTATTTTTATACTTCTTCGTGAATCCGCGTGGGAACTGATCTAGATCGGGAATTGGGAGAAAAAGGGACTAACTTGATTGAAATATAAAGTTAAGAGAGATAAGAACTAAGAAGAAAATTGGGGTCCAATAGAAATTAAGAAGAGAATTGGGGTCCAATAGAATTTGAGAAGAGAAATAGGGTCCAATAGCATTTGAGAAGACAATTTGGGGTCCAATAGGAATTGAGAAGAGAATTGGGACCCAATAGGAATTGAGAAGAGAAATTGGGGTCCAATAGGAATTGAGAAGAGAATTCCACCTACCATTTCCTATATCAGCACCCCCTCTCCTTTGTAATTTTACACACACACATATTGATAAGCTACTTGCATACTTTCCATGTTCAAGACTATGATTAAGTAACTCAAGGTTTCCATTAAACCTTGCTCTTGCTCTCTCCCTCTCTTGAAGGCCAAACCCTCAACTCTCTTTCTCTCTTGAAGGCCAACCCTTGAGGGTTTTGTGAAGAAGCTCCTCTCTCCTTCCTCTTCACCATAAATCCCTTTCCTTCCTCCTTGAGCCTCACATCTCTTCAAGAAGGAATTCAACCCCACTTCCCTCTTGCTTAGAGGAGGTAATCTTGATTTCTAGTAGGATTAATTAATCCATGTGTTTTAATACTAGAAAGGTTTATGTACATCATTTTAGGTTTAATCTTTAATGGTAACTTTGGAATTAGGGTTAAGTATTAATGGCAGTTATGCATCATTAAATTATGCTTCAAAGGTAGATTTACACTCGTAGGCTAAGCTTTAATGGTAACTTTGCACTTAGATGTAAGCTTTAGTGATTACCTTGTATTTTTAGGTTTTAATCTTTAACACTAGGTTGGTAACCTAACAGGACATAAAAGTGTCCTTTCAGGGTTTTGAAAAAAACCTCCAAAACCATAGTAGATCCACTCATTTTGTAAAATCCTTTCATGAGGTTATAGTTCAAGGCCTACTAAACATGGAAAAAATAAGAAACTTGTAAAATTTCTCATCTTTTGGTCACACCAAGCCTGCAAAGTTGATGGACCAGTGAATTTTCATCAAAACAGTCATTTCTTATGTTTTGTTGCATAAAAATAAGACTAGGGATTTTTGTAGGACATGAGATAAATTCCCTAGTTAACTTCAATGGGTTGGTGATCAGAACATATGATTGCTTCACTCACTATTTTTTGTTTTGCCAAAAATAAATAGGTACAAAAAAGTTGAATTTTTACCATTCAGCAAACCTATCATCAAAGTTTCTATAGCCACGCTCAATACAACTAATATATGCATGTTTTCTTAGTTCCCTATTGTCCTTTATGTTCATAAGGAGCCATGGAGCATGTCAAAAGAATAATACATCTCTTACCAAGGGGAATCTTGGGGACAAAGATGAAGTGTTAAATACAGCAAACATGAAAAAACTGGGTTGAACATTATGAGTTGTAGAATCCCATAGAAACTATTCAATATCTAGACAAATTTGATCCTTATGACTAGATATGGTTACTACCTACAAAATGCATGTAGTTGTCACAAGAAACTAACAATATTGAAAAAGCTATACTTGATATACTAGAATGTTTCGTTTTCTTTCATAATTGAAAAAATCAACCATCGTTGTGTACTATGCAAAATAGGGTATTAGGTGCCCCAAAACTCAAGGAATGTTAGCTTTATGTTACAATATGTGACATAGAAAATCAAAATGAATTTGGATATCATGAAATCCACCAGAAAAATCATAGAAGAGCTAAAATTGGGTAAAAAACAGGATTTGATAATTTTTGTAATTTGGTCATAACTTACAACTTTAATATTTATTTCTCCTTAGAAGCATCAGGACATGTTGAGGACTACTAAAGATAGTTCTCTAGCATTATAAACCTCACAAACATGAATTCTAGAGTGGTATAGTTGCAAAAAGTTGAAAAAAGCAAAAAACAGGACCCGTTTTTTCACACAGTTTAGGTTGTGAAATGTTGTGCAAGGACAATGTTAAAGATGGAATTGATATTCCAAAAAAATGTCGAGTTTTTTTCAGCTCATGAGACAACTTTGTAGATAGATAGCACCTCAAAATCCATTTTGAAACTCTTGACATAATTCAAGGAAAATGGTCACTTCACAGGACATAAAAATGTCCCATTACCAACCTAGTGTTAATGGAAACCTTGCAATTAGGGTTAAGTGATAAGAGTATTTACGCATCATTAAGTAAAGCTTAAAAGGTAGATTTTCACTCATAAGCTAAGCTTTAATGGTAACTTTGTACTTCGATGTAAGCTTTACTGACTACCTTGCATTTTTAGGATTTAAGTTTTAATGGAAACCTTGCAATTAGGGTTAAGTGATAAGAGTATCTACGCATCATAAAGTTAACCTTCAAAGGTAGATTTTCACTCGTAAGATAAGCTTTAATGGTAACTTTGCACTTAGATGTAAGCTTTAGTGATTATCTTGTATTTTTAGGTTTTAAGCTTTAATGGAAACCTTGCAATTAGGGTTAAGTGATAAGAGTATCTACGCATCACTAAATTACACTTCAAAGGTATATTTTCACTCGTAAGCTAAGCTTTAATGGTAACTTTGCACTTAGATGTAAGCTTTAGTGATTACCTTGCATTTTTAGGTTTTAAGCTTTAATGGAAATCTTGCAATTAGGGTTAAGTGATAAGAGTATCTACGCATCATAAAGTTAATCTTCAAAGGTAGATTTCCTCTCATAAGCTAAGCTTTAATGGTAACTTTGCACTTAGGTGTAAGCTTTAGTTAACTACCTTGCATTTAGGTTTAAGCTTTAATGGAAACCTCGCAAATAGGTTAAGTGCTAAGAGTATCTATATATTATTAAGTTAAGTTTCAAAGGTAGATTTGCACTCTTAAGCTAAGAATTCATGGTAAATTTGCACTTATGTGTAAGCTTTAGTGACTACCTTGTATTTTAGGTTTAAGATTTAATGGAAAGTTCGAAAACTCATAAATTATAGGATGACCTTCTAGCTTCCTAAAATCGAAAGCTAGGTACCATAAGAAAAGAGTAGTTTTCTAAGCTGGATAGAAGTAGTTCAATTTTTGGTATTGAAGAGTATTTCTAAAGTTTTCAATTTCAAGTTTGTTTGAAAATACGGGATGGGGGAGATAGGGGATGGGGGGAGATACTTTGTCGAGAAATTTGCGGTCTTGCCAGGAAAGCACCGGGCCTATGGCTATGAGAGTTTGTGAGAGAACTCAACAAAAACTATATGAAGGAGTTAAACCATAGATTCTATGAAGACTAGGGTTTGGAAAGATGTGCAATCAAAGAAGACTCACTCTTTCTCTCTTGCACTCACACACACAAAGAAAGAGCACAAAAGAGAATGTCAAAACAATACGAAAATGAAAACATCAAGGCTATGGTCATATCGTATCATGGGTAATATGAAAGGGTTAATAGATGAGTTAATGGCATTCAATCTTGGCTGACCAAATAGGCTACGAATTGTTCTTTGGAATTGTAGTTTTGTGCTTACCATAATATATATATATTTTTTAGTGATTGGGATTAATTATGTGTACAAATCCTCTTGGTTCATAGCAAGATAAATATGCTTACGTCAAAAGAAAAATTATAGTCTATGAGAGGTAGTATGATGGGATCCGGTGATAGAAGTATTTCATTGATCCTTTCAGGGCCGAAGAGAAACACTATACGTTGTTGAAAGTGTATTTTACAGCTAATCCATACGTTAATTCTTATATATCATACAGAGTGAAAGCGATAGAAATGATCATCATGTGGGTTATTCATCTAGGATAGTATGTGAGAAATGTAGATATGAGAGAAGTGAAGAGATGAGAAGTTTCCCTCCCAAGTCCTATTCTTGCCCGTAGGCAATAAGGATACTGTGGGGAGAGATGTACCTGTAGCAAAGAGAACCTAGAGAGGATGAATTACTAAGAATGAGAGAGATAGGTTTGGTTAAGGAGATGATATTAGATACATATATATATATTGGATTAGAGATGAAAATGAAAACAACAAGAAATCAAGAAAACATCAATGTAGAACATATCTTACTTGAAACCCTTCGGCACCATTATTGATGGGAGAGAGAAGAAGAGGGAAGAATTCAACATTGATTGATACTCCAAGTACAACATCTTCTTTGATTAGAGTTGATCTTCCAAGGATAGCGTACAAGAATGGCTAGTCTTCCTCTAGGAGAACGTGTAGGCTTGGGCTTATGTTAATGGTGCTAAGTACAATTAGGCATTACTACTCACTCCCTCAAGAATTCCTCTCATCAATGGCATGAATGCTTGAGTTCTTTTGAAGAAAGAAGAGGTTCCCTTTTATAGGTGAAGGGAACCCCCAAGGGTTTACACAAGAAGAGAGGAGCCAGTGTGAACAGAAATTGGAAAAGTTGGAAATGAGCTGTCCCTGCATGATGTGGGCAGACTGTGGTCCAATATTTTGATCATATCTCCTCAACCGTAGCTCCAAATAAAAAAGTAAAAATATGGGCAAAAACTTCAGCTCATTAGCTACTATTTTCATTTTAAAATCATTTTCCAATTCGGATTGGAACCTTGTGTAAAAAATTCATCAAAATAGGGTCCATTTCTGGCAGCAAAAGTCTTCCCGTGGTCCCCTTAGCCTAGACTTTCATTTAATTCCAAAGGACACCTCATGCCATATGAAAGCATGACATTGCTCCTTGAAAAAGTTTTGTAATCATACTTGCAATAATGCATTAAAATAAGTGTATCTTTGAAATCATGCGACCTAGTGTCCCACTAGGATTTGATTCCCCCCTAGTAGCTATTTAAAAAGAAATATAAGAAAAATATGAAGAATACATAGAATATATATATATTGGAGTTTGTCCTAGATATATGATCTAGCTATGGTGTGAGATGATAATGAGATAGTAGAAATAAAGAATCAATGCTTTTTGCCCCAAGTTAAAGAGGCGGAGCTTTTGAGCTTTTTCCATAGTATTTTCTGATGGTAAAGTAAGGATAGGTTACCCTTGAGAAAAATAATAGGATGAGATAGAAGGCTTATTATTATACTTAAATATGAATATTTACATTATAGAAAAGATAATTATGTATCTAAAAAGTTACAAGATAGATCTTGTAGCATGCGTTCCCACTATGTACGTGTCACAGCACGACATCCACCCCCTCTAAACCTGCACATCCTTCGGCATGTGCCAACCTCATGGTAACTTATGAAAGAAATTGTATCCCCTGTCATCCCATGACCTCCTCCAGGATCATATGGATAACTCCAAAACTTGTACTGTACTAAGCATCTTTTAATTGTTTTCCATGGCATGCTTCATTGTGTATATGTATGCGTCCTAGCCACATATCTTGCTAGGTGGTGCCCCTATTGTGTATCCCCCATGATGAGGCCATTGTGCATAGTCTTGGTGTAGAGGCCACCGGGTCTATTTTTCACTTCCGCCTCTCAGTAGTAAGATTACATGGAATCCCTGCAAGAATCATCAGTGATCGGGATGCCCAACTGGGTACCCAACTGAATCTCAAGTCAGCATATCATCCGAAAACTAAAGGTCAAACTGAGCGAGTGAATCAAGTCATTGAAGATATGCTTCGAGCATACTGCAACCAACAACCCCAACAATGGATCAAGTTCCTTCCCCTAGTTGGGTTTTCTTATAACTCTTCTCACCATCGCAGCCTCGGAATGTAACCCTTTAAAGCCTTGTATGGTCATGAATGTTTAGTCCCTCTTCGATTTGACGACCCAATTTTTTATGCTCCTGCCGCTAAGTCTACCCTAGAAGATATAGATCATAAACTTCTAATTATTAGAGACAACCTGAAGAGAGCTAGTGATAGGCAGAAGAGCTACACTGATCTTCACCGTTCCGCTAGAAGCTTTAGCAAAGGCGAACAAGTTTTCCTCAGAGTCAAACCCAAACGCAGCTCTTTAAAGCTAGGGAAATTCCGTAAGCTTGCATTCAGATATTGTGGACCTTTTGGAATCAAATCAATATTTCCCTTTTGTCCAAACCCTTGATCATATTTTGGTTGGTTCTTCGGAACAACTTATAATTATTCTTCAAGATATCAATGGCACTTTTGATGTAATTTTTATGCGGATGTAATCAATCGTCATATTTATGGAATTCAAGCATCTCTAGTCAGTCAATTCTTTGGAGATTCGAATCGTCTATAATGTTTTACAAGTCTAATTGTTATGATACATGGAATATCTGATTATAAATTTAAAGATAAGCTATAGAAATAAGAGAAATAAGGATGGAGGAAATAAATTGGGTACACAAGGGAGGAGATATTGCAAGAGTTGATTGAAAGATGAGTATGAAATCCTTTCACTGTCAAGAACATGGTATTAGTTGGATGATATCAATAGAGAAATGAGTCACCTCTCAAAACAGAAAAAAGGTTAAAGTTTAGGTAAGAATGGTAAGCGTATTAAGGCTAGATAGAGAGCGAAGTGAAGAAATGTTCTTCAGACCTAACAAGAGAAACACAATCCAGCCACACCAAAGGAAAAATACATTGTTGAGTAAGATCATACTCAGTAATTAAAGTAACCCCGAGTAATTAAGACTTCTTTATGATTAAGACTTTTGAGTCAGAGCTAAAAATACAAGAGAAGGGTATTATTTAAGGTCCATACCAGTTTCTATGTCCTTTAATCTAAATACCCTAAAGTTACTGACCATCTTCAATCATAAGTTGACCGAAGATCGAGTCTGACTCTCTCTAAAGCATGTCCCGAGCTGAGGGACAGCTCTTTCTTTTTGTTGGGGAGCTCTTTCTTTACTCCAGGATATTTTGGATAAGAAATTACGTCATCCTTATATTTTTCCAAAAAGATTAAAATTATTGTTATACTTCTTCGTGATGATCCGCGTGGGAAGTGATCTAGATCGAGAACTGGGAGAAAAAGGGACTAACTTAATTGAAAGATAATGTTAAGAGATAAGAACTAAGAAGAAAATTGGGGTCCAACAGGAACTAAGAAGAGAATTGGGGTCCAATAGCATTTGAGAAGAGAAATAGGGTCCAATAGCATTTGAGAAGAGAATTTGGGGTCCAATAGGAATTGAGAAGAGAATTGTGGAACAATAGATATTGAGAAGAGAATTCCACCTACCATTTTCTAGATAAGCACCCCCTCTTCTTTGTAATTTTATACACACACATATTGCTAAGCTACTTGCATACTAGCCATGCTCAAGACTATGCTTAAGTAACTCAAGGTTTCCATTAAACCTTGCTCTTGCTCTCTCCATCTCTTGAAGGCCAAACCCTCAACTCTTTTCCTCTCTTGGAGGACAACCCTTGAGGGTTTTGTGAAGAAGCTCCTCTCTTCTTCGTCTTCACCATAAATCCCTTTCCTTCCTCCTTGAGCCTCACATCTCTTCAAGAAGGACATCAACCCCACTTCCCTCTTGCTTAGAGGAGGTAATATTCAGTTCTAGTAGGATTAATTAATCCATGTGTTTTAATACTAGGAAGGTTGATGTACATCATTTTAGGTTTAATCTTTAATGGTAACCTTGGAATTAGGGTTAAGTATTAATGGTAGTTATACATCATTAAATTATGCTTCAAAGGTAGATTTGCACTCGAAGCTAAGCTTTAATGGTAACTTTGCACTTAGATGTAAGCTTTATTGATTACCTTGCATTTTTAGGTTTAGAGCTTTAATGGAAACCTTGCAATTAGGGTTAAGTGATAACAGTATCTACGCATCATTAAGTTAAGCTTAAAAGGTAGATTTGCACTCATAAGATAAGCTTTAATGGTAACTTTGCACTTAGATGTAAGCTTTAGTGACTACCTTGCATTTTTAGGTTTTAAGCTTTAATGGAAACCTTGCGATTAGGGTTAAGTGATAAGAGTATCTACGCATCATAAAGTTAAGCTTCAAAGGTAGATTTGCACTCGTAAGCTAAGATTTAATAATAACTTTGCACTTAGATGTAAGCTTTAGTGATTACCTTGCATTTTTAGGTTTTAAGATTTAATGGAAACCTTGCAGTTAGGGTTAAGTGATAAGAGTATCCACACATCACTAAATTACACTTCAAAAGTAGATTTGCACTCGTAAGCTAAGCTTTAATGGTAACTTTGCACTTAGATCTAAGCTTTAGTGATTACCTTGCATTTTTAGGTTTTAAGCTTTATTGAAAACCTTGCAATTAGGGTTAAGTGATAAGAGTATCTACGCATCATAAAGTTAAGCTTCAAAGGTAGATTTGCTCTTGTAAGCTAAGCTTTAATGGTAAATTTGCACTTAGGTGTAAGCTTTACTAACTACCTTGCATTTTTAGGCTTAAGCTTTAATGGAAACCTCGCAGATAGGTTAAGTGCTAAGAGTATCTATACATCATTAAGTTAAGTTTCAAAGGTAGATTTGCAATCTTAAACAAAGCATTAATGGTAACTTTGCACTTAAGTGTAATCTTTAGTGACTACCTTGTATTTTAGGTTCAAGCTTTCATGGAAAGCTCGAAAACTCATAAATTATAGGATGACCTTCTAGCTCCTAGAATGGAAAGCTAGGTACCATAAGAAAAGAGTAGTTATCTAAGCTCGATAGAAGTAGTTCAATTTTTGGTATTGAAGAGTATTTCTAAAGTATTCAATTTCAAGTTTGTTTGCAAATACGGGATGGGGGAGATAGGAGATAACTTCGCGGAATTGATCTCCGTGTTGTTTGAACCGAAAACTCTATAAGCTTCCACGGAGATTCCCCATGGATGGCAAAGGATTGCAAAAAACCTGGGAATCGACAAAAACGGGGATTGAACTTAAAAATTTGGCATTTCCGAAGAGACATTAACCATCAAATGCCCATGGAAAAACTCGCTTGTATTTTCTAAATAAAGTTGGCTGGTAGATAATTAATGAAAGTAGGAATTAAGGTTGATAAATGAATGAACCTGGAAATTACCAACTAGGAGTTAAAAGGAATCTCGAGAGGTGATAGGGATAGCCCATTGCAAAACATAGATTTAACTAGGAGTTTTGAAGATTGTCTAGAAATGACCGGGAACCAAGATGGATCTTCTTGGGGTCAATTTGGTTGAAAGGCCGGCCCATTGAGAGGATTCTCTTGGGGAACTTGTCGGAGATTGGTCCTTTCCGGCTAGGATAGCGTAACCGGCAAGTTGTTATACCTAGGTCATTCATGCCCAAGGGATAAGGGATGAATTGGTTTGTTTTATTTTTGCCCGGCCGAGTGAAGTACCTGCGGTATCTTATTGGAAATCGGCCATAATCCGGGTATGGCCTGATGTCAATAGTTGGATGAGAAGGTTATACTCAGGGAGGATGATGTGAATTTAATTAAGGAAATTTGTTCAACTTGGTTGCTTAAAAAGGAATTGGAAAGGCTAGGAATATAGGGGCTATCCTGTGCATCTATCACCAGATGGTGCTATACCTCTCGAGATAAAATGCTTAGAAAGGAATGATTAAATTACTTGATGAGACTTTCCCAAACACTTAATTCTGGGTTATATTGTGAAGGTGCAACCATTTTGATGGATTGTAACCATTTTGATGGCTTGTGAAGGTGCTACCATTTTGATGGCTTGTAACCGATTATCTTGGCCTGAATGGGGAGGTAAGACGAATTGGTTGAAACTAAATGTGTTGCATGATTAGTTAGGAAACTAGTTATAAGCTAATTATAACAGATAAGGGAAAGGAAATGAATTAAAAGTTCCTAAATAAAGATCTGGTGGGACCAACCAGATGAATTTCCCTGAACGAGGGTATGCCATAGATTGCATGCTGCTTGTTGTTTGATGATGTCTGATAGGCTACTGTCTTTCTGATTTTGAGTAGTTAACTACTACCTCGGGAAGGGATTTTCATGAAATGGTTCGGTGGGTGGGCATCCGGAGGGTCAGATGGTCGGATGTTGATTTAGAAATTTTATGTGAAATACCAGGAATAGTGGGATATAAATTGGATACTCGGGGACCAGCGAGACCAGGTAGGATTGCAAGATCCCTCTTCTTAGGGGAAAGTGATAACTGCCGTGCCTGCTTTTCAGGAAAAAGGGGTTATTGCCATGAACCAAGGGAGAACAAGAAAGCAAGAGCAGATCCTCAAGTTGAAGATCAAGAGAATCAAGACTAAGGACCATGATTTTGGGGGTGGAAAGCTATCAAGGACAGATTGATTATGAGAAGCGGATAGAATCATTGAATGAAGGGAAGTACCCCCTTGGGTTGTCATTCTAGATAGGCCGGAGTCCTGTCTAAATGTCGGTCCCAAGTGGGAGGGATACTTGCAGATAGATCTACGTCACTCCCTGGAACTGTCAAGAGGACTGAGGGAGGTGAGTAGGGTCGAGTCTGGGTATGGACCTCACAAGTGGTATGAGAGTAGATTGTAACCCCTTGGGTTGGCATTCCAGATAGGCCGGAGTCCTGTCTGAATGTCGGTCCCAAGTGGGAGGGATACCTGTAGATAGATCTACGTCATTCCCTGGAACGGTCTGGAGGACCGAGGGAGGTGAGTAGGGTCGAGTCTGGGTATGGCCCTCTCACCTATTTCTTGAGTCTTTCCACGTACTTTCCTACTTAATGTAGCCCTCAAGCTCATTGGACATGCTCTATTTTCTCTCTCTTTCATATGGACCTCCAAATGACCTCCGAAATTTCCTAATGATTGACACTCCTACGGTTTTCTAAGCATTGTTTGAGATTCTAATCAATTGAAAATTTCATTCTCATGTTTAGGAGAGGAGTTTATTACATGTGTGGATGCTTTTTTGTTGTATGTGGAAGCAATTGATGACCTAGCATGGCATAGGTAAGACTTACATATTTCTCTAAATAGTTAACTTACCATAATTTACTCTTACCATGATCCTTGGGTTTGTGGTAGTATTGAAATGTGGTTCAAGAAAACACCAATCTATGATGGGCGTGAGTATTCATTGAAGGGGGAAATGTCCCAATATGTGGCAAGGTTGATCTCTACAAACTTCCCTACGTCCATGCTAGTTGATGATATTCACAATAACACTATAGGTGATCTTTTTTTATGGCTTCATTTTCGTTACACAATGCATATATGTTATGATCTACGGTGCTTGATGCTCTCACCATAGATCCCATGCCCCCATGCCCATGTCATATAGTCCTGAGGGGGGAGCAAAGTGTACTGAGACTTTTTACAGGTAACTTTCTAGCCATGAACCTTTGTGAATCACTACACTCATCTTGATAGTTAGATGCAAGCTCTTGATGTTAAATTTTGATTACTATGTTTGACGTAGTTGGTTTCTATAAACATTCACATATGAGGACGACCATGTTATGGACATTTTTGCTGGGTGTGGTGGCTTGGGGCTTGCTTGCACAAAGGAGATCCGTCTCAGTATCTAATGCTAGAGGGTGATTTCTTTGTCTTCTCTGAGTGTTTAGAGAAGAAATTTTGTGGTCCTCCTCTTGAGGAGAAAAACTAGTAGATAAGCTACTTCCATAGGTGGACAGTTATTTTTGTGACTTTATGTATTGTGTGAGATAGTATTTTTTCAATGAAACAACAAGAAACATATGGAGATTGTGGGTTTTTCCCTTGTCCCCACAAGGGTTTTTCACCCACAATCATGATACGTTAATTTGGGATGATGTTTCATATCTCAAATCGAGGATCAATCTATATGTTGTTCAATTATGTGAAAAATGTTGTGTTTGTCCTGTCATTATCTTGTTATTGGGATTTAGGGTAATGCAAGCAAATGCCTGCTCAATAATCATCATGTATGTGTGTGTGTGTCTCTATGTATGTGGGGTGGGGTCTCTTAATGCTCTAGATTTGCATCTCTCTCTCTCTCTCTCTCTCTCTCTCTCTCTCTCTCTCTCTCTCTCTAATTTCTCATAGAATGAACAAGATAAAGACTAATTATTCGATCTCATGCCAAAAATTCAAATCTTTCACTTTGTACTCTCTCTCTCTCTCTCTCTCTCTCTCTCTCTCTCTCTCTCTCTCTCTCTCTCTCTCTCTCTCTCTCTCTCTCTCTCACACACACACACACACACACACACACACACACAAATTCTGACTAATTTCTTATAGAATGAAAAAGGTAAAGACTCGTTACTAGACACACCAAAAATTCAAATAATGTAATTTGTATTCTCTCTCTCTCTCTTTCTCTCCCTCTCTCTCTCACACACACACACACACACGGATTCTCTCTAATTGCTTGTACAGCAAACAAGATAAAGACTTTTTGCCAGGGTGGACTTCAACTTATCCCATACAAAAAAACCAAATATCTCACTTTGCACTCTCTCTCTCTCTCTCTCTCTCTCTCTCTCTCTCTCTCTCTCTCTCATATTATCTCTAATTGGCTTATAATGTGAACAAGATAAAGACTCGTTGCTAGAGTAGACTTCAACTTACCATACCAAAAATTCAGAAAATTTACTTTGTACTTATATTCTTGCAGGATCGTAAACACAGACTTTGTGATGATCTTTCTTATAAATACTATATATATGACATTGCAGTATCAATATGTTGATAGTCATATGGTTAGTTTTTTATCAAATCCGTGTTGTGTTACTATGGCCCTTAATTGTGTTACAAAGATGTAGAGCACAATTTTTTTACTATCTACTTTATCCTAGTTCAAAAGTATACACCTTAGTATGCGCAAAAGGTTTCATCTACTTTTGCTACCCACAAAAAGCTCTAGCTTTGTAAAGAAATCTCTAAATAAAAAGCTCCTATATTTAATATCCTCATTGACTAGTGTTTCACAAATTTTAGTGATGGGACTAGGATTTACATTAGGAAGAGAATGAGGTTTAGGAGGGCCTCTTTATTTTCCATGAGATTATGGAGGTGATTAACATTTTGATGAATAGGTGCACACCATGTGTGCAAGAATGGTGGGTGTGTAAGAGAGGTGTAAGAATGGTCAAAGGATGCACTTTTCCCCCCCAAAAAAAGGGGGGAACAACTTTATAATTTTTGGTCTTCCATAACTTTTACATACAATCTCTGATTTGAGCGGAAATTATAGATCTATAATCTACACGCGAGCTCTTTCAGTAGATATGTTACTTGAAATAGTTTTGCCCGCTAGATTTTAAATTTCATTTGGGGAGGTAAATTTGAATTCAAATAAACTAGCCATTTTTCCTATTTGAATTCAAAATCTCTCCTTTGATTGCTTTCTTAATACTAGAGCTTTGACTTCCTTAAACTGCCAAATAAAGAGGCCCTCTGAGACCCCATTCTCTTCCTAATACTTTGTGAGGCTAAGTAATATGGTAGCTTTTTATATGGTAGTTCAAACTCAAGGTACAACCAAGAGTACCCACATAGGCACTTTGTACATATTGTTGTATTACTTGGTAGAGTTTATAGTACCTATCATACGTACATTGACAAAATATATGCCTTTATCTTTCAAGGTACCTTTCATAGGTCAATACTTTGAAAGTACCTATGCTCTGTTTCAAAAGTACCATGCATGTGTTTGTACATTCTGAAAATACATGTCTTTTTTTTCCTAAGTACCATGCATGTGTTTGTATGATGGGAACATACATATGCCTTGGTTGCAAAGTGCCTTTCATATGTGCTTGGTAAGTTCTTACGATTGGTACCCTGAGATTGTCCTTGGTGCTCTCATAGGTACTTAGAGTGTGTCCTTGGTACTTTTTTGACATGGACTAATATCTACTTGTCAAGTATGGTGAAAAAAGAACTAATTGAGCTGGAAACATTAGAAGCTACATGTGCTGCTCAAGTCACATTTTGTGAGAGCTTGCTGGATCAAGTGAAGAGAGGTGACTCAATGTTGCTACAACCGACAGCTCACCAACATAGGAGTCACCAACATGCCAAAGTGACTGTTCCAGGAGCATGTGCTTCATGTGGTTTAGGTTTTGTGGCTTTAAAAGTAGTGTGTGTGTGTGTGTGTATACACTAGCGTGTGGTGATGCATACCATGCTTTGTGTTTTGATGGATAAGCTGAGTCAGAGAAAGAATGTGCCAACCCTTCCTGTAAGCAGAGTATTCCAAAATCGGAAAAGTCGATGCGTGTGCATAATGGTTGGTTTTCTATTGTCCATGTCTATCAAGATTAATAGATTTTGTTAAGACTGTAAGAAACTTTTTTTATTTCACAAGCTACAAATTTTGTGGTGTAGTTGTAGGTCCATTCATATGCTATATGTGGCAACATTACCAGCTGAGGTGCCAAACCTAAATGTTGACCCAACTCCGGATGCCCACACCATAGACACAGACATGAAATTTGATGATTAGTCAACTCCAGGTGGTAGGGAAGGCTCAACCTTGGCAAGTGACAAAACTCTGGCTTGCGAGGAAGGCTCGCATGTGGAAATTGACAAAACCCCAGCTACTGAGGTGGAGCCCTCTCAACAGACAATAGGTGAACAAGAACCAAAGGAAACTGAACCAATGGAAGATGATGATGTTAAGATCACAGATTCTGTAGTGCAAGAGGGGGTGGAAGCGGTGCAACCCATGGTTCATGGTGATGCAGATCCAGATTCCCAACTCTTCCTTAGTGATATAGTGAAGAAGTCAAGGAAGCAAAAGAAACACGCTGATGGTAAGATGTTTTGGCTATCTAGGACATGGCTCCCTACAGGCAGTGGATGAGTTTTATTCATGTGTCTCTTTATGGTGCAACTGGACAATCCAAAAATATGCGAGCATTAGAGACGAACCGCTCAAAGCAGCAAAGTAACAAGGCTGAGGAAGAGAACGATGGTGAGACCTCTTTTACTCATGGCTTGTTCAATAAAATCATCTCAGCACGTAGAGGAAGTTTGTAGGGTCAACCTCATTGATAGTTTTATCTCTTGTCAAGACAAGGGTCCTACGGGGCAAGGCCCAACCTAGGGGGTCAGGGACCTAGGGAAAGGGCCTTGACTGGACTAGTGTGGACTGGGGATTTGCTTAGGGCAAGAGCTAGGAGATAGGCCTATATAAGGGGCAGTAGGGAGGAGGATCCCAGGGTCTCAGTTCCCTAGGTCCTATATTGGTATTAGAGCAAGGGGGTCTGGACCAAGGGGGTCGTGGACCACACCTTTTGCATGTTTGCATGTGCATGCACCAAGGGAAGGCATGGAGAAGCGCTCTACTTAGGTGGGCAAGTCAAAGGCAAGCTTGGCTCGTGTGCAGGGCCGCTTGCAGCAAGAGGGGAGAGAAAAGTGACCACAACCAAATACCGCGATGGTGGGATTATCTTGAGCGCAAGCGGCTGGGGAATACTTCACGTCACAGCGACGAGCCCTCGTGGGCACTACAACACGTAGAAAATTCTCTCTCTCGCGCGTGCGGCACTCGGCTGCGCCATCGCCATGCCTGGAGCTCATTTGTTTTTCACACTCAAGCGCCCAAACGCTTTGGCCTTAGGGCAGTAAAATTAAAATCCAAGGGAGGGTACCCATGGGCTATAAGTGGTTGGGGAACAACTCCTCACTCTTACTGCTACTATTCATTTTGTGTTGGATGGGAACCTTACAAATATTTTTTTTACTAAATAATCTGCTAAGAGCATACATTAGCACAACTCATTTCTGAATAGATGATCTTCTCCCTATTCTAGAATTTGCTTAAGTACGGTTTTCAACTTTGAACACCTCTTGTGGTGGGGTTGGAGATTGTTTCAATAGTTTCATACGTCAAGGACTTAATAGTTGTGCTGACAAAGTATGTTGGCAAGTAACCTTCATTAGGGAGGAACATGTAGTTCTTTGTGTTCCAAACGATTCAGAATTCTAACAGGAGGACACTCCCTATCTATGAACTTTTCAAGATACTCACGCGAGTAGGAAATCTGGTTAACAACTGCATGGAAAGTTATGCCAAGGTTTCCTTGCATTATTCCAGTACCTTCAGAAGATCTGAAAATTGGTTATGCTTTTGGCCAACTCTTAGTTGTGGTTAGTCCTTTCAAGTACTCAAGTGAGTTATAAATGGAGTTACCATTTAGACCCAAGTGGTTGCAAAAGGAAAACAATGTTGACAATCAAGATGTTGCTCTTGGTTTCATTGAACCTCCTCACTACACCAATTATCGTTCATACAGACAACTGGCTCATGTTTGGGACGTCAATAAAGAAAACATCAGTATTCTTAAGAAGATATTACTACTTCTGTTTTCGAGGACTAAAACTCTTCCTTAAGGGGGGAGTAATGTCAGAACAAGGGTCCTATGGGGCAAGGCCCAACCTAGGGGGTCAAGTACCTAGGCCAAGGGCCTTGGCTGGACCAGTGTGGACTGGGGATCCGCTTAGGGCAAGAGCTAGGAGCTAGGCCTATATAAGGGGCGGTAAGGAGGAGGATCCCAAGGTCTCAGTTCCCTAGGTCTTATATCTCTATAGCTCATGTTCATGCTCATCAGCGTGTAAGTCGCTTGGGTTTTGGTTTTAGGTGGATATGGAAAATCGATGAGCGAGGAAGTTCGAAGTCACCCGCCTCCTATAAAGAAGTCCCCCCAAAAAGTACTCCCCTCCAGCATCCTAGTATTATTTCCCACCCCCCAAAGCCTCGTGTTTGCAAAAAACTCTGACATTGAAGACACTTTGTGTCTGCACTCTCTTGTAATGACAAAATCTTTGATTCTTGCTTTTTGAATAGAAATTAGAATTTTATGTTGGCCTCCATTTCTCTTCTCTCAATTTATTGCAATCGTCACTCTTGTTTTGGCTAAAAAGTGCTTAGTCTACTCCTTGATGTATGTAAAAACCCATGTGTTTTACAGAGCTACCAAAAGAAAAGGGGACTCTCAAATTTCTTGTCTCTCTCGACAAAATAATAATTATCAGAGATCCACCTGCCTATATTCCAAAAACCATCACATCGCTGCCATTTGATATCCCCTCACAACCAGCGTTAGTGATCTGAACGACGTACTCTGTACTTCATGGATTGAAGATCCTGATAGCCAAGGATGCTCAGCCACCTGATCTTGAAACTGCTAGGTTTGACCTCATCAATGAAAATAATGATAGGTTTGACTAAGGCTTTGAATTATTTTTGCCGTACGTATGATTTTTGCATGCTCACAGAGCGGGAATTGTTGTTCTTCAGGTATCTCTTTGCTCCCAAGGATGCAAAATAGTTCTTAGCTTGGGCCATGGGCTGGGCAAATATTTACATATGGAGTTCAACAATGCTAAACAGAGTGGACATAATAATCAAGGTAGCTTTTTGGGGGCTTTGTGACTACTTCAGCGGATGGGCTAGACAACAGTTATGTGATGTAGCCACATTCAAAATGGTAGCTAGAAAACTAGTCTTTTTTAAGAATCTATGAAATTTTCTACAGCTGGTTCTATGATACGGTATGAGAAATGTGCTATTGATCGACAAAAATCTTTATAAATGCCATTATAATTTGCTTGGTTCCTACATAATTGTACCTGGCCTAGAGGATCGAAGTATTGAATTCTTGTCCACGGATTTGCAAGAGGTTATTGCCAAGTGGTCTGATGTTACGGATCGATCAGCCAAATCTTTCACCTTCAATGTGAGGCCTACATGGGAGGACAACTATGTTAAAGTTGCAGTCAAGCGAGGTGGAAAGATGACCAGTTATAGAGAATACTTGACGGGGCCACATTTGATGCCAATGAAATTTTAGCCCTACTATCTCATCCTTCAAAATTCTCATGCCAAGCTTTGTAAAACACCCTTGTATTGCCATGTTTTTTCATTACAGCTTAAGGTCTTTTCTAACCCATGTATATGCCTACTTCCCCTGAGGGATGGTTTTTTGGATAACATTTTGAATGCCTCTATACTGAGTGATTAACATGTAACTTTATCGGCAACACAAAAGTTGAATTTATAGTTATTCCATTGTGTCAGTTTAAAATGCTTTGGATTCTAATTTTTGTGCTTTGGAATCAATTTTTGTGGATGGTGCCAGAAACGTAAGTTGAGTGCTTTTGAGGCCATGTTGTGTAGTCATTAGAGCCCTCTTATCTTGATGGATCAAACCAAGTGCGATGCCAATAACACTTTTGGCTAGTCAGAACGTATGTAAGAATCCTTGGTACCATCGACTAGCGCATAGTAGTATCCCTCAACCAAATAGGAATTTGGAAAAATGCAGTTGTCCCAAGAATCTCTTAGAGCTCGTGTTGTTTTTTATTTCTCCTTTGAGCACCTCAAGAGGTAGAAGTCTGCTCCATTTTCGTCCGTATTCGTGGAAAAGTTGTCACCTACACGAAGAGCATCACTAATGGCATCATGATGTCCACCATACATAGGCAAATCTAATCCTTCATCGTCACTTGATTGATCACTTTCTTTGTCAATGCTGTCCAATCGAAGGCAATATACTGCCAGTTTTTGACATGTGTGTTGTTAAGGCATCATCTACAACGTTGTGACATACAAAACTGATAGAAACATGAGAGAGCTCTGTAGTGAAGTTCACACTTGTCAGTCCTAGAGTGTCCATTCACACAATGCAAAGAGAATGACCCTTCCACTTGCTTGCAATTACATTTCCTCTCCCTCGTCATATCTGTCGCTTCGACGTCCCAAAAAATTCGAGTCATCTCTGACCGGGTGTTTTCATCATGAAATTTATTTTTCAAGAAACTAACCACATCCTTGGCACACTTCATGTGCCATGCATCATGTTTCAATTGCTCATGTGTCAGAGCCTTTTTGAAAATTGCACCGGCCCCATCATGCTCTCCTTTGCCATGGCCCGATGCAAGAAACTCCATAGCATCTCAATGCCAGTCAAAGAGTAGTAACTAGATCCTCTCAAAGGCTAGGAGAAAATAAGAAACTGGTTATCATGTTCAAGAGATTAGAGAAGCTAGAATACCTTGACTTGAAGAAAAATGGCATGGATGCCTTGAATTGAGCAGCACACCCGTCTGACCAGAATCAGTGCAGCTTCAAGGAGTTGAATCCTTGCTCTTGTAGCCACATACTATTCAACTGCTGATAGCCATTTTTCGGCTCTTCGTAATTGCCATAGTGACCTATCCCACCCTACCAAAATCACCTAAACACTGTGGCTATTCTTATCTTTTCATTGTACATAGGCGTGTGTGAGTTAAGGGGCTTTTTCCATATCTTATTAAAACCCTCAGCTAGCTAGTCATTGGGCTAGTTCAGCCAAAAATAAAAATAAAAAAAATAAAAGTATATTATGTCCTCTTTGTGTGTAAATATTTCATTGAATATATGGCCTAAATATAGGGATTTTTATAATTATTTTGATATTTTATTTAAATATTTATACTTAGGTGTGTGTTTTATTAAACCTGTGTATGCCTCTTTCATCCTCTTACACCATAGGTATATATTTGCCAATGTGTACATACTCTAACCTCATATTTTTCTTTTATACAAATCACCCCCACATTTTCACCCTCACCCTCGTGAAAACAAAAAATTGATTTCTACTCCCTTAGTCACGTTTATTATATTATTTACTTGCATACCTTTTCCTCTTTCACCCAAAATAATACAAAGAGGGACCATATCATATGATTCCAATATCTTTCCATATCCATAATTCCTTCATATTTTTTTATTATTTTTACTCATTATTCTAACACCATGTGCTCATTGAGCTAAAATCCATGACTACCATACACTAGTCCCACCATGTATATATTGCTTTATTCACCAATAATCCTCCTCTATGCACGTGTAAAGGGAAACTTGGATGCTTTGTATTATGATACAACAAAGGAGGGGCTCACTCTTGGATGCATTGTACAAATTGAACAAGGAGGGGGCCACTAAAAGACTTTTGTAGGCATAAAAAACAGGCTTTTTGGTGAGGATTTTGGCACCCATCTCCACTCCGAATTTGGAGCGGTGGTGAAAAGAGAAAATGTGGAACAAGAACTAGATATTCACCTCAAAAATTTTGGTGATTTTTGGAGCAACCACCGGTGAGGTAATATTTTTTGAGTGGACCTCATTAATGTGTCCACTTTTCTCACAAGTAGCCCTTAGTCTTCTCTCACCTCTTTCCACACTTCTACACACACACACACTCATTCCTCTCAATCCCTCACTCAAACCTGCATCTTCAATGCTTTCTCTCACCTTCTTCACCACATTAACCTCCCCTCTTTTTTCCATAGCTCTCATATGGGTTCCCCATGTACATACATCATCTCTATGCCTCTCTCTATTATCTCCAAAGTACGATTCCATCTTACCCCTTCTCTATATACATAAAATTCAGCATGTAAACCATGCTTAACCTCTGCAAATCAAGAGATCTCATCAACCAAATTACCATTTTCATCGCGATAATCAACCTTGGCGGCAGTTGCGTAAAGAAGAGAAGACAAAGAAAAAGATCGATAGTCATTTTGAGAACCTACATAAGTAAGTCAAAAACTTCTTCAAGCTTCACCATCACAAGGATTTTCTCACTTCATTCAACCATCTTACTTCAACCATCCACCTCATTCTACCCATTGTAAATGTAACATTAACTTTCAAGTGATTACGAACACTAACCACTAACATACTAACACAAAATAGCCATTGACCTAACCCGTGCACAATTGGGAGGGATCCTTACGTATAGGGTACATGAGAAGGATATTAAGGTGCCTGAAATAAAGACCCTACCATTGCCACCACCTAAAATTATTCCTAATGCTTTTAACTTGTTCTTTCATGGAGCTTTTCGACGAGCCAGAGGAAAAGCAGGGGAAGGACTAGTATTGCTCAACCCAAGTAGAGAGGTGGTTATGAAAGAGAAGGTCAATCTACCAGGTTCAACTAGCAACAATGAAGCAGAATATGACACACTACTTCATGGTTTGAAGATGTGTATTAGACAAGGTATACAACGTCTCATGGTAAAGGGGGATGCACTTCTCATTGTGAAGCAAATCTTAGGCATTTGGGCATGCAAGAATGAAAGCCTTAGGACAAACATTCAGGCCATTCGTAGGTTGTTTAATCAGTTTGAAGAAGTGCAACTATATCATATTCCTAGGAAACAAAATGAAGATGCCGATTTACTTGCACAACAAGCAGTTACATGTGTTGAGAAAGAAGTGCAGGTCATCATGGTGGCAGCAGTTGTCAAGCAACTGATATACCAAGGGTTGGATTCATTGGCTCCCATTATTGGCTGCATTTTGGAGGGCGAGTTTCCACAAGACTTCACTAAAGCTCAGAAGAGGAGACTCATGAAGAAGGCAAGTTTCTATCTCTTCCTAGAAGGCTCCCTCTATCAAAGAGGGAAGGATCAAGTGTGCAGAAGAGTACCAACTATCGAGGAAATTCCAGCCATTCTAAAAGGTTTGCATGAAGAGGTATGTGGTGGTCATTTTGCCCAAGAATTAGCTGTGAAGAAGATTTTGCTTGCGGGGTATGTTTGGCCAAACTTGCATGTGGATATCCAACATTGGTGTAAAACCTGTCACAATTTTCATATAAATGGAAATAAAAGGTTAGTGCATGGCTTGAGGCAAATAGTGCTTGCAAATGGACCCTTTGAAAAATGGGGCATTGATGCTATGGGTCCTCTACCTAGAACAAATAATGGTAATCTCTACATTCTAGTGGTTGTGGACTACATGACTAGGTGGGTAGAGGCTCAAAGTGTGGCAAGGATAAATGGGAAAATAGTGAGCAGGTTTGTCTACACTAATATTTGTTGTAGATTTGTCACACCTCTAGAGATTATTTGGGATAATGGTCCGGGGTTCAAGAAGGGTTTGCTCACAGAAGTTTGTGAAGAGCTTCACATTCTACATCGTCATAGCACACCATACTACCCACAATCAAATGGTTTGGTGGAGAAGGCTAATGGTGTCATTGCACGAATCATTAGAAAGATGGTGCAAAACAAGACAAAATGGGATGACTTCTTGGATGGTGCCTTGTGGGCATATCGAACCACATATAGGGAAGCCACGGAGTTCACACCATTTCACTTGGTCTATGGCCAAGAGGCTCTGCAGCCTATTGAGCCCAACATCCCAACAATACGGCTTCATGGCATAGGTGCACAAAATGATCAAGAAGCATGGATGGATCGACTTCTTACCCTAGCTGAGCTTGAGTGGAAAAGAGAAGCAACATACGAGTGCTACAAGAGGAAAGCTACGCAGGAAAAGGAGAAGCTTGACAAGAAACTAAAGGAGAAAGGCATCAATGAAGGAGATCTTGTGCTAAGGTATGACAAATCGACTCAATAATCGTTTTGATGCCAAATTTGAAACTAGATGGCAGGGGCCATACATAGTTAAGAAGGATTTCAATTTAAGTTACTATCAACTTATGGAATTGAATGGGAAAGAGCACTCTAGGAAGGTAAATGGTTATCGCTTGAAGCCCTATTTGAGTCGCCTTCTACCAAAGGATCTACCAAAGATTTGTCAAAGGGTAGCTATCTTATGTAAGTATTGCTCCATGAAGAATGAGTGTAACTCCATCCAAAATTCTAAGGGGCCAAACAATGAAGATCTCGTCAAGGACTTTGAAGCACTCTCTTTGGAAAAGATGCTCTATGATGGTACATGAATATACCATCATCCTGGGGGAGGGCTAATGATAGCCGTTTTTCAGCTCTCCCTAATTGCCATAGTGAGTAACCCCACCCTACCAAAATCACCTAAACACTGTGGCTATTCTTACCTTTTCATTGTACATAGGCCTGTGTGAATTAGGGGGCTTTTCCCATATCTTCTTAAAACCCTGAGCTAGCTAGTCACTGGGCTAGTTGAGCCAAAAAATAAAAATAAAAAAAATAAAATAAAAGTATATTATGGTCTCTTTGTGTGTAAATGTTTCATTGTATATATGGACTAAATATAGGGATTTTTATAATTATTTTGATATTTTATTTAAATATTTATACTTAGGTGTATGTTTTATTAAACCTGTGTATGCCTTCTTTCATCCTCTTGCACCATAAGTATATATTTGCCAATGTTAACATACTCTAACCTCATATTTTTCTTTTATACAAATCACCCCCACATTTTCACCCTCACCCTCGTGAAAACAAAAAATTGATTTCTACTCCCTTAGTCACGTTTATTATATTATTTACTTGCATACCTTTTCCTCTTTCACCCAAAATAATACAAAGAGGGACCATATCATAAGATTCCAATATCTTTCCATATCCATAATTTCTTCATTTTTTTATTTTATTTTTACTCATTATTCTAACACCATGTTCTCATTGAGCTAAAATCCACGAATAGTCTATACACTAGTCCCACCATGTATAAATTGCTTTATTCACCAATAATCCTCCTCCATGCACGTGTAAAAGGCAACTTGGATGCTTTGTATTATGATACGACAAAGGAGGGGCTCACTCTTGGATGCATTGTAAAAATTCAACAAGGAGGGGGCCACTAAAAGACTTTTGCAGGCATAAACAACAGGCTTTTTGGTGAGATTTTTGGCACCCATTTCCACTCCGAATTTGGAGCGGTGGTCAAAAGAGAAAATGTGGAACAAGAACTGGATATTCACCTCCAAAATTTTGGTGATTTTTGGAGCAACCACCGGTGAGCTTATATTTTTTTAGTGGACCCCAGTCTGTCCACTTTTCTCACAAGTAGCCCTTAGTCATCTCTCACCTCTTTCCACACTTCTACACACACACACACACTCATTTCTCTCAATCCCTCACTCAAACCTGCACCTTCAATGCTTTCTATCACCTTCTTCACCACATTAACCTCCCCTCTTACTCCCATAGCTCTCATATGAGTTCTCCATGTACATACACCATCTCTATGCCTCTCTCTATTATCTCCAAAGTACAATTCCATCTTACCCCTTCTCTACATACATAAAATTCAGCATGTAAACCATGCTTAACCTCTGCAAATCAAGAGATCTCATCAACCAAATTACCATTTTCATCACGATAATCAACCCTGGAGGCGGTTGCGTAAAGAAGAGAAGACAAAGAAGAAGATCGATAGTCATTTTGAGAACCTACACAAGTAAGTCAAAAACTTCTTCAAGCTTCACCATCACAAGGATTTTCTCACTTAATTCAACCATCTTACTTCAACCATCCACCTCATTCTACCCATTGTAAATGTAACATTAACTTTCAAGTGATTACGAACACTAACCACTAACATACTAACACAAAATAGCCATTGACCGAACCATAAAAGACACCTCACCTCAAGACATGTGCATAGTAACTCTCTCTCTCTCTCTCTCTCTCTCTCTTTCCATCTCCTTAGTTAAAACTTTACTTTCACCTTATCTACCATCAATAATGCTCTTTTTTGAGCCCACATCCATGACTCAAGAAGACAAAGAAGGCCCGCAATGTTTTGATATTCAAAAAAATCATAATCCTAATTTGTTAACTTGTAACTTAGGATTTCCAAAAATCTTAATGAGGGGTCTCCAACCTATAAATAGGCCCCTCTCCTTCTTGTAAAACAACCTCCAATGTCTCACATAGCACCCCAACACTCTATGCGTGAGGAGAGACTTAGGTGTAGCAACCACTTGGTGAGCTTCACTCTTGGTGTGAGAGAAGCTTTCAAGCTACACATTGCAAGTGAGAGAGCATGAGTTCAATATCTCAAAACCACTACTGTATATGTTTCTCCATCATTGTTGGATGGATACGCCGCGACGGACGTCAGCATAGCCAGAACTCACATAACATATAATGTCAACAACTAAGGACGGAGCTCGACCCGCAGGCACGTGGAAGCAAGCAAAGGGTGTCAACCTCTACTCGACCGACTAATGACTACTTCCTACAGAGATATCAAATCTACATGCCATCGGTTCTGTGAATGTGAGAGTGTTCTATGATGCTACCGCAAGCCAAAAGCCCATTAGACGTTCTCGAAACGTTACGAAACTTGAGGGATATCCTATCAACACCAATAGGCCACTCTCCCTAAGGATCGTGATCAAAAAAACCTACCCAATATCCTCCATGCAGAAAACGCGTAGGATGTCTGGCCGGTTTTTGCAGGTCGTTGACGTTTCCGAAAACTAAAGTGCCTAATGTGTAGCTCTACTCACTCTGATCACGTGGATATGCTGAAATGCAAAAACGGACAATAGTTACTCACCGAAACTGCAAAAGTAGCTCGCAGGTGAATCTGCCAAAACACAGACGAACGCGCGTGATGTAAGCATCAATGCGTAGCTCTCCTCCTGGGCAACACACTCCTGCTCTCTGTTTGCGATTTCGACCATCGTAGCTCCTGTAGCACACACACACACTCTCTCACTCTCTCGCAGTCTCCCAACGACACATAAGATCAGATTATTAGAAGTCTCCTTACAAAGCTTTAGGTTTTGGCTTTTATACTAAGCCTTAGAAAACCTAATGTCCGACCAAAATGACCTGATTTGTCCCTAGGCTTTTATACAGCTTAATTACAACACTGCGAGCTGGATTTACTCATCCAACAAGCATCTCTGACCAAAATACAATTGTCGACTTAAAATATGAAGTTCCCGTAAACATTAAAAAAGTGGCTGTAATGGCTCAAAATAATAATAACGGGATATTCCATGATGTCCATGAGCTTGTATCTTCACATTACAGCATCCATCTTCGTCTTCATCACTTTATCAGCATCTTTATTTGGAATCTTTAGAGAATCTTTGAGGAATCTTTGTGGAATCTTTATGGAAGCGTTGTTGAAAGGTTGACCTTTCAACACTCTGCCCCTCCGAAGTCTTGTCGTCCCCGACAAGACCCTATGTCTGTAGTGGCCTTGGCAAGTGCTTCATGTT
Source organism: Adiantum capillus-veneris (assembly GCF_014529385.1). Lineage (NCBI taxonomy): Eukaryota > Viridiplantae > Streptophyta > Polypodiopsida > Polypodiales > Pteridaceae > Adiantum > Adiantum capillus-veneris. Next base: position 81,379,368 of record NC_140959.1, on the reverse strand, counting down.
TTGGTGTTGGTTGAATCTTTTGTTGTTGCAGTTGCTTCTACCAGATGCTTTGTATGTTGTAGAGTTACCTTTTTCTTGTACATGTAGTGTAGTTGAATCCATAGCTCTCCCCTTCCGATTGGTTGTTGTAGCGTGAATAGGTTGAGTGAGGTTTGTTGTTGCAGCAAGTCTTTATCTTGGCATCTCTATATTGTTTGTTCTTTGGGTGTCATCCTGCATGTGTACCTGTAGTCTTGAAGCCTTTTTGAATTTTTCCTGGGCCGTTCCCATTTGATCTTCTAGTTGATGAGCATGTATTTTTTTGGGGATTTCGTTGGTCTGCTTTTCTGTATTTATATAAAAAATAAAATAGTAAAAATAAAATGTGGCATATATTACAAAGTGAAGGTCTTGGATACCTGGATAGGACTAAATGGTAAAACCCAGTGGAAAAAAATGCCTTTAGTCACAATTAAATGTCAGGCTATATGTACTTATGTATTGATGTAATCGAGTTTTTGTTGAGTTAAAGTACTTATGGCCGTATGGCTACTATTATTGACTGTATATACATTGGATAAGTGTTAGTATCTTGAAATCAGAGTCGTTGTTGTTGAGAAAATGCTTATGAAACCTGTTATTACTTTGTCATCGTCATTTTGTCATGTAAGTGTATGGGTGGAACACAAATCGTGTCAAATGCAAACGTCCAATGATGGGTCATTATATATGCTTGCACAGATAGATGCATGGGAAACAATATGCGGTGCGAGAGGAGTTTGAATGGTTGCTTCCAGGAGTGAACGTAGCTAGATAAGCAAAAATATATTTAACTTCAAGAGCTGCCCGGCCACAAGAAGGGTTTTTGTCGACGAGGTTTTTTCCACTCTCCTCACTGTGTTCATGTGCGTGAGTATTTTCTGGACTACTCTGCCACTCCACCATTTAAAATAGTAGACTTCGGCTCTTATGCTCACCTATCATGCATGAGCAACCCCATTTTACAATATGCTCAACTCTTCCAGCTTGAGCTATAATCTAAATATCTTGACTCATAGACCACAAAAAATATTAAGACATGAAGCTTGGGTCTGACGCTTGCTAATTTAGTGGCTCAGCTGCCCGACTCTTGACTCTTATGCCATGATTTTTATGGCGACTTGACTTACTCTCGAGAGATTTCGACCAAGAATAGGTTTTGAAATTCAAAACTCCCATCCTCGAAGAGAGGATTTGTAAAGGACCATACTGGCAATATTGGTTTCTTTTGCCATACCTGGGTGACCGAGGGGTGACCTTGGTTGTCAAAATTTCTATTTGTTGTTGTTGGTCCCTTGGTTGAGAAGATTGGATCCTTCCATTCTCCATAACACTTTGTCTATCATGTCGTGACATTTCTTGAGAGCTAGAGATGACTTCAATCTTCTTCATTATGTTTTGTTCTTTTGGAACCCATTTGTGTCTGCATCGTGTGATTAGAGTGTCTTTGCAGCTATCCTTTGCCTTGACTGTGACATTGTCCTTGATTTTGCCTTCCGTGAAATTGCGATTATTTTCATGCTGAAGTCGTCGGATTGAAGAATGTTTATCTAGCATCTTTGGTAGCCAGACTCTCCGATTTTCTTGATAGTAACCTTGTGCTTGAAGAATTGTAGATGGAACTTCCCATGATGTTTTTGATATGGTATTGAGATGTACAAGAGTGCCATTTTTGGGCCGCTGAAGTCCTATGGTTGTATGAAGTCCAGCTCGATTTGAAATTTCTTGCGTACCTTTGGAAAGCCTTGTTGGTTGGTCTCCTTTGATGATATAAATATGAGATTTGTTGCTTTTGGGGACTCTTTTTGAAACCTTTATCCACCGCAAAAGCCAAGGTCCGTGGTTTTGGTAGCCAAAGTTTCTTTTGGCCCTCATAATAGCCTTGCTTTGCTAAGCTGTCGTGGGAGGCTATCCATCCCATGTGTTTACCTTTTGTCAATTGGCTAGGATCATTTACCCATATTGGTTCCTTGACCTTGATTTCTTCAGCTTTGATGTAGACCTTTGAAGATTTTTGTCGACGATGATCTCGCAATGTAGGGTATTTTGGTTGAAAGATTTTCTTTGGAGCCCGTCTTTCATGTGGAAGCATGTGGTCAGTTGATGTCGAAGCTCTGTCTTGAACTTTTCGGGGCTGGATTGAAGACTCTGATTTAAGGGGCTGCTTCTGTTGGTAGGACATTTGTGGTCTCATTTTGGCTTTGCCTTTCTAGGAAGCCGATAATCTTGGAGCAGTAGTAGGCTGGATTTCTTGAGAGCTAGTCGTGATGACCATTGTTGAAAATTTAGGTTCTTCTGCCAATGTTTTTGCCCAGTGCTTGGACAAAATCAAATGTGTACTCATTTTGGAGGAATCCACCACTAGTAATTTGTCTTTGATTACCTTTGATCGTAGTGTAAGGGTAGCTTTTGCAATCCCTAAACTTGTGACGGCTATTCCATGTGATGTAGGAATCTGTACCTGAATTTCATACAGTTCTGGCTTATCTAAAAGTAACCACTGCCTATAAGACATGACATTAGTCGTGGAAGTGCAATCTATCTTTGCTGTAAAATTGAATTTCAGTTTCTCATACACATCCAACAAGAATTTAATCTTCTTGTTGGCTGCGAAGTAGCTGATGTCCTCGTGGCTTTCGGTACTTTTCTTGGACTTGAAGGCTTTTTCATCCTCTTGTATGTTGAACTTGTTTGTCATTTGACTAGTTGTAGCATGTCCCAAGTGCTTACTATCTTCTGTTGTAGCTGCTTGTTGGTGTTCATTGCTAGTTTCCGACTGTGACGCCTTGATTCTTGATTTGAGAAGCTCTCTGTCACTATTTACTTCTTCTAGCACTTGAAGGTCATTCAATGGTGACTTTTCTTCTTGGAAATGTTTTGAAGCTTGTGTAGCAAGATGTTGAGGTTGAATCTCTTCTTTTGATGCAATGGTCGCCGTGGCCTTTGGTTTCCATTGTTCCATGGGTTTTTGTAGAGTCTCTTCTCGAAAATATTCATTCATATCCTGTATTTCTTGTCCTTGGTAGTCAATCTTGGACTCAGTCATTTCCTGTTCTTTTGTGCATTCTATGTCTTCAGTTACATCTTATTTTAGCTTCTCATACTCTTTGATTTGTTCAATCACCAATGAAGAGTCCACAATAGAGAATTTATTTGGTAGACTTTCAGCTTCATCCATTGATTCTATTTGCATGTCTTCCACTTGTGGCGTGGCACTAAGATTTTTTGTTACCTCTGCCACCTCTTCTTGTGTTGGCTCACTATCATCAGAATCTTGGCTTCTTTTGCTCTTGACCCTTGAACTGCGAGCTTCATCTTCATCACCTTGTGGATGCTTTGACTTGTCATCACTGAGGTTCTTTAAGCGATCTTGAATCAGCTGATTCAATTGATCTTTTTTGAAATCGTGATTCTCTATGATAATGTCGTTGACACACTTGACTTCAAGCAACTGTGTCTTGAGCGTATCTTTTGTGCTCTGCGACAAGATCTTCTTCTTTTCCGGAGATCTTGTTGGGGATTGTTGCTTCCGTTCCCTTGTTGTCACTGTCTGAACTTTACTTTTGGCTTGTTGCTTCTTCTTTTCCATGTAGAGCTCTGTTGGACAGTCCTTCACTAAATGACCAATGGAACATTGGTCGCAATATGTTGTTATCTCAACATGTGCACCCTTTGGACGAGGCAGCTCTCCATAATACTGCTGATAATGGGTTCCTGTGGTATCTAGATACAGATATGACCTCTTATTTGCATGCATGAACCTGTAGATTACGACTGACTTAGGTGTATCCACTGGCTTTGTCTTTTTATCCTTCATCGTCTTGTCCTTGAGAAGCTGAAAATAGCTTCCATTCTTGCTTGCATACAAGATCAAATCACTATCCATGCTTTTTAGCAGTTGTAATGCTAATTCTTCCATCAGTATATGGTCTTTGACGTGGGGCTTCTGCATAGCCTTAGGGCTATGTTTCCGAGTTGATTTTGCCGAGTTCTACACCAAGGGTGAAGATCGAACCGAATTTTTGTTTTCTGTTTCCCTTGATGGTGCTTTTGGACGGGGTCCAAGTATGTGACTTACAGGTTGCCCACAATTGCTAAACTCATCCATATTTTTCACATCAGCTATTTCATAGTGCCTATCGTATTTGTCGACCACAATGACATCTTGACCTGAGTGAATTTCCAGCGGTCTCTCCTCCGGTTCGGCATCTTCCAATGCTTCTTGAAATTCCACTTGGATTTCTTAATCCCACTCTTGAAGATATAGGGTCTCTTTGTTGAGTTTGAACTCCCCCCATCCGCGAGGGTTTCATATCTGATGTTGGCATCTGTTGAATGCCTGATGATATGACTTCTTGTGCTTTGTTAAGTAGCTCTTGAGACCGAGCTAGTTCTTTTTGAAGTTGTGCTATCTTCATAGCTGGTACTTCCAACGTATTCCCTATTTGTGCAATTTGGTGTGTTTGTTCTTTGTCTTGTGCTAGAGCGGTGCACGAGACTTGTGCGGTGTCTTTCCATGTGGTGTCTTGTGTTGTGCCTTGTTGTGTGTCATGTGGTGTGTCACTCATTTGTGTAGTGACAGTTGTAGGTGTCAATTCTTCCAGGTGCGTAGTTAGAGGTAAACCCATGATGAGATGGTATACATTACCACCTTTGGACATGAAGTCTTCTCCTCTTGAGCCAAATGCTTCTGCTGCAAAATAATGATTGTTTTCTACAGAAACTTCATGACTTATGACAACCCTGTAGTATTGACCGTCTTCGTCTCCATAGAGGGTACCAATTTTTCGTTTTCCATCTTGTGCTTTGTACAGAAAAATACTTGGAGGATATGCGTAGAGTTCTGTAAGTTGATCCTTGTACATCATTTCTATCTCATTGTCGATGTATTTTCCGTGCCTCATGTAAATTGATCCCAGACAGTCTTCCATGAAATCTGGATGTGGGTGTAGTACATTCTTCGTTGTTCCAACTTTCACATATTGAGATGTCTGAGTTTCCTCTGTATCTTTCTTTGTCTTGATGTACAAATTCCGATTGTCATCCTCATAGCATGGCAGTCCTTTGTAGTATCCAATCGGATAGATCCAATTTTGCTCTCTTGTAATTTCTGTGGATGTACTTGAAGCTTCTTCCTGACTGGTCTGATTCCTTTGAGACGCCAATGCTTTCGTCTTGACTCCCTTGTTGTACCTGTTCAATGATAGCTCTAATTGCTTGCCTCAATGCTAATAAAAAAATTTAGCACCCTTGTGTCGGTTTTTTTCGCTTGAGTTCCTTCAGCTTTTGTGGATTCCCTAATATCTGAGTTTTCTGAATTGGGCTTTGCTTGAACTTCTTGAACTTCTTAGCTCCCTTGCTTGCCAGGGTTGATACTGTCTTGTCTGGCTGCTTGCTTTTCCTTGAGCTTTTTAGCAGGCCTCGATCTAGTGGAAGCACTGTGATAAGTTATGCAACTTACCACTATACTGCAATGACTGCTCCCTTTGTAGCGATTCTTGAGTCGAGCTAACCTGTGTTCACTTTAGCATACAATCTGCAAAATTCTATTTAGCTGGCAAACTTTTTCACAATGAACGCAAAATTCTTGATGTAACCTTGAGAGCCACACTTGTGCCTTGAGCACCTTCTAGCGGGTGACCAATGGTTTTTCCAAAAGATAATTTTAATGTGCTAACTTAGCAGTCTTTGTGACGGTCAATTAGAAGGTCTAGCAGCTTCCTTGATGATGAAAATCTCACATGCACTCGAGTCTGCTCTAGGTCGATTTGAGCGATCTGTTCTAGAGCCTGGGTCGACTCTAGCCGATGACCTCGCTTAAGGCTCACTAGCCCCTCTCCTAGGGAAAAGTCAAAATTATGTTCAAAACAGTGATTGTTTTCTCATAATTCTTTCGAACTATCGGTTTTAGACACTCTTGACTTTCGGATGCATTTTGAGGCCTTAAACGACGTTTTTTTCAAAGTTGACCTAAATGGTTGCCAAAGTCATACATTTAGTTCAAGTTTTGCCCTAAGATCTGTAGTGTCGCTCTCAAGCTATGTTTTGATATAAAAACTTTTCCAATCCAATACCGTTTGTGAAAGTTATGGCAAAAATAGTGAAATGCAGTTTAGAATGGTCAAAATGAGTCCAAATTCAATTTTAAAAGAAGATTCGAGATCTCTGTGACACTGTGAACACCCCTATATGGTCAAAATTACAGTTGGTTCCTAAAACTGGCCTGCAGACATCCTACGCGTAGGATGTCTATATGCTCACAATTGAACAAAATTTGGTCCAGAGACTCCCCTTGAGTCCAGCAACACAATGGTATGCTCATAATTTCATTTGGACCTAAAAATGGCCTTGAGACATCCTACGCGTAGGATGTCTTTTTGCTCAGAATGACTTGAAATTTTCACCCCAGCTTCTCCTTGATGTGCTGATCACAGTGGTGTGCTCATAGGTTGGTTTGGAGTCCTAATGTTGGGGTATAGGCGTCTGTGCCTTGCCCGGCCGCCCAGAGTCTGGGCGCCCACTGACTTGTATACCTTATACATAGCATAAGTGTATAGGGGGCTGCTCACTCTTTTTGAGTCTCCCCACCCATATCTGTGTGGCGTGTGTCTCCTTCTCTCACTCACTCTCCGTCTGTGGTGCTCCCCGATCCCCTTCAATTGGTATCAGAGCGTAGGTGCGGAGGGAGCGCGTGTGTGCACAGTCACGACGACAGTGGAGAGCCAGTTTCATTCCCGAAATCGCGTCCGTGAGGGTGCGCACTTTCAAGAGTGCAAACAGGGTTTTGACTTCGGCATCGGCAAATTCAGCTTTTCGAGAGCGTTTTTGCCAGGTTTCCTAGCGTTTTACGCCCCTTTCGAAGCCATTTGAGCCATCAAAAACTTCATTCGAGCTACAGTTGAGGAGCTGCATTTTTCAGCCCTCTTTTGGCAGTTTATGTTGTATTTTTGGGTCGAAACGGACGTTTTTTGGCATAGTTTTCACACCCGGACTCGGGTACATGTGATCCAGGAGTCTACCTTGAGGTTTTGGCATGCTCTGGATGTGCTCGTCATATCAGAATTTCAAAATTCTGAACGTTGAATTTTCTGCAGCAGCAGCAGTTGTTTATTGTGTGTCGAGGATTCCACACATGGTTTGCTCTCAAATGTGAGAGTGACATTTGCTGCAAGTTTCCTCACAGGTGGGAGGATACGATGTATGCCTTATGTGGTTTGATGCTCAGGGAGACTAATGTGATTGCATTTTGAGCTCGGCAATGTATGCCTCGAGCATGTTTTTTGGCAGTCATAGGTAGAGCAGATATTTGTGTACTAGATTTGCAGGTGTTTGCAATGATGTATGCAAAGTGTGGAGATTGGTTCATGCATTTGGAGTGCAGTTTGATGCGCTTTGGTTGCTCATGGTTTTGAGCGTGCAGTCAGTTTGGTTACTGGTTTTATGGCCGTTTTACTGACGAAACTCTGGCGAAATTTTCCCAGGAGTTTTATGCGCATCATTTATGCGATCTAGGTAGAGATTGTGGGTTGCACTCAGCATTTGCGTGTGTATGCATCGATACCGCACAGTGTGGGCTTGGTGATTAGCTCACGGGTTTGACAGGAGTACATTTATCTTGTCACACTCACAGGAGTGAGTATTGTGATGTATGCTTGTGTGGCTACGAGATAGGTAGCTGGATTCGAGCACTACTGGCTTGAGGTTTTTCAGCAGGTTTCAGGTACAGGTTTACAAGTTTACAGGCACGTTTGAGGGCTTATTTGGGCACTGAATTTTCAGCCATTGTTTCCTCTTTGCAGGTGTCCATGTATGGCTCAGTTGTAGGCTGATTTGGGACACATTTGTGACTTGTTTATGCAGCTGTTTAAGAGCTGAATTTTGGGGCTGATTTACAGCCATATTTGCAGACTTTTGTTGATGCGATTCGAGCCAGTTTAGGGCTGATTTGGTTGACATTTGCTACTCATTGTTGGTTGCTCTTTTGCGAGCATTATGGCTGATTTTTCATTTGACTTCCAGAGTTATGGTCTGACATAGTTTGATGGTGTAGATTTTGTTGCTTGGAAGGAACATGCTTGTTGCATTGACAGATTTGGGGCAAGATAAACCCTTGCGTGGTTTATCGGCAAAGCCCAAGTCTATGAGTGATGATGATTGGCAGGATCTTGATGAGTTAGCCATGTCTACGATTCGTTTGCATCTGGTTGAGTCTGTTGACTGGCAGGTCTCGAGGGAGACTACAACTCATGCTTTATGGCAGAGTTTACGTGCTATGTGCGCGACATCCATGTCTACATGGAAGTCTAGTCCCACGTCTATGTCCATGGGAGAGATTGGTCCCACACGCAAGTCTTGACGGCATAGAGACTTGACATGTTGGCATTGTGGACATAGAGGACACATTAGGCGTCGATGTTTCAGGCATTTGAGACAACGGAGGCGGCAGATGCGTGATGCAGATTTGGGCATGACATATGCTAGTGAGATCAGTACGGTGGTTACTGAGTATGCTTGTGACGGAGATGTCACATTTACATCTAGCTTGTCTTCAGACGATCTTATGTCTACGGATTGCACATTGTCTTCACATTGGTTACTAGATTCAGATGCTACTTTCCATGTCACGTCGCATCGTGAGTAGTTTAGCACGTTTTCTAGTGGGAGACTTGGTTGTGTGCACATGGTTGATGGTGTTGTGTATGACATTGAGGGTGCAGGAGACGTATGTTTGTCCTTGACCAGTGGTATGATATTTACCCTGCGTCATGTGCGTTATGTGCCAGATCTGAGACAGGATTTGATCTCAGTCAGATAGTTACGGGATAGTGGATGTCGGGTATCGCTGCTTGAGCGATCTTTTGCGTTGCATTTGGGTTCGCTAGTGATTGCGAGAGGTGCTAGAGTTGGCACATGGTACCCATTGCACGTAGTACTGGTGCGAGATGGTCGAGTCTCAATCTTGTTACAGCCATGCCGAGAGCGAGAGACCCGGACAGTCTCTTTTGCTCATGGGTTGCACGGTGCGTTGCATGGAGTGCAGAGTAGTGAGCTCGTTGTGCACACAGTTAGGGCACGACTTGAGCAGTCACACAGAGAGGTGACAGAGTCAAACATGCATGCTTTGCTAGTGACTGAGCAAAGCAGAGAGTCAGTTGTGCGAGATACTTCTATGCAGGATAGACAGGTAGAGCGGTCTTGCTGTAGTGAGTCACGATAGGAGGACGTTGTGCAAGAGTCTATGCATATGGAGTTAGAGCATGAGAGCTCTAGTGAGTCACAACAGATTGAGTGGTCATGTTTGCAGTGGATGATTGCAGAGGAGACTGAGATGTCAGCGATTATGCAGTCATTCTTTTCTATGCTCGAGAGTGAGCATGGGGATATAGTTGTGCAGGATATGTCTTCCAACAGACATCTAGAGCAGCTGGTTTGCTCTGAGGTTGCACGACAGGTTGATGCGTCTTTTGTGGACACTCAGGAGATGCATGTGGCTGACACGCCTTGTCAGTCAGAGATGCCTATTGCCAGGGATATATATGTTGATGCATGCTCCGTAGAGCTAGCAAGGCCCGCTAGCATTGCATCGGCATTCGGTGGTCTCATGTATGAAATGCTGATCTTGAGACCAGATATCGCAGCTGCAGTGGGAGCATTTGCAGTTGGGGTTGTCAGTCGTCTATTGGCTGATGATGGCATAGTGCACGAGGGAGATATGCAGGTATTGCGTACATACTTGCAATACGTGTGCGGTACGTCTGGTGGTGTATGGACTTACATGGGAGCAGGACAGCCGGATGCACACGATCACAGTCAGCCAGTGGGCATCGGTTGAGAGTGGTTTTCTCTCGCCTTTTGTAGTCTTTAGACTAGGTTCTCTTGCTTAAAGGCACAGTCGCCTTTAAGTGGGAGGTTGTTGGGGTATAGGCGTCTGTGCCTTGCCCGGCCGCCCAGAGTCTGGGCGCCCACTGACTTGTATACCTTATACATAGCATAAGTGTATAGGGGGCTGCTCACTCTTTGAGTCTCCCCACCCATATCTGTGTGTCGTGTGTCTCCTTCTCTCTCTCACTCTCCGTCTGTGGTGCTCCCCGATCCCCTTCACCTAAATCAAGCTGGAGACATACTACGCGTAGGATGTCTAACTGCTCATATTTTGTCCAAACTTGATCCCAAGATTCTCCTAGTTCTCAGCAACCCAATGGTATGCTTATAATTGAATTTGGATGCCAATAGGTCAAGATTTGGGCTGCATAAGCTTCTAGTGCACTCCAAGAGTAGGATGTCTGGCAATTCTCGTCTTTGCTTGGTAAATAGTCCAAACAAGGTCCAAATTTACTTTTAAAAAAGTTTTGGAATCCTTAAGACACAGGGAACCTCCCGATATGGCCAAAGTAGAATTTTGACCACTTTATGACCCTGGAGACATCCTATACGTAGGATGTCTTTTTGCTCTATTTCAGCTCAAACTTGCACTGTAGCTTCCCCTTGATGTGCTAAAATCACAGCTACTTTTACTTTTTGATTCTGACACCTATAGGTTGGTTAAATGATCAAGAATCTGGTCCATAAGCCTGATGTCTGCTCTGATGAATTCCCAAGTCAAATCAACTCCAAATTGGACCAAATTTGCCTAGGAGGCTTATCTAAGGCTATATGACAGCATGGTATGGTCACAGTAGAATTTTGGTTTCAGAATTATGCTGTAGACATCCTACGCGTAGGATGTTTTTTTGCTCAGAATGAACCCAAACTTGGACCAAAGATTCCCCTAGTCTTCAGCAACCGACTCGTATGCTTAGATTTGAGTTTGGATGTCAAAAGACCCCAAAACTGGCTATTCTTGCCTTTTGTCCGTCCAAAAAAGCTAAAGTCTGTTCGATCTTCACTTTCACTGACCCAAATGGGATGAAATTTATCACATGCACTCAATACAACATTTAGAACATGCCTATGGAGTCATCCTATGGTTTGGTCTCAAAATTAGGCCTTGGACACAATTTGGGTAGGATGTCTGGAAATTCTCGTATTTTGGCTTTAATCTGTCAAAATTTGGTCAAATTTCCACTTTCCAAGTGAAAATAGGGTAGAACCTACCTTCTAAACACACTGGTAACCTCAAATTTTCAAAAAAATGCCCAGATCACCCTGTAGACATCCTACGCGTAGGATATGTATTGCTTAATTTTTCAGACTGAAGTGTCCCTGATGCTTCCTTATGCTCTAAGCAAGTGCAAGTATGCTTCACAATAACAAAAACATGCAAAAAGCACTCAATTGAAGCCTTTTTTGAAATTTTACGTTTTCTAACTCCTCCTTTTCAACAAAAATAGGGAAAAACACTCAAGTCAATATGTTACTAGGGTAAAACCTACCCTCTGAACCCACTAGTAACCTCAGTTTCCCCAAATTCCCTACCAAAAGTACCCTGGAGACATCCTACGCGTAGGATGTCTACTTTCTTAAAATGCAATTTTTTTCTAGCAGTAGTACTCCCTATGCTCTGTAGAGCTCTTAGCAATAATCACAGAAACTTTTGGACTTCAAATCAGCTTCCAAACACAATTTACCGTCTTTCCTAATTAGCGTTTTCCACTTCTCTGACGAGCCTAACACCAAATAAGACATGCATACAGTACTCTAGATCAGCAATCAAGATATCCTACTTACACTACTCCTACTCATCAATGTGAGATGGTGATTTTGATGTCTTGGTTGCTTCCTAGCCTCACACGGACTCTCAAGTCAACCTACCACCACATCTACCACTCCAAATCCTACTCTCTACACCACAACCTACTACTACCTAATACTACCTAAGACGGAAGATATAGGCTAGACACACACTCCCTAGACTCCTCCTAAGACCTAGAGAGTCCACCGCCCTCTGATCCTGTCTAAATGTAAAATAGTACTTTGGCAAGCTAGAGGGACCTCTATCCTCAAGGACTAGTCTCAGTCACCTACTTCGGGCCCTAGTCCCCGGCAAAAAACGGTGCCAATGTTGGACGGATACGCCGCGACAGACGTCAGCATCGCAAGAACTCATCTAACATATAATGTCAACTGAGGACATAGCTCGACCTGCAGGCGCGTGGAAGCAAGCAAAGGGTGTCAACCTCTACTCGACCGACTAATGACTACTTCCTACAGAGATATCAAATCTACATGCCATCGGTTCTGTGAATGTGAGAGTCTCCTATGATGCTACCACAAGCCAAAAGCCCATTAGAAGTTCTCGAAACATTACGAAACTTGACGGATATCCTATCAACACCAATAGGCCACTCTCCCTAAGGTCCGTGACCAAAAAAACCTACCCAATACCCTCTGTGCAGAAAACACGTAGGATGTCTGGCCGGTTTTTGTAGGTCGATGTTTCCGAAAACTAAAGTGCCTAATGTGTAGCTCTACTCTCTATGATCACGTGGATATGCTGAAATGAAAAAACAGACAATAGTTACTCACTGAATCTCCAAAAGTAGCTCGCGGGTGAATCTATCAAAACATAGACGAACGCGCATGATGTAAGCATCAACGCATAGCTCTCCTCCTGGGCAACACACTGCTGCTCTCCATTTGTGATTCCGACCACTGTATCTCTTGTAGCACACACACACACACTCTCATTCTCTCGCAATCTCCCAACGACACAGAAGATCGGATTATTAGAAGTCTCCTTACAAAGCTTTAGGTTTTGGCTTATATACTAAGCCTTAGAAAACCTAATGTCCAACCAAAATGATTTGATTTGTCCCTAGGCTTCTATAGAGCTTAATTACAACATTGTGAGCTGGCTTTGCTCATCCAACAAGCATCTCTGGCCAAAATACAATTGTCGACTTAAAATATGAAGTTCTCGTAAACATTACAAAAGTGGCCATAATGGCTCAAAATAATAATAACGGGATATTTGATGATGTCCACAAGCTTGTATCTTCACATTACAGCATCCATCTTCGTCTTCATCACTTCATCAGCATCTTTATTTGGAATCTTTAGAGAATCTTTGAGGAATCTTTATGGAAGCGTTGTTGAAAGGTTGACCCTTCAACAATCATCAATAAATTGAGATTTGGTGCATCAAAGGTGTGATTCGACGTTCAAATCTTCGTCCTTACACTTGTGCGATACGGTTTAGTGAATTCAAGGTGACTTGTGTACTTTGAGTTTTATCATTTATCTTGTGTTAGAACGTGTTTTAGTGTGTTTTCATTGCCAATTTTGTGTCCATTGTAAGAGGGTATTGTGGTGAGAGGTCTCCCACACCCTAAGACAGTGTGTGTGTGTTGGCAATGTTTAGCATTCACTAAGCATTGAGTGAGTTTTGTACAAGCTCTACGATAGCAACATAACAAACCATCTCCATTTGCAAGTCACTACCATTCGTGAAGGTTAAATTCATTGCAACTTGAACATTGGATAGGTGGAATTTTATGCAGAGAAGGTTAAAGTCATTGCAACTTGAACATGCTACCTAACATGGTACTTTTTAAATCTTTTGTTAGGTACTAAAGTACCTAAACCAAAGTATCTTTTGTTAGGTACTAAAGTACCTAATCCAATGTAAATGGTACTTTATGAAGTACTAGTTTTTGCAAAATACCTAAATCCTTGAAATTGATAATTTAATAAGTACCACAAAAAATACATCTAAAGTACCTATATACCTAGAGTTTGTATTCCAAAAGTACAAGCTGGTGGTAGCATGCTAGCTTCTACCTAGTCTCAAGGTACTTTGGAAGCTTCCAAGTAGGCCAAGGGAGCCTAAATGTATGTACTTTCATAGTTGTAAAGGACCTATGAGTTTACAAAGGTAGTTTTAAACTACCATTGAATGTACATTTGTTGTCCAAAAGGACCCTAATAGAACTTATGAGTATACGTTGGTGCTTTTGAGCACCAAACCCTTTGACATGGTAGTGTTACTAGCATCTACATGTAGGTACTCTAGGTAATCTTCAATGTAATATATTTTTGCAAGGTACATGTAGCAAAATTGGTAGTGCTGAAGTACCTAGTCTATGCAATTTTTTTTGCCTTTTAGTATACTTGAAGTACTTGTTTGACCTCATGCTAGCTTCTACCAAGGGTGAAGGTATTTTTCATGGTTCTAAGTATTTAAGGAGATCCATGAGTATATGTTGGTGGTTGAAGTGTTTGTATACACTATACCTATGGTGCTTGCTGTTGTGATAGTGAAATATATATGAGTTTATACTGGTGCTCCAAGAGAACAAAAGAATGCATTTTGGAGTGTATACACCTCTAGGGATTCATAGACACCATTATACATGATGTAATACTACCTAAATGCAGTTACTACCTATAGACATGGTACCTATAGTAGAGCATGTAGGAGAAAAAAATAGTTCAAGCCCTTTTAAAGCATACCTGGGACTCGTCAAGAAATTTATTGGATTCTTTATGTAAGATTTGCACCCCAGACGCTTCCGACACACATCTTTTTTGTTTGGGCACACTTGCGTCTCCGTCTGCCAAAAAGCAAACACAATGTCTCTTATCTCTCCTTCATACCTTGAATAGAGTGGTGGTTCTTGCAAATCCCTTAGCCCTCGTTCGGCGTGATAACCATCTTGGTTTTGGTCTTGTTCCAATGTTGCACTCTGTCGAAGCCATGCATGTAATGATGGTTGAGTTGCTAGTTGGTTTTGATTGTTGAATGTCTGCGGTCGGGTAGAATGTGAGGTCGCGTCATACTCCTCTAATAAGGGATTTGTCAACTTGCTAGGGATGTAGGTGGCTCTTGGCACTTCGTCTGAGGCATATGTTGATGCTCCTGGAACTCTTGACTTTTCTACCTCCTCTAGGAGAATATGTTGGTATTTATTAGCGGGTACGCCATGACGAACGATGGAGCACAGTGAGAACACAGACCAACAAACTGTCAATCCGAGGACGTAGCTGACCCGACTAGGGCATGGAGGCAATCTCTGGGTTTTCAACCCTGAGCTAGACACTGATAACACTCTACAGTCACTAATCCTACCACAACACTACCATAAAGCAAAGAAACAGACAACGCATCCTACGAAACACTACAAGCTCGAAACAGTCTCAAATAATATCGGAATGACTCAAAATCGGAGGGTAAGACTCACAAGGACATATCCTATATGGCCAAACACCTAAACCCTGAAAACCATAACTGTAAGACCTCTAATCGCTATCGCGATAGACTCAAAACAGTAATTTCCAAAGTGTCCGAAACTGATCTACAAAGACATCAAAACGAAGAGCTTCTCGCCTTGATTCTAAGGACTACATGATCATTCAGATCGGATGTCGTTTAAGGTACTTACGACCAAATATAGCTCGTAGGAGGAGGGCTCGCGATGTGGTCCTCGGCTTGCATTGCTTGCATTGACGCGGAGAGCTCCTCGATGCTAACATGCTCCTACTCTCATATCTGCAATGTGATTAGTGTGCGCGACGGTGTGTGTGCGTGAAGCTCACTACTGTGTGTTGCAGAACCCATGACTGTATATTATTTGAGATAACATAATGTGTCCTTTACAAAGCCTTAGGTTTCAGCTTATATACAAAGCCTTCAAACCTAATGTCTGGCCAAATGACCTAAATTGTCTCTAGGCTTCTACAGAGCTTAATTACAAGAAACTGAGTTGGCTTTTCTCATTATACAAGCATCTGCGACCAAAATACAAGTGCCGACTTAAAATATGAGGTTCGCGTAAACATTACAAAAGTGGTCGTAATGGCTCAAAATAATAATAACGGGATATTCGATGACGTCCATGAACTCGTATCTTCTTGTTGCATCATCCATCTTCATATTCATTGCTTCATCACCATCTTCATGTGGAATCTTTACAGAATCTTAATGGAAACGTTGTTGAAAGGGCGTCCTTTCCACACTCTCCCCCTCCGAATTCTTGTCGTCCCCGACAAGACCCTGTGTCGTTGCTGGCCTTGACGAGTTTTTGATGTCTTGGTGTTGATTGAAGTTGTTGTGGCAGCCTCTTCTGTAGTTGGTTGCTTTGCGTGATATTAAAGTTGCCTTGAAGTTGTACCTATAGTGTATCTGAAGCCTGAAACTCTCCCCCTCCGATTGGTTGTTGTATCTTGAATTGCATGAGGTTGTATCGACTTGTTGGTGCAGCAGGTCGTTGTCATTGTAGCTCTAGTATGCTTTTCCTGTGGTTGTTGTTATCTCGAAGTCGTACCTGTAAGTTGACTTGAAGCTTTGTCAAGCTATTTTTCGGCCTCTCCCTTTTGACTTGTCAGTAGATTTGCAATTAGTAGTGTGGGGATATCGTGGTTCTTCTTGTTTTTGCTATTATAAAAAGAGTAAAAGTAAAATGTAGAATATATACAAAATGAAGGTCTTGGATACCTGGATAAGACTAAAGGGAAAAACCTAGTGGGAAAAAATGTCTTTAGTCATAATTAAATGCAAGGCTATATGTACTTAGGTTCTAATGTTATAGAGTTATGCTGAGTTAAAGTACATATGGCTACTAGTATGGACTTGATATACATGGATAAGTGTTAGTAGCTTCAAGTTAGAGTCATTGTTGTTGAGAAAAGGCTCATAAAACCTATTTCCGCTTGGTCATCGTCATTTGCTTGTGTAAGTGCATGGGTGGAATAAAAAAGAGTGCCTAATGCATATGTCCAATGATGGGACATCTATATGCTTGCACAAAGTTATGCATGTTAAACAAGATGCGGTGCGAGAGAAGAGTATTGATGGGTTCTTCATGGAGTTAGTGTAGCGAGCAAAACATATAGCATGAGTGCTTCAAAAGCTTTCACTACTCACAGAAGGGTTTTTGTTGTCGAGGTTTCTCCACTCTTCCTCACTGTGTGAAGTGCGTGAGTGTTTTTTTTGTTTTTTTTGGACTACTCCGTCTTATCCACCTTATATATTATATGGACTTTGACTCTTATGCTCACCTCTTTGAGCATGAGCGACATGACTTTATGTATGCTCAACTCTCCAGCTTGAGCTTATACCTATTAGCTAGACTCATAGACCACAGAAAAATATTAACTTGAAGCTTGGGTCTGACACTTTGCTCATTTAGTGGCTTAGCTGTCCGACTCTAGACTCTTATGCCATGTAAGTTTAATGGCAACTTGGACTTACCTGATCGCGGCCTGAAATCCAATTCCATATGCTTTTGACGTTTAGGCCTTTCTCCTTAGTTTTTGTTTGAGATGCCATGTTGTCCAATACATTGGCATATATCTGCTCTTCATTCCTTGGTAGCAAATTGTGGTCGCTTGATGAGACAGGTATTGATGTTGAAGCAATGGTTGATGAAGTCTTCTTCTTCCAGATAGTGTTCTTCAAAACTGTGACCTCCGTATTTACCGTTGCTTTCTTTTTGTTGTTAAGAGGCTATAAAGGAGTTGTGTATCTTTCTTGTTGTTGAGACTGAATCGTGGATTTTGGAACCCACATTGTTCTTGGGCCTGGTGTGATCTCCTTTGCCACTTGCCTTGTTTCTTCTTTGACTTGATGGTACCTTCTCTTTAATTTCCAAATATGGTTGTTGCTTTTGTAAAAGCCTTGCTCTTTTAGTAATTGACGAGGGATCCATCTATAGGTTGTAGTACTCTTGGGTGTAGCGGGTGGCTGCTCTTGATTTCTTGATGCTTCTTGCTTTTCCTGGGTGATTCCTTGATAAGCTACTACCTTAGGTAACCAGATTTGAAAGTTACCCTCATATAATCCTTGTGCTTCGAGTAACTCCACTGGAATGAATCTTTGGACTTGCTTGGAGGTGATCTTTACTTGACATTGTTGGGTAGTCTAGTAGAATTCTGATTTCATTACCGAGACTTGTCGTATGGTTTGTCCAGTGGAAGACCTTCTCTTTTGCTTTTTGTACTTGTCCTTTCTCTTGGTTGAGTTATGTGATTGATGTTGATGGCTTTGTTGATTCCTAACTGAGTGGTTGTCCTGGGATGGATACCGCCAGGCTGTTATCTTGGGCTTGTTGACCCAATTATCTGAATTTCCTTTCTTGTAGCCTTGTGCAATAATTGACTCGCTTGATGTGATCCATCCTGTTGCCTTTGCTTGCTGAGGTTGTTCCTGTGATTGTATCCAAATTGGATCATTAACTTTAATCTATGCCTTGGATACTAGCACTTGGTTGACCTGTTTTGACTTCCTTTTGAGATTTTCAGGCAATGGAAACTTCGGTTGATAGACTTTTTTCTTGGGTTTCCATTGTTTTGTTGATGGTTTGGCTTTTGATGTAGAGGCTTTGTCTTGCACTTGCATTGGCTGGTGGGATAGAGATTGTGGGCTTGATTTAGCTTTCCCTTTTTCAATAGCCAAGAATCTTTGAACTGTTGTAGGCTTGACCTCTGTTGCCACTTGATAGCTTGTCATGATGACCATTGTTGAAGATTCCGGCTCGTCTTCAAAGACTTGTGCCCATGGGTTGGACAAAATCAAGTGTGTTTGCATTTGTCAAGAATCTACCACCAAGAATTTTTCTTTGACATTCTGTGAGTGTAGTTGGAGAGTAGCCTCTACAATCCCCATACTTATAACATCTACTTCAGGTGAGATATTTACCTTTAATTTAATATCATAAAGATTTGGCTTACCTAGAAGTAATCACATGCCATATGACATGAAATTAGTCGTGGAATTTGTATCAATTTCTGCCATAAAATTCATCTTGACTCCGTCTTGTGCACTTAGCAAAAAGTTGATTTTCTTTGGTACTAGATTGCATGTGTTCTCTTGAGTGACTTGAGCAATCTGTGGCCTAGACTCCTTGTCGTCTTCTTCTTCATTGTTCACACTTCTGAGTTCATCTGTGTGTTCTAGCTCTTTCTTGACCACCATTTCCTCTGATGTGTCTTTTGGAGAGACAAAATCGGCATTTGGTTCTTGTAGAGTCATAGACTCTTCTTCCTCGACTTCAGCTGTTGAAATGTCACCAATAGTGTCTGAACTTCCTGTCACTTGCTGCACCTCTTCTTTGATTGATTCCAAGTCTTCATATTGCTCGTTTGTAGGCACTGTACCTGAAGCATATTCTTTGTATCTTAGCCCTTCTTCCTGCAACTTTGCTTCGTTGACTTGCGGCTCCTCCTTTGTACTATGCATTCGAGTTGGACAGTTTGTAATCAAGTGTGTTATCGCACACTGATCGCAAAGAGCACCTATTTCTATATGACCAGTATTCGGGCTAGGTATCTGGTTTTGTGCTATCCCCATAGCTGATAACCCTGTTTCGAACTCATACTCAGATTATTCATCTATCTCACACATAACCCTTAGCATGTAGTAGGGGACTGTGTCATACCCATTCTCATTGCATAATTTTGTTGGTGTGGTCTCATTAACACAGACATCCAAAGTAGCCGATATCTGAGTCCAGTCTAGCGGTTCTAACGCCTCTTCCGGAAAAGGTTCTCTTATGTAAGAATCATCTTCTAAGACCCTCTCTAAGGAATTCTCATTTCTCCCAAAGTCACTACACTCCGATGCTCCGCACATCCAGATTTCTTTCTTTTTGCCCATCCACAGATGGTCTGTTGATCCACTTTGTGTTACAGAATCAAAATCTTCCACGGGCGTTCTAGTTACATCTTGGTAACTATGATTTCTCATATTTACACGTGTTGTGGTTTCAACATGTCTCAAGTATAGATAATCATAACCCCAATCTTGTACCATCTTGAGTTGTCTCATGAATGGTATTCCAAGGATGATTTCATAGTTATTTTTCTTGCCAAAGTCAACTATGGCAAAATTATGCGCATACTCTATACCACAAGAAGACACCACTATTGCTTCTAGCAATCCCACGGGTCTTTCCACATGCCCATCAGCTAATTGGAATTTTATTCTGATTGTTCTAAAGGCAGGCCTACCCCATTTCTCCCATATTCGTTTTGTTGCTATGGCAATTCCTGCTCCGCTGTCAAGTATAGCTTTCGTTTCAATCCCATTGTACTCGACAGGCAAAGTGGCATTACCATCTTCTCCTTCACAGTACTCTCCTACTTTGTTCAGAGGTACCGGTCTTACATTTGATCTAGGCTTCTTGATCTCATCTAGCTCTTTTTCCAAGAACCTTAATGGGCTTTTGATCCCTATTTTTTCCAAGAATTTTCTATATCCGTCCACATACTTGGCCTGATTTTGAAAAGTTCTGCCAACGTAATTGTGCACTTCACTGGCGTGGATAGCAAGTCGGTCAAAATTTTTGTGTCCAATTCTTTTGTACCCCCTAGCCTTTGTGATGGAACTCTCACAATCTCAGACTTTGTCTCAAAATATCCCATGTACTGTGGCAAAGTTCTTAACGATGCAGGTCTACTGTCTTTGGAGGCTACCGATCCTACGTCACCATAATATGACCTCGCATCAACACTAATTTGTGGTCTATCTAATGTGATTTCAGGAAATGGTGCTGGTCCAGCATCCTCTTCTCTTTTTTGGGCATCTCGAACAGCCTTCCATAATTCCTCTTGCCACTGCTCCTCAACTATAGGAACATAGGGTGGAAAATCCCTCATTAATTCATCTGTTGTATTTTGGACTACCCTCGAGTCTTGCGACCTTGGCAGTGGTTCTTCCCTACGATCTACCTCTTCTCTAGGCAATTCGTCTACTTGAATGCTCTGATCTTTGTGCACAGGGGTGACTATCCTATCCTTCACTTCTGATGGAGGTGGTTCTAGCAATGTTTGAGCAGTTTCAATGAGTTGCTTACACATTTCTAGCCTCTGCTTCTCTAGTTCAGGATAAGGATAAGTCATCCATCTTTGTTCTAAGGTATGTCTATTTTCCAATCTAGCCTCGTAAGCCTGTAAAATTGCGTCTAAAGGCTCATTCACTTTGTCCACTAGGACAGATCCTCCTCAACTAGCACTCTTGGGTGCTTTAGCTAGTTTAAGGGTTTCAACTTCCCTTTGCTGTGTCTATTGCTCTTGAGTTGTTTCCAACTAAGCTGTAATAGCCTTTTCTTCTCCTTTCTCCCTTTCTAGTCTCGCTTTCATTCTAGTCCTTCTTGCTCGTCTAGAGTTTCTACGGCTTTTGGAACTCTTACTAGTCTCTCCATCTGTAGACTTCTGCTCTTGCACTTTTTCTTGTGCTCTTGTGACAACGTTTACTGGAGCAACTTGCTTACTTTCATCTTCTTGTTGTTTAAGCACCTGCTCTTTTGCAATTGTTTCTTGCTCTACTGTTGTTGTCGTCTCTCCTTTTGTTGTGGCTCATTCTTTCTCTGATTTGCTGGTAGAAGAAAAGGTAACATGTGGTTGCATTTTACCTTTCTTTCTTGGATTCTTAGGAAAATCTAAAATCATATGTGTGACTGCACACTCATTACAATATACATTTATCATGATATCATGGTGTGGACAATCCTTAATCAAGTGATCACTACTACCACATCTGTCACATGGACGTATTGGTTGTTGTGGCAATACTTGATATTGACCTTGAAGTGGCCTCTGATCTACCACATTTCTTTCTTTTTGAAGCTCATGACTCACATATGCATTTCTAGCAGCTATGGGTCTTTCACTTAAGAACACTTTTTCAGCCTATAGGATGATATCTAGGCGGTTGAGACATAACATGCTCAAACCCTGGTGGAGTCTTAGGTCTATAGTCAGGACAATGCTGCATCCAATGGTCCCCTCCACATGTCATGCACCTTCATCGTTGAGGAACTCTATAGGCTGGTACTCTGTCAGAGTGGTTGATGTGTTGCATCACATTCTCTATGATTTGCTCCTCAACATTTACTTGGTTTTTTCCTAGATTCCCGCTTTGATCCTCAAGATCAGCGGTTTTATTTTTCTCACTCGCATCATTCATCTTCTTCTGACCATCGTCATAGAATTTGCAATTGTCAACTAGGTCAACCGCCACTTTGGTCACCTCTTCCAAGGTTTGGTATCTTTTCATGTATAGGCCCTTTTGGAGATTCTCATTCCTAAGCCCTCTGATGAAGCATAGGATCTGACGTTCTGGCGTGGGTAACTCTTGGGTAGGACATCTAGCAACATATTGCTTGAAACGCAGTATTGCATGTCGCAATGTTTTTATTTCGCCTTGTTTAAATTCCTGAATCTTAGGAAGGGTGTTATGTTTTATGCCCCTCTTGGTGAATTCTTGAACAAATTCATCCAACATTTTCTCAATGGTTGTGAAATCTCGCCGGTTCAATAGTTCAAACCATGCTTGTGCATTGTCCTCCAATGTAAGTCCAAAACCCTCATACTGTGTGTGGAAGTCCTCTACTCGTTCTGCTCGTAGGACTTGCTTGAAAGCCGAGACATGGGCGTATGGGTCTCCTATGCCATTGTACTTTCTATTTACCCATTTTCTTAGCTGAGATGGTCTTATACTTTGGGGTGCAAAGTATGGAACCATACTCCTCTCTGGTATCGTTTCATCTCTCGTTATCGCTCTAGGAGGAAATCCAGGTGGTGGTCCCCTCTTTGGAATTCTCCTAGAGGTTCCTGTGTTTGGTGAATGTATCTGAGGTCCTTCATTGACCAAATATCCACTCATCTCTAATTTGGTTCGCGGATTTGTGCTTTCTACAGCTCTATATTCTCATCCATACTTGTCAACAAATAAAGATGTCCATTGTCAGTGGACCTCGTATGTATAGACATATATGAGCTTGTATTCTGTCAGCTCATCTGGATAAGGCTCTAAGCAACAGTAAAGGTTGAATTGATTTCCATTAATATACCTATATAGTCCTTCACTTTCATGGTTATACGTCCAAACTCTCTCCACAAAATTGGTCTTTATGTACTGTAGGTTTGGAAGATCTATTATGGGCGGGTGCTATCTATCCCTGCAATCCATGTGCTTATATAAGCTGAGTCTGAGTCTGATGTAGACATGACTTCTAGGCTTAGTAGCTCTAGCTTGCTGTAGTAATACCTCTCTCAGTGTTTTCAAGTGTTTTGGTAAGGAAAAATCCAAAACTATGTCCAAAATCGTGAGCGTTTTCTCATAATTCTCTCAAATTGTCGGTTTTAGACACCCTTGACTTCCTGATGCATTTTGAGGCCTTAAACAGTGTTTTTTTGGTCAATTTACTCTAAGATCTATAGTGCTGCTCTCAAGCTACGTTTCGATAAAAAAACTTTTGGAATCGGAGCCCGTATGCGAAAGTTTTGACCAAAACAGTGAGATGTAATTTGGAAAGTTGATCTATCTGATGTTTTTGCAAGTGGTCAATTTGAGCCCAAAATTGGTGTGTGCACTCCTTCGGCAATGATAAACCCAGTGGTATACTTGGTTTCAAAAAAAATTCTCAAAAAAAATTCCTAAATTGTCTATCGCGATAGGCTCACCAAGTACCCCTTGCAGATGTCCAAATGCACTCAAACTTTGTGTACAGGGTATAATGGGCCTTCTGAACCAAAATATGAAGTCAGATTTGAATTTTTATTTTTCTACAGTGAATTTTTGAGTCTATCGCGATAGACTCACCAGAGTGTTACTGGGATACAGTTGTTCAACTGTTTTTACAGATTTGAGTTCCCGCTTCTCTTGAGATACTACTCACCAAGTTTCAACCTATTTGGAATACTTTTCCTTTGTAACTTGCATCAAACAACAGTTTCTTTTCTGATCTTATGAAGTAATCCTCTTAGATGCACTTACAATACTCCAAATTTACTCAAAATTTAACCATAGGCTCACAACAACATGTAGAACAAGGCTCTAAGGTCAGTTTTCAAAAATTTTAATTTTTGTGAAAAAGCCCCAGTCTATCGCGATAGACTCAGCAAGTTCTTCATTTTTGAAAATTTTCCAGATTTCTCTTCACCACTGTGTTCCCTATGCTCTGTACACCTTGCTCACCAATTTCCACTTGTTTTGGACTTTTTCTTAGGTCTCTAACTCCAACTCTAGAATTGTGAGTCTATCTGATCACTAGAAAATAGACTTAGGATGACTTCCCAATGTCCAAAATCCACCAAATTTTGTGTGTAACCTCCTGAGAGGCTAAGCAAGATATGTTCCAAAGGGTTTTGAAAATTTCAATTTCTTTGGCCCTGCTTTGAGTCTATCGCGATAGGCTCAGCAAGTACCACTTTTATAGATCAAACTTGAATTATACCACTATGTTCCAACACCTCTCCTTAGTCCTCCTACCAATCTTCAAGTGGTTTGGACTTTTACTTTGTCAATTAGACCAGATTTGGTGTTTTCTATAAGCTGAATCCTCTCAAATGGTCTTAGACCCACTTTCTGATGTCCAAATGACTTCAAAATTTTTATGTGTCCTTGATAGCTCCTTTCCAAGCTATGCCACACAGGTTTTTGAAAAATTCAGTTTCTATCACTGGGTTCTTAGTCTATCGCGATAGACTCACCAAGTATGCTAAAATGACACTTTTTTCAAATTTTCTCTTCACAGATGTGTTCCCTACCCTCTGTAGATCATGTATACCAAGCTTCACAAGGTTTGGAAATTTGGTCAAGTCCCTTTACCCAATTTGTCTCTGACGTTTGACTTAAAACACTAGACTTGAGGTTTAGTGGTCAAGTAGGTGTCCAAGTACACTCAAGTTTTGGGAGCAGCCTTGTATTGATGTGTTTTACCTGTGGTAAGAGGGGTTTTGCCTATTTGTGAGTCTATCTCCAATTCACCAGTCTATCGCGATAGACTGAGCAGAGAGCCACTGGGAAGTGATTTTTTTCTTTGTTTTTGGACAGTTTGGTTCCTAATGACCTTAGAAGCCTATCCCCAAAGTTTCATTCAATTTGGACTTCTTTTCCTTTGGATTCAAGCATTTCACACTTCACTTCCTTACACTCAAAAAAAGCAAATTCCCACTTAGATGCAGAAGCACTGATGCAAATGCTTTGAAATTTCACATACAAGCTCTAGAGCATATGCAAAACAAGGTCTTGAGGTCAAACTTTTTTTTTTTGAAAATTGCCGATTTGGTTTTAGATTTTTGTTTTTTGGGTTTTTTAGAGTTTGTTTTTTTTTTCTTTTTTTCGATTGGACCAAATCTGTGTTTTCCCCCTACCTTAAGGTCTCCAATGCAAAAACAAGCACTCAAATCGGCTTTCAAATGACCATTTTAGAGCACTTTTACCATAATCAGCACAATTTCGCCTTTTGTGTTTTCAAGCACATTTTCATGTCAAAATTGCTCTAGATCAACACCAGATGTCCTACACTACCTAAAGTCCTACTTTGGATGGTTGAATGGTTGTTTCTTCTTTCTGGCAAGCAAACAGCCTCCTACTTACTTTTTGCGTTTTTCTTTGTGTGTGTGTGTGTGTTTTTTTTTTAATCAAGTTCTTCACAACCAAACACACAAACCATAAAACCTAATCTAAACACACAACAAAATAATATAACCATACCTCAACCTCATGGTGGACCACCGCGGTGAGACGCAGGCTCCCAGGCTATCCCTTAGTCAAGAGATCTGCTCTTTGACTTCCCACTAAGAAGGCAAATGGTGACAACACTCTAGAAACTCTAGAGAAATGCTATACTATCAAACATGAGTGATGCGGTCTATGCTAGTTTAGGCGCTTCGTCCCCGGCAACGGCGCTAATGTTAGCGGGTACGTCGCGACGGACGATGGAGCACAGCGAGAACACAGACCAACAAACTGTCAATCCGAGGACGTAGCTCACTCGACTAGGGCATGGAGGCAATCTCTGGGTTGTCAACCCTCAGCTAGAAACTGATAACACTCTACAGTCACTAATCCTACCACAACACTACCATAAAGCAAAGAAACAGACAACGCATCCTACGAAATACTACAAGCTCGAAACAGTCTCAAATCATATCGAAATGACTCGAAATCGGAGGGTAAGACTCACAAGGAAATATCCTATATGGCCAAACACCTAAACCCTGAAAACCATAACTGTAAGACCTCTAATCGCTATCGCGATAGACTCAAAACAATAATTTTCAAAGTGTCCGGAGCTGATCTACAAAGACATCAACACGAAGAGCTTCTCGCCCTAATTCTAACGACTACTTGATCATTCAGATCGGATGTTGTTTGAGGTACTTACGACCAAAATATAGCTCGTAGGAGGCGGGCTCGCGATGTGGTCCTTGGCTTGCATTGCTTGTGTTGACGCGGGGAGCTCCTCGATGCTAACACGCTCCTACTCTCATATCTGCAATGTGATTAGTGTGCGCGACGGTGTGTGTGCGTGAAGCTCACTACTGTGTGTTGCACAACCCACGATTGTATATTATTTGAGATAACGTAATGGGTCCTTTACAAAGCCTTAGGTTTCAACTTATATACAAAGCCTTCAAACCTAATGTCCGGCCAAATGACCTGAATTGTTCCTAGGCTTCTACAGAGCTTAATTACAAGAAACTGAGTTGGCTTTTCTCATTATACAAGCATCTGCGACCAAAATACAAGTTCCGACTTAAAATATGAGGTTCTCATAAACATTACAAAAGTGGTCGTAATGGCTCAAAATAATAATAACAGGATATTCGATGACGTCCATGAACTCGTATCTTCTTGTTGCAGCATCCATCTTCATCTTCATTACTTCATCAGCATCTTCATGTGGAATCTTTACAGAATCTTAATGGAAACTTTATGGAAACGTTGTTGAAAGGGCGTCCTTTCAACAGTATTCACGCACGCACCTATCAACAAAAACTATATCCTTCCCCATAGAAGTTTCATAAGAGAATAAATAAAGAACCTTGTCTTTGCTTAATTCGTTTAAGTATGGTTCTTTGCAGCGAAAGTAAGCGACTATTCTCTCACTCTCATGCTTGTAGATTCCCACATTCTCATTATAAGTTGAAACCCTGGTTGTTTTCTTATCATACATAAAAATTTCTCCAAGTCGATCAATGTTTGGTGGCGGTTCTTGAGCTTCTGAAACCATTTTCCCTTTTGCCATGTTATCTCCATATTTGTAATCTTCAGGCTAGGGTTACTAACTATCAGATAGTGGTTTCCCTTTTCATCTCGAATCTATCTCCATCATCATAGACTCGAATTATCTCCAATCTCTGAGCCGACCTTTCTTCAATACAAATGCACTTGCGTCCTCGATAGTCAGAATATACTAGGACTCCCCTCAAGTTTGTTCCTTCTAAGAAGTTCACAGCGAGCTTGGAATCATTCAAAGGATTTAGGGAGGTGCTTCCTCCTGGAATTGGTCCGTCATAGGTGAAACCTCCTGGCTGTTGACTACCCATCATGAAGAAAGATTTTTCTGACGAAGTGTCAGTATCACTACCTTCCTCAATAATCGGTGCTAGTGGATCTAACCTTACCTGAGTTACACTCTCCTCGGTGGACACTAAGCTACCTTGGTCACCTGCCACCTTCTGGTCTCTAAAAATGTATCTTCCTCATCTTAAATTCATCAAAATTATCAATGCAATTTATCACAAATCCAACCACTCAACTGGCAAAGGATCAGTCTTCGCACAACTTCTTGCTTTGCTGTTGCTGAATAAACCTGTACACAAGCGTTTAACTTCGACAATCGAATCAAAGCATTTAACTGCTAGAGGTTATCTCAGTAATGATTGGTATAACTGGAGATTTAATCTCAACCACTATTGTATTTTATACTCTGCTGATGTTTTGGATTAGGTCTGCTAATCTGGAACTGTACTTCCCTCAGATGTTGGTCAATTTACGTTGTTGGGAAACAAGCAAACTGGAACACCTCTATAGAGATGTCACCCAAGAGCTTTGAAAGAGAACTACAAGACACCAAAATCTTCTCAAAATCCTTTTGAAACACCACAAGTCTAATAGGAGTAGACCCTTGGGAATTTACTAGCCATCGCCCACCCAAGAGACTATGTCACATAGGAGCAAAACCCTGTCAAAGCACGGATTTACAGCACACGCCGACCAATGCATATGAAGACAAGAGCCTCTCCTTTCACAATCAAACATCACAAACCCACAACTTCAACATCAATTCCACAATTCATAGATACATGCCCTCCGAATCTGTCTACACACAATTTGCCACTAGGCTGCCATAGCCATAACCCTGCAGAGAACTAGTCGTAACCTGATGAGCACAACTCCAATTGGGAAACTTTAAAGCTTGAGAGAAAGCTTGAAAAATTACTGGAGAGAAAGCTGAAGATGACTAAAATTGATTCCATACACCCCCATGAGCAAAATTGACGCGAACAGAGAGCTGTCCCAGCACGACTACATGTAGAGAAGGCTAGTCAGGGCAAAAAACTGCATCCAAGAGCACCAAGGAGACAGAAGGAGCTAAAACCTGCAAAGTTCTGATATTTGGCTGAACTTTTTTTATTTTGTACATGAGTTTAAGTTATATACAAGGCTCACTTCAAAAAACTCACTCACGGGCACTTACAGTAGCCCGACAACTGTCACTAGACTAGCGAATTGCAGTGCATGTACATGTGCTTGCTAAAGCAAGCTAAAAAACCCACAAAAAGAAATCCCACGCGCCCTTTTGACATCGGGCGTCATGTCCGTATGTACAAATTTACAAAAAACGGGGTGTCAGAAATGCGCCCAACATAGTTTGCCACACCCCAGGCTGCTAGATCATTCATGATCAGCAGCACAAAAGAGATCCTGTAAACCACATGAGGGAGTCTTCAACTCATCTTCATCATTAACCACATGATCAGAAAATTCTTCAAAAGAAGGCTCATCCTCAATCACAGTCATCAACCTTGCAATATACTTCTTCAACCTGTAGCCATTCACATGTGCTTTATGCGGGGTACCATCTTAGTCAGCAAGCTGATATGTGCCATTCGGAAACCTGTTTAAGACCAAGAAAGGACCTTGCCACTTGATTTGAAATTTCTTTTGGAAAGTGCTATCAAGCTTACTATTGTAACGAAGCACTATGTCACCCTTCTTGATGTCCTTGTTCTTTACCTTCTCATTTGCCTTTGCTTGACTCTTCTTCAAGACCTGCTCATAATGCTCAAAAGCTAACACCCTATCCAATTGTACACATTGCAAATATAAAAGTCTTTCCTTGAATGCGTCCTTGGGCTCTTCTTCAAGCTTTAGCATCATCTTCAAGGATGGTATCTCCACCTCAATAGGAAGTAAAGCCTCTTTACCAAAAACTAGATGGAAGGGAGAAAAACCAGTACCTGATTTACTGGCAGTCCTATAAGCCCATAGAGCACAAGGTAGATCTAAATCCCAAGTCTTCACATTGTTTCTTGTCATCTTTGTAAGCATCCTTATGAGCTCTCCATTAAACCTTTCATTCATGCCATTGCATTGGGGATAATATGGAGTAGTAAACCTGCGATGCACATGAAGCTTTTCACATAGATAATACACCAACTCTCCCCTGAAACCTGGACCCTTGTCAGAAAGTAACTCCAATGGCATGCCAAATTTGTAGCAAATATCTTCTTATATAAATAAGGAAACATCTTTACTCGTGATGTGCTTAACAGCTTTGGCTTCGGCCCACCTGGATAGATAGTCAACAGCAGTAAGTATGTAACATTTGCCTCTAGCTGTCATAGGTAGAGGACCTATTGCATCAATACCCCACTTCTCAAACACATCATAAGCCACAATGGTGCCTCTAATTTCTGATTTTAGGACCCTATTTTCCATGCTTTGAAACTCTTTACAAGACTTGCACCAATGATGAACTTCACGTTGAACACTTGGCCACACATAACCCTCCTGCAAGACTTTATGCAAAGTGATCTTTGCATCAAAGTGACCACCACAAGAACCCTCATGATTATCCTCTAAAATTTTGTAAATTTCCTCTTTCCAAGGCACTTTTCTCATCACAAGATCAGCCCCCTTCATATACAAGGCATCACCAAGTAGCACATACCTTTTGGCACGACGTAGGAAGGCATACTTTTTTGGCTTTTCCAACTCTGATGGAAGCATACCTGTTTGTAGAAACTCTTCCTCCCTCTCTAAAGCTTCCCTTCCCAAATAAAGAGGAGAATCAGCCCTTATCACATACAATTGCCCAATTGAAGCTTGCGCTGCACCATGTGCTTCTTCATTTTGAGACCTATCCACATGCCTTAAACTCCAAGCTTCAAAATGCTTAAGCAGATTCTTCACTTGAAAACACATATTTTTCAGCCTTGGATTCTTACTTTGCCACACCCCAAGTACTTGCTTCACCACCAAAAGAGCATCACCTCTTACCCTCACCCGACGGATGCCAAGCTCAAGGCAAAGGTTGAGACCTTTCTCCAAAGTAGCATACTCAGCTTCATTGTTGCTTTGTGCTGTAACCTTCAAACTCCTTTTAGTTACAAAAGCACCTTGAGGATCATAAACTACCACACCTCTTGAAGTTTCACCATGCGCTTTCCTGTAAGAGCCATCAAAAAACAATAGATAGGCATTGTCTATGTCAGGAGCTTCCATGTGTTGCTTCTTCACTGCATCCTCCTTAAGAAGAAGAGGGCTTTCCTTATAGGTAAGCAAATCAGCCAATGTAGCCCTTGTACTCTCCTCAACAAGAAAAGAGAATTGGAATTCCTGTAGCTCCACAATCCACTTCATGAGCCTCTTTGACAAAGTAGGGCTATTCACCAATTGAGGTAGAAGAGTGTAGCTAGTGAGGAATGTGAATGGTTTAGGGAGAAGGTAGTGCCTAAACCTTCTACATGCATAAACACACTCACCATAATGAGCTCCGCCTCAGTATAGCCTCTCTCCACCTCTAGCTTCACCCTGCTAGCACAATAGATAGGCTTCATGTAGTGGGAATTGTTACCTCGTTGAAGAAGCATAGCTCCAATAGCATCCTCACCTACTGATGGATTCACATAAAACTCCTTATCCCAATTAGGAGCTTGCATAGCAGGAAGAGAACCAAGAACCTCTTTGATACCTTGAAAAACCTCTTCACATTCATTTGTCCATTGTAGAGGATCCAACCTTGCTACTTGTTGTAGAGGATAAAGAAGTTGAGAGGACAAAGGAATGAACCTTGCCATATACTTCACCTTTTGAATAGAAGTAGAAAGTTGCTTTGTATATTTAGGTGATGGGAGGAGCACCAAAGCCTTCACTTTTTCAGGATCCGCTTCAATCCCATTCTCTGAGATCATATGCCCCAAAAACTTCACTCTTGGTTGAGCAAGATGACATTTCTTTGGGTTGAGCTGACCTCCACTTTCATCATATTGCTTCAATGCCATCCCAAGCTTTGCACAATGATCCTTTCTAGAGCTATAAACACAAAAGTCATCAATAAGATCCTTCACAAACTTGCCAAGAAAGGGAGAGAACACCTTGTTGACGCACTTTTGATACCACGCACAGCCATTCATAAGACCAAAAGGAAGCACACAATAACAAAAGCATCCCCATGGCATGATAAATGTGGTCTTCTTTCGATCTTCCAAAGCCAAGGTGAGCTGAAAATATCCAGAGAATTAATCCGTCACATACGCTATACCTCTCATGCCCTGCAATAGAATCAAGTATGTAATCTATGAAAGGAAGAGGGTATGGATCGCTCTTCATGGCTGCGTTTAGAGGCTTAAAATCAACACATATCCTCCACTTTCCATCCTTCTTGGGTGTAAAAACAACAGGACTCACCCATTGTGCAGTGCTCATAGGACATTTGAAACCTGCTTCAAGAAGCTTGTCTACCTCTTCCTTTAAAGCATTAAGTTGTACCTGTCCCATTCTCCTTAGCTTTTGGCATACGGGCTGAGCTCCTTCCTTGATTGGAATGTGGATTTCCTCTCCCTTAAAGCCTCTAATTTCCTCATAAGAAGTGATGAATAAATGGGGAAATTGTTGTATCATATGTAGGTACTCACCCTTCTCATGACTAGTCAAGTCGGAAGACAACATACCTTGTATCAGCTCCTGTTTGACATTAGGTTGAACTTTGGGTTGCATCAGCTCTTCAATTTTCTCATAAGGACCAGAGATATCCTCATTCTCCATAAGTCCAAGAAATCTTTGTTTCTCATCATGCTCTTCTTCAAGAAACAAGGAGGAAACATCTAGATCACTATCGCTGCTATCTTCCACTGCACTGCCCTCATCCCCATTGTCTTCTTCTTCACTTGATTACTCTTCTTCATCACTTTTCTCATCAAAATCATCATCCAAAGATTTCTTGCTAGCCATGTCAAACCTCTTCTTATCACCCCTTCTATTGTAGAGAGTGATGGTACCATGTCCCCAATCCTGTATAGCTTTGGTTGCCTGTAACCATGGTCTTCCAAGGATGAGAGGGAAAGCACCAATACCCGCAGGCATACATGGAAATTTACCAGCACTTTAACATCAAATACATCCACCTCCAAGTCCTTTACAACCCCCAAGCACTTCACCCTTGATTGGCTGGCAAGCTTTATGCGAAAACCTGAATTCTTCACCATGTTGAGTCCCAACTTTGATACACAAGCTTGAGTAATAACACATACCTGTGCACCTCCATCAATATAAGCCTCTCCAATGCACTTCCTCTTATGCCATGCATCCATAGTAGGACATATTCAGGTAGCTCATTCAAAGACAAGACTCTCACTAACCCCCTTCCAGGCTCCTTCTTCATGGGGTTGACTACGTGCTTCCATTGCCTCTTTAACTTGGGACACATCTCCATGAGTTGCCCAAAGGTAACATCAGCCTTTCTACCCACCAAATCAGCCCTTAAACTATAATTTGGTTGCCCTTATCCCAAAGGAAAGTCGGATGCATTCTAATGTTTCCTGGGCTTTCTCTTCTTCTTCTCTTTACCTGTACCTGTTTCAACCTGTTTCCCTCTTTTATGGCTGGGACTTGCATCACTCATGTCATGATCTCTTGTAACCCTCTTACCTACAGGCATGAACATAGCTCCCAAATCATCCTCTTTCTTCTCCAAACGGATTATGCTTACCACTTTTGTTTTGCCCTTCTCTTCTGCTGTCAATCCACTTGGTCTTGCTTCCCCTTTAATCTCAATACCATAATCTTGAGCTCGAGAAGGAATTTGTGGAGGAAGAGGAAACATGTCGCCACCCATTCTCTTTGGCTTGTCACATTGAGGGCTTTTATGACCCCATTCACCACAATTGTAGCATTGAAACATATCCCCTCTTCCAGCCATGCCTCTTCCTCTACCACTTGTATAACCCTCATTGCTTCCATAACCACATCCATATCCATAACTTTGACCTCTTCCACCTCCCATCATATGCACACTAAGATTCTTCATAAGACCTACAACCTCTTGCATCTCCTTGCGAAAGGCATTCACATCATGAGAAGCTTGTTGATCATAACCTGGCTCCCTGATGAGGACCCTTGGTTGCTCTACCGCTTTCACTTCAAGCTTTGGCTTCACGTTGATTCCAAGTTGATGAAGACGCTCAGCTTTCCACTCTTTATTCTTTGCAATTTCAACTGCCTCCTCAAAGGTCCTTGGCTGCTTAAGCTCTACCTTCAAGCGTAGGTTACTCCTCAAGCTTGCAAGAAACCTGTCCTTCTTCAACATGGCTGGAGGAATTTCAGCCCCCAAAGATGTACACCACTTTGCCCATAACGCATTGAATGCCTTGACAAAGTCTTCTATGGTTTGGCCTTCATCTTGTACTAAGCCTTGAAAAGACTGCCATACCTTTTGTGGGTCTTCCACCAATTGAAAGTGTGTAAGAAAAGCATGCCTTACCATTTCATAAGTCATGACTTGAGGATTTTGGGCTGATTGTAGCTCCTTTTCGTAGCCTTCCAACCATTCCCTAGCATCTCCCTTCAAACAGAAGTAGAAGATTCGTAGCACCAACGCTGGGTCTTGCTTGTCAGCAAGAAGGCAAGCAAACTCCATTCTCTCAATGAAACCTTTAGAACTTTCATTTGATTTCCAACTAAACTCCGGAAAATTAAACGCCATGTCTTCAAAACCTGTAAACTGAAGGTAACTTGAAGCGATTCATCGGTGGCGGGCACCAAAACACTGTTGGGAAACAAGCAAACTGGAACACCTCTATAGCGATGTCACCCAAGAGCGTTGAAAGAGAACTACAAGACACCAAAATCTTCACAAAATCCTTTTGAAACACCACAAGTCCAATAGGAGTAGACCCTTGGGAATTTACTAGCCGTCGCCCACCCAAGAGACTATGTCACATAGGAGCAAAACCCTGTCAAAGCACGGATTTACAGCACACACCGACCAATGCATATGAAGAAAAGAGCCTCTCCTTTCACAATCAAACATCACAAACCCACAACTTCAACATCAATTCCACAATTCATAGATACATGCCCTCCGAATCTGTCTACACACAATTTGCCACTAGGCTGCCATAGCCATAACCCTGCAGAGAACTAGTCGTAACCTGATGAGCACAACTCCAATTGGGAAACTTTAAAGCTTGAGAGAAAGCTTGAAAAATTACTGGAGAGAAAGCTGAAGATGACTAAAATTGATTCCATACGCCCCCATGAGCAAAATTGACGCGAACAGAGAGCTGTCCCAGCACGACTACATGTAGAGAAGGCTAGTCAGGGCAAAAAACTGCATCCAAGAGCACCAAGGAGACAGAAGGAGCTAAAACCTGCAAAGTTCTGATATTTGGCTGAACTTTTTTTATTTTGTACATGAGTTTAAGTTATATACAAGGCTCACTTCAAAAAACTCACTCACGGGCACTTACAGTAGCCCTACAACTGTCACTAGACTAGCGAATTGCAGTGCATGTACATGTGCTTGCTAAAGCAAGCTAAAAAACCCACAAAAAGAAATCCCACGCGCCCTTTTGACATCGGGCGTCATGTCCGTATGTACAAATTTACAAAAAACGGGGTGTCAGAAATGCGCCCAACAACGTGAAAAAGTCTGAATTCAGTCTTTGCTCCGTCAAATGGACAAACAAGGTCCAAATTCACTTCTGAAAGAAGTTATGGAACCCTTAAGCCAAATGGAGCCTCACTATCTAAGCCCAGTCAAATTTTCTCTTCAGTAGGCCCCAGTAGTAGGATATCTCTTGCTCTATTTTTCTTGGATTTTTGCACTATGGATTCCCCTTGATGTGCTGAGTCCACAACTGTTTTTACTTTTTTATTTGGACACCTATAAGCTGGTCAATGGATCACAAATCTGTTCCGACAGCCCGCTGCTGGTAGATTTCCACTTATGATGAAATCAGGCCACGGGTCGGCAACGCCAAAAGCTACAAAATACTGTGATGTGTTTATGTCAATACATAGAGCTCTTATCTACGGTTGCAATGCAATAAACACGACTGCAATGTGACAACCGGGGAGGGAGTGGGAAGCACGAGAAGTAGAGAAGTGAGCGTCGTTAGCTCACGCTGTATATTTCATTATCCAAAACTTACAAATAACTTACAAAAACTGGCTTTTATTCTTTACCCAAAGTTTTTGGTGGTCAAAACTAATAATTTGGGAGTTCTAACTAAAGATAGGTAATGACAGGTTGATACAATCTAGAAGCTTGTAGCCCCGGCTCATTAATCACAAGGTTTGTCCGAAAAAAAAGAGTTACGATATTCTCGATTTATAAAAAATAATAAGTGTTTTTATAATAAGAGCTCCAAAAAATGGTATCCGTGATAGCTTGCGGCTAACATTCCCCCCCGCCTCGCATGTGTTGTCCCTTGACACGGATTTATGGACTAAAGTAGTGTTTTAATTGATGACTAGAGAGGCGGTCTTTAAGCGCATTTAGTGCCTTTTGGTATCTGATCTTCCTCTCTTTATCTGGCACTTGTAAGAACTGCATAGTGACTCTGTTTTTTAGCTCCACTGTTGAGTAGCCTGCAAATTGTGATGTGAGGTTGCTGATCACTGGCCCAAATGTTTAAATTCGCCAAGTGAAGAACCCTGTGTAGAATTCTTCCTCAAATTCCAGCATATTGTGAGAAGGTAAAAACATACATCTGGCGTAGAAGCCATGGAGGACTTCTTCGGAAGTTGGCCACTGAGATCGTAGCATAAACCTTTTTTACCCTCGAGGAATGACATCCAAAGGGTGCCTGCTTGCTCTAGCTCATGGAATACTTCGATGCAGGTGAGTAGTATTCTTCAAATTTTGTATAACATTTCACATGATAGATCTCGTATACTTCTGAAGAAGGACATGGCGCCCTTAAGGTTTTCACCTTGTACTCTTCTTTCGGTGGTCCCTTTACTGGAGCAGGCAATCTGGGGTAGTTCGGCCAAATTGGCGGCTTCTTTGTTAGTGCCTCATGTTCTTGCCAGGTCCTTACTCTTGGTACAAGACAAAAAGTAGGATCCTTTTGTAGGTCCGTAGGTGCTCTTGTGAACATAATCAAATACCTTGGATTCTTGTTCAACCAGCTCAGCCTCCACTATGGGTGGTCTTGATCTGCGCCCTTGATTTGTATGTCTGTGTGTCTGTGTAAAGCCTTTCTTTGACTTGGAGCAGCTCCACCTTTATTAGAGGATCGGGCAAGCATTGTTGGTGCCATTGCACATTGATTTGATTGGGAGTGAGTTGTGTGACGTTGACGGAGTGAAGAAATGTTAGATCCCAATCCATTGCTTCCTTTCACTGCTCATCTACCTCTTGTGTAATCTTCTCCTTCAGTGCATCTTCCTCAGCCTTTGAGAGTTGGACCATTGGCATTGTATCTATTTTGGTTATGTGTACTTGAAATTCCTCCTGGCCACTTAGATCTTCTGCTAGTTGTGTCTCCATCTCAGCAAATGAAACTAAGGGGATCTCTATCTATGGCTGATCTGAAGTGCCTACCTCTTCTTGTGTTTCTTGTCGTCTCTCTCTCAACAACTGGTTGACTCTTTTAAGTTCATCTATTTCTTTCAGCAGCTCATCTTCTCTTTGCACCCGCATTAAAGTCAGGTCTCTGCGCTGAGACTGCTCCAGTTTAAGCTCCAACTCGAGGTCTTTATTCTTTTTCTCTAATGCTTTGTAGACCTTGTCTGTTACTTTGATTGAGGCCACTGCGGGATTTTCTCTATTAGCCGCAAGAAAATTGGCTGATCATTTATTCTCTCTTATGAGTATTATAAGTAGGCGTTCACTACATCTAATTGTACTTGCATTTTCTGAACTGATAGGGTTGTTGTTAGAAGTTCGTTGATAACTTCTGTCAGCTATTCATCTTTTGATTTGCAAGCATATGACAACTTTGTAAGCAGATCACCGAGCTCCTCCATCTCTTTCTACTGTTTATCCCTTGCTATCTGATATTGTTCAGCTTTAGTTTTTAATTCTTGTACTTGCCTTTGTAAATCGGGGACTTTTAGCCTGTCGTCTAGCTCCCCTTGGAGTGCGTCAATCACCATCTCTAATTCTTTGGCCCTTGTGCTACGGCTAAGTGCTGCTGAGGGGAGTCTTTCCGTCATGTCCAGCATTTGCTTGGCATCAGGGATTTTAATTACGCGACGACGCATTTTGTTAAATGTTAATTATTGTTGTTATTATCACTATTTTTTTCATGTTAATAACATATCTAATGTCATGACTTACAAAAACCGATAGAAAACGTAGAACCGGCGGGGCAACCAATAAACCCCAGCAGGCCCGGCGGGCACTTTACAAACCCCGGCGGGCCTGGCGGGCAAAGCAAGAATCCCGCCGGCCCCATCATGTTCCCCCTCCATATTTGGCGGCTCTATATAACCCTGTAGTAGACATCACATCACATCACTGCTTCCTCTAAATTTGGTCATCCTTTAAAATTTAGAAGAAAAACTAAAGGTAAAAAAATGAATAGTCTTTAAAAAAAATTAAAACTTAATGAAACTCTGATCATGGATCATTAGTTCTTTTTTGGACTGAACTGATTCTTGAAAGGAGGTAGAAAGGTGAATCTTTGGGTTGGTATCTCTACATTTGGGATGGACTAATCTCATGTTTAGTTCACCGTTATATTTGCTAAACTGATTGTGCTATATTGATTAGAACTTCTATCATGGGTCATTAGTTCTTTTTTGGACTGAACTGATTCTTGAAAAGAGATAGAAAGGTGAATCTTTGGGTCGATATCTCTACTTTTGGGATGGACTGATCACATGTTTGATTCAACGTTGTATTTGCTTGCTATTCCGATTAGAGCTCCAATCATGGGTCATTAGTTCTTTTTTGGACTGGACTGATTCATGAAAGGAGGTAGGAAGGTGAATCTTTGGGTCGATATCTCTACTTTTGGGATGGACTGGTCACATGTTTGATCCACCGCTGTATTTTCTTGCTATTTCGATTAGAGCTCCAATCATGGATCATTAGTTCTTTTTTGGACTGGATTGATTCATGAAAGGAGGTAGGAAGGTGAATCTTTGGGTTGATATCTCTACTTTTGGGATGGACTGATCACATGTTTGATTCACCGCTGTATTTGCTTGCTATTTCGATTAGAGCTCCAATCATGGGTCATTAGTTCTTTTTTGGACTGGACTGATTCATGAAAGGGTAGGAAGGTGAATCTTTGGGTCGATATCTCTACTTTTGGGATGGACTGATCACATATTTGATTCACCGTTGTATTTGCTTGCTCATGTTTGAGTACCTTGAGGTTTATTTCCTTCAGCCTTC
The DNA here is from genome assembly GCF_014529385.1 of Adiantum capillus-veneris. Lineage (NCBI taxonomy): Eukaryota > Viridiplantae > Streptophyta > Polypodiopsida > Polypodiales > Pteridaceae > Adiantum > Adiantum capillus-veneris. The sequence continues at coordinate 81,340,825 of NC_140959.1, read as the reverse complement.
ACTACTACGCTTGTGTGTGATATTGATTATAACACTTGTAACATTTAATGGCCTAATAACTTGTGTGTAGCGGAAATGAGCATGAATATAGTGGGCATTTCATTAGAATAGATTCCTAATGAGAATTACAAGAGTGCTTGGGTGGAGAGAGCAACAAAAAAGCATAACACCTAGTTAGATAGCATCGAAAATACTTTCAAAAGAGAGAGAAATTAAGCTAATGACAACAGTTGAGGACCGGATTTTCAAGGAGCCAGTCCCCCCTCCAAAAGGCTTTGTATTATGGTTTCTCCCATCAAGAGAGACATTGTACAATACAATTCTTTGTGTTCCTTCAAAACTAGCTAGTGCAATGAAGATGAAATCTTCATGCACTAAGCAAAACACTTAACAAACACAACTTTAATTATCCCCGTTCTCAGACCCAAGACCTCACACACCTTCGAAGATGGTGAGAGCTAGCAGGGTATGAGAGTAGATTGAGAGGAAGAAGGAGTATCTCACGAGAAAGATGTACATCTCCTCACATAATCACTCATATTAGCATAGCTTTAGCTTAGTAATTAGCTTGGTAGCGGAGATGAGCATGCATTGAAGCTTGGCTCTTGGTTGGATTTGCATCCACAAGCCAAGAGTGTGTCGATGTAGGCTTCTATCTCACAAGCTTGGAGTAGGTGATGAGTTCTCCATTAAAGCTTGGGAAGAGATAGTCTTCTCCTTCTTCACACATGAGATTGTGTCAGTGTGTGTGTGTGATAATGCCTTGCAAAAATCAGCCCCCTCTCTCTCTTGGGCGAGCCCTCTTGCTATTTGCTCTTGTTGAGCCCTCATTGGCTCTCCCCAAGTCAAAAGCCAATGACTATTAAGCAACATAAGTGATAGCCTTCTGACATGTGTCCCCCTTTCCCCTTTTGTGAGAGATTTAGGTAATTAAATAATTAAACTAAACTCTCATTGGACCCCTTTGCCTCCTGGCCAATAGGAATCACGCAAGCCATTGGGCTCCTGAATGCTCATTGGACCCCTTGGGAGACTGCCCGATAGTCTTCTAGGATACTTAATTCTCATTGGTTTCTTTTATTAAATGTTTTTAAATTAATTAAACTAGATTTACTCTAGCTTAATTCTCATTGGTCCACTTCAAGGGTCATCCAATAGAAACTGGGCACACCTTGTGGGTACCTGGCCTAGGGAGCTGACATGTGTCCCTCATTCCCTTTGTGTAAAGGGAGCCTGTGTGTGTGTGTGTGTGTGTGTGTGTGTGTGTGTGTGTGTGTGTGTGTGTGTGTGTGTGTGGATTTCTCTCTCATACCCTAGAAGAAGGGCTCGCCCCCTCCCATGTAGGGATATGCATTGACTTTGGAGAGCACACAAAGCATCCAATTCCCCCTAAGCTTTAACCCTTTGGACACAACCTTTGAATTTTGGAACCTTAGCATTTTGGAAGTCTTAATGGGCTGAACCTTAGGGTATTTTTAGTCCATTTTTTCACATGGCTCTTTTGCAGATGGCCCCCCATTTGGATCCCTATTTTCCCTCCTTTGGATCCCTATTGTGGCCGGTCTGCTAGCTTAACCAATATTCTAGCCTTTTCTCCCCTGGCACTTCCCCACATTACATGATCATTTTAATATGAGAAAATCATTTAGGAGAATTAGATATTGATTATTATGACAACAGTAATGTTTGGTTTGAATAATACTTGAAAGAAGAGATAGCATACTGAGCTATGTTTATTGGTATTGCAGGCATCCAATAAGTATGTCTTCCACCGGGAATGTGAGCAGTGATGTTGGTGTCTCAAGCCTGGCTTCCTTGACGAGACCTCCTACCTCGATGCCAGGTCCTGCTTCGCAGGGCACCACTTCGCAGGGCAAGCGAAAGGCAGGTGGAAAAAGTTTAGGACCCGAGTGGAATTTTGCCACAAATTTAAATAAGTATCAAGATTGGAAATGTAACTTTTGTGGCGAAGAGAAATCTAGAGGAGCACCAAGAATAAGGGATCATTTTCTAGGTGGCAATACCAGAATCCATGGAGGAAAGTGCAAGGGCTTAGGTGCAGAAGAAGAAGCTATGCGCTTAAAAGCTTTAATTGGTAAGCTAATTTCCACGAGCAAAAGATCAAAACTCTCTACTTTCGACCATCACACCCCCGTATCGATAAGATCAAACCAGTATGAGGGATCATTGGGTGTAACTCCCAGCAATGGAAGCACTCAAAGTAGGAAACCAATTTCTCATATCGATGGAAGTACACCTCCAAACCATGGATCTCCTGACTTTCAGGTAGGATTGTCAAAAAGTAGACAGGTTAGCTTACAGACGAGCTTCAAAACACTTGCCTTAGAAGAAGCACAACTTGCAGTAGCTAAAGCTGTCTATTTCACTGGGGGATCATTGGCCATTGTCACCCGTGATGCATGGAAGTCAGCTTGGAAACACATTGGGGAGTATGGTGCTGGATTTACCCCTCCAACATATCACCATATGAGAAACCAACTGTTGGATAAATGTTACACAAGCACACAATAGGATATTCAAAGGGTAATATTAAATGCAACAGAACAATCTGGATACACCATAGTTAGTGATGGTTGGTCCAACGTTCAAAGGCGGCCATTGATCAACATCATGCTTGTATGTCCTCGTGGTAAATGTTTTATCAAAGCTGTGGATAGCTCTGGTCAAATAAAGTCTGGCAGTTTTATAGCTGACATCATTGGCGACGCAGTTGAGGAACTTGGAAATGAAAATGTTGTCCAAGTAATCATGGACAATGCCAAAAATTGCAGGGCTGCAGGTAGAATACTTGAAAGTCGCTTCTCTCACCTATATAGTGCTGGTTGCAGTACACACAGCTTGAACTTGGTATTGCAAGATTGGTACAAGAGGGAGGACACAGAGTGGTTCAAATGGATAGTAGACAATGCTCGCCTAATATGGCAATTGCAAGCATATGCCAATGAATCCACGTACGATAATTTGATAAAAGAAATTTTATACCTTTAAGTTTTAACGCAAAAAACATCAATAAAATAAGGAAGGGATTAAAAAATTACTGCTACACTGCTTTGAGAATGTGGAAAGCTGCCAGAAAGTTTGGTGAAGAAGACTTTTCAATGTACCTCTCTTGTGAAAAAATCAAGCACCGGCGTCGTCTTTATATAGCCACGGCGGGCCCGACGGGAAAGTTGATTTACCCGGTGGGCCCGGCGGGCCATTTACTTAACCCGGCGGGCCTCGAGCCGGTCTCCAAGTCTCCTTGCAGGTCAAAAAAGATGAATGTCAATTAACATAATATTTGTTATTTTGCATTTCTATTGTTATTAACCTGAAATTATAGTGTGATCACGTCATTTTGAAATCCCTGCTTGGCATACTCATTGACTTGCAAGATGACATCATCATTTGATTTCCAATCTTCATTTTGTGCTAGTTGCCTTGATGTTTCTACAGTCTCTTGTGTATCCTTTGGCTACATCGTGGTGGCTAGTTGTTGTTGCCCTTGAGGCTGTGGCTGATCTTCTTCCGCTTTGTCATCCTGAGGCTCCCTAGATGCCTCGGCCGTTTCTTGCTGTGCTGAGGTGGAAGGTGTTTCCTCGACCTCATGTTCTCTTGGTTGTGCAAAATTTGTGTTGTCCTCTAGTGCATGACTTGCTGCCCTTTCTGGCTCTTTGTCGTGCTCTTTTTGCTGCTCTTGTGTAGATTCAACTGGCTGCTGCGCAAATTCAACTGCTTCTCTTAATTCAGGCTCTGTCTCCTTTTTGGGATCAGGTTCTTTGGCTTTATCCGCTGTTGAAGGTGGTGAACTCGGCATGGGGTGACCATGCTGTTTTGAAACAAGTGAAGAGGGCGGGGAGACACATCACCTTGATCATGTTGGGCTACTCCTTGTGAAGTTGCTTCCTTTGCTTGCTTTTGTTGTTCCACCGCCTCTTTAGCTTTCGTTACGCTTCTTGGGCTTCTCTCCGCTTCAAAGCTTCTGCTTCTTGATATATCTTTTCCAATAAATATGTGGGATCTTCAGCTTCTTTCTTGGTATGATGCTTAGTTCTTGGTCCTTTCAATTCAATTGGTACCCACTTTGCGGGGTCCTTGCCTTGTGCTTGGTGGCTGTGTTTGTAAGAGTGCTTTTCTCTTTCAAATCGGGCTTGGTTTTGTACAGGTTCCTCCTCGTGTGCTGCCACCGCTTTTCTCTTCATTTCTTTGATCTGTGCTCTTCTTTTCTCATTATCAGAGCTTTCACTGCTATGCCATTCTGGCGAGATCTCAGCAGACTCTTCGTCAGCTTGACGTTCCCTTGGCAAATCTTGTAGCTCAAGGGGAAGGTTGGGCTGACACTATCCAAGTGTTCTGATCTAGGGCAGGCGGCAAGTTGTCCACATTAAAAGGGACAAAGAAAGAAGGAAAAATCACATATCTAGGAGCACGAGAGGTTCTTCAAGCTGTTCTCTTGACCAGATAGGTTGCTTAGGCGGTTTTGATTGAATCAGGGTCCAATTGGTATGGTGGTAGCTCTTGCAACTTTTCTTTTTGATTGAGGTTCTTCTTGGCCTTCTTTGTTGCTTGCATGGATCCTATTGAGTGAATAGAGTGTCAAAGTTAACAAATTTGGCATATTTTTCTCTGAAATGTCCTTCAGTTTGAAATGCTGACAAATTTAGTCCAATTTGCTTCAAATCAATTTTTGAACATGCATAGATGCATAAAAACATGAAAAGATCAAAATTTTGATGTCCAAACAAAAAGTTGCAATAAAAGTAAATAATCACAATTATTTACAGTTGAGTAATTTTTTCAACTTTTTGCAAACTTGGCATTACAAACTTGAAGTATATACCAAATAGATACTCTGAGTGAAATATGGGCTCATTTGGATGCATAGGATAAAAATGGTGCCAGATTTAGGCATTAGGTCTTTGAAACAGTAGATGTAAAGAGATTTTGAGATTCTCAGCTCCAAAATTGTTCATACTTGGCTAGTGGGCTTAGGACATCATGTACTTTGGATCTATGATGGCAAAATTGCAAATTTCTCCCATTTTGGTCAAAAAGCAAATAATTGGATTATTAACTTTTCTACCAAAATGATCATTTTTTTTGTACAACTTGGTTCTAAGCATTGTATAGACCCTGTGTATGTGATATGAGGTGATTTGGATTAAAAAATGTGGTTCATAACTTAGAAATTGGCTTACAAGGACTTCTTTGTGTTTTTTGGCAATTTTCCAAGTTATATGTGATCATTTTGGCTCATACTTGCAATTTGGCATATAATAGGTGTGTACAAGTGATAGCTGAGGTGATGATGCAATTTTCAAGCCAAAATATTGCAAAATTAAATAATCGCAATTATTTACAGTAGTCACATTTTTCTTGCAAAACTTAAAAACTGTGACCTGAACACATTCTATACACCTAAAACAAGTCCTAAATTGAATTTTGTAAACATTGGTCTTGCCGACATCACTTCGTGCTTTGCCGACTGTGAAGTCTCTATTTTTGTGACTACACTGCCTGTAGAGTTGGATCGTCACTTTTGAGGCTATGGACTTGTCCGCAACATAGTTGTGAAGCAACTCATCCAATTTTGGCCCATTTGGAGAGTCAATTTGACCCCGCATGTCGAATTTGACGCTTTGTAGCCTTCGATCCCTTTTCTGCTTTTCAAGGGCTTTGGTTGATTGATTTCACGAAATCAATCATATACATTGTGTATAGACCTCATAGGTAAGCTGTCCGTGAAGTCAGAACCCAATTCTGGCATCTGGCAACAAGAACCTAGCTTTTCTACTTGGGACCCCCTGGACCCTTGCCAAATGGTCAACTGTTGATATAGAAGTTTTCTAATATATTAGGGCATGCTACAATTTGAATCTCATTCAATTTGGTTGAGCTAAGAGGCCGCTATGGTCAATTTTTGGTCATAGGTCTTCGTGTACTGCTCGGATTCTAGGGTTTTTTCTAGGGGTTTAGACTAGCTACCGGCCATACAAAATGAATCATTGATGAGTAAAGAACTTACCCCTAATGTCTCGTATGAGACTGCGCTGAAAATAGTCAACTGTAGACTCCGAAAAGTACGTGAGAAGAAGTCGAAAAGCTCTCTCTCCACAGGCAACAAGTGGAAATGAGGTGATTTTAGCTTACCTTGGGTATCTATACTCGGACTTCCCGAACCAATTTTACCCAGATTCCTCTGTTAGTCCTACTAGGCCGTGAAATCTATGTTAGACTCAGAAATTTTCCCAATCGGATTTCTGTAGCTCATTCTGCAAGAATTCTGCAAAAGTAGATATGGCCGCCTAATTTAGGCTTCCCGCTTCCATCTGCCGATTTGATTAGAACTTTTTGTGCTTATCCGTCTTGTCTTTTTGATCATCACCGTGTCTTTTTTTTTTCCATCTGAGCTTCGTTTTTTAAAAAAAATAATTTTTGACTTGTTTATTGGAAAATTCAAAGAAAATAACAAAATATGCGCTAAAAACAAAGTGACAATACAATAATTAAGAAAATCCATTAAAAAACATAGATTTATTGTTTTTTGTTGGATTTCTCTATTTTTAAGTTTCAAAATCAAGAAAAATAAAAAATAAAATAAAAAAGGACTATATTTTGATGATTTTTTGATAGTATATACACTATTACACTCATCGGGGAGATATTATTAGTTAAAATTTCCCTCTTGAGGATATTTCAGGGCATTATTAGGTAATTTTGCAAAAAATCACGCGTTAACATCAAACTTTTTTGCTCCCTCTTCAAACATTGCCCTTAATTATCTAGTACTCTTCCACCCCTCCTAGATGGCGTACTCTGGGACGATTGTGTGCCTCGGTTAAACAATCGTGTCTATGCATAGCCTTGGTTGTCTCTACCATGATTTGAAGATCAATGTAGTTCAAATCATTATTTTGTGCAAGAGTTGGGTCTTGAGTAATTAACTCAAGGGTTTTTGATGTCGAGGCTTGTTGTTGCTGTCTTCCAAAGAGAAAATCTTGTAGCTTGTGTTCTCTTTGCTTGATTGTACCATCAAGATGCTTTAGCACGCCTGATTTCTTGAGCTTTTGGTATCAATAAAGCTTAACTCGCCATTGACATCTCGGTTTGTCTTGGTCAGAATAGTGTGGTTGAGGTTTCTGAGGCTTAACTCTCCATTGCTTGATTGGTTTTGCAATTTGCAAAGAAGATATTGCTCCTTTTCTTCCAAATTCATTTTGTGTTAGGTTCCCTTCTCAAAGAAGTGTGTCTCTGTGTTTTGACCCTCGGAGCCGTCTTTGGTTTTGTCGATGATGTTTTAGGCACCCAAATTTGAATTGGTTTGTTCTTGAGCTGTGCTTACTGTACCCAAATTTGCATGACTCCTTGCATGCTACTTGTAGCATTTTCTTGTCGAGAGGATGGAGAAGATTAATACTTTACTTTGCTGACAATTGCCTTTCCATTCCTCTGTGCTTGGTGCAATTGGAACAATGAGTTGCCCACCTTTAGGTGATAGCTTGAGCTGATTTGTACCCCAATCTGGTACTGCCTTGTATGTCTGTATCCAAGGAATTCCAAGAATCATCGTCACATTCATGTGTTCATCTAGTAAGCATACAAACTGATGAGGACATGAATATCCATGTACTATCACGTTCAAGTTGACTACTCCCGATGTTGGTGTTGGGTTCTTGTTACATCCTTTGATAGTCGCTATTCGTGCTGTCAATAAGTTGTTGCTTTCTTGTACGTGGAATAATTGACTGCATTTACTCTAGCTCTTGTATTGACCAAATCATTTGTGCTATGATTTGCTAAGTTGTACTTTGATGCTGAGGTCCATTCCATTCAACCATTCATCATCCGTTGACACTGCATCTTTTTGCAATTCCCAGTGTCGGTCATCTATTTCCAGTGTGTTGATGGAAATAGGTATTTGTTGCTTCTTTAGATTAGCTTTTCTTTTGAGTACCCAAAGCCGATCTTCTTCTTGGGATTCATCAATTACCTGCAATCCTTTTATCTTCCTTTGCTTGGCTGCATGCATTCTTTCTAGCAATTCACTGGTTACCGGCAAATTGTACTTCTTTAAATGACACTCGCTAACCCAATTAGCCATTGGTTCACCATCTAGGGTGGACAACTTAACTGCTCCACTTCGAGATACATATTCAGTGATAAACGGTCCATTTCCCTTTGTATTAAACTTGGGAATGTGTTGCTTAAGGAAATAGACTAAAAGTAAGTCCCCTTTCTTGAAGATTTTTGTAATTAAATGGGAATCAAAAAAATATTTCTGTTTCTGCTTTTGTGCATAGATGTGAGCTACAACAGATAGCCTTTTATCATCTAGCTTCTCTAAATCTTCAAGTCTTTTTGACAATTCATGTCCAGTCCACTCGAGATTCTTTGCTGTGTCGGCAATAGAAATTCTATTGGCAATATGGCATCAAGACCATAAACAAGGTTAAAGGGTGTAGCATTTAAAGCTGTTTGGAATGAAACTCGATAAACCCATAAAGCTGCATGGAAATTCATTTCCCAGTTTGTCCTTCTCGAACTAACCACTTTAGTCAATACCAAGGTAAGAATCTTATTCATATGCTCAGCTTGTCCGTTTTCTTGTGGGTGATAGGGAGTTGACTTGTTATGGATGACCATAAATTCATTAAGCAGATTCTCGATTACCTCATTGAGGAAATGAGTTTCCCTATCACTGACAATTTTGATTGGCAGTCCATATCTTGCAAACACATACTCATATAAGAATGCGTCAGTGGTTCTAACATCATTCTTTTGAGTTTCTTTAGCCTCCGTCCACTTAGTCAAATAGTTCGTAGCTAGAATAATATATTGAGCTTGGGTTCTAAAAGTAGGTGGTTGTATTGGCCCAACAAATTCTATACCCCATTTTGCAAAATCTCTAGCTCCCATCGTTGGTCTTAAGGACATGCTATCTACACGTGTTGGCATTTTGAAAAGCATCACATCTTTGAACATATTCTTTGGCATCTACAAAAAGTGTTGGCCACCATATGCCTGCCATCAAGATTGTTCTCACTAGAAAAGTGACCTTTAGCTAATCCAGCATGTGCTTGTTCTAAAATCCGTATATATTCGTCTTCATTTGCACAAAGATGCAAATGTTGATCCTTACCTCTTCGATATAATTGTTTTCCAATAAGAGCATAGTCTCTTGCTGCAGTTTCAATTCCTCTTTGACGGCGTTTACTCATATCCTCAGGAAATGTTTGGCTCGATAAGTAAGTAACTAGATCGTTACTCCACTAAGGAACATGTGACCTTTGAAATAATGTTACATGAGGTATGGGTGTTTTTTTTTGACATTGAGGACAATCCTTTACAAACGAGAGAACATCACTCCTCATAGTTGGCCAAAATACTCCAAGTCTCAAGATCCTTTGCATAGTTTGGTCTTCCGAAAAGTGAAGTCCCACTATGGTAATATATGTTTGACTTAGGTATTGGTTTTTCTCTTCAGGATTAATGCATAAGAGGAATATTTCATCTTGGTTTCTTTTGTATAGCCTACGAGCTAGTAATTGATACAAAGTCGATTGCTCAATCAATCTGATTGTAATAGGACGTGGTATTTGAGAATCCAATTGAGCTATGGTCATCAATGATACCATATTTTCCAACCATTGAGGTATCATTTCCACGGAGAACAAATATACATCTGGTAGATCATCATCTACTCCTTTAGGAGGTTCTCCTGAAACAATCCTAGACAAATAATCTGCTCTTTGATGAGTAGTGCTCTGTTTTACAACTACAGTGAAATCAAATTCCAGAAGAATGATGAACCATCTCACTATTCTTCTTGTGCTGCATGGCTTGTTGACCAATTACAATAAGGCTTGTTGGTCCACAAAGAACACAATTTTGTTCGCTAATAGGTAATGTCTATACTTTCTTACGTCATAGATCATTCCTAATCGCTCCCTTTCTATGGTTGTATAATTCTTTTTTTCCATGTTCAACTGTCGGCTAGAATAAGAAATAGGAAAATCAATTTTTCTGTCTCCTGGCTGAGCTAGTATACACCCTATGACAAAATTGGAAGCATCTACATGTATGTGGAATATCTTATTCCAATTTGGTTCTTTCAATATTGGAGCTGAGGTGACACCTTGCATAAGCTTCATGAAGGATTATTCACACTCATTAGTCGATTCAAAGTGTGTAATCAAGGTGTACATGGGTTTTAAAATTATAGCATACATGTAAATGAACTGTCTGTAATATCCACGATGTCCCATGAACGCTTGAACCCCCTTGACTGTTGTTGGTCTAGGCAAATCAGCAATAACATGAATTTTATCCATATCATTGGCTATGCCATTTTTAGACACTATATGCCTAAGAATTTTTTCTTATCTATCCATGAAGGTGCACTTTTCAGGATCTAGGAAAATTCTATAAAGTCTACATTTTCTGAATACCTTTTTGAGGTGTTCAAAATGATCAACCCGGATTGATGAATGTACGCATAGATCATCCATATATACTTCCAAGAATTTTCTAAGATATTCTTTAAAAGTGTAAGGTCTCTACTTGCCCTAGAAGAGGGTTATCGATGTAAAATTTTGAGTCTAATTATCAGTTTAATAAAAAGATGCTATTTTTAGCAGGTTTCAGTGATCATATTTCATTTTTATGTTGTGATCCTTGTAGAACTTTTCATTCTGATAAAATTCAATTTTTGTGAAAATTTTCCAAAAATAGAAAGCTTTTGACCCCCGGCATGGTCTAGGGTCGACCGGCTCGTCAAACTGTGCACCGACCCAAGTTTCCTTAAAAATAGGGTCCGGACATCGAAAGCTGCTATTTATGGCAGGTAGTCGTATTTGTTACCTGCAAGTCTGTCTCAAGTTAGCAAGTTTCAGAATTGAATTTGGGTTAGTATAGATCAAGTTAGCCTAATGTTAGCATTTCCTAAGGTATGTGTATGGCATGTATGAGGATGTGCATGCATGGTCATGGGTATGCATGGGCATGTAACCCCATCATGTATGGCCATGGGTCATGTGTATAGGTAGTCTTGTGCCAAGTGTTGGGTCAAGTGTGGGAGTGTGGCATGGAGGCTAAGTATGGACTAGAGAGGTGTATCACTTAATTAGGTAAAAGGGGACACCTCCAGTGGTTAGTGAGAGGCTTGTGACACCTCTACTTCTTCTTTTGGAAAGAGGGGGCAAGCAAGGGAGGTATGGGCAAGCCTTGGCCATCAAGAAACCCCAGAAGCCTATATAAGGAGCATTCCCAACCAATTTTACACACAATTCCCAAGACAATGCAAGGAAGTGCTACTGCCAGATCAATATTTTGTGAAGCCTTTCTACATCACATAACTCTCAAAAGAGGTCTTAATTAAGGGTAATTCGATTCCTACATCGAGCTTAATTTATGCTAGCTGGTTACAACATTAAATAATATATTCTCTATTATATGTGGGTATTGTCAATGGTTTCCATTGACAATACATATTCTCTATTATATGTGGGGTATTGTCAATGGTTTCCATCCATTGATTGTATTTCCATTGTTGGGTCAAGGAGCACCTTACTTCTTAAATTAGTTAATTTTTCTTTAATTAAGCATGCGTTTATGCATATAATCATCATTGCTAGTTATGCATGTTGTGCATAGCTATGTTTTAAAGCTCTTCGCCTATGATTCTCTAAGATATGGTGAGACTTTTTGTTCCCCCAAATTGAGGATTAATCAAGGAATTAAACCCTTGATTTTCCCATGAAATTAGGACATGATTATGAAACTTCTTGCATACAAAAAAAATGTACAACTAGGGTATTGTGTTGCATTAGAAAATTGTGTATGATTTTGTGGAAATTAATCATCTATTATATTGTGTATTTGCATGGTTATAGTCTACCATTGTATGTTATAATGATGCATCTAATTAGTACATTAATCTTGATCTCATGTTGCATACGAGGAAAGTTTTGGTTATGATAATTTTAGGATGAGTTTATGAGTAATTAAGGCATATTCATCTTGTTGCATACTTGCAGTTGTGAAGGCTTTTCATTTAATCTAGTATTATGTGTAAGAATAAGGTTATTCCTTGTCAAATTTTCTCATTGGTTGTTGTGGAAATTATGCCTACTCTCTTCTTTCTCCGAAAGAACTAATCCTAGTAGTCAGATATGGTCCCCAAGAGGACATGTTTTGGTGGTGCTAATGACCACGAGGTAGGAGCTACCAACATGGAAAACAACGGTAAAGCACCGATGAGAGAGGAAAATCCATCCATCTCACGAGGCATCAAAGAGGAAATTCATGAGGTAGGATGAATTAATTTTTGTATTTTACATAAGCATTGCATTATGATAACTTTAGGAATGTTTAAACTCCCCGAACTATGTTGAAAATCCAATTGAGACAACGTCATTGGGATTTTTAAAGGTTTTATTTAAGTTTAAGTTTAAATTAAATAGGAAAGAAATATTTTATGAAAAGACTGTTTGGAAGTAGGAAAGAATGGTTGTTAGGGGAAACTATCTCAAACAAATTTCATTCATTATTCCAATGTTGATTTAGTATGAACCCCCTACTGATCACAGGGTGGTAGCTAACGAAGTTATCGTAAGAGCTAAATCCACGACTTTCTTTCTATGCGGTGGATATGTCCATGGCTGGCTTTCTATGCGGTGGATACATGATTTTTACCTGGAGAGTTACTCCATGAATTGGGTGGAATCATGGACTGGTTGTATGGGTAGCCACTTGACAATGGGTGGAGTTAACACTCGCTCGAGGTCCTCACAACTCCAAGACATTGGAGTTTTTAATGAAGTATTGTTTGTTGAGTACTTTTTCCTAGGAAAGATATGTTTTGGTGCCGATTTGACAATGTTTGAAGGGCTATCTTAACGAACTTGTGTCGAGGAAATATAAAAAATATCCCTAAGTGTTGAACAACAATGTGTTAGTAATTAGGCCACACAAAGACTCTGTGTGAGTGCGGGGTGGAAAGTGGAGGCTTGGCTCAGGTTGCCAAAGCCTACGAGACGGGTGGTCCTAATTAGTCGGGAACTCTTTTCCCTGCGCAATAGAGTACGTCATTAGATAGATCATTACGCTAGAGCGGAAGGAACTCGCTGTACGTGCCTCTGAAAATTATGGAGAAAAAGGCACTGAGATTACTTCTCCTCTGGAAGATGAGAATAGAGCCATTAGTACGAAATTACGCTTGCCATGTGGGGTGGAGCTAGACTCCTTTTCACTGGTGTCTTGGACTCAACTCACTAAGTGATGAGAGACCATCCATTGGTCTTCTTTTTCTTCTTAGCCAATTTTTGTTTGCTTCCGCATAGGATCTAGCGACCGTCAGGTGTCCTCCAGTTCCATCATGGTGAGACGAGGAGAGGACCTCACAAAAATCATGACTCATCAATCTTTGAAATGTGGCAGGAGCATTAGTTAACCTAAAAGGCATAACCTGATACGCAAAAATATCCCATTCCGTTGCAAAAGCAGTTTTATGCTGATCTTTTGGGTCAACCAAAAGCTGAGTGTATCTCAAAAATCCATCTAAGAAGATGTAAGCTTCTTCACCTGCAACTCGTTCTAAAACATGCTCAATGATTGGAAGAGGAAAGTTGTCTCTAATGGTAGCTGCATTCACTTTCTTGAGGTTGACACACACTCGTAATTTTCCATTCTTCTTGGGTACTACCACAATTGGACACACCCAATCTGTGTGTTCAATTTCATAAATGAATTCGGCTTACTTTAGTTTCTCGATCTCTTCTTTGATCTTCCTTGAAAATGTTTCATTGTATGAGTATGGCCTTTGTCTACTTGGTTTTGCATCATCTCTCATGGATATGGTATGTTGACAGATTTCTGGATCAACACCCTTGAGATCCTTGTAAGACTAAGCGAAGATATCTCGGTATTCTTTTAGTAAGCTTAGTAAAAGCTCTTCTTCTTCTTTTGTTAGGTCATTTGCAATGTAGGCAGGCCTAGGTTCTTCTCCTGGTTCCACCAAATCTATCTTTTTTGCGTTTTCAGGACCTTCATAGGACTCGCCCTGTTTTCTCAGTTCTTTAACAGGTTGTTCGACTATGATTTTTCGGTCTTGGAGAGTATATTTTTTGTAATGGGATGGAACACTCATTACATCTTTACCATCCTCTTCTGTTGTTTCCATTTTGGTTGTATATATCTCCTTTAGAGCTTTTTTTAACTCTTGATATTTCTTCTTCCGCTCAACTCATGTCATGGGTTGCTCCTTGTCCTGTTTTTTTGGCTTTGCTTGAGTATCCTTCCTTGTTTTTCTCAGTGTTTTTGACATTTTTGGATTTTCAATTGAAGGATATCTGCCAGTGATTTTATCCTTGACACAATTATGTGCATCTATCTGCATCATGAATTGTGTTCTACTAGAGACTGATGGCATAGGTCTAGCTTTCACGTTTTTTGTGTCTCTTTTTCGTCTATCATTTTTGTCTTCTCAATTTTTGGTTTGAAAAGTCAAAAAACTTTTCCTCCCCTCCTTTTAGGAGTAGCTTAGCTCTCACATGTTCTTTTTCTGTTCCAGAAACTTCTGAGGTAGCTGAGTTTCTTCTAACTCATTTGTTGTATGTAGTAGAGGCCTGAAAAAACTTGTTGAGCTTTCATCAAGCCCTTGGGTTCCTCATTTTCATCTTCAATGTAGAGGGTTGAGATCATTTGGATGGGAATTATGTCATAGCCATCCTCATTGCAAAATGTGTCGGCATAGACGTATTTGCACATACATCCATTGTCGCTAAAATTTGAGTCCACTTAAATGGCTCAAATAAATGTTCTAGAAAGGGTTCACGTACATAGGCTTCATCTATGCATTCCCTTTCTAAGGTATATTCTTCTCTTGTTAAACTTTCATTATTTGAAGCTCCGCACATCCAAATAGGAGTTTCTTTGTTTAACCATGAGGGAAGCTTAGTTTCATCCGAAGAGACTGAATTGAACTCTTGTATGGGCGTTTTTATGACATCTCTATAAGTGTCATCTTTTAGATTAACCCTTGTTATAGATCCCACTTGCTTCAAGTACAGATAGTTGTTTTCCCAATCTTGGATAAGTTGTACCTGTCGCATGAAAGGTCTCCCCAATATGATTTCGTAATTGAGTTTCTTCCCAAAGTCTACTATGGTAAAAGTGTGTTGATATTCAATCCCACGGGAATGAACTATCACTTTTTCTAGCAGTCTTAAGGATCTTTCAATGTGTCCATCAGCCAATTGCAACCTCATTTGAGTTTGTCTAATGGCTGGTTGTCCCCAGGATTCCCATACTTCTTTCATGGCTATGGCTATGCCTACCCCACTATCCAGTACTGCCATGGTTTCAATGTCATTATATTTCACTGGAAGGGTGGTGTCTCCTTCTTCCCCTTCGTAATATTTTCCAACTTCTTCATTGGAACCAATCGAATCTCTTTATCATCCATTTCATGTTCCAATCTTTCCAAAAAAATTGCGATGAGCCCCGTTATCCCCACCTTCTCTAGGGTTTTTTGTAGATCATTCCATAAATATGGTCTGATTTTTAACATTCTCCCAAAGTAAGAATGCACTGGATGGGTATAGACATGATTGAATGAATATTGTCTACTTCTAGGGTCTATCCTACTCTTTTTACCTGAGTGTTCTTTCACACTAAGTCATCTTCGTTATCTCCCAAGTAAGAGTGTAATGTTTTCAAGGTCAAATATGGTTTAGACATTCCTGAAGCTTCAGATCCGCAATCCCCATACAAGGATTGTACATCTATGTCCATATCAGGAGGTAGGTTTTCTAACCAAACTTCCTCTATAGGAGCCAACTTTAGAGTTAGGCTCCCATTATTGATCTCTCAAACTTATTTTCATAAGTGTCCTGGCCATTCTTCCTCCACAAAAGGAATTCCATCTAAGGCATCTTTGCTGTCCGGCAATATAAGTTTACTTTGGATTTTTGTTGATTGTCTCTTACCACAAGCTCCTCCGGTTTTGCCATACTTTTGAGCTTGGATTTTTGTTTTTCCAGCATCTCTTGCGTGATTCTTACCAAATTTTGATAAGCTTCAAGCTGACTGCTTCCATGTTTGGAGAAGGATAGTTTTTCGATTTGTTTTCCATGTTTTGGCCTACTTTAAGTCCTGCTTGGTAGGCTTCCAAGGCTGTATTGATAGGCTCAAAAACTTTTTCAGCCAAAATTGATCCTCCAGATTTCACGGTTCTTTCTTTGATTTCAATTCCAGGTTCTTTCACCTTTTGCTGGAATAGCTTTTTTGCTTTCTCCTTGATTTCAGCTTGTTGTTTTTGAGAGGCAACTTTTTTATTCTCTGAATCATCAGAGGAGTTATGTTTCTTTTTCTTAGCCTGGGATCTAGTGATTACCTTGATTAGAAGAATTGGTTCACTCTCAGATGAGATACTGGGTATCACTTGGACTACATTTACTACTGTTTTACCCTTGTTTAAAGGATTTTAAGGACAACCTTCCAGGAAGTGTCCTCCCTTTTGGAAACATTATATGCAATAATCTTCAACCTGCTTGAGGATCTTGTCAGGCTCTGGGCGTTCATTTTTCCAATGATCATCGACACCACAATTATGACAGTTTCCCATTCTTGGCTTAATCATGGGTCTTACCATAGGAGGTCTAACACCTTAATTAGCTACATAATACATTGGTGCAAGATCTGGTGGAGTATAAGTCACAGGTTCTTCCATTGGTGGTGGATGTGAATTATACCAATCTCCTTCTACCATTACTTTAGATGGACTAGGCTTAGCATAGGGTGTAACAGGCACTAGTGCTTGTTCATCAATGAATGCATGTACTTTATAGGAACTGCATTATGTCCTACATACGATGGTTTTTGACCCAACATGGGTTGAGGTCTTTCCATACCCATTGGTGGTCTTTGAGCTGGTGCCATGTTAGGCTAGTATCTGTACATGGGTTGTCCTTAAGGCCTCATGGGTACGTAGTACTAAACATTCCCATCATAATTTGGTCGGTAGTAGCACTCTTTGGTCTCATGGTTGGTCCATTTATCCTCGATTGCACACCATTTCTGCGGTCTAATTGGTTGTCCCTGTTGAGGTATCCCTTGCCCTGGTCCCCTCATAGGTGCTTTTTGCATGTTATTCATCATGTTATCCCTTGCCCCGGTCCCCTCATAGGTGCTTTTTGCATGTTATTCATCATGTTATCCCTTGCCCTGGTCCCCTCATAGGTTCTTTTTGCATGTTATTCATCATGTCATTCATTCTTTTGAGCATGTATTCTATGGCTGAAATTGGTGCTGCAGCAGCCGTTCCCACTTCTGCTAGTTTAGTGGAAGCTGTTTTTTCACTTTGGTTATCCTTAGGGACATCTTCTTCGTTGAAAATATCATAATTGTATCCCAATTCAATAGCATCTGACGCACACTCTTCTAGGGTTGTATGCTTCTTGCTATACAGTATAGCATGGAGTTCTTTGTTTAACTGTCCCTCTAGAAACAATGATACTAGTCATTCTTCTACAGGTATCTCTAGCTTTGGGCATCTGGCAATGTACTGTTTCATTTGAGTCGCACCTTGTTTCTGTTTAAAGATGTAGATTTAAGCTACAATATTGTGTTTGATCCCTGTTTTGAAACAAGCAGCTACAAATCCTTGAGGTAATGTGTTCAGGTCCATGATTGATCTTGGTGGAATGTTTTGGAACCATGTCAATGCTTTTCCTTCTAATGTCATTCCAAACCCCTCAAATTGATTATGGAAATTGAATATGCATTTTTCTCTTAGCACTTGCTTAAAGCTTGCTAAGTGGTCTCGTATGGATCCCTTGATCCACTGTATTTTCTAACCCATTTTTGAGAATCAGCTTGTCTGACGCATCTATTTGGTTCAACTCCCGATCTCCTAGCAGTTGGTCCTGCTCCAAGTCCTTCAAACCAATCTGTTGGAAATATAGTGACTCATGTGGCCCTGGACTGGCCTTAGTGTCACCCGGTTTTTTGCGGAATGAGGTTTCTGGTTTCTTAACATTACTCTCAGAAGATCTCTCATGATGTTCATCTCTTGGAATAGTTTTTGGTCCTTGGACCAAGATCCAATCCCTTACGAAATATCCTTTATTTGGTTTGTTTCACCTCATCAAAATCAAAAACTAATCATAGGCGGGGTATTGGGGCATCATTGCTAAGCATTTAGGTGCATTCTGGGTCGAAAACAACTAGGTCAAAAATCCACCGCTGTTAATAATCGCGATTTTGGCACTTGACCTAAAGTGGGGTTGGAGACCCCAAGCATGTGTGCTTAGGTCTTATAAACTTTTCCTAGAAGTTTTGTTACGTTTGGATGTCATTTGATGCTCTAATGGATATGATTTGTTTGCCGATGAGCGATTGGCTTTTGGTGATTTCAGTCACTTGAGTGTAGCTTGAGTTAGATTCGAGTTGTTTGTTGTTTTCCAAGAGATTGACAACCTCTTGTAGCCTCTATGCACTAGTCGAGTCAGCTTTGTCCCATGGATTGAAAATTTAATCGTGGTTCTTGCTAAATCTACAATAATATAGGATAGTGAGGTTACATGACCGTCCCGCAGCATCTCCCCTAGGTGAGGGCGACCCTCTAGGGGGCATTAATACACAAGCTCTACCCCATGCCCAAGCCTGATTTTGATGCACTGCTCATCATTGTACAAGGTCGTTTTGGTCCAAGATCTACTGGGACCTGCACCCTACTCGTCACTGTACAAGATTTGGTTCAAGAGACTCTCTCTCTCTCTCTCTCTCTCTCTCTCTCTCTCTCTCTCTCTCTCTCTCTCTCTCTCTCTCTCTCTCTCTCTCTCTCTCTCTCTCTCTCTCTCTCTCTCTCTCTCTCTCCCCCCTTCTCTCTCAGCCCGTAAAAAACTAAGTCCCATCTCTGCTGGTCAAAAAACTTCATTTCTCTATTATCCCGCTCACATAGAGCATTGCAATGCTTCCACTCCAAAAAAATTAAATCAAAATAAGTCCTTGATCCCACACACCATTGTGTGTTTCAACAGGAATTCCTTTTTGTAGCTTGATGTCATCCTTTGACACCCCTATTGCATGCAAGAGCTTTCTTGCACTATGGCAACGGCACCAAGGAAGGACCCCGCTGCCCTTCAAGAAGCACGAATCATAGCCCTTGATGCTCATATTCAAGAACTCATCGGGGAGAATGAGAGACTCAAGTAACGTGTACGAAAGCTTGAAGATGCGAAGGAAGTAGAGAGCCAAGCTCTTCTTGAAAAAGCACACACAGTCGCAGCCTCACTCACCAAAATTTTCATGGCAGTGCAAAAAGAATCACATAAGAAGATTGACACCAAGATACAGACGGCCCTACAAGAATGCTGGCTAGAAGAATCTATTGGCCTCAAGGTCAGGATTGGGGGGGATACACTTACCATGGTGTACCACGGAGGACACCCTTGAGGAAACAATAACCAAGCTCAATGACATTCTTGAACCTATCTACATCAAGCCCAAAACTATTGCTTGGATCAACAATACACATATACATATGCCACCTGAGCATTGCATACTCACTTTCAAGGACAAAGATGAGCATATGAAGTTGATATGCCAATCTCGTCTTTTCAAGGGAAAAAAGCTTTGGATTGCAGAAGAATTGACCATGAATCAACTCAAGAATAAAGCGAGCAAGCTCAAGAAGATGCATGAAGCATGTAAGCAAGGCAAATGGGCAATATACCGAGGTGGCAAAGCGATCATCCAGGAATTTCAAAATCCCAAACCGGCTCTCCCCCCAGTGAGCTCTTAGGTTTTTGTTCTCTCGTTTTCTCTACTCTACCCTCTCGATGGACCCTTGGTCCTTAATTGATATGTATCAGCCCGCACTAAGAAGGAATTGTTGTAATGTTGTGTTTTTGGTCTCGTGGGTCATATATGACCTCCATGGATGATAATTTAATCTATCTATCTATTTGTCCATCTCTCTCTTTCTCATTCTAAAGATATACTAGTTGAAAGAGCCATTGAGCTTGAGAGAGCTAGACATCCACGAGATTAATCGAGGCTCCATCAGAGGATCAGGACTACTCTAGCGCGATATGAGAGATGCCCATTACATTTATTTACAAAGGCGGACATTGATGAAGCTCTTCACCGACCGATGCACTAGTTTCTCAGATAACACCCAGTGTTGGAAATTGATGATGTTGATGATGATTTTAGTCTTCCACTCTACTTCACTTTTATGTTTGTACCTAGACATTAGATTAGATCCACAAGGAGTTTATCGAATTGGTTTCATAAGTCATTTTGGCATTTTGAAGACGTTGAATATACCATTTCATTTCATTTCTCTCTCTCTCTCTCTCTCTCTCTCTCTCTCTCTCTCTATCTCCATGTCTCTCTTTCTCTCTCTTTATTTAGCTCTCTCTCTCTCTCTCTCTCTCTCTCTCTCTCTCTCTCTCTCTCTCTCTCTCACACACACACACACACACACACACACACACATTGAGAGAGAGAGATAGAGGAAGGGAACATAAGAGAGAGGAGAGGGAGGGAGCATACTTGTCTCTCCCTCCTCTCCTTGTGTGTGTGTGTGTGTGTGTGAGAGAGAGAGAGAGAGAGAAGGGAACATGAGAGAGAGGAGAGGGAGGGAGCATACCTTCTCTCGCTCGTCTCCTTGTGTGTGTGTGTGTGTGTGTGTGAAGAGAGAGAGACAGGGGGGGTATACCTATTGTGTAGAGAGCGCCAAAACTTAGATCTACAGATCTAAGTTTCTGGTGCTCTCAACTATTTTCAGAGGGTCTGAGCGTCTCTATGAGCATCGCTATAAGTGTCTCTATGAGTGTCTCTATAGCCATCTCTATGAGCATCTCTATAGTATTTTTTATATAGAGATGCTCATAGTGACGTCTATAGCGATGTCGGGCTTTTTTCCAACTAAGCGTCGCACTACAAGTGTTACTACAAGTTTTACACTTCTCTCCTTTATTTCTCAAGGTGCAAACTTGAGAGTAGGCTTGAGTAATCCATAGTTAAGCCTCTTTCACACACACACACACACACACACACACACACACACACACACACATGCACACACACGCACGCACCTCCTACATGTACACCCTCTCCAAGAGAAGAAATGGCCAAAACCCTAATCAAATTTTGTCAAAGATTGATCTTCTTCTTCACAATACCCTCTCCCTCTTCTCTCTCCTAATTCTCAAGCTTTCCATAGCCTTGATTTCCGTTTTCCTCTTGCCATTCTCTCATTCCAAGTAGACAAATTGGCAATCTTCGAGTGAAATAAAGAGCGAAAGAGTCGACTACATCAATATACTTCTTCAATACTCTACCAAAACAAGGAGAAGACTCTGCCATATACACACTAAGGTAATGTTACTCTCTTTATGCTATTACACTTTCTTTAAAGTGACTTACTTTTGGGCTTACTTAAACTCATGCTTAAGCTCTCACATGTTGGATTTATCAAGTTGTTGCTAATTTCTAATTGTGGTTCCTTTCTAATATTAACTAACCAAGTTGCTAATCACTAACATGATGTTATTTCAATTTTCCTAGGTTATCGGACTAATATAGGATAGAGAGAGTAGAAAACACTCTCTTCAACCATAGGTGACTAGAGATTATATTTACCTAAATCATATGCATAATTGAATGGTGACTAATATCCTTAATTATCCCTTAATCTCCCACTTAAATCTTTTTTATTGAACTTTAAGTTACTATTATTCTCTTACCTAAATTACTCTTTTAAAGATAAATGTCATAAATCAAAGGCAACTAAGTAATGGAATTGTTTTTTTTTTTGGAACTAACCTTATTTTCCAAAAGAAATTCTCTTGATTTTGCATGAATTAGGTGTGTAAAAGTTATAGTGACATACTAAGTTAATATCTAGTCCTCATAAGAGAATTGAGTGTTGAAGGGTAAGTTTATCTTTGAGAAAGAAGATTCCCATTCCGAATAAGGTCAATCCCTCCCTTCCCACTTGTCAATTATAAAATATCAAATCTTTAAGCCTCTCCATGATGTGTGATTAACTCTCTCCACAAAAGCAAGAGGTAAGCCTAAACCCTATCTTAAGAATAATTTGTTGATCATTCATACTCAATTGCATGAGCATTTTTCATGACACTAGTATGTCCACTCTTAGGATCTTCACAAATTATTCTTAGACTATCACTCATCAAAGGATTCTGTTCTTGCCTAAATTATCATTTAATCTTGCATAATCAACTAAAAGAAGTTCTAGACTATTTGTCTTAAGATCATAATTTGATGCATTCTAAATGTTAGTGTTTACTACTCATGGTTCACACTCAAGTAAAGTCCATTGTATAGAGCATATCCATTGTTTGTTTCAAGATTGTCTACTTTCAAGTTTGTTATGCAACTACAAAGAAGGGAAGAGTAACGGGATAGCTTCATGATAGTGATGATTCTGTTGCTTGAACATAAAACTCCCATTGCTTCCATGGAGATGCCCCATGGATGGCAAGTGATGAAAAGGAAACATATGGGATTTGTTTATGACGGGGTTAATTTGAAATTTGAGTTGAAACAAAAAATTAACTTCCAAGAGACTCGTTGTTTTTTTAAGGTCTTTGTTGAGGCGGTTACGCCGCTAGCGGAAGCTAAATAGCGATAACTCAACCAACAACAGAATTTGTCAGACGAGGACGGAGCTTGACCCGCAGGCGCATGGAAACAACTAGGTGGGTGTCAAATCACCTACTCGACCTTCTAATGACAATCACTACTAAGTAAATCAAATCTAAGTTCTAAAATACGCAAGTGACTGAAATATGTACTACGAACGAATGCTATACGAAACAGGATCAAGAATCATTGAATCGATCTCAAACTCAAGGGGAAGTCTATACACTAGGTAAGAACAACACCCTAAAGACTTGAACTGCAAAATCAATCTATAACCACTCCGTGCGGTAAACGCGTATGAAGACAGGCCGAAAAATACAGGTGATCGAAACTTGACCCCGATGGTACTAATGTGTAGCTCTACTCTTTGTGGTTCTATAGATATGTTGCACGCTCCATTCCGACACACGAGTTGGAAGAAAACTCACACCGAAGCTCGTAGGAACTTACCACACATAGAAGCCGATAGCGCGCACTCTTGGTATCTGTGCCTAGCTCTCGCCGTTAATAACACAATGGCGGTGTCGCTTCTCCAATGGCGGCTCCGTAGCTCGCGTAGCAAGTAGATAAGACTCTCTCACTCTCTCTCTCAGACACAGTCACGGCGCTCCAAAAAACTCACTTTGATTAATCATCTGCCTCCTTTAGGTTACAAAAAATTTGGCTTATATACCTCAGCCTTGGAGGTGAGAACATCTCTAACTAAGTACATCAGCAAGTGAAATTACTTCGAGATTACAAGCTGGAAACTCAATTGAGTCCCGTTACTTAATGAATGGCTCAAATCAAAATTAATGTTGGAAAGACATTTATTACAATCAATGGTTACAAAATGATGAGTGTGAGCAAAAATGTGGGTGTGATCCTCTGCTGGCTCAACACTCCCCCCCTCCGCGTTCATGTCGTCCCTGACATGACTTTTATGCTTGGTCAATAAAGTCCTGTCGTCTTGAGCATCTGCAAATGTGATTCGTATCGTAGGTTGCCGGTGGTCAAGGTTGGGCAGAATATTTTGCTTTTGTGGGTGAAAAAGCTGGTGTAGAAAGCTTCTTCGAATGTTTGCATGTGGAAGCTAGGCAAAAACATAATCCTTTGGTATAGGAGGTGTAACACTTTTGGAGAAGGCTGCAATGAAAGATCGTACATCATATCAGTCACTGTGTCGGTCGTTGATAGTAGACTCGAGGTCGTGGCTTTATCTAGCGCGAACACTTCAATGCAAGCTAAGAGAGTCCTGCAGATTTTCTTGAGCATCTGACATGAAAGGTCGGGAGAGCCAGTAAAGAGCTTGATGGTGCCCGTTAGGGTTTTCACCATGTAGGCTTTACCTATTCTCTCTCCTACCTTTGGTCCTTGCATCCTGGGATAATTAAGCTAATTTGGCTTCTTTTCTGCAATCCTGCCATGCTCTTTCCAGTTTCTGACTCTTGGCAACGGGCAGAAGATGGCATCCTCCCGAATCTCCTTTGGTGCCTCCACCAAGTAGATGAGGTAGGCTGGGTATTTGTTCAGCCAACCTTTCCTCCATCTAGGTTGTGAATCTACTATCTTCTTTGATTGTTCCTCCTTTGTGATGTCGCCTTCGTAAAGAGCGACATACTGCTCCTCCTCTATTCTCTTTTTCGTCTTTAGCACTTCAAATTTCATCAAAGGGAAAGGTAGGCTGGGTTGCATCCACTGTTCATGGAGCACTTTTGTGTCTAGTCCCTGAAGTCTAACGGAGATTAGGAGTCTCCTCTCCCATTCCATTTCCGCCTTGGCACTCTACTCTGCTGACTTTTCTATTGGGTCATGGAGCCTTTGTTCTTCTTCTTCAGAGATTCTTGAAGTCGAGGCCACCTCTTGAGCTAGGGCTGGATCTTCAATTGTGGTTGCCTCTCCAGTTTCTGGTAGCTCTATGGCTACTCCACCTGATTCTTCTTGTGGTGTCTCTGTCTCTCTTCTTTGTTGCTCTTGTAGATCTTGGAGCTATTTGCGGAGGGCCTCATTCTCTGTCCGTAGTGTTTGATTTTCTAATGTGAGCCTCTCCTTTGTGGCCAATGATCCCTCCGCAATGTGCAACCTTTGCACTTGCTCTAATCTCAGCTCTCTTTGTAAGCTTCTAACCTGGTCTTCCAAAGCTGGTATGATAGCTCCCTCTTGTTCGGTTCCTACTCTACTAGCTCTAGGGGTAGTCCTGAGTCTATTGATTGTTCTTTCTTGGAGCTCGACTCTCTCCCTTAGCTCAATGAGCTCATGCTTGGCCACCTCCAACTCATCCTCTATCCGCTCCCTTGCTTCCTGTGCACTTGTTACTTCTCTTGAAGCCTCGGCTAGCTGGAGTATCAAGCCGTCTCTCTCGTTTTCCGCGTCATAGAGTGATGCTTTATGACTTTCAGATTCATTCATAGCATTCTCTAATTTTCTTTGCAACTCCACTTCCCTTTGTTTGGCTGTCTCAATCTCTACTTCCTTTGCCTTGGACCTTTCTTTCATCTTGCTGAGCAGTTCATGCACCATGTGCATGTCTTTTTCATCATCATCTGTCAACTCTAAAGCTCTTTCCGCCACCACCTCCACTGGCTTTGTCTCTTCTAGTACTTTCAGTTCGTCCAGTTTCTCTTCACTTTCTTTTTTACTCTTTGTTTTTTCCTCCGTTCATCTTGTTTTTGTAGGGTGATCCCATAAACTGCCTCAAGGGCCTCTTCTTCGGTGTATCCTATCTCTACCAGATCCTCATAATCATTTCTCTTTTGCTGAACTATATCTATCTTCTTTTCTTTGGTCTCGGCCTCTGGCTTTTCCAAATCTTCTGTGTCCACCTCTACTGTGGTGTCCTCCACAATTTTTTCCGTCTTCTTAGGGCTTGGTACATCAGTCATAGAGGGATATCTGTCCTCAGCTTCCTTGGCTTTCCCTTTGTCGGCTTGCCCATCTTTCTCTTGAGGCTTAGTAGACTCATCTACTTTCCTTTTCCCCTTGTCGTCTTTTTTCAGCTTAGCTTTTAATTGCTGTACCTCCTCTTCAGTGTATGGCTCGACAGGTTGCTGCTCCAAAATAGCCTCTGACTCCTCATAAGCTTTAATATATTGATCGTATTGATCAATATGTGGCCTGACTGAGCTAGTTCCAACTTTAGTGGGGTCTGGCACCCACTTTTCTTCAAAGTCACCCTTTAGAGCTCTTTCCGCTCTAAACTGCTCCACTAGTCTTTCCATTCTTGCCGCTTTCTGACTTTTGGTTTGCTTGGGAGCAACCTTCCTCTTTACTTTCTTCTTAAGCGGCTCGTCCACATCCTCTGCAGGTTCTGAAACTACTTCTAGTTTCCAGCGTGCTCTTGTGGATGCCCTCTTGGATACTTCAGGCTGTTCTTCCTCCTCATCAGCTTCTCTAAGCCACTCATTCTGGGAGGGAACCTTTGGCCACTGATCTCTAGCTCCAATAGCTTCATAAGCTATTCTTGTCAGAATTTCCGCTCCTCCTATGTACTTTGGCTTCTCGTTGTGCATGGCAATTACTTGCTCGTGGATGTGTTGAGCGTAATTCACCTCTTTTGGCATATTGCTCTTTAATGCCCATGTGATGGTGGTCGCAATGGCATGGGGTGGTGTCGTATACTTTTGCGGTCTTTTACTGCAAACATGAGGAAATTGGTTCTACAGTCGGCAAAGGGTTGCCGCTCTTGGGTCCGCAATATCTCCCATAGGTTGCATTTTGCTTCTTAGGCCCATAGACTTCTATGGCCTCCCTTCTTTCCCTGACCGAGCTCCCTTTGTTGTGCAGCTTCAATGCGTCTGCAATGAGCTGTGGAGTGATCTGTACTTCTACTTTCTCTCCATCCATGGCTGTCAATGTGGCTTTTCCATCCTTCTGAATGGATGTTGCCAACTCGTACACTCTTCTTGTATCCACACCTGATGGTCTCGAGGTGATGAAACTGTGCAAGTCTGCCCTTTCCAGGTACCTGCTGATGTCTTCTGACCTGCTATAATCTACCAATTCCTGTGGGATCATCGGTACATCCACCGCTTGCCCTTGAGGATCTCTGAAAGTCCCCTGGTAGATCTTTATTCCCTCTTTCTCCAATACTGCTTCCTCCACCCAAGTTTTGGTTGGCTTGAGGGTTTCTGCTGGAATGTCAAAGGGTTCCGCTTCTGCAAGAGCATATTTGATTGTCGGTCTCTTTCTCTTCGTTGCCGATGACTTGGCAGAATCCATGGATCCTGTAACTCCAATTTCAGAAGTTAGCGTCTTTTTAGTACTGAAAGCCAAAGTGAAGCTTTTAACTATTCAAATGACTTGAAAATTGAAACATGAGCTATTCAGGGCCTAAAGATGCAAGGTAGGTGAAAAAATATGCAAAATGGGCTCAAATTCATGCTGGAGACATCATACGCGTATGATGTCTTTTGTGTCAAAATGACTTCATATTGGTTGTGCTTGTAGCTGATAGTGTATACATGAGTATCATATGCTTGGATTTGCGTTTGGATCCCATTTGGTCAAGTTTTGGCCAGTTTAGTCACGTTCCGGCTCTTGGAAAAATTTTGAAAGGGATTTGGATTTTATGATCCAAGTTGGATAAAACTTGGTGGTTCACTTTCAAATGGCATGTAGATCACTTCTGTTTGGTGGTTGAAGCCCTGAGGTGCCAAAATCACATAGTGAGACATCATACGCGTATGATGTTTTGAAGTGTATTTTTGGATCAAATTTCTCTATAAGCTTGGATTTGGCTTTAGATAGGCTTATTCAGTGGATTTATGAAGTTTGGATAGATTTTGGGCTAAAAATGGCTCTGGAGACATCATACGCGTATGATGTCTTTTTCATCAATTTTGCATGGGATTGGTTCTGTGGACTCCCCATGTACTAGTGAAGGACTGTTTCTACTCAAATCTTGGTTTGGACTTGAGTATGTTGGATTTGGGCCAAAAATAGGCTTTAGGTGAAGGATTTTCCCTCAATTGGGCTAATGGGGTGATCCTCTTGACCAAATGGTTCCAAATTTTATATGTAGCATGTATTAGATATATATAATGGATGTATGATGACAAATGAGCAGTTTTGGCTCTGTAAGTGCAAATAGACATCATACGCGTATGATGTCTTTTGTGTCAAAATGGTGCTTTTTGATTCCAGATAGCTTGTAGATGTGTTAATCAACAATCCTACAAAGTTTCAATGACTTTGGAGTTATTTTGACAAAATTAGGACCAAAAATAAATTTTATGGCCTACTTTGCGTCTTTTTGGTTTTCCTTGGGTTTTCTAACTCCAATTCTCATGATACTTGCTTGGTTCATAGGATGTGATTAACATGTGGAATGAGGCTATGCACTCAAATGTTGAAATGGATGTGAAATTCATGCTGTGAGACATCATACGCGTATGATGTCTTTTCTTGAAATGTTGGTCTTTTTGTGCAAAGAATGCTTTGTGTTAGTGCCCTAAGCCCTGCTAACTAGTTTTCAACTTAAAAAGTCATCAGTTTAGCTAAAAAGCCCCCTTATAGGCATTTCAGTCTTCGAAGTCGTCTTTTTTTCTTGGAGTTGAATTTCTTCAACTTTTCTTCTCGAGAGTTGCATTTCCAGCTCATTGGATATGTTGTGAAGCCATCTATTTGGTTGAACTTGACTTTGGCTCCCCGTTCTCCATCTTTCTCCTTTTGGTTGCCCGAAAGCGTCTTTTTCACCATCAGTAAGTGAAGCTGCTTGTGAAGTTTCATTTCATTCGGTCGTCAATTTCAGTCGTTATGCCAAAATGATGCTTTGTGTGTCTGCCATCGAATCGGTTGTTTTGACCCACTTTTGGTGGTCCAAACCTGGAGATACTCCATGGTTGCATTGCCCTCGATGTTGTTAAGCTTCTTGAGAAGTTTTGTGTCGTTTCGACAACTTTTTCCTGTTTGCCTCTTGCAGGCTCTGTTGACCTAGGGTTTTTCCAGTCGTTCTTTCTCGAGCTTTGAGTGTTAGAAACCCATCTTCTATACTAGGGTAACCCACCTATAAGTTCTTGCAAGGTTTGGTTAGGCGGTTGTGCCACTACCTAGAGTTCTACCGCATTCCCCGTCTGCTCTTGTTTCTTGGTTTTGGTCAGTTTTCGCGACAAAAGTTAATGATAAGCATCAAAAGCTTATGTCAAAGAGTCTACCTCTCATGTCTGGTGTCCTCTGAGCTCTTGTAGCAGTCG
The DNA here is from genome assembly GCF_014529385.1 of Adiantum capillus-veneris. Taxonomy (NCBI): domain Eukaryota; kingdom Viridiplantae; phylum Streptophyta; class Polypodiopsida; order Polypodiales; family Pteridaceae; genus Adiantum; species Adiantum capillus-veneris. The sequence continues at coordinate 81,311,978 of NC_140959.1, read as the reverse complement.
TAGAAGGCTGTAGAAGGTTGGATGCTCCTGTGTGCTCTTTGCTCTCTCCAAGAAGGTAATAGTGGAAATGAGCTTGAAAGTGATGTGAAAAATACTTAACTTCGGACTTCCCGGATCACTTGTTACCAAATTTGACATGTGCTCCTATCTCTTCGTGAAATGCACTTTAGGATTTGAAATTTCTCAATTTGGACTCCGTTTGACCTGTTTCTGAGAAATCTGTCCACTTTGCCAAAATTCTGTCATTTCGGGCTTTCCGCAACTTTTCCCGAATTGTACTCAATTTTTACCATGGGTTGCCCTTGTCATTAGGATCATCACCATCTATTCTTTTCTTTTTTCTGATCTCGTTTCACCTGCTTTTTTATTTTTCTTTTACTTTTATCAAGAAAATCATAAAAAATAAAGGAAAATAGCAAATTGAAGCCAAAAAATTCCAAACATACACAATAAATAGCCGGTAACCCTGTGTATATGAATATACACTTATTTGTGATTTTTGGACTTGGATTACCACTTTTTAGCTCCAAAAACACTCTTATTTAGTGATATTTACACTTCTAGAGACCCACATTCATCATTTGATCTCTTCTTGTTGCAAAACAAGGTATATAAGGGCATAAATATTATCAATATCCGCAATCAAACATAAAAATTGCGAAATCATGTAAGACACTGCCCTTGTAATATAATTTTTGTTTTTCTTTGTTTTTGTTGCTTGTAGCTGCTTTGTAGCTCCTGTATACCTGTATACCTCCTCCCCTCCTAGTCTGAGTCCTCCTGGACGACTATGAAGTGTCTGTGGGCGAAGCATTGTAGTTGTTTTGGTCATAAGTTTCCAATGCAATTGTAGAGCGATGATACAACAGTCTTTCCAATAAAGCTGCTCTTTGTTTGATTGAAGGATTGGTGGTCGGGTTTTGGGTTGGTTTTGGCACTTCGGTAGTAGAATCAGTAGATGGATTCTTCTTTACCTTGTTGTTCTTTTTCACAATCCAAATCTGCTTCCGCTTCACTTGTGCTTGCCACAAACTCTTTGCGACCCAAACTTGCTTTGTTCTTTGTGTTGATTTCCTCGCCTTGAAATACCTAGGAGTTTCCGTGGATTGTACTGAAGGGAGTTCCTGTTTACAAATCCTTGGGATCCAAATTTGCTTGCTATAGCTTTGTGCCGTCATGAACTTCTTTGGAATCCAGATCTGTTTCACTGTCCTTGATTGTCTAGAATCACTCTGTTGTCTGATATTGAAGACTCTGTTTTCCACCTTTGTGTTCTCTGGCACAACCTTTTTTGGTCTCCATACCAACTTTGACTCCGTTTTTTCCCAAGGTTGAGTTGTTATATTATTGCTTGTCTTCCTTATCCAATGTTGAGAGTTCCTCGTCGAAGAGCAATCCAGTTGTATAGAGATTTTTGGTTGCCATTGCTTCTTCTTTTTCTCTGGTTGTTGTTTACCTTTGTTCTTGGATTCTTCCTTTGGAGTTGTCTCTGATCCTTTGGTGAACTTAACTGATTGACTTTCACCTTCGTATTTGATAAGCACTGATTTAGAACTCCAGTCAATCATTGCATTGTATTGCTTCTGCCATGGTTGTCCTAGCAATAATGGATTTTGTGTAGCTTGGTCTTCAACCACGTAAAACATATGAGGATACACATACTGGTTAATCTGTATATGTAAAACTGTGCATCCGATAGTTTTGATTGAATTCTCAGAGTAACTTTTTAACTCTTGCTTGGCAGTTTGTAATTTAGTGTCATTTGTCAATTGTCTGTACAAACTGAGTGAAAGTAGGTTAGTTTGAGCTCCTGAATCCAATAGTGCTCTGGCTTTGATTCGGTTGGTTCCTACTTTGCATTCAAGGATGGGTTCTTCTTTGTCATTATCCATTTTTGTTATACTGACTGCGTTTATTCGTATTGCTCCTTCATTGCGCTGTTTCTGACGTAGTAGTCTTCTTTTCTCCATTCTTTCCTTCGCCTCGACTTGCGCTTCCTCCACAATCTTTTTCTTTTTCTGGACACGCAGCTTTTCTTGATGTATTTTGAGAAGCATGTCTTGGGTTAGCGGCAAAAGATACTTTTTCACTCTGCATCCACTAATCCAATTGGGCATTTCTTCTCCGTCTAATGTAGCAAGCTTGACGGCTCCACTTGGTGATAGATCTTTAATCACCAGAGGTCCCATCCCTCGCTTTTTAAGCTTCTTAGCATGCTGTTTCAGAGTGTAAACTAGGACATAGTCCCCAACCTTAAACTCTTTAGTCCGCACATGCTTATCAAAAAATTCCTTTTGTCGCCTTTTTTGAGCGTAGATAGAAGCTACTGCTTTTAGGCGAAGCTCGTCTAGCTTTTCCAGGTCATCTATTCTATCAGAAAGCTCGTGCCCTGTCCACTCTAGATCCTTAGCCACCCTTAAGGTTGAAATCAAGAATTCTATTGGTAAGATAGTATTTAGCCCAAAAACCATGTTATATGGGGTCGTTCCTATTGATGTTTTATATGCTACCCTATATGCCCATAATGTTGAATGCAACTTCTGGTCCCAGTCGGTTCTCGACTCAGATACAATATTCGTAAGGACCGTGCATATGGTTTTGTTTGTTGCTTCAGCTTGTCCGTTCGCTTGTGGATGATACGGGGCTGATTTCCTATGGATTACCATGAATTCATCTAGAAGGATCTCTATCACTTCATTTATAAAATGTGTGCCTCGATCACTCACAATTTCTATTGGCAATCCATATCGTACAAAGACGTATTCATATAGAAATTGTGCCGTGGTCCGTGCATCTTCTTTTTGAGTTGCCTTTGCTTCGACCCACTTTGTTAGATAGTCTGTAGCCACAACGATGTATTGTGCATGAGTCTTATATGCAGGAGGTGAAATGGGTCCGACATAATCAATCCCCCATTTTGCAAAAGCTCTTGCCCCCATCATTGGTCTAAGCGGCATATCATCTCTTTTAAGTGGTACTTTGGTCCGCTGACAGCCATCACACCATTTAACGTATTCCTCAGCGTCCATATGTAATGTTGGCCACCATATTCCTGCGGCTAAGACAAGTTTTGTTGTCTTATCACCTGAGAAATGGCCTCCACCTACTCCTCCATGAGCTTGCTCCAGGATTATCATATACTCAGACTCTGATGCGCAAATCCTAAGCTGGTTGTCTTTACCTCTCTTATAGAGTTGATATCCTATTAAAGCGTAATCTCTAGCTTCTGTCTCTACAGATTTCTGACGAGCTTTTGACGTTCCTTCTGGGAAAGTTCTATTTGTGAGATATTCAACAATATACTGACTCCATTCCGGAGCTATCATTATCTGATATAATGTCGAATACTCTGCTGGCGGTTTTGATGAACATACAATACATACAGTGACATATTCATGTACGCTTTCTTTCATTCCTGGCCAATAGACTCCCAATTGTAACAAATTCCTATATGTGTTCCTTCTTGAACAATGAAATGCACATTCCTGAATATGTGCTTCGCGCAGATATATATTATATTCCTCAGGATTGATGCATAGTCGTAAAACATGATCATTTCCCAATTGATACAACCTTCCTGCAACCAATTGAAGATTCTTGGATTGCTGAATAGCAATATGTTTCTGGTTGTATTCTCTTCTATCAATCTCTCCTCCATAGGTTAATAAGCTAACGACATTTTGAGACCACTTCGGTATCATTTCTATGTTGAACAAGTACGCGTCTGGCATGTCGTCATCTACTCCTATAGGGTCTTTCCCATTCATCAATCGCGAAAGATGATCAGCTCTAAGATGTGTTTTTCCTTTCTTTACTACTACCGTGAAGTCGAATTCCAGTAAGATAATGAACCATCTCACTATTCTCCCGGTATTGCATGGTTTATTCACTAGGTAGAGCAAGGCTTGGTGATCCGTAAAAAACACAAACTTGTTGGCTAGAAGATAATGCCAAAATTTCTTCACAGCATATATCATTCCTAATCCCTCTCGCTCTGTTGTGGTGTAATTCTTCTCTGCATTGTTGAGCTGTCAATTGGCGTAACAGATAGGAAAATCCATATTCCCTTCTTCTGGCTGAGCCAGAATGCATCCTATTGCATATGCCGAAGCATCTATATGCACATGGAATGTCTTCTCCCAATCTGGTGATTTCAATACTGGAGCAGTAATGATGCCTCTTTCAATTTCTTGAATGATTCCTCACACTCCTCTGTCCATTCAAAGTTCACTATTAGCCTGTAAAGTGGTTGGCCTATTATAGCGTACATGTAAATGAATCGTCTATAATATCCGCAATGTCCCATAAAGCTCTCTACTTGTTTCGCATTGGTTGGTCTAGGCATATCCACTATAACTTTTATCTTCTCTAAATCCGTGGATATTCCGTTTTGTGAGACAATATGTCCCAGAATTCTGCCCTGTCAAACCATAAACACACATTTCTCAGGATTGAGACAAATGCGATATGTCCTAAATTTCTCAAATACTTTTCTTAGGTGTTCTAGATGCTCATCTCTCAAAAGAGAATATACACATAAGTCATCCATGTATATTTCTAGAAACAACCTTAAGTATTCTTTGAAAGCATGCGTCATCAGCCTCTGGAAGGTTGCGGGAGCATTGGTTAGACCAAAAGGCATAACCCGATAAGCATAAATTCCCCACTCCGTTGCAAAAGCTGTTTTATGTTGATCTTCCGGTGCTATGGCTAGCTGGTTATATCCTAAAAAACCATCAAGAAAGGAGTATGCTGTTTTCCCTGATACACGCTCTAGAACATGATCAGTTATCGGCAGGGGATAATTGTCCCTGATTGTTGCAGCATTCACTTTCTTTAAGTTGACACACACTCGGAGTTTTCGTTCTTCTTGGGTACCACCACAATCGGAGATACCCAATCGGTGTGTTCAATCTCGTATATGAATTCAGCTTCCATTAGCTTATCTATCTCTTCTTTGATTCGCTTAGCAAACGTATCATTATATGTGTATGGTCTCTGTCTGCTAGGCTTTGCATCTTGTTTTAGTGGGATTTTGTGTTGGCATATCGATGGGTCAACTCCCCTTAAGTCCTTATAAGACCATGCAAACACATCCCTGTACTCTCTGAGAAGACTCAAAAGTCTCTCTTCCTCGCCTGGAGACAAATCTGTGGCTATGTACACCGGTCTAGGTGTCTCACCTGGAGCTGCTAAATCAACTTTTTTTGCATCCTCCGGTCCGTCATAAGATTCGTTCTCCTTTCTCTCTCGAATAGGTTGGGTTAATACCACCTTCCTATCCTCTATTGTGAATTTCCTGTAGTGAGAGGGAACATCCATGTTTTCCTTGATTTTGGCGTTTTCGTCCTCTCCACTCTCAATTTCTGTCGTCCAAACTTCTTTCAGAGTTTTCTTGAGCTCTCTGTACTTGTTTCTACGTTCTAACTTGGACTCCGTGTGTTCTCTGTTGCGCTTGTTCTTTTCTGATTTTTTGTTTCAGTTTTCGTTTCATTCCTTTGAACTTGATTTCTTGAGCTTCTTTTGTCTTTTCGTAAGCTCTTTTGATCATTGCCTCTCATTCTTCCAGAAATCTTGTCCTTAACACAATCTTCGCCTTTACTAGCATTAGGAATTGATTTTTTCCTCTTATTCTAGGCATCGGATTGGTTCTAACCCCCTTTGTTTTTCTCTTTGCTCTATAGCGTTTCTGGCGTTGTTTAGTTTGGTTCGGAAAATCATAAAATCTGACATCCGTTATAGTTTCTTCGTTTCCGCTTGAATTGTCCGTTGACTCGTTGTCTGCTTCATTTCCCCACTCTGGATGATCGGGAATGTCGTGAAACACCTCTTCTTCATCTTCCTTTTCCAGTGTATCGTTCTTTTCAGTTTCTTTTTCGAGTACAGTTCTCAACATGAAGTACGGAACCACGTCGTACCCGTCCTTGTCGCAAAATTTTGTTGTGGGACCATCCGGAATTGCACAAACATCTAGGGTTGCTAGAATGTGTGTCCATTCTAATGGTTCAAGCGTGTCCTCTGGAAAGGGTTCTCCTATATAAGTTTCGTCTTCGATAGCCCTTTCTAAAACATATTCTTCTCGCCTCAGACTTCCACATTTCGAGGCCCACACATCCATAACTCCTTGGGCTTACCTAACCAAGCTGGAAATTCGGATCCCGCCAAAGTAGCTGAATCAAACTCCTCTACCGGTGTTCGGTTCACATCTTTGTAGCTATGGTCTTTCAGGTTCACACGTGTAGTGGTTTCCATATTTCTCAGGTATATGTGATCGTAGCCCCAATCCTGGACCATTTTCAACTGTCTCATGAATGGTCTTCCCAGTATGATATCATAGTTATTCTCCTTGCCAAAATCGACAATAGCAAAAGTATGTTCGTATTCAATGCCGCAAGAAGTCACTACGACTTTCTCTAATAACCCCATAGGTTTCTCCATGTGTCCATCTGCTAATTGGAGTTTCAACCTAGTCTTCCTTATTGCTGGTTTCCCCCATTTTTTCCAGATTTCTTTTGTAGCAATGGCTACCCCAGCTCCGCTGTCTAGTATTGCCATCGTGTTCACTCCTTGGAATTCAACTGGTAAGGTTGTATTCCCCTCTTCACCTTCGCAATACTCTCCGACCTTGTTTAAGGGTACAGGCTTAGCGTTCTTTTGTGGTTTGCTCAGCTCTTGTATACCCTCTTGCAGTCTCGATGTTGGGTCTTTTATCCCAAATTTCTCCAAGCATTTTCCTACAGTGGTCCACATATGTGGTCTTAGCCTCAAAAGCTCAGCTAGAGTGATAGTGCATGTCACTGGTGTTGACAAGATCTCTATCAATCCTTGCGAGTCCATGACTTTTTCTGATGAGATTCTTCGTGAGGGAAGTGCTCTAATCTCGGATTTTGCTTCATACTCTCCTAAGTATGAAGGTAAGGTATTCAGTGAATGAGGTTTGCTCTCCATTGTTCTAACAGAGCCCCCATCTCCCCAGTAAGATTGCAGATCCAAGTCCACTTGAGATCCTGCCTCAAATTCCACTATGGGAGGATTCCTGATGTCCTTTTCCCAATTTGTCTGATTAGCTTGGCAACTTAGCTCGTTTGCAAAGTTTGCCTCTCTCACTTGTTTCCAAAATTCATTGTAATCCTCATCTCTTCCGTAAGACCTCTGTATGACTGGATGAAAACTCTCTATCTCCTGATCGGTTGTGTTCAATACTATGCGTCATCCTTGTGTGTATTTTCAGGCTTTTGTGCACTGGGAGTCTTTTCAGCTACCCGTGAAATGATAGTCTCTTGCTGAATTGGGTTTTCCGTTCCACAATTCATTGTTTCTCTTGGTGGTTCTAATAAGGCTTGTGCAGTCTCGATCATTCTCTGGCACATTTCAAGTCTCTGCTTTTCCAATTCCGCGTTTGGGTATGTCATCCACCTCTGTTCTTGTGTTTGGTTGTTCTTTAACCTAGCTTCGTAAGCTCTCATCAGTGCGTCCAATGGTTCGTGTACTTTGTCGACTAGCACTGATCCCCCTGAGCTTAAGCTCGTTGTTTCTTTGATACTCTTTTGTTTCGTTCTTTCCGGGCTCATCTCTCGTTTCCCGTTTTGACTCTCAAGTTTTTCTAATCTATCTTTAGTTTGCTTTAGTTCCTCAGCTAGAATAGCGTCTTCACGTTCTTTTCTCAACTTCATGCGTGCTTTTCTAGCTTTCCATGTGTTTCTCTGACTCCGCGGTCCTTGACTAACCACTTCAGTCGCTAACTTTCCATTCTCAGGTTCTCTAGTGGTTTTCTTAGCTTGAGCTCTAGTAACAACTTGCGTTGGTATCAGAGTTTCATTTTCAGACCCACTGCTGGTAGGAATAGTTTCTAGCATATTCAATGTCGTCTTTTGCACTTTGTTTGGATTCTTTGAACAATCCTCAATGAAGTGAGTAACCCCACACTCAGTGCAATAAGCGTTAATTCTAATGATTTCCGTATGTGGACAAACATTCATCAGATGGTCACCTCCACACTTGTAACAGGGTCCTAGTGCTGGTCTTGGTCCCACTTGATTCGTCCTTTGTGGATAGGATGGTCTTTGTCCTGTTAACCCTCCATGAGCTATGAACATCAATGTTCTTGCGCCAAATTGTATCTCTCTTCATCAGAAGCACTTGTAACTGTTGTTATTCCAACATTCCCAATCTTACCCCATGGTTCTGGTTGTTTGGGTTCTTCTGGTGGGTAATACACAGTTGGAGACATGTGTGCACCAGATTCTTCATAATAGGCTTGAACAGGCACTAAGGCTTGTTCTTCCTGATTCTCTAAGGTTGGTGCATATCTAATGCCCACTGGTCTTGCTCCTGGTAAAGGTGGTTGTCGTCCCAATACCGGTTGCGGTCTTTCTATCCCCATAGGTCCTGGTACATTTCCCGTTGGGTATCGAGGTACTGGATGTACCTAAGGTGGTGCTAATTGAGCAGGAGGTGCATACTGATGCTCCCTTACATACCCTTTGTTGTAATAGCACTCCTCTGTTGGATGGTTTGTCCATTTTTGTTCAATAGCACACCATTTCAGTTGTTTTGGCAATGGTTTTTGGTATGGTGCCATCCTTTTTAGAGCATCTTCTATCATTTGCTCTACATTTGGCATGGTTGTTGTTTGAACATTCTTTTTAGTGATAGTCTCGCTTGTTATGGAGGAAGAGCTACTGAATACAAAATCTGTATCCGCTGACACCTCTCCATAAACCGTACAGTTATCCACTAAGTACAATGCTGCTCTCGTTACTTGCTCGAAACTTGTACAAGCTTTCAAGTGCAAGTCCTTCTTGAGAGTGTCGTTTCTCAATCCTTCAATAAAGAGAACAGATTGTCTGTCATCTTGTGGTCGTTCACGTACTGGACATCTCTCACTGTATTGTTTGAAGCGAAGTGAAGCTTCCTTCACTTTTTCGTGTTCTCTCTCTGTTTAAAAGCATATATTTGTGAGACAGTATTGTGCTTAATCCATCGTTTTGAGAATTCCTCAGCAAACTCTCTTAGCAAATGGTCAATGTCATGGAATCCCCCTCTGTTCAGTGGTTGAAACCATGTCAATGCCGTAACTTCTAGAGTAAGACCAAATCCCTCGTATTGTGTATGGAAAATTTTTATCTCCTCAGCTCTTAAGACTTGCTTAAAGAGTGACACATGTGCATACGGATCTCCTGAACCACCATACTTCTTTGGCATACACTTGGCTACTTGAGATGGTCTCATACGTCTATGGTCTGCTACCAATCTCATTGCTCCTGTGTCCCGGCTAAAGCTTTCTCTAGCATCATGGACTTCATGGGTTACCCTTGTCGGTTCCCCTGCCCTGAGTCTACTACTAGGAGGTAAATGTGATGGTTCCGCTTCGAACCTTGGACCTGGAGTGATATACATTGGGATTGGAGCTGCACTACCTCGATTCGTATCCATTGACTCCCTGGAATGTAATGATCCCATTGGTCCGGGCTTCGAGTATTGAGGTTGACTGAAAGAGTCAGCAGCCTGAGTTCTTTGTCCTCCTGTCGTCATTGGGTTTTGCACTCCATTTGTTGGTGCTGGTATTTGTGAGATAGAAGTAACATAATACTTATGTAGTGGTCCCCCAAAGTATGTATATCCTTCTAATTCTTTCTTGCCCATTGTTGAGTATTGCCTCCCATACTTGTCGTAAGCGGCAATTTTCACTTCCGATCCCTCTGTGTAGGTAAAGATATAAAGTCTTTTTTGGTCTGTCAACTCTCCGGTGTAGGGTTCTTCACATCTATAATAGAGATCTTGCTCCCCATTATTATATTTGTATAGCCCCACATAGATGTTATTAGTGTTGATCCTTGTAGTTTCATTCTCTTTTCTTAACCTCGCATCAGGGAAGTTCATTATTGGTGCTTTCTCCTCGAGTTCTTCATCTACTTTGGCTTTGGTGCCCATCAATCCCCACTTGTCCACAATGTTAGGGTTTAGGACTACCAAGTACATGGTACCCTCGTCATCTAGATATCTATCTCCGCTATAGCTCACAGGCACTAAGTCCTTGAACTCACTAGGTCTATCTTCTATCTTTACACAATAGCGGTCCATTCCATCTTTGTAGATCTTGGCACCTTGCTCATTGTCGTACTGATATTTTATGAACAATAGCTTCATTGTGGCGGAAGGGTTTGATGATCCTGCTGCCATATTTTCTATGTTGTTCAGGTTCAAGTGTTCCAAGTGTTCGGTGAAAATCTCGTAAGATCTCTCCGAAGAAGTATCAAAAACACTTTCTTCAAAGATCGGCTCTAATGCTTGCACCCAACTTTGGTTTACACTTCCCTCGGTTAATATGACACTTGCTTGTTCCCCTTGTTTTGGTTGGTTGTTCTGGAGATTCCTGCCCGATCTCAAATTCATCAATTCCCCTAAAGGACTTTAACTTTTGTGTCTCGGCAATTTTTTTTCCCAAGTTTTTGTGGTCGGAATTGATCCAAACTGATTGATACTTGGTCAATTGTTTAATCTTGTCAATTGGGCAACTTCTGTTTCATCAAGTGAGAATTTTGTTGCAGTTATGCTGAAAAAGACATTATACGCGTATGATGTCTTTTTTCACAGATTTGGACTATTTTGGTTATGCTCACTCTCAGTAGCCCCCTTATGCTCTGTCCACTCACAAAATTCAGTTTGAACTCTGTTTGAGCAAGTTATGGCTAATTTAGGCTTTTCTTGGCAATTTTCCGCTTTTGACTTGTTTTGGGTCAATTGTGATCCAAATGGGATGAAACTTGAAATATAACCTCTAGACAGCTATTACAATGGATCTGTGTTGGCAAAGTATCAAAATATGTCCAAAATTAGGTCAAAGACATCATACGCGTATGATGTCTTTTTCATCAATTTGGGTCAAGACTTGATATTTATGCTTTCTACAGTGTTTGGAACAATCTTGTCTGGTCAGATATCAAAAATAAGCAGTGGATGTGCTAAAAGACATTATACGTGTATGATGTCTTTTGTCCCAGATTTTGACTATTCTTGGTTTTAAGCCTTCTCCAATGTTTATAATTGAGTTTCAAGTGTTTTTGTCAGGTTTGAATGTAAAAACAAGATCTGAATCCAAAATTTCCTGTTCTTTGCGTTTCTTGGACTCCGGCTTGTCTTTTTGGGTTTCTTTGAGTGTTAATGCTCTTGTTTTAAGTTGAAATTAGGGTATAACCCCCCTTTTGAACACTCTGGTAAAGTCAAAATTTCTGTTTTGGTCTCTATTTGGTCATTTAGACATCATACGCGTATGATGTCTAAAGTTGCAGATTTCCAGTTTTTTGGCACAGAATCCTTCCTAAAGCTTTCTCAAGTGCTCAGCAGCTCCCAGATACACAGAAAATTTCTTTGACTTTTGTTTATTGCAAGTTTCACTACTAACTCGACGGTTTAGTGATCTATCATGCAATCAACCATATCAAGCAAATACTCCAATGATTACTAGCTCCAGATCAAATGAAGTCCTACCTAAGCTATTCCTAATCATAAAATGGGTTTGGTAATTGTGATTTTAAAGAGATCCACTATCACTCACAGACTAGCAAATTCTTCTTCTATCAACAACTACTCAACACCAACAAAACAACAAACAAATCTAAGCTAAACTAAAAATACTGTCAACATGGAAGACCCAGGAATACCCCTCTTCCTAGTATCTCTCGAGATCTTCGGAGTCCACCACTCCTAGATCTTTTCTAACTAAAGTATACAAAGTAGTTTATACGACTCACCTCGTAGGATTAGTCTAAAGTCACCTACTTAGGGCTCTCGTCCCCGGCAACGACGCCAAATGTTAAGGCGGTTACGCCGCTAGCGGAAGCTAAATAGCGAGAACTCAACCAACAATAGAATTTGTCAGACGAGGACGGAGCTTGACCCGCAGGCGCATGGAAACAACTAGGTGGGTGTCAAATCACCTACTCGACCTTCTAATGACAATCACTAATAAGGAAATCAAATCTAAGTTCTAAAATATGCAAGTGACTGAAATCTGTACTACGAACGAATGCTATACGAAACAGGATCAAGAATCATTGAATCAATCTCAAACTCAAGGGGAAGTCTATACACTAGGTAAGAACAACACCCTAAAGACTTGAACTGAAAAATCAATCTATAACCACTCCGTGCGGTAAACGCGTATGAAGACAGGCCGAAAAATACAGGTGATCGAAACTTGACCCCGATGGTACTAATGTGTAGCTCTACTCTTTGTGGTTCTATAGATATGTTGCACGCTCCATTCCGACACACGAGTTGGAAGAAAACTCACACCGAAGCTCGTAGGAACTTACCACACATAGAAGCCGATAGCGCGCACTCTTGGTATCTGTGCGTAGCTCTCGCCGTTAATAACACAATGGCGGTGTCGCTTCTCCAATGGCGGCTCCGTAGCTCGCGTAGCAAGTAGATAAGACTCTCTCACTCTCTCTCTCAGACACAGTCACGGCGCTCCAAAAAACTCACTTTGATTAATCATCTGCCTCCTTTAGGTTACAAAAACTTTGGCTTATATACCTCAGCCTTGGAGGTGAGAACATCGCTAACTAATTACATCAGCAAGTGAAATTACTTCGGGATTACAAGCTGGAAACTCAATTGAGTCCCGTTACTTAATGAATGGCTCAAATCAAAATTAATGTCGGAAAGACATTTATTACAATCAATGGTTACAAAATGATGAGTGTGAGCAAAAATGTGGGTGTGATCCTCTGCTGGATCAACAATCTTGTTCAAGTAGAGATTAAGAAAACAAGGAACTAAGGGATTATAACTCAAGGAACCTAGTGCAAATTTTAACTAGAACTAAAAACTTTATGAGAAGATTCAACGTGGATAGCCCTAGCATAACATAGAAGATTTAAGTGTGAAACTTTACCTACATGTTTGGAAAAGGCCACGATGCGGGCCATGCCAGGGATTGCCGGTTGCACCATCTACAAATGGATACACCATGATTCCTAACATCCCTCCCGCTTGAGACCGACACCAAGACATAATTTCTCTTGCTTGAGAGCGACACCAAGGCAAGACTCCTCTTGCTCTTCAATGCCAACTCAAGGGGGTGACAACATTCCCCTTTTCTCATATGGAACCCTTAACCCCAAAAAGTCTTTCATTATCGACTCAAAATTTTTCAACTAAAGCCATCAAACTAAATTTGAACTCTACCTTCTAGGGTTAACTAGTGAGAGTTATCTAATTCACCCTTGGATTAAGATCACTGACGCTTTTTTTCTGGTCATGATTGAGCAAATCTATCAGTGCATTTTCCTAAGATGAGTTTACTTACTAACTACACAAATCTCTCAATCCCAAGTTTGATTCCCACTTTGTAGGTTAGAATCCCTTTCCCTAGTCTTAACTAACTTAATGAACAACATAAAACTGGGTTCAACTTTTTGGCCAACAATTAATCCTCCAGAATCCACCCTCTCACTGAACCGTTTGATATATGCATCTTTCTAAGGTAGTACTATGATACTAGAAAATAGTATTCCAATCATGTTGAATCAAGAATACATTTCAACATTTGAAAGCAACATGCAAACTATTGCATACCCTTGTAAGTGTGCATTTACCTGGTCATTTCCACTTTTTTTTTCTTTTTAAAATATTTTACTTTCTTATTTCTTTAGTATTATTAAATTTATATAGTTCTCTTTGAAGCAATCACATATACTTCTCTAGGCATATCCCTATCCTTGTCTTAGGACTCCGGTATCCTCTCTCCTCCGCCACGTGTGGAGGCAGCACCTTTCCGTAACTTCCAATTCTTATGTTCCTTTATCTTTTGTGGGAAAGGCTTACAAAAATAATATATTGTAAGTTATTTTTAAATCAATAATCCGAGAAGAAGAGCAAAGGTCCAGCTGAGGAGAGTTACGAAATAGCCCATTTAGGTTCCTAGCATTTCCAAGGTTCCTTTTTTACCAAAGAATTAGAAGATTTCCTTAATTAAATCACATCTTCCTCTCTTATCTGATCCTTGTTACCATACACATGTGGTAGTGATGTGTGTGAACACACTAGGACCGCCGGGGCATTTTTTCCCTCTTTAGGAGGGTTTTTCCCCCCGTGCATTGTATATACGCCCATCACTTTAGGGCTATCCATCTTTTCATTGCACAATAAGTAACACACTCTCTATTGTGTGCCTTGAGCTTCCTTCATCTTCTCCAAGCTGTGTGCATTTCTTTGCAACCCTAATTCCAACAATTGGTATCAGAGCAAGTTGTGTCCTCCCGGGCTTAGTTGCCAGCTGCTCCAGCACAAACCTACTCACTTTCTTCGATTTCAGTGAGGTTTGACGAGCGTTCACAGGTCAATACTCATTTCGATCTCCGTTTCCACTACATGTAGGTTTACATAGGCAATTTTGTCATTTTGTGTAGAATTTCTGTTAGTATCGTTTTTTGCATAGCAGGTTCCTTACAGTCTTCCGCGGTTTGTGCTATATAGCACGTGTTGTTCTCGCTCCATTTCTCCTCTTTTTGGGTAGTTTTCACATCAGGTGCAACATTTACCATGGCTGACAACAACACAGATGTGTTCAAGATGTTTGCTGCTAAGGACGGGTTGGATGGGGACAATTACCCTATGTGGGCTTATATGATCCAACACCTTCTTGTATTAAAGGGTGTCTGGAATATTGTGCAAGCCATTGATGTACGTCCCAGTTCTGAGGATGTAGGTGATGCTGAGGATGTTGCAGGTCTTGCTACAAGGATTGCTGCTATTAGAGTTTTTTTGCCTACGGCAGAACAAGCTCGTTGGGATGTAAAGGATGCACAGGCTCATGCATTGATTGTGGTGTCTGTGAAGCGCACCATTTCTCCTCACATTCATTTAACAAAATCTATTAAATAGGCTTAGGTTATTCTACCAAGTCTTTATGCAAGTCGCAATGAGGCTAAAATTGCTTTGCTGCATAAAGAGCTGGAGTCGAAGAATATGCATGAAGAAGATGATATGGACACTTTCCTTGCGGGTGTCAACGATATCAATGAGCAACTTATTTCTGCAAGTGGACAGTTCCCTTGTGCAGACTGTTCTTGATGCCTTACCAGATTCTTTCCAGACTTTTGCTAGTATTTGGAGACTTATGACCCAAGGAAATCCAGAAGTTGTCAAGTTTGATGCATTATGCACATTGCTGTTGCAAGAGTCACTTTCTAGAAAAAAAAAGACTAGATAGCGTGCATTTGAACATGATTTTAATGCTTCTAAAAGAAAGGGTGGTAATAGCAATGCAGACACTTCTTATGGTTCTCTGCGAGTGGCAAGACTTTTTTCCCAATGCTTCTATTGGTAGCACTTTATCTGGTAATTTTGGTGAAAAGGGCAAAAAGAAGATGTGTTGCCATTATTATGAATCTAATGATCACTTGATCAAGCAGCGTCCCAAGTTAAAGGCCAAAGAGGCTAAGAAGAAAGAGGGTAGTTCCAATGCAAATGATGGTTCCACTACAAATGCAGCCATTGTTGAGTCTTCTGTGAAAGGAGATTGTGTTGCTGATGTGGATGCAGAATGGGCTTTTAGTGTAGAGTGCACTTACAATCCTGTTGTCCATGATGCATGCACGTCAGTTGCTGCAGATTCACATATGCGGTATTTCGACAATGGTTCTACGAATCACATTACCTCACATCGTGAATTGTTCAGATTTCTTTAGTCTGTCACTCATGGGAAGTCAGTCACTTGTGCCAACAATGCCTCTTATCCGGTTCAAGGAGTTGGAAATATTATGCTTACTGCTGCTAATGGCAGTTATTTCACACTTGTTGATGCACTTTATGTACCTTGGATCAAGAAGAATCTTCTGTATGTATCTTCACTTGCTAGACTTGGACTTGTAGTCAAATTTGTGGATGACAAATGTACAGTTCATGATCTCAGTTTTGGTGATGAAATCGTTGCATCTGGGCTTTTGTGCCGTAGGCTGTATAATCTCACTTGTGTGGACAACCTCACTTTTACTCAAAACTTCTCCCCAACCTATATGTATACTCAAAAATCCATTTTCTCTCTCAAAATCTCATTGCTAGGCCTGCAAAATATCACACTTCCCACCCTTCTTATTTCCCTTCAAAATCACTCCCCTCTCTCCACTCCTCTCCCTCTCTCTTATCTCTCCTACTTTTCAACAC
The DNA here is from genome assembly GCF_014529385.1 of Adiantum capillus-veneris. Lineage (NCBI taxonomy): Eukaryota > Viridiplantae > Streptophyta > Polypodiopsida > Polypodiales > Pteridaceae > Adiantum > Adiantum capillus-veneris. The sequence goes on along the minus strand of NC_140959.1, from coordinate 81,295,805 downwards.
ACACTCTTCCTCCTTCCCTCTCCTTATTTCAGATCCACTCCATAGATTTGCTGCAACTCTCCCCCATAGCTCTCCACTCCATATCCCTCTTCTCCACTTCATAGCTCTTCTGCAGCTCTCCATCCCATATCTATCCACTCCATAGCTCTTATACAACTCTCTATCCCATAGCTCTCTTGCAACTCTCCATCCCATAGCTCTCCACTCCATTGCTCTCCTGCATCTCTCCATCCCATAGCTCTCCCTCTCTCTTCTCTCTCCTACTTTTCAACACACACTCTCCTCCTTCCCTCTTCTTGTTGTAGGTCCACTCCATAGCTTTGTTGCAGCTCTCCCACATAGCTCTCCACTCCATATCCCTCTTCTCCACTCCATAGCTCATCTGCAACTCTCCATCCCATAGCTCTCCACTACATAGCTCTCAAGCAGCTCTCCATCCCATAGCTCTCCTCCCTACTCTGTAGCTCTGCTGCAACTCTCCATCCCATAACTCTTCACTCCATAGCTCACCTCTTCTCTCCGTGTCTCTACTACAACTCTCCACTCTTGCTCAAGACCATCTTTATTCCCTTTTGCATGGATCTAGGCGACAGTACAAACCTCCCATCCACAAGAAGATCATCAAGTTCAAAAATGGTTTCTCTGCATGATTGGCTGCCAAAGGACTTTGCACCCTCAAAGTGTCATTACTTGTTGCAAATTGTACAGCAACCCTGTGGTGCAGGTCACTCATAACACTGCTAGTCTGCAAAATAGAGGATCATTCATGTGGATAAAGAAGCACAAACTCTTCAGTAACATGTGGAAGAGAAGGATGGTAAGATTGCAAAGCTTGAGGGTACTGATAGCCGACTTTCGGAAATCAAAGAAAAAAAAAGAAAAAAAACTCATTTCACACCCCCCCCCCCCCCCCCCCCACTCTCAGTACCCCCCCACCGTAACTTATTTTTTTTCCTCTCCCGCCCTACAGGCATCGGACAAAACCCTCGCACTCTCTCCCCCCCATTTTCCCTACATACCCCCTTCCCTAATATCTCTCTCTCCCGATTTACCCTCCCCGGCTAGGCAGAAACTCAGAGAAGGAAGCCCCAACCCCTCTCTCGTGCTCCCTCGATGTGAGCCGCGTGAGAACCCCCCCCCCCCGCCCCCCCCCCCCCCCCCCTCACTCTTACACTCACCCTATCCCCTCTCCCATTACCCTCTACCCTCCTTCCCCCCCCCCCCCCCCCCCCCCCCCCCCTCTCTTTGGCCCGCCAATATTCCCTCCCCCGACCCCTCCTCCCTCTTATCCCCTCACCGCTCGCCTCACCCTCCCTCGGCCTCATTCCCCCCTCCCCATTGACTTATTTCCCCTTCGTCCTCAAGCCCCATGCAAGAAAACACCACCCCCCCCCCTCCCCCCCCCTCTCCCTCTCACCCACACATCTCCCATACCCTGCCATTCCCCCTCTCCTCTCACTCTCCCTCACACACTCTCTCTATCTCTTATCCCCTCACCCCTATCCCCTCTCCCTCATTCTCCCTCTCAAGGCCACGCCAAGTGTTCTCTCTCTCTCTCTCTCTCTCTCTCTCTCTCTCTCTCTCTCTCTCTCTCTCTCTCTCTCTCATCCGGATAACGGCAGGCCACGCCAACGCTCTCTCTCTCTCTCTCTCTCTCTCTCTCTCTCTCTCTCTCTCTCTCTCTCCTCTCTCTCTCTCTCTCTCTCTCTCTCTCTCCTCTCTCTCTCTCTCTCTCTCTCCCTCCCGCGGGCAGCGCTGTAGCCCCACACTCACACACACACACCCTCTCACTCACACACACCCCACAACCCCCCCCCCCCCCCCCCCCCCCTCTCTCTCCCCATGCATTGTGCACCGCGCGCTGCATTCGATACACACACACACACACGCCATGCGGGCAGCAGCAAATATGCCAACACAACACACACACACACACACTCACCCACCCTCCCACACTCACACCCCCTATCCTAACCCCCCCCCCCCCCCCCCCCCCCCCCTCCCTTTCCGCCTTGTGCAAAAGAGTAAGCCGCCGGCCATCCGCAGAAGAAAAATTTTTTTTTTTTAATATATACATTATATATATATATAGCCCCCCTTCCCACGCACGCTTTCGCACACACATACCTATACAAAACACACACACACCCGCCTCATGCACAAATACATACACACACGTATATACGCACCGCACCGCAGTACGAAGGAAAAGGCTATGACATCAACAAACAAAAAGAAGAAGGATCCGAAGCACGCACCGCCAACAACAAAAAACAGAAATGCGCCGAAGGCATGCCCCGGCCGACTCCGAAAAGAAGTACGCTCGACACCGACGCACCGGCAGCACGCCATTCGCCGACAACACGCAACCACGACGCCATACCAATAATTTTAGGTTATTTTACCATTATCTTCAGTTTTCACCCGAGCCATTGTAAATTTCCATTTTGTAAATATCCTCTCTCTAGGTGATGGTGACAAAGGCCCACCTAGAGATTCCCATCTTTTAATAACCTTCCCCAAAACAAAGCAAGGGTCAACCACACCGGGCCCACCACTTGCTTTGTCTCCCCGATTAACATTACCCTAACCACACTAGGATTACCATAATCCAAGCAGCCAACACCTATACATTGGCACTGAGAGGTCACTATCGAGGGGGGCAACTTATGTGGAACCAAGCATTGGGTAGAGTGTAGTAGGAGGGATTGACACCATCACCATCACGGGGAGGGGGTCTTGTGTGTTAGGTTTGCCTTGGAAATTGCACCATGCAATTGGAACCACAACCATATCTCTACTCCAATGGTCGATGCACACACGTATGCACGCTCTTGGCAATGAGTATTCACAGCCATTGAGTCGCCCTAGAGAACGCACCAAGTAGGTTGCACCATCTCCTCTCCCTACCTCTCTACCATCACGGCATGCCACCTTGTAAATATTGCAGAAATAACTCACCCTCACACCCCCGAGGTTGTTTTCATCAATTGCAAGTATTCTCTCTCTCTCTCTCTCTCTCTCTCTCTCTCTCTCTCTCTCTCTCTCTCTCTCTCTCTCTCTCTCTCTCTCTCTCCTTTTCTCTCTCTCTCTCGGTGTGTAGGCTTGCGGTGTTCATATCACCGTGGGCTTTGCGTCCTAGCCGCTCAAAGCTAGGTGGTGCCCACTATTCGCTTTACCGTGGCAGGCTCGAGGCGAGCCATTCGGCCCCTGGCATTTTAGAGGCCGTTGGGGTTCGGGGTCCGCTTTGCATCCGTCATTTGGTGCCCCCACTGAGGAGGGCTTTTCTAAGACCCTTCAGTTTACAATGCTGAAAGTGAAGCCCACTATCAATCATGGACAAGTGGCTAAAGGAATTTTCTAACTGGAGGATTGAAGAAAAAGAGACAAAGGAGGCCCTAGCCGCCTTCATTGAGGTGCTACTACCAGGCTGTAGTGTCATCAACATTCAAGAGGTAAATTCTCCATCTCGTGTCGCTCGTTCTAACTATAAATCGAAAGCATCAGGTGGGAGATTGGTGAGGTGCCATCACTTTTGTCAACCAAGGCACACAGTTGATGAGTGCCAGCAACGAAGGCAGCTGAAGGGCTGAAGTCTTCTACATTGACATTCATCGCAAGGAGGTCATTCACGTCAAGGAAGGAAAGCAGACAGTGAGACCTCTTTCCCCTAAAGAAACTGCAGTCAAAGATAAAACCCCAAAGTGGCCTAAAGGGGCTGCTAGAGCCAAGGGCAAGGAGAAGATAGGCTAGCCTGGAAACACATGACCCTGAAGGGAGAAGTATCTGGTCAAGCAAGTGCTTCAAGCTCAGAGAGCCGGGTTGTACCCACTTTGTCAAAGAAGAAGTCATCCGAAGCTAAGCGGCGGAAGGTCGCCTACCGATTTGCACGACGCATTCGAGTGCTACCAATCCACTTCGACAATCCAGAAGAAGAAGTGGTGAGAAGATTCCCATGTCCTAGAGAAGAGTGGTTCGGCTACTGCTCTCGCTGTTTTGGGAAGTGAGTGGAGGACCTTCCTTCCCTCCCTGTACAACTTATCCTGAAGAAGATCTCTACCACGGGAGAGACCCAGTGGGCTGGAGATGAGCTGCAACTGAATGGAGTAGAATTCATGCAACACGCGGATTACTGAAATTACCTACAATTGCTGCTAGCCAAGAGACTGGGAGTGGTCAGACACGTCGCGATCACCCCGTACGTAGTGCTAAGCAAGGAAGGAAGGGTAGAGACCATGGAAGGTGACGACCTCTTGTGGATGTGACAACTCATCAACACTGGCACGGTAAGAGTATAAGTAAGTATTTCACCCTTTGTGCATGATGGAAAACGGGCCGACGACATTCCCGTTCAGATTCCTGCAGCATATGCATGTGAATATCTATGTAGATAGGAAAGTCTTCTACCCACAGAAGATCGTTTACCTATTCGGTGCAGCAGTACTAGGAGAAATCCTCAATTCCCCGAACCCTATCATTCTCCCCATACTAGATTACCATCATTCATTTAATGTCTCTATTTTTTCCTGTTTTAGCCTATCCGTTCGCCCCTGTAAAGCCGCTATGAGCCGTTGCTGTTGATGTTTTTTTTAAAAAAAAAGGTTTGTAATTTCTCGAGTCACCACCATGGCAAGTGTTTCTTTCCCCACGTTCAGTGGAAAGAAGGGTGAGGATCTCACCACTGATTTTTTGGACGATTTTGACATTGCTTGTGTCATCTCCAACAAAGATGACGACACTTCACGACTTAGAATTTTTCCTCTACTGATGAAAGTAGAGGCCAAGTCCTGGTATAATGCATTTCCCCAGGCTACCAAGAATGCATGGGATGTGTTAAGGGCTGTTTTTGTAAAGAGGTTTGTTGGAGGCACAACCCCTGAGAAGCTATGGCAGCTATTGACAAAATTAAGAAGGCAGGCCTGCTGGAGTACGCCACCTACGAGTCAAAGTTTGTGGACTTATGGGAGAGGTGGGTTGCCACACTGGAGGAAGGCGAAGGAGCGCCTAATTTCCTGAAGAAGAACAGTTTCATTGCTGGTCTATGGTCGCCACTTAGAGAGAAGGTGAAGGGAAGGTTTCCTGCAACATATGAGTTCGCAGTCAAAGTAGTCCGCCTTAAAGACAAGAAGCTGCGCATGCAAGCAAGAGTAAATGAGTCAGAGGAAACAAGCTCGGCCTGACCAACCCCAGTGGCTGCAACAACCAATCATAGAGTCCAACCACAGGAGACAGCAAAGGAACAGCAAGACCTGCTGAGTCGCATCACCACCCAACTAGAGAGTTTATCTGTGCATTTGGTTCAGCAAGGGCATGCATCTGGCAGAAATCCAAAACAAGGAAGAGGACAACGAAGGCAGAACCCACAATACCACTGTTACAACTACGGGGAAGACGGCCATGGAATGTACTACTGCCCACACCCAAGAAGGCAGAATTTCAATAGAGGGGGGAGACAGAATCAGATCTCTCCGCCAAGAGTAAGACCACCACCAAGGCAGCCAGGACCAATCCCAGCAATCCAAATCCTGTGACCACCTATACAACAGCAACCACCACCCCAACCTCTCATTCCTCCACTACCCCCACCACTTGCGGTGAACCAAGCGGTGAGTGTCATTAGCTTAGAGGCTAAAGGGAAGGCGAAGGTAGAAGAGTCAGCTCGAGAGAAGCACAAAGGAAAAGCGAAGGTAGAAGAAGTGGATTCTATGGGAGTGAAGCGTACGAGGCACGAGGAGGCATCTCAAAAAGAGGAGAAGATGAAAGGGAAAGCCAAGTCTAGCAAGCAAGCAGCTAAACCGCGGCGGAAGATAGACATCGTAGACTTCTCACTAGGTGAGGAATCACAACCCTATGACTTAGTTCAGGATGTGTTAATGCAGGGCCCGAAGATAACTTGGCCCCAATTAGTCCACCTTCCACCCAGAATGAGGAGGCAATGGACGAAAATGGTAAGTACCAAGAAATCAAACCCACGGATAGCTGGGGCTATCTCTGGGAGGGATCTCGATGACATCTTGCCAACCATGGACGCTCACATCAAAGGGCAGTGGATTTCAAACGTCTACATAGATGGTGGCGTGCAAATATGCGTCACGAGTGAGAAGATGATGCACCACCTAGGTCTAGAGGTAAGTAGGTCGGCACCCTACCGAGCCAAGATAGCAAACAATGTAAGAGTGAAATGCGTAGGCATTGTAAATGTGGTCAAAGTAAAAGTATTCAATACGGAAGTGGAAGTAGACATCTTCATCATACCACACAAAGGGGAGGGCTACCCCATCATTCTTGGAAGGCCTTGGCTTATGGCCATGGAATCCAAACAAGACTAGAGCACCGGGATGATCCAGATGAAGGATGCTAAAGGGAAGTCCATATTCTACGACATGAGGACTGGAAAGCAGCGCAATATTATCTTGGACGCTTCAGAAGACGAGTCCACCAGCTACTCCTCGTCTACCTTAGGAGAAGACACAACCACCACCAACAGGAGTGACAATAGCATCGAAGTAATGGGAGTCATTCTTAAAGACCCAAACAGATTAACACAATCTGAAGCAACCTCAGCAAACCAAGAGGGACCATCAGGTAAGCAGTCATTGGAGGATGCAGGTAAGCTACAAAAAATTCTCTCAAATGAGTTAACCAATGAAGAAAGGAAGGAGTATGTCTCCATGTTAGGCAACTTCACTACTTTGTTCATTGATGGCTATGATAAGATCACAGGAATTACAGTAGTGCAACACCACATAAAGCTCAAGGAAGGCAGTAAACTCGTAGTACAGAAGCTCAGAAGACTTGGAGTAATCCAACCAGAGGCATTGCTTAAAGAAGTAAGGAGTTTGCTACAAGAAGGTTTCATCTACCCTGTCGAAGACTCAGAATGGGTCTCCCTAGTAGTAGTCACACCAAAAAAAAATGGTAAATGGAGAGTCTGTGTGGACTATAAACCTCTCAATGCAGCCACGAAGAGGAACCATTTTCCCCTCCCATTCCAGGATGAAATACTCAATGAAGTGGCAGGTCACGAACGCTACACAGTATGCGATGGCTACTCAGGATACTTCCAGATTAGAATTGTGGAGGAGGATCAGAAGAAGACAACCTTCATCACACCTTGGGGATGTTTTTCTTACAGAGTGATGCCATTTGGCCTCGCCAACCCCCCAGCCACATTTCAACGCTATGTGACATTTGTTTTCCAACCCTACTTTGGAACATCAATACGGGTTTTCATAGATGATTTTTGCATCTATAGCTCACGAGCCCTTCATCTAAGCAAAGTCTATGATGGCTTAACCAGGCTACAAACCCTGGGTGGCCAACTCAATGTGGACAAGTGTCACATTGGTGAGAGCAAGGTCACTCTCCTTGGTCATGTAATTTCAGCAAAAGGAATCAAGGTTGACCCTTGCAAAATTCAAGCTCTGGTATCTTTATCATCTCCCACCACCGCCAAGCAGTTGGTTTTTGTCCTTCAGAAGGTAAGATATTTAAGCAGGTTCATTCACCTGCTATCTCAAGTGGTCCTTCCCCTAAAACAACTCACCCAAAGGGATGTTTTCTCATGGAGTGAAGAGAATGAGCAGTAGTTTACTAAGGTAAAGCAAGTCCTGTCTAAGCTTCCCACTATTTCACCTCCTAAGTGGGACGAGCCATTCTATGTGAACCCTAGTGTGGGAAATGATACTCTGGGAGTAGTGCTAATGCAAAAGGATCCCAAAACTTCTTTCATGCGCCCTATTTACTTCTCTAGTAGAGTCATGACCCCATCAGAAAAGGGATTCACCGAAGTATATGAAACTGTGGAAACTCGTCCACTCCATGTTTGATTTCCACAAAAACACTTTACATGTGACGTCAAAAGCTCAAGGGATGTCGATGGATCGCTCCAGTACCTAATCCACCTCACACTGGGTAACTTGGACCCCACTGCTTGGCTTTCCAAACCCTCACAACCCTCCAAAGGCTGCAATCCAATTATATGACCACCTCAAGTGTTGCCCACAATTTGCACATACATAGGTGGTTGTCCATAAGGACCCAAATTTCCTTTACATTCTTTGCCTACAGAATAGACATATTTCACAAGAATTGGAGCATGGAAGCACTTGCTCCTCAATGGCAGCACCAAAACAATTCTAGCATGCATACAAGAAGGACAATGAATGCCTCTATAGCCTTTCACGAGCCACACCATCGGAAGGAAGAGCTATTGTACGGACAAAAACACCTATGGTAAACACTTGTAGAGATTTATGAAAAAACCCTTCAAGCATGGAACACGCTCAAAATTATGAGAAATAAGGGACATAATCAAGAAGCTCATCTCGTGGAGATGTTCGTAGAGTATCCATAGACAAAAAAACAGATGAAGGATGAAAGAGTTATGGCCGCTCGAAGTCGAGGGTACACTCTTTAATGCTAAAAAATGAGCTCTCTGGAAGTTGTGCAGGTGTTGTAGCTATTAAAATGGAAGATTTATTCTCTTTTATTCCCCAATATTTTTCTCTTTCTTCCTAGTCGACAAGGCTCTCTCTCAAGGAACCTTTTAATTGGTCCAATTTTGGTCTTTTTTGGGTGAAAAATGAGTTGGTTGTGACCCTTTGACCAAGGAATGGGGTGGGGGCAAGTGGCCGGTGGACCAAAAAGGATGCCCAGGCACCTGGGCAGCTAGGTATGGACTGAAAAATGCACCATCTCCCTCCCCATGAGCCCACGAGCCCCCATAGCCCAGCTTTGAGAGAGATCCTCTCACCTTTGATACCCTATAGTGGACACCCAATGTGCCCTATATACCCCCCACTTTCCCTTTTCCTCTTCTCATGGGGAATAATCTCCCTGCCATATGGCAACCTCCTCCTGATTTCCTCCCAAGCCCCAAAAATTCCAGGTTTCTCCCAAAGCATAAGAGCTTCTTATAACAACTTTCCCCGATGCATAACTTGCTTCTCCGGTCACCGAATGACGCACCGTAACACACGATCAAATCCCATCACCTCGGCTATCTCCAAAGATGTAAAAACTTCAGCATTTCTAATCTTAGACCCCCAAGTTGGCCTAGTTTCCCTTGTCTCATGCACCCACAATCACCTTCTAAGTTGAGACCTCCCGCTTCGAATGCTCAAAACTCATGATGTACAAGTCCGATTCATGAGCTATAAAGCACGGCTGAAGATACTTACTAAAAACCATATTTTGGGGACTTGAACAACCCAAAAAATCAGCATTTAAACTTGGAAAAATCACACCTTTTTACAGGAGTTTTTACATGGTCATTTCCAAAACTTGCAGGGCTATGTACACATCTATTCACGAGGCTAGTGGGCAAGCTTTTTGGCAGGGCCTAATGACTTGAAGCTTATCCAAAAAATTCTTGACAATTGGATCTTCAAAAGTAGAGAAAGAATTATCAACAATATTTTCATCATAAACATGACATGAACCATGTTTAAAATCAATAGGCAGATAAAAAATATCAATATCATCATTTGCAACATTTGGAATGGATGGTTGTGAAGGGGAAAGTTTCTCAATAGGAAAATTTCATCATCTGAAAGAAATGGAAAAGCCTAAAGCAATGATTTAGTATCATCAAAGTCATCCATGGACCATGGGGCTCCCATAAACTTTTCGTTAAAGGTAGCATCACAATTCACAATTACTTTCTTGGAGGAAAGGCCATAGAATTTGTAGCATTTGAAAGTGTTAGAATAACCAATAAAAGTAACTTTAAGACCAAGAGAACCAAGCTTTGTTCGTGTTTATTTGGGAACCTGAATATAAGCAATACATCCAAAGGTTTGAAAATGAGATACATAATAAATGTCACATGTCTATGTTGTGATGGGTATCGTACCAAAGGGTGCAGTAATAGGAAGATGATTCTAAATAAATATTGTTATCAAAGTAGCTTTAACCCAAAAAACACGGGTTAACCTAGAATGAATCAGCATACATCTTACAGAATTGAGAATAGTGTGATTCTTTTGTTCAGCCATGCCGTTCTGTTGAGGTGAATATGAAATAGTGTGTTCATGATAGATTCCACTATTAGCACAGTAACTCACAAACTGTCAAGAAACATATTTGCCTCCATTGTCATTGCAAAGCTTTTTGAGGCAACAACCAGTTTGTTATGCAGCCTTGTGGAATTTTTTGAAAACAGATAAGGCCTCATATTTTTGTCTAAGTAGCAATACAATCTTATATTGTGAGAATCATCAATGAACATAATAAAGTAGCGATATTGTGATCTCAAAGAAGATAGAGGTCCCCATATATTAATATGAACAAGATCCAATATGTCATGAAATTGGGCTATGTTTGACGATGCGTGCAATTGAATGGACAAAACATTACCAACAAGAGCCACTTAAAGCACAAATTGGAGTGTAGCAAAAGGCACCTTGTATATGTAACCCTTCTTTTTTTAGCACCACCTTCGGGGGCTAAAGTCTCTATGGAATTGAAGCTCCTCTTACGTTCCCTTGCACATAAGGGCCTCTTTTTAAGATGTAGGATCTTATCTTCAAGATTCACAATCTTAGCATCCTTCTCTACCACCTGTAGCTTAAGAGTTTCCACTTTCTCCTCTGCATGCATGATTCTTTAGTGCAATCCACTAGTCGTATAGGAAAGAAGTTGGCATTGATTCAAAGACCATTGTGCACTATAAGCTCCAATGGTTGACAATTTCTTAAAATGTCCAAGAAGACCTCGCTCCCCTCTACCTACATATTGTAAGAATGTAGCAAGGCTGTTAAACGTTGGATAGACATTGATGGCTGGATCAAAGGTCAAAGGTCGACAATGGTGTGACCTGCAGTACGACGTTGTTGTGCAATTTGCAAGTAATGATGCTTTGAGGGTGCAAAGTCCTTTAGCAGTCGAACATGTAGAGACACCAATTCCAAGTTGGCAATCTTGTTGTGGATGGGAGGTTTGTAATTTCATTTAGCTCCATGGAGAGGTCAATAAAGATGGACTTAGGAAAGAGAAGGAGAGAGAACTTGTAGAGGGGATTAAGTTGGATATTCAATGAGGTAAAGAGCTATGGAGTGGAGAGTTTTACTAGAGCTACAATGTGAAGAGCTATGGAGAGGAGAGCTATGGGAGGAGATTTGCAACAAATCAATGGAGTGGAAACTATGGAGAGGAGAGGGGCAACAAAGAGACCTGCAACAAGAAGAAAAAGGAGGAAGAGTGTGTGCTGAAAAGTAGGAGATGGAAGAGAGAGGGGGGAAGAAGGTGAGCCAAAAATTAGGAGAGAGAAGAGAGGGAGAGAGAGAGGGGAGTGATTTTGGAGGGAAATTAAAAAAGGGAGAAAATTTTGACATTTTATAGGCCTAGCAGAAAGATTTTGAGGAAAAAAATTGGTTTTTGGGTATACATATAGGTTGGGAAGAAGTTTTGAGTAAAAATGAGGTTTGTTTGAATTTTTTGGAAAAAATGACTTTTTTGGGTGGGATTATGAATGCCCTTAAGGATGTGGCAAAAGAAATGGGGGGAGGATAGATATTGTCATAAGGGCCACCACTGTTTTGGGTAGAGAGAGAATGTACCTATCCTCCCTCCCGATCCTCTATTTCAGCCTACAAAATGCATACGACAGCCTAGAAAAAATCCTATGAAAATATCTTCAATGGCCTTGTCTCCTAAATCACACACATTTTTAGCTTTAATCCCTTAAAATTAGAGATCCTTACAAGGCCCTATTGGGGTCATAGTTTTCCTAATGGATAATCAAAAGCCACTAGAATAGACCTAGGATTTCACTTTTGACTGACCAAAACTAGTCCAAATCGCCTAAAAAGCATAAATCTGGTATCACAAGACAAAGGGAAAGCTTTGTGTGAATTTACCTCAACTATAAGGCCAAGGGAGAACTAGGGAGTCATGGACCTAGGCCAAGGGCCTAGATTGCATATGTGTACATGGGATCCTAAAGCAACATCATAAAAAATATGAACCTAGAAGGGCCTTCTAAGGATCCCTATTTTTAAGGGATTAAGGCTAAAAATGTGTGTAATTTAGGAGGCAAGGCCATTGGATGAGGGTATCCTCATAGGCTCTCTTTTAGGTTGTCATAGGCTTTTTGTAGGTTCAAATAGAAGTTAGGGAAGGGAGGATAGGTACATTATCTCTTTACCCAAAAGAGTGGTGGCCCTTGTGACAATAACTACAGTCCTCCTCTTTTTTTGCCACATTATCAAGGGCGTCCATAGCCACAGCCCAAAAAAATCACTTTGGGAAAAAAAATCTCACTTTTACTCAAAATGTCTCACCAACCTATATGTATACCCAAAAATAAATTTTATCTCTCAAAATCTCACTACTAGACCTGTAAAATGTCAAACTTCCCACCTTTTTTTATTTTCCTCCAAAATCAATCCCTTATCTCTCACTCCTCTCCCTCTCTCTTCTCTCTCCTACTTTTCAGCACACACACTTTATCCTTCCCTCTGCTTGTTTGCAGGTCCACTCCATATCTTTGTTGCAGCTCTCCCCCCATAGCTCTCCACTCCATAGCCCTCCTCTCCACTCCATGTCTCTTCTGTATCTCTCCATTCCGTATATTTTCACTCCATAGATTTACTCTCCACTCTGTAGCTCTGTTGTAGCTCTCCATCCCATAGCTCTTCACTTCATATCTCACCTCACGACATCCGTGGCTCTGCCTGCAGCTCTTCACTCTTTCTTGAGGCCAGCTTTATTTACCTTTCCATGTAGGTAAATGAAATTACAAACCTCCCATCCACATCAAGATCGTCAAGTTCAAAACTATTTGTCTACGTGTTCGGCTGCCAAAGGACTTTGCATCCTCAAAGCGTCATTACTTGAAAACTGCACAAAAACGTTTTGGTGAAGGTCACACCAATGTGGACCTTTGAGTGCATGATTTTCTCTACCCTAATGATCTAGCCATCAATGTGTATCCAACATTCAATAGCCTTGATTCATTCTTACAATATGTAGGTGAGCAAGATGTTCTTGGATACTACAAGTAGTTGTCGACTACTAGAGTTGATAGCGGACAATGGTCTTTGCATCAATGTCAACTTCTTTCCCATACCACTAGTGGTTCGTTCGTGCAGAGGAGGAAGTGGGAGCTCTTAAGCTACAGGTGGAAGAGAAGGATGTTAAGATTGTGAATCTTGAAGATAAGATCTTGCATTTTAAAAGAATTCCGTTATGGGCAAGGGAGCATAAGAGGAGGTTCAATGCCATAGAGACTTTAGCCCAATGGTTTGCCTGATTCCTATTGACCAGGAGGAAAAGGGGTCCAATGAGAGTTTAGTTGCATTTATTAATTATCTAAAGCTCTCACAAAAGGAGAAAGGGGGACACATGTCAGAAGGATATCACTTATGCTGCTTAATTTCCATTGGCTAGGCCTAGGGAGGTCCAATAGGGCTGTAGGATGAGTAATTAGCAAGGGGGGTCAACCAAGAGAGAGAGGGGGCTGATTTTTCAAGGCATTATCCCACACACACACTCACACAATCTCATGTGTGAAGAAAACACGACTCTTTCTCCTTCTCAATCTTTAATGGAAAGCTTACCACCTACTCCAAGCTTGGAGAAGGGAGGCCTACACCAACAACTCTTGGCTTTGTGATGCAAATCTAACAAAGATCCAAGCTTCAATGCATGCTCATATCCTCTACCATGATAATTACTAAGCTAAGTTATGCTAATATGAGTGATTATGTGAGGAGATGTACAACTTTCTCGTAAGAATACTCCGTCTTCCTCTCAATCTACTCTCATACCCCGCTAGCTCTCACCATCTTCAAAGGTGTGTGAGGTCTTGGGTTTGAGACCGTGAGGGAATTGATGTTGTGTTTGATAAGTGTTTTTCTTAGTGCATGAAGTTTCCATCTTCATTGCACTAGCTAGTATTGAAGGAACATAAAGAATTGTATTGTAAAATGTCTCTCTTGATGGGAGAAACCATAATACAAAGCCTTTTGGAGGGGGGACCGGCTCCATGCAAATCCGATCCTCAACTGTTGTCAATTGCTTAATTTCTCCCTGAGGGATTCAATGTGTTTTTCCGTACGGTACCACGTGAGTGTACAATAGGGGGGTTTTTAGATTTTGTACATAAGCGTATACAATAGGGGTAGCCCCTCATTATTTCATACTCATACCGTACACATAAGGGAGGGGGGGGGGGGGGGGGGGGGCGAGGGTGGTTACATTGGGGCTACATTCAACTACCTGAGTGAAGGAGTACGAGCAGAAGTGCGACGCGAGAGAGAGTGCGAGAAGAAGAGCACGACGATATGGTGAACTCGCTCTACTGTAATGTGTAGAGCATAGTGAGTTCTTATTAGGTTTTTACAAAAGAATATGTGTACATACCTGGCGGCCCGCCCACTTACATGGGCGACCACATTGGGCTTTATACCCCAACAACCTCCCACTTAAAGTCCAATGTGGTACTTTAAGTGTGAGAGAAGCTAGTATACAAGCTAATATACAAGAGATGTAGAGAAGTGATGTACTACCCTACACCTAACTGCTTGCAAAAATGCGCAAAGCTCTCTGAGGGAAGTCCTTTTGTAAGTAGATCAGCAAGATTTTCTGTGGTGTGAACTTTGACAAGCTGAAGTTGCTTATCCTCGAGCATTTCCCTGATGAAATGATACTTCACATCCACATGCTTTGTCTTTGAGTGATAAACTGGATTGCGAGCCAATTGTATAGCACTTTGACTAACACAATATAGCAGAGGCATCTCTTCTTTGATTCCCAAATCTGTTACTAGTCTATTAAGCCAAATTGATTCTTTGCATGTCTCTGATGCTGCAACATATTCAGCCTCTATAGTAGACTGAGTAACACAATCTTGTAATCTAGAACGCCATGATACTGCTCCACCAGCCAATGTAAAGACATACCCTGACGTAGACCTTCGGTTGTCTAAGTCACCTGCATAATCTGAGTCTGTAAAACCCTTTACACTTAGCTCCTGACTCCCATAGCATATACGCATACTCTTTGTAGATTTCAGGTATCTCAATATTCCTTTCACTGCCTCCCAATGTTTCTTGCCTGGGTTTGACAGCTCTATAGGTTTTATCTGCTTCTTTTGTACCAACACGTGCCAAATCTTCTTCTTCCACAATGGGAAATTGGTTCCATCTAGCTTCTTGATATTGTAAAGAGCAGTGTCCTGTGATCCCCAGCCATAGCTACGCTTCACAGTGGTTTACTTTCCTGGGAAAAATTCGGCAGAGTTTCCCCTGTAAACTGACCTCTGAACCAATATCAACCTGTCAAATGAACCAAGAAAGCTTCAAATTCTGCATAAATTTTGGCAGAGTCTCCTTTGTAAAATGGCTCTGGTGTACTCAAAAAAACAGCTCAAAAAACCATTGTCTCTCTAACATTGTAAGCTGTGGGTAAACCTGTCCTGCACCTGTACTGTCTCTGACTGTCCTGTCACTGTCCTGTAAGCATAGACTGCGACAATGCCTCAATGGCAGTAAAGCAAAGATGCAATCCCAACTGTCTAACTCACAGTCAATACATCCTAGCTGCCTATCTAAGGGTGCTCGAGGGATCGCTCCAAGACCTGTATCACCGAAAGGATTTCAACATTCGAGAATCCCCCAGCTCAATAAAACCTCACTCGACCCTCAACAAAGGCTGCAGTAAATCTGACAGTACATAGACTTCCCACAAAGTCATACATCCACAAATTTCCCACTGTATGCTGTAACCGCTGCGGCGGTTGTTTGCTGCGTGACTCACAGCTAGCAAACCCTCAACAGACATATATCATCTCTGACAATACATCCCATGTGGAAGTACCTGCAATGTTAGGATGAAATCTGGAATATCAAGCAGCAAACACAAGCTACCTGATGAACTAGTGGATGTCGCCTACAGTCTGTGTGTAGATGCGCCCATGTCGTATGTGACACGCCTCCAAGAACTGTGAACCGTCCTTTGATGTGTAGACAACCACAAATCAACACTCTGGGAGTGTCGATATCCTCAGCACCTGCAGTCGTAGGCCGAAAACCCCAAATTTGCAGAGTCGGATCTGCCCCCGCCGAGACCACGTAGTCGAAAATGGCCTGCGTAGACCTTTGTCGAAGCCGAACGGTGGCCGAGATGACCTCAGAATGAAATTCTGACAAGAGATTTGGGGCCGTGTCTTCGCCTGTTGAATTTCAATCCAATCTGAGTTGGTGACTCTAGCCTCCTGCAGTGCTGCCCCGAGCCTCGATCTGAGCTCTGATACCAATTGAAGGAGTACGAGTGGAAGTGCGACGCTAGAGAGAGTGCGAGAAGAAGAGCACGACGATATGGTGAACTCGCTCTACTGTAATATGTGACAAATTACATGCTAACCACTCAAAATGCATCTCAATTGTGAAAAAGAAATAAAATTTAGAAAAGCTTGATCAATCCGATCAAAATAGATACATGGGTACTTTGGGAATTTTAAAAATTTAAAGGCTATTTTGGGAATTTTGACAAATTAGAGGGGTTTGAGCTTGTCTACGAGGAAATTTACATAAGTTTTAGTGTAATTACCGACAAAAGCTTCTAATTTTGACCAAGAAAACGAGAGAATTTCAAGTTTTCCCTTACTTTCACCACGCCATGAAAGTATTCATCGATGTAGAGAGAGAGAGAGAGAGAGAGAGAGAGAGAGAGAGAGAGAGAGAGAGAGAGAGAGAGAGAGAGAGGCTTACTAATGTATTTAAGGTGGCTCAGTGTTGGGGTATAAAGCCCAATGTGGTCGCCTAGGTAAGTGGGCGGGCCGCCAGGTATGTACACATATTCTTTTGTAAAAACCTAATAAGAACTCACTATGCTCACAAAACAAGCGATTATGTCCACAAAGATAACACATAAGTGTAGTTATCAACAAAATGTCAATCATTGAAGAACAAGAATACGTCCTAATTCCTCTCTGTCTTGCCACACATTGGCGAGAGAGAGAGAGAGAGAGAGAGAGAGAGAGAGAGAGAGAGAGAGAGAGAGAGAGAGAGAGAGAGAGAGAGAGAGAGAGAGAGAGAGAAGAAGAAGGAGAAGAAGAAGAAGAAGAAGAGTATTTTAATGTCGTAGGAAACTATCCCTAGAGATCTCAAAGATCTATTTGATGAGGAGAGTTGAACTAAAGACCTTTTATTCAAGAGGAAAATGGTGTGAGAGAGAGGGAGAAATGCTTGCAAGTATGCTGCACACATTTTAAAAAAGAGCTATTTTTCCAAATCACGAAAGATGCAGTTGAATAGCAGGATGGACGCAGGTGGCTACAAGAGCCAGGATGCGGCAGGAAGGGAGTGCACAGGCGTGCGCAGGTGGCGAGTGCAAGGCCAAGAGGAGAGGCGTGACAGTTGAGGAGTGCACAGGCCTCTGTTGCGGACATGCCCTGCTCATTGTTTTTTTTAGTATTGATATGGTGTTCATTTCCGGAGGACAAGGCATTTTGGTGATTGTTGTGTGCCAATTCCTTCTTATGGTAGGACCTGAATATACAAGGTAGTGTGGTATCGAGACACTAGAGCCATTAGGAATATTATTTCAGGGTGGCATAAACTATTTGGGGAGTTTCCTGTTTGATCCTTTGGGGTTAATCGAGGATCCACTTACCCTTGAATAATTTAAGGTGAAGAAGATAAAAATGGGCGCTCTTGCCATGGTACCATGGTTGGGTTTCTATGTGCAACAGTTACAAAGAAGGGGCCTCAAGAGAACCTAGTTGACCACATTTGAGTTCCTTTTCGCAAAACATTAGCGGCCAATATTTTCTCTACATTTTGAGAAACCCATTTTTTTAATGGTTATTATGTTGCACACATGCCTAGCGGTGTAAAAGCTGCAACATATTGGGAAATAAGGTGACTTGGTCTCTGGTCTTTTCTATGCACTATGTGTGCACATATTGGTTTCTTAGTACCAGAGAGAGACAGAGAGAGAGAGAGAGAGAGAGAGAGAGTTCTCGTTCCATCGCCACATAGCTGCCTAGGATCCTCTACACATTGCCGGAGGGCCTGACTTGATGGTTAGAGCACGCATGCCCTCTCCCCACCCGGCCACTAGGGTTCAAACCCGCTTTTGCTTAACTTGAAGTGATTGAGTGGTAAATTTGTAAAGCTAGGTTTTTTTATGAGCACTGTCTGCATTTGGGAAATTTCGACGTCAACAGCTCAAGCATCTCCAGCTCCTTGCGTAAGTTCACGCTTCCCTATGTGTGTGTGTTCCTTCCAAAGCCGATCAAGTAGGCCTTTGATTCCCCTCTCAAAGCTTTACTGTTGGAACTAATGTATAGAGTCTACTTGAAATGGGGACGCAGGGCTTTCGACATCTGCACGAGAAGAGCTCCCAACTGCAGCACCATCTCAGCGGCAGTGTAGCAAGCGGATCTCTCCCCTGAGAGCAGGTATTATCCACTGTGGTCTGTTCGCTCATTATCGTTTGCAGATCTGCACTTTTTTTAAAGGTTATTTCTACGCTATTTGAAAGGTTGTTATTTGTCATTATGCATTATCAAAACACCCATACAAGAATACGAAGGGAAAACTAGAGTGCTTCGTTGCCCATATTGGCATCTTGCGTATAGCCACAGACCTTCAAGATGCATGCATATGTGATTGTAGCTGGAGAGAGGCCGTCGCTTGGAGTTCGCTGAAAACAGCTGAGAGCTTTCTGACCCTGCTCCTGTTGTGTGTGAGGCACTCACTTCGCATTTGTTGAAAACACCCTAGAGCTTTCGAGCCCATCTTTCATTTGCGCACTTCCCACAATCAGTGCTGACATTCCAAACACAAAGCTCCTGAAGCTATTTTTTTGCTTTCTCAAGCACACAACATTAGGCATACATATCGACCAAGACAGTATCAAGCACTGCATGTTTTTTGACAATGTAATTTTTGTGTCCATAGCAGCACCTTGCGTAGAGCGACATTCCTTCAAGATGCTTGTGTAGGTAATTGGACTTTGAGAGTTTTGGACCTGCTCTTGTTGCACAATCTCGCAATTGATGCAGTCCTTGGAGGAGATGACATTCCGGATAGGAAGCTCCTGCTGCACTTTTTGTGCTTTCTCAAGCACACCACATTTGGCATACATATCAACCAAGACAGTGCCAATCACAACATATTTTTTCAACAGCCTCTGACTAACAATATATTCCCACAATTAGTGCCTTACAAGAGCCGACATTCCGGACAGCAAGCTCTTCAAGCACTTTTTATGCTTTCTCAAGCGCACCATATTTGCCATGCATATCGAGCAAGATAGTGCTTCCTTGTCACACGATACCACTAAAACTAATGTGAATTTTTGTGTTTTTCCAAGCCCACCATATTTGGCATGCATATCGAGCAAGATAGTGCCAAGCACGACCACTTTTTTCAACATTCTCTAACTTACTGTGAAGTTTTGTGCCCATATCAGCGTCTGCGTGCAGCCACATTCCTTCAAGATGCACGCATAGGTGATTGCATCTAGACAAAGGTCCTCGCTTTGCATCCGCTGAATACAGCCTAGAGCTTTCTTTCCCTGCTCTTGTTGTGTGTGTCCCGCAATCAATTTTCACGCGGTTCCGAGTAGTAAGCTCCTCGAGCACCTATCGAAAACAGCCCAGAGCTTCCTTGCTGGGCATATCCTACAATTCGTGCATTCCAAAAGACGACATCCCGCACCACATTTGGCATACATATCGACCTAAGCATTGCCAAACACACAATTTTTTGCAATAGCCCCTGACTAACAATATCAAAGTGAATTTGTAAGCCCATATTAACATCTTGCATAGAGCCACATGCCTTCAAGATGCACGTGTAGGTGATTGCATCTGGACAAAGGCTCTCGCTTTGCATCCGATGAAAATAGCCTAGAGGTTTCTGTCCCTGCTCCTATTGTGCATATCCCACAATCAGTTAACGGCTTTTCGAATAATAATCTCCTCAAGCACCTGTTGAAAACATCCCAAACCTTCCTGGCCTGGCCCTTGTCGGGCATATCGTGCAATCAGTGCGTTCCAAAAGACGACATCCTACAGCACATTTGGCATACATATCGACCAAGGCATTGCGAATTTTTTTTTGCAACAACCCCTGACTAACAGTTTCAGAGTTAATTTTTAAGCCCATATCAGCATCTTGCGTGTAGCCATATGCATTAAAGATGCACGCTTATGTGATTGCATCTTGAGAGAGGCCCTCACTCTGCATCTAGTGAAGACAGCCAAGAGCTTTCTGGCCCTGCTCTTCTTGTGCACATCCCGCAATCAATGGTGACATTCCAGATAGGAAGCTCCTGAAGCAATTTTTGTGCTCTCTCGAGCGCACCACATTTGGCATACATATCGACCAAGAGAGTGCCCACATAGCTCACAAACGTTAAAAAAGAGGATAGTCACATGGACGCTCGCCCATCTCTCATTGTGCACATTCCGGAATCATTGCATTCATTGGAAGTGGTTGCGTTCCGGACAGGGAGCTCCTCAAGCACTGTTTGTGCTTTCTCAAGCGCATAACATTTGACATACATATTCACCAAGGCAATAGGTGATTGCATCTGTAGAGAGCCCTTCGCTTCGCTATGTGCCGTTGCTCTAAAATCACTGCGTGAAAGCGAGGCATCGATACAAAAGATGATCAAAGGAACAATCATGTGCCACATGACATGCGTAGAGCCACATGCCTTTAGCATCCTGCATAGGTGATTGCATCTAGAGAAAGACCCTCGCTTTGCATCTGCTGAGTGGCACACATATCGACAAAGACAAATCCAAGCACAGCTTCTTTTTTCAACAGCCTCTGAGTAACAATATAATTGTGAATTTTTGTGCCAGTATCAGCACCTTGCTTAGAACCATATGCCTTCAAGATGCATGGATAGAGCCACATGCCTTCACCATGCTGCATAGGTGATTGCAGTTGGAGTACAGCTTTCTACCCTGCTGCAATCAGTGTATTCCAAGAGTCCACGCTGCTCTGAACTCATTGCGTGAAAAGCAAGGCGCCGATAAAAAAAGATGCATGCGTAGGTGATTGCATCTGGAGAGATCCCTTCGCTTCGCTATGTGTTGCTGCTCTAAACTTACTGCGTGAAAGCGAGGCGTTGATAAAAAAGATGAGCAAATGAACGGTCATGTGCCACATGGGAGGACGAGAAAGCCAGATTTTTGAATGGGACTGCTACTCTTTCCCCCCTTGAAGCTATCGCCAACAACTTGAAGATTCAGCGTTTTTCCATCAAGTTACTAACGTCAGGCAATTCCTCAGTAGACTCAGCGTTTTGGCTATCCCGTGGCAGCAGTACCCAGCAATTACTAATGCTAGCAATCAGTGGCAGATCTGCAGCAATTCAACATTACAAACGCAAGGAAAACCCTCAGTAGCAGCATCGTTTTCACCATCAGTCGGCAGCAGACGATCCACAACCGGTAACGGTAAATTGATACTTGCAAAACAGTTCATTTTCAGCAAGAAGGGCTCTGCTATGGCAGTGTTTTCTTAGCCAAGATTCTCCCCCAAAAATGCAGCCTACGGATAAAGGGAAGCTAGCTTTTCTTCAGCAGTCATTTGCAGCCATTACACCCGCAAGAAAATCCCATTTCCAGCCCCGAAACAGTCCAATTTCAGCCTGAAACAGTCCAAGAAATTCAGCGTATCGAAGACCCACAGTTTCAGCCCAAGTCGTCGCCGTCATCATCGTCATCGTCATCGGCATAGTCCCATTGCATCAGTCCATTGCATACGTATTGTACAACCTTTGTGCAATCAAGTAGACCACCAATGAGAGTGGGGCCTTCGGAGGAGGGTTTTACAACCTCTTGGTGTCGTATCTCTTCTCTCTCCTTCTCTCAGTCTCATTCACTTGCACGCACAAGATCCACTCACTTTGTTCATGATCAGAGCACTCTCTATAAGACGGAAAGCTCTCTCTTTCCCTAAGAACTAAAAGGAACCTTGAGCAGTAAAGATCACTAATCTTGAGAAATACAACATTCTTTCCGCTGCAACTTACAAGCCGCTACATGTTGATCCTAATGCACACTCCTTAGACTTGGACTCCGAGAGAAATTTGGATGGTGATATCGATGTCGATATTTTGTGTGATCACATTGAGATTTTGGACGAGATAATGGCCCTATCTAATGAGATTTTGCAAACATTGATTGATCATCCAAATACACTGTTGCCGAGCCCAGTTGTGTCCCTTTATGATGAGCTTTTGGACATGTTGATGGATCAGGCGCCGTCGCCATTGATGATATTTCTGCTACACTTATGGTTTAGTGGGATGCACCTTCTTGGGTCTTTAGGCCCAATTGCACCACACGATGGCTTAGTAGAGCCCATTTTGACATTGCAACATGGGCTTGAGCAGAGCCCTAAGGGTCATTTTCCAAGTCAGCCAGGGTATGCTTCTTTAGAGAATATTTCAGATCACCTATGGGGGCTTTGTCTCTTGACTGCGGCCCAGATGATTGGATGCCTTTACTATACACTTGTGGCAGTGGAGCCAGCCACGCATGTGGCAAATGACCGTTCAAACTTCGATGATTCAGACTTTTGATGCTCGCGAGCTGCACATTTGGGGGTTGTTTTGCCCTTATTTAGAGCTTTCAAGACTTTCAACGATCATGCATGAACTTTGAGGACTTTGAGCTGATCATTGTGCCCTTGCTTATGGGCTGATTTTCACTCCGTTTATGCCTTCATTGTGGGCTGCTTTGCTCTTGTTTATGGCTAGCCTTTTATGCTCAATTATCAGATCTTCTACAATCAAGTTATGTGCTTTGTGCATATGCATTAATGCCCACTCTATGGCTGATTTTGCATCCAGTTTTTTCCACACTTGGCGGTTGATTTGATGATGCACAATTGATTGGTTGTAGGAGCTTCATGCTCTCATACGGTTGATGTTTTCTCATAGATTTGAGCCTCTGATGCTTATGTTTATGGTCATTTGAGATATGTTAGAGTTCACCACTCTGCTGCATCAATTGTATATTAATTAATGTATTTTTTAACTATTCACAAGCAGCAGGCGACAAACAGGGAGGTAAGGCGAGGCCCCCTCACGCGAGGTGGGGCACGAGGAGGTGCAAGCTTCAGACAATTGGCAAGGAGGGATGCCATGCACACAATTCTATAGTCTTAAATTCTGTAGTCTCAATTTGTCACATGGTCATATGGCTTGACCGGGTGTGCCATCTTGAGCTATCGATTTTTACCTTCAGTTCTTCTAGCTATCCATTCTTACCAAATGTGTAGTTGTGCCTGTTTTAACTTTTTACTATAAAGAGCGTTAAATATTTTAAGATCATTAGTTTCCTTTTACATGTTCTATAGTCTCAATTTCCCACATGGTCATATGGATTGACTGGGTGTGTTATCTTGAGCTATAGTTTCTTGCCAAGACACGTTTAGCATACCTTGGATCTATGTGTCACACATACACAATGTCTTCATTTTGTATATACTTACAAATATAGTCTCAATTTGTCACATGGTCATATGGCTTGATCGGGTGTGCCATCTTGAGCTATCGATTTTTACCTTCAGTTCTTCTAGCTATCCATATGTCTTGACCGGGTCTATTTGAGCTATCCATGCTTACCAAATGTGTAATTGTGCATGTTTTAACAATACAGAGCGTTTAAGATTTTAAGATCGTTAGTTTCCTTTTACATGTAGTGACAAATTCTATAGTCTCAATTTTTCACATGGTGACATGGCTTGACAGGGTGTGTCATCTTGAGCTATAGTTTCTTGCCAAGACACGTTTAGCAATCTTGAGCTATAGTTTCTTGCCAAGACACGTTTAGCGTACCTTGGGTCTATGTGTCACACATACACAATGTCTTCATTTTGTATATAGTTACAAATATAGTCTCAATTTGTCTTATGGTCATATGGCTTGATCGGGTGTGCCATCTTGAGCTATCGATTTTTACCTTCAGTTCTTCTAGCTATCCATATGTCTTGACCGGGTCTCTTGAGCTATCCATTCTTACCAAATGTGTAGTTGTGCCTGTTTTTACTATAAAGAGCATTAAAGATTTTAATATCGTTTGTTTCCTTTTACATGTAGTTACAAATTCTATAGTCTCAATTTTCCACATGGTCATATGGCTTGACCGGGTGTGTTATCTTGAGCTATAGTTTTTTGCCAAGACACGTTTAGCATACCTTGGGTATATGTGTCACACATACACAATGTCTTCATTTTGTATATAGTTACAAATATAGTCTCAATTTGTCACATGGTCATATGGCTTGACCGGGTGTGCCATCTTGAGCTATCGATTTTTACCTTCAGTTCTTTACGCTATCCATATGTCTTGACCGGGTCTCTTGAGCTATCCATTCTTACCAAATGTGTAGTTGTGCCTGTTTTAACTTTTTACTATAAAGAGCGTTAAAGATTTTAAGATCGTTAGTTTCCTTTTACATGTAGTTACAAATTCTATAGTCTCAATTTCCCACATGGTCATATGGCTTTACTGGGTGTGATATCTTGAGCTATAGTTTCTTGCCAAGACACGTTTAGCATACCTTGGGTCTATGTGTTACACATACACAATGTCTTCATTTTGTATATAGTTACAAATATAGTCTCAATTTGTCACATGGTCATATGGCTTGACCGGGTGTTCCATCTTGAGCTATCGATTTTTACCTTCAGTTCTTCTAGCTTTCAAAGTGAAATATGGTATATCAATGTGTCACATTCGGTTAATGCAGGAGCCTTGATGTAATAGTTTGAAATAGAATCAAAAATATCTATATATATGTAGGTTGACTTGAATGCTTTTTCTTTTTTAATAGGATATCATTATAGTCATTATGGCAGAGGGTAAGAAGAAGGCATTTCTTTAGTCTCTAAGGTCAACTCTCTGCAAGGTGATTAGTGAATTACCGGAGAAGCAGGTGCAAAGTATTGTGCAAAATGAGACACTCATAGACAAAATGCTTGAAAAAGCAATTGTAAGTGCGGTCTCCAAGGAAACCTTTGTTATAAGCAAAGACAAAGCTCGCCAACCTTCTTATAGTATCATTGGTAACATGGAAAAGTGCGCCCATGATTTATATGAAGCTCTTCCCGAAGGTGTTCAGTTGATAAAGCTCAAGGCTTGGGATTTGGCTTGGCATGCAGAAAGAGACAAGAGTAAGCGTGCCAAAGACATAGATACTCAATTTGTGTTATTCAAAAAGCTATGAAAGGAGCAAGTCGACCATGCCCAAGAGAAGACGGCGTCAGAGATAGAATGCCATGGACATCCATTTCTAAACTCTCTGCAGAGGTCTGCGAGAAACTCGGAGTGTACTTTGACACTTGGCATACCACATGATAGTATCACTTACTTACAGAACTTGGGTGTCGGATCCTTTCGTACATGCTTCTAAGTAAGAATTGATGGTATTTCGTATCTTCCAAGCAAAAATACGTATGCAGCGGAGCAGTATCAAGGAATGCCTGGACAGAAATTGAAGTCTTTCAAGGATGAGGTCAGCTTTGATCTTCGACACAGGGGGATTGTGTGTAGTATTGCACATACATGCAATGAGCCTTTGATAGCCATTTTTCCTTACTTCAATGGAGGAAGCATTGGGAAAATGATGCACAGTCTACCTTTTGGTAAAGGTACCTTTAGCCGAATTGTGAAGAAGGAAGAGAAAGCTGGCACAGGTTCAAGTAAAGGTAAGATGACTAAGCTGAATCAAGAAGAATTAACTCGAGTCATGGCCTTTGCGAACAATCTACCAAATATCATAGCTGCCTTGACACACACAATGGCCTATACCCATCAATTGAACGTTGTTCATTATGACCTGCATCCTTTCAATGTTATGCTGGATTTTACTAGGGATTCAGATCCTCGAGTTGGCATCATTGATTGGGGATCAGCAATGAGGCCTGCATCAGAGAGACAACAATCACTCAATTGTTGTCAAAGAAAAGCCCATAAGTATAAACCTTGGATTGCTCCAGAGCTATTGAAGGACACACATAATGACCATGTGTATACCAGAGAGGTTGATGTCTATGCATTAGCATGGCTTATTGATCAAATGGTCAAGTTTTGTAGAGAGTTGTCTATGGAATACAATACCTGTTGGCTAGGATCTCGTTCAGCAAGTGAAGCATACCATATTCAAGAGATTGTAAAAACTGGGTATCTTCTACAAGAAAAGAATAGAAAATCATTTGAAGGATTGTATGCAAACTTAACCCACATGCACTTGGATGGGAATAAATGTCTGCGGCGGCCATTGTTAGAGATGATGCCAGCCTTTTATTGAGTTAAACTCTTTTGCCTTGTAGCAAGATGTTAGTCATCAAAAGTGTAACTTTCTTTTGGTTGGTCATCAAAAATGTACTTCTTTTGTCAGTAATTACAGTAATCTTTGTCAATTCTTTTTCAAGGCAAGCTCGAAATCTAGCTAAGATTTAGTAGAAAGTTGGAAAATGCCCTCTATTGGGGCTTGTAAACCCTTTGTTTTATATGCTTAAGTATCAAAGAGTTTTATATGCTTCAATCCTTTTTTTTTTGTTATACTCAAAATTTTGAGTGGTAGTGTTGTATCAACTCAATAACGAATCTACATTAAGTCTTAAACCATAGGTTGTCTTTCAACGACTCAAAGATTACTTTCTTTTCAAGGCTTTTTGAAGTAGCAGAGATGGACATTGTGAGTGAAAATGTAGTTACAAATTATGTAGTTGTTTGCAAGTATTCTTGTTTATGAATGGGGCTTGTCTTTACAGATAAGAAAACTTGGGTATGGCCATCAAAGAGATTGTGATTAACCTCAATGAAGGGATAGGACAAACAAACACACTTGGTTTTGTTATTGGGAGAGAGGGAGCTACATATAGGGAGATTAGAGAAGAGATTGACTTTGGTGGTTTAGCTTCAAATGACTATAGATTTCTGGGAGGCTCACGTATGTTACCAATAAGTGAAAAACAAGAGGAGATATGGAAGGTGACCACTGATGAGGTGACAATAGAGTACAAAATTGGTGTTGCATCCCCTGCAAAGTGTCCTAGGGTAGATTCTAGTGGTGCATCCAATGAGGTGGATGGGAGATCCTCAATGTATCAGGCAGCAAAAAGTGAGACATGTCCCTTTAGTTCCTCGCTCAATGCTTCTGTGGACGAGAGAGAAGGAGAAGTTCGTATGAAGAGCATTCTTGCTACACGCTCCCAAGTCAAGAAGTGGGAACGAGATGTGAAGACTGCCAAAGAGAAGTTGCGATTCAAAGGGCACTCTGATAGGTTTACTCTAATGTCAAAGAATAAAGATGGGAGGGCTCTGTTTCAAATCTGGTGCAAAGAATACGAGATCACATATGGATAGGAAGGTCCAGATACCATATACAATTTTATGAATTCACACTTAAAGACCATAAGTCACATGTGATCCATGGGTCTCCATGAATCAAAAGGGTCGGACTCCCACATTGCAAGCCTAGAGGATCAGATTATCACTAGAAACAAAGAGAAGGTGGTTGAGGCAATGTAGGAGGTCAATGCATTTGCAGAAGAGAGGAAATCGGAATTTGAATTGGTGCTTGAGACAATTGATGACTATAAGTCTACCTCTAAAGTCTTTATAAAGTGCAATGTTGATGGAAAATGGATCCCCCTATTTCCAAAGACAGGGTCTATCAAACAATGCATGACAGAGCACACAAAGTCAAAGGTGCATATTCAGGCTAGTTCTCCAAGTTCGCACGAAGGGACAAAGAAGGTTGGTCATCCAAGTAGGTTTTTGGTACCTGATGACCATCAGAAGGAGTTGACTGGATTTTTCAAACCAATCTCAGGTAAATTGCATTATTGACATTTTTATTAGTATCGTAGATCTTTTGTTGACAAGCTTGATGAATGTGTGTTGTCCTTGCTAGTATGTTCTGGGAAGTCATCGAGCTAGTGCACTAGAAAGAAATGAAGGTGAAGGTATGCCATTCTAAGTACCTCTCTGTCTTTTTCTTGTACCACTTTTGAAGCAGTTTTTGATAAAAAAGACTTTTGTTGTTCTTTGTTTTCCTTTTTCTCCAAATAGAAGAAAAGATATGTTCAACACTATGTTGGGGATTTTGGCAACAATCATTCACATTTGGAGGAAACACAATTGACACAAAACCATTTTTAGATGATAGTAGAGGGGGGGCAAATTTGTTTTGTGAACCAAACACCATAGCAACGTTATATAAGGATCAATGCGTCATTGACATATCTGGAACTTTTGTTCACAAAAATTGCAGCAGAGTAAGCATACTAGGAATGCCATTTGATGGGCTAATGTGTTCAAACTGTGCCTCCATTCCCAAGGAACGAGATTTTCGGATGAGAGTCTATCGCCAATCCCAGGCAACACATAGTCGAGGGCTTAGAGATATAGGTTTCGGCAGAAGACTCGATTACATGACTAACACAGAGATTCTTGGCATAGCACGATCTAGGTGTATCCTAGTTCGAAGACTTAAGAAGAAAATGTGGTTCACAAAAACCAAAGTTGCAGCATTAAGTGTAAGAGTCAGGAACCTTCATGATACTGTCTCTGAAGCTTTGGGAAGAGGAGATGTGAAAAAGTTTTGCATGGATATAATCAATGCAAACAACCTCGGTTTGTTTAAGGGAAAGCAAAGCATTGTGGATATTTCTCATGGATATCTCGCAAAACATTGGAAGAGATCCCCGAGGCAAGAGATACTCTGACACAACAAAGAGTCTCTTTGAAGCTGTTATTGTGGGGAGGTATAAGAATGCACAAATTTCTGTCTTTGAACCTCGGGGGACCTCATATTTCAACCACTACAAGGGCAACAAGGAAGTCCATATGTTATAAACCAGTGGTCAGGGAGGATATATTTCAACATGTGGCTGAGGTTTATAAGCATCAAATGGGTAGAAACAACATCCCGATGGGTAGCATTCCTGTTATTATTTCCAAAGATGAGACTGTTATAAAGAGGGTGGTCAGGTGGAATGCAAGGAATGATGAACTTGTCGGCTTTTGTGGAAGGAAACAAGAACACAATTGTGTACCAGATTTCGTGGTGGTCGTTGGTTCTGGTGAAGCTGGGTACAACAACGTTGTTGAGGCGTTTCATGCTAATATTATTCCTCACTTGCACGGGTTCTTATTGCAAATCCACTTATTCATTGTCTACCAAAGCTTGTCCTGGTGGTCCAGCTGACATGTAATCGATTTAATTCGAATTTCATCAAAGTGCAGTGGGATGCAGTGGCATTGCTTTGGAATCGTCATCTTAAAAACATTATAGGTTCTTTGATTGGTCATGCTTCTGATGGGGATGCTCGACGAAGGAAACTCATGAGAGATGACTACACTTCTCAAGTGGGTGTTTGATTCTCTATTCCTTGGAAGGGGTTGCCATTAACAGCAAGCATAGATTATGATGGAAGTATCTTGGGATTGCATGACTCAAACTTCATTCATAATGGGAAAAAGTTGGTTAACCCTTTAGATAATGCTTCTAGAAGACTTGTCCTTGGCAAGGATATCACTACATTCAATCATGTTGCTCTTGTATATCAACATTTTAAGGTTGATGAGCATGGATTGCAAGAGGGTGATGTGGAGGGAAAGGATAGGCAAAACTAGAGATCAGCCCAAAGATTGGCCCGACGTAAGGTGCAAGCACGTCTGAAGGATTTGCACATTGGAAGTCAATTTCAGCAAGAAAGAACACTTGGAATAGAAATGTACCTTGCTTCATATATTGATACTTTTTTGTCTCCGACTCTCTCATTATTTGAGAGAGTGAAAGCTTCCGGCAAGGTTTCCTTCTTTTTCAGGTACTCAGTGTTTAGACAAGTGTCATTCTTTATGTTTGCCATTAAAATAAGACAAGCGTTATTCATTTTGTAAGAAATATCTAACGTTGTTTTTTCAGGATGTGGCGCACTTGGATCATGAAACAAGCGATATACACTCTCAAGGAGAATTTAATTAGCAAAGAAACATTCCTTGATATTCAGCTCTCTTGCGACTTTATAGTTCTTCTAATCAAGCTATTTAGAGAAAAGTATACACATCTAGAAGTTCCTTTGTCTGCAACAGGGTCAGACACTTGTGAAAATTTCTTTAGCAAATTTGGCGGTATGCTTAGAAATGAGAGGAGTTATGATGGAGTTGATTTGTTAAGCAGTGTTGCTGTGCTAAACAGGATCGCCGAGATTCAATCAAGCTCCATGCTTGTTTTTCCAGTAGCACACTCTAAGCAAGAAAGCATATGGACTGTAATGAATCATGTACCTGGCGTTCCAATTGCCAATCTTGGTGACTACATGTCCATATATTGTGACGGGGACATAGTACGAGCTTTAAGAGAGGGATTTTCTGAAGCGAAGGATGTGTGAAAAATACTAGGGATTCACGATATCTCTTGGTGCCATGACACATGGCAAGAGAGAGATCTTGAAGATATAATGGTTGCCAATGCAGATGACCAAATTTTGGATTATGGAGTTGTTGATGACCTTCCTCTTGAGATAGACGAAGGTGCAAATGAGTTGAGCACATGTGCCAAAGATGACGTGATAGTCGCAGAATGTGAGTTATGCCATGTGTTTGATGAGATAGTTGATGAAGAGGAGAAAGTTCAGATCCAGTTATGTTCTTTTGTAGAGATAGATGGCAAGAAAATATGTAAGAGTACTCTTGTGAGTCAGCTAAATGGAAATCCAACTCTGTCTAAGGACAGACTAAGAAGGGTGAAAAGTGGGATTTATTCTTTAATGGATAAAAAGATCAGGTCTCAAACAGGAACTTTTCTTGTAGTAGGCTCAGATTTTGTTGTTTTATTTGAGGGTTTGTCTTCCAAAGATGACACAAGGTACAAGAGGAAAGGAAAGATCTGTAGCACTAGCGAAGGTTTAGATAAAGGTACATGGTAACTTGGAAGAGTTGTGTGTATGAGAAGAAAAGTGGGAGCTACTATGAAAGAGACCAGGGGTCCTTTTGATCTTCTTGACCGACCTGCAAATGTAGAGATACATCTTGCATGGTATCAAAAAGCTAAGGGTGCAAGGAGCTATACATACGATCTTGTGGACAATCAATGTGTATCCTTGGAGTCTATAATTTCACTTGCAAACTTGACGTATGATTTGGAGACTAAGAAATACCAGCTTGATGCTAAGGACTACAAGGTCTTCAATGAGTACGTGAAAGGTAAATTGACTTCATTTGTAAATTAGGTTCAAGCATGTGCAAGAGAAAAGTTCATAGGATTGGTTTGTACAATAAAGAGCTATGTTTATTTGCTAATTCTAAGTGTAACTATTGATAGCCGTTCTTTGGCTTTCCATAATTGCCATAGTAAGCTACCTCACCCTATCAAATCACTCAAACATTTTGGTTATCCTTACCATTTCACTGTACATAGGCGTGTGTGAGTTAGGGACTTTTCCCATATCTTCTTAAAAACCCTTAATTAGCTAGTCACTGGGCTAGTTGAGCCAAAAAAATAAAAAATATAAAAAAAATATAAGTATATTATGGCCCATTTGTGTGTAAATATTTCATTGTATATAGGGCCTAAATAAAAGGATTTTTCATAATTATTTTGGTATTTATTTAAATATTTCTACCTATGGTATGTTATTTATGCTATGTACATTGACTCACCATTAACATATTTTTTCTTACCATTTTGCATACTCTTTATTCCATATAAAAATAATTTCATGCAAGCTTCTCTTATTTTTGGTGTAACTCCATCCTAACAAAAATCCAAAAAAACTAGTTTTATTTATGTGTATATTTTTTCACTATTGAGATTTTTCCTTCCTACATCTATTCTCTTTTACTCTCATAAATTAGAACACCAAAAATACTCATCTTTTTATGGTAGACTTATAATGAGAGAGATTTATTTTTACCCCTTTATATTTTTTCCACCTATATTATTTATATTTGACATGTACATATTTTTTTAGACCCCTAAATATTTGATTTTCTTAGTTGTACTATTCACTTTTACCATGATCTCAACAATATCTTCCATTATAGACCTACCAAATAAGGTCAAGGGTATGTGGCATGGATGCATGCACCATGGGGAGCTCACTCTTGGAGGTATTCAAAAGAATCATCCAAAGAAGGACCTCACAAGGACCTTGTGCAGTGGAAAAAACAGCCGGTTTTGCTGAATTTTTAAAGATCACATGCTCCCCGAATTTGTAAAGGTGATACAAACAAAATTTGTAGCTCATGAGCTGAACTTTCACCTCAAATTTTTTTGAGCTACGAGCTGTGAGCTATGATTTTATTGGTGGACCCCAGTTTTCCCATGCTATGCAGTCACACTCCCTTTTCCACTTTATCATTTTCCTCTTTCATACACACTCCTCCCTCTCCTTCCCACTCCCAAAACTGCAACTCCCATGTCCTGATTCACCCTCTTCACCATTGCCACTTCCCTCACACCTCCATATCCTTCATCCTCCATTTCTACACCCTAGGTGTCCCCCCCTTTCTCTCTACATATATGTGCATATTACCATACTCTCTTCAGCTTTGTAAAGAACTTCAAAAAATCAGTAAAAATCCAAGGTTAACCTCTGCAAATGAAGGCTTTATCATGAATTTTCCAAGGTTTGAAGATAACGTAGCTTCATCGACACTCGTTACTTCGCCATGCTGACCGCTTCTTCTACCAGTGCTGTAAAGAGGTGAATGTCAACTTCTCCAAGCTTCAACCTTGCTTTGCAAGCTTATCCCTTCTCTAACTTTTCTCATCATATATCTCACCATTTGGTGAATGATTTTGTAAATATTTTGTAGTGATAATTACTAACTACTAACCACTAACCTTATTGTAAAATGCACCCTCCACTAGAGTAGGCACTCCCAAATTATTCACTCAATCCTCTCTCCTTTCATCCTCAATAATTCTCTTCCCTTGAGCCCACATCCATGTGACTCAAAGGACAAGAGAGACCCACCCTCATTAAAAAATATATATATATGCATAATCTTTTATTCCTTCAAATAAACTTGATTAGACCTAATCTTAATCGGGGCTTCTAAAACCTATAAATAGAGCCTTTCTCTCCCTTGTAAAAAATCACATGATCACACTACACCACACCATTCTCAACACATAACACACCACTCTTCAAGCCTAGTTGTGTAGAGTGTGTGCATTGTGAGTGCTCTATTCCATCACTACACATAGGTGCATGGAGAAGCTTGAAGTTAGTTATGCCATCTAGAGGAGTGGAGTGATACTATACTCTGCAATCACACTTGTAGCCTACTCTTGTCCATAAATAAGATTCATAGTTTTGGGTGCAATTGTATGCTTCAACTACGACTCTTCTCTTCAAATTGACTTGATAAGTTGGCTCATCAGGTGGTTGAAGGTATATTGTCCTTGAAGTTTGTTGTGCCATTTCATGCTTGGTGGTTTGAGGGTTTGTTGAATTGTTTGCCAAAACTTTCAATTGTAAGAGGGTGCTCGGTGAGAGGGCTCCCGTGACCCTAAGAAAATTTGTGTATTGGTAACAAGGTCAAGTTTTGTGTTGTCTCTCTATTTCTCATCAAGCTTTGTGTGCTTCTAGTCTTTAAGGCTAAGACTGAGTTTCTCAAGTTGATTTGTGCGCTTTACCTCTCTTTGGCGTGGTGAATGTTTGTGTTTGGTGTGTGTGGCTATCTTGCATTCCCCTCTCTTTGTGCGTTTGAGTACAAGGAGATATCATGTGCGTCCTAGTTCCCATCTACAACTAGGTGGTGCCCCTTTTCTTGTTTGGTTTCTGGCTATGGGTTGTTGTTGTCTCTGATTGTGCTTGCCCCAGCCTCCTTGAATGTGATATAAAAAATTGGTTGCTCTTCGTCCTGAGAGGACAACAAGAAGAGCGGCCTCTAAACACCCTTCGAGGCTCCTGTGTTGCTCAATTGGGGCTAGGGCAAGCACAATCAGAGACAACAACAACCCATAGCCAGAAACCAAACAAGAAAAGAGGCACCACCTAGTTGTAGATGCGAACTAGGACGCACGTTGTCGAGAAATTTGCGGTCTTGCCAGGAAATCACCGGGCTTATGGCTGTGAGAGTTTGTGAGAGAACTCAACAAAAACTATATGAAGGAGTTAAACCATAGATGCCATGAAGATTAGGGTTTGGAAAGAAGTGCAATCAAAGAAGACTCACTCTTTCTCTCTTGCACTCACACACACAAAGAAATAAAACAAAAGATAATGTCAAAACAATACGAAAATGAAAACATCAAGGCTATGGTCATATTGTATCATGGGTAATATGAAAGGGTTAAGAGATGAGTTAATGGCATTCAATCTTGGCTGACCAAATAGGCTACGAATTGTTCTTTGGAATTGTAGTTTTGTGCTTACCATAATATATATATTTTGTCTAGTGATTGGGATTAATTGTGTGTACAAATCCTCTTGGTTCATAGCAAGATAACTACGCTTACTTCAAAAGAAAAATTATAGTCTATGAGAGGTAGTATGATGGGATCCGGTGATAGAAGTATTTTATTCAGCCTTTCAGGGCCGAAGAGAAACACTATACGTTGTTGAAAGTGTATTTTACGGCTAATCCATACGTTAATTCTAATAGATCGTACAGAGTGAAAGCGATAGAAATGATCATCATCTGGGTTATTCATCTAGGATAGTATGTGAGAAATGAAGATATGAGAGAAGTGAAGAGATGAGAAGTTTCCCTCCCAAGCCCTATTCTTGCCCGTAGGCAATAAGGATATTGCGGGGAGAGATGTACCTGTATCAAAGAGAACCTAGAGAGGATGAATCACTAAGAATGAGAGAGATAGGTTTGGTTAAGGAGATGAGATTAGATACATATATATATGTTGGATTAGAGATGAAAATGAAAACAACAAGATATCAAGAAAACATCAATGTAGAACACATCTTACTTTCTAGTAATAATAGAAAGGGGTTGAATGAGAACTTATGAATTACAACAAGATTAAGCATGATGAGAGAGGTGATTAGAAAAGGAATTTGTGATGGTTTTTTGAGCTTGAGAGAGAGGAGGAAGGAGGGGAGGGTGAGAAGACTAATTGATGATTTTTAGAGAGGGTCTCAATGTGGAAAAGGAAGGGTGTGTGTGTAAAGGTAGAGGGGGTGGTCTCCACCACAGTTGAAAAAACTGGCGTCCACCATTTTGGCCATATCTCCTAGACCGTAGATGCAAAAAGTATAAAAAAAATATGGTCAGAATCTCTAGCTCATTTGCTACAACTTTGACGAAGACAACGTTTCTTGGATCAGAGTGGAAGTATTTTTTTAAAAATCCAGTAAAATCATGTGTCTGTTTCCTTCCTTTACCAAGTCTTCCATTTGGGTCCCATCTGTTTGAATCATCATATGGCTCCAAAGCCCTGAAACCCTTCGGCACCATTATTGATGGGAGAGAGAAGAAGAGGGGAGAATTCAACGTTGATTGATACGCCAAGTACAACACCTTCTTTGATTAGAGTTGATCTTTCAAGTATGGCGTACAAGAATGGCTAGTCTTCCTCTAGGAGAAAGTGTAGGCTTGGGCTTATGTTAATGGTGCTAAGTACAATTAGGCATTACTACTCACTCCCTCAAGAATTTCTCTCATCAATGGCTTGAATGCTTGAGTTCTTTTCAAGGAAGAAGAGGTCCCCTTTTATAGGTGAAGGGAACCCCCAAGGGTTTACACAAGAAGAGAGGAGCCAGTGTGAACAGGAATTGGAAAAGTTGGAAATGAGCTGTCCCTCCATGATGTGGGCAGACTGGGGTCCAATATTTTGATCATATCTCCTCAACCGTAGCTCGAAATAAAAAAGTAAAAACATGGGCACAAACTTCAGCTCATTAGCTACGATTTTCATTTTAAAATCATTTTCCAATTTGGATTGCAACCTTGTGTAAAAAACTCATCAAAATAGGGTCCATTTCTGGCAGCAAAAGTCTTCCCGTGGTTCCCTTAGCCTAGACTTTCATTTAATTCCAAAGGATACCTCATGCCATATGAAAGCATGACATTGCTCCTTGACAAAGTTTTGTAATCATGCTTGCAATAATGCATTAAAATAAGTGTATCTTTGAAATCATGCCACCTAGTGTGCTACTAGGATTTGATTCCCCCCTAGTAGCTATTTAAAAAGAAATATAAGAAAAATATGAAGAATACATAGAATATATATATATATTGGAGTTTGTCCTAGATATAGGATCTAGCTATGGTGTGAGATGATAATGAGATAGTAGAAATAAAAAATCAATGCTTTTTGCCCCAAGTTAAAGAGGCGGAGCTATTGAGCTTTTCCCATAGTATTTTCTGATGGTAAAGTAAGGATATGTTACCCTTGAGAAAAATAATCGAATGAGATAGAAGGCTTATTATTATACTTAAATATGCATATATACATTATAGGAAAGATAATTATGTATCTAAAAAGTTACAAGATAGATCTTGTAGCATGCGTTCCCACTATGTACGTGTCACAGCATGACATCCACCCCCTCTAAACCTATACATCCTCCGGCATGTGCCAACCTCATGGTAACTTATGAAAGCACTTGTATCCCCTGTCATCCCATGACCTCCTCCAAGATCATATGGGTAACTCAAAAACTTGTATTGTACTAAGCATTGAGATTCTCCGCATCTTTTAATTGCTCTCGGATCAGAAGGAATTGTTATATACATCTGTCTCCAAACCATCTGTAACAAATCTCCATTATGCGCAAAATCTTCATGATGTGGAGACATAAGTTGCTTATCCTCCTCTTCAAAAAACACTTCCAGGCTTCCTGTAATATACTTGAAAGATTTTTGAAACTCCACTTCAACCTTCTGACCAACCTGTAAATCCATATGTACCTCTTTCGCATAGAAGTCTGAATCTGCATCTTCATTCTCAAAAGAATCCTCTAGATAGCCTTTCTCAACATCGAGAGAAACCTCAAAAATGTGCATGGTAAACCTCTCATCAATTCTCTCACCTTTTACCAAATACCTCTCCAGCTTTACATCATAAAACTTTGCATACCTCTCAAATATGGTGTTTAATTCCCTCTCCAAATCATCCTGGTAGGTATGCTCCCGGTCACTTGTAACCAACTGCTCAAAAACCTCCTTGGAGTTAGTCTCTAACACAATATCTTCACCCCTTCTTCCTTTTTGACCCATCGCTAAATTATCTTCAACTGAATCATGTCTCCACTTATATAGGGAGAACACTTCTTCATTACATGACTCTGGTGTCATCGTAGAGCTAGCATCCTCTTCTTGCTTCAAGGAATCACCATGAATACCCTACCTATCCATAGCAGATAGATGCTCACAAACCTGCTTGCAATTTATACCCTATGACACAAGACCTAAATCCCTTTTATGCCTCAGATATTGTTTGCATACCTGCAGGCAACCGAATTTCTTAGAACCCTGTATAGTAGGCACTTTATGGCAAGCGTCTTTATTTGCATCTTCACACAGATAAGAAATATCACCCCAATCACAGACCATATCCAAAGAGGTTTCTTGCTCTTCTACTCTATCCTCTAATGTCACTTCAACCTGTATAGAATAACCAAACACTTTTCTATCTTTGATTTGTGAATCTTGAAGATTCATAACTTCATCTGCAGAACCCCAATCCTCATGCAGAGAATCTGCATCTGTCATTCCTTCCTCTACCATGGAATTGTGAAAGCTTGCTGCATCTAGCTGTAAATAAGGCACAATTTCATGAGTCATCTGCATCACATCTGCTACTCCATATATACAAGACAGACATATTACTCTGTCAATGCACTTCTCTTCTTCCACCTCGTCTAACTGAGGTACTTCACAATCCGCAATGCTACTAGCAGAGCTATACTCACAAAGGAAGAGATTTTCAGTCACCCCCTCTAAATTAGCACTTTTGCAGCTAGGCATATCCATTTGGGTAGTACCACATGCATCAAACTCGCATAGGAAAGCATTGATAATGGCTTCTTCATCCTGGTATATGTCTTCGGTATAGGCATCCGGCTCTTCTAAACTTGGTAAAAGTTCCTGGATCTGCTCAAAAGCAGATTGTAGCACATCACTAATATAGCCGTCTTCCACCTGTTTTCCCTTCACATCCTCTGTCAAAACCATAGCATCCTCATCCTTGTATATACACTCATGTGCATCTTCAAACGAATCAAAAGGAGAGTCCAAATCATCTATCATAGCCGACGAGTTTGCATCATCCTCTAAGTCGCTTTGAGCCGTTTCAGGTGCTTGGATAGCATCATGAGAGTCATTATCTTGAGATACGAAGGTTACAAGACCCAAACGTGCATAAATAGCTTGCACTATGTCTGCTTCATCTGCATACAATAAATTTGCATCTTGCAAAAGATATGCATCTATTATTGCTTCTAAATTGGTCTGTATGGATGTGTTGACACTTGCATGGCTTACAGGAGACACCAACTCTAGCTGGTCACATCCACTTCTACTCTGCTCCATCTCTTGGTCTTGATGTTCCAAGCATACCTGTGTTATAGCTGTAGAAAACTCACCCCAGTTGCTTGCATATACACTTGCATAGTCTTGAACTTGGTGCTTGAAATCATCACTCACAAGTTCAACAAATGCTGCAATCATCCGAGCTTCCGGAATTGCTTGAATCCTCATCTCTGTCACATAGCACTCAAGATATCCTTCTGGATCATAGCCTTTGAATATATTTAGCTCATTATATACGGATTGCATAGCGCTTTCAATCGCTTTTTGAATCCGGTCTTCTTCTTCAAGCCATTTGCATATGTCTTCAAGCTCTTTCATTTCAGCATATAGCTGCTCCACTTTGCTAACCATCTTTATGTACTCTCACCCCAGCTTGTTCGCATCGGGTTCACCAAAAATATGTCGAGAAATTTGCGGTCTTGCCAGGAAAGTACCGGGCTTATGGCTGTGAGAGTTTGTGAGAGAACTCAACAAAAACTATATGAAGGAGTTAAACCATAGATGCCATGAAGACTAGGGTTTGGAAAGAAGTGCAATCAAAGAAGACTCACTCTTTCTCTCTTGCACTCACACACACAAAGAAATAACACAAAAGAGAATGTCAAAACAATATGAAAATGAAAACATCAAGGCTATGGTCATATCGTATCATGGGTAATATGAAAGGGTTAAGAGATGAGTTAATGGCATTCAATCTTGGCTGACCAAATAGGCTACGAATTGTTCTTTGGAATTGTAGTTTTGTGCTTACCATAATATATATATTTTGTCTAGTGATTGGGATTAATTGTGTGTACAAATCCTCTTCGTTCATAGCAAGATAACTACGCTTACGTCAAAAGAAAGATTATAGTCTATGAGAGGTAGTATGATGGGATCAGGTGATAGAAGTATTTTATTCAGCCTTTTAGGGCCGAAGAGAAACACTATACGTTGTTGAAAGTGTATTTTACGGCTAATCCATACGTTAATTCTAATAGATCGTACAGAGTGAAAGCGATAGAAATGATCATCATCTGGGTTATTCATCTAGGATAGTATGTGAGAAATGAAGATATGAGAGAAGTGAAGAGATGAGAAGTTTCCCTCCCAAGCCCTATTCTTGCCCGTAGGCAATAAGGATATTGCGGGGAGAGATGTACCTGTATCAAAGAGAACCTAGAGAGGATGAATCACTAAGAATGAGAGAGATAGGTTTGGTTAAGGAGATGAAATTCGATACATATATATATGTTGGATTAGAGATGAAAATGAAAACAACAAGAAATCAAGAAAACATCAATGTAGAACACATCTTACTTGAAACCCTTCGGCACCATTATTGATGGGAGAGAGAAGAAGAGGGGAGAATTCAACGTTGATTGATACGCCAAGTACAACACCTTCTTTGATTAGAGTTGATCTTCCAAGGATAGCGTACAAGAATGGCTAGTCTTCCTCTAGGAGAAAGTGTAGGCTTGGGCTTATGTTAATGGTGCTAAGTACAATTAGGCATTACTACTCACTCCCTCAAGAATTCCTCTCATCAATGGCTTGAATGCTTGAGTTCTTTTCAAGGAAGAAGAGGTCCCCTTTTATAGGTGAAGGGAACCCCCAAGGGTTTACATAAGAAGAGAGGATCTAGTGTGAACAGGAATTGGAAAATTTGGAAATGAGCTGTCCCTGCATGATGTGGGCAGACTGGGGTCCAATATTTTGATCATATCTCCTTAACCGTAGCTCGAAATAAAAAGTAAAAATATGGGCAGAAACTTCAGCTCATTAGCTACGATTTTCATTTTAAAATCATTTTCCAATTCGGATTGGAACAATGTGTAAAAAATTCATCAAAATAGGGTCCATTTCTGGCAGCAAAAGTCTTCCCGTGGTCCCCTTAGCCTAGACTTTCATTTAATTCCAAAGGACACCTCATTCCATATGAAAGCATGACATTGCTCCTTGACAAAGTTTTGTAATCATGCTTGCAATAATGCATTAAAATAAGTGTATCTTTGAAATCATGCCACCTAGTGTCCCACTAGGATTTGATTCCCCCCTAGTAGCTATTTAGAAAGAAATATAAGAAAAATATGAAGAATACATAGAATATATATATATTGGAGTTTGTCCTAGATATAGGATCTAGCTATGGTGTGAGATGATAATGAGATAGCAGAAATAAAGAATCAATGCTTTTTGCCCCAAGTTAAAGAGGCGGAGCTATTGAGCTTTTCCCATAGTATTTTTTGATGGTAAAGTAAGGATAGGTTACCCTTGAGAAAAATAATAGGATGAGATAGAGGGCTTATTATTATACTTAAATATGCATATGTACATTATAGGAAAGATAATTATGTATCTAAAAAAAGTTACAAGATAGATCTTGTAGCATGCATTCCCAGTATGTACGTGTCATAGCACGACAACGTGATATCTCCTTGTACTCAAACGCACAAAGAGAGGGGAATGCAAGATAGCCACACACACCAAACACAAACATTCACCACACCAGAGAGAGGTAAAGCGCACAAATCAACTTGAGCAACTCGGTCTTAGCTTTAAAGACTAGATGCACACAAAGCTTGATGAGAAATAGAGAGACAACACAAAACTTGACCTTGTTGCCAATACACAAATTGTCTTAGGGTCACGGGAGCCCTCTCACCGAGCACCCTCTTACAATTGAAAGTTTTGGCAAACAATTCAACAAGCCCTCAAACCACCAAGCATGAAATGACACAACAAACTTCAAGGACAATATACCTTCAACCACCTGATGAGCCAACTTATCAAGTCAATTTGGAGAGAAGAGTCGTAGTTGCAGCATACAATTGCACCCAAAACTATGAATCTTATTTATGGACAAGAGTAGACTACAAGTGTGATTGCAGAGTATAGTATCACTCCACTCCTCTAGATGGCATAACTAACTTCAAGCTTCTCCATGCACCTATGTGTAGTGATGGAATAGAGCACTCACAATGCACACACTCTACACAACTAGGCTTGAAGAGTGGTGTGTTATGTGTTGAGAATGGTGTGGTGTAGTGTGATCATGTGATTTTTTACAAGGGAGAGAAAGGCTCTATTTATAGGTTTTAGAAGCCCCGATTAGGATTAGGTCTAATCAAGTTTATTTGAAGGAATAAAAGATTATGCATATTTTTATTTTTATTAATGAGGGTGGGTCTCTCTTGTCCTTTGAGTCACATGGATGTGGTCTCAAGGGAAGAGAATTATTGAGGATGAAAGGAGAGAGGATTGAGTGAATAATTTGGGTGCATTTTACAATAAGGTTAGTGGTTAGTGGTTAGTAGTTAGTAATTATCACTACAAAATATTTACAAAATCATTCACCAAATGGTGAGATATATGATGAGAAAAGTTAGAGAAGGAATAAGCTTGTAAAGCAAGGTTGAAGCTTGGAGAAATTGACATTCACCTCTTTACAGCACTGGTAGAAGAAGCGGTCAGCATGGCGAAGTAACGCGTGTCGATGAAGCTACGTTATCTTCAAACCTTGGAAAATTCATGATAAAGCCTTCATTTGCAGAGGTTAACCTTGGGTTTTTACTGATTTTTTGAAGTTCTTTACAAAGCTGAAGAGAGTATGGTAATATGGACATATATGTAGAGAGAAAGGGGGGGACACCTAGGGTGTAGCAATGGAGGATGAAGGCTATGGAGGTGTGAGAGAAGTGGCAATGGTGAAGAGGGTTAATTAGGACGTGAGAGTTGCAGGTTTGGGAGTGGGAAGGAGAGGGAGGAGTGTGTATGAAAGAGGAAAATGATAAAGTGGAAAAGGGAGTGTGGCTGCATAGCATGGACAAACTGGGGTCCACCAATAAAATCATAGCTCAAAGCTCGTAGCTCAAAAAATTTGAGGTGAAAGTTCAGCTCACGAGCTACAACTTTTGTTTGTATCACCTTTCCAAATTCGGGGAGCATGTGATCTTTAAAAATTCAGCAAAATCGACTGTTTTTTCCACTGCACAAGGTCCTTGTGAGGTCCTTCTTTGGATGATTCTTTTGAATACCGCCAAGAGTGAGCTCCCCATGGTGCATGCATGCATGCCACATACCCTTGACCTTATTTGGTAGGTCTATAATGGAAGATATTGTTGAGATCATGATATAAGTGAATAGTACAACTAAGAAAATCAAATATTTAGGGGTCTAAAAAAATATGTACATGTCAAATATAAATAATATAGGTGGAAAAAATATAAAGGGGTCAAAATAAATCTCTCTCATTATAAGTCTACCATAAAAAGATGAGTATTTTTGGTGTTCTAATTTATGAAAGTAAAAGAGAATAGATGTAGGAAGGAAAAGTCTCAATAGTGAAAAAATATACACATAAATAAAACTAGTTTTTTTGGATTTTTGTTGGGATGGAGTTACACCAAAAATAAGAGAAGCTTGCATGAAATTATTTTTATATGGAATAAAGAGTATGCAAAATGGTAAGAAAAAATATGTTAATGGTGAGTCAATGTACATATCATAAATAACACACCATAGGTAGAAATATTTAAATAAATACCAAAATAATTATGAAAAATCCTTTTATTTAGGCTCTATATACAATGAAATATTTACACACAAATGGGCCATAATATACTTATATTTTTTATTTTTTTGGCTCAACTAGCTCAGTGACTAGCTAATTAAGGGTTTTTAAGAAGATATGGGAAAAGTCCCTAACTCACACACGCCTATGTACAGTGAAATGGTAGGGATAACCAAAATGTTTGAGTGATTTGATAGGGTGAGGTAGCTTACTATGGCAATTATGGAAAGCCAAAGAACGGCTATCACTATTTTGAATCTTACAGGTTGATACTTATGTTGGATGCAAGTGGCAAAGATAAGGGATGACTACGCTTTGAAAATATTGACTTAGATTTGTGCTC
Organism: Adiantum capillus-veneris; assembly: GCF_014529385.1. Taxonomy (NCBI): domain Eukaryota; kingdom Viridiplantae; phylum Streptophyta; class Polypodiopsida; order Polypodiales; family Pteridaceae; genus Adiantum; species Adiantum capillus-veneris. The sequence goes on along the minus strand of NC_140959.1, from coordinate 81,252,416 downwards.
AGTACTTAGATAGGAGTATTTTCATAAAAAGACGATGTACCGTATGGAAGATGTTTGTCCAACATAGCATGTAGACTAGTGAAATGTTGATTAAGGGGTGCGCATTTGGTTTAGGAAACTCTCTTCAAACATTTCATCTTGATGTTTTGATTTATGTATTTTATGTACACGGCCACCATATGACATGGACATGCCATTTTGTTGATTGTGTAGTATGAGAAGCATGACATAATAGCACTTGGAATGTACTTTAGCTTTGAGGGTTCTTAAGTTGATTTGGTAGGCCACTTTTATGTTTTCATTTTGTGTTTGTTTTGTACATGATCGCGTATCGATGTGGACATGGCTTTTTGGTAATCGTATGATTAGACTATGTGATTGGAGGTTCCTATGTATTATGATATGCAGGTCATATAACCACTTTGAAGTTAGATTACTTTGACTCTATTGAAAATGTGTTTGATAATATTATGTAAGATAATCCTTAAATCCCACGTGGGAGCCCAAGATGAGGTGGATAGTTTTTTTGGAAAAAACAAATTATGTGATGAAAATCCCATGTGGGAGCCCAAGAAAAGGGTATACTGGTTTGTTTTGAGAAGGAGACTCTGGAAAAAAAATTAATATTTCTATTTTATGTACAAACTCAAATTAAATATAGATGGTTCTTTTTTAAATGTTGCATTTGCTTAAGCATAGACGTGCATTCATATCACATATAATTTTTTATGTTCAAAAAGATTAATCTTTCAATGGGTTATTTTGTAATGTGTTTTGATTTGATGAGTGAAGTTTTTCATAGTTGTTTAAGAGTATGCATTATTTGTTATTTAGAGAACAGTCCAATTTCTATGTGTGCCTTAAATCTCATGTGGGAAGCCTACTAAGTAGGTGGGTAGTATCATATGTTTTGAAATTGAGATTTGAATCAGTTTACAAGGTAAATGCTATTTGTTTTTTGACAAATTACATTGAAATGATTTTTTTATTTTAATTTAGTTTTCATTATATTTGTTTCTTTTCATGGTTTGTTCTTTTAACATCTATTGCAAATGAAAACACACTACAATGTACACTTTTGTTCATTTGCAGTTCAATATGTATTTTTTGCAAAAGCATGTGCTTCTAAAATTGTTATGTTACTAGTATACATAAAATAGTGGGTCATTACATTCCATATGAAATCCGTATGAGGGGGGATGGCTCATTACGAGAACGTCCGTATCTTGTCCGTATGTAGGGGGATAGGCTAGCAAGTAAGATACCGTAGATAAAGGGGTTTCTCTAATTTTGATGCACGCAGGTGACATCCCCCCATTACTAATAGTGAATCCCCCGGGAATTTCTCTCTCTTTTGAAGTATTGTTCATGCTATCTAACTAGGTGTTATGCTTTTTGTTGCTCTCTCCACCCAAGCACTCTTGTCATTCTCATTAGGAAGCTATTCTAATGAAATGCTCACTATGTTTATGCTATTTTTCACTACACACAAGTTACTAGACCATTAAATGTTACACTAGAAGTCTTGTGATGAAGTGCAAATTAGTACTAAGGGCCCCCAGGGAGATCACCTAATAAAAATGTAACCTATCACGTGAGTTCAACAGAAGGGTATTTAAAGTTTTTGGAACTTACAGAAATATATATACAGAAGGGGTTTTTTTTTGCAAATTTGAAAAAAACTTACAGATTTTAAAAGAAAAGGGTACATTATATTCTTAACAAAATTCACAGATAAGGGGTTTTGCAAACATGTCTTGAACGCACGTGATATGGTAGTTTCACACAATGTGAACCCCCGATTAAGGGCCACATTGCCTCATATGGTGTCCTTAAGGATGCTTAAAGGGAAAGAGGAATTACTGAAAAGGTCAATCTTGCTAAGAAGTCCTTGAATGAGGATGTGTACTTTTGAATGGGAGGCTATTTTCGCATAGAGGAGATAATGCCTTCATCCATATTTACCAAGCGATCAAAAGGAGTAAGGAAACGTACCAATACAAGCGTAGGTGCAAATAGGGTGGACAAGGAATTTCCTTACTCAATGTCTAATAATATTTTTGTTTATTTGAGAAGGCTTCAAATGGAAATGATAATTTTTTATGGTGAGGCTATAATAATGCATAGTCTTTTTTTTCCAATTATGCTTTTCCATATGTTATTTTGGATATTTTGTACTGTTGGGTTCAAAGTTGGTGTTTGTGATTAAGTGAGATGAGTGTCAAATTGTGAAGAAACAAAGACTAGAAGAGATAGTACTACTCTCATGAACGAGGCATTATTTCATGCAAAACGTACAGCTATGATTGTGCACCACCTTTTAGTGTCCAGTCGGAGAAAGTAATTTGGTGGCTTGGTGCTATTGAGGTTCCCAAGGAGACCCATGGAATGCTTGCTTGGCGTTTTTAACGCACGTTGTGGATAACAGATGCCATAGGGGAGTTTGAAGTTGACTTGCACTTAGGTGGTGATTTGAAAAAAAACAAGTGCATTCTAGGGTGCAAACAAGGGATTGGAGCTCTGTATCCTTGTCCATTTTTCATTAAGGTCTATAAGGGGAATGCACGCAAAAACACAATAGTCAACCAAATAGAGGAAGAGGACAATTCACAAATTGCATGTGTGTTGGAGCATTCGGTGCTACGATGCCCTATGCTGGAGGAGCCAATCATGCCACAAAAGATAGTGGTTGGAAACCTATGATTAACTTCCCTCTCAAAAATGTGCATTTTTGCACACTTCATGCTTTTTGTGCATCTTTCATCATTTATTAAAGATTCATATTGTGTATGCCTTTACAATGAAGCTTGTGGAGAGGTCACTTGATACTATCTCAAAAGTGGAAGGGCTCTTAAATTCAATAGGTTGTCATAAGGGTAGAAGCATGTTAGTTTGTCATTAAAATCCCAGACAATGCTAGTTAGTTGTCCTTGTTAGCATTTGTTGAAGACAAAAGGATAAGTGAAATTTACATTCGAATGTCTTGAAAAAAAATTACTTTATTAGTTCCCTCCGCGATCTTTTTCAATTTTTGGTTACCCAAGAGAGAGTGGGGCAGTGGATGGACTCTCTCTCTCTCTCTCTCTCTCTCTCTCTCTCTCTCTCTCTCTCTCTCTCTCTCTCTCTCTCTCTCTCTCTCTCTCTCTCTCTCTCTCTCTGTGTGTGTGTGTGTGTGTGTGTGTGTGTGTGTGTGTGTGTGTGTGTGTGTGTGTGTGTGTGTGTGTGTGTGTGTGTGTGCACACAAGGTCCATCTCTCTCTCGCTCTGAGACTCGTGTGCTAGTCAGCATTGTTCCTACTCCATGTTGGTCTGTTCCGCTGGCATCTAGCCTCAGAGTTCAATTGTGGAAGCTGAGTTGTTATCTTTGCTCTTGCACATACCCAAACATATGGAGAACCAAAAACTTTCAATGCTAGAAATGGACCTACAGTATTAGAACCCAATGTTGGAAATGGACCCAATACTAGAACTTCCAACTATATTACAACCTCCAATGCTAGAAATGGAGGTGCACTCTATAATGGTGGTAAGAAAACTCCAAATGAATTCATTGGTGTAGTTAATCAAATTTTAGCATTTTTAGATTATTGTATCTCCAAATTAACTCATTGGCATAGTTAATCAAATGTTAGCATGTTTAGATTACTACATCATGTACTCACAGCTACCCATTTCATTGAATTTAGCTATCTGATACATGCTCGCTTATAGACCTCTAGAGAATATAGAAGGGAGCCATTACAGCCAATGAATTGCAACTTCTAAAATCCAGCTACTTTTGTTATCATGAAATATGAGAGAGAAGGAAAGAGAAAACAATAGGAAAACCAATGGATGAAAGTTGAGTGAGGAGAACATGCCGTCAACAATGAGGAGAAAAACAAAATTGCTTTCCAGATTCCGAGTGCTTTCACGATGTTGGGAAACAAGAAGACTGAAACACCTCTATAGTGATGTCACCCAAGAGCGTTGAAAGAGAACTACAAGACACAAAAATCTTTTCCAAATCCTTTTGAAACACCACAAGTCCAATAGGAGTAGACCCTTGGGAATTTACTAGCCGTCGCCCACCCAAGAGACTATGTCACATAGGAGCAAAACCCTATCAAAGCACGGATTTACAGCACACGCCGACCAATGCAGATGAAGACAAGAGCCTCTCTTTTCACAATCAAGCATCACAAACCCATAACTTCAACATCAATTCCAAAATTCATAGATATATGCCCTTCGAATCTGTCTACACACAATTTGCCACTAGGCTGTCATAGCCATAACCCTGCAGAGAACTAGTCGTAACCTGAAGAGCACAACTCCAATTGGGGCACTTTAAATCTTGAGATAAAGCTTGAAAAATGACTGGCGAGAAATCTGAAGATGACCAAAATTGATTCCATACGCCGCCATGAGCAAAATTGACGCGAACAGAAAGCTGTCCCAACACGACTACACGTAGAGAAGGCTAGTCGGGGCAAAAAACTGCATCCAAAAGCAACAAGAAGACACAAAGACCCAAGTCCTGCAAATTTATGATGTTTGGCTGAAATTTTTGAAGTTTGTACATGAGTTTTAGTTATATACAAAGCTCACTTCAAAAAACTCACTCACGGGCACTTACAGTAGCCTGACAACTGTCACTAGACTAGCGACTTGCAGTGCATGTACATGTGCTTGCTAAAGCAAGCTAAAAAACCCACAAAAAGAAATCCCACACGCCCTTTTGACATCGAGTGTCATGTCCATATGTACAAATTTACAAAAAAAGGGGTGTTAGAAATGCGCCCAACATAGTTTGCCACACCCTAGCCTGCTAGATCATTTATGATCAACAGCACAAAAGAGATCCTGTAAACCACATGAGGGAGTCTTCACTTCATCTTCATCATTAACCACATGATCAAAAAATTATTCAAAAGAAGGGTCATCCTGAATCACAGTCATCAACCTTGCAATATACTTCTTCAACCTGTAGCCATTCACACGTGCTTTATGTGGGGCACCATCCAAGTCGCAAGCTGATATGTGCCATTTGAAAACCTGTTTAAGACCAAGAAAGGACCTTGCCACTCCATCATTGGGCTCTTCTTCAAGCTTTAGCATCATCTTCAAGGCTGGTATCTCCACCTCAATAGGAAGTAAAGCCTCTTTGCCAAAAACTAGATGGAAGGGAGAAAAACCAGTACCTGATTTGATAGCAGTCCTATATGCCCATAGAGCACAAGGTAGCTCTAAATCCCAAGTCTTCACATTGTTTCTTGTCATCTTTGTAAGCATCCTTATGAGCTATCCATTAAACCTTTCATTCATGCCATTGCATTGGGGATAATATGGAGAAGTAAACCTGCGATGCACATGAAGCTTCTCACATAGATAATCCACCAACTCTCCCCTGAAACCTGGACCCTTGTCAGAAATTAACTCCAATGGCATGCCAAATTTACAGCAAATATCTTCATATATGAATAAGGAAACATCTTTACTTGTGATGTGCTTAACAGCTTTGGCTTCTGTCCACCTGGATAGATAGTCAACAGCAGTAAGTATGTAACATTTTCCTCTAGCTGTCATAGGTAGAGGACCTATTGCATCAATACCCCACTTCTCAAACACATCATAAGCCACAATGGTGCCTCTAATTTCTGATTTGAGAACCCTATTTTCCATGCTTTGACACTCTTTACAAGACTTGCACCAATGATGAACATCACATTGAACACTTGGCCACACATAACCCTCCTGCAAGACCACCACAAGAACCCTCATGATTCTCCTCTAAAATTTTGTAAATTTCCTCTTTCCAAGGCACTTTTCTCATCACAAGATCAGCCCCCTTCATATACAAGGCATCACCAAGTAGCACATACCTTTTGGCACAACGTAGGAAGGCGTACTTTTTTGGCTTCTCCAACTCTGATGGAAGCATACATGTTTGTAGAAACTCTTCCTCCCTCTCTAAATCTTCCCTTCCCAAATAAAGAGGAGAATCAGCCCTTATCACATACAATTGCCCAATTGAAGCTTGCGCTGCACCATGTGCTTCTTCATTTTGAGACTTGTCCACATGCCTTAAACTCCAAGCTTCAAAATGCTTAAGCAGATTCTTCACTTGAGAACACATATTTGTCAGCCTTGGATTCTTACTTTTCCACACCCCAAGTGCTTGCTTAACCACCAAAAGAGCATCATCCCTTACCCTCACATGACGGATGCCAAGCTCAAGGCAAAGGTTGAGACCTTTCTCCAAAGTAGAATACTCAGCTTCATTGTTGCTTTGTGTTGTAAGCTTCAAAATCCTTTTAGTTACCAAAGAACCTTGAGGATCATAGATTACCACACCTCCTAAAGATTCACCATGCGCTTTCCTGTAAGAGCCATCAAAACACAATAGATAGGAATTCTCTATGTCAGGAGCTTCCATGTGTTGCTTCTTCACTGCATCCTCCTTAAGAAGAAGAGGGCTTTCATTATAGGTAAGCAAATCAGCCAATGTAGCCCTTGTACTCTCCTCAACAAGAAAAGAGAATTGGAATTCTTGTAGCTCCACAATCCACTTCATGAGCCTCTTTGACAAAGTAGGGCTATTCACCAATTGAGGTAGAAGAGTGTAGCTAGTAAGGAATGTGAATGGTTTAGGGAGAAGGTAGTGCCTAAACCTTCTACATGCATAAATCACACTTACCATAATGAGCTCCACCTCAGTATAGCCTCTTTCCACCTCTAGCTTCACCCTGCTAGCACAATAGATAGGCTTCATGTAGTGAGAATTGTTACCTCGTTGAAGAAGCATAGCTCCAATAGCATCCTCACCTACTGATGGATTCACATAAAACTCCTTATCCCAATTAGGAGCTTGCATAGTAGGAAGAGAACCAAGAACCTCTTTGATACCTTGAAAAACCTCTTCACATTCATTTGTCCATTGTAGAGGATCCAACCTTGCTACTTGTTGTAGAGGATAAAGAAGTTGAGAGGACAAAGGAATGAACCTTGCCATATACTTCACCTTTTGAATAAAAGTAGAAAGTTTCTTTGTATCTTTAGGTGATGGGAGGAGCACCAAAGCCTTCACTTTGTCAGGATCCGCTTCAATCCCATTCTCTGAGATCATATGTCCCAAAAACTTCACTCTTGGTTGAGCAAGATGACATTTCTTTGGGTTGAGTTGACCTCCACTTTCATCATATTGCTTCAATGCCATCCCAAGATTTGCACAATGATCCTTTCTAGAGCTATAAACACAAAAGTCATCAATAAGATCCTTCACAAACTTGCCAAGAAAGGGAGAGAACACCTTGTTGACACGCTTTTGATACCACGCACAGCCATTCATAAGAGCAAAAGGAAGCACACAATAACAAAAGCATCCCCATGGTGTGATAAATGTGGTCTTCTTTTGATCTTCTAAAGCCAAGGTGAGCTGAAAATATCCAGAGAATCCATCACATACGCTATACCTCTCATGCCCTGCAATAGAATCAAGTATGTCATCTATGAAAGGAAGAGGGTATGGATCCCTCTTCATGGCTGCGTTTAGGGGCTTAAAATCAACACATATCCTCCACTTTCCATCCTTCTTGGGTGTGACAACAACAAGAATCACCCATTCTGCAGTATTCATGGGACATATGAAACCTGCTTCAAGAAGCTTGTCTACCTCTTTCTTTAAAGCATTAAGTTGTACCTGTCCCATTCTCCTTAGCTTTTGGCGTACGGGCTGAGATCCTTCCTTGATTGGAATGTGGATTTCCTCTCCCTTAAAGCCTCTAATTTCCTCATAAGAAGTGATGAATAAATGGTGAAATTGTTGTATCATATGTAGGTACTCACCCTTCTCATGACTAGTCAAGTCGGGAGACAACATACCTTGTATCAGCTCCTGTTTGACATTAGGTTGAACTTCGGGTTGCATCAGCTCTTCAATTTTCTCATAAGGACCATAGATATCCTCATTCTCCATAAGGCCAAGAAATCTTCATTTCTCATCATGCTCTTCTTCAAGAAACAAGGAGGAAACATCTAGATCATTATCGCTGCTATCTTCCACTTCACTGCCATCATCCCCATTGTCTTCTTCTTCACTCGAGTACTCTTCTTCATCACTTTTCTCATCGAAATCAGCATCCAAAAATTGCTTGCTAGCCATGTCAAACCTTTTCTTATCACCCCTTCTATTGTAGAGAGTGATGGTACCATGTCCTCAATCCTGTATAGCTTTGGTTGCCTGTAAGAGGATGAGAGGAAAAGCACCAATACCCGAGGGCATAACATGGCAATTGACGAGCACTTTTACATCAAATACATCCACCTCTAAGTCCTTTACAACTCCCAAGCACCTTACCCTTGATTGGTTGGCAAGCTTTATGCGAAAACCTGAATTCTTCACCATGTTGAGTCCCAACTTCGATACACAAGCTTGAGTAATAACACATACCTATGCACCTCCATCAATATAAGACTCTCCAATGCACTTCCTCTTATGCCATGCATCCATAGTAGGGCATATATCAGGTAGCTCATTCAAAGATAGGACTCTCACTGACCCCCTTGTAGGCTCCTTCTTGATGAGGTTGACTACGTGCTTCCATTGCCTTTAACTTGGGACACATCTCCATGAGTTTCCGAAAGGTAACATCAGCCTTTCTACCCACCAAATCATCTCTTAAACTATAATTTGGTTGACCTTCTCCCAAAGGAAAGTCGGATGCATTGTAATGTTTCCTGGGCTTTCTCTTCTTCTTCTCTTTACCTGTACCTGTTTCAACCTGTTTCCCTCTTTTATGGCTGGGACTTGCATCACTCATGTCATGATCTCTTGTAACCCTCTTACCTACAGGCATGACCATAGCTCCCAAATCATCCTCTTTCTTCTCCAAACGGATTATGCTTACCACTTTTGTTTTGCCCTTCTCTTCTGCTGTCAATCCACTTGGTCCTACTTCCCCTTTAATCTCAATACCATAATCTTGAGTTCGAGAAGGAATTTGTGGAGGAAGAGGAAACATGTCACCACCCATTCTCTTTGGCTTGTCACATTGAGAGCTTTTATGACCCCATTCACCACAATTGTAACATTGAAACATATCCTCTTCCAGCCATGCCTCTTCCTCTACCACCTGTATAACCCTCATTGCTTCCATAACCACGTCCATATCCATAGCTTTGACCTCTTACGCCTCCCATCATATGCACACTAAGATTCTTCATAAGACCTACAACCTCTTGCATCTCCTTGCGAAAAGCATTCACATGATGAGAAGCTTGTTGATCATAACCTGGCTTCCTGATGAGGACCCTTGGTTGCTCTACCGCTTTCATTTCAAGCTTTGGCTCGACATTGATCCCAAGTTGATGAAGACGCTCTGCTTTCCACTCTTTATTCTTTGCAATTTCAACTGCCTCCTCAAAGGTCCTTGGCTGCTTAAGCTCTACCTTCAAGCGTAGGTTACTCCTCAAGCTTGCAAGAAACCTGTCCTTCTTCAACATGGCTGGAGGAATTTCAGCCCCCAAAGATGTACACCACTTTGCCCATAACGCATTGAATTCCTTGACAAAGTCTTCTATGGTTTGGCCTTCATCTTGTACTAAGCCTTGAATAGACTGCCATACCTTTTGTGGGTATTCCACCTGTTGAAAGTGTGTAAGAAAAGCATGACTTACCATTTCATAAGTCATAACTTGAGGAGTTTGGGCTGATTGTAGCTCCTTTTCGTAGCCTTCCAACCATTCCCTAGCATCTCCTTTCAAACAGAAGTAGAAGATTCGTAGCACCAACGTTGGGTCTTGCCAGCAAGAAGGCAAGCAAACTCCGTTCTCTCAATGAAAGCTTTGGAACTTTCATTTGATTTCCCACTAAAATCCGGAAAATTAAACGCCATGTCTTCAAAACATATAAACTCAAGGTAACTTGAAGCGATTCCTCGTTGGCGGGCACCAAAACACTGTTGGGAAACAAGCAAACTGAAACACCTCTATAGTGATGTCACCCAAGAGCGTTGAAAGAGAACTACAATAAACAAAAATCTTTTACAAATCCTTTTGAAACACCACAAGTCCAATAGGAGTAGACCCTTGGGAATTTACTAGCCATCGCCCACCCAAGAGACTATGTCACATAGGAGCAAAACCCTGTCAAAGCACGGATTTACAACACACGTCGAAAAATGCAGATGAAGACAAGAGCCTCTAATTTCACAATCAAGCATCACAAACCCATAACTTCAACATCAATTCCAAAATTCATAGATACATGCCCTCCGAATCTGTCTACACACAATTTGCCACTAGGCTGCCATAGCCATAACCCTGCAGAGAACTAGTCGTAACCTGAAGAGCACAACTCCAATTGGGGCACTTTAAAGCTTGAGATAAAGCTTGAAAAATGACTGGCAAGAAAGCTTAATATGACCAAAATTGATTGCATACGCCGCCATGAGCAAAATTGACGCGAACAGAAAGCTGTCCCGACACGACTACACGTAGAGAAGGCTAGTCAGGGCAAAAAACTGCATCCAAAAGCATCAAGAAGCCACAACGACCCAAGACCTGAAAATTTCTGATGTTTGGCTGAACGTTTTTAAGTTTGTACATGAGTTTTAGTTATATACAAGGCTCACTTCAAAAAACTCACTCACGGGCACTTAGAGTAGCCCGACAGCTGTCACTAGACTAGCGACTTGCAGTGCATGTACATGTGCTTGCTAAAGCAAGCTAAAAAACCCACAAAAATAAAGCCCACATGCCCTTTTGACATCGGGTGTCATGTCCATATGTACAAATTTACAAAAAATGGGGTGTTAGAAATGCGCCCAACAATGAGTAGGACACAAGGTTTCAATACAAAACAAATCTTGTTGCTAACCATCCATATTTGGGGAATCCATGGTCAAACTTCAGAGGATGTTGCTGTGCAGATGGAAATTGTCTCCAATGTCCGCCACACACTTGCTACCATCAAGAATCTAGGCTCTAATGAGGATTTGTTTTTGAAGAATGCATCATTGCAGATGTTGTTGAATTCAAAGGAAAACATGTTGATTGCAAAAGTCTTCGGGGTCCTAAAAGTCAGTCGTCGCACCTTGTTCAAGGTGAAATCACGGCGGGAGAAGCCTAGTGTTGATTCTCGATTATTTTCCTTGGCTGCATGTCACAGCAACACCGGCATATCCCTATCACATGTGAAATTAAAAGAATTGATCTACACCTTTTAAAGAGAGGAGACTCATGTTTCACCCAACAAGAAGCATGTTTTTCGAAAACGAGTGGGGAGGAAAAGCTACATAAAACACTATGTGCACCTTCTAGACAAGCCTTAGGTGACCAATCAAATACTTGTGCCATAACTTATTGAATTCTATGTACTACATGTATAAAAACTACTATCATGCAAGGTTTATGTCAGTTAACATTATTACTATGTTGGGTATGTTGTTTAGCTTTATGGTATGCTAGTTAGCATTCCTAGTGATCTTATAGAATCTATTGGTTAGCACAATATTCAGGCTTTAGCTTTATGAGTATGCTAGTTAGCATACCTAGTGATCTTACAGAGTATGCTAGCTAGCACAATATTCATGGTAGCTTTATGAGTATGCTAGCTACCATACCTTGTGATCTTACAGAGTATGTTGGTTAGCACAACATTCAGGGTTTGGCATTAATGGTATGCTAGTTAGCATGCCTAGGGATCTTACAAAATATGTTGGTTAGCACAATGTTCAAGGTTTATCTTTATGAGTAGGCTAGTTAGCATGCCTAGTGATCTTACAGAGTATGCTGGTTAGCACAATATTCAGGGTTTAGCATTAATGGTATGCTAGTTAGCATGCCTATTGATCATACAGAGAGTATGCTGATTAGCATAATATTAAGGGTTTAGCATTACATGAGTATGCTAGTTAGTATGCCTATTGATCTTAGAGAGTATGCTAGTTGACACAATATTCAGGATTTAGCATTACAATTATTCTAGTTAGCATGCCTAGTGATCCTACATGGTATGTTGGCTAGCACAATATTCAGGGTTTAGCATTATGCATATGCTAGTTAGCATGCCTAGTGATCTTATGCAGTATGCTGGTTAGCACAATATTCAAGGGTTTAGCATTATGAGTATGCTAGTTAACATGCCTAATGATCTTATAGAGTATGTTGTTTAGCATAATATTGAGGGATTAGCATTATGAGTGTGCTAGCTAGCATACCTAGTGATCTTACACTGTATGATGGTTAGCATAATATGTATGCTACTTTAACACCCTTTATGTTGTACCTAGTGTGCAAACTAGCATGCTCAGAATGTTTTTGGAGGTAATGAGTATGCTACCTCCTATTTGTAGTATGCTAACTAGCAAGATGGTCAAGATGGTTAGCACAATATATGCTAGTTAGCATACCTAGAATACTAATCATCATATCAGGTATGGTCAACTGCATAACTGGTATGCTAATTATCACACTTGTTACTCCTGTTAGCATTCATCATATGCTGGACAAAATCCATTTCATGCTAGTTAGCACAGTCATAACATTGTCCATGCTAGTTAGCATACCTCTTATGCCAAACTACACACTAATCACCCTTGTTAGCAAACCTAGTATGCTAATAGCATTCAGGGTATGTAAAGAGCTCCTACCATGTTTGTTGTGTAAGGAAAATTAGACATGTTTTTGCTAACTAGCATACAGATTATTCTAGCTAGCATACTGCGTATGCTAAGTAGCATTCAAGTCTTTGACAGTGCCCAAAATAAAGTGTTGAGTAGGGCTTTGGTCCCCTCTTCTATGAGTTGCAAGTCCTCTTAGAGGGAAGATCTCCTACCAGGTTTGTTGTGTAATGAGAATCAGAATTGTGTTTATCCTAACCAGCATACACAGATTGCTAACTAGCATACATAGATTGCTAACTAACTAGCATCCTGATGTATTTATGAACATGCTGAATATATTAGGTAGCCTTCTCTATATATTTATTTTGATTCATTCATCATACTAAACATGCTGATCAATTATGGTTATTGTTGTAGGCTGAGCTCTTTCGCTGATTTAAAGAAAAACATCCAAATTGCAAGATTGACAGGAGAATGTTTGATATATTGAAGCCATTCTTCTGTAGGTGGTTGAAAGATAGATACAGGTGTTGCTGCAAATACCATGTTTAGATGTCCTTTTTAAAGGACGCATTGAACCACATGCGCTCTCAAAATTTTGGGTTTCATGATACAAGTTGCAACTGTGTATGCAGTATCTTTGCGAGAGGCACTAATATTGGTAGGGGCTTCTTGGCTTCACATCACACGTTCAAAGGTGTCACATAGTTTTGGGAGTCCGTTCTCTATTGAAAGCTAGCAGATGCAGTTTCTCATAAAAGGGAATGCATGATGGGAGCTTGCAAGACATGTGGAGTGAGGAAGTTAGAATTATGTTGCTTGGAGACAGCAAAGCCAGGTAAAAGTATTGATGTCAAAGTATTTGTGTATCTAGAAGTAAAAGACAAGAACAAAAAGAGTAAAAGAAGAAAAGATATTCTGCATAAAGAAATGCAGTGCTGGAAGTTTTTTCAACTCTTGAAGACCAAGCTGAAGATCTTCATCACTCACAATTATGTAGCTCAATGGCAAGGACAACAGTTCAAAGATTGTCTACTTTGCTTTCGGGATGATGTTGTAATCTCAGTTGTTGATTTTGCCAAGAATTATGCCTTCAAGGAGAAAAATGAGGTTCAAACGATGCATTGGTACTCTAGTTAGGCAATTATTTTTGTACACATTACATACTACCGCAAGACAGGGGAGGTAGTCAAAACAATCCACTTATTCATATCAGATGACAAGGTGCATGACACATTGTTGTGCAACATTGCTTCATGTTGCACTGTGACTGGCTATATCATGAGGGTGTCACTTTTAAATAGCATTGGGTGTGGTCTGATGGTGGGGCATTGCAGTTCAAGGCAGCCAGGCCTTTCTACTTTGTTGCAAGATATAGTGGACTTGCAGATTTGGGGATGATTTGGTTCTTCTTTGGATGATAGAGCTCTATGTGTTGGTGGCACATTTGCTGTAAATATAGATGCTTCATCCAATGCCGAGGGTGTGGATTTCTACTTGATCAATTGTGTTGTAGCAAAGGAGAAGGTGGACAAGAGGTACATCGATGAATGAAGCAATGTAATTGACAGAGGCTCATACATTGTGCAAGGACTTTATTACAAGCAATTGGATGCATACACCTTTAAGCTGGACAACAAGTTCCCCATTGTTCACCTACTATCGCATCTAGTGTGATGTATCAAAATACTTATGGAGCACATTCCAAAGAGAAGGTTGGTGTACACAATCACTCCAAAAAGCTATGAGGTCTATCAAGTCTTTGATAGTGCCCAGAATGAAGTGTTGAGTAGGGCTTTGGTCCTCTCTTGTATGAGTTGAAAGGCCTCTTAGAGGGAAGAGCATGTACCATGTTTGTTGTGTAAGGAAAAATTAAAACGGTGATTATACTACTAGCATACACAGTATGCTAACTTGCATATTGTGTATGCTAAGTAGCATCCAAGTCTTTGATAGTGCCCAAAATGAAGTGTTGATTAGGTCTTCGATCCCCTCTTGTTTGAGTTGCAAGGCCTCTTAGAGGGAAGATCTCCTACCAAGTTTTTTGTGTAGTAAAAATTAGAATTGTGTTTATGCTAGCTATCATACACATATTACTAGCTAGCATCCAAGTCTTTGAAAGTGCATAGAATGAAGTGTTGAGTAGGGATTTGGTCCTCTCTTGTATGAGCTATAAGGCCTCTTAGAGGGAAGATCATGTACCATGTTTTTTGTGTAAGGAAAATTAGAACTGTGGTTATGCTACTAGCATACACAATATGCTAACTAGCATACTGTGTATGCTAAGTAGAATCCAAGTTTTTGAAAGTGCCCATAATGGAGTGTTGATTAGGGCTTTTGTCCCCTCTTGTATGAGTTGCGCCTCTTAGAGGGAAGATCTCCTACCAAATTTGTTGTGTAATAAAAATTAGAATTGTGTTTATGCTAACTAGCATACACATATTACTAACTAGCATCTAAGTCTTTGACAATGCACATAATGAAGTGTTGAGTAGGGCTTTGGTCCCCTCTTGTATGAGCTTCAAGGCCTATTTAGTGGGAAGATCTCCTACCATGTTATGTAATGAAAATTAGAACTGTGTTTATTTCTAACTAGCATACACAGATTGCTAACTAGCATACACAAATGTGCTAACTTGCCAACTAAACAACAAACATGCCGACAGTACACAAGGTACATACACATACAATACAGTACTACAAAATTTGAAATGAAAGTAATCATAGATAAGAACATTGAAATAGATTAGGAAGTGGCTAATAAGTACAACTTTTGGCGTCATGACAAGCTCGTGTGAACAGACAAATTATACAAAATGTATGAAACATTTACATGGCAATTCCATCGGTGATTATTACAACTCTCAAAAGCATGGCATCTCATGACCTCATGTCACCATTTTTTGGCTCCTTCATTTCCATTTCTCTTTCTATGTTGCTGCTCTAAGTGCTGCTTCAAGTGTTGTTTTTTATCTAATCTGGAACTCTCTCGCTTACTCCTCTCCTCCCTTGTTGCTTCTTCAACAATGTCCTTTGTATATCGACACAGGTCCTCCGCTTGTCTTTGATGAAATTTTTCCTGCAATTGTTTGGCTTCCAACTTGATGACTACATCCAAAAACCAATTTGGGTGGCTATCCTAAGCATTGATGGTGGTATATGTGGAACGGTCTTCCATCTGCACCAGCCATAGAAACAGCCAGGGAGCCAGTTTGTCTGCCAGACAATATTTCCACTCTTCAAGACTTTGGTCCTCCATCTTTGGAAGGACAAGACAAGTTTCCTTTGGGTTCTACCACACCTTATTTACTATCATCAACGATTGGAGTGTTTGTGGAGCCGCACGGTGGAAAGACTCTTCAAAATTGACTCAGATTCTTGAAGAAGATTGGTTTTCTATAGAGCGTCCAATGCCATTTAACACAATGCTCCTATGGAAAAACCCCTCCCATCCTTGCACACTGCGGTCTGAATAATTTTTCAAGAATGGAATTCACTTTACACCCCATGCTCGTGCTCCATACATAGACATGGAAAACCTATATGTACCAATCCAAAAATCTATGGTTGTCTTTGCAACAGAATACAACCCTTTTCCCCCTTCCATACAGTACCTATGGAGTTCCTCTGCATACTACGGGAGGACTTCACCATGCCGTGACTCTACAATATTCACCAACACCCCATTCAAATCAAGAATAAGAGCACACTTCTCTTCTACCAACAAATTTGGCACAGTACTTGGGCTTGGAAGCAGATACCACTCAGCAAAGATAACTTCCCTGGAGGGATGAACAAAATTCAAAGACTCTTTAATTTTGTTGAGCCTAGATTTTTAATTGATTCAACGTCAGTTAGCAGGAGCTTCTAAAGACCAAAGACGTACGAATACACATCAAGGATGAATACAAAGAAGCAGTAAAGATTGGAGTTACACATCTTTCACGTTTTCCCAAAATGGTCACGTATTGTAAATTTCCGATTTATTTCAATCCATTGTAATATTTTAATGTGTTAGGGGCTCAATGGGAGTTCCAAGAGGTAACGAACAGGTCAACTAGTGTGCCTGGGTAACAGATCGAGTAAGTGGTGGAGCCCTAAAGGCCTTGGGCGCCTAGACTTTGCCTATTTTTACCCTAGGAATATAAGGCAGTGTGTAAAAGAAATTAGGGTTATCAAGCTCATTGGTTGAGAGCACTCTTGGTGAGAGCTCTTGCGGTGTGTGGCTATGGAGTCCTTGAGCTTCTCCTTGCTCATGTGACTTGGTTAACACTAATCATTGTTTAATTCTCTTTCACTATGCCTCTCTCATGCTTCTTAGATCGTAACTAATTAGTGGTTAATCCCTCTCTAATCTTGTGTGATTGTCCTCTTTTGCTTGTGTGTACATGTAGGTTTGATTGGAGTGTGGTGCTCAATAGATCTATGTGTGTGTGCTTGTGATTAGTGTGTTGCATGATAAGATTAGTGTTGTGTGCGTCTTGCAATCGTTAGTGTGTGTGATTGGGTTGATTAAAGGTGAAGAGAAGTGGATCTGAAGATTGCCCATCATTGTTTCTTAGCTCCTTCATAGGCCGAGAATCTCACCTCGTAGACTCAACCATTCGTGCTGCCATGATTAGCTCACTAATCGTGTGAGTGTTTCCATGCCCTAGCTGGGTAGCTCATCTCTCCGGATTGTTAATTTTGTTGGTCATTAGAGCTATGCAGCAATGCAACCCCCAATAGTTGGCGCCACTACCGGGGACAATGGCATACGCTAGTGTGATTGTGGCATAATCGGATGTGTTTCCTCACTAATTTCACTACTAATTTCAGTTGTGTGTTTATGTTTTTGTGGATTTTTGATGTGTATGCATGAAGCAATGTGTTCATAATTCCCTAATATGTCACCGTATCTTGCCAATTGTGTGTTTACATACTCTAATTTACACTAACTCCTAATAATTTAAGTAATTTTTCTAACTTACACACTAATTTGCTACCAACAATTGGAGCTTTCAACCGTCAATCGATCGTCATTGGAAAGGTAATCAAGGTGGTATTCTCAACCTCCCTAGAATCTAGAGATGTGTAGAATTGTGTAGAGATCCCACCATGATGCAATGTAATGTTGATGCTATGTTATTGCAATGCAATGTTGATGCTTTGTTGCTTCGAAATTTTTTGGATTGTTCGTTTTCATGCCATCGTAATGCCGAAATTTTTAAGATTTAGCGTATGAATTTGACAACTTCAATTGTGGATTGGTGATTGTACATTGCTAATTGGGTGCCTAATTGAGTTAATTGCATGTTTGAATGGTCAATTGCAAGCGTGTGTGCACTAAAGTCAAGTGTGTGTGTATGCCTAATTTTAGGTGTGTGTGCCTAATTTTGTAGACATGTAGTAGTGTTAGTGTGTATATGCGCTTCACTAGGGGCACTTTTCTCCCACTGGGTTTTTCCCCCTGGACATCTGGTGTGAAAGGACACCTTATCACTTAGGGTTTCATATAAGCTTTGTAGCTCTGAGTTTGAATATACATTATTATTCCAATACAGAGAGAAAGACTACAGAGATCTCGTACACAAGCTCTGTGTCTTCTCCTTCTCCATCTTCTTCCTACTCTGAGTTGTTGTCTTCCTTCTGTTTCCTGTTTCATCATCTTCAACAATTGGTATCAGAGCTTGGTGATTTCCAGAGCCTCTACTTGCGTTTTCGCGTCCGCGCGCGCAATCGCAGTTTTCAGGCAGTTTTCGGAAAATTTGCTCGTGGGAGCATCCTCGACGTTCCGGGAGTATTTTGATCAGGTGACCTGACGTTTTACCCCCCTTTCGAAGCCGTTCGAGCCCTCAGAATTTTGTTCTGAGCAGCGTAGCAGAAGTTACTTTTCGGAGGCGTTTAGATCAAGAGGGTGTGCTTTTTGACAGATTTTCTTCAGGTAAACAGTTCTTTTGGGAAGCAGCTTGTCTTAGCTTTGTGCTGAGATTTTGTGTAGAGTTTTGCTTGGATTGGAGAGGAGATTTTTGAATCTCTTGGAGGTTCTTTTGCTCTCTTGTGTGCATCTACAGTATGGCTCAATCTACGGAGAAAGAGATTTTTGGTGCGTTTACATCCGAAGACAAATTGGATGGTACCAACTATTCTCTTTGGTCTTTTATGGCCAAAAATGTTTTGGTTGGTAAAGGATTGTGGGATTATGTATCTGGAGATGAAGTTCGTCCAGGTAGCATTGCACCTGCCACGCCTGGTCGTGGTGCAGCTGTTGGTGTAGGACCCTCACAAGTCACTCCAGAGCAAAAAAGATGGGATACTAAAGATGCACAGGCTATGGCTGTGATTGCCTTAACCATAAAGAGGACAATCACACCACATATCAGATCTTGCAGAACTTCTGAGGATGCTTGGAACACTCTGCAAGCTATGTTTGGAGGAAGAAATGCTGCCAGAATAGAGTTTTTGAAGAAACAACTTGACAAAATACAGATGGACGAAGGTGACGATATTGTCGAGCATCTTACAAAAATCAAGGATCTTAAAGAGCAATTGCTTAGCATTGATGAAGTGATTCCAGAGAAGGACTTGGTTTCCAAAACACTCAATTCACTACCACCATCTTATTTGACTTTTCAGACTTCTTTGACTCTGTCTTTGCGAGCTAATCCTGACCCTCTTCATTTTGAAGAGTTAGTGGCTTTGCTATTGCAGGAGGATCAATCATGTAAGAACAAGTCTTTATAGGTGGATGGTATGGATTATGCTCTTGTTGTACATAACAAAAACAAGGGTAAAGAGAGTGCTCATCACTCCAAGTCTAGTGTAGGACAATCTTCAGAGAAGTCTAAAGGTGATTCCGACAAGTCCAAGAAGAAAGGTAAATGTCACTACTGCAAGAAACCTGGTCACTACATTAGTGAGTGTAAAAAGCGAATTGCTAAAGAAAAGAAGAAAGAGTCAAGTTTGGTTGTTTCAGCTTCTGGTGATTCTTCTACAGCTAAAGAAGATTCTGCAAACTTTGTGCAAGATTCTTATACTTTTGTAGTATGTTCAGATTTTTCTGCTTACAGTGTTGACAAGACACAAATGATTTGGTACTTTGATAGTGGTGCATCCAGGCATATTACTTCAAGAAAGGATTTGTTTTGTTCATTGGATGCAGCTCCAGCAGGAAAGAAGGTGACATGTGCAAATAATGCTTCTTATCCAATCAAAGGCGTTGGTAAGATTTTGATTACCATTTCAGATGGTTCAAATTTATGCTTGCCAGATGTCTTATATGTTCCAGGGATCAAGAAGAATTTGTTGTCTGTATCCTCTCTTGCAAAAAATGGTCTTCGGGTCATTTTTGAGGATGACAGATGTGTTGTACGAGATCGAGAGAATGGTTATTCTCTTATCACTATAGGTACACTGGACAATGGACTATTTGTGCTAGATCATTATGAAAAGCAGATTCAGGTATGTATTGCAGAAACAAAGACTCAGGCCATGCAGGATGCTGAGTTGTGGCATGCTAGATTTGGGCATGTTGGTTATGGCAGTTTGATGACTTTACAACGTCATAATATGGTGCATGATTTGTCTTTATTGGAGATGCCACCAAGACATGTATGTGAAGGTTGCGTTCTTGGAAAGATGCACAGATTTGCATTTTCGTAGGATGGTTCAATTAGAGCGACACGAAAGTTGCAACTTGTACACAGTGATGTATGTGGTCCTATGAGGACGCCATCTATAGGAAACAGCCTTTATTTTGTGACCTTCATTGATGACTTTTCCAGGTTTTTTTGGGTGTATCCACTCAAAGCAAAGTCAGATGTGTTTGCAGTTTTTCAACATTATGTCGCCTTGGTTGAAAATGAAACAGGTTGCAAAGTACAGACTCTTCGTACCGATCGAGGAGGTGAATACATGTCAGGTGCATTTAAGGATTTTTTGGGAAAGAAAGGCATTAAACACCAATGCACTATGCCATACACGCAACAGAATGGTGTTGCAGAAAGGAAGAACAGGTCTTTAATGGAGACGGCTAGATGTATGCTCAAGGCTAAGAGTTTGCCTCATAAGCTATGGATGGAGGCAGTTGCTTGTGCAGCACATGTTTTGAACAGGTGTCCTACTCGTGCCTTGAAGACCATTACTGCATATGAAGCTTGGTATGACAGAAAACCTTCAGTCAGTTATCTTCGTGTTTTTGGTTGTCTTGCTTATGCTCACATCCCTCAGCAGTTACGTGGGAAGCTTGATGATAAGGCAATCAAATGTATATTTGTGGGGTACATTAGTGGAAGTAAAGGTTATAGACTTTACAATCCTGCTACAAACAAGATTTTTGAAAGTCGTGATGTAATTTTTGCAGAAACTACTGCTCAACCTATGGTTGCTTTTGATGTACCTCATATGCAGACACATGATGTATTTGAAGGTTTGCTTCCTTCTTTTGTGGAGAATCAAGAATCACAACAGGTTGATAATCTTGATCAATCTTTTGATCAGCATGTGACACCTCATGATGTAGAGGAAATTGTGCGTGAAGAGCAAGAAGTTCTCAGGGAAGAAAGAACCTTGCCTAAATGGGTTCAGAAAACTTTGCAGGATAGCAAGTTGGATGTACCATTGCCACGAAAAACACGTGTTGGTACTACTTTTGGCAGAGAGCAAGTAGATTTGGCTTGCTTTAGCACTCTTTGTGATGCAGATGAGCCTGATTCATTTGATCAAGCTTTAGAGTGTGTTCAGTGGAAAGATGCTATGCAGCAAGAAATTGATTCTATTCATAAGAATCATACATGGGATCTAGTGGACTTGCCTACAGGTAAAAAGCCTATTGGTACAAAGTGGGTTTTTAAGGTAAAAAGGAAACAAGATGGTACTGTTGACAGGTACAAAGCAAGGCTTGTGGCAAAAGGCTATGCGCAACAGAAAGGCATAGATTATGATGAAACCTTTGCTCCTACTTCTCGTGCGTCCACAATTAGATCACTAGTTGCAATTGCTGCTCATCATGGTTGGAAAGTGCATCAGTTGGATATCAAAACTGCTTTTTTGAATGGTGATTTGCAGGAAGAAGTTTGTGTAATTCAACCAAGTGGTTTTGTTGTAAAAGGTCAAGAGCAAAAGGTATGTAGATTGCGTAAAGCTTTGTATGGTCTCAAACAGGCTCCAAGAGCATGGTATGAGAAGATACATACTTATTTGATTGGCCAGGGATTTCAGAATAGTCCAACAGAAAGTACTTTGTATGTCAAAAAGAGAGATGGAGTTCTCATTATGCTAACACTTTATGTGGATGATATGCTTCTTACAGGCAATAGTGCAGATGAAATTGAAGCGTTTAAAGATGCTTTGAGAAAAACCTTTGAGATGTCTGATCTTGGTTTGCTACATTATTACTTGGGTATTCAGTTTGTGCAATCAGAGGATGGCATATACATGTTGCAGGCAAAATATTTGCATAAAATTTTGGACAAGTTTGGTATGCAAAATTGTAAGCCAATCTCTACACCCGTAGAAACTGGATCAAAGTTGAGCATGCACGATGCTGGAGAACCTTTTGATGTACATACTTATGCAGCAGCGGTTGGTTGCTTGATATATTTGGCAGGCAACACTCGTCCAGACATTCAATTTGGGGTTTCACAAGCAAGCAGATTTATGCACAGCCCAGGTATGCATCATTGGCAGGCTGTGAAGCGCATACTTCGTTACCTTTCAGGTACCCCTAGTATTGCCATGTTCTTTCCAAGGGGGATATGTATGGAAAGCACAGTTCTATGCAGCTTCTTGGTTACAGTGATTCAGATTGGGCTGGTGATTTTGACACACGACATTCCACAACTGGCAATTGTTTTTTCTTGGGAAATGCATGTATATCTTGGCTAATCAAGAAGCAACCCACAGTGGCTACATCAACTTGTAAAGCTGAGTACAAGGCAGCTTTCACGGCAACAGTTGATTGTGTATGGATACGCAGGTTATTGGCAGATCTTTGTGAGTGTCAACAGGCACCCACTACCATTTTCACTGACAGTCAGAGTGCTATGGCAGTTGCAAGGAATCCAGTATTTCATGCAAGAACAAAGCACATAGAGGTTCACTACCACTATGTCAGAGAAAGGCTACATGCAGGGGAGATCACACTAACTTACTGTCCTACAGAGGATAACATTGCACATCTATTTACGAAGGCGTTATCACGAGAAAAGTTTGAAGCTTTCCGAAAAGCTTTGGGCTTACTCTCATACACATGATGATCTGCTACCTTGTACGGATTCACACTATCACTATAGGGGGGATTTGTAGACATGTAGTAGTGTTAGTGTGTATACGCGCTTCACTAGGGGCACTTTTCTCCCACTGGGTTTTTCCCCCTGGACATCTAGTGTGAAAGGACACCTTATCACTTAGGGTTTCATATAAGCTTTGTAGCTCTGAGTTTGAATATACATTATTACCAATACAGAGAGAAAGACTACAGAGATCTCGTACACAAGCTCTGTGTCTTCTCCTTCTCCATCTTCTTCCTACTCTGAGTTGCTGTCTTCCTTCTGTTTCCTGTTTCATCATCTTCAACAAATTTTAGGTGTGTGTGTACTATTTTGCCCATGTTTGTGCATCTAAAAATCGATGTTGTGCTTAATGATTTGTGCTTAATGATTTTTTGATTGTGATGATTGATTTGTGTTGTAGTCATGCCCAACTAATGATTTGTGAAATCACATTGCAATTTTGACAAGATTTACCGTTTTGTTTGCGCACCTGAAGATTGGTAATAACTGCCAATTATTAGTGTGTGTGTGTGTGCCTAAAAAGTGTTTAATGTGCATTATTGATTCAATTTTTGATTGCATGTTTGATGTGTAAAATGTTTAATTGCTACGTTTTTGAGCTCAATACAGGGGTTTACACACTTTAATTGCGTCAAATTTTGACCTAATTTTGTCGCTAATTTTGCCAGTTTAATTGCATAGGAGGTTGGATTTTATTGATCAAATAAATTGGCAATTGAATTGATGTGTTTTTTGTGATTTTATTTGACTGCACTAATACCCTACGTTTGGAGAATTTTCAAAAATATTTTGGATATTTTTCGGATAATTTTTTCAAGTTTTGGTAATTTTTTGTTAATTTTTGCATTAATTTTTTGTTAATTCCATAAAAATTTTGATATCTTGCAATCTTTATGAGCGATTTTGAATGTGTGTTTACGGCTTGATTTCGAGTACATTTAGGCTTTTGTTTGTTAAATTTTGAGCGTTTTACTATTTTTGGGGGGTGGGTTGGTGATTATGTCAAAATTGGCTATTTTAATAAATAATGCTATTTTTGGTGTGCTTTTCTGGGTCGAAAGTGCTCGATTGTGATTGTCAATGATTATCTAAAATTCCTAGAATTTTCCTAGATTTTTTTAACTTTTTTGGCAATTTTTGGGATTTTCTGGTGAATTTTAGAGTTTCGACTAATTTTCAGTCTATTTTTGGCATTTTTTGGACGATTGAATAATGAAAACAATGGATTTCGAGCGTTGACCCTGTGCCTTGCGGCGCATAAAAATTCCTCGTCGGATAGATCTTTACGATCTCTTGGGATAGTCTCCTACGACTTTAAAATAAAATTCTTCATGATTTTCTTCTGCTACCATCACTCTCGTGCGTCGTGGCGCATGAACACACCCCACACTCACACGATCACTCTCTCTCTAACTTCTCCCATCCTCTCTCTCTCTCTCTCTCTCTCTCTCTTTGTACCATTAACACACACACACACATACAACCTCCCGCACTCTCTCTCTAACCTAACTTACCCTCTCTCTCTCTCTCTCTCTCTCTCTCTCTCTCTCTCTCTCTCTCTCTCTCTCTCTCTCTCTCTCTCTCTCTCCCCCTCTCCCCAACCTAACTTATTCTCTCCCTCTCTCTCTAGTTAACTCTCTCTTTCTCTCTCCCCCTAACGATTATTAACACCTTCTCACCTCCCCCTATCACTCTAAAATCCCGATCATTATCATTCTGTCACTTCTCGCTCACACTTCCTCTCTATCTCTTCCTTTTTCTCTATCTAACTCCCTCTCTCTCCCTTTTGTCTTTGTCCTTCTTTGTCATGTACCCCCCACCACGTGCTGCCTTTTGGCGTTGACCACGTGTTTTCTCTCTCTCTCTCTCTCTCTCTCTCTCTCTCTCTCTCTCTCTCTCTCTCTCTCTCTCTCTCTCTCTCTCTCTCTCTCTCTCTCTCTCTCTCTCTCTGACCCACGGGCCACAACCCCTAAAAGGCTGGTAGACCTCTCTCTCTCTCTCTCTCTCCCCTCCTGCACGCGTACTAGTGCTACCCGCCCAACCTCGCACCATCACCTGTACCCTCTCTCTCTCTCTCACTCTCTCTCTCTCTCCTTGCACGACGCGCCAGGCCCAAATCAGCCACTGTCACGTTCGCACTCAGCACCAACAGTCAACCTCGGATCCACACGCTGCCAGCTTGCCAGGTATAAGCATGTAGTAACTTTTTATTTATTTATTTACTTTATATATATTTTTGCATTAATTAATTACAATCCAATCACCCAAAAAAAAACTTTACAAAATTAAAAATAAAAATGCATAAAAAATAGAAAAGAACATAAACAATAAAAACTTCAATAAAAGTTTTTTAAAACCCATTTAAAATATTAAAAACAAGGTTTTTAAAAATCACTATATATATATATATAGAGAGAGAGAGAGAGAGAGAGAGAGAGAGAGAAAAAAACTCATAAAAAATCAAAAAAGGGATTAAAAACTTATTAAAAAAAAAGAGAATTCATTAAAAAAAATTCACTTTGGAAATAAAAACCTCTTAGAAAACTCATTAAAAAATAAAAAATTCCACTTATAAATCACAAAAATCATTAAAAACACAAAAAATTCGAAGTAAATCAAAAACTCACCAAAAAATCACAAAATAGTAAAAAACTCACAAAAAAATAAAAAATTGACCGGAAAATTTCCAATAAATCACAGAAAAAACTCATAAACCTTCAAAAATTTCATTAAATTCTAAAATTCACAAAAAAATTAGAAAAAATCAGAGAAAAATTCTTAAAAATAAATTTTTTTGCAAAAAATCATAATATAATAAAAAATAAAAATTCAAAATTTAATAAAAATAAATGAAAGTCATCGAAAGAGCTAGAAAGAGATAGAAAAGCAAATAAGCAAAGCCGGAAGAGTTGTACACCGAGCAAAGAGAACCAGGTCAACTGAAAAAGCGGGCAAAAAGGCCAACTCAAAGCTGTGGGCATTAGAAGAAAATTTTATGCTCAGTTTTGAAAAGTGCAGCCACAATTTAGTCAAGAAGCTAGAAGTGAACGTGCACACTATAAATTGGCTAGTGCAAGCAATTGCATTGAAAATTAGATTCTAATCATACGAAAATGGACACAACTCACATGCGGTTGCAGATTAGACTAGTACGTGTAACATTGAATAGCCTAATAACTTGTGTGTAGCGGAAAATAGCATGAACATAGTGAGCATTTCATTAGAATAGATTCCTAATGAGAATAACAAGAGTGCTTGGGTGGAGAGAGCAACAAAAAGTATAACACCTAGTTAGATAGCATGAAAAATACTTCAAAAGAGAGAGAAATTAAGCTATTGACAACAATTAAGGATCGGATTTACATGGAGCTGGTCCCCCCCTCCAAAAGGCTTTGCATTATGGTTTCTCCCATCAAGAGAGACATTTTACAATACAATTCTTTGTGTTCCTTCAATACTAGCTAGTGCAATGAAGATGGAAACTTCAAGTACTAAGCAAAACACTTATCAAACACAACATCAATTACCTCACGGTCTCAGACCCAATACCTCACACACCTTCGAAGATGGTGAGAGCTAGCGGGGTATGAGAGTAGATTGAGCGGAAGGAGTAGTCTTATGAGAAATATGTACATCTCCTCCCATAATCACTCATGTTAGCATAGCTTAGATTAGTAATTAGCATGGTAGAGGAGATTAGCATGCATTGAAGCTTGGCTCTTGGTTGGATTTTCATCACAAATCCAAGACCTGTTGGTGTAGGCCTCCCTTCTCACAAGCTTAGAGTAGGTGATAAGCTTTCCATTAAAGCTTGAGAAGGAGAGAGAGAGTCTTCTTACTCCACACATAGACTAGTGTGAGTGTGTCAATGATAATGCCTTGAGAAAATCAGTCCCCCTCTCTCTCTTGGTCGACCCCTCTTGCTATTTGTTCATGCTCACACCCTATTGGTCCATGCCAGGCTTAGCCAATTATATTTAAGCAGCATAAGTGATAGCCTTCTGATAGGTGTCCCCCTTTCCCCTTTTGTGAGAGATTTAGGTAATTAATTAATGCTACTAAACTCTCGTTGGACCCCTTTGTCTCTTGGCCAATAGAAATCAAGCAAGCCATTGGGCTGTTGAATGCTCATTGGACCCCTTGGGAGACTGTCCAATAGTCTTCTAGAGAGCTTAAATCTTATTAGTTCTTTTATTAAGTGTTTTTTAAATTAATTAAATTAGATTTATTCTATCCTAATCTTCATTGGTCCACCTCCATGACCATCCAATAGGATTTGAGAACACCTTGTGGGCATTTGGGACTAGGGAGCTAACATGTGTCCCTCTTTCCCTTTGTGTAAAGGAGCTTGTGAGTGTGTGTGTGTGTGTGTGTGTGTGTGTGTGTGTGTGTGTGTGTGTGTGTGTGTGTGTGTGTGTGTGTGTGTGTGTGTGTGTGTGTGTGTGTTTCTCTCTACTTCTAGGGCTCAACCCCTCCTATGTAGGGATGCATGAAGACATTTTTGGTACACACACAAAGCATCCAATATCCCTAGTGATGACCTTTGGACACAACCTTTGAGTTTTGGAACCTTAGCATTTTGGAAGTCTTAATGAGCTGAACCTTAGGGTCTTTTAAGCCCATTGTTGCACCTTGCTCTTTTACAGATGGCCTCCCCTTTGGATCCCTATTTTCCCTCCTTAGGATCCCAACTGTGGCCAATCTACAAGCTTAACCAAGATTCTAACGTTTTCTACCCTGGAATTTTCCCATATTAAATAATCAGTTTAACATGAGAAAATCATTTAGGAGAATTAGATATTAGTTATTATGAAATTACCTCTCTCTTGAAATCATAGTCGTCCTCGACTATGGAGTAGATAAGATAAAGCCTATTCATTAATCCTTTTTCTAGTGGGTAGAGGATCCCTATGTTACCCTACGACATCATTCAAGAATTGATGACTAGTGCATTTGGCGCTTTAGAGACTAAGTTGCCACAAGCATGTCTGCACATTAGTCCTATCAATCTTCCATAGTAGAGTGACAAGCTCTACTTGGTGTTCGGGAGACGTCGTCTCCACAAACTTGATCTAAGCATGCATACTACTTCATTTTTGTGCACAATAAAGAAAAAGAGATTCTTATAAGAAAAAAACTTTGTTCATTTTTAACATTTGTACATTTGCTTACTCTAGGGAAGCATTGTAAGCATTGACAAGGTTTAGGTTATCATTTAATTGTATGCCTTGCATCCATCTAGCATCTTCAAAAGGATAATTCTTAAACTTAATAAGATATTGTCGGATAGTCTTACCGCCTCTTGATACCTTTTCTTCATGTCAGAGAACGGACTCGGGCTGGAGCACCTCTTCTTGGTCCTCGATCTCCGATGGGTCTTCAATAGTTGGTTCTTGTGGTGGCTCTCCTTTGTAAGGCTTTAGTAGGCTCACATGAAACGCATTGTGTATGAGCCCATGGATAGAAAAGTGAGTTGGTAGGCCATCTCATTGATTGGCCTAAGAATATGGAAGGGACCATAGTACCTTTTTGCTAACTTAGCATAGTATTTTTGGTGTCCTATAGGATTCTTGCCCGTCGTGTCCTTTAATAGAGCCTTGGGAAATTTGAGTAAGACCCAATCATTTTCTTTAAAGGCTTGGGCTCTTCTATGCTTGTCAACAGCAGCCTTTTGCCTTTGCTGTGAGATAGAGATAGACTTTTGCCTTTGCTATGAGATAGAGATAGCATCCTTAATCTTTTGGAAAGATTCTTGTAGGTCTCGACTATACTCATCTGTAGCGAAGATCTTCCCATGTACCTTAAGTAGCAGGGGACCTTTTGATCTTACCTCAATTACCTCAAAAGGTTCTTTTTCCGTGGAAGTATGTACAGTGTTATTGTAGGCATACTCCACTAAGGGTAAGTACTTCTCCCATTGGGACCTTTGATCTACTTCCGTTACATAGGCTTTTAGTAGATCAAGAATTGTTAGGTTAGATATTTCACTTTGGCCATCCGTTTGCGGGTGATAGGCTGAAGAGAAGTTTAGCCTTGTCCCTAAATTCTCAAAGAGACCCTTCCAGGATCTCTATCCAACACTATGGACATTGGCAAGTCATGGTACTTGAAGATTTGTGAAATGAAGAGGGTTTCCATTTGATGGGCTTTGATAGTCTTTTTGACAGGTATAAAATGAGCTTGTTTATTGAACCTGTCTACTATCATCCATATTACCATATTACCATGGATAGACTTAGGAAATCCGAAGATAAAATCCATGGATATGCTCTCCCATGGTGAATTAGAAATTGGAAAAGGTTGAAGCAATCGAGGTTGCTTCCCTTTATCAAACTTCGTCTTTTGGCATACCACACATTTAGAAACATACTCTTGTATGTTTGCTTCATGGTAGGCCAATAGAATTATGTTTCAATCCCTTTTAAGGTAGACCGAATCCCTCTATGCCCTGCATAAGGAGGAACATGAGATTCATACATTACTTTCTCACGTAGTGAGTTAGTAACGCATAGTCTATTTCCATAGAGAAGATCACCATCTTGTAAAGTAAATGGTTCCTCTTTCTTCCCTAGTGCAAGGGCTTAAATCACATCTCTAAAATCAGGATCAATAGCATGCTCATCTATCATAGAAGATAGATCATCGTGAGTTGCTATGGAAACCGCATTCACTCTCAACCATCTTGAAAGTGCATCGGCTCCTTGATTATTCTTTCCAGCAATGTGAGCAATATGAAAATGAAATTGCGAAAGGAAATTTTCCCACATCATTTGTTTGTCGGAGAGCTTGGTCTATGTCATGAAGTACTTAAGACTTTGGTGATCCATTTGCAGAATGAAAGGAGTCTTCAATAAATAGTGCTTCCATGAGTCTAAGGCATGTACAAATGCAAGGAGTTCCTTTTCATATATGCCAAGAGATTGCTCAACAGGGTCGAGCCTTCGACTTTCATAGGCAATGGCGTGCCCTTCTTGAAGCAAAACATGAGGAGTGCTCGTTTGGAAAATAAACAGGATTTTGAAAAACGTCATAGGCTAAGGCCATGTGCTATTCAAGAAGGGATTGGGTTCTTGTTTATGATAGCAATTTGGATAACAAGTATACAACTATGTGGAAGATGGTTAAGTGGTGTTTTGGCCTGTATGTGGTTAAACATCCTTTTCCTAATGCTACAGGTGTTTTGAAATGGATGGTATGGAGTTGAAGATCCCAATTGAAGGTAAGCGTGTCAAGCTATATAAAAGGAGGAATGAAGATCTTCAAATTGAAGATAAATACTTCAATGTGGACAAAGATAAGAATCTAGATGAAGAAGACGTTGCCTTGGACAACCTCTAAAAATTGGCACATACCGGAGGATGTGCAAGTTTAGAGGGGGTGGATGTCATGCCGCTTTGCGGGAATGAGATGAAAAACAAAGTTTTGCTTTCATTTTTGAACCTTCGACAAACCAATGGTCTATGTGAGAATTGTTTATGGAATTAGATTGATAAAGTTGTATGCTTTATGTGGTTTTCTAGGCCAAGGCTCGGGGGGTTCACTATGTATAAAACTACCATATCACGTGCGTTCAAGACATGTTTGTAAAACCCTTTATCTCTGAGTTTTGTTAGGAATATAATGTACCCTTTTCTTTTAAAATCTGTAAGTTTTTTTCAAATTTGAAAAAATAATGCCCTTCTGTATATATATTTCTGTAAGTTTCAAGAACTTTAAATACCCTTCTGTTGAACTCACGTGATAGGTTACATTTTTATTAGGTGACCTCCCTGGGGGCCAAGGAGGCTCCACAAGGGGCCAATTAGGTTGGTAAGTGAAGATTGTAAGTTTTCTGCTTGAAAAGGTAGAGCTAGAAGTGATGAGTAAGTTGGTACAGTCAATTTCTCAAACAGAGCCACAGTGTGTGAGATATGGCAGTTTAAATTTGGAAATAGTTGTAGATCTGAGACAAACAGGGCAGATGGGATAGGCGTAGTTTTCGTGGATAGAGGTGTACCGCTTGTTTTATGGAGCGTAAAAATTAAAGAAGACAAAGGTTCTCTTGGATTAGACCGAATCAGACATTTTTGAGGATTTTTCTCTTGGGTTAGAGTGTTGTTTTTTCTCCTGGATTGGAGTGTGCCAGAGATGTCAGTTTCTTCAGTTTCTTCCTAGTCCAAACCTCAAGGGGAGGATTGTAAGGTGTGAGATTTCCCACATGTATTGGTGCAAGGTTGTAGAGCTACTGAAAGCTCATTTCATGAATAAACAAAACCATTCCATTTTTTCATTACATCTCTATTGTTTATGGTGAGCTTGTAATGGCGTAGCAACTACTCAAGATAGTGTTTATGAGTCCAAGTTAATCTATCTTGGAATCTAATTCGCTTGAGTGACACTCTAGCCTACACACACTCACCTGTGTGCACGATGTTTCTCTTTCATCCACCCTAGCTAGCACAATCCCCTTCCCATCATGGACTACCACAACGTATCCTTCATTTTACCATGATTGCCACTAGAATATTGACACTACTAGCCCCTATTTAGGTCTAATAATATATGTGTATGTTGTAGATACATATCTACATGAGTGAGTGTATATGTATATATATGTGCAAGTGTGTATATATTATATGTATGTAAGCACTAAGTATGCTTTCATTACGTATCTATGTGAGTGTGTCTGTATGTATGTTCATGGACATATGTGTGTATATATGAGATAGATACGTATCTACATGAGTGAGTGTATATGTATATATATATATGCGAGTGTGTATGTGTATATATATATGTATGTAAGCACTAAGTATGCTTTCATTACGTATCTATGTGAGTGTGTCTGTATGTATGTTCATGGACATATGTGTGTATATATGAGATAGATCTTGCATGTATACATGGTAGCTATGTATATTAGGTATAGGGAGAGTAAAAGTCATCTAGGTCCTAATACTTTCCAATGCATCTTTTGTAGATGTTGGAGAGAGACGGTCTTGTGGGGAGCAGCCATTGCACGCTTCCTTTGGATGGTTCACATCCTAGGTTGGTGGCCATCTAGGGTGGATATCACCTCTAGTGAACCCGAGTCTTGAGGCGGTACGTCTAAACACTCGTTATAGATTTATTTGTAGGTAGTTTTTTGTGAGTATGAACGTAGATTTCTATCCATTATTTGGAGGCATGACCCTCTTATGGCTTTGGAGGTGTCGATCCATCTACACAGGTTCCTCCAATGGTGGTAGATCTAGATCTGCAATGCACATTGTGTTTACGTGAGGAGTACCTACGTTCGATGTAGGAATTGTTTGGTTGATATAGTGCACAATAGCTTGCGGCCTATGGTCTTTCATAGTAGACCACACACTGGGGGAGCCAAGGAGGACTCCATAAATTCAAAGTGTTCCACCAACGGCACCTCCTTCTACCCTTCCTTCTTACCAACCCATCCCCCTTCCATCACATGGACCCACCCCCCTTGCATCACATGACCCCACACCATTCCATTTGAATCCTACTATACCTATGCCTCGTCGACAATCCACACGTAGTTGACGAGCATCGCTTCTAGTAGTGCACGATGGGATTCATCTCAGGGTAACGAGCATAGACGGAGCAGCGGGGGCTCCTGTTGGGATGCTTGTTTTGGCAGTGGAGGGGGGACATACTCACCTATTTTGGAGCGAGCCGCTCCAACCAGAGAG
Organism: Adiantum capillus-veneris; assembly: GCF_014529385.1. NCBI lineage: Eukaryota > Viridiplantae > Streptophyta > Polypodiopsida > Polypodiales > Pteridaceae > Adiantum > Adiantum capillus-veneris. The sequence continues at coordinate 81,219,855 of NC_140959.1, read as the reverse complement.
GACCATGACACTGACGCACCCCTACTAGACACACATGGGTACTACTACAGGGTAAAGTATGGTGGCAAGGTTGAATTTGGGACTACATAGGGCAAAGCATTTTGGCACCATCTATAGATTCTTAAACGCTCGATGTATAAGAGCTGATTCACAAAATTCAAAGACCAAGTGCCCGATCATGTGTGCTACATCGAGAAAGCATTTCATGCTACGTCATCATTTTTTAAAAATAAGCAATTAAGTGTACGGCACGTAGTGACCACCAAGTCGTAAATCCACACAAGAGTTATCATGGTGGTAACATGGCATATGTAGAGTGGGAGTGGACACTGTAATAAAAGACTACACAAGTTGAAATGGGCTCCTCCCATAGTCAACAGCGCAAATCTTGGGCCAGGCAAACTCCCACACACTATGGTTCGAGAGGTAAAGCGGCTTGGAAAGATAAATATGTGAGTTAAATTTAATTGTGCAATTTTGGACAAGAAGGTTTTTTAGATTATAAATGTTTTTGGTTACTATTAACTTATGAAAATATCATTCTGGTTTGTCCTACTAGAGAGATGGTCAAGTATCGAGAAAGAGACACACAAAATTTGATACTTGGTGATGGTTATTAGAAAACCATAATACCTCTCGAGAGAAATTCAACTCAGCAGTCAATACGCTACAAGCAATAAGTGCAAACAAGGAATATTATATCAAAGTTAATCTAGGCTACTGATTTATCTAATGTGTTTTTGGTTGGTGTAGAGTCAAGGTGATCCAATGTATGCAACTAGAGACGAGGACGAGGACGATTAGGATAGATAAAAGTTTGTTATGTACTTCTCTTTTATAAGTGCAAATGTGGCACAAAAAACCCTCATGATTTGTATATAAAACTCATTTGAAAATTTAGCATTGTTTGTATTTTTTCAAAGTATTGTTCTTTTTCGCCTCAGTTTATAAAAGTAAGGTAGGACTTGTAATTTGAAAGTTTTTTATTATTATTTTTATGTTTTTCAAAACATAATTGATATTTTATATGTTTTATGCAAGTAAAAAATGAAGAGGCTCATTTGAGCCACCCAATTTTAGGTGGCCCATCTTTATTTTTAAAAAGCCGTATGGTGGTAATATGCATGGTAATAGGCGCGTCAATAGTTGCGTATTTATTTTTGTTGTTATTATTGTGCACATTACTAATAAACCATTATCATGTTCGTTATCACCTCTATTACCGCACACACAAAAAATTCTCTCTCCATTTTCTTTGTTGAACCACGGCAATATTGTGGCAGTTCTGGAGTTTTCCTCTTATTGTGTATAGGTTATATGGATTTTCCAACAACATTGCGAGCGACCATGATCCCAAGTCTACTAGTCATTTTTTGGAAGGTTGTATTTAAACGGTTGAGAACACAACACAATATTAGTACTGCATATCACCTAGAAATGGATGGGTAGACTGAATGGGTTAATCAAGTGCTAATGGATATGCTAAGAGCGTTTAGAAAGAAAAAATCTGATTGGGAAGAGTATCTCTCTATTTTGGAGTTCACTTATAATAGTGCAAAGCATGTTATGACTAGGTTTAGTCACTGTAATTGATCATCAAGTTTCGGTCGATTTTATTTAACATCCAACCAAGCGGCATGAGCCCAAGCAGATTTTTTACTATAATGATTTATGAACTTTTGATCATGTACGTCACCAAGTATTAGTCAAGTGGAAGGACTGACCCAAATAAGGTGCCAGTTAGGAAAACAATAGCTTTCTTCAGAAGAAATGTCCCACTTTTGTTTTTGAGAACACTTCTCCAAGGGGGAGTAATGTGAGGTGAAGGGCTAGGTAGGGACCAACACGGGGGTTGCCTATAAGATAGAGAAGAGAATGGATGGGTGGAGCATGGGTCTTCACACTCTTTGGCGTCTCTGACCTTATGCTTGACATTTGATGGAGATTCTAGAATTGATGAGGTGATTAGGGCCCTAGAACACTACTAGATCGAGCAGAGGAGAAACCTTTTGATCATGAAGCCAAAGAAGAGGAAGGTATAGCCTTTCAAGGTCGTCTACAAGAATGCATTTAGGGGGTGAAGCATCATCGAGCTCCCCTTTTGACTGTGTGAGAAAATGCACTATTAACTGTGAGTATTGCTTGCCCTATAACTATCCTACTAGCCTTTTATATCGCTTGCCCTTATAACCAGCCTACTAGGCTTTTGTATAGCTTTTTGTAACACTTTATCCATAGTCTGCTTTCTACTATAGTTCCCTAAGTTATGTGAAGAAGGATATTGAAAAGTACTTTGGGGCTTTGAATCTAAGGGTGTGGGTAGATCCAACAATCATAAACACACATAAAGGTGAAAGGTAATAAACAACCTTTACAGTAGTTAAAGTTATAAAAGTGAAGAAAGGTAACAAGGGGCCAAAAAGACGAGCAACACTACGAGAGAGAGAGAGAGAGAGAGAGAGAGAGAGAGAGAGGAAGAGATGCACTTTGCATAACCACTCTTAGGAGGGTTACACATAGCCATTTTAAAATGAAGCCTTGTCTATAACATGGCGGTCCATTTTAAAATGGGGACATAGTCAGAATGAGTGACGTCATTTCGAAAAACATATGAAAGCTCGTAAGTCTTCAATCGTGACTGGTGGAGAGAAATTGCGCCATATTTGGGCAGTCGAGGACAATCATTCAAAAGTCGATTAGATTTGGTGTTGAGCTAGTTGCCAATAGGGAAATTATGTGCATGCTCCTAAGGTAGCGTGTATTGAGATCGATGCCCTATTTGTAGCTGTGATCACGTGATATATTGGTGCATATAAAGAGAGGTGAGAGGTAGAGCATAGGTGTGAAAGCAACCTTAAAAAGAAACGTGTAACCTTTCCCATACATAGGGCCAAACTCTTGTAAAAAATATCAAAACAATGCACTAGCAATGGATCTAACCATAAGGGTGAAGATCAAAACAATGCACTAGCAATGGCTCTAGCCATAAGGAACGGCTAGAATATAAAAGAAGTAAGAGTAAAGGTGTATAAGTTATTCCCATGGATATCCTCACAGTTAAAAGGTGAAGGAATTGTTGATTGTATTATGGTGCCTCAGAATTGTGGATAAGGCTACCGAGGTGGAAGTGGGGAATATGATTGGATGGCTTTTCAGTTGGAAAGTCGTTAAGGGAGATGGAGGGATCCAGGCCGTTGAAAGGGGAGGAGAGAGAAGGAATGATGGACGCTGGCCTGCGTACATGTGGACAAGCTTCATGTTGAGAAAGGATGATCGCGGGCAATGGATAGGTGGCCATCCGTGCTTTATCTATAGAAAAGCATTTCTGTGCGATAGAGAGAGAAGAGAGAAGCTGTGTGTGTGTGTGCTAGAGAGAGAGAGAGAGAGAGAGAGAGAGAGCTGTGTTTATTATATGAGTGCAGATAAGCTCACTCGGTTATGATAGAGAGTGGGAAGCTATGGCGATGATTCACTGATCACTAGCATGGGGGCTGCATAGAAACAGCCTCTTGCTTGCATGCATGTATGCTGCCAGGCTTTCAAAAGTGGTGCAGGGAAACCGCACTAGCAGGGTTGCCTCGCATGGGCCGGGGCCTGATCGGACAGGCTGCAGCTCCAGGTGTCTGATCGGGGCGGATGCCCGCGGCAATGCGCACCTGATCAGGTTGCGTACAAGGAACAGGGAGGGTTGATATCAGGGGTACTTTTCCATGGATAAGCAATTGAGTACTGCTGCAGAAGCAGCAGCATCGGCGGAGCCAGAGGGTGGTGCCGGGGAGGCCGCACCAAGCTTCGATCAGCCAAAGAGGAAGGGTAAGGTGAAGTGGTTCAACAGCTCAAAGGGGTATGGGTTTGTAACGCCAGAGGATGGCAGCATCAGCACAGAGGATGTGTTTGTGCATCAGACTGCAATTTACGCGCAGGGGTTCAGGTCCCTGCAGCAGGGGGAGGAAGTGGAGTACGTAGCAGAGGAGGGGGACGACGGGAGGTGGAGGGCAGTGGAGGTGAAGGGGCCCAAAGGGGTGTACGTGCAGGGGGCAGCGAGGTATGGGTCGAGGGGGGGAAGAGGCAGGGGCGTTTCTGCCACCTCTGCCGCCGCTCCTGCATCTGCAGCTGCCGCCTCCGCCTCCACCATTCGTTTTCCACGCTTTGGTGGTGTCTGCTACAACTGTGGGTTGGTGGGTCACATGTCTCGCGACTGCCGCTCTGCGCCATTCTACCCAGCGCCTGCTGGCCGCGGGCGCGGCCGTGGAGGCGCTGGCCCTGCCCCCTATCTCCGTGCCTGCTACGCTTGTGGCGCAATTGGCCACCTGCAACGTGACTGTCCTAACTTTGCCCCCTCTTAACTTCGGCCCTTGTACTTCCATATCACAAATTTGTTAATATCAAAGAAAGCTAAGCTTTTCTCTCTCTCTCTCTCTCTCTCTCTCTCTCTCTCTCTCTCTCTCTCTCGAGCAAGTCTCTGCGCTCAAGTCCAAGTCTCTGCGCTCCTGTTTCTATATTAACTTCTTTATCGGTATCAAACAAGCATCATAAGTTAGTGCCCATGAGTGACATGGGGAATCGAAAACTGTATTATTGTAAGGTCTCGCATAGTTCATGAACTAGATATATTTGCCAAAATTGAAATCGCTTCAAAATAAAGTGGGAAGATTAGGCCATTAGAATTGTTTTTAATGAACATGTTGGCGTTACCTTCAACAGTGAAACATATTGAGCTGTTACATTAAGTCGGAGAGATGTGAGCTAGGCCCATGTCGCTTATAATGTATGTGCTTGTTATGTGGGTTTAGCAGAAGGATATCTTGAACTCCAAAGGTTACATTCTTACTTGTAGAGGGATATCACTTGAGGCGTTACAAAAAATTGCACATAGAATAGGAGAAGGGAGTGTAAAATTCATCAACAAGAGATTTTTGCAATACCCCTTGAACACATTTGATATGATGGTTTCATTACTTTGAGTGTGTGCCCCAAGAAGTGAGAGGCAAAGAATATGCTCTAGACTAGTTCCATGGTAATAGCTACATGAGTAGGCGTGGACACAGGCACGTTGATACTTTATTAGTGCTTGCACAAAGTATCAGTGCTTGCACATCCATCAAAGCTTTCTATATTGTCTTTCACAAAGACCCTTAAAACCCTGCCAATCACCTCTCTCTCTCTCTCTCTCTCTCTCTCTCTCTCTCTCTCTCTCTCTCTCTCTCACACACACACACACACACACACACACACACACACACACATCAACATGCAAAGGTGAAATCAAAACCATGGAAACAGCATTAATGCATGGCATGAGCATCAAAATGAAATATCAATAGCATGAAGGCGACACCATGTTACATCATTAATGACAGATCAATATCAATCAACAAATGGAGACAACGTCTATATACATGGTCAGTCTAGAGACACACATGCCTAAAGAAACGTACACACATACCAAATATGCATACACACACACATGCACTCATCGTGACATGGAAACATTGGTACACAGACACATACACATCTTGGCATGGAAGATATGAACTCAAACTCACACTACAAGTATGACACATTGAACCACAAGCATTGCTTTCACCCTTGTCCTCTGTCTCTTACATTGAAACCACTCTCTCTCACTTTGAAGTCATTGAAGGAAGCACTTTTCAGCCCTCCCCCTGCAAGAAAAACCAGATTTTTCACATTCTCCCATTGCATTCTCTCTCATAAACATGAGCTCTCTCTCTCTCTCTCTCTCTCTCTCTCTCTCTCTCTCTCTCTCTCTCTCTCTCGTCACTGTTAGGTTTCAAGCCTCGTGAGACCGAGCGCCGGCCCATCTTTACTCCATTGTTTGGTTATATAGAACAATAAGGAGAATATAGAGTTTACACTCTCTAGAGCTCCACCAAAACCAAATGTGTATGCTCACCCCCTTCCCCTTCTCCGCTTCCCTCTCTTGCACTCCATAGCCAATCTCCACAAGTGGTATCAGAGCCCAGGAGGAGGCAAACCCCGATCCCCGCTCCTATCTGTGCATGCAGTCCTCCCAGTTGAGCAAGGGATTAGGAGCTTGGAAGCTGATAATTCTCCATAAAGTTTTTGGCTACATTCGATTGAGTCATGGCTGCGAGTAGTGTTTCTGAAAGAGAAGAGTACTACATCAAAAACTTTGATGGCACAAACTTTGCTATTTGGTGGCACCGTATGCAAGATGTTTTGATGAGAAAAGACTTGATAGAACCCTTGCACGAAAGAAGAGAGAATGTGTATATTGATGAAAAATGGGAAGACTTGAATGAGTGTGCTATGGAAAACATTCGCTTGTACCTTGGTGAATCCATTTACTTTACCATAATGGATATGAACAATGCCAAAGACTATGGGGATGCTCTATGTGCAGCATGGGATGGCAACAACGCCTCGAACAATGTTTCTTGATGAAGAAGCTTAAGCTTAAAGCTTTGCCCAATGACTATGGAGGAAAGTACATCTCCTCGGAGTTCAAGGACTTTTGCAATAAAAGAGGCATTATAAGACTGTATATGATGCCTTACACACCCACCCAAAACGGTGTGGCGCTAAGAGGGTGAATAGAGCCATTTAAGAACGGGTCACTTCTATGCTGCCATCTATGACCAACCTTCCTCAAGAATTTTGGGAGAAGTTGTTACGCGAGGACTGCTTATTTGTTCAATCGATCACCTAGTACACCACTAAATTACAATATTTAGTAGGAGATGTGAAGGGGCAAAGAGCCCAATATGATACATTACATGTATTTGGGTGTAAGGAATTCTCACATGTGCCAAAAGCGTTTAGAAAAATGATGGACCCCATATCACACAAGTGTATCTTCATTGGATATGTTGTAGACGGATAGATGGGATATCCTCTCAGGAACCTAGAATCGAAGAAGGCTATATGCGCTCACATGTGATATTTAAGGAGTCTAACATGCATAGAACACAATGAAAGACATTGAGTATCGCAAAGTACAGTTTGAGGATGTTTCCTCACCACATACTACACAAAACGTTGGACGTTCTAATGATGCACCTTCCACTAGTACACACACACACACACACACATGTTGCTCCAGAGATCAGAGTGGGCTCCAGTAGTTAAGAACTTTGAAGATCTACTCGTACATCTCGTGCAACTGAGCATCTTGAGCCAGGATTAGACTACTTGCTAGTCACTGATTGCGGTGAACCCACTTGCTACAAAGAGGCCATTCAAATGAATGATAGCATGAAGTGAAAAGAGGATATGAAATCTGAGTATAGCTCAATCTTAGCCAATGAAACTTGGGATTTGACAGAGTTACTTGCGGGTAAACAAGAATTGCCATGCAAATGGGTGCACAAAAAAAGTATATCCTAGGTGATCCTGAGCCTAAGTATAACGCTAGATTGGTTACTAAAGGGTTCAAGAAAATCAAAAGGCATGGATTTTGATGAAATCTTTTCTCCAGTGGTCAAGATGACTACATTACATCCTATGCTTGGTCTAGTAGCCATCGAGGACATGAAATTGGTCCAAATGGATGTGAAGATAATGTTTCTTCTTGGAGATCTTGAAGAGGATGTCTACATGAAACAGCGAGAAAGTTTTTTTATAGAACTTGAGAAGCCAATATGGGTAGAACTGGTGTGTAGACTCAAGAAATCTTTGTATGGAATAAAGCAAGGCTCAAGGCAATTTTACATCAAGTTTGATAAGTACATTCAATCCTAGGGTTATGTACGGTGTCAACAAGTGCGCAGTGCGACTAGGAAAGCGCCGGGCCTCTGGCTGTGAGGATTCGTAGCAAAATTAAGCAAGGCGTAGACGATTTGAAGCCAAAAACACACTAAAAAAGAACAAAACTCCAGCCATGAAATCTCCACTTTGAAAAAGAACCAATACTAACTCAAAACTCTTGTGTGTGTGAAGATTAGGTGTAGCCTAATCTTGTGTGTGTGAAGATTAGGTGTAGCCTCGTCGCTCCCATTTGCACAGATGCAGTGCTCATTCAACCTGTTAAAAACCCTAAATTTACGCTTTGATTCTTCGTCGTGACCATTTCATGGAAGATTCAGTACTTCATTGGAGAAGCCCAAGTAGTTATTTGAGGAGGGGAAACCCTAATTGGAGGCCTCACAGCCTCAACCATGTAGTGGAAGCCGCATGGGACTACACTAGCACCCTGTAGAGGAATGGCTGTATCTCCTTGCTCATGTGTCCAAATGAGCTCATTATTGGCTCTAAAAATTCCCACACAGCTTGAGAAAAAATTCCAGCGTCGTTGATGTGGCATTTTGAGCTATTTTGAGCATTTATAAGGCTATTTTTTACCATTTTTAGGCCATTTTTAGCCCAAAAATGTCACTTTTTGTCCGTAAAAAGCCCAAATGAGCTGGGGAAAATCCCATTGGGCTCAAATTTCATTTTGAACCTCATTTTACCACTTTGTAAGCACTTTGGATACGTCTTTCACGCCAGCGCACGAAACCTGCTATTTTTTGCCGAGATTGCCCGCATTGAACTTTCTAGGCAAAACGAGCGTGCCACTTCGAAACACTTGACATTTGTACATTCCCAAATCAAATTAGGCATATATTTATGTGAAAAAAGCATGCTATAGTGCCACGTCGAGGGCCTCGCTATCCCGTCAAGGTATATACAGAGCTTTAACCGTGGCATTTATTTTCGCATATATCACACTATGTACTTAATAGCATTTGGTCCCACACATCATAAACATTAAGAGTGAGGTAGATACTTTAATTTCACATTATGAACGTGCCATGGCACGACATCCACCCCCTCTAAACCTGCACATCCTCCGGTATGTGCCACATATATCTTTTGCAGGTTCAGTGTTCATTTAAGTCAACATACATGTCGATTTCATCATCACTTGTAACCAAATCTAACGCATCATCCTCTTGTTCTTCATCCACACCCATACCATTTTAATCAGAGCCTTCATTTTGACCTTCCTGTGAATCAAAGGGATCTGTATCACCTCTTCTTTTGAATACCTTGACTCTTTTCCCTACGATGGGAATCTTCATTTTTGTCCCATCTAATTCATGCAAGGTATAAGTCGCATTCCCATGTACATGTTGAACTACATAAGGACCAAACCATCTCTTTGAAAGCTTTCTTATTGTTGAATGTTGGTTTTCAAGACTACTGTCATACACCAACACCCAATCACCTTCCTCAATAGCTTTAGGTCTGAGCCTATGCCTCTTATCAAATCTGTCCTTATTCTTTAACCTTGCATCTTTCAATCGTGCTACTGAAATATCAATATCTTGGAGCCTTCTTTCTAACTGTTGTATGCGCAAAGCAAGAAGATCTTCCCTACTCATTCCATCTTCCCAAGGCAATACATTCCATGTGGGAATTGCATCCTCAATTGGCATTATAGGTTTCTGACCATACATCAACTCAAAAGGCATATAAACAGTAACCGAGCTATGAGTTGTACGATCAGCCCATAAAGCATAAGGCAATAACCTAGGCCACTCTCCCATTTTACCTTTGCAGGCCTTAGCCAAAGCTTTAATGATAGGAGGATGCCCACACTCTAATTTTCCATTTCCCTCAGGATTAGATGCAGTAGTGAGAGCAATTTTAATGCCCAATCTAGAGAAAAACTCCCTTGCTTTGTCAGCATCCAACTCACCCCTGTCCGCTGTTATTTTCCCAACACAGCCATAACGGCTAATTCCATCATCCAAGAGGAACTTACATATCCCTTCTGTGCTTTTTGTTCTTAGAGCCCGACCTTCAACTTGGTTGGTTAAGTCTTCTCGTGCAAGCACTATGTATCTCATTTGCCATAAGCCCAATGGCATTGTAACCAGATCTACTACCCACTTGTAATGCACGGCCAATGGGTAAGTAGGGTGCAACCCATCACGATGACGTACATTTGAATACATTTGACAAGTTTCACAGGACTCCACAAAGTGAGATACATCTTTATACATACCTTTCCACCAATACCTCTCTTTCATTTTAGTAAAGGTGGCCCATACACCTCTATGTCCAACATAAAGACTCTCATGAAACTTTTTCATAAGCTCATTTTGAGCGTCCTTATCATTCACGACTCTCATTGGCATTCCATTTCTTTGTTTTGGACGCTTCCATAAGTACCCATCTTCCAAAAAGTATCCATATGCCTTTCTCCGTATTCTTTTGAACTCTTGATCAATCCACTCTTCTTGCCTTGTCAAAGTGCTCAGATAGCGTCCAATGAGCAACCAGTCACCTTGATACAGGTCCTCTGTAAACGACTCAAGTGCATTTGACAGGCAAACATGATCACCCTTAGCATGAGAGATACTATAGAACTGTGTGCCTACATCATCACCCTCGACAACCATGTCTTCTTCTTTTTCATACCTTGCTCTTGAAAGCATATCCGCAACTGGATTATCTTTCCCTGCAATATGCTTAAATTTTGGATTCAAGGACTTTATGTAGGCAATCCATCTCAACATAGCAATGTCGGGAGTTGAGCAACTTGTTATCATTCCAAGAAGGGGTAGACAATCAGTCTCCACTATTACATTTGCTCCTATCAAATACTCTTTGTCACATTTCAAAGCTGTGACTACTCCCCATAACTCTCTTTTTACCTGTGGATAGTTGCGTTGACGAGCACTTATTACTTTTGCTCCAAACCTCACCACATATCGCTTGCCATCATTATCATCTTGCCCAATATTGCCCATCCAATTCTTGTGGGGCTAGTATCCACTGTCACAATTACATATCTTCCACATTCATAGTTTGTTTTTCTCAAAGTCGGAGACATCAGCAGCAACTTCTTTAATTTCCTCATGGCATGTGTATGCACTTCTTCCCATTGAAACTTTTGGTTCTTTCTCAAAAGTTGATACAAAGGCTCTGCTACATGTACATATAATGCGGAATCCAGATAACATAAAACACGCATGCACCCAAGAATCTTCGAACCTCAATGACATTTATACATTTCTCTTTCATTCTTTGGATTACATCAATCTTTGCAGGACAAGGCCTTCTACCATATGGCCCGCACATATGTCCCACAATAAGAACTTCATTCACACCAAACACTGACTTTTGGCCAGACAAGGTAAGGTTCACCTCTTCCAACCTTGACAAGATATTATCACAATCATTGATATGGGTTGCCACATACTTTGACACCCCCTCGAGTCTAGAGCCACATCTTTATCACTTACATCACATCCTTTGATTGGCACATCATCAAGGAAAGGCATTGTAGTTTGTGGTATGAAGTCACGTAGGACTTTGTTCATACCATTCATCATGTGTGCAACTGAATTCGTTGCCCCCTGAGGTAAGGTGCACATCCTTAATAAACCCAAGGGTTTCCTCATGGTAGCCAGGTCCCTGCTTTCCATTGCTAGTTGGAACTGATCATACCCTGAGTACAAATCTCCCATAGAATATATTGCCCTTCCTGCAAATGCCTCTGCAAACTCATCGACAATTGGCCCTATACCCACATTTCTGATTGTCACCTTGTTTACAGGTTTCATATCCTGAATAAAGCGTAAAGAACCATTTTTCTTTGGAACTGTGAACCACGTGTTTGAATACGGAGCACAAGAAGGCTCCAAGATACCCATCTTGATCTGTTCATTAAGCAACTCAATGAGTTTTGGCAAATGAGCCTTTGGAACAGGAATAGGTCTCAAGTTCCAAGGTACATGAGGGATAGTGAAGATCACCATAGGAGCAACAATGGATGGATCAACACACCCTATCTCATAAGGCTCAAATGCAAAAGCTTTTCCGTGTTTGGCAAGCATGTCTTCAAAGCATATCTTTTCAGCTTTTGTCAAACTATCCTCGCAACCAACCTTTAACTCTTTCAAAGAATCCTTTTTGAACTTGTGTCCAATCTTGCTTGGATTACGAAGGCTAGGTTGCAAAGCAGCTTGCTCCATCTTATTTGTGCAATCTTTTGGTAGAGGTAATGCCACTGGTTTCACTTTCTTTGCCACGGACTTATACTTAGTCTCCACTCGTACATCAACACCTTGAGCATTTTTGAAATCCTCAATGACCTTGTACATTTCTATTGCGCATACTTTCACAACCTCACATCCCATATGCAAATTGCAATCCATTAAAGACTCCAAATCTTGCATAGTATCCACAAACGAACACTCATCAAACACACCTGCAATGCATTCATCATCTTCTAGCAAACCATCCATCTTCAAACCTCTTTGTACACTATTTACATGTTGTCGTTTACCCCGCTTTAAGTCCTCACACTCTGTAAAAGCAATAGATCCATAGTCTGATAATCCTACAAAACCTGTAGAAATTTTTTCCTTTGCATATACATCATGCGAGAACCTTTCTCTTCTTGTACCATTGCAATCCCGCTCTACAATGGTACATGGCCAAAACCCCTCATATCCCTGTAGTCCTTGAATTCTTTGTTCGTCTTTGGCAAGGGTTGCTCTCTAAGACTTTCACGATTCCTTTCATGGTCCACACAAACAGTAAGGAATTGTACTGCACGCTTTCCATCCCTTCTCCTTATTCTTGCATAAGCCGACCCATCATCCATCACCTTGGTTTCCATGCGAGTAGCAGTGATGTATGGCTGCCCAAGGATAAGAGGATATGTAGACATCTCTTGTACAAAGAAATTTTGGTCATCTTTCACATCCCCAATAGTCACCTTTACATTTGGACAAGCTCCATACAGTTCCTCTGATGAGTTGTTTGTTGCATGAATCATCCATCCATGATTTATATCAATTGACCATTTCCCTTTTTGATAAAGACTCTTTGACATGAGGTTAATTTCTGACCCATGATCTATCAACGCAACGTATGGCTCTTCCAAGTCTCCTACTTTTACCAGCGTCTCAGTAGTTGCTCTTGCCCAGTGACTATTCAAGTAGTAGCTCTTGTGAGTGGTTTCCACTTCATCTTCATCATCCAAGAAGCGAACGTGTTTTACTCCTCCCCTAGACTTGTAGCATCCAACAACAGTTTCTTCACCTTGCTCACCATAGACCTGTACACCTTGTGCATTTAAAGTCTCTTCTTCACCCTGTACATGGATAGATTCAGTAAGATATTGTCGCTTTCTCTTTATGATATCAATTATTTCTTCGTGGAATTCCCACTTTGCTATACCAAGGACCTTGCCCAAGGTAAATTCCACCTTACTGTTTAGAATCCTCTCTTCCAAAACCTTTTTGAGATCCGTTGCTGCCTCTATATCGGATTGGAGTTTGTAGGCCGGACCCTTTGCTTTGGATTTTGTTGCATCCTTCTTCTTGTCTTTAGAAGCTTCTTGCATAGGCACTTCGGGGACAGGCATTTGTTGCGGGGAAGGTGATCTAGGAGGCACTGTGTCATTTCTACCTCCGCTCCTCGTTGCCCGCTTTGAAGGCCCTTCATCCCCATTCTCACGCCTACGTTTCTCTTCAACAATGGCCTCATTTGCTTCACATTTGGCAATATATGCATGCACTGACAAAGAGTCCACAAGGTCATTCCAACCTGTTTCAAGCCGAATACAATCTCCAGCTTCATGTAAAACCTCTGTAGTCATTTTACCCTTCATAGCAGACTCTATAGCGCATGGCCATAGCTCTCCAATGCCATTAGATTCCTCTTCTCCAAACTTGATTGATCCTTTTCTTCTAATAGGATCCACCTTCAACCCATAGGTGGCTGCCTCAACCATTGAGATGGCATGGCTAGTAGCCATGTCCTCAACTAGTTTCTTCATCCCGCCTTTGCCAAAGTTTGTTCCCAAGAGCTTACCTGTTTCACTTAAGTGAATTTTTCCATCTTTAAAGAAAACAATCTCCTTTGTCAAAGCGTCTTTAAAACTTTCACAATCCCTCCTTCCATGGTCAGTACTATCGCACCATATGCATCTATTTACAAAGCCTTCTCTGTTTTGAGGCCTTTGCCCTATAGATTGTCCTGATGGTTGCCCCTTTTCTTCTATCCTTGTAAGCTTTAACTTGAGCTCTTGCATTCCTTTGACAATATCATCTAGGATGGATTTGTCACTCTTTGGAACCACAATCACAGGCTTTATAGGACTCTCGAAAACACTTGGGACTTGAGTAGGGTTAACTATCATCTTGTCTCTTCGTCGTTGACACTTAGTTAGCAGCGAAATGGAATCTTCAACATCATTCCAATTAGTCTTTAAGACTTGTTCCGCATCCTTATCCTCAAGTAGTAGCTCTAACTTCTCTTGAATCTCTTTACCTGCTACCTGCAAAAAGATCTATGTCTTCTTTGAGTTTAGTGTAGCCTTTTCAGTCCTTGACAGCTGATCATAACGGCGTTCAAATTCCCTTAGGAGTTCGGTAGGCGAGAGCCCCTCTTTTGGCCGAACTACCCACTCTAAGAAAGTCCTCTTTGTTACCCTTTCGGAGTTCTCCATGAAGTACTCTTCCTTCAAGGCTAATTTTAATGATTCCCAAGTTGCCCCATGCTCATTTCTAATTCCCCTTACATGCTCTCTGATCTCGGGAACCACAGCAAGTTCAAAACTTTGCACCATCTCTGCTTCGGGCACTCGATGAAGCTCCATCTCCTTTACATATCCACAAAGATAATTTGTTACATCTTTACCTTTAAATTGGTCCAATTTCTTCACCACAGATTGAAGCTCTTTGGTTGAGGATATCTCCCTCCTTTCTGCAGCTTGCTGCTGCTGCATAAACACTGCAAAAACTTGAAACATTTGCATTGTGACTGGATCAAACCGAGCCCCCTTTTGCTCTTGTTGTTCCATAGCTTTAAACATTTCTTTTGAGACCTTCAATAAAGCTTTTGAACCCTCACCCTAGCCTACTTCACGTCGGGTTCACCAAAAATGTGTCAAGAAGTGCGCAGTGCAACGAGGAAAGCGCCGGGCCTCTATGAGGATTCGTAGCAAAATTAAGCAAGGCGTAGACTATTTGAATCCAAAAACACACTAAAAAAGAACAAAACTCCAGCCATGAAATCTCCACTTTGAAAAAGAACCAATACTAACTCAAAACTCTTGTGTGTGTGAAGATTAGGTGTAGCCTCGTCGCTCCCATTTGCACAGATACAGTGCTCATTCAACCTGTTAAAAACCCTAAATTTACGCTTCGATTCTTCGTTGTGACCATTTCATGGAAGCTTCAGTACTTCATTGGAGAAGCCCAAGTAGTTATTTGAGGAGTGGAAACCCTAATTGGAGGCCTCACAGCCTCAACCATGTAGTGGAAGCCGCACGGGACTGCACTAGCACCCTGTAGAGGAATGGCTGTATCTCCTTGCTCATGTGTCCAAATGAGCTCATTACTGGCTCTAAAAATTCCCACACAGCTTGAGAAAAAATTCCAGCATCGTTGATGTGGCATTTTGAGCTATTTTGAGCATTTATAAGGCTATTTTTGACCATTTTTAGCCCAAAAATGTCACTTTTTGTCCGTAAAAAGCCCAAACGAGCTGGGAAAAATCCCTAAAATTGTGAAAAAATCCCATTGGGCTCAAATTTCATGTTGAATCTCATTTTACCACTTGGTAAGCACTTTGGATACGTCTTTCACGCCAACGCACGAAACCTGCTATTTTTGGGCGAGATTGCCCGCATTGAACTTTCTAGGCAAAACGAGTGTGCCACTTCGAAACACTTGACATTTGTACATTCCCAAATCAAATAAGGCATATATTTATGTGAAAAAAGCATGCTATAGTGCCACGTCGAGGGCCTCGCTGTCCGCGCAAGGTATATACAGAGCTGCAACCGTGGCATTTATTTTCGCATATATCACACTATGTACATAATAGCATTTGGTCCCACACATCATAAACATTAAGAGTGAGGTAGATACTTTAATTTCACATTATGAACATGCCATGGCACGACAACGGATCCAAGAGGATCGCATTAGGGCCACAAAGGACTCAAAAAGGGCTGTGTAAGGAATTGGTTAAATAACTAATTAGCAGAGCCGTTTATGGTCAAAACGGCTCCAAATTTGTCCGTTTTGGCCATTTAAAGCATATCTATGCAATCTAAAGCGTATCTAGGTACATATCTCCAAACATTCAAAAAGATATCGTTTTCTCCACATTCCTTTGTGGCTCAGCTCGAAAATTGTTTTCATTTACTTCACTTAGCAGCAAATAGTTGTTTCCACTTTTGAATCACTTAATCTCTCTTTTTTCTCTCACCTTTCGCGAGCTTTATCTCTTCTTCTCTGATGCACCTTGTTCTATTGCTACGTTATTTCCATTATACTTTGTGCTCCTTCATTACTTACAATGACTAATACATCTTCCATTAGTGATAACCGCAAGTTTCACTTGAACATTAAGCTAAGCCAGGAATATGCTACTACGCGGAGTGTCTATCAAAGACCAGTTACAACTGCAAATGAAGCACAACAACTTCGCAACGACGGAAAGAAACACATTGATATATGGACAGATGGGAGCTTGTATCCACCGGATCCTAGCACTGGAAGGTATCCATCTTTTGATACACCTCATGATTTGATGAGATTTGTTGGCGATGGGATTGATGGCTTACTAGGATATAGTTCTAGGTTATCTCATTTACACATTGATCATACACATTACATTCAATATCTCAAAACTGTTTTGTCTTCAAATGCAACAAGAATTTTAGAACTTGAAAATCAAATTGCATCTCTAAAACAAGAAAATCACCAGCTTCGGACTTTAAAAGAAACTCCAATAGGATTAAGAGCAAGAGTAAAATGAATGAGAGATGTAGTAAACTTAACAGAAGGTTCTGGACAAAGAAAAAAAAGATTAAAGATTACTAGAGAACATGTGACTAGGCTTTTAGGATTTGATATGTCCAATGTTCAAGAAAGGGTAAGATTTTTGAATGAGGTAATGAACAAAACTGATATTCTTAAACTTTTGAAACTTCCTGAAAATCAAACTAAGAAGAAATTGGTATTTCAAAATTTAGTGAAAGATATGGGTTTACTGGTCCAACCTTCTTAAATGCAAGAAGTTTGTGACACAGTGGGGGTGAGTAGAAGGGCTTACAGGGCCATCTCTAAAACCTGGTTTCAGGTTTTAAAGTATTACAAGATTAAAGCTTCTGGGTTGCCTAGGCCTCACAATGTTGGGAAAGTTAGGACTGTGTTAAACAAAGAAATACCCGAACATTTTGGAGAGTAATATCATATAGAAGGAACGATGCCATATGAAAAACAAAAAAAAAATCTTCTTTTGAGTATAATTTTTTTATTAACATTTGGATGAGTATAAAAAATGTTCAATCTGCTATGGTGAGATACTATAATATGCAAGAAGTAGATTGTGAAGGAAAACTTATATTTGTTATGAAATTGGATGAAGCTCAAACTCAAAAATGTCAAAAAATGGAAAGAGTATCCATATCCCTTGTGAATAGAGCATTGGACGTACTATAGCCAGGGTAAGCTTGATTCCCCATACCACAAAACTCAATCAAAAATGGAGCTTTGGTGGATCGGAGCAACTCAAATACCAGTAGAAAATCACGATACATTGAAATGGCTCTTTTTGTAGACTGATATCCCTTCTGTTATATAGGACCAAAATGCAGGTGAAAAAATTGTGTAGATGGCATGGGTGACTTTTTTGTAGAATGGCCTTGAGTGCCGACCTAAAAGCATTAAAGTGCATGTTTGGTGTATGTGGAGGTTCCAATACCAAGTATCCATGTCTATATTGCATGGCAAGAAATGGAACAAAAGGATGGCTTGCAGAACACGAGGTTGGAAAACCACCATTGAGAAATAGTGTGAACGTCATCGACTACCCATCGTCTTCTATGATTTGGGATCCAATTCTAACAATAGATTTAAAAAATGTACATATATATATACAATGCATGCAAAGATTAGAATCTTGGACAAATTGCTTCGACTCCATCTTGATTATGCATATTCTATTAAGCCAACTAAACTTGCAGACAAGTGTATAGAAAAATTTGAGGCTTTGCTCTCTCAAATGGGTTTTCATGGTGGTCAAGTGCATCTAAAAAAGATCCTACTCTTTCAAAAGGAACGGGTGATGTTTTGCAAGATGTTTCAATGGGTGGAGCAAAAGCCAGAAGATTTTTTAGTAACCATGACAACAAACAAGTTGATGCTATGTGGAACTGCTGGAAGGATCTTTGTGTAATAACAACCAATGTCAAAAGTAGACTAGATGTAGCCAACAAACGCATGGAAGTGTGGAAGAAGCTCGACAATTTTTTGAAAGTTTTGAGACAACAAGTTAGCTCTGCTACTTATGCAGATGACTTTAAAAAGACAATAAAGCTTTTAATAACTGCTATTATAGATGCTTGGGGAGAAAAAGACATCACATATTACTTGGTGAGTATTCAATTACTTTCTAAAGACTGGATAGTACATTGCATCCTATTGAGTTCAACTAATTTTTTTTTTTTTTTTAGCATATTCTGTACTTACATGGACCATATTTTGCAAAACAAGGATCCCTTGCAACATGGAATACTCATGGAATGGAAAAATCTCACTATCAAGCGAGGACTTCTTTTTTCAAATGTATGAAAAAGGGAGGGGGACAAAGAAGGAGCAATTCACTAAAGAAATTATATAATCGGTTCTATAGGAGGCAATTACAACGGATGAGATCAAACAACCATGCTGCTCAACTAGAGCTGGAGATTAATGCTTCACTTTGAAACTTTGTACCGAATCTTTCTAAAGAAATCCAAATTCAAAAAAGATATTTTGGTGCAAAAAATTGTCAAATTTATATCAGTTTTTGATTTTTTTTCATATCTCTAGGCATGTCACCCCTATATCTCAAAAAATTTCTTCTTTTATAGCCCCCAATAAGGTTGACATTTGTCTCCTCAGCTGTTGCTGCATAGCTAGAGTAGCAAAGAAAGTATCCTGCTCTTGAGACATTGAATCCTACAGCATATCCAAATATTCTTAGTGTTGTTGCTCTCTCAAGTAGCATGATCTTGTTTGCATTGATTTGAAGGGGAGTGTACCCTAAAAACCGTGAAAATATCTTCAGGGAAAACATTGGCAACTTAGGATCTTCAGAATACTGCATGTGAAAAGCACAGAAGGTGGCACTATCCAATGTAGGCATGTAGTGCATGAGAGAGGAGGCATACCTTCTTGAAGAGCCCTCTATTGCTTTCCCTCTCAAGCCTTTAGCTCTCCCAAGAAAATTGTCTTTGTCAAGGAGTTCAATCTGCAAAACAAGACATAATGAGTAATTAAAACAAACTTGAAAAAAAATAAATATTTCAGAAGGGAGATCATGGTGAAACTAAATCTACCTTTTCCAACTCATCTTCGGCATTGACTTTTTCTTGAAGGAGATTGCGTGATCCGGTCATCTCTCTTATGTCAACTTCCTTTCCAATTTTTTTCAGCTTAAAGTCTCTGCCAAAAGATTGGATGCCAAGCTCAACAAATCTCTTCTAAAAATCCTCATCTTTGAGGGAAGGTTTCTCCTTTTCCACTCTTCTCATGCATAGAGCAAGTGCATCAGGAGCAGGCAGAAAATCTTTATTGGATATCTGAAGATCAAGTGCCAAAAACTCCTCTTTTGACTCTTCTTCTGTGTCAATAAAATATTTGGAGAAGCTTCAGAAATGGTTGCAATACAGTAGTCCTCCCTCATATTAAGCAGACATTGGATATGATGGAGAGGGATATACTCTTTTCCATTGATATAGAAGTAGAGAAGGTTTGGAATAGTAAGGGAAGCTTCAGACACCTCTACCTCATCTGTTGGCACATCAATGATAGTACTAGCTCTAAATTGAGCCACATCAAAATTTGCACTCTCCTGCTCCTCAGCTGCAACATCAACTTCCTCCTCTTCTAGAATTTCACTTTTCTCAAGCTGCAAAACTGTGGAAACATTTTTATTTGTTACCTCTTCATTTGTATCTTTCACTTCATCAGCTTTGCCTTGCATGTCAACTTTAAGGAACAAAAATAAAAGAAAGGCAACTTCTTTTGGAACAAGGTTGCAAGGCTTTTAATGTAATTGACAACAAATGGTAGGTGGAAAAACAAAGGAAGTCTTCTTAGAAAATCTTCCAAACCTCCTTGTTACTTTTCCTTTCTCAATTGAGTTGGTAGTAAATTTGGTTAGATGGCAATAAGTCTTGCCATCTAAAGCCAAACACTTGCCTTCAATTGCCTCTTCAAACTCTTTGAATTCTTCTGACAAAAAGTCCTTCAAATTGTCTAGCAAAACTTCAAAATCAAACAAAGGGTTTTATATTTCATATGCTTTGGTGTACACTTCCATGTCACCACCATCCATCACAGAAACCAATAGCTTCTCACTTGGACTCTCCTCCAAAATAGCTTCTCACTTGGACTCTCCTCCAAAATCTCCTCCCGACCTTCGTTCATGGTAGAGAAAAAATCAAATCGGTGAAGCTAGCTAGGCACAGGGTAAAGGTTGACAAGTATGCACCAAAGTGATGGAGAGAGCGATAAGGGGGGAGGGTTCCACGATGTACAAAGTCCTCCGGTTAGTCACAAGGTGAAGGTGTCGTGACAAACACGCCAAAAAGATGGACAACAGCCCAAACGAAGCGATAGGGGAGAGCGCACCAAAACGATGGAGAGAAGCCCAAACGAAGCGATAGGGGAGGGTTCTAGAATGTGCAAATTTCTTTGGTCGCATCGTGCGGGAGCTACCTAGTGGAGCTCGGTAGAAGCCCGAACCACGCGATAGAGGCCCCACCCAGAGTTTGCAAACGGGTACGTCGCGTCTTGCGGGACGAAGGGACCTTGAGAGACCAAAGCAACGTGTAGCACTAGTGGAGAGAAGTAAAACAAAGGTAGTTTCTTGCATTGTGTGGGACAAGTAAAAGTATAACACCAATAAAAATTGAGATCAAGCTTTATATAAGGTACCAACAATTATCGTTATGGACACGTGTCAGCTATGAACACGTGCCACATGGCATGCTTCCAAAGGTCGTCGTACGGACGGTCGGTTGTATATAAAGCTCTCTCACATGCTCATTTTTTACCTTCCCCCAAACCACACATTCGCATCGTATCGTACCTCCTAAACAACCCGCACATCCCCTTTGTGAAAGTCTTATCTCTTTCTTCCATCGACCCGTGCTACCCCTCCTCATCCAATTCTTTGCACTTCCTGATTGTTTCTTCTTCCTAATCTGTACGGCGTGATATGGGCAAGTGCTAGACAGTGGGTTGCCAAGCTATCGCATCGTGCGATTGTCCTTCCTTGGTTCAATGCCAAGATCAACAACTTCACATACGATGCGATTCGGACATGTTCTAGAATGTGGGTGATCGAGCTATCGCGTCATGCACGTGTCCTTCATTGATTCATTGCCAAAGTCAACAACTTCACATACGACGCAATTCAGACATGTTCTAGAGTGTGGGTGACCTGGCTATCACATCGTGCAGGTGTCCCTCCATGATTCCTAGATAAGATCATTAGCTTCACATACGACGTGATACGGACAGCTTGTAGATTGTGGGTGACCCAGCTATCGCGTCGTACAGTGTTTGTACTTTTTGATCCAAATGGCGAGGACAAAGTAGACTGCAAGAAAATTCTACCAAGCCCCAAATGATCCAGAAAAAGATGATTTAGAGAAAGAAGATCAAGAGAAACCACCACCTCCACAACCTCGTCAGAGTCCCATTGCTAGAAAAAGGTTGAATTATGAAATCAAATCTTTAAGACAGATAAGCAAAACACAAAAGTCTACTTGTCTACTGATTCCAAAGCTACCTTTCATGAGAGTTGTCAAAGAGATATCAGATAGACTTGTGAGCATGATGAATATCAAAACTTTTGTCTCAGTAAGGTGGCAATCTCAAGCTTTGATGTGCCTTCAGGAAGCTGCCAAGGATTTTCTCATAGACTTTATGAATGATAGCTACATTGCAGCTGCATTTGCTCACAAGGTCACACTTATGAGCAAAGATTTTGTGCTTGTGTCAAGGCTGAGGTACAAGTTTGATAAGGCTCTTGAGCTTATTCCTAGTGAGGATCTTAAAGCCTTCCAAATTTTAAATATCCCTCCTTCCAGGCAGCAGAAAGATTCAGGGGTTGTCATTGAGGATGTTACACATGAGTATGAGACAAGAAAGGCCCAGGATATCAAAGCAGGAAAGGAGGTTGAGAGGGAGCAAGACATGATATCAGAGGATGCTATCCTTAAAGAGCAAGCAAAAATTTTAAGAGCATCCAACTCTCTTCTTTATGAAAATGTTACAGGCCAAATGGTGGTGTATGTCTCCTTGTTTGGAGATGATAAGGTGTACTTGGACATATTCCCTCAAGACCCAAGTATGCTTGTAAACCCCAACATTGAGCTTGGTGACACTGTGCTCTTTATCTGTCTCAGGTATGTGTTGCCCCTTTGCTAATTATTAGTGCATGTGCAAGGAAGGCACAAGGGCCTCATTGGGGGGTGTGTTTTCTTTTTTAGGTGTCTTATGAGGGATCTTCCAGAGGCTCTAGCTATGCAAATTTCCATACTTGACCCTCTAGTGACACAGTGCCTTTTTAACAAGCAAGGAAGCCTTTCAAGTTTTTTTGAAGATTTTAACATGCTGACCTGCAATTACATAATATACCCCTATGTTGAAGGGTAAATGTTAACTCCTTACATGTTATTTTTAACATTTTATGGTATTCCTAGCTAATTGTTATTTTTTGTAGAGGACGTTGGAGTCTTATTATCTTCAATCTTTTGGAGAAAGATATTATATTTATGAATTCATTGTCAAGTATCCATGGGAGAAGTAAATTTTCAGTATGAAGTATGATCTATGCTTGATGGCCCATTGTTTTCTATTAGTAGCTTTTTGATTCAATGTCTTCTTGCAGTGCTGCCAAACTTATTGTTGGTCACCTGAGTACCACAAATAAGGATTTCTATATAGAAGGTTTCAAGTACTACAATCAAAAAGTTCCTTTACAAACAGACTCAACATCTTGTAGATGGAGGGTGCTTGCCAATGCATGCAGATATCTTCAGTCAAGGTGCAGGATGACTACACTCACTATAAGTGTGTAGCTCATGTATTTATTTTGATTTCTTAACTATGTATGTATGTACTCATGTCCTTTAATTCCTTTTTCTATTTTTTTCAGTTGCATGACTAACTATCCAGAGTCTTGGGTCACGTGGGTGAGAGAGAAGGTTGTTTCTATGGTTTTGGAAAGATCAATAAACCCAAATGATCCAGAATCTCCTTTGCCACCAAAGAAAGGTAGAGCCACCAAGGATTTGGATGCAAAGAAAATGGATCACAAGAAGAAAAGTCCTGCAAAGAAGATCCATACAAAGAAAAAGGATTACAAGAAGAAGAGTCCTACAAAGAAGAGCCATGCCAAGAAGAGTCATGCCAAGGGGAAGAGTCCCACAAAGAAGACTACCAAGGGGAAGAGTCCCACCAAGAAGAAGAGACCTGCAAAAAAAAGAGCAGTTACAAAGGGCCATCCATTCCACTCACCATTGAAATTCAAGGTTCAAAAGAGTCATACAGTTAAGAACAGTAAGGGGGGGGCACCTAGCTCACCTTTCAAGCTACCATTCATGTTGCCAAAGAAGGTTGCTAAGTCACCCAAGCCAGCCACTCCTCAGGAGCCCAACACACCAACCCTTGCCAAGTCACCCGTGCCAAGCACTGAGGAGCCCAAAGCACCAACCCCTACCAAGTCACCCGTGCCAAGCCCTGAGGAGCCCAAGTCACCACCACCACCCACTCCTGAACTTTCACCCCCTTCTGAATACAAAAGAAAAAGAGTCTCTGAGGATGCAAAATCCTCTCAGGCAAAAAGAAAAGTGGAGTTTCATGATTGATTACTCCACAAAAGCTATGTACACTCTTGTTCATTTTGTCCATATGAACATATATATACCCTTTGGTGATTCATAATTTTTTACTTCAAATACTTAATACCAACTATTGATTCTTAAATGTGTATCATGGTGTCATGTAAGTTTAAAAAAACATAAATACTGATTACAATAAGGTAGAGAAAAGATAAATATATTTGCAAAATGCAATGATTACAATATTGAACTTGTTTTTTCAAGTCCTTGCAAGTGGCTCAAATACAACTCTTTTTGGGGGAATGCATGTGATGCAAGAGGTTGAATTCTCCATCCTTGTGTTCACCACAATTTCATCCACTTTGAATCTATACCCAGGACTCAGGAGATGTTTCATCAAGAAACTCAAGAGATTCTCTAACATCATGTAGTCTCCAACTTGTTGTTACTATCAGGCTTCTATACTCGGTGTGTGTATGGACTATGACCTTTAGTTCAAACTCTGGACAATTTTCCTCAGAGTCGAGAGGAACCCAGCTACCTAATTTGCTTCTCCATCTCCTATAGTCGTAGCCCAGAACTAATGATTGACGACATAGTTGGTATGAGATAGACATAGAATTTGGGCTTACCCTACAGCTAATATTATCACCAATATGGAAAGTTTATTTGGTGCTCCATCCGTCTCCAAGTACATTATCCAGTTTAGTCATAGAAAGTCTTCTATTAAGCCACATCATCTTTGTCCTCTGCAAGTCCATTGTTTTGAAACATGCCACAAAGACATGTATAGGCAAGAACCATTGAACTTTAATCCTTCTTGATATCCTGCCCAGAGACATAGCTTTAAGGATGTCTTCTTTGATCTTGGATTTGAAGCTTGATATAGTACATGCATCAGGAGCTTCCCAGTCAAGTGAACTTATGGTGGGAATGGGTAACTGATGTAGTTCTCCATATGCACCTTGTCATGATGGAACTTTGTATTTTGCAAAATAGACAAACAAATCCATTGCTTTGTAAAAGGAAGGTGGCTTGTCAGCATACATAGCATCTGCAATCCCTTTATGCGTTTCTTTGAACGTCCCACTTAGACTCTCCACAGGCTGCCATTCCACAGTTGTTGAAGGAAATATATATGGAATGGAATCAAAAAATGAGAAAAACAATGGGAGAATGAAAAATTCATTGTATCCAATAGAAGTTTTTTTGTACTTACAGTAAGAATTCAGTGTGGGATGTTCTTCCCAGTCTAACACCATATCCTTGGACATGAACACATGTTGAACCTTAGCTAGCCAGCCATTGTCGGTCACTTTGAAAGCAAGAACACGACCTTTCCAATGGTTTTTTACTTTATCACATTTAGTTCTCTTCACTCTGTGCACACCTTTGCATGAAGGAAGCATTGTTACCCAGTCATTCACACGAAAAGATATGGGCTTCCAAAGACCATCCTCTCTAACATTATGAAAGTCACAAGAAGTTATGTTATGTGAAGGGCGATATGCAAAAGATGCCATGAAAACTCAGAGATTAGAGAACAAGAAAGAAAATATAGAGACGGAAAGACTTAAACCTCTCACAAAATAGAGATAGAGCGAAAAAGATATACGTTTGAAAAAGTAGGTGATTTGTCATTAATGACCTTGTTTTGAGAGCCTTCTGACATAGATTTCGTATCTTTTGACAACGCTTTTGTGAAATATAAAATAGAATAAAAGATGAGACTTCATTACTTTGAGCCACAAATTTAATGAGCTCTCTCGCCAAAAGCACCCAAATATAGCAGTTTCAATCTTATGATCAAGACATTTAGTGGTTCTCCGTCAAAATAGGACCACCAAAACCCAAAATAGAGGAGACAAGAGTGCCATACTTTTGTATACGTGTCAAATAACTATTGGACTATTCCTTAATCCTTAGATTAACAAATAGCCATTTTTGAGTCGTTTTTGGTCCTAATGTGATGGTTCCCTCATAATTCTGATTTTGTACGTGGATGATATGCTCATAGCCAGGAAGTCAAAAAATCAGAATGCACTTCTCAAGGATGCCTTAAGCAAGTAGGTTGCTATGAAAGATTTGGGTAATGCACATCACTTTCTTGGTATGCGTATCAAGAGAGACCGCAAACGTGGTATACTTGAGCTTTGGCAGGAAGAGTATATTCACAAGGTCTTGCAATGTTTTATTATGGGAGCGGGGAAAGCATTGAGTATCCCAGGCATACTAAAAACTTAGCAAGAATGATTGTCCCAAGTCGGATGCTGAAAAGGCAGAGATGGAAAAGGTGTCGTATTCTTAGCTGTTGTTGGAAGTCTCATGTTTGCCATGGTTAGCACACGAATAGACAATGCATATGCAGTGGGAGTGGTCAATAGGTTTATTAAAAATCTAGGTAAAAAGAAGTGGAAATCAGTGAAGCATATCTTGAGATACATCAAGGGCTTACCTAGCAAGTGCTTACACTTTGGGAACAGTGATGCATCCACAGTTGGATACACTGAATTGGATTATACGGGTTGTGTGGACACTAGACAACCCACATGTGGCTACAATTTCTTGTTTGTTGAAGTAGAAATTTCTTGGAGATCATGTATCAAGAATTGCACTTTGTCTTCCGCCACTAAGGCAGAGTATGTTGAAATTTCTAGTTTCAGTAAAGAAACTTTGTGGGTTATCTCGTCTAGTGGGAGACCTTGGTATACACCAGAATCTAGTTCTACATTGCAACAATCAGAGTGCAATTGCGTTAGCAAAACCCTGTGTTTCACTCCAGGTCAAAACGTGGTAAAATTGCATACGTATGAAAATTGAGCGGATGTTGCAATAGAGTGGTTCGCACATTGCATAGAGATGATGGACATAGGGTGAAGCTACACTCACGCTTCACATTTTTTACATTTGTACATAAGAGCCCCTACATTCTTTAGCCACTTGGGCCACATTGGACTTCAAGTGGGAGATTGTTAGTTTTTAAGACCCATGACTGGGGGTGCCTACCCATCTTTACTCCATTGTTTGGTTATATAGAACAATAAGTAGTGTAACATTTAATGCCCTAGTAACTTGTGTGTAGCGGAAATTAGCATGAACATAGTGAGCATTTCATTAGAATAGATTCTGCTAGACAAGGGGAACTAGAACCTAGGAGTCCACCTCCCAACCACCCACTATATAGCATGGCTCCTAGCCCTTTGCCCTAGTTGGACTCCCTTTCCACACTGCCTAGCCCGGCCTTGCCCTTGTCTAGTCCGGCCTTGCCCTTGTCCTCACATTACTCCCCCCTTAAAGAAGATTTTTCGTCCTCAAAAATAAAAATGGGGAGCTTCTTCTTAAGAACACTAATGTTTTCTCAAGTGGAACCTTCCTCAAGTCGATCTTTACACTTGATTAAGGCTTGTTGACGTACAT
This sequence comes from Adiantum capillus-veneris, assembly GCF_014529385.1. Classification (NCBI taxonomy): domain Eukaryota; kingdom Viridiplantae; phylum Streptophyta; class Polypodiopsida; order Polypodiales; family Pteridaceae; genus Adiantum; species Adiantum capillus-veneris. Next base: position 81,192,596 of record NC_140959.1, on the reverse strand, counting down.
GATGACGTGTACATAAATCATGATAGTCGAGAATACGTTCAGGTTCATGCGATAAGGTAGGAGGTTCAACAAAATCAACCAAAATCTATTGGTGAATGACATTGTCGTCCCCATGTAACCGCTTATGTAAACGGCTTACATGAAACACCGGATGAATACGAGAATGTGTAGGTAGCAATAATTTGTAGGCAAGATCACCTACCCGCTTGAGTATTTTGAAAGGCCCACAATATCGGGGAGATAATTTAGGTGTTGGCCCAGTTTTCAGACTTTCTGAAAATTTTTTGGCACATGGAAAAATACTTCCTCCCCTTCCTCAAAGGTAATTTTCCGACGTTTCTCATCAGTGTACTTCTTATACCGATCCTGCGCTTGTCGGACATTCTGACGAGCGAGTTTCAGCATATCCATGTGGTCTTGGAGAAAATCCTTAACCTATTGGAGCTGTTCGGTTGCCAACCCCAGCATAACCGGTGACCTAGGTTGAAACCCATACATGAGCATGAAAGGACTAAATCCAGTTGTGACATGCTTAGCACTATTGTAGGCAAACTCGACAATAGGTAAGTATTCTTCCCTGTCTGACTGTTTTTGCTAACATATGCTCGTAGCATACCCTCTAGCACTTGGTTAACTCGTTTAGTCTGACCATCTGTTTCTGGATGATTGGCTGTACTGAGGTTTAGTTGTGTACCCAATCATTTGAACACAGCCCTCCAAAAATGAATGTAAAACTTAGTATCACGATCATTGACAATGTTACTTGGCAAACCATACAATTTGTATAGATTGTCCACAAATAACTTGGCTAGTTTTGGATTCTTAACCATTAATTTGGTTGGAATAAACTTACATAGTTTAGTCAACTGGTCTACAACCACCCATACCAAGTCATGACCTCGTACAGTGGTTGGTAAATCCACAATAAAGTCTATAGAGATACTTTCCCATTTTCCATTGGGAATCCCCAAAGGATGTAAGAGTCCACCTGCTTTCAGGCGCTCTGCTTTGTTAACTTAACATTTTTGGCAATGCAAGACATAAACTTGAACAAATCCATGTAAACCTGGCCAGTAAAAATATCTTCGTACAAGAGCATAAGTCTTTCTAATACCCCGGTACCCTGCACTTGGACTGTCATGACATTCATAAAGAATTTGGCGCAAAATGTCTGTGTCCGTTGGTACACAAACTCTCCCCTTATGGAGTAGGTACCCATTGTCGATGGTGAAATGCTTCCACCGATGTAGTTCAACACTCGACAGAGGAGAACTATGTGTGGAGGTTAACGTTACACTACCATCATTGGAGTGAGAAGGATCCCTCATTTGTACATGGCTCCACACTTTGGAATATGCTTTATCATGCTCATATTTGCCTTTGAGAGAATCGAAAAATTCACTACGAAGTTCCATGAACAAGAGAGAATTGATCTCCGGTATACGACTTAGAGCGTCAACCACCACATTGTATTGTCCTTTACGATACCGGAGCTTGGCGTCATATTCCTGAAGAATCTCGGTCCACCTGGCTTTCTGACCCTTCAACTCAAATTGTTGTGTAAACCATTTGATGTTTCATGGTCAAACAAATCTCAAACTGAGCACCATACAAATAATGCCGCCATGTTTTTAAGGCAGACACTATTGCATAGAGTTTGCGCTCATAAGCAGAGTAGTTCTGTTGAGCTGCATCAAGCTTCTTGCTTTCAAATGCAATTGGCCGTCCGTCTTGTTACAAGACTGCTCCAATAGCACGGTCACTGGCAGCCGTTTCCAAAACGAATGGTTTCAAAGGATCTACAATAGCTAGTATGGGAGCTGTAGCTAATGCATCCTTGAGTGTATCAAAACTGTGTTGTTGAGCGGGTCCCCACTAAAAAATCTTTGCCTTTGCCTTTTTGTTGATCCGTCATGGGAACAGCAATACTAGCATAGTTTTTAACGAACCTTCGGTAAAAACCTACAAATCCTTAAAAAAATTGTAGCTCTTCCATATTTTTAGGAGAAAGCCACTGCCGAATTGTATCCACTTTGGATTGATCCATATATAGCCCATTAGCTGAAATAACATGCCCCAGATAGTGAATTACTTCTTTCAAAAAATCACACTTAGATTCCTTGGCATATAATTTATTTGTTCGTAACAATTTGAACACCTACCTCAGATGTTGTAAGTGTTCTTCTTTAGAAGCACTGTAGACTAGAATTTCATCGAGAAAAACGATGACAAATTTGCCCAAGTACGGGTTCAAGACACTATCCATAAGTGTCATGAATGTTGCATGCACATTCGTTAACCCAAAGGGCATCACCAAAAACTCGTAGTGTCCAAACCTTGTTCGGAATGCAGTTTTGGGTATATCGGCAAGTCGAATACGGACTTGGTGATAACCTGACCACAAGTCTATTTTTGTAAAAATGCGAGCATGAGTGAGTTTATCGAGCAACTCATCCACTCATGGCAATGGGTACTTGTTCTTAATCGTAACCGCATTTAAGCCACAGTAGTCTACGCACATACGCATATTGTCGTCTCTTTCCTTCACTAATAGGATAGTAGAAGCCCATGGTGAAGAACTGGGTTGAATAAACCCTCTACTAAGGTAGTCAGCAAGCTCACGTTCCACCTCAGCAGCTTCACAGTACCTCATACGGTAGGGCGGTTTATTGACAGGTTTACTGCCTGCAACCACATCAATGCTATGTTGCACCGATCGTGTCAGCGGTAATCCTGGTGGCAAATCAATAGAAAAAACATCTTGAAATTCCTTTACTAATTTTTGTAACTGACTAGCAACGTTTGCTTGTTTGGAAGTAGCCATTGGTGGAAGAGATGAGAGAGAAGCATGCGGCGTCGAGGAATGTTCAATAGATTCAATGTTAGAGAGAAAATGAGACAATGAGTAACACAAGAAAACTTGATCTATTTCATTATCAGAAACGAGCTGCATAAGCTCAGTTGTACATATCAATGGTGAAGAAGGTACATCCTTCTCTCCTAACAACAACACATGTGCGCCATGGGATTTGAACATCAAGCTGTTGTGCTCATAGCTACACTTCAGTGATGGTCCTAGGCTATGCAACCATTCCCTACCAAGGACCACGTCTACCCTCTCCATGTTCATAACCTGAAAATCTATGGATGTGGAGTAACCTTGTACCTCCAACGGAACAGCTCGGACTTGAGTATCCCAGATTTTGGTATCATGTCTAGAGAGAGCCTTCTTGCTTTCACAAATGAGATTGTGTGAGTGATTAAGTGATAATTCCTTGAGAAAATCAGCCTCCTCTCTCTCTTGGTCGACCCCTCTTGCTATTTGTTCATGCTCACACACTATTGGACCTCCCCAGGCTTAGCCAATAAAGATTAAGCAGCATAAGTTATAGTCTTCTGACATGTGTCCCCCTTTCCCCTTTTGTGAGAGCTTTTGCTAATTAAACTATCATTTGACCCCTTTGTTTCCTGGCCAATAGGAATTACGCAAGCCATGGGGTTGCTAAATGCTCATTGGACCCCTTGGGAGACTGTCCAATAGTCTTTGAAGGAGTACGAGCGGAAGTGCGACGAGAGAGAGAGAGAGAGAGAGTGCGAGAAGAAGAGCACGACAATATGGTGAACTCGCTCTACTGTAATGTGTAGATCATAGTGAGTTCTTATTAGGTTTTAACAAAAGAATATGTGTACATACCTGGCGGCCCGTCCACTTACCTGGGCGACCACATTGGGCTTTATACCCCAACATTCTCCCACTTAAAGTCCAATGTGGTACTTTAAGTGTGAGAGAAGCTACTATACAAGCTAATATACAAGAGATGTAGAGAAGTGATGTACTACCCTACACCTAACTGCTTGCGAAAATGCGCAAAGCTCTCTGAGGGAAGTCCTTTTGTAAGTAGATCAGCAGGATTTTCTGTGGTGTGAACTTTGACAAGCTGAAGTTGCTTATCCTCGAGCATTTCCCTGATGAAATGATACTTCACATCCACATGCTTTGTCTTTGAGTGATAAATTGGATTGCGAGCCAATTGTATAGCACTTTGACTATCACAATATAACACAGGCATCTCTTCTTTGATTCCCAAATCTGTTACTAGTCAATTAAGCCAAATTGATTCTTTGCATGCCTCTGATGCTGCAACATATTCAGCCTCTGTAGTAGACTGAGTAACACAATCTTGTAATCTAGAACGCCATGATACTGCTCCACCAGCCAATGTAAAGACATACCCTGATGTAGACCTTCGGTTGTCTAAGTCACCTGCATAATCTGAGTCTGTAAAACCCTTAACACTTAGCTCCTGACTCCCATAGCATATACGCATACTCTTTGTAGCTTTCAGGTATCTCAATATTCCTTTCACTGCCTCCCAATGTTTCTTGCCTGGGTTTGACATGTATCAACTTACTACTCCCACTGCAAATGCAATGTCTGGGCGAGTAGCAATCATTGCATACATCAAACTACCCACTGCAGACGCATATGTAATCTTATCCATTTCAGCCTGTTCTTCCTCAGACACAGGACAATCTTGTTTGCTAAGTTTCACATATGGTGGCAATGGAACACTCAATGCCTTTCCCTTCTCCATATTAAAACGTTGCAAAACCTTGTCAATATACTCTGTTTGAGATAACCAAATCAACTTCTTTGATCTGTCTCTCTCAATGCGCATACCAAGTATATGACTTGCCTCACCCATGTCTTTCATGTCAAACGATTTTGCCATCTTTGACTTCAAAGCTGAAATTTCTTCCAAGTGCTTGCCAGCAATCAACATGTCATCCACATACAAAATAAGGATCAACCAACTACCATCCTTAGCCTTCTTTGTATATAGACAGTGATCGAACTCACTACGTTTGTTGCCTTGAGAAAGCATAAACTTGTGGAATTTATGGTACCATGCCCTCGGTGATTTTTTTAAGCCATAAAGACTCTTTAACAACTGGCATACCCAATCTTCCTTGCCTTTCTCAACAAACCCTTTTGGCTGCTGCATGTAAATTTCCACATCTAAATCACCATGCAAGAGCGTTGTCTTGACATCCATTTGGTGCAACACCAAATCTAATATGGCAACCAATGCAAGAAAGCATCTCAATGTAGTCATCTTGACCACCGGAGAGAAGACTTCATCAAAGTCAATGCCTTGTTCTTGCTTAAAGCCCTTGGCAACAAGCCTTGCTTTGTACTTTCGCTGACTATCATGAGCGATGATCTTATACCTGTAAACCCATTTACAGGGTAGATCCTTTTTGCCCCGTGGTAATTTAACTAGCTTCCATGTCTGGTTTTTATGCAGAACTGTCATCTCTGACTGCATGGCCAATTGCCAATTCCCGGAGTCCTTCATTTGCACTGCTTCCTTGTAACATGAAGGCTCATTGCAATCAGTCAACATGACATAGTTCATAGATGGAACAAACCTATCAGGAGGTCGTGTGACACGTCCAGATCTACGCACAATAGGTGGCTCAGGCTCAACCACAACCTGTGGTTCCAATCTATCCTGTCCTTGCTCTTCTTGAGCCCTGACATTTTGTCTTGCACGTGCAGGTCCATCTTCTTGGAAGAAAACTCTTCTAATCTCCTCAACCCTCTCTGGTTTAGAATGATATTTGGATTCATTAAAGTGAACATCATTGCTACGGACAACCTTTCTGGATTCGGGATCCCAAAGTCTGTACCCCATCTCATCAGAATTACCATAGCCTAGAAAGATGCACTTTCTACTCTTTGGCTCAAGTTTGTTCCTAAATTCCTTTGGAACGTGAGTATATGCCTCACAGCCAAAGACTCTGAGATGCTTGTATGAGGGCATTTTGCCTGACCATACCATCTCTGGCACTGAATCCTTCTGCAAAACCTTGCTAGGAGATCTATTTACAAGATGAACAGCTGTTGATACAGCTTCAGCCCAAAACCCATTTGGCAGCTGTGCATTAGACAACATACTTCTGACCTTCTCTTGTATGGTCCTATTCATCCTCTCAGCAGCACCATTTTGATGAGGATTGTAAGGAGCAGTAAGTTCACGTTTTATACCTTTTGACTCACAAAAGTCCTGAAAGGCCTTTGAAACATACTCTCCACCATTGTCAGTGCGTAAGCATTTAAGCTTCTTGCCACTCTGATTCTCCACAAGTGTCACAAATGTTTTGAAAACACTAAACGCTTCATCCTTGTGCTTGAGAAAGTAAACCCATACCTTCCTCGAGTAATCATCTATAAATGTCATAAAGTAAGAAGCTCCCCCTAGAGATAGGTTAGGCATAGGTCCACACAAATCACTATGAACAAGTGCCAACTGTGTATCTCTTCTACTGCTTCTATGCTTATGTGGCTGCTGTGTTTGCTTACCATACAGACAATGTTCACAGAATTCAAAATCATTAAATGAAAAGCCAGGCAAATAACCAAAATGAGACAAGATTTCCATTCCCTTCTTGGACATATGTCCTAACCGGCTATGCCACAAAGAAACGTTCGGCTGCTCGGTTACATTGATTACATTTTTAGAGACATTTGATACATAAATCATGTAAATTCCTCCAGACTTTACTCCACGTGCTACTGTCATAGAACCCTTGGATATCTTCCACATTTTCTGTCCAAAAGTGGTGACGTAGCGAGCATCATCAAGTAAACCTGTGCTGATCAAGCTCTTTGTAATTGCGGGAACATGTCTCACATTCTTCAGCGTGAAAGAAGAGCCATTCTGAAACTTCAATTGAACATCTCCAACACCTAAGATCTCACATGTCTGCCCATTGCCTAGCCGAACATGATCTTTAGTGGTCACATAAGAAGTAAACCACTCCTTGTTTGGAGACACATGAAGTGATGCCCCTGAGTCTATAATCCAGTCACTCAGTGCATTTCCATCAGATGCTGTAAGAAGAGCTGAGTCCATTGTATTCTTCAAGAAGTAGATGTCTCCTGACACTAGACTGTCATCCTCTGCAACAGTGTTTGTCACATTTATTTCTTGAATCTTCACTGAGGACTTGTTCTTCTCACGATGGTCTTCAGCTTTCTCTTTGCCTTTTTTAACTTTCCATTCTCTACAGTCTCTTTTCATGTGACCCTTCTTGCCACAATGGTAGCATTCTATGTCACTCTTGCCTTTAGCACTGCGGGACTTGCTACGAGCTGACTGATTCCTCTTTCCACCTTTGTACTTTTCTTTGGTCCTTCCCCTGACAACTAAGGCTGTTCCTTTGCCTTTGTCCATTGTCTTTCTATTGGTTTCTTCAGTAAGCAGACTTCCTTCTACACCTGCTATGTTCAAACCATCTGGAGGTGCAGAATTACTCAAAGCTGTGCGAAAAGTGTCCCAACTTTCCGGCAATGTGATCAACAGGAACATAGCTCTAACAGGTTCATCAAACTTGACACCTTGAGCTGACAACTGCTGACTATATATTGTGTTGAATTCATTCAGATGATTGGACATAGGTGTCCTTTCTTTCATCTTCAAGTCAACAAGCTTCTTAAGCCAATATACCTGTGAAGCTGCACTCTGCTTCTCATAAAGATCACTTAGCTTTAACCATGCTTGATAAGCCGACATCTCGTCTGCTACATTGAAGTAAACGCTTTCTGCCAAAGTGAGCATAATGGTAGAAAGTGCCAATTCATCCATTTCGCTCCATTCATCTTCGTCCATATCTTCTGGTTTTATCCCCTTGAGCTTTATAGGTTTTATCTACTTCTTTTGTACCAACACGTGCCAAATCTGCTTCTTCCACAATGGGAAATTGGTTCCATCCAGCTTCTTGATATTGTAAAGAGCAGTGTCCTGTGATCCAGCCATAGCTACGCTTCACAGTGGTCTACTTTCCAGGGAAAAATTCGGCAGAGTTTCCCCTGTAAACTGACCTCTGAACCAATATCAACCTGATGAACTAGTGGATGTCTCCTACAGTCTGTGTGTAGATGCGCCTGTGTCGTATGTAACACGCCTCCAAGAACTGTGAGCCGTCCTTCGATGTGTAGACAACCACAAATCAGCACTCTGGGAGTGTCGATATCCTCAGCACCTGCAGTCGTAGGCCGAAAACCCCAAATTCGCAGAGTCGGATCTGCACCCGTCGAGACCACGTAGTCGAAAATGGCCTGCGCAGACCTTTGTCGAAGTCGAACGGTGGCCGAGATGACCTTATAATGAAATTGTGACAACACCATGCCCTTCGGGCTCTCCCACGAGATTTGGGGCTTGTCTTCGCCTGTCGAATTTCACTCCAATCTGAGTTGGTGACTCTAGCCTCCTGCAGTGCTGCCCCGAGCTTCGATCTGAGCTCTGATACCAATTGAAGGAGTACGAGCGGAAGTGCGATGAGAGAGAGAGTGTGAGAAGAAGAGCACGACAATATGGTGAACTCGCTCTACTGTAATGTGTAGAGCATAGTGAGTTCTTATTAGGTTTTAACATAATAATATGTGTACATACATGGCGGCCCGCCCACTTACCTGGGCGACCACATTGGGCTTTATACCCCAACAGTCTTCTAGAGAGATTAATCCTTATTGGTTCTTTTATTAAGTGTTTTTAGATTAATTAAACTAGATTTACTCTAGCCTAATTCTCATTGGTCCACCTCCAAGGCCATCCAATAGGATTTGGGTACTCCTTGAGGGCATCTAGGCTAGGGAGCTAACATGTGTCCCTCGTTCCCTTTGTGTAAAGGGAGCTTGTGTGTGTGTGTGTGTGTGTGTGTGTGAGAGAGAGAGAGAGAGAGAGAGAGAGTTTCTCTCTCATCCCCTATTTCTTGGGCTCTTCCCCTCCTTTGTAGGGCTTGTGAAAGACTTTTGGGACACACACAAAGCATCCAATTTCCCTAGGCTTTTGACCTTTGGACACAATCTCTGATTTTTGGAACCTTATAATTTTGGAAGTCTTAACACTAGACTTGTAATGAGCCACAAAATTGGATGAAGCCACAAAAATGGCTCACATCAGGATTCTAGTAAACGAAACATAACTTTTGTATATGACATCAAAATTTTATGAAACTTCTTAAATATGGTCCTGCTTAACAATGATTTGATTTACTTTCAAAAGAAAATGGAAAATTTTTGTCCATCCGCAAAAATTGGCGATGGAAAGACACCTTTAGACCTTCTATTAGCTCTGTACTATTTTTTATCAACTCATATTGGGTGTTGATCATAATTCCCTAAAACCATTTTCTATTTAGATAACTAATATAGTGTTGAGAAATTTTCTACAAAAGTCTCAAAAAGCCACAAAAGTGGCTGATTTTTTATAGGACTAGTGTTAATGGGCTGAACCTTAGGGTCTTTTAAGCCCATTATTTCACCTTGGTCTTTTGCAGATGGCCCCACCTTTGGATCCCTACTGTGGCCGGTCTGCCACCTTAACCAATATTGTAGCTTTTTCTCCCTAGCACTTCCCCATATTAAATGATCACTTTAACATGAGAAAATCATTTAGGAGAATTAGATATTAGTTATTACGAAATTACCTCTCTCTTGAAATCATAGTTGTCCTTGACTATGGGGTAGAGACGATAAAGAATATTCATTAGTCATTTTTGCTAGGGGGTAGAGGATCCCTATGTTACCCTACGACATCGTTCCAAAATGGATGACTAGTCCATTTGGCACTTGAGAGCCTAAGATTCCACAAGCATGTCTGCACATTAGTCATATCAATCTTCTATATTAGAGTGACAAGCTCTACTTGGTGTTTGAGAGATGTCGTCTCCACAAACTTGATCTAAGCATGCATACTATTTCATTTTTATGCACAAAAAAGAAAAAGAGAGTCTTATAAGACAAAAACTTTGTTCATTTTTAACATTTGTACATTTGCTTACTCTAGGGAAGCATTGTAAGCATTGACAAGGTTTAAGTTATACTTTAATTGTATGCCTTGCATCCGTCTAGCATCTTCAAAAGGATAATTATTAAACTTAACAAAATATCATCGGATAGTCTTACCGCCTCTTAGTACCTTGTCTTCATGTTGGAGAATGGACTTGGGCTGTAGCACCTCTTCTTGGTCCTGGATCTCCGGTGGGTCTTCAATGGTTGGTTCTTGAGGTGGCTCTCCTTTGTAAGGCTTTAAGTGGCTCACATGGAAAGCATTGTGTATGAGCCAATGGCTGGGCAACTTGAGTTGATAGGCCATCTCATTGATTGGCCTAAGAATCTGGAACCGATCATAGTAGCTTTTTGCTAGCCTAGCATAGTACTTTTGGTGTCCCGGTAGGATTCTTGCCCGTTGTGTGCCTTAATCAAGACTTGGGAATTTAAGTAAGACCCAATCATTTTCTTTGAAGGATTGGGCTCTTTTGTGCTTTGTCAGAAGCAGCCTTTTGCCTTTGTTGTGAGATAGTGATAGCATCCTTAATCTTTTGGAAATATTCTTGTAGGTCTTGTCTATACTCATCTGCAACGAAGATCTTCCCATGTACCTTAAGTAGCAGGGGACTTTTTTATCTTCCCTCAATTACCTCGAAAGGTACTTTTCCCGTGGAAGTATGTACATTGTTATTATAGGCATACTCCACTAAGGGTAAGTACACCTCCCATTGGGATCTCTGATCTACTTCCATTACATAGGATTTTAGTAGATCAAGAATTGTAAGGTTAGCTATTTCACTTTGGCCATCCGTTTGTGGGTGATAGGCCAAAGAGAAATTTAGCCTTGTCCCTAAATTCTCAAAGAGACCCTTCTAGAAATTACTGGTCATTCTAGGATCTCTATCTGACACTATGGACATTGGCAAGCCATGGTACTTGAAGATTTGTGATATAAAGAGGGTTTCCATTTGATGGGCTTTGATAGTCTTTTTGACAGGTATAAAATGAGCTTGTTTACTGAACCCGTCTAATGTCCTCCATATTCCCGTAGTACCATGGATAGACTTAGGCAATCCAAAGATAGAATCCATGGATATGCTCTCTCATGGTGAATTAGGGATTGGCAAAGGTTGAAGCAATCCATGTTGCTTCCCTTTATCAAACTTAGTCTTTTGGCATACCACACATTTAGAAACATACTTTTGTATGTTTGTTTTCATGGTAGGCCAATAGAAATATGTTTCAATCCCCTTTAGGGTAGAGTGAATCCCTCTATACCCTACATAAGGAGGAGCATGAGATTCATACATTACTTTCTCACGTAGTGAGTTGCTAACACACAGTCTATTGCCATAGAGAAGATAACCATCTTGTAAATTAAATGGTTCCTCTTTCTTTCCTAATGCAACGGCTAAAGTCACATCTCTAAAATTGGGATCAATAGCATGCTCATCTGTCATTGAAGATAGATCATTGTGAGTTGCTATGGAAACCGCATTCACTCTTGGCCGTCTTGAGAGTGCATCGGCTACTTGATTATGCTTGCCAGTAATGTGAGAAATATGAAAATGAAATTGTGAAAGAAAATTTGCCCACCTCATTTGTTGGTTGGAGAGCTTGGTCTGTGTCATGAAGTACTTAAGACTTTGGTGATCTGTTCGTAGAATGAAAGGAGTCCCCAATAAATAGAGCTTCCATGAGTCTAAGGCATGTAGAACTACGAGGAGCTCCTTTTCATATATGCCTAGATCTTGCTCAACAAGGTCAAGCCTTCAACTTTCATAGCCTATGGTGTGCCCTTCTTGGAGCAAAACAGATCCAAGGCAATCACCACAAGCATCACATTGGACCTCATATTGCTTTGAGAGATGCAGTAGTGTAAGCATAGGTTGACAGATAAGCTTTTTGAAAGAATTTTTCTCCTTGGAGACCATGTGTACCTAACGTTTTTCTTTGTTAGGTCATTTAAGGGTCGTGCTATTAGTGAGAACTTTTCTATGAAGCGTCTATAGTATGCACACATACCTATAAAGATTCTTAGTTTATGAAGATTCCTTGGTTTAGGCCATCCTTTTATTATTTCTAACTTTGATGGATCCATTTGGATGTCATCTTGAGAGATAATGTGACCTAGATATTGAATCTCTTGCAAGAATAATTCACTTTTCTTTCGATTAAAAGTTTATTCTCTCTTAGAACTTGAAATATTACCTAGAGGTGTTGCTTGTGTTCGTCTAATGAATTATAGTAGATGATGATATCATCAAAGAACACTCCAGGTTAGGTTTGGTGAGGCCTGAATAGCTTCTCCATCAAGCGGTTGAATGTGGCTAGTTTATTGGTCAAGCCAAAAGGCATGACAATATATTTGTAAAGACCAAACGTAGTGCAAAATGCGGTCTTTACAATATCTTGATCAACTATCCTTATTTGATGATAGCCACGTTTTAGGTCAATCCTACTGAAGTAAGTGGACCCTTGTAGCTTATCAAATAGGTCTTCTACCCGTGGAATGGGAAACCTATTTTTGATAGTGATCCTATTTAGTGCTCTATAGTCGACACACATATGATATGTGCCGTCTTTCTTTTTCACTAATAGCACAGGTGAGAAAAATGGAGATGAGCTAGGCCTAACCATGCCCTTCTCAACTAACTCATGCACTTGCTGCATAATCTCCTCTTGTTGAGCTTGAGAAACTCTATAAGGAGGTTTGTTAGGCGGTGAACTTCCTGGAAGAAGTTCAATTGCATGGCCATCATTGCCTCGTTTAGGAGGTATCTCACAAGGGATGTCGTCAATAAAGACATCTTGAAACCCCTTGAGAAAATTAGATAACTCTAATTCCTTATGATTGTGTATATTTTCTTTTGTTAAAACATTAGGTTCATTTTGAGAGTCTTTAACAAAAATCATGCACACGGAAATAGAGCTCTTTATTGACTTATTGAAAGCTTGTGTATATACAATGGGTATGGTGTTACCCATTTCCTTAGAATCTATGTACATATCTTTTTCCCTGAACTTAAAGGAGATTCTCCTTTCAGGAAATTTAACATTGGTAGCCATGCGATCATACCATGGTGCCCCTTGGATTACATCCGCATGCTTGAGAGGAGAGATAAAGAAGTCCTATGTGTCCACATAGCTTTGGACATGGAGACTCAATTTCCCAATTAAGGGAGTGATTGAAGCTTCTTGCCCCTTGAAAGCACCATCTGCGGGTAGGACATCTCCCATATCGTAGGCTTGTATGCCTAGCTTGGTGGCCAACTCTGTGGATATGAAATTGTGAGTAGAACCAGGGTCAAAGAGAATAAAAGCATCATGTTCTCTTACCTTTCCACAAGCATGGCATAGAGGATATCCTTTGTGGTGGAAACTTCATGCACTAAGCAAAACATTTATCAAACACAACATCAACTCCCTCACCTTCTCAGACCCAAGACCTCACACACCTTCGAAGATGATGAGAGCTAGTGGGGTATGAGAGTAGATTGAGAGGAAGAAGGAGTATTCTTACAATAAAGATGTACATCTTCTCACATAATCACTCATATTAGCATAGCTTAGATTAGTAATTAGCATGATAGAGGAGATAAGCATGCATTGAAGCTTGGCTCTTGGTTGGATTTGCATCACAAAGCCAAGAGTTGTTGGTGTAGGCCTCCCTTCTCACAAGCTTGGAGTAGGTGGTAAGCTTTCCATTAAATCTTGAGAAGGTAAAAGACAATCTTCTTGCTTTCACACATGAGATTGTGTGAGTGAGTAAGTGATAATGCCTTGAGAAATCAGTCCCTCTCTCTTGGTCGACCCCTCTTGCTATTTGCTCATGCTCACACCTGTTGGACCTTCCCAGTATTAGCCAATGGAATTAAGCAACATAAGTTATAGCCTTCTGCCATGTGCCCCCCTTTCCCCTTTTGTGAGAGCTTTTGCTAATTTATTAGTGCAATTAAACTCTCATTGAACCCCTTTGTCTCGTGGCCAATAGGAATCAGGCAAGCCATTGGGTTGCGAAATGCTCATTGGACCCCTTGGGAGACTGTCCAATAGTCTTCTAGAGAGCTTAATTCTGATTGGTTCTTTTATTAAGTGTTTTTAAATTAACTAGACTAGATTTACTCTAGCCTAATTCTCATTGGTCCACCTCCAAGGCCACCCAATAGGATCTGAGTACACCTTGAGAGCATCTAGGCTAGGGATATGACATGTGTCCCTCATTCCCTTTGTGTAAAGGGAGCTTGTGTGTGTGTGTGTGTGTGTGTGTGTGTGTGTGTGTGTGTGTGTGTGTGTGTGTGAGTTTCTCTCTCATCCCCGACTTCTTGGGCTCGTCCCCTCCTTTGTAGGGCTTGTGAAAGACTTTTGCGACACACACAAAGCATCCAATTTCCCTAGGCTTTTGACCTTTGAACACAACCTTTCAATTTTGGAACCTGAGCATTTTGGAAGTCTTAATGAGCTGAACCTTAGGGTCTTTTAAGCCCATTATTGCACCTTGGTCTTTTGCAGATGGCCCCCCTTTGGATCCCTATTTTCTCTCCTTTGGATCCCTACTGTGGCCGGTCTGCGACCTTAACCAATATTCTAGCTTTTTCTCCCCTGGCACTTCCCCATATTAAATGATCAGTTTAACATGAGAAAATCATTTAGGAGAATTAGATATTAGTTATTACGAAATTACCTCTCTCTTGAAATCATAGTCGTCCTTGACTATGGGGTAGAGAAGATAAAGCATATTCATTAGTCCTTTTTGCTAGCGAGTAGAGGATCCCTATGTTACCCTACGACATCGCTCCATAATGGATGACTAGTCCATTTGGCGCTTGAGAGCCTAAGTTGCCACAAGCATGTCTCCACATTAGTCATATCAATCTTCCATAGTAGAGTGACAAGCTCTACTTGGTGTTTGGGAGACGTCATCTCCACAAACTAGATCTAAGCATGCATACTACTTCATTTTTGTGCACAATAAAGAAAAAGAGAGTCTTATAAGACAAAAACTTTGTTCATTTTCAACATTTATACATTTGCTTACTCTAGGGAAGCATTGTAAGCATTGACAAGGTTTAGGTTATCCTTTAATTGTATGCCTTGCATCCATCTAGCATCTTCAAAAGGATAATTCTTAAACTTAATAAGATATTGTCGGTTAGTCTTACCGCCTCTTAGTACCTTTTCTTCATGTTGGAGAATGGACTCGGGTTGTAGCACCTCTTCTTGGTCCTCCATCTCTGGTGGGTCTTCAATAGTTGGTTCTTGAGGTGGCTCTCCTTTTTGTAAGGCTTTAATAGGCTCACATGGAAAGCATTGTGAATGCGCCAATGGCTGGGCAACTTGAGTTGATAGGCCATCTCATTGATTGGCCTAAGAATCTGTAAGGGACCAAAGTACCTTTTTGCTAACTTAGCATAGTAATTTTGGTGTCCTGTAGGATTCTCACCTGTTGTGTGCCTTAATCAAGCCTTGGAAAATTTGAGTAAGACCCAATCATTTTCTTTAAAGGGTTGGGTTCTTCTGTTCTTGTCAAAAGCAACCTTTTGCCTTTACTGTGGGATAGAGATAGCATCCTTAATCTTTTGGAAAGATTCTTCTAGGTCTCGGCTATACTCATCTGCAAAAGATCTTCTCGTGTACCTTAAGTAGCAGGGGACTTTTTGATCTTCCCTCAATTACTTCAAAAGGTTCTTTTCCGGTGGAAGTATGTACAGTGGTATTGTAGGCATACTCCACTAAGGGTAAGTACTTCTCCCATTGGGATCTTTGATGTACTTCCGTTACATAGGCGTTTAGTAGATCAAGAATTGTTAGGTTAGCTATTTCACTTTGGTCATCCGTTTGTGGGTGATAGGCCAAAGAGAAATTTAGCCTTGTCCCTAAATTCTCAAAGAGACCCTTCTAGAAATTACTAGTCATTCTAGGATCTCTATCCAACACTATGGACATTGGCAAGCCATGATACTTGAAGATTTGTGATATAAAGAGGGTTGCCATTGATGGGCTTTGATAGTCTTTTTGACAGGTACAAAATGAGCTTGTTTATTGAACCTGTTTACTGTCGTCCATATTCCTGTATTACCATGGATAGACTTAGGCAATCCAAAGATAAAATCCATGGATATGCTCTCTCATGGTGAATTAGGGATTGGCAAAGGTTGAAGAAATTCAAGTTGCTTCCCTCTATCAAACTTCGTCTTTTGGCATATCACACATTTAGAAACATACTCTTGTGTGTTTGTTTTCATGGTAGGCCAATAGAAATATATTGCAATCCCCTTTAGCGTAGATTGAATCCCTCTATGCCCTGCATAAGGAGGAGCATGAGATTCATACATTACTTTCTCACGTAGTGAGTTGGTAACACTGACACATCTACATAGATAGAATTCTCTTTCACATTAGAGGCATACAAAGAGTACAATGTGCTATACATTTGGCCTTTGAGTATGACCAAGTTCCCGTTTTTTATTAGCCAGGAACCATTGCCAAACACTATAGTGTATCCAAGATCATCAAATTTCCCTAATGAAACCAAGCTTTTAGTTAGCTTAGGCACATGTCTACTGACACGTCGTCCCATGAACTTGCTACCATTATGCACACACAACTTCATATCTCCAATGCCACATATCTCAAGATGATGAGAATCACCCAACTGAATTGAACCATGTGTATAAGCATAACTAAAGAACCACTCCTCATAATTAGAAGTAACATGAAACTCACACATCAATCAATAATTCAATTTTGTGCATGGCGACAAGAGCTATCAATGCCTATGGACTCAAATCAAAAGCAAAAACTAGTATACTTGATGGATGCTACCCATCAAGAATAACATCAACATGTTGGAGACTCAATGACATTGAGATCCTCTATCTTTACACTACTTTTAGGAGGTGCAAGACTTACGACAATGGCTTTACCCTTTTCTCTTTGTAGCAGGTGTAAGCAAAGATACATGTACATAAAAATTTCTTTAAAATGAATGAGTTGAAAGTGATATGTAGCATGGATTTTTTGGGTACTTCACTCAAAGATTGTGAATTTTAAAACTTTTGGGGAAAAAACAAATTAATTGCCTTTATTAAAAGATTGCCATTTTTGAAAAACTTTGGGCCCGACTACACTATTTGAATGTTTGATTATGATGCAAAGTAGTGGGCAGGAAGGGATCTTCTCTGCATGAAACCACCCCTTCAACTTCCCACACTCTTAGTGAGCAATTACTAAATGGGTTAAGCTTTGCATACTCTATCCTACACTTTTGAGTAGTAAGGCCACCAAAATTTCCAAGCTCTCCATCACCAGTTGTTGCTACTTATCTTTGAACGAGGCATCTCCCTCTCTATCTCTCTCTCTCTCTCTCTCTCTCTCTCTCTCTCTCTCTCTCTCTCTCTCTTTCTCTCTCTCTCTCTCTCTCTCTCTCTCTCTCTCTCTCTCTCTCTCTCTCTCTCTCTCTCTCTCTCTCTCTCTCTCTCTCTCTCTCTCTCTCTCTCTCTCTCCATTCAAGGGACGCATAGATTAATTGGGATGCTCCATTTGCATGGATTTAGTGCTTATGTATATTAATTAGAGAAAATTTTATCTCATAGCTAAAAACTATTGAAACATATAAAGAAGTGGGGGATTGTATTCATGATATGACATTGACAAAGAGATTCAGCAAGCATCCACCTGCCTCGAAAGAGGAAGCAACGCAAAAGAGCCTATGGCAAAGGTCAAATGTCTCTCACAACCCATTGATGTCTCTAGCAATAAAGGGACACCGTGGCATGCTCCAAAGTTTACGATACCGACCTTGGATACCTTTTGCATTACATGGGAGGATTTAAATAGGGAGTATGGCTTGAACATGGTTGGGAGAGTATGTCATCCCCCTCTTCACATCAACACACATCTTGCATTCAAAATTGTAATTTGTCTTGGTTTTCCATGCACTCGTTTTAGAGCTTGGCATACTCCATCTGCAAAATAGACATACTCTATTAACTTATCTACCAGAAAAATAATTAGCAAGGAAGAACGCAAGCATTACCAAAAAAAATGTAAAAACGGTGCAAAATACTACCAAAACAATACCAAATAACTTGTAAAAAAAATATTCCAAACGACTATTAGTTCACCAAAAGAGTTCAAAATAGTACCAAATGAAGCATAGTAAACACCATGAAAACCAAAGATAGAATCAATACAGCACCCAAGACATATTTAGCAATGCCCAAATAGTACCAACATAGTACCAAAATATTTCTAAATCGCACCAAAAGTACCAAAGACATTAACAACATAGTACTCACCAAGAGTACTCTATAAGACCAAAAGTTAAGTAACTAGAAAGTACCAAAGCAATACCAAAGGAGGTGAAAACAACACCAAATGAACAAAAAAGCACCCAGAGTACCAAGGGTGTGCAAACACAGCATCCAATACAAAACAAAATGTATAGTATATGAGTACTTAGAAGTACCACACCCGTATAAAAATATTTCAAGAAAGTACCAAAACAATTCTAGAATGTACCAAAATAGTTTTAGAATAGTCCTTAAGATTATCAAATGAACAAAAATGCAGCAAAAGTGCCATGGATTGTGCCAACATAGCACCCATAACAAAACCGCCAGGGCCTTATATATAAAACTCAAAATTTAGTAACAAGAAAGTACCAAATGAAATAAAGAAGCACCATAAAGTACCAAGAAAAGTACCTAGACAACATCTAGTATTAACCAAAGTACAAAAAAAATTCAAGAAAGTATAAAAAACACCTAAAATTTGTCAGCAAATAAACCAATCCCGGGGAGGTCACCTAATAAAAATGTAACCTATCACATGAGTTCAACAAAAGGGTATTTAAAGTTCTTGAAAAATACAGAAATATAAATACAAAAGGGCATTATTTTTTCAATTTTGAAAAAACTTAGAGATTTTAAAAGAAAAGGATACATTATATTCTTAACAAAATTCACAGATAAGGGGTTTTACAAACATGTCTTGAACACACGTGATATGGTAGTTTTACACATAGTGAACCCCTTGAGAAACCAATCAAGAAGTCAAACATGCTAAATCACCAAACCATGTGCAAAAGATACACTTTCAACAGTCATACATAATCCAATAAGCCAAAACTACAATACCTCGTGTTGTTGAACCTCAGCCGCCGCCACTGGAGCTTGTGGATATGTTCAAAAACTCCATTTTTTCTTGTAACAAGCATTAACTTCTCACAAATCCACCTCAATCTCTTTGATCTCTTCATCAGGGACAAGGATTTTTTTTTGCAAAAGAACAATACGTGCTTCTAGGGTATTAATGTCCTCCATCAAACTTTTCTCCATGCCCTCTTTACCTTCATATACCAATAGTTGGTCCTTGTTTGCTTGAATAGAGGCCTTAAGTCTGTTAGGTTTGTTGATCCTAGATGTGACACCAGTTTTAGCAGTCTTTGTGGAAATGCCTCTAAATCATAGTAGGTAGTCTGCTAGCTTTCTAAATCATAGTAGGTACTCTGCTAGCTTTCTATGTTGTTGCCACTTTGAATCATACGGGCCTTCTTATCTGAATGTAGGACACTTCCAAGGGAGGAACCATTTTGCCTCCTCCATGCCTCAATTTTACGGTCAAGCTTGCCATTCCTAGATGTTATCATCTGCAACACTCCTTCCCAAAACCGGGCCCATGCTACTCTATGCCGTGTTGAGTCTTTTTTCACTACATGGCATTTCTCAAAAGCGTAGCACCTAGAGAAAAATTTGGTCAACTCACCACATGAAGGGGGCCCCTGATAAATGTTGGAGAATAGAAATTTGCAGTCTTCCACTAGATGTGGTTGCAAATGGTTTAAATAGATCTTGTTGTTCTTTTGGTACTTGTACTTGAAAACAATTAACCATTGCTTGGGTGGAAATCTTCATCAATCAAGTCCATAGGGAGTTTGCCTTCTAGACTGAGGTTATACTCCTCATGAAGGTCTTGTGCTATGTAACAAAACTTGGTTTGTTGAGGGCACTCCTCCATTTTATTCTTACCTGGAATGTGAAAACATTAGAGAAAATTGGTGAGATATAGATTAAATGTGGTGTGATGCCCTACATTACCAAATGGGGTACTACAGAGTATCAAATTTTGTACAGAGTACCAAATTTGGTATTGTACATCTAGCTTCAACTGTCACATCAAGCACATGGAGTGAACATGCAGCATTTAATTAACACAAATCTGATGCCAATGAATAGCATACCACATCTTGACTTGTTGGCAAATTTTGATTCATCTTCATCAAAGAGGAACGAGGTCCATTCGGAGTCGATATCAGCAACCTTGCACTGTTTTGCACTTGGCCCTTGTGTGGGGACTGGTTTGGTGCTCTGGCTTTGTTTCTTAGGGGGGTGGGGTGGAAACCCCTTTGTTGTTTCTTTTGCCAGGGGAGGACATTCTCTCGGTATTTGATTTCAATTTGCATGTTGAAGGTGATGCTCTATTGGCAACATCTCTCTTGGCCTTTGGGGTTCTCATCGTTGGAGAACTGACACAAGAGAGTAGATCTGTTGCAAGTTCATGCAATGCTAAGGAGAGGGAGAGAGAGAGAGAGAGAGAGAGAGAGAGAGAGAGAGAGAGAGAGAGAGAGAGAGAGAAAGAGAGAGAGAGAGAGAGAGAGCTCAAAATTGTGCAAGGCAATGAGTGAGAGAGAATTCTATGCAGCTCGAGTTGAAATATAGGGTGAAAAATTTAAAATGACTACATCCACTCATGACACCACTACTCTCACACAGGGTGGACCATTATGAAATTAATTGTACAAAGATTTCTTAGAAATACTATCATATCTATAAAAAATAGAAATACAAATTCCATTTTTCTCCAAACGTGTCCTCCATAGTACCAAATATGTGGAAAAGGCCCTTTTTTTGTACCACCAACCTTTCCTTTCACTCGGCTATCACAAAATCCAAGTCTAGTGTGCTCTCACCTAGATCGATCTCATGTGTGTATCAAACACCAAAAGCTAACCTTCTTACCGCAAGCAAAATACGATGATTTCATATAGGTATACTGCTCCAAATGCGACAAAACTTGCTCCCTAAAATGTGTAGATTATCCTTATCAACTTCATGTGCTCAAAGGCCATTTTTTGACACTTGGGAAAAATCATGCCGAAAATAAACAATCTATTTTGGACAGGTTAATTCTGGCCTCTGAAGCACTCTATAGGTGCTTTAGGATGTGCTCTATCTAGCCTTATGGTCAACATCCAGTTTTGATATGTGTTTGATGTGTAGGTCGTGAAAACATCTTGTAGATAGACACTACTAAAAACACAACTTCATCTCCAGAGACTTACATAGAAAGGAAGAGCTTTCACCTGCGAGTCCCTTAGTATGTTTAAAATTCCAATGCAAGTTCACAGGAGGGATACATGAAGGAATGAAACACAATAGAGCTCTTTGAGCTACGCTTAACTTTCATTATCCAAAAACATAAGTCCAAAGTTACAAAACTGGCTTTTATACCTTAGCCAAGGTTTGAGAAATGAAAAGCTTAAAAAAATGGCTCGATAATAAGGCTAGGAAATGCAAATAATTAAAAATCAAGATGCCCTTAGCCCCTTTACATTCCTCGAAAATAAATGTGATACATCAAGTTTGGACTTTATGATGTTTTAAATTAATAAATGGGGTTTTGATACAATAAGTGGCTAATGTGACAAGAGGATGATAGTGATGATCATGATAAATGAGCAGCTAACATTTCCCCCTCCTTGCATATGTTGTCTGCAACACATCTACGTAGGGTGCTAGGTAATGGTTGGGCTTGCGAGCTTTGACTCATTTTAATTGTTGCTCCAATTCTTGTTGGTATTTGATCCTTATATATTTATTGCCAATAGAAGTGAACTGCATTGTAATTCTATTCTTGTATTCAATGGCTGAGTAGCCAACATATTGTTCTTTGATATTGGTGATGAGAAGGCCAAAGATCTTGCTTTTGTATGTGAAAAATCCGGTGTAGAATGCCTTCTCAAATGTATGCATGTATTAGGAGGGCAAGAACATTACCCTGACATAAAAATTGTAGAGCACCTCTTCAGACGTTTGCTCTGATAGGTCCTAGCATAAGCCTTGATTGCCTTCAAGAAATGACATCCATGATACATATGTCTATTCAGCTCAATGAAATGTCTATAAGCATGTGAAAAGCATCTTGGAAATTTTTACCAACATGATGAAGGCCAAATCTGGTATCTCACTAAAGATCTTGATCATTGACGAGAGATTCTCCACCATACATTATTCAGTAGTCTTGCCATTCAGTGGTGGTGGAAATTGTAGGTAATTGAGCTAGGTTGGTCGCTTTTGCTTGAAGATAGTGCTTCTACCAGTTGCCGACCGTTGGGATTGTACATTGCATCAGATTTTTCCTAATGTCCATTGGTGCAATGGTGAAAAGAACAGGATATCTAGGATGTCTTGTCAGCCCAATAATGGCAGCAAGTTCCTTGAGTAGCCTCTTTGATTTGTGAAACTTCAAACTTGATCAAAGGGTAAGGGAGAGCTTGTTGATGCCCTTCTTTAGTAATATTGTACATTGTAAAAAGATTGACAGTGATTGAGTGGAGAATTTGTTCTTCCCATTGCATGGCATCCTTGCACACTCGGTTTCATCTTCTTTTTTCTTTCTAAGAAAAGTCTCTTCTACTAGAGTCAAATTTGTTGGAGGTGTAGAGGGGCTGATTTCCTCTTGTGTAACCATAATCTCTAGGAGAACTGCTTTAGTGGTTTGTGTAGCTTCAAAACTCATAAACTATAAAGTGTCGGCATCTCCCATTGTAAGTTCTGGTTGGTCATCCCAGAAGTAGATTCTTGATCTCTTATTTCCACTTGAGCCTTCCTAAGCTCCTCCTTGAGGTTTTCTATCTCTTTTTGGTAGTTTCCTTATCTCTATATAAACCCTCTAGAGAGATTTTGGCATTGCATCTTCTCTAACTTGATTTCTTTTTCAAGTTGTCTTTATGATTTTTCTCAAGAGCCTTGTAAGCTTCATCAATGTTTTGTAATGTAGCCACAATGGAGTTTTTCCTCAACTGATTGAGTAATTGAGTCTGATCTTGGCATCTAGACTCTGACTGTGCTAATTAAGCATTGGCTACATCAAGTTGGACCTGTACTTTCTGAGCAAAAGATATTTTATATTGCAAGGGTGTGGTTACCTTGTTCAAATGTTGCTCTTGTTGCTACATTGGTAGCTTTAAGGCTTCTATTTCTTCTTTAACTTTGGCTATCTCCTCAATATTTGTCAAAATCTCAGTTTCTAGCGCTTCCATCTTCTTATTATTGGCTTTCGTTTCCTCTTGAAATGAATTATTGAAAGATTTAGCTATATCAAGCCTCATCATTGTGATTTTTAGCTACTGCTGGAGGTTATGGATCTTCTAGTGATGAGCATAAACTTCATCTATCATGTGATCCATGGCCTCATGCACGTATCTATAATATTCATGTATCTCTTCAAGGTTCTCATCCTATTGAGAATCTCCCGCTTTGTCTTGGTGGAATGGTCCCTCTCTCTCTTCCCTTGGTAGATCCACTTGCAAGTGGCTACTCAACTGGTCTTTCCTCTATCCAAATGGGATCTTTTGGCATTTCCAAAGTGGATGTTTAATCCTTAATAACTTATTCAAGGTGATCTGTCGGTACCTCTTATGGAGGCTACTCTTCATGCAATGTGGTGGTTGCAAGCTTCATTGCTTTCTTTAAGCATGTCCTTAATTAGTCAAGGTTTCCTGCATTGGTGGTGCTTTTGTAGACTCTGCCTAGCCCTGCTCTTTTTGAGTTTCTTCTTCTTCATAGAGTCATTCCAATCTTGCATGGAGTCATCTTGTTGTCGATACAGAGGGTTTTTAGTGAGGATCTTTATACTCTGTGGTTTGGGTTGCCAGTTTTGTGCAAAATCTCCCCTTAGCCCTCTTTCAAGTTCAAAGGCTACCACTTCTCTTTCAATTATGGCCACTCTTTGTGCCGGATCCTTGACTTTTACGGTGGGGTGTGGATGCTTTTTGCTAACTATTTCTTTGACCTTGAGGCTTTCCCTTTTCCTTGACTCTTTTCTCTAAGACGATCCTCTGCTTCACCTTCTAGTTCTTTCTAAGTCTCTAATTCTGCAGATGCTTCAAAGACTTTGACAAGTCTCCTTATCAATCCTGTAGCAACGGGTGGTGCCCTAGGTGGTGTCTCCTCTTCCTCCATATCCATCTTGCTAGCCAGCCATAGGTTTTTCCTAGGAGCTAGTGGTAAATGCTCCGCTTGGTGTATAGCATGATTGGTTATTCTAGTAAGTACCTCTGGTGCCCCCAAGAATGATATTTGTTAAGGATTTTTGACATTGTGCTAAGGTGGTATGGATGTATTGGGCATGGTCAACATCAATAGACGCCTCATTTCTCCATGCTTAGGGTGAAAGTGGAAGCTACTGCATGATTAGCGAGGCAATGTTTTTGCGATGAAGTGGAAATGCTGGTGGTAGGTTCAAAGTGCCCTCTATATTTCCCTTTGTTGGAGATCACTGAAAGATGCTCACTTCTGTGTGAAGATAATTGTGGTTTCCAATTGGCGGTCTCTCATAGGCTTTCCACCCTTTGGCAGCTTCAATGCATCATCTATCTATTCCTTTGTGATGTTTACTTCCAGTAGGGTGTGTGTTAAGATCTAGTATTGTGTCTTGATCATATTCATTGTGTGTATTAGCTCATATGCTCTTTGATAGTCAACCTAGATGGTTCCAACTGGATATAGTCTCCAAGGCCTAGCTTCTTCCACAAGGGTATGACTAGATCTTCTCTATATGTGTGAGCATTGCATCTATGGTAAACAACCTATGACCAACTCCTTGCCACTGAATAGGAAGCGTTTGCACAGCCACTAGAGCTTGTTCATACCGACGTTTATGGTCCCATGAAAAAAATATGTCTAGGGGAGCCAGCTACTTTGTGACTTTCATAGATGATTCCACTAGGAAGTTGTGGGTTTATCCTTTGTGAGATAAGGATTATGTCTTCTATATTTTTGAGAAATTCTTAGCACTGATATAAAATCAATATGGCAAGAAGATCAAAAGCTTGAGGACTAGTAAAGGTGGAGAATATGTCTCCAAGGAGTTCCAAAATTTTTGTATCAAGAGAGGTATTAAGAGGCATCTTAGTGCACCTTACACACCTAATCAGAATTGAGATGCAGAAAGGATGAATTGTACGATTTAGGAGTGATTTAAAACCATGCTTTCTAAGGAAAATCTGACTCAAGGCTTTTGGTAGAGGTAGTACTCGCAACAGTTCATATCATCAATCACTCACCTAGTACGCCATGTTGAATTACCAGATTCCAAAGGAGCTATGGTTTGGAAAGAAAACACATTATGATCATACGTGTGTCTTTGGATGTGAGGAATATGCACAGGTGTACAAAGAGCTTCAAAGAAAGCTAAACCCGAAGTCACACACGTGCATTTGCCTTGATTATGGTGAAGATGGAGCGATGGGATACATCTCTAGCACCCAAAAATTTTCAAAGTAAGTCCCCAATTAACATGTTATTTTCCATAAGTCAAAAATGCACAAGAAACCTATCAAAGAGGTTGAGTATAGAAAAGTCACATTTGAGAAAATTCCGTCTGAATCTGTGAAATCTCAGAAGCCTAGTGATGTACCTTCCACTTGTTGCACCCTAACTGACAAGACAGAGAGTAGTAGCCAAAAATTTACTAGATTCTCACATCCATCTAAGCAGTTTCAATGGACTATGTCATATTGACTAACTACGGCGGTGAGCCATCTTGTTACAAAGAACCCATGCAAATGGATGAAAAGGTCAAGTGGTAGCAGGCCATGCAATCTGAGTACAACTCAATTGTAAGTAATGAGACATGGGACTTGGTTGAATTTCTAGAAGGCACAGGCCTTACCTTGCAAATGGGTTTATTAAAAAAAAATTACATCTGATGATCCATAAACTAAGTACAATGCTTGATTGGTTGCTAAGGGATGCAAGTAGAAAAAAGGATTTTATTTTAACAAAATATTCTTGCATGTGGTTAAGATGACTACACTATCTACAATGCTTGGCTTGAGGACATGGAACTTGTCCAAATAGATATGAAGTCAGATTTTCTTCATGGGGATAGAGAAGAGGATGTTTACATGAACCAACCTGAATATTTTGAACAACCTAGTAGAGAGGATCTTGTATGCAAACTTAAGAAATCACTTTATGGCTTAAAACAAGGTTCAAACAGAGATATAAAACATTTGATAGTTTTATGTGGTCCCAGGATTTTAGGAGTCAAGAGGATCACTACTTGCATACAAAGAAACTCAATGATTATGGTTCTTTGGTCATTCTCATTCTATATGTAGATGAAATGCTCATAGTAGGAACATCCACCGAGGAGATTGCCAAATTGAAGAAAAATGTTAAAAGAGAACTTTTCTATGAAGGATTTGGGTGAAGAAAATCATTTTCTTTATATGTGTATCAAGAGACATAGGAAAATAGGCATTCTTGAGTTTCTCAAGAATCCTATATCCACAATGTCTTGTACCATTTCAATATGGGGGGGGAGGCAGTGAGTATCCCACTACTGTCATATTTTAAACTTAGCCAGGAAGCTTTTCCTAAGACATATGCTAAAAGAGTAGAAATGGAAAGAGTGTCATACTGTTCACTTTTAGGCAGTCTTATGTATGCAATGGTAGCTATGAGGCCAAACATTATATTTGCAGTGGTAGTGGTTAATCGGTATATGACTGATCTTAGTAAGCAAAATTGGATAGCGGTGAAAGACATAAGACAAATATTATAAATTTTGGTAAAACTCCCACATTATCGGAATCTCCAAAACGACCAAACTCATGTAATTTGGGAATTTCCCATTTAAAGTGGCAAATAATGAGATTATATTGTTGATGTATGGTTGGTAAATAGAGTGAAAATCTTATAGAATTTTGGTGTTGATAAACACCATAAGTCAAGAGTATGCACAACACATGAATTTGAAGAAATACTATTGATTAAATAAAACAAAGAAAGATACAACTATTAAAGGCCTTGTTTACAAAACTAACTACTATAGTCACAATAGAAGCTGCACATAATCTACTGCAAATTTGATACATATCCAAACTTTGATCCAAGCATGGTTGATGTGTAAGAAAGAGCAAGGCCTACTTTGGCTTTTAGAGCATGCCTTTCTAGAATCTTAATTCTATAAAATGATCCTTCTTTGGTAGGCTCCAAGACCAAACAATTTCATCTATAGTTTTTCACACTTACGGGTCCTTATAGTTGAAAACTCAAAAACCTTTCCAACAATTAGTGTAAGCTTGAGAATTTTTCATCCCACCCTTTCTCGTGAAAGGTGCCCAATATTGAATCAAATTTTTTCTATAGTTCGGTGATGTAGGCTCATTATCAATGTCGGATAAATCCATTGCAAGCTAAACCAAATAGATGTTTGTGTCATTTGGAACTAGCATAACAAAGTCACCTTGGCACACATCAGTCATAGGGTCAAACTCTTCCCTTGGTTTATCTTGTTGAGGACCATAGAAATCGTCATTCAACTAAGGTTTGTACTTCTTGTTGTAAACTCATTGTAGTCCTTTGTAGGAGACATGATTCTTGAGATTTTGGCCAAAAAATTTCGTACAAGACTCCCTCTGATATGCCCTTGCTTTTCCAATTCCATCAAGTACCTTACCCCAATAATTTATCACAGGTTTGTAATATTTTTGAAGAAGCGCTAAGCTAGGCGAGATTGGTCAAGTTAGGGGGTACCAAAATAGATTGATGTGGTGGAAGTAAATCCAAATGTGGTGTAAAGGGAAGTGCATGTGCAAGCGGAAGCAAGGGTTCTATGGCTGCAAAGATAGAGAGTGATTTCTATGATGAGGATGCCAATTAGAGAGGCTCCAGCTGTGGAGAAGTGTCAATGATTCCAGATCGGGTAGAAGACATGCTGCCAGGTCTAGGTACGGATGGTCAAACTCCGTTGAAGAGTGCTAGAGATCAAAGGGTGAGATTTGCAGATGAGGTTGAAGTGGTGAAGCTAGAGGAGATTCTAGAGCTCAAGACAGAGGAGGAGATTGAGACGAGTGATAGCATCTCTATGGATGCAGACACAAGTTGGGAGACCGAGTCATCTCAGTCAAGGTATGAAGAGTTGGATATCATGCATGTGAGTAGAGATGCAATGAATGTATGTAAGGAGCAGGGTGCAAAGCAAACCGATATGCTTGTGATGGAGACCAAATGGGGGAGTCCAGGCCTACAAGTGATGACATGCAGGTAAATATGGTATGCAGTGCCAAGCTAATGGCCATGCTTGTGAAGATTGCAATGGAGTGTTCTTTGGTGGTTCAACATGTGCAAAATCTTTCCAAAAGGAGTGAAGTAGCCTTAGCTACAGATGGTAGCCAGAATGATGAGGTAGAGAATGAGTTTTTATCTTCTTTGGTGAAACATGATGTAATGATAGAACAAGTGTTTGAAGAGCAGACAAGTGAAGCTGATAGGCAGGTGGGTGTTGATCGACCTTGAAGGGCCAATTGATGAGGAAGGGCTTGATGTTGCTGGGATTGGGTGCATTCCAGGCATGAAAAAGAACATGAAGTCAAAGATAGAGAAGCTTCTCATGCTACGTATATATTCCATAATAGAGGAAGTGGAATCCCAAGTTGGGGCCAAGCTTCCCAAAGAGGTACGTGAAAAGTGGTTGAAAGGTACGTTGGTAAAAGCAACTGTGCAGTGGGATGTCAAGAAGGTACATGGTTCGCTTGAAGAAAACCTCACTTTACATGGTTGCAAGGGAGGTTCAAGTACCTTTATGTCTTACGAGAGTGATAGGGTGCTTGGAGATTCCTTGTTGGAGATGGGAAGCATGCTTATGGATGCCAGGAGGAGTGGAGTTATGCCATGGTTGGGTTTTTTGTGTGGTTGTCTATATGCATTGATGCAGCACTATGGGAGGATGTTTCAGGTGGATGGACGAGATCAGAGCTGGGTGTTTGACCCACACGGTAGCCACACTATGAAGCAGGGGTTGGGAAACTCGCATGAGAAAAGGAGGCGGTGTTTGTGCAGCTCCGCTTCCATGAAAATAGAATGAGCAAAGGGATGCAAATAAGGTTTTGAATCTCTATTTGATTATCCAATAGTAATAAGGGCTTGACAACTAGCCAATTTTAAAGTAAAAGTATGCCGTATGCGACTTTAAAGGTCCAAAAGATACCTTGTTAATGCTAGAAGAAAGTATTCTTGAAATGTTCATAGCTGGGGTTTTATTGATTAGAATTGCAGTACTTGAAGTGCTCTATAGGCCTGTCTTTACGACTCATCAAACGGAGCCCCATTGAGAAAGTTATAGTAGTTTAAAGCTAGAAGTGGTTGCAGATCTGAGACGGACAGGGCAAATAGCGACAGCTGGTCAAAGGTGATGTGAAGTGATAGATGCATAAAGCTTGATTTACAGAGCCTGTTGATCTTTTCAGATCAACAATCGGAGTCTCAAAGGCCAAGTTATAGAGCTATGAAGTTTTCACAAGGGCCGATTTTGAGCCGGTTTGATCACTTTGGAAATTGTGTCATCTGATGTTTTTTGGGCCTCGACAATGATCTTGAGGGTAGTACGAGTCATGTGAAGTTGGAAGGAAGTGACATCTTGTGAATCGGATTCTCGATGGCCAAGATAGGGCAGGTTAAAGGTGTGAGCCAATGCCGGGCAGGTGGGTGATGTTGTTGTTTTTCCTAGTTTTCTAATGCCCCGTTCGAGGCCGTGGCAAAGAAGAAATGCGACAAGATTGGCATGATCCAAGACCAACATCACTAAGTTTTGGTGGCACTTTACATCTTGGGTGTCAGACTCAGGAGCAAAAGATGACAACGGATGGAAGTTGGGAAGATTTTTTTTTACTTTCATAAGCCTTTAAGGAGTATTTCCCCCCCTCAAGGGGTGGCCATCTCAGAGGCTGCCACGTAGCAATGCTAGTAAGCCCACATGTGGGGAAGCAAGGCCAGAGGATGGGGTATTTGACCCAAGTAGAAAGCCCCTCAATGTTCCACAATGGGGGAGAGAAAGCAACTCCCTCACCCCGTGGCTATGGCGTGGCTTGGCGGGCACTGTGCGCCATCGTGGCTATTGCGAGCACTGCGCGCGGTGGTGTGCACTGCCATCTTCTCTGACCACGTGGTGGGTGGTGGTGTTGATGGGATCAAAGCGAACCCCAAACCCCGACGGCCTCTAAAACACCGGGGACCGAATGGCGCGCCTCGAGCTTGTCATGGTAAAGCAAACAGGGGGCACCACCTAGCTTCAGCGGCTAGGATGCAAACAACACACCACCATAACAAAGTTTTCATCCAAGAGAGATGGATGCTTGGGAGTAATGATGAAGAGGAAAGGGAATGAGATCAAGTGAGAGAGAGAGAGAGAGAGAAAGAGAGAGAGAGAGAGAGAGAGAGAGTGAGGGAGGGGGTATAGCGGCTTAGTACTTAGGCATCACAAAAGGATGGCGAATTCGCACACCCTTCACACATACACAAGCTCACTCCAAAACACAAGACTAGGTGGCGATTCCGCACACCTCACATGGGCAAAACATTGCAAGAAAACATACTCACAAAACCTCAAGCTTTATTTAGAGAATTAGGCGATGAAATGGGGAGCATAGGGTAGGGGAATGAGAAGGGATATAGTGGTAGAGCACATGGCGGATAGGTGGGAGTTGATGGCGAAGACTCGCACGAGGATTATGGCCATCATCCTTCATTTAGTTGCCCTTCATCTTCCATAGCCAAGGGTGTAGAGGTCATGCTCAAGACAAGCATGGTGATTGCGGTGATGGTGATGGTGATGGTGTGGGTGTGTGTGTGTGTGCACTAGGCACCAACAGTGCATAGTGTGTTCTTTGGTGATGTTGTGTATTTTTGTGTGATGGTGACCCCTCTTTATATAGGGGAGGAGGGGGGGGAGAAATTCTAGAATTTAGAAATGAAGAAATCATTATCTACATAGGCCATGTGACTGTGGGCCCCACTTGTCTGGCTGTGTGCATATGTGCCAGAACAGCAGTCTCATGAGAGAGAGACTAAGAGAGAGAGATGGGTTGATGAAAAAAAGTGAGAGGTGACATGGAGAATAAATTAATTACAAGAGGGGAGAGAGAGGAGTGTGTTCAGAGGTGAATCTGTGTGCAGATGTGTGTGAACACAAGAAAAATCAGGTAACCACCGAGTGGGGATGGGTCTGTGGGCACCTTTTTTAGTGAAACTGAGTGTGTGTGAGTGTGGGGGAGGTTATTTAGCTACAAGACAAGAGACATGGTGCCCTTTAGAGAGAGGGGGGGGTATTTGGGTCATGGGATATGATAGGAGAGAGAAAGGGGGGATGGGGTATACTATTTTGGAAGATAGGGTAAGTTGCATGTGAGTTAGGGTGCATTATTGGTGAGTTATAATGCATTATTGGTGAGAGGTGGGGTAGCTTGAGGGGAGAGAGAAAGGAGAAAGGACAAAGGGAAGAGAGAGGGGGTTGACCTTTTGAGTGGAGGAGAGGAAAAGGGACACCCGACGGGGCAACAGTGAAGAAAAAGGAGGCAAGGTGGGGATGGGCTACCCCGCAGGCATGAGGTGGCATATTTTACCTTTCTTATATATTTACATAGTCATACTTTATTTTTTTTCTTACTTTTTCCAATGCCTTTTATCACTCCCTCCCGAAGAGGGGGTTTTCATGGGGTGGGGACGAGAGAAGAGGGGTATGGGAGCTTGGCTTGTGAAAAGCCCCCATCATTAGCCCTCCCCTTTTGGCTAGAGGCATTCATGTCTGTAGCTCATCTGTTTGATCATTATCGTCAGAGGTGGCGGCTGATGGTGTGTCCTCATCTGGAATGTCAATAGGTGGAGCCTGGTCAAATCGAAGAAAATAAGGTTTAAGTCGCCAACCATTTACCTTGGTTTTATGAAGTTTTCCATCAGCCTCCATAAGCTGGTAGCTTCCATTGGCATACTTTTTTCTGATGATAAAAGGGCCTTCCCATCGGAGCAAGAGTTTCTTATCCTTGCGCGTGTCGAAGCGATTGTCATAGCGGAGCACCAACATTCCTTTCTTCAATTTTTTTTTCCGGAGATGCTCGTTAAAGCTAAGTCGTCTATGCTCTGCTTGTGCTGCATAATAATTTATTGCTTCTTCTCTGTCCAGCTGCAGTCTTTCCAAGTTGATGATGTGATCTCTCAAATGCATGTTGGGCTGTTGAAGCTGGCTTGCCATTACTCTGAGACTTTGTAGTTGCACTTCAATGGGCAAGATTTCTTCCTTACCAAATACTAGATGATACGGTGTGAATCCCAAGGATGTACGAAATGAGGTTCTGTAGGCCCATAAAGCTGGTAGTAGATACTTATCCCAGTCTCCAAGATGATTGTTTACCTGCTTGGTAATAATTTTAGAAACCATTCCATTTACCTTTTCAACTAGGCCATTACATTGAGGGTAATATGGTGAAGAGTGCCTCCTTGTAATGCCCAGTTTCTGCATTAATTCTCCTACCAAGTCTTCTCTGAAACCTGGCCCTCTATCAGAGATGATCTCTAAAGGTGTGCCAAACCTACAGCATATGTGCTCGTAGATAAATTTAGCTACCTCTACCGCTATGATTCTAGTGGTGGCTGTAGCCTCTGCCCATCTAGTCATGTAGTCGACCCCCATGATAATGTAGAATTTTCCTGAGTTGGCCCTAGGTAATGGCCCAATGGCATCGATACCCCATTTTTCAAATGGGCTATATGAGAGAATAGGTGTCTGTGGTTCAGGCATAAGTGACCTAGTGCCGGCCTTTTGACACAACTTACATGTTTTGCACCAGTGGTGTACATCACGGTTGAGGCTAGGCCATATGAAGCCTGCCTGCAAGATTTTCCTACTTTTTATGTCTAGGGCAAAGTGACCACCACAAACCCCGTCGTGACAGCTAGCAATTACTCCCGTGATTTCCTGAGAGAGAGGGACCTTCCTGAGTATTTGATCCTTACCCTTACAGTACAAACCGTCATTGATGAGTCGATACCTTGTGGCCTTCCGCATCAGCCATTGCTTCTGTCCCTTTGTTAAATCTGATGGGCATTCCCCTGTTTCCAAAAAATGCATGATGTCAGGCAAGGCATCACTTCCTTGAAATAGAGGGAGCTTTAGTTTTATTGCTCCAACCACCACTTCCTGTAGTCTTTCACTTGCTAGGGCATCTGCTTCTTGGTTTTGAGCCCTTGGGATATGGTGTATTTGAACTTCTTCAAACTTACCCAACAAGGTTTTTACACCACTTAAGTGAGTCCTTAAACTAGGATTCTTGCATGTCCATGCTCCATTTACTTGCCTTACCAGAAGTAGAGCATCCCCAAATACATTAAGGCGTTGTACACCTTGCGAGACGCACCATTGTAGACCCTTGGTTAGTGCTGCATACTCAGATTCATTGTTAGAATGTGAATCTAACAATTGGCCCAACAAAAATACCTTTGTCCCTTTGTCATCAAAGACCACTATGCCTGCAGCTGCTTTGTCGGACGATCGCTTGTAGGCAGTAGAGAGAGTATGCTCCTTCTACCATCGGTGGTACTGGAGGTAATCGGACTTCTCCTTCCTTAGATTTCTTCTCCTTCCTTAGATTTCTTCTCCTTCCTTTCAAAGACTTGGTAGGTCATGAGTCCCCCCAAACTTGCCCTTGTCGTGCTTTCTACCTGTACCGTGTAGTCAAACTCTTGCAGACGAACTAGCCATTTAGTAATTCTAGCAGACACATCCATGTGTTGTACAACATAGGAAAATATTTCATCCGTGGTTAGAATCACAAATTGCTTAGGCAGCAAATATGACCTAAGCTTTGTAGTTGCAAATCTAAGAGCTAGGACTAAGTGTTCCACATGGGTGAAACCTTTCTCTCCTGCTGTCATCATTCGACTAGAGAAGTAGATTGGCCTCATGAAAGATGTCGTCGTATCCTTTTGGAGTAGCACAGCCCCCAATGAGTCATCACCAACACTTGAGGTGACATAGAATTTTTCATCCCACTTAGGTGGTGAGATAGTTGGCAGAGTGGCTAAGAACTCCTTTACCTTGTTGTAGTGATGTTTGCTTTCCTCGTCCCAAGTGAAAGTTGATCTTTGAGTGAGTTTTTGCAGTGGTAGAATAAGTTGTGATAGTAGATGTATGAATCTACTTAAGTACCTCACCTTCTGTAGAAAAAAGACCAGTTGACGTGCGGTCGTTGGTGAAGGTAGGGCTATGAGTGCGGACACCTTACTTGGGTCGGCGTTGATACCTTTTGCTGAAATTTCATGGCCTAGTAGAATGACTTTACTCTCCCCAATGTGACATTTATCCACATTTAATTGCCCGCCTAGGCTCTGCAACCTGGCCAAACCTTCAGTTACCTTTTCTAAATGTGAAATACGGGAGCTATATATACAAAAATCATCAATGAACACTTATGGATGTTCCAAAGGACGGTTGAAAAACATATGTGACATATCTTTGGAATGTGGCAGGTGCATTTGTGAGACCAAATGGCATAACCCTGTATGCAAAACAACCCCATGGCGTGATAAAAGTGGTTTTTTAGCTGATCTTCCAAGGCTATGCGTATTTGAAAGTATCCAGAATAACCATCACAGACGGTATAGCATTCAAAACCCGCTACTTCATTCAGAATTTCATCCAAGAAAGGGAGAGGAAAGTGGTCTCTCTTTGTAGCTGCATTTAGTGGTTTGTAGTCAACACAGACCCTCCACTTACCATTCTTTTTTAGGCGTCACCACTACGGGTGACACCCATTCTGAGTTTTCTACAGGATAGATGAATCCCGCCTCCAGCAGTTTCCTTACCTCGGCCAAGAGTGCCTTTTCTTGTATGACCCCCAGTCGTCGTAGCTTTTGCACAACTGGTTTTACCCCTTCCTTCATCTTAATATGATGTTCCACCACTGTAATGCTTGTGATTCTTTCATAGTTGTCAATGAACAGGTTAGGAAATCCCATCAACATTTGCAAAAAACTATCTTTCTCCTCAAGTGTTAATTCCGTAGACAACATACCCTTCAACCTACTTCCTCCTAGGCCAGGTGATTTTCTCTCTTCTTCATTGGGTTGCCCTTTTGATGATGGATCACCAGTTGTGCTCACCCTTTGTGGATCCTTCATAATGATACCCATCACATCAATGGAACTGTCACTTTCGTCGGTGGATGTGGTCTCCTCCTCACAACTGGAAGATTCGCTAGTGGTTTCATCTGCCGATGTTTCCAGATTCATTTGCTTCTGCTTGCCAATCCTCATGTCGTAGTAGATTGTCTCCCCTTTCTTACCGGTCATGCGTAGAAGAAAAGTACCCCAGTCCTGTTTTGCCTTCATGTCCATCAACCATGGCCTTCCCAAAATTAGTGGATAGCCCTCCCCCTTAGTAGGAATCACAAAAACATCTACCTCTACCTCAGTGTTGAAAGCTTTGATTTTCAGGGCACTTACCACACCCACACACTTAACTTTTGCGTTGTTTGCCATCTTTGCCTTGCATGAAGAAGGCCTGTCAACCTCGAGCCCTAATCGAAGCATCATAGCTTCGCTCATTACACAGATTTGTGCACCTCCATCAATGTAGGTGTTTCCAACCCTCTTTCCTTTTATGTTTACGTCGACAATTGGAAGGATGTCATCCATGTTGCATCCCAAAATTGCTCCGGCTACCTTTGTTTTGGAGCGTCTTATACTTACCATTTTAGACCATTGTCGCCTTACTTTAGGTACAAGATGTAGAAGCTGTGGCCATGTAATCTTCGGTCCTTGCTCTGCCACATCCAATGTTAGATCATAGGGCTTAGAACTTTCCCCTAGCTAGAAGTCGGTGATGCCCAATTTCCGTCGTGGCCTGGATGGCCTCTTGCTAGTTTCTCCTCTCATGCTTCTCTCATCATGTGATTGTGTAGCTTTCTCCCTCCTAGCTCTTTTCACAGTCATGGCTTCAAGTGGTTCTAAAAAGGTTACCTTCTCCTTACCCTTGTCCCTCTCCTTTGCTCTAGGTGGATCCACTACTACGGCTTTTCCTTTCTCTTCTAGCCTTATGATGTTTACAGGGCGATCAGGTGGTCGGGCTGGTGGAAGAGGTGGGATGGATGCTTGTAGTGGTGTCTGGGGTGGACGTAGAATTTGTGTTGGTGGGGGTGGTGCTCGGGGTGGGGGTGTTCTTTCTCTAGGGGGTGACAATTGGTTCCTCCTACCTCCTCTATTATAGTTTTGTCGTGGTTTGGGACAGTAGTACATACCGTGACCGTCTTCTCCGCAGTTGTAGCAATGATACTCCCTGTTTTGTCATCGTGCTCTTCCAGGGTCTTGATCTCTTTCTTGACTCCTCCCTTGTTGTATTAAGTGGACAGAAAAATTCTGCAGTTGGTCAGTAATATGGGCCAATATATCTTGTTGGTCATCTCTTACCCCAAGAGCCAGTGGTGGTGGTATGGTGGTTGTCGTAGTTGCTGGTCGACGCGATGTTCCTGCTTCTATTGACTCGGTTTCTTTGGCTTTCATTCGCAGCTTCTTGTCCTTATGGAGAGCAATCTCAACGGCTAACTCGTACGTAGCCGGGAATCTACCTTTCACCTTCTCCTTGAGAAGCGGCCATAAGCCATGC
Source organism: Adiantum capillus-veneris (assembly GCF_014529385.1). Taxonomy (NCBI): domain Eukaryota; kingdom Viridiplantae; phylum Streptophyta; class Polypodiopsida; order Polypodiales; family Pteridaceae; genus Adiantum; species Adiantum capillus-veneris. Next base: position 81,156,034 of record NC_140959.1, on the reverse strand, counting down.
GTGAGCCGATCTTTTTTTAGGAAATCGGGTGCAGCTTCCCCCCTAGCCAGTGACTCAACCCACTGTTCCCACAAATCCACAAATTTGGACTCATAGGTGGCATATTCTAAAAGACCCTCCTGCTTCAAGTCTCTCAACTTGTCCCACAACTTTTCTGAAGTGGTACCTCCCCCAAAGCGCCTCTTAAAAGCGGTTTTTAAGGGTTCCCAGTCATCCTTGGTTGCTTGTGGAAGTGCATTGTACCATGATCTAGCTTCTAGCTTCATGAGATGCTTAAAGATTCTAACCCGGGATAAACCCGGGATTCATCCGTATCTTTGTTGCTCACTACACATGCTACTTCAAAGTCATCTAGGAAGTCTGTTACCAAATCCTCCCCCTTCTTTCCTTTAAATGTTGGAAATGCTACACTTGCCATGATTACTGAGAGAGAGCTAGAAAGACACACTGCTTAACTTAAAAAAGTTTTTTTCTTCTTTACAAGGAGGCGTGTATACCCTCTTATACTAGGACATAGATTAAAACTTCAAACGGTACATTGCCTTGTACCAAAGGTAAAACAATGGTTGATCTGATGCCAGAACCTCCAAAAACCGCTCCCCACCCGGCATGGTGTCAATGACGTGCTGGTAGTGAGCCTTCAAATCCAGTATTACCTTGATTGAGCGTACAGGTGTTGGTATGTGTGATCTGTCTTGAGGTAGGTTGTACTGATTCATGTGAAGCTTAGAGGTGCTTAGTCTTTGTCCAAGCTTGTGGGAGAGGGTGGTGTTCTTTCCTGAAACAAACTCAGTAGATCCCTAGTTTCTCTAGTGAGAGTGTGAGCCAATGCTTTCGTTATCCGTGCTGCAGCATCAGGTGCGACTTGAAAACTGACTGTGATAATTACCTCGGTGACTTGAGTTACCCGATTCTCAAAGTAGAATAGTGTTGATTCTCTATTGTGTAGAGCTCCTTCCATTTTGTTGTTGTGGGTTGGTTGTAGGTTGCGGACATGGTTTCGACCTTCTCCTTCTTCTTCTTGGCACTTGGCCTATGTATATCCACTGGGATTGGCGTGTTGGTTGACTCTCCCACTGCAAATCGATTACCGTTACGCCTGGCACTCGAGCTTCGATGGAGATGCGGAGTTCGTCTAGTTGTGCTTGGAGCTCTTCTTCTTCTGTCGTCCAATTAGCAAATCCTACTAGCCATTCATCCATTCACAATAGTGTAAGGGTTTCAGTCTTGTAAACTGAACGGTTTCATGAAAAGATCCTCAGTGGGGGCACCAAATGACGGGAGCAAAGCGAACCCCGAACCCCGACGGCCTCTAAAACACTGGGGACCGAATGGCGCACCTCGAGCCTGTCATGGTAAAGCAAACAGGGGGCACCACCTAGCTTCAGCGGCTAGGACGCAAACAACACACCACCATAACAAAGTTTTCATCCAAGAGAGATGGATGCTTGGGAGTAATGATGAAGAGGAAAGGGAATGAAATCAAGTGAGAGAGAGAGAGAGAGAGTGAGGGAGGGGGTATAGCAGCTTAGTACTTAGGCACCACAAAAGGATGGCGAATCTGCACACCCTTCACACATACACAAGCTCACTCCAAAACACAAGACTAGGTGGCGATTCCGCACACCTCACATGGGCAAAACATTGCAAGAAAACATACTCACAAAACCTCAAGCTTTATTTAGAGAATTAGGCGATGAAATGGGGAGCATAGGGTAGGGGAATGAGAAGGGATATAGTGGTAGAGCACATGGCGGATAGGTGGGAGTTGATGGCGAAGACTTGCACGAGGATTATGGCCATCATCCTTCATTTAGTTGCCCTTCATCTTCCATAGCCAAGGGTGTAGAGGTCATGCTCAAGACAAGCATGGTGATTGCGGTGATGGTGATGGTGTGGGTGAGTGTGTGTGCACTAGGCACACACAGTGCATAGTGTGTTCTTTGGTGATGTTGTGTATTTTTGTGTGATGGTGACCCCTCTTTATATAGGGGAGGAGGGGGGGGAGAAATTCTAGAATTTAGAAATGAAGAAATCATTATCTACATAGGCCATGTGACTGTGGGCCCCACTTGTCTGGCTGTGTGTATATGTGCCAGAACAGCAGTCTCATGAGAGAGAGACTAAGAGAGAGAGATGGGTTGATGAAAAAAAGTGAGAGGTGACATGGAGAATAAATTAATTACAAGAGGGGAGAGAGAGGAGTGTGTTCAGAGGTGAATCTGTGTGCAGATGTGTGTGAACACAAGAAAAATCAGGTAACCACCGAGTGGGGATGGGTCTGTGGGCACCTTTTTTAGTGAAACTGAGTGTGTGTGAGTGTGGGGGAGGTTATTTAGCTACAAGACAAGAGACATGGCGCCCTTTAGAGAGAGGGGGGGTATTTGGGTCATGGGATATGATAGGAGAGAGAAAGGGAGGGTGGGGTATACTATTTTGGAAGATAGGGTAAGTTGCATGTGAGTTAGGGTGCATTATTGGTGAGTTATAATGCATTATTGGTGAGAGGTGGGGTAGCTTGAGGGGAGAGAGAAAGGAGAAAGGACAAAGGGAAGAGAGAGAGGATTGACCTTTTGAGTGGAGGAGAGGAAAAGGGACACCCGACGGGGCAACAATGAAGAAAAAGGAGGCAAGGTGGGGATGGGCTACCCCGCAGGCATGAGGTGGCCTATTTTACCTTTCTTATATATTTACATAGTCATACTTTATTTTTTTTCTTACTTTTTTCAATGCCTTTTATCACTCCCTCCCTAAGAGGGGGTTTTCATGGGATGGGGACGAGAGAAGAGGGGTATGGGAGCTTGGCTTGTGAAAAGCCCCCATCAGCGTGATCGGGGAAGATGGTTCGTTCTGGTTGAGAAGGGCGGCACACGGTAGAGGTCGGTGGCCAGTGGCCCAGTGGGTGGTTCAAGCGGCAGATGACATGGTAGTGCACCCCGATAGCGATCGGTCCCGCGCCTGCCCTGGGCAACATTGTTTGAGAGGAACAGGGGAGCCGCCACTAGCAATATCGCTAGTGCTAGGGGGGATGTTCCGTGGTAGCTGTAAGAAAGAGAGAGAAAGAGGAGAAGTCACCCCCCCTAAGGGGCAACTCCACATGCAATGCAAGGACAAGTGTCCAGATCTCTATAAAAGGAGTAACTTGACATGCAATAAGGGTACTTATAATAAAAAAAACAGGGGGGATATAACACAAAAAAATTAGCCATTTTGGAAGTTTTTGTTGTTGGAGATTATTGAGCGAGATTTTTTTTCCTAGAGAGAGAAAGATCAAGAGAGAAGAAGATCAAAAAGTTTTGGAAGGGGAAGAGAGCAGCAGGACAAAGTTTTTGGGAGGCCGAGAAAGTGGCATTCCTAAGAGAGATCAAGATCCCTTTGGCTCCATCATCCTTAAATTCTTCTAGTACATCCCTCGACTAATTTCTCTATTTATCTGTAATCAACTGGGTTAACCCGTTGTAAGGGAGTTTAAACTCCATATTCTATAGCTTAATTGCATTATGGTGCTTATAACGATGTTGCTTGGTCAACGTGCATCTTTTCTTGTTCATGTTAGCATATCCTTCTGTTTTCATAAATAATATTATTTCAAGGCAACTATTGGTCTACTATACGGTGTGGTGCTTCTTCCTCTCCTCACTTTTATCACAATTGAAGCAATTTATCGACAATTTCAATTCCAATGGATTTGATAAAAATCTAACAGTTGCAGATTTACCAAAAATGATGGAATTAGTTCATGGATGTCTACAAGAAGTGAAAGCCATGCAAATAAAAAAGCAGATTGATGATGCTGTAGAGCTAGCACTTGATGTTGTATGGGAGCAGTATCCTGGCTTTCAGGATATGATCCAGAAGGTTTTATTGCATGTTATGAAGCCGAGATGAAGAGTCGAAATGTTCCAAAAAATCGGATGATTGCAGCATTTGAAGAGGTTGTAAACTCAGGTTTTAAAAAGCAAGTTCAAGAACTGGCAAAAGCATATCCCACACGGTGGGACTATTTTGGAGAAGAATTTATTCGCAAAAGCTCAAGGATTTTAGATCTAGAAATAAAGGAGATTACTGAATGAAGCCAAATTATTTTCACTAAAAGTGAAGGGAATCAGATGCAATTCCTTGATTACGATCAATTTTGGGAGCATATTTTTGCAAGAAGCAAAGCCAAAGCAAATGCAGAATTGGAAGTAGATGATTCAATTTCAGAGGAGCATATTTTGAGCAACTTTTAAAAAAGGCAAATGATGAATTTAATGCTGAAACAAAATTATATGAGTTTTTTTTAAAGATTGCTTGCATAGATGCTACCTCCAATAAAGGTCCCATTGAAGACATAGATTGTACAACAAGTGATTCAGAAGCTGTTGACCTTGACATGGGTTATTTTGAAGGAGTTCATCAAGCACATGAGCCTCTACAGGATACTAATGAAACTATCAGCACTATACCCAAGTAGGACAACATGTTTGCTGCAGCTAATTGCATAAATAAAGCTAATATATACACAATAACTGATAAAGTGACCGAGATTGTGGACCCATCACACGATGAGCCGGAGAATGCCAATGAACCTATGGTTGCTGTAACATTTAATGGCCTAAAATCTTATGTGTAGCGGAAATTAGCATGAACATAGTGGGCATTTCATTAGAATAGATTCCTAATGAGAATTACAAGAGTGCTTGGGTGGAGAGAGCAACAAAAAGCATAACACCTAGTTAGATAGCATCGACAATACTTTCAAAAGAGAGAGATATTAAGCTATTGACAACAGTTGAGGACCGGATTTGCATGGAGCCGGTCCCCCCTCCAAAAGGCTTTGTATTATGGTTTCTCCCATCAAGAGAGACATTGTACAATACAATTCTTTGTGTTCCTTCAAGACTAGCTAGTGCAATGAAGATGGAAGCTTCATACACCAAGCAAAACACTTAATCAAACACAACTTGAATTATCCCCGTTCTCAGACCCAAGACCTCACACACCTTCGAAGATGGTGAGAGCTAGCAGGGTATGAGAGTAGATTGAGAGGAACAAGAAGTATCTTACGAGAAAGATGTACATCTCCTCACATAATCACTCATATTAGCATAGCTTAGCTTAGTAATTAGCTTGGTAGAGAAGATGAGCATGCATTGAAGCTTGGCTCTTGGTTGGATTTGCATCCACATGCCAAGAGAGTGTTGATGTAGGCTTCTATCTCACAAGCTTGGAGTAGGTGATGAGCTCTCCATTAAAGCTTGGGAGGAGATAGAGTATTCTTCCTTTACACATGGTCAAGTGTGAGTGTGTGTGTGTCAATGCCAAGCAAAAATCAGCCCCCCCTCTCTCTTGGGCGAGCCCTAGCTGCTAAATAGGTCTGGCTTTTGCCTCATTGGACCTCCCCAGGTCAAGCCAATAGGAATTAAGCAGCATACGTGATAGCCTTCTGACATGTGTCCCCCTTTCCCCTTTTGTGAGAGCTTCAGGTAATTAAATAATTAAACTAAACTCTCATTGGACCCCTTTGCCTCCTTGCCAATAGGAATCAGGCAAGCCATGGGGCTCCTGAATGCTCATTGGACCCCTTGGGAGACTGCCCAATAGTCTTCTAGGAGACTTAATTCTCATTGGTTTCTTTTATTAAATGTTTTTAAATTAATTAAACTAGATTTACTCTAGCTTAATTCTCATTGGTCCACTTCAAGGGTCTTCCAATAGGAATTGGGCACACCTTGTGGGCATCTGGCCTAGGGAGCTGACATGTGTCCCTCATTCCCTTTGTGTAAAGGGAGCCTGTGTGTGTGTGTGTGGCTTTCTCTCTCATCTCCTACCTTTGGGGCTCGCCCCCTCCCATGTAGGGATGTGCAAAGACTTTTAGGGCACACACTAAGCATCCAATTTTCCCTAGGGTTGACCTTTGGACACAACCTTTGAATTTTGGAACCTTAGCATTTTGGAAGTCTTAATGGGCTGAACCTTAGGGTCTTTTTGGCCCATTGTTTCACATGGCTCTTTTGCAGATGGCCCCCCCTTTGGATCCCTATTTTCCCTCCTTTGGATCCCTACTGTGGCCTGGTCTGCTAGCTTAACCAATATTCTAGCTTTTTCTCCTTGGCACTTCCCCACATTAAATGATCAGTTTAATATGAGAAAATCATTTAGGAGAATTAGATATTGATTATTATGACATTACCTCTCTCTTGAAATCATAGTCGTCCTCGACTATGGTGTAGAGAAGATAAAGCATATGCATGAGTCCTTTTCTTAGCGGGTAGAGGATCCCTATGTTACCCTACGACATCATTCCATAATGGATGACTAGTCCATTTGGCGCTTGAGAGCCTGAGGCTGCCGCAAGCATGTCTGCACATTAGTCCTATCAGTCTTCCATAGTAGAGTGACAAGCTCTACTTGGTGTTTGGGAGACGTCGTCTCCGCAAACTTGATCTAAGCATGCATACTACTTCATTTTTGTGCACAAATAAAGAAAAAGAGAGTCTTATAAGACAAAAATTTTTGTTCATTTTTAACATTTTGTACATTTGCTTACTCTTGGGAAGCATTGTAAGCATTGACAAGGTTTAGGTTATCCTTTAATTGTATGCCTTGCATCCATCTAGCATCTTCAAAAGGATAATTCTTAAACTTAATAAGATATCGTCGGATAGTCTTACCGCCTCTTAATACCTTGTCTTCATGTCGGAGAATGGACTCGGGCTGCAGCACCTCCTCGTGGTCCTCGATCTCCGGTGGGTCTTCAATAGTTGGTTCTTGAGGTGGCTCTCCTTTGTAAGGCTTTAAGAGGCTCACATGAAAAGCATTGTGTATGAGCCAATGATTGGGCAACTTAAGTTGATAGGCCATCTCATTGATTGGCCTAAGAATCTGGAAGGGACCATAGTACCTTTTTGCTAGTTTAGCATAGTACTTTTGGTGGCCCGTAGGATTCTTGCCCGTCGTGTGCCTTAATCGAGCCTTGGGAAACTTTAACAAGACCCAATCGTTTTCTTTAAAGGCTTGGGCTCTTCTGTGCTTGTCAGCAGCAGCCTTTTGCCTTTGCTGTGAGATAGAGATAGCATCCTTAATCTTTTGGAAAGATTCTTGTAGGTCTCGGCTATACTCATCTGCAGCGAAGATCTTCCCATGTACCTTAAGTAGCAAGGGACTTTTTGATCTTCCCTCAATTACCTCGAAAGGTGCTTTTCCTGTGGAAGTATGTACAGTGTTATTGTAAGCATACTCTACTAAGGGTAAGTACTTCTCCCATTGGGATCTTTGATCTACTTCCGTTACATAGGCTTTTAGTAGATCGAGAATGGTTAGGTTAGCTATTTCACTTTGGCCATCAGTTTGTGGATGATAGGCCGAAGAGAAGTTTAGCCTTGTTCCTAAATTCTCAAAGAGACCCTTCCAGAAATTACTGGTCATTCTAGGATCTCTATCCGACACTATGGACATTGGCAAGCCATGGTACTTGAAAATTTGTGAAATGAAGAGGGTTGCCATTTGATGGGCTTTGATAGTCTTTTTGACAGGTATAAAATGAGCTTGTTTACTGAACCTGTCTACTATCGTCCATATTCCCGTATTCCCATGGATAGACTTAGGCAATCCAAAGATAAAATCCATGGATATGCTCTCCCATGGTGAATTAGGGATTGGCAAGGGTTGAAGCAATCCAAGTTGCTTCCCTCTATCAAATTTTGTCTTTTGACATACCACACATTTGGAAACATACTCGTGTATGTTCACTTTCATGGTAGGCCAATAGAAATATGTTTCAATTCCCTTTAGGGTAGACTGAATCCCTCTATGCCCCGCATATGGGGGAGCATGAGATTCATACATTACTTTCTCACGTAGTGAGTTAGTAACGCATAGTCTATTGCCATAGAGAAGATAACCATCTTGTAAAGTAAATGGTTCTTCTTTCTTCCCTAATGCAAGGGCTGAAATCACATCTCTAAAATCGGGATCAATAGCATACTCATCTATCATTGAAGATAGATCATTGTGAGTTGCTATGGAAACCGCATTCACTCTCGGTCGTCTTGAGAGTGCATCGGCTACTTGATTATGCTTGCCAGCAATGTGAGCAATATGAAAATGAAATTGCGAAAGGAAATTTGCCCACCTCATTTGTTTGTCGGAGAGCTTGGTCTGCGTCATGAAGTACTTAAGACTTTGGTGATCCGTTCGCAGAATGAAAGGAGTCCCCAATAAATAGTGCTTCCATGAGTCTAAGGCATGTAGAACTGCAAGGAGTTCTTTTTCGTATATGCCTAGAGCTTGCTCAACAGGGTCGAGCCTTCGACTCTCATAGCCTATGGCGTGCCCTTCTTGGAGCAAAACAGCCCAAGGCAATCACCACAAGCATCACATTGGACCTCAAATGGTTTTGAGAGATCCGGTAGTGTAAGCACAGGTTGAGAGATAAGCTTTTCTTTAAGCTTTTCGAAAGCATTGTTCTCCTTAGCAGACCACGTATACCTAACATTTTTCTTTGTTAGGTCATGTAATGGTCCCGCAATTTGTGAGAACTTTTCTATGAAGCGTCTATAGTATGCACACATACCTATAAAGCTTCTTAGTTCATGAAGATTCCTTGGTTTAGGCCATCCTTTTATTACCTCTAACTTGGATGGATCCATTTGGATTCCATCTTGAGAGATAATGTGACCTAAATATTGAATCTCTTGCAAGAAAAATTCACTTTTCTTTCGATTAACATAAAGTTTATTCTCTCTTAAAACTTGAAATATTACCTGGAGGTGTTGCTTGTGTTCCTCCAATGAATTAGAGTAGATGATAATATCATCAAAGAACACTCCAGTGAAGGTTCGATGAGGCCTGAACAGCTTCTCCATCAAGCGGTTGAATGTGGCTGGTGCATTAGTCAAGCCAAAAGGCATGACAATGTATTCGTAAAGACCAAATGTAGTACGAAATGCGGTCTTTACAATGTCTTGATCAACTATCCTTATTTGATGATAGCCACTTTTTAGGTCAATCCTACTGAAGTAGGTCGATCCTTGTAGCTTATCAAATAGGTCTTCTACCCGTGGAACGGGAAACCTATTCTTGATAGTGATCCTATTTAGTGCTCTATAGTCGACACACATACGATATGTGCCGTCTTTCTTTTGCACTAATAGCACAGGTGAGCAAAATGGAGATGAGCTAGGCCTAACCATGCCCTTCTCAACTAACTCATGCACTTGCCGCATAATCTCCTCTTGTTGAGCTTGAGAAACTCTATAAGGAGGTTTGTTAGGCGGTGAACTTCCTGGAAGAAGTTCAATTGCATGGTCGTCATTACCTCGTTTAGGAGGTAGCTCACAAGGGATGTCGTCAATAAAGACATCTTGAAACCCCTTGAGAAAATTGGATAACTCTAATTCCTTTTGGTTGCTTTTATTTTCTTTTGCTAAAGCATTAGGTTCATTTTGAGAATCTTTAACAAAAATCATGTACACGGAAATAGAGCTCTTTATTGACTTGTTGAAAGCTGGTGTATGTACAATGGGGATGGTGTTACCCATCTCCTTAGCATCTATATACATGTCCTTTTCCCTGAACTTAAAGGAGATTCTCCTTTCAGGAAATTTAACATGGGCAGCCAGGCGGTCAAACCATGGTGCCCCTAGGATTACATCCTCATGCTTGAGAGGAGAGATAAAGAAGTCCTCTTTGTCCACATAGCCTTGGACATGAAGCCTCAATTTCCCGATTAAGGGAGTGACTGAAGCTTCTTGCCCCTTGAAGGCACTGTCTGCGGGTAGGATATCTCCCATCTCGTAGGATTGTATGCCTAGCTTGGTGGCTAACTCCATAGATATGAAATTGTGAGTAGAACCAGGGTCAAAGAGAATAAAAGCATCATGTTCTCTTACCTTTCCCCAAGCATGGCATAGAGGAGATCCTTTGTGGTGAGTTTGGTGAATCTCCTCCTCTTGGATTTCAACCAAAGAAGCTCTAGGAGGATCTTGGCGGTTGTTCTTTTGGGGACAAGCGCGGTACGCATGCCCTTGTTCGCCGCACTTGAAACACCGGTTATCTTTACGATAACGCTCAAGCTCTTCAGGAGAGAGTTTATTCTTTCCTTTGTAAACTCCCTTCTCTTTAGCTTTGTTGGAATTGCCCTTAGGAGACTTTTGGACATTGTCCTTCCCCTTAGGCTCATTGGAACCCTTGTTTTCCGGGGGCTTATTATTTCTTTTACCCCCCGTTTGGAAATTGATTCGCGAGGCCACCATAGTATGGTGTATTACCGCCGATATGGTACGTGGCCTTTGGGAGTTGACATACTCCGCCATTTCTTCGGTTAAGCCCGCACAAAATTGTTGCTTTTGCTCTCCAAAATCCAACTTTTTGAAGACAGTGGCTTTGAGTTGTAGGTCCCAAAACTTGTCTACATATTTGTGGATGGATTCATTGGGAGAGAGCTTTAAGCTTCGCCATTCGGTGAGTACTTTGTCTTTGGCATCGGTGGCCAAAAACTGCTTCATAATGGAAGCTCTTAAAGCCTTCCATGTTCGTGGAGCTTCACCGTTGGCTCGTAGGCTAGACCACCATTGTCTGGCGGACTTTTGAAAGTGCATAGCTACATGGCGTAGCTTAGAGGACTCCGTGAAGCCCTCATCTCCAAACGCCGCATCGAATTGCTGGATAAAGGCCAAAACTTTGTCTGTAGCACCGAAGGTGCCATCATAGGTAAGGAAAGAGATGCTCTTCCCTCCCTCTTTGAATTTCTTCAGCTTGGACGACCTCTTCCATGCGGCATAGGATTTCCTATGGCCTCTTCTTTTTGATGGTTCAAAAGTTGCACCATCACTTTCTTCAGAAGATGAAGAATTTGAAGAAGGTGGAGAAGAGGGTGACCTCTTTCTCGCCTTTTTCTTGTCTTGATCTTTGTCGTCTTCACCATAGCTTTCATAAGAGGAAGAAGATGGAGAAGAGGGTGTCCTCTTTCTCGCCTTTTTCTTCTCTTGCTTTTTATCATCCCTCTTTGAATTATGGCGTGGAGAAGAGTGTGATGGTCTTCTCCGCTTTGGTGGTGATGGAGAGCGTTTAGCCCGCCGTCTTCGTGGAGCCATCTCCGCCGAGGTGGCGGGAGACTCGCTTCTTTCTCGTTCCTTCGGTGGAGGCTCTTGAGTTCTCCTTTGGGAAGGAGATGCATCATCAAGAAGTAAGTTCTTGAGCCCTTCATATGGATTCTCTTCTTCTTCCCGAATCGGAGAGAGACCTCTTTTGGTAGTCTCACAAGGAGGCTTCCTAGGTGTTCTCTCGTCATGGTGATGAGCTTGGAGAATCCCGTGAGCACGGAGCTGCCGTTGCACTTCACTTTGGAGAGATGGATTGCCCATGGCTTGTTGAAGCCTAGAAACAAGATAGTTAACAAGCATTGAAGCATCATTAGTAGCTTGCTCATGAGCAAAATCAAAGTTATCAACATTAATTTCACTCTCTTTACTATTGTCAGCCATTCTAACAACTTTTAGGTGTAAACTTTTTAGGTGTACTTTGGCACTTCAAGCCCTAGTTGCTACTCCTCTTTACCCCTTTAGAAAAAGCACTCAAGCTACTGTACCCGCGGCTCGAATACCATTAATTGCAAGGAATAGAAGAGAGGGTCTTTCGACACCAAAACAGCACCGGCTCCTGTCAAGCTTCTAATAGCTCAATAGTGGTTAAGCCGTAGGCAAGCCCCGTAGGACTCCACTATTAAGACCATAGCTCTCGACGGTGATGCCCCGTTAACTGCACAAAGGCAGGCGCACTGCAAGGCTGAAAAATCCCTATTCTACTTACTCACAGGCAATTAATAATACCAACCATTTGTAGCTAGCTTGAGGACCTCCCTTCTTGAGCAAGAAAAGAGAAACCTTGAGCTCTGATACCAATGTAACATTTAATGGCCTAAAATCTTATGTGTAGCGGAAATTAGCATGAACATAGTGGGCATTTCATTAGAATAGATTCCTAATGAGAATTACAAGAGTGCTTGGGTGGAGAGAGCAACAAAAAGCATAACACCTAGTTAGATAGCATCGACAATACTTTCAAAAGAGAGAGAAATTAAGCTATTGACAACAGTTGAGGACCGGATTTGCATGGAGCCGGTCCCCCCTCCAAAAGGCTTTGTATTATGGTTTCTCCCATCAAGAGAGACATTGTACAATACAATTCTTTGTGTTCCTTCAAGACTAGCTAGTGCAATGAAGATGGAAGCTTCATACACCAAGCAAAACACTTAATCAAACACAACTTGAATTATCCCCGTTCTCAGACCCAAGACCTCACACACCTTCGAAGATGGTGAGAGCTAGCAGGGTATGAGAGTAGATTGAGAGGAAAAAGAAGTATCTTACGAGAAAGATGTACATCTCCTCACATAATCACTCATATTAGCATAGCTTAGCTTAGTAATTAGCTTGGTAGAGAAGATGAGCATGCATTGAAGCTTGGCTCTTGGTTGGATTTGCATCCACATGCCAAGAGAGTGTTGATGTAGGCTTCTATCTCACAAGCTTGGAGTAGGTGATGAGCTCTCCATTAAAGCTTGGGAGGAGATAGAGTATTCTTCCTTCACACATGGTCAAGTGTGAGTGTGTGTGTGTCAATGCCAAGCAAAAATCAGCCCCCCCTCTCTCTTGGGCGAGCCCTAGCTGCTAAATAGGTCTGGCTTTTGCCTCATTGGACCTCCCCAGGTCAAGCCAATAGGAATTAAGCAGCATACGTGATAGCCTTCTGACATGTGTCCCCCTTTCCCCTTTTGTGAGAGCTTCAGGTAATTAAATAATTAAACTAAACTCTCATTGGACCCTTTGCCTCCTTGCCAATAGGAATCAGGCAAGCCATGGGGCTCCTGAATGCTCATTGGACCCCTTGGGAGACTGCCCAATAGTCTTCTAGGAGACTTAATTCTCATTGGTTTCTTTTATTAAATGTTTTTAAATTAATTAAACTAGATTTACTCTAGCTTAATTCTCATTGGTCCACTTCAAGGGTCTTCCAATAGGAATTGGGCACACCTTGTGGGCATCTGGCCTAGGGAGCTGACATGTGTCCCTCATTCCCTTTGTGTAAAGGGAGCCTGTGTGTGTGTGTGTGGCTTTCTCTCTCATCTCCTACCTTTGGGGCTCGCCCCCTACCATGTAGGGATGTGCAAAGACTTTTAGGGCACACACTAAGCATCCAATTTTCCCTAGGGTTGACCTTTGGACACAACCTTTGAATTTTGGAACCTTAGCATTTTGGAAGTCTTAATGGGCTGAACCTTAGGGTCTTTTTGGCCCATTGTTTCACATGGCTCTTTTGCAGATGGCCCCCCCTTTGGATCCCTATTTTCCCTCCTTTGGATCCCTACTGTGGCCTGGTCTGCTAGCTTAACCAATATTCTAGCTTTTTCTCCTTGGCACTTCCCCACATTAAATGATCAGTTTAATATGAGAAAATCATTTAGGAGAATTAGATATTGATTATTATGACAGTTGCTCCTAACAATATGTTTGCAGATTCTCTTATCACAGAAGAAGATTCCATATTTAATGATTTCTTGGGTAGATCTGAAGGAGATGACCATGACAGTACAGAAGAGATTTCTAATGCGTGTACCTCTTCAGAGGGGGTGCCAGATGAACCTTTGCAATGCTATGATGGATTGCTAACTAATGCAGATGAGGAAGCAAGGGATGACATTGATGAGTTGGAGATTGTCTAGATCATATCGGTTGTGAGCAGGTTATCCATGGATATTCTACTTCTATGCTTATACAAGGGCTACATGAGGAGATAACTCCTACAGTTTTGATGAATGTTGATATTTTGAAGATTGAATTTTTCGAGGATCCTATGGGTGAAGATTTACAGGCTAAAGTTGATTTCCATGATCAAGCTCTAATCCCAAGTAAAGATGCCTCTGCTGATACAGGTCTAGATTGTTCCAAGGTTCTTCACGGTAGCTATGAAGCTAGAGGGGGCGATGATACTACATCACCATGGGTACTGAAAAAGGTGTACATGTTTCTTCATTTCCTTGGACAGTATGCCAATTACGGTAGGATTTGGATGCTATTTGTTTTAATGATGCTTATGTCAGTGATGGTTTGATTGGCAGTCAAAGGGATTCAATGCTCTTTAAGGCTTTCTAGTAACAAACTTAAGTTGCCAGGAGTTTATGGGATATGGGTGGTGCACTATGATTCAGGTGATGCTCTAGTATATTGTTGGGCTCATCAATGCTATGTCCTCCTAATGGTATTTGGATCCAGGAAATTCTGAGGATCTTCAAAAGCAAGTTCAATATGGATGGGTATTTTTGGGTAAACATTGTGGTTTCATTATGTTGGATCTAGGAATAGCATATTTGGAGCAGAAATTCTTGAAGCTTGTTGGTACAGGAAATGTATGCTCATGTGGTTATTATGTTGCTCCACTATTGGGGCAATTTCTTATTATCCCATTTGATCCTAGGGACTACTGAAGTGCAAGTTGCAAATTCAAATGATACCAGATGTCTCTTATAGCAGGTTGTATGGTACAAGGTTTTGTTTTTTGGATTTATGCTAAGTCAAAAGAGTTTCTAGTTATGCAATCAATAAGCTTACATGGCTAGCTTCCAGTTGACATCTTTAGACAATTGATAAAATATCTTCACATCTTTTGAGTCGGTTCTGCTACCAGAACTTGAAGTAAAGGACTTGATGGCCATTTTATGTGCAGACAGAGTAAGGCATACTTGATCTTGATACGATTCCCTAAAGCGATCTTGATGGTCAAGCCGTGCACATCATTAACTAGAGCACTTGAGTCTGGCGGGGTTCACTAAACAGGTTTTCCATAATGGAATGCTTTGGAGATATGGCAGATACGGTTCAAGTATTTTTTATGGGCAGCTACCTAATGATTAAGCTAGAACATTGATGATAGGGTATAAGCTTTATATTATTTTCCATATGTTTACCAGTTATGTGAGCTTGATGGCAAGCAGCTTAAGGTGTTTATAGAAGATGCAGATTGAAGGCCTATTGGCATAGACCGAAGGGTGTGCAGGTTCAGAGGGGGTGGATGTCATGCAGCTCTGCTTCGATGAATTGAAAATGATCAAAGGGATGCAAATAATGTTTATTTGAATTCTAAATGATTATTCAGCAATAATAAGGGCTTGACAACTAGCCACTTTTAAAGTAAAAGTATGCTAGATGCGGCTTTAAAGGGCAAAAAGTTACCTTGTTAATAATAAAAGAGAGTATTCTTGAAATGGTCATAACTAGGGTTTTATTGATTATAATTGTAGTACTTAAAGTGCTCTACAGGCCTGTCTTTGTGACTCATCAAACGGAGCCCCCGTGAGAAAGTTATTGCAGTCTAAAGTTGGAAGTGGTTGCAGATCTGAGACGGACATGGCAGATATGGACAAATAGTCAAAGGTGATTTGAAGTGATATTTGCATAAAGCTTGATTTATGGAGCTTGCCGATCTTTTCAGATCAACAATCAGAATCTCAGAGGCCAAGTTATAGAGCTATGAATTTTTGACAGGAGCCGATTTTGAGCCAGTTTGATCACTTTGGAAATTGTGTCATCTGATGTTTTTTGGGCCTTGACAATGATCTTGAAGATAGTATGCATCGTGTGAAGTTGGCCGGAAGTGACAGCTTGTGAATCGGATTCCCAATGGCCAAGATAGGGCGGGTTAAAGGTGTGAGTCGATGTCAGGCAGGTGGGTGCATGTTTTTTTTTCTAATTTTCCAATGCCCCATTTGAGGCCATGGCCAAGAGGAAACGCAATGAGATAGGCATGATCCAAGGCCGACATCATGAAGTTTTGGTGGCACTTTACATCTCGGGTGTCGGACTCAGGGGCACAAGATGACAAGGGATGGAAGTTGGGAGGATTTTCTTTTACTTACATAAGCCTTTAAGGAGTATTGCCCCCCTCAAGGAGTGGCCATCTCAGATCCCGCCACATGGCAGTGCAAGTAAGCCCACATGTGGGGTAACAGGGCCGGAGGATGTGATATTTGACCTAGCGTGAAATCTCAATGTTACAATGGGGGAGAGAAAGGAACTTCCTCACCCCTTGGCTATGATGTGGCTTGGGGGGCACTGTGCACTGTGGAGCAGTTGGCGAAGATGGTGCCTTTTGGTTGAGAAGGGTGGCATGTGGAAGTGGCCAATGGCCCAATGAGTGGCTCGAGTGGCAAATGACATAGCAGATGATGTGGCAGTGGGCCCCGCTAGTGGTCGGTCCCGTGCCTGCCATGGGAAACATATTTTGAGAGGAACAGGGGAGCCCCCACTAGCGATAGCCCTAGTGCTAGGGGGGCTATCCCACGGTAGCTATAAGAAAAATAGAGAGAGAGAGAGAGAGACAGGGAGAGAGAGAGAGAGGAGAAGTCACCCCCCCAAGGGGCAGTTCCACATGCAATGCAAGGACAAGTTTCCAAAGCTCTATAAAAGGAGTAGCTCGACATGCAATAAGGGCACTTACCAAAAAACGAGCAGGGGGGGATATAATTAACAAAAAAAAATTAGCCATTTTGGAAGTTGTTGTTGTTGGAGATTATTGAGCGGGCGAGAGTTTTTTTTCCTGGAGAGAGCAAGAGCAAGAGAGAAGAAGATCAAAAAGTTTTGGAAGGGGAAGAGAGTAGCAGGAGGAAGTTTTTGGGAGGCCGAAACGCCGTCATTCCTAAGAGAGATTGAGATGTGGCTCCATCGGCTTGAGCTTCTTCTACGTACTTCCCTCGGCTAATTTCTCTATTTATCTGTAATCAATCAAGTTAACGCATTGTAAAGGATTTTAAACTCCATATTCTACAGCTTAATTACATTATGGTACTGATAATGGTGCCGCTTGGTCAACATGCATCTTTTCTTGTTCATGTTAGCATATCCTTCTGTTTTCATAAATAATCTTATTTCAAGGCAACTATTGGTCTACTGTACAATGTGGTGCTTCTTCCTCTCCTCACTTTTATCATAGCTAGCAGCCCGGGGTCATCTTTAAACCCTTAAACCCATGACATCTTTGGTGAACCCGATTGGAAAGCGAGCCGGGTTGGGAGGTAAATATGGAGATGCCATAACAAACAATTAGCCTACATGCACATGCAAAGACTTGGAATATGGCCTATATAGGTACTAATGTGGTCGCCCATTAAGCCCACATGAGGGGGGCCTTGACGGTGTCCATTGTATCTATGTGGCTTAGAGATGGCGTGGGTGTTGCTTGCGCATTTGGGCAATCTAGCTGGCAGAAATGGGTGTCACTGCTTGGTTGGTGGTGAAGCGGGTGGCACACCAGTGTCCACTATTGTGCGGTGATGTGCATCAGATGGTGACATAGTAGGCCCATAAGGGCTGTTCCTACGACCTCATAAGGCAAGGCCAAATTCTTTTGAAGATAAAACAAGGGAGCCCCCCACTAGCAACATCGCTAGTGGGTGAGGGGAGGGAAAGGTTGTGAGAAAGGAGAGTTTATCTAAGATGCTCCTAGAAGGGACTCAAAGAGAAACTCCAAGGGCAAGTGGGTTAGGTGGCCGGTCAGAGAGGCGGTCAAGAGAGGAATCAAAGGCATCAAAGGGGCAACCCAGTTGGGATAGAGAATTGACTCTAAGGTGCTATCAAAGGTTCAAATCCAAGGTGGTTGCAAGGTGGAAATAAGATAAAAGGGGATAGAAAAAGTAAAAATAAAAACTATAAGTGCTAGGGGCACAAGTGATGTCACTAGTGCTCCCCCCCCCCCCCTCCCCCCCCAACTCAAAGTACAAGAGAAGAGAGCGGCTAGAGATCAAGTGAGAGCAAGCAACCACCTTCTCAAAGTTTCTAAATTGAAGTGCCAAGTGGTCCAATGGAAGTGCAGATGCCAAAAGTGAGAAGGAGTCCTCTGTAAAAATCATTTTTTAGTCATTTATTATTGCTTTCTAGACAAGAGGCTTTTCTGTGAAGCCCTTGAGCCATTGAGCCTGCAGAGTGAGTTTTTTTTAAGGGGCTTCTTGTGCAAAGGTGTGTGCTTGCAAAGCCCAAAGTGTGAGTGTTTTTCGCGCGACCATGTGAGTGTGTTGTTTGTTGAAGACGAGTTGTAAATGGGTTTTTTTAGCATGGTGAAGCTTCCATAGCATTTTC
Source organism: Adiantum capillus-veneris (assembly GCF_014529385.1). NCBI lineage: Eukaryota > Viridiplantae > Streptophyta > Polypodiopsida > Polypodiales > Pteridaceae > Adiantum > Adiantum capillus-veneris. The sequence continues at coordinate 81,137,924 of NC_140959.1, read as the reverse complement.
TCGAGTGTCATTTCCCCTGCCCCTTCTCTACTTCTTCTACTTTTGTGTGTGGTGGCAGTGTGTGTGAGCAGATGTGCTCCCGAGTTTTTGTGTGCGGTGCTGATGTGTGTGAGTAGGTGTGATCCCAAGCCTTTCTGATGTGCGGAATGGAAGTGAGAGAATGGTTTTGTGTGCGACAGTGGTGTGTGGTTTGAAGCAAGCTATCAATTACATGTGGGTAGCTGATCTTGGAGAGCGTGTTTGTGCATTGGTGTGTGTGCACGTGGTGGTTTTCTAGTGCAAAGTGTGTTTTCTGAAGGTGTTTTGGAGAGGACAGTGTTGGAATTAGGGTTAGAGGAAAACACACACAACTTGGAGAAGACAAAGGAAGCTCAAGGCACACAACAGAGAGTGTTTTACTTAGTGTGAAATGGAAAGGTAAGATAGCCCTAGAGTGATGGGTGTATATACAATGCACGGGGGAAAAAACGGGCCTAGGGAGGGAAAAAATGGCCCCAGTGGTCCTAAGTGTGTTCACACACATCACTACCACATGTATATGGTAACAAATGCATGGGGGGGGGGGGGGGGGGGGGGGGGGGGGGGGGGGGGGGGGGGGGGGGGAACCTCCTAGTGAGGGAAAAAATGCCCCGTCGATCCTAAGTGTGTTTACACACATCACTACAACGTGTATATGGTAACAAATCCCCCCTAGGAGTGATGTGGTGAATGAGAGCTAGCACATAGAGTAAAGGAAAGTGCCATGCCATGAGGACATCATTAGTCCACAAAGGGGAGTAAGACCAAAGCTTTGTGTAAAGCTTCAAACTTATCACGATACAATGCCTTTGTGAAAATATCTGCAAGGTTGTCCTTTGTTGGCACATAAGCTAAGCTGATCTCTCCTGCTGAGATCCTCTCTCTGACATAGTGGTAATGCACCTTGATGTGCTTTGTGCAAGCATGAAAAACTAGGTTCCTTGCAACTGCCAATGCACTCTCATTGTTAGTGTAGATAGTATTGGCAGTGTCTTGTCCAACACCCAAATCAGCCATAAGGCATTTGAGCTATACACACTCAATCGTAGCTATGAAGATTTCCATGTACTCAGCCTCACAAGTGGAAGTTTCCACAATAGGTTTCTTCTTGCGCAACCATGAGATACATAAACTGCTAAGCATGAAATGAAAACCACTTGTGGACACTCACGTGTCAAAACATCCAGCCCAATCCAAGTCCAAAAAAGTATGTAAATCTGGACGCAATGATCTCCCCTTGGGATAAAACAAGCCAAGATATAAAGTGCCACTCATGTAGAAAAAAATACTCTTGATAGCCTACCAATGCTTAGACCTTGTGCTATGCATGAATCTACTGACCTGCGAGATTGAAAAATGAATATCAGGCCTGGTGTTGCATACATAAATGAGGCAACTAATAGCAGTTTGGTAAAGAGTGAAATCAGCAAGATCACCAGCATCATGAAGACTCAATTTTAAACTTGTTTTATAGGAGTGGCAATAAGTTTGCAATCCTCAAGTCCAAACTTGCATAGCAATGTCTCTATGTAACTTGTCTAACACAAGGCAATGCAATAGTCCCAAATATTTCATCTTGAAAGTAGCATTCAAATCAGCCTTAAATTTAGCAATATGTCTCTCCTTTGGTCTAGTGATCAACAAATCATCCACATAGAGAAGGATAATGAGAAGTAAATCGCCCTCATGATTTACATAAAATGTGATTTCTGTTGGACTGTTACAAAATCCTTGCTTAACCAAACGAGTGTCAACCTTCTCATACCAAGCACGAGGAGATTGCTTCAACCCATACAAACATTTCCTACATCTGTACACTTTATCCTCTTGTCCTTTCTTGACAAAACCGCAAGGTTGCTTACATAAACTTCCTCAAATATTTCACCATTCAAGAAAGAAGTAATGATGTCTGACTGATGTACATCCCAACCAAAATGAGCTTCGAATGCACATAGAAAATGCACAGTATACGACAAGTGGGAGAAAAAGTCTCTTCCTAATCTATGCCTTTTTGTTGTGCATAACCCTTTACAACAAGTCAAGCCTTATAATGATCAATCTCACCATTTGGCTTTCGTTTCAACTTGGAAACCCACTTCATACCAATGGCCTTTTTTCCAGGAGGCAAATCACATAAATTCCATGTGTCATTTTCTATAAGTGCATCATATTCAAATTGCATGGCAGTCATCCAAATTTCTGAATTTTGTGCTTCATCAAAAGACAGAGGTTCCTCAAAATCACATAAACTAGATATAGTCAAAGCATAACAATCTGATACATAAGATGTATGGCAAGAACCTAAACGAGTACGACTAGACAAGGTGTATCCAATTTACTCATTCTCAACCCTTTCCACATCAAGTACATCATATACATCTGCATCAATAATAGATTGATTTGTAACATTTTCAAAAACCCCCATGGTTGAACATTTTTCTCATTGGAATTTACATTCGAACTTCCACTACTCAAAAGAGGCAAAAAGTGTCATAAATGTCCTATTAGCTTACATTATTATCTCTAGTACATGACAACAAGGGCTGTACAGAATCTTCTACAAACACAGCATCCCGTGAGACCAAGATATGCTTTGTTTGAGGATGATACAACCTGTAACCTTTTCTTTCATCACTATAACCAACAAAAACACATTTGACAGCCTTATCATCCAATTTTTTGTGTTGCGTTTGTGGCACCAAAGCATATGCCAAACAACCAAAAACATGCATGTGTTTAATAGAAGGATTTCTATGATGCCATGCTTCATATAGAGTTATAGAATGCAAAGCGTTCATAGGACACCTTTTTAGTACATAATAGCCTCAAGCCAAAAACCGAATGTGGTAAAACTTGACTTTTGACCATACATCGTGCCATTTCCATAAGAGACCTATTTTCCATAACTTGACCTTTTTAGTAGCACACATAATAGCCTCAAGCCAAACCGAATGTGGTAAAACTTGACTTTTGACCATACATCGTGCCATTTCCATAAGAGACCTATTTTTTCTCTCAGCAATACCATTTTGTTGAGGTGTATACAAAATTGTACATTGGTGTTTTTTCCCACAACTAGCCAAAAATGATTAAATTCATGAGACTTATATTCCCCCCCTCGATCGGAACGGAGGGTGCCTATAGTACATTTCTAGACATTTTCAGCCATATCCAGAAATTTCTTGAAGCACAAAACACTTCGAACTTTTCCTCAAGTGGATACACCCATGCATGTCTAGAGTAATCATGAAAGTCACAAAGTAAAGGTAATTGCCCAAGGACGGAGTTTGCATGGGTCCACAAACATCACTATGCACAAGCTGCAACCTACATGTGACCCTAACTAAACCGTACTTTGGAAACTTTGAACACTTGCATCTTACCCAAAATATAGCCTTCATCAACATGTTTTCCAGGTGCTTCAAGAGACCGAAAAGAAGCAACCATATTAGATTTTTGCAAACGCAGCAAACTGAAAAAATTCAAATGTTCAAAACATGCATGCCAAAGTTTTGCATCTAAAATAGCCTTAGAATCGACAACTGAATTTGAAAAATATTACAAAACTTTTCTACAAAGTGAGCTTATACAACCCATGACATAAAATTCTAGATCCAACAATCTCATCACCAAAATTGAGATCGTGAACTGTACATTTGTCATCCACAAAGTTCACAAAACAAGACAAAGTCTAGCAAGTGCAGATACATGCAAAAATTCTTCTTGATCCCAGGTAGATAAAGTGCATCAACAAGTGTGAAAGAACTGCCATTTGTAGCAGTTAGCACAATCTTTCCAACTCCCTTGATCGGATAAGAGGCATTGTTGGCACAAGTGACTGAATTCCTATGAGGGACATCCTCGAGAGAGGTAAACAAGTCATGATGGGAGGTAATATGCTTTGTAGCACCACTGTCAAAAGTACCACACATGAGCATTTGCAGCAATTCACAAACATGCATCATAGACATAAAGAACATAAGTGCACTCTACACTAAAATCCCATTCTGCATCAGCATCAGCATCACAGTCTCCTTTGACAAAATACTCAACAAAAGGTGCATTTGTAGTGGATTCAACATTTATAGTGGACTGCTTTATCAAGTGATCATTAGCTTTACAATAATGACAACACATCTTCTTTTTGCCCTTATCACACCAAAATTCCCAGACGAACTGATTCCAATAGAAGCATTAGGAACATGTGATTTACCACTCGTAAAAGAACCATGAGAAGTCGCTACATTCATGTTATCACCTTTTCTTTAAGCAGCAATGCATGCATATTCAATTGCACGCTGTCTAGTCCTATTTTTTTTGGAAAGTGATTCTTGCAATAGCAATGTGTATAATGCATCAACTTGAAAGCTTTTGGATTTCCTTGGGTCATAAGTCTTCAAGTACTAGCAAAAGTCTGGTATGAATCTGGCAAAGCATCAAGAACAGTCTGCACAAGGGAGCTGTAAAAAATGACTTTGCCTACACCATAAGCTGCTCATTGATATCCTTGACACCATCAAGGAACGTCTCCATATCATCTTCCTCATGCATAAATCTTTGACTCCAGCGCTGTATGCAAAAATGGAATTTTAGCCTCATTGCCACTTGCATAAAGACCAGCCAGAATATCCCAAGCCTGTGTTGCAGATTTCAATGAACGAATGTGAGGAGTAATAGTGAATTTTCATAGACAATGCAATCAGTGCATGATCTTGCACATCTTTTACATCCCAACGAGCTTGCTCGGCCGTAGGCTAAACAACCTTGGCAGCAGCAACCCCTCCCACCAAAACCTGTAACATCCTCAACATCAACTACATCCTCAGAACCAGGACGTACATCAATGCCCTGCACAATATTCCAAATGCCCTTGACACAAGGACATGTTGCATCATGTAAGTGTTAGGAAATAAGACGTAGCTAAATAGATTGAGTAGATTACTTAATGGAGAGAGACAGATTTATATACACGAGATTATAGAGTAGAGAGAGAGAGAGAGAGAGTACACATGATATACGTGGTTCACCCAATGCGGGCTACGTCCACGGGAAAGCAGCCACTCAATGGCTTTAGTACTTCAAAACAAGAAGTAGTTTACAAAGGGATTATACCCTTAATGGAGCTCCTGCCTTGCTTCACTCTCACCACCTCACACTCACCTTGTTGCATCAACTTCACACTATGAAATGTGTGTAGAAATGGCCTCCTTTTATAGGCCAAAAGGGCTGCCCTCTCTTATGAGAGACAGCCATGTGTAGCCGCCCTTGTGCGAATAAGAGCAAATCGGACCCTCCAATCCGCCCATGTGTGGCCGCCCTTGAGAAGACAAGTCCGCTTTTGAATTCGGCCACCGGCCATTGACTTCCGACCACCGGCCATCGGCCATTGACTACCGGCCACCGGCCAACCGACCGGTTGTTTTCCGACCACTTTTCGGCCGCCGTCCGGCCATAATATTCCGGCGAAAAAGAATCTTCCGGAGAAAAAAAATTCTCGGGGGCCTCTGTCCCCGAGGCCTTTAAAGTTGCCCCTGATTCTTGTTCGTGAAAATTTTGGTTTCCGGTGAGTGATTTTCCTTCACGCACGATGGCTTCTCCTCATAATGGGGGCCTTACAAATGTGCGCTTTTACCACAGAAAATTACAAGGATAAATCAGGCTCCATAGTTAACAATCTCCCACTTGGAGACTAATCTCCAAACCAAACCTGTGACTGCTTTCCATTCTGGCTTCTTATCCTTGAATGCCGATTGAAGATGAGCAAAAGCTCAACTTCTCCTTGTTGACCACCTTTGTAAACATGTCTGCAGGATTTTCACTTGTATGCAGCTTTAGTTGTCCCCTTCCAAAAGAGTGCGTATGAAGTGATATCTCACCTCAATGTGCTTTGTTTTTGAATGAAAGGTTGAGTTCTTCGCAAGATGGATAGCACTTTGGCTATCACTGTACAAGACACAATTGTCTTGTTTGAATCCAAGCTCTTCTAAGAATCTGTGAAGCCACATAATTTCTTTGCTTGCCTCCGTGATTGCTACATACTCTGCTTCCGTGGTAGAAAGTGAAACCACTTTCTGCAGCTTTGAAGCCCAGCTTACTGATGCGCCTCCAACCGTGAACACATAGCCAGTAGTGCTCCTTCGAGTATCTTTGTCACCTGCCATATCTGCATCAGCATACCCTTCTAGAAAAATATCAGTTCCTCCAAAATACAAAGCATTTGTTGTTGTCCCTTTTAGATACCTAAGTATCCACTTCACAGCTTGCCAATGCTCTTTACCTGGGTTTTCCATGAACCTACTCACAACTCCCACTGCATGTGCAATGTCTGGCCTTGTCCAGACCATAGCATACATTAGAGAACCTACCGCTGCAGCATATGGAACTTTAGACATATAAGCTATCTCCTCTTGTGTCTTTGGACACATATCCTTCGTTAGTTTAAAATGACCAGCCAAAGGTAGAAACTGGTTTTGCATTTTGCATTGCAAACCTTTCTAGTACCTTCTTGATGTAATCTTCTTAAGATAGCTTTATTGTCTTCTTCGTCCTGTCCCTTGATATTTTCATACCAAGTATCCTCTTGCAGCACCTAAATCTTTCATTGAAAAATATTTGGACAGCTCCTCTTTCAGGTCTTTGATGTCCTGCATGTTAGCACTTGCAATCAACATGTCATCAACATACAACATTAGGATGATGAATTCCCCATCTCCCAAATTCTCCGTGTAGACGCAGTGATCCGAGTTGCATCTTGTGAATCCATGATCCAACATCCATCGATCAAACTTCAAGTACCATTGTCTTGATGCTGCTTTAAACCATACAAGCTCTTCTTTAATCTGCAAACCATTTTCTCCTTACCTTTTACTTCATACCCCTTGGTTGAAGCATGTAGATTTCCTCCTCTAAGTCACCGTGAGGGAATGCTGTATTTACATCCATTTGCTCGAGATTTAGATCATGAGCAGCCACAAGGCTTAAGACAAGCCTAATTGAGTTCATTTTTACAACAGGAGAAAATATTTCATTGAAGTCAATACCTTTCTTTTGAGAAAAACCTTTTACCACAAGCCTAACTTGTACCTTTTCTTCCCACCTTCTTCTCCTTTAGCTTGTACACCCATTTGTTTTGAAGTGCCCGCTTACCTTTAGGCAACTCAACCAACTCCCATGTTTGGTTGCGATGTAGTGAGTCCATCTCCACTTGCATGCTCTTCTCCATTCTTCTTTGGATTCATGTTGCATAGCTTCTTCATATGATTCCGGCTCTCCAGAATCTGAGATCAAGAAGGTGGTTGAAGGAAGGAACAAACCTTTCTCTACTTGCTCTTGTAGATCTTCTACTTGCTCTTGTAGATCTTTGGGGAATAGGTTGAGGCTCCTCATTTGGTTGACGTTGTTGCACATTTCACCGTTTGCAGTCCTTGAATCTTCACCATCCTCAAGCTCCATGTACTCATCACCTGTTTCTTTTGTTTGTTTTCTTTCCAAGTAATCTTTGTACATATTTTGTTCGTTAAAAATTACATCCCTACTCCTTAAGATTTTACCATCTTCAGGATTCATAGGCGATACCCAAAGTCTCCTTCTCCATAGCCAATGAAGAAACACTTTTTGGACTTTTCATCTAGCTTTGATCTTAGGCTTCTATCTATGTGCATGAAAGCCTCACACCCAAACACTTTGAGAAATGCATAATTCACGGTTTACCTATCCATGCCTCTTCTGGAACTCCCCCATCCAATGCCGTTGAGGGTGACCGATTGATTAAGTACACAGACGTACTTACAGCTTCCGCCCAAAGCTCAAGCGGTAGGCCTGCATGTAGCCGCATGCTTCGTGCTCGTTCCATGATTGTCCTGTTCATCCTTTCCAAAATCCCATTTTGTTGAGGTGTCCTTGGGGTTGTCCTTTGCCTCCGAATGCCATTGCTAGCACAAAATCTTTCAAAAGCTTGGCTGCAATATTCGCCTCCATTGTCGGATCTGAGGCATTTAACCTTGGTACTGTTTCATTCTCCACAAAGGCTTTCCACCTTTGAAATATGGAAAATACATCGGATTTATTCTTGATGACATAAACCCTGTTTTTCTAGTCGCATCGTCTATGAATGTTACATAGTACAATGAGCACCAAGTGATGGTGTACTTGCAGGACCCCAAACATCAGAATGAACCACTCAAGTTTTTTTTTTTTCTTTCATTTCCTGATTTTTGAAATTTTACCCTCTTTTGTTTACATAAACACAATCTTCACAGAACTGTAAGTCCACTTCTTTCAAACCTGGTAGAAGCTTCTTTGTTTGAAGGATTTGCATTCCTTTGGCACTCATATGCCCAAATCGGTAGTGCCACACCGCACTGTCAACTTTTGTAGTTGTTGCACAAGCTGAAGGTTGCGTGCTAACAGTACACAAGTAAAGTGTACCGACTTTTTCACCCTTTGCAACCACCAAAGATCCCTTTGAGATCTTCCACCGTTTGTTTCCGAATGCAATGTTATGACCTTCATCGTCCAATTGTCCTTATAGAGATCAAATTTTTGCGAAGAGAAGGAAGCATTCCTAACATCTTTAAGCTTCCATTCATTTCCGTTAGCAGTTTTGATAGAAACTGTACCTTTGCCGACAATCTCACAAGCTTCATCATCTCCCAAGTATACATACCCAAAATTACCTTGGTGTAGTCTTGGAAATGTTGCTTGTGTGGTGTCGCATGGAATGAAGCCCGGAATCTACTATACAGGAATTAGACACATTGTCTATGAGAGAATTAGAGCATCTTGCTCTACTTTACCTACCACATTGGCCTCGATGTTGGCTTGTTGTCTTGAGACTCTGTCTCCTTCTTCTTCTTGGACCAGCAATCCTTCTTGACGTGGCCCTTCTTACCGCAGTTCCAACATTCAAGAACTGACTTTGTGCGTGACTTGCTCCGCCTTGAGCGATCACGACCCTTTTGGTTTTTGAACCTCTCCTTAGGCCTTCCTCTTGTTTCCACTGATAGTGCAGCACTTGATGATTCTCCTGTGCTTCTCCTTCGCATTTCCTTCGCTTAGGAGAAACACCCACAACATCATCAAACTTAAGAGTTATTTGTGCCCAGAGATAGAATTACTTACAGCCATCACAAGGCTGTTGTCCAACTATCGGTAGAGATGATAGTATAAGGAGAGCTCGCACTTCGTCATCGAAATTGATTTTCACGATCGAAGTTGACTTATGTTTGTGTTAAAGTCATTTAGGTGTTCTGCAACTGAACCATTCTCTGCCATCTTTAGATTGAACAAGCGCTTCATAAGAAATACCTTATTGGATGCCTTATTGGATGGATGGTTTCTCGTAGAAGTCGTCAAGTGACTTCATCAAGTCCTCCGTGGTCTTCATCTCTGAAACATTGAAGGCCACCGTTGATGCCAAGCTTAACCGGATTGTTCCCAGTGCCTTTCCATCAAGGACAATCCATGCTTCATCTGCCATTGTTGCGGGCTTCTTCGCAAGACCGCCTAGTGGCAAATAGAGGTCCTTCTGGTAGAGATATTCTTCAATCTGCATCTTCCAATGTTGGTAGTTTTTGCCGTTGAACTTCTCAATCTTGAGCTTCCCTTCCTCCGCCATAACTCCCACTCAATTCAAGGAATCCTTTCCTTGAGATAATTTAGCTACGAGCAAACCTTGCTCTGATACCAATTGTTAGGAAATAAGACGTAGCTAAATAGATAATTGAGTAGATTACTTAATGGAGAGAGACAGATTTATATACACGAGATTATAGAGTAGACAGAGAGAGAGAGAGAGAGAGAGTACGCACGATATACGTGGTTCACCCAATGCGGGCTACGTCCACGGGAAAGCAGCCACTCAATGGCTTTAGTACTTCAAAACAAAAAGTAGTTTACAAAGGGATTATACCCTTAATGGAGCTCCCGCCTTGCTTCACTCTCACCACCTCACACTCACCTTGTTGCATCAACTTCACACTATGAAATGTGTGTAGAAATGGCCTCCTTTTATAGGCCAAAAGGGCTGCCCTCTCTTATGAGAGACAGCCATGTGTAGCCGTCCTTGTGCGAATAAGTCCAAATCGGACCCTCCAATCCGCCCATGTGGGGCCGCCCTTGAAAAGACAAGTCCGCTTTTGAATTCGGCCACCGGCCACCGGCCATTGACATCCGACCACCGGCCACCGGCCATTGACTTCCGGCCACTGGCCATCGGCCATTGACTACCGGCCACCGGCCAACTGACCAGTTGTTTTCCGACCACTTTCCGGCCGCCGTCCCGCCATAATATTCCGGCGAAAAAGAATCTTCTGGAGAAAAAAAAGTCTCGGGGGCCTCCTCCCCCGAGGCCTTTAAAGTTGCCCCTGATTCTTGTCCGTGAAAATTTTGGTTTCCGGTGAGTGATTTTCCTTCACGCACGATGGCTTCTCTTCATAATGGGGGCCTTACAAATGTGCGCTTTTACCACAGAAAATTACAAGGGTAAATCAGGCTCCATACTTAAGAGTAAGCCCACATAGGGTATTGTCCGCATCCAATCGATCCTCAACAACAAACATCTTGAACACATCTGTGTTGTTGTCAACCATGGAGAATGTTGCACTTGATGTGAAAACTGCCCGAAAAAAGGAGCAGAAACCACACGTGCTATATATCACAAACCGTAGAAGACTATAAGGTTCCTCTTATGCAGAAAACAACACTAACAAAAATTGTACACAAAATGACGAAATTGCTTACCATTAGAAAAAATATGAACCTCAAGAGGGCCTTATAAGAGCAACCAATACGATTTCAGTCAACAATAGGACATAAAAGGGGGGGCATGGATAGCCCATATCTACGTACCTCAAAACTATATCATGTAACATATCTATGGAAAGGGCACAACAATGCGATTCAAATGCACTATTGTTCGACAAATTTGAAGTTAAAATGCTCAAGTTACGAAATTTAAGAAAAATGTAAAAACTCGTGGACAGTGACCATACACTCATTCTCATTGGTATAGAGAGCATATTCCAAAAGCATCTTTGATCCTAAAGGGCCCTTTTGATGTTCATTATTTTTCTAATGCGTAATATTTTCTGTAGTGTAAACGGAGTCCGAAATGAGCCCGAATCAAAAATCTGAGCAAATTCGTCTCTATTAGCTCTCCCAAAATATTTTTCGACCTATTGACACTTGCCAAATCTCACAGAAATAGAAAGTAAGCAGGCGTATACTGGAGCTGATGGCGACTAAGCTCAGGAGAATGCAACTTGATCTGATAATAATTGTTGGAATGGAGAGAGCTAGTAGGAAATGAGGGTAGGGAAGAGGAAGAAGAAGAAACATATGAGAAAGAAGTAGTGTCCTTTCATATCATCACTCATAGAGCTTAGTATAGTATAATAGCATAGTAATGGAGATGAAGAAGATGGAAAGCATATTATTGAAGCATGGATCTTGGTTGGTTTTGCATTCCATAGCCAAGAGTGTTGGTGTAGGCTCTCAACTTCTCAAGCTTGGAGAAGGAGCTCTTGCAGTTCACAAAGTGAGAATGTGTGAAAATAAGTTTGTGAGAGGGTGTATACCCCTCAAGCAAGTCCCTAGCTTCTCATGGTTGACCCCTCTTCCTAGCTCATGAGATTTGATTGGACCCCCTAAATCTTGGCCAATCACATGTCTTGTACATTTAAAGCAACATGGGTAGGCTTTGGACAAGTGTCCTCCTTACCCCTTTGAGAGAGAGGGCTTGAAAATATCTAGGTAATTGCTTAATTAAACTTAAAAGCTCATTGGACCCCTCTTTATCCTGGCCAATAGGATTCAAGCACTCCATGTGGCTAAGCATAGGGAGAGCCTGACATGTGTCCATGTGCCCCTTGAGAAAGGGGGTGCCCTTTGGGTGAGTGGGAGGTTAAGTCAAAGCTTCCCCTAGATTTGGGGCTTGCCCCCTCCCTTCTAGGGTCTCTTTTTAACTCAAGCCCCTCAAGCACCTTACCCCCCCATGCATGGGAAGCTTCTCAAACACCGTACTCATCAAGCATGGAATTAGAATGAGCATGGTCTCTCTCTCTCTCTCTCTCTCTCTCTCTCTCTCTCTCTCTCTCTCTCTCTCTCTCTCGTGCCTAGCTTGTAGGCTCACCCCCCCTTTTTGTAGGGCCTAGGTTTGATTTGGACTTGGCCACTTTAAGCACAAGACCAGCTTACCATGAACCTTAGCTATCAAGCATGTCAAGCATCTTAATTATTAACACCTAAAACATGAGCCTAGCTTAACCTAAGGTACTAGGTATAAGGACTTTTAACACTAACCTTTGGAGGTCTTTAATTTAGCTAACCCTAAGGTATTTTA